>NC_136063.1:412508407-413846399 GCF_964261635.1 Lissotriton helveticus | reverse complement strand
AGATGAATTTTGAAAAATAACTAGTATATTTTTATACATTTTAACACCAAGAACTTCGTAATTGGGCAAGTCCTTTTAGAAATATCACTTTTTACAGGTAAGTAAAATTGTAGCACAAATGTGTTTTTACGTGGTAAAGCTTTCGTATGGAGAAAGAAACATACTGCATACAGGTACTTGAAGCACAAGTTACTACTTGTGTAACGATATATCTGTAAGAGACATTAGTTAGTATTAGATTCCTTACCATAGAATATCCCCAGGCGTCAGACTGGATCCGGAAATTTTTGCGTAGCAGTACCCTTGCGCGTCGGTAGGCGTCGTCTGCGGCTCCGCGTCCGTCGTCGGCGCCGTGATGACGTCGTCGGAGTACTTAGACGCCGCCTCCGCGTGCTGGCGTCAGTTCCTCAGACAAAGCTTTTCCGCGCCAAAAACGCAGAGCCATGCTAAAAACCAACACTGATGCCATTGAAACTAGGGCCCTGAAAGGGGACAACCCTAACCCTAGATATTGGTTCGCAGAACGGGGAGGATGGGTGGGTCGGTAAGGAATCGAATACTAACTAATGTCTCTTACAGATATATCGTTACACAAGTAGTAACTTGTGCATCTGAAAGAGACACGTTAGTATTAGATTCCTTACCTTAGAATAGATACCCCAGCAATACCAACCCCGGTGGTGGGTCTGCGAACCAATAATCACACCAGAAAGTCCCGGAGGACGGAACGGCCAAAGAAGCCATCCCTCCGGACTTGGCTGTCCAGGCAGTAGTGTCTTGCAAACGTGTGCAGCGATGCCCACGTAACCGCCTGACAGATGTCTTGTAAGGGCACTCCCCTGCCCAGGGCAGTGGTAGTCGCCGTGGCTCGGGTAGAATGAGCCCGCAATCCAGCAGGAGGCTCCTTCCTAGCCAAGGAGTAGCATGCCTGGATACACAGGATGATCCACCGGGAGATGGTCCTCTTGTGCATCGCTTTCCCCTTCTTCGCGCCCAAGTAACCAACAAAGAGTTGGTCATACACCCGGAACTGGCGTGTGCGATCCAAGTAGAATGAGAGCGCACGTTTTGGGTCCAGACGGTGGAGCCGCTCTTCCTCTTTAGAGGGATGCGGTGGCGGGAAGAAGGTTGGCAAGGTGATAGACTGCCCGATGTGACAGGCCGTGACAACCTTGGGCAGGAAAGAAGGTTTGGTACGCAGCACCACTTTGTCCGGATGGACAGAAAGGAAAGGTGGAGTACAAGAAAGGGCCTGGAGCTCACTCACTCTCCTGGCAGAGGTGATGGCAACCAGGAAAGCAGTCTTCAAAGTCAGAAGGCGAAGAGGACAGTTGTGAAGTGGCTCAAAGGGAGCGCACATCAGAAATGTAAGAACCAGGTTCAAGTCCCACTGAGGCATCACAAACGGAACAGGAGGAAACGTGTGTGTGATGCCCTTAAGAAATCTATTAACAATAGGGGACTTGAACAAAGAAGGTTGATCAGGCAGCCTGAGAAAGGCTGAAAGGGCAGAAAGGTAGCCCTTGATAGTGCCCAGAGCAGAGCCCTGCTGGGCAAGAGAAAGAAGGAAGAGAAGGACCTCAGAAAGAGGGGCATTGAGGGGATCCACAGCCTTTGCTGTACACCATGCCACAAATCTGTTCCACCTGCAGGCGTATACCGACTTTGTGGACGGACGCCTGGCTGCCAGAATGATGTTACAAACTTCAGGAGGCAAGTCAAATGGGGTCACATTGTTTTTACACGGAGCTCTCACCTGAAACGGACTAGGACGCCAGCGGCACCCACACCTCCAAGCCTACTTCTCGCCGCACCCGCTCCGCGGGTGCCGCGTCGCGTAGAGGGGCTTGGGGGATCACTGAGGAGACTTGCTTGCTGTTGTTGGCTGCGGGTGAGAGGCGCTAGCGGGGCTGCGAGCGTGCAGGGACTCCAGGAACCGGGAGTCCCTGCGAGACCGTCTACCACCTTCCGGTCCGCTCTCCCTGCTGGCCCCGCCCCCCGCCTTGCCGAGGATTTTAAAATCTCCCGCCTCTGCCCTTCCTGTGGGTCACATTGTTTTTACACGGAGCTCTCACCTGAAACGGACTAGGACGCCAGCGGCACCCACACCTCCAAGCCTACTTCTCGCCGCACCCGCTCCGCGGGTGCCGCGTCGCGTAGAGGGGCTTGGGGGATCACTGAGGAGACTTGCTTGCTGTTGTTGGCTGCGGGTGAGAGGCGCTAGCGGGGCTGCGAGCGTGCAGGGACTCCAGGAACCGGGAGTCCCTGCGAGACCGTCTACCACCTTCCGGTCCGCTCTCCCTGCTGGCCCCGCCCCTCGCCTTTCACGTCACCTATTTCTTCCTCCTATTCTCCCGCAGCGCGGGACGCAGCCCGGGCGAAGACAGGGCAAAGACTGGGCCGTTTGAGGCCGTTCGAGGACGGCCGAGGACTGGACTGGCCTACCCTCCTTCGCCTATCCGGGGAAATCGTTCTACTGTGGTTATTGTTGTTAGAAATTATTTTGATCCATAGAAGGTTGTATTTGGGTTCTCACTGTTCACGAATATGTCAGTTAGGATTACCCGTAGTAAGTCTGTCAAGGGAAACACCTCAATCAGTGGCCCAATGGATGATTTTATCACCCGTACTAATCAGGCAATTGATGAGGAAATTGTTAAGTTACAGTCCCGTGTTTCTCTTGAACTGGCAGCCGCAAGAAGATTATCAGAGGTAATCACTGCCTCGAAAAAATCTTCATTGGGGCATATTGCAACTGCTGTTACCCCGGATAGACCTGCCACTCTTAAATCATTAGTTGTGCAGGCAGAGGTCCACCAGGCTCCAACTCTGCAGCTTGGTTCACAGACTGCAGAGTCCATTGAAGATGCCGGTGACATAATCCCACCTGTATTGTCCCCCGTGAAAAATGTATCTTTTAACTTTTTTAATTCAGCAACTGTAAAACCCTCTGTTGACACGCAGGTTAATAGTTCTAATTTTCCTGACCCTGTAATTTTTAACTCTTCAAGACCTAATCTAGATTTGGGCACCTCCCAAAAAAGGAAAAAGATTTCCCGGTATGTTTATTATGGAAAAAGGGCAAGACCTGTGCAAAAATCAAAACTGCCCCCTGCTCAAATCCCTGAAACGATCGAAGGGATTACTTCGAAGGAACAGATACACGTAGAGGGTCCCAAGGGTGTGTCTTTACCAGCAAAAAACTTTAGTACCCCTCAGGAAGGGAGTTTAACTGTCGAGGATCAGTTAGGGAAGGAAGGGAAGGACGGGGAGTTCATAAACACGGTTTGGGAAACACTTAAGAAGTTACTCTCCCCCCTTGCACATAGACTCTCCTCCATTGAAAACAGTTTGTTGGAAATGGAAAAAAGTATTATAGCCCTGGCTACTCTGGGCTTGAGAAGTCTAGAAAACCAGGGCATTGGGGTAGAGGATCCGACTCCACAGGTATCTAATTCTCTTTTATCTACACCTCTACCTGTACGTCCAGTTCCGAAACCACGATCAGTGGGCGTGAACCAAATTATTGCGCCTCTACCTGTCGTTCCTTCCCGTCTTTGTACTAAACCTATCTCTAACCCTACTGTAGTTCCCCCTCCTAAACAACGGCCTACAGAACCTCACCAACAGTATCCCCGGGGTTCATCTGAAAAGAATAATTTCAGAGGGGGGTATATCGATCTTCCCCCAGAGGCAAACGACTACGTGGTTGTCCTGACGGGCGTTCCAGAGCTTGTTAATGGCCATCACGAGAACCATTGGTCTTTGAAGAACAAAACAATGCACTGGCTCAACACGAACCGTGCAATTCCCAATGGTAGGAAGAGCAGTGTGTTGATGGTACGACGTGTCCCTTGGGTGGGCCCTACAAAGAAAACTGTGGTTGGAGATTGTGTAGTGGTGACCTTTGAGGACCCGCATACAGCACGTTATATCTGCACTTGTCCCAATGGGGAAGGTTCCTGTGTAATTCCTAGACCTTTGTCCTTTTTCTATCCTCCACCCCCCAAAAAATCCCTTTACGATGGCTGGTCTTTGGTTCAGCGCAACCCATGGAGGACTTATTCCTCCAATTATCAAGAATCCTCTATGTGCTGGAATGGTTTACCCACCCAGAATAGGTTCAGCTGCCTTGAGGAGGTAGACTGACTTACAAGGCAAGCAAAGGCTAATGTAGAATTAATGGCCTCTGCAACTTCAATGGCAGGGCCCCCTGCAAGCAATCTTGTAACGTCTGATTATAATCACGGACAAATGGAAAGGTATCCAAACCCGATATTAGCACATATTGAAAAGGCTGATGAATGCGCTGTTGCCATGATTGGTCCCCCAGCCAAGATATTGTCCATAGTCAACTCACAGCAAGATAGTGCAGCCACCCCCTTGTTACCATTGGTCTCTAATGATGTACCAGATCCTCCTAGTACTGAGCTAACCCCCCAATTGATTTTCATGTCATGGAATATCGCTGGAGTGGGTAAAAATCTAAAAGACCCAGAATGGGCAGACTACATTGACAGCAGTGACTTCTGCCTATTGCAAGAAACCTGGGCATTGGACATCCCGCACAGGGTGGGTTACAAAACTTTTGGTAACAAGGCCTCTCAGTCCGTCAGGGGAAGGCCTTGTGGGGGATTGCTCATATGGCTCAAAATTACCTTAACTGTAAGAGCCGAGGTTACAGATACAGGAACCCCAGATATTCTGGCTTTAAAAATTGTATCTACCAATGGGGGCGAATATTACATTATTAATGTCTATAATAGACCAATAGGGCATTCTAAAGTCTCGCCCACTCTGGAAATTTTGGATACTTTCATGAAAAGGGTGGTGGGCGAAACTCCTGTAATAATAGGGGGCGATTTAAACTGCAATTTTGAACCAATTCATGGGATCACAGATATATTCCAAGAGGAAGATCAAGCATATAACATTCCTCAGCTTGACACCCTGAACTATGTCCCCTGTAGTACTCTGGCGGTTCAACTTATGAGGCTAACAGTTGACCATGGCCTTAGAGCGTGTAATGGTCGACTTCCCTCAGACTTTACAAAACAACCTACCTTTGGGAAATCGAATAGTAGATTAGATTTTATCCTTGTTTCATTAATTATTTGGCATTTTATGCTTGATTTTAAAGTCTCCTTGAGGGCAGAGAGTGATCATTTCCCTCTGGAACTTTTTATTGACCCGCAGATAATTAATGACATTTATGGTCCGGTATCATGTGAGGTGGGTGTTGATGTCCCATGTGAGCAGGCACATATAATTAATAATAATAGACGTGCTTTAAAATGGCCACATCTTTTAAGCGAGGGTAAGACCCTGGCTGCAGTTTATTCATTGTTCGATAAGACCTTTTCACCCTTAGTAGGACAACCTTTAGCTACTGATAATTGTGATTATTTCATTGAGCTACACACTGTCTTTTTTGAAGAACTTAGGGTCCATATGTCTAAATTGCCGAGGAAGAACTGCCAAAACGTACGCGTGGGATGCCATGGAAAACTGTGGTATGACCACGCTTGCAAAATGGCTAAGAGAAAGCTCTTAGATGCAATTAGAAGTAAAGTCCAAGAGGATGTTAGACTCGCTAGGGAGGAGTATAAGCGAGTTCAAAGGGTATCACAAAAAACATGGGAAGAGTCAATCTGGGCAGAAATGTTGTTGTCTGCTAAACGCAATGACAATGTCGGCTTTTGGAGGTTGGTTGCAAATGGGGGACACGCCAGTAGACCCGTGAGGGATTCGTATATTGACGAAATGACATGGGTAACGCACTTTTCAAATTTGTATAAACCATATGAGAATAATAATGAGGAGGAGCCCCCATGTCTACTCCCACCACCTGTGTGTCTTGACTTTACTCTGGAGGAAACACATAGAGCAATTAATGAACTAAAAAATAATAAAGCCCCCGGACCAGATAAAGTATCGGGTGACCTCTACAAACATGTACCTGAAGTTTGGGCTCCCTATATTAACCGTTTGTTTAATGCCCTGTCCATAAGCTGTAATTATCCCGATAGTTGGCGTGCTGCAGAAGTTGTCCCGATTTTTAAAAAGGGAAAAAGATCAGTACCCTCAAACTACAGACCTATTAGTTTGATGGACATTCTGCAAAAACTCTATGCTAAGCACCTACTATTTAGGATAAATGACTGGTTGGAGGAATCGGCCATACTTTCCAAATTTCAGGCAGGTTTTAGGTCCAAGACCAGTACGCTAGATCAGGTCTTTAGATTTTGTTGCCTGATTTGGAAGTATGTCCAAATTCGGAAAGGTCATTTGTATGTAGCCTTTATCGATCTAAGGGCGGCATTTGACCTTGTTCCTCGCAACCTATTATGGAGAACGTTAAACACAGCCGGCCTGCCAGCAAGTCTTTTGGTACACATTATTGAATTGCACGCTAGAAATCACGCCAACATCAGATGGGGTCCGAAAGGTGAATTGACGCGAGACATCCCGATAATGCGTGGTGTCCGACAGGGTTGCGTCCTGGCCCCCACTTTGTTTTCTATTTTTGTTAATGATGTGCCTGATTATCTTAATGCTTGCAATAACGATTCGCCACAACTAAATGGAGAGAGAGTGCCTGCGTTACTCTTCGCGGATGATACCATCTTAATATCCCAAACGAAGAAGGGTCTCCAGGCACTCCTAAACTCCTTTAGTAGCTACTGTGTGACCAAGGGACTAGAAATAAATGTTGATAAAACAAAATGCATGGCTTTAAACCCTATTAGACCGGATAAAGGGAACCTGACCCTGAATGGGGAAACTTTAGGTACTGTGGAGAATTTTGTTTATTTGGGGGTAGTACTTGATTCTAAATTAACATGGAAGGCTCAAATCGAAAAAAGTAAGGTGTCATATGCCCATAATGTAAAACCTATAATCTGCAGACTGAATGCTAGTACAACCAAAAGCATTACCCCTGTACTCGAACTTTTTAAATTCAAGACTCAGTCCGCAGCTTTATATGGGGCTGAGATATGGGGACCTTGGGCCAAGGAGAGTTTTCAAGGCCTTGATAACAAATTCATGAGATCAATTGTAAGGGTCCCAACCAGCACACCATTAATACCTCTCCATTTCGATTTGAACCTCAAACGAACCGACCACCTAGCTACCTTAAGACCGCTAATGTTCTGGATAAGGACTTGGTCCACTCCGGAACTGGTAGACTACAGAAAGGGTCTTCAAGAACTATTAAATTTAGATACTTTTAACTCCCTTCGGTGGTTCGGGCATGTTAAAAAATGGTTTTATACTTTGGGGTTAAGTTCATTTTGGGAAAATCCAGACAATTTAACAACTCTCGCAAAAAAAACTGTGAAGAGAGCATATTGGTCCTTTATGACTGATAGACACACTCATGATAGTAGAATTGGCACCCTAACAAGAAACTTCCTAACCTTCAAAAGCGAACCATGTTTTGAACAGTTCTTGGACGAAATAGAGCCGCCTCTGGCCAAAACCCTCTTCCTGAAGTTTAGGTACGGGAACCTTATGTTGAACTCTAACGTTGAGCGTTGGACAAATAAAAAACTAGATTATCCTAATAGTAAAAGTGAGAGTTGTCCTATGTGCTCAGTTCAATGTAGGGAGAACGAGGTCCATATGTTGTTCATATGCAAAGCATATTTAAATGCTCGGAAAAGATGGCTTAAACCGATGTGTGCTCTTTTAGGAACTAGATCATGTCTTGTAGCATACAGAATCCTGAAAACAAATACTGCACAGTTTATTGTATTTAGTATCAGCAGGTTTCTTTATTCAGTGTTTATTGTCCGAAAGAAAATGGGACAGGTCCTTTGAAGATGGATAAATTTTAATATTGATTATTGCTGCTAAAAATTGGTATTTTTTCGCTGAATGAATTATGTCTTTGAATCTATTGGCGAGAATTTGATTTTATACCATATTAATGTAATTATCGTTTTATTTGATTTCACGTATATATTGTGTATGATTGATGAATGTATATATGTGTCTCTTTTATGGCCGACGGCCGAAATAAAGATATTTCAAATGGCCTCAACTGTCGCCGCTCAATCTCCAAGCATGGAGGTGGAGACTGGACAGGTTCGGGTGGAGGACCGTCCCCTGCTGCTGCGACAGAAGGTCCTCCTGAAGAGGCAGACGAACCGGGGGATCGACTGACATACTGAGTAGCTCTGGATACCAGTACCTTCTCGCCCAGTCCGGAGCCACAAGGATGACTTGGGCCCGGTCGCGCTTGATCTGCTTCAACACTCTGGGCAGAAGTGGTATAGGCGGAAAGGCGTACAACAGACCGCAACTCCACTCGCGACGAAAAGCGTCTCCGAGCGAGTGCCGCCTTGGAAATTCCAACGCGCAGAACTGATGACATTGCGCGTTCTCTTCGGTGGCGAATAGATCTAACCAAGGCTCTCCCCATCGCTGAAAGAGGCCTTGCGCCACGTCCGAGTTCAGACGCCATTCGTGATCCATCATGCACCGACGACTGAGCTCGTCAGCCCTGGCAATCAGAGAACCTGCCAGGTGTTGAGCCACCAGGGTCACGCCCTGACGTTCCAGCCATTGCCAAAGGCGAAGAGCCTCTTGACAAAGGATCCACGACCCCACCCCACCTTGTTTGTTGCAGTACCACATGGCGGTGTTGTTGGCCGTGAATACCTGCACTACACTCCCCCGGACAGAGGGGAGGAATGCCTTCAGTGCCAGACGAATCGCCCGGAGCTCCAACAGGTAGATGTGGAGCCGGGTCTCCGCCGGAGACCAGGGGCCTCTGATCTCCGCCTCTCCCATGTGGCCTCCCCAGCCCTGGAGGGACGCGTCCGTCACAACTACGTGCTCCGGTTGGGGAAGGGAGAGGGATCTGCCGCTGACCCAATCGCGGTCCGTAAGCCACCACTGCAGCTGTCTCGCAGTGCCCTCCGAGATCAGGACGTGGTCGATAGGTTGCCCTGATGCTGGGCCCACTGAAACTTCAGATCCCACTGCAGAGCCCGCATCCGCCACCTGGCGTGATGCACCAGAAGAACAAGTTACTTACCTTCGGTAACGATATATCTGTAAGAAACAGTAGTTAGTATTAGATTCCTTACCTTAGAATATCCCCAGGCGTCAGTCTGGATCCGGAAACTTTTGCGTAGCAGTACCCCTGCGCGTCGGTAGGCGTCGTCTGCAGGCGTCCCCTGCGGCTCCGCGTCCGTCGTTGGCGTCGTGCGCCGTGATGACGTCGCTGGAGTATATAGACGCCGCCTCCGCGCGCTGACGTCAGTTCTTTGTACACAGCTTTTCCACGCCAGAACACGCAGAGCCATGTGAGAACAAACACTGGTGCCATTTGAAACTAGGGCCCTGAAAGGGATGTCCTTAACCCTAGGTATCAGTTTGCAGAACGGGGAGGATGGGTGGGGCGGTAAGGAATCTAATACTAACTACTGTTTCTTACAGATATATCGTTACCGAAGGTAAGTAACTTGTTCATCTGAAAGAAACAGGTTAGTATTAGATTCCTTACCTTAGAATAGATACCCCAGCAATACCAACCCCGGTGGTGGGTCTGCGAACCAATACAATCCTACACCAGAAAGTCCTGGAGGACCGAACGGCCAAAGAAGCCATCCCTCCGGACTTGACTGTCCAGGCAGTAGTGCCTCGCAAAGGTGTGCAGCGAGGCCCACGTAGCCGCCTGGCAAATGTCCTGCAAAGGGACTCCCCGGCCCAGGGCAGTAGTAGCCGCCGTGGCCCGAGTGGAATGGGCCCTCAGCCCAACAGGAGGCTCCTTCCGAGCCAAAGAGTAGCACGCTTTGATGCACAGAACGACCCACCGAGAGATGGTCCGTTTATGTACCGCCCTTCCCTTCTTCGCACCCACGTAGCCAACAAACAGTTGGTCATCCACCCGGAACTGGCGTGTGCGATCCATATAAAATGAAAGCGCACATTTTGGGTCCAGACGATGGAGCCGCTCTTCATCCTTTGAAGGATGCGGAGGCGGGAAGAAGGAGGGTAAGGTGATGGACTGCCCGATGTGAAAAGCAGAGACTACTTTGGGCAGGAAAGAAGGTCTAGTTCTCAGAACCACCTTGTCTGGATGAATTGACATGAAAGGAGGTTTGACAGAAAGAGCCTGGAGCTCACTCACCCTCCTGGCAGAGGTGATGGCAACCAGGAAGGCCGTCTTTAAAGTCAGGAGACGGAGAGGACAGGAATGAAGTGGCTCAAAGGGAGCGCACATCAAGAAAGTCAGAACCAGGTTCAAGTCCCACTGAGGCATCACGAACGGAACAGGTGGATACATGTGCGTGATGCCCTTCAAGAATCTTGTTACAATAGGGGACCTGAACAAAGAAGGTTGATCAGGCAGCCTTAGAAAGGCCGAAAGGGCAGAAAGGTAGCCCTTGATAGTGCCCAGAGCAGAGCCCTGCTGGGCAAGAGAGAGAAGAAAGAGGAGAACCTCGGAAAGAGGGGCAGAGAGAGGGTCCACAGCCTTTGCTGTGCACCATGCCACAAATCTGTTCCACCGGCAGGCGTATACCGACTTTGTGGAGGGACGCCTGGCTGCCAGAATCACATCACAAACCTCAGGAGGCAAGTCAAATGGCCTCAACTGTCGCCGCTCAATCTCCACACATGGAGGTGGAGACTGGACAGGTTCGGGTGGAGGACCGTCCCCTGCTGCTGCGACAGAAGGTCCTCCTGAAGGGGCAGGCGGATCGAGGGACCGACTGACATGCTGAGTAGCTCGGGATACCAGTACCTTCGAGCCCAGTCCGGAGCCACAAGGATAACTTGGGCCCGGTCGCGCCTGATTTTCTTCAGCACTCTGGGCAGAAGTGGTATAGGCGGAAAGGCGTACAATAGACCGCAACTCCACTCGCGCCGAAAGGCGTCGCCGAGCGAGTGCCGTCTTGGAAACTCCAACGCGCAGAACTGATGACATTGCGCATTCTCTTCTGTGGCGAATAGATCTAACCAAGGCTCTCCCCATTGCAGAAAGAGGCCTTTCGCCACGTCTGAGTTCAGACGCCATTCCTGATCCACCGAGCACCGACGGCTGAGTTCGTCCGCCCTGGCGTTCAGAGAACCTGCCAGGTGTTGAACCGTCAGAGTCACGCTCTGACGTTCCAGCCATTGCCAGAGACGCAGAGCCTCCTGGCAAAGGGTCCACGACCCCACTCCGCCCTGCTTGTTGCAGTACCACATGGCGGTGGTGTTGTCCGTGAACACCTGCACTACACTCCCGTTGACAAAGGGGAGGAATGCCTTCAGTGCTAGGCGAATCGCCCGCAGCTCCAACATGTTGATATGGAGCCGGGACTCCGCCGGAGACCAGATGCCTCTGATCTCCGCCTCTCCCAAGTGGCCTCCCCAGCCCTGGAGGGACGCGTCCGTCACAACTACGTGCTCCGGTTGGGGAAGGGAGAGGGATCTGCCTCTGACCCAATCGCGGTCCGTAAGCCACCACTGCAACTGTCTCGCAGTGCCCTCCGAGATCAGGACATGGTCGGATAGGTTGCCTTGATGCTGGGCCCACTGAAACTTCAGGTCCCACTGCAGAGCCCGCATCCGCCACCGGGCGTGATGCACCAGATGGATGCAGGAAGCCATCAGCCCCAGCAGCCGCAGCGTCAACCTGACCGAAACCCGGGATAACGGCTGAAAGATTGGAATCAGAGCCTGAATATCCCGGACCCGCCGTTCCGGAGGATAAACCCGAAACTGCGCCGAGTCGAGAACCGCTCCGATGAAAAGGAGCTTTTGAGAGGGACACAGGTGTGATTTCGGCACATTGATGGAAAACCCCAGCTCGTGCAGGAGGTCTGCCGTCATCTGAAGGTGGTGGACGACTGTCTGGGGCGAGCCCGCCTTCAACAACCAGTCGTCGAGGTAGGGGAAGACTGAAACCCCTAACCGGCACAGATGAGCTGCGACCACCGCCATCACTTTCGTGAACACCCGTGGGGCGCTGGTAAGGCCGAATGGGAGCACGATAAACTGAAAGTGCTCGTGGCCTACCGTGAACCGCAGGTAACGTCGGTGGGCCGGCAGGACGGGGATGTGAAAATACGCGTCCTGCAAGTCCAACGCCACCATCCAGTCTTGTGGGTCCAGAGCAGCCAAGACCTGAGCCAAAGTCAACATCTTGAACTTCTCCTTTCGGAGGAAGCCGTTGACGTTCCGTAGATCCAAGATAGGACGCAGGCCCCCCTTGTCCTTCTTGGGTACCAGAAAGTAGTGGGAATAGCAACCACACCCTACTTCTGGCCCAGGAACGCGCTCGATGGCCCCCTTGGCCAAGAGGGCCGTAACTTCCTCCTGCAGAAGTGTCAAGTGGTCCCCCGACACACGGTGGTTCTGCGGTGGCATGGATGGAGGAGTGCTCTCGAAGGGGAGGGAGTAGCCCCTTCGGACGAGCTGCAGCACCCACCCGTCTGATGTGATGGTGCGCCAGCGGGAGTGGTGATGGCGAACCCTGCCACCCACTGGCGTCACATGGGCCTGAAAGCTCGGACTAGGAGGATTTGGAGGCTGATGCTGCGGGGGGGAGGTGTGGTCTGACCTCGCCGTTGTCCCCGACCGCCTCCACGGCGGAAGCCACGGCCGCCACCGCGTTGAGAAGTGTTCTGCGGTGCGTGGCTGGCAGCATGTGTGGGACCGCCCCTTCCGTGGCCACGAAAGGAGCGAAACGAACCCGTTTGCTGGCGCTGGGTCGAGAGACCCAAGGACTTGGCCGTGACCCTGGAGTCCTTGAAGCGCTCCAGCGCGTGGTTCGCTTTGTCGCCAAACAGGCGACTGCCATCGAACGGCATGTCCATCAAAGTATTTTGGACATCCGGCGAAAAGTTGGCGGATCTCAGCCAGGCGTGGCGACGAATCGCCACCGTCGTGGACATCGCTCTGCCTAGCGAGTCGGTCGTATCGAGACCACACCTGATGGAATATCGTGCTGCGTCTCGGCCTTCAATCATAGCCTGACCGAGCTTTGCCCGTACCTCCTGCGGGCATTGTGGCAGACACTCCGCGACCGTATCCCACAGAGAGTGGGTGTAGCGGCCCAAGAGGCATGCGGTGTTGCAAGACCGCAGTCCCAGACTCAGGGATGAGAAGACCTTCTTTCCATATTGGTCGTACCTCTTGGATTCCCGATCGGGTGGGGCCGACGGGAATGCGGTCTGAGAGGTCGAGGCCTGGATCACCAGACTCTCAGGGGTGGGATGGGTGGACAGGAACTTGGGGTCGTCCGGGCACGGACGGTGGCGTCTGGCCACGTTCCTATCAACAGGCGAACCTGAAGCGGGCCTGGACCATGTGCCCAAAAGAACGTCTGTCAAGGCTTCGTTGAACGGCAGCAGAGGCTCCTGTGGGCATGACTGCGGTTTGAAGACCTCAGTGAGGATGTTAGGCCTCACGACCGCGACGGGGAGCTCAAGGTGTAAGGCCTTGGCAGCCCTCATCAACACCACTGAATAAGCAGCCCCAGCCTCCGAGGCCACAGTAGGAGGCGAGACAAAACCAGGGTTAGGAGAATCGTCCAGACCACTGGCATCACCCAAGTCACCTGTCCAGTCCACGTCGTACTGACACTCGCGTGACAGAGGGTCCTCAGACCCCTCCCAACCCTCTCCATTATCTGCATCCTCACCATATTCGGAGTCAATGATGTAGACCGGCTCCTCGGGGTCAATGGGCCCCATCGGCGCCGGACTCGGCGTCGGACGATGCCGGTCCGACTCCGCGTCCGGAGTAGGAGAGGGAATGGGGGTGGCGCCGCCCGGAGCCGGCGCCGGAGCCCCGACGCCGGCCGGAGCCAGCGTCGGAGTCCCGGCGCCGCGCGGAGGCGGCACCATGGGTTGCCCCGATGGAATCTGCGCCGGAGAGGCCGGTGGACCAGCCGGCGTCGACCCTGAAGGGCCCAGCGGCGCCGGGGCCGGAGCCGCCGGCGGCGTCGGGGCCGGAGCACCCGACGGCGTCGGGGCAGGAGCACCCGAACCGCTCGGGCCCCCGGACGGGACCACTGGGCCCGCAGGCGCCGTATGCTCCGTCGGAGGAGACAGCGCCCTCATGGCCATGAGGAACTCCTCTATCTCCTCTCACGACGCGCCTTGCCCAGGGACCGTCTGGTATGGAGCAGGCAGCGTCGGCGACCCACGCGGAGCCGTGGGGGTGGGGTCACCCGAACCCCCGGCCGCGTCGGGGGTACGATGACGACGCCCGACTTCTTGTGCCTCTTACCTGAGGAACCAGAGGAATGGTGACGACTTCCGGAGCGCTCGTGGTGGCTCCGCGACCGCTCCCTCGACCGCTCCCTCGACCTCCGGCCGGACCGGGACCGCTCCTGACGCGGGGCCGACACCCGGAGCTCGAGTAGCTTGCGGGACCGCTCCCGTCTAGCCTTACTCGTCAAGGCCCGGCAGTCGACGCAGGACTCCACGTCGTGGTCCGCGCCCAGGCACCGGAGGCAGAGTCGGTGGTGGTCCGTGACCGACATCGTGCGGTCACACCCGTCACAATTCTTAAACCCGGGCATCCTATCGGCACCTTAGAGTTAGAAAGTTAATCAAAAAACGTAGGTCAAAAGACCGGAGTACTGCTCTCCGGATCTGCGCTAACTGGCACGGAAAAAAGAAGAACTGACGTCAGCGCGCGGAGGCGGCGTCTATATACTCCAGCGACGTCATCACGGCGCACGACGCCGACGACGGACGCGGAGCCGCAGGGGACGCCTGCAGACTACGCCTACCGACGCGCAGGGGTACTGCTACGCAAAAGTTTCCGGATCCAGACTGACGCCTGGGGATATTCTAAGGTAAGGAATCTAATACTAACCTGTTTCTTTCAGATATGTAAATGTAAATGTATTTGAGCTTGTAAAGCGCACAGCTACCAGTCCGTAGGTTTCCTGGAGCTGTATAACTCTGGGGAACCCGTCCTGGCTTTCCCTGTGGGATGGTCCCTGCTGAGAGTCCCCAAGGTGGAGCCAGGCATCCCCGGAATTGATGGGGCCGTTGTGGAGAATAGACAAGCTAATGCCCAGAGTTGCCAAGTAGAGTAAGCACCGAAGCGAGAATTATCGAGTCCGCTGACCCAAGTCAACGACCCTGCCGCGTCGGGAATTGAACCCTGGTCCTGGGCCGACTTCTGCTCCCGGGTCTGCTGCCTCTAACCAGTGAGCCACACTACTCCACACCAGTAGGATGCAGGAGGCCATCAGCCCCAGAAGCCGCAGCGTCAACCTGACCGAAACCCGGGATAACGGCTGAAAGATGGGAATCAGAGCCTGAATATCCCGGACCCGCTGTTCGGTCGGATAAACCCGAAACCACGCCGAGTCCAGAACCGCTCCGATGAAGAGGAGCTTCTGAGAGGGGCACAGGTGTGACTTCGGCACATTGATGGAGAACCCCAGCTGGTGCAGGAGGTCTGCCGTCGTCTGGAGGTGGCTGACGACTGTCTGGGGCGAGCCCGCCTTCAACAACCAGTCGTCGAGGTAGGGGAAGACTGAAACCCCTAACCTGCGCAGATGAGCTGCGACCACCGCCATCACCTTTGTGAACACCCGTGGGGCGCTGGTAAGGCCGAAGGGGAGCACGGTAAATTGAAAGTGCTCGTGGCCAACCATGAACCGCAGGTAGCGCCGGTGGGCAGGCAGGACGGGGATATGAAAGTAAGCGTCCTGCAAGTCCAACGCTACCATCCAGTCTCCTGGGTCCAGGGCAGCCAGGACCTGAGCCAGTGTCAGCATCTTGAACTTCTCCTTCCGGAGGAAGCCGTTGACGTTCCTTAGGTCCAAGATAGGGCGTAGGCCCCCTTTGCCCTTCTTGGGTACCAGAAAGTAGTGGGAGTAGCAACCACACCCTACTTCTGGCCCAGGAACGCGCTCGATGGCCCCCTTGGCCAAGAGGGCCGTAACTTCCTCCTGCAGAAGTCGCAAATGATCCCCCGATACACGGTGGTTCTGCGGTGGCATGGCTGGAGGAGTCGCCTCGAAGGGGAGGGAGTAGCCCCTTCGGACGATTTGCAGCACCCACCTGTCCGATGTGACAGTGCGCCAGTGGAGGAGGTGATGGCGAACCCTGCCCCCCACTGGCGTCACATGGGCCTGAAAGCACAGACTAGGAGGGTTTTGAGGCGGATGCTGCGGGGGAAGGTGTGGACTGACCTTGCCGCTGCCCCCGACCGCCCGTTCCCACGGCCGCCACCGCGTTGGGTATTGCCCTGCGGAGCGTGGCTGGCAGCGCGTGTGGGCGCACCCTTTCCGTGGCCACGAAAGGAGTGAAAGGCAGCCGATTGCTGGCGCTGGCCCGAGAGGCCCAAGGACTTGGCCGTAACCCTGGAGTCCTTAAAGCGCTCAAGCGCATGGTCTGCCTTGTCGCCAAAGAGGCGACGGCCATCGAACGGCATGTCCATGAGTGTGTTCTGGACATCTGCCGAGAAGTTGGCGGACCTCAGCCAGGCGTGGCGTCTGACCGCAACCGTCGTTGCCATCGCTCTACCTAGCGAGTCGGTGGTATCCAGCCCACATCTGATGGAATACTTGGCTGCATACCGGCCCTCCACAAGGGCTTGGCCGAGTTTGGCCCGTACCTCCAACGGACACTCTGGCAGCACCTCCGCGACCTTATCCCACACAGAGTGGGTGCAACGTCCCAAGAGGCAGGCGGTGTTGGAAGACCGCAGGCCCAGACTAAGGGATGAGAAGATCTTCTTCCCATACTGGTCATACCTCTTGGATTCCCTGTCCGGCGGGGCCGACGGGAATGCGGTCTGGGAATTGGAGGCCTGGATGACCAGGCTCTCGGGCTGTAGGGTGGGAGGACAGGAAACATGGGTCACCCGGGGCTGGGCAGTGGCGTCTGGCCCGTTCCTATCTATGGGCGAACCCGTAGCGGGCTTGGACCAAGTGCCCAGAAGAACGTCGGTCAAGGCCTCATTAAAGGGCAGCAGAGGCTCGGCCGAGCTTGACTGCGGTTTAAGGACCTCAGTGAGGAGGTTAGTCCTCACGGCCGAGACGGGGAGCTCAAGGCCCAAACCAGTGTCTGGAGAGGTGTCCAGGCCACTGGCCTCCCCAAGGTCTCCTGTGCAGTCCTCGTGAGACTGACACTCTCTGGTCAGAGGGTCCTCAGACCCCTCCTAGTCCTCTTCATCACCCATCTCCTGAAACTCAGGGTTCTCAACTAATGGGGCCTGTTCATAGAAGTGAAACTCTCCAAACGACGTCTGGAGCGGCACCCATCGGGGCCGTCCCGGCGCCGGAACAGGAACGAAGGTGGAACCGGGGACGGCGCCGCCCGAGGACGGCGCCGGAGGCGACACCTGAGGGTCCGACGCCGGGTAGGTCGTAAGGTCCACCGGCGACGAACCAGATCCCGCGGCGTCCTGCGGCGCCGGGCCCGAAGGCGCCGGCGGCGCTGGAACAACTGAACCCCTCGGCGCCGGGCCCGAAGGCACCGGCGGCGTCGGGATAACGGGAACCTGCGGCACCGGGGCCGAAGCACCCGACGGCGTCGGGGCAGATCCCCCCGACCCGCGAGGGGTCCCAGACGGGTCTGCTGGGCCCGATGGCGCCGCGGAGCCCGTCGGAGGAGAGAGTTTCCTCATGGCCATGGGGAAGCGCTCGACCTCCTCCGGCGTCGCGTTGAGCCCAGGGACCGTAGGGTATGGGGCTGGACGCGGCGCCTGCGACTCCGTCGGAGCCGCGCGGGTGGTGTCACCCGAACCCCCGGCCGCATCGTGCGAGCGTCGGGGGGAGTCCGAAGAGCGATGACGCCGCTTGGACTTCTTGTGCCGCTTACCTGACGACGACTTCGACCCGGATGAGTGCGGCCTACTCTCGGAACTGTGGTGGCTCCGAGCCCGCGACCTGTCCTTCGACCTCCCATGGGATCGGGACCTCTCGCGGCGCGGGACCGACTGCCGGAGTTCGAGCCGCCTGCGGGACCGCTCCCGTCTAGCTTTCGAAGAGAGGGCCCGGCAGTCGGAGCAGGCCTGGTCGTCGTGGTCGACGCCGAGACAAGATAAACACACGCGGTGAGGATCCGTGACCGACATCAGGCGGTCGCAATCATCGCAGTGCTTAAAGCCGGGCATCCCTACGGCACCGTCGGAGTCGAAAGACTTCGAGAACAATCAAAAGTGATCAAAAAGTTAGTAAAAAAATGACTAGGGTTACTGCTTTTTCCAGATCTGCGCTTGCTGGCGCGGAAAAAAGAAGAACTGACGTCAGCACGCGGAGGCGGCGTCTAAGTACTCCAACGACGTCATCACGGCGCCCACGACGCCGACGACGGACGCGGAGCCGCAGACGACGCCTACCGACGCGCAAGGGTACTGCTACGCAAACATTTCCGGATCCAGTCTGACGCCTGGGGATATTCTAAGGTAAGGAATCTAATACTAACGTGTCTCTTTCAGACATTGTATTCTAGGGGTCCCCGTAAGAATGCAAGGTGCTAGGGGGCCAAGGTCCAAAGTACCACCAGCAGTTCGAGTTTACCTGCCCTAGTGTCTGGGTATAGAGGTGCTGGACAGGTTGGTAGCCTTGTGCGCTACACCGTAGGCAAAGAGGGGGGGGGGACCACCTTGAAACCGGCTGCAGAGGGGGACTTTGGGACAAGTCTTGGAGATCCCAAGGAGGGGGCTCAGTTTGTGAGGATTTGGGGGCACAGATGGTGGTTGTTAACCCAGGCCGAGGAGCTGGGGGTGCAGAGTGTTTTGGTCGGCTGGGCCTGTGCGTCAAAGGCACTCCTGGATCTCCGTCAGGTCAGCAGAAAGGGTACAAAACAGGACAGCTGGGCCACTCTTGGCGATGGCCTCAGCGATACAGACTTTCCTCAACAGCAGGCCATTCATCAAGGTGTCAGTTCGGATTGGACTCCTAACAAGCACTGGTTTGCTGCAAGGGGTTAAGTACAGCGGTAATTGATGCAGTGTGGCTCTGGTTGGCCCTTGCGTCTTTACACTTGGTGGGGTGCACAGACCTACTCTCTATCAAAAAGGAATATTAGGACTTTTTTCTTTTTTTTTTAAATCTTTCTTTTTTTCATTATCAGCATTGGCAAAAAAATCCGATTGATTACAGACATAGTATAACATTAGTGCACATTCCCATATCAGCAATACAATCATCATGTGTACATTCTCTGTTAGATCTTTCGACTCTACAATCAATCCCCACATATATACCCTGTTACCTTCTTTATTGTTCCTCCTCCGAACTGTCTTCAATACGCTCCGCCGGCGGCTCACATATATCCCCACTTCTGCGGGCAGCCTTGATTAATAAATACTGTCCTTTTAGCCATCATAGTCATGTCCATGTCCTTGCACCATGCGGCCAAAGACGGCACTTCCGCCCCCCACTTTTGCGCTATATTGAGTTTAGCTACCATTAACCCCAGCGTGGCCCAGGACTGCGCCTGATGAGTAAGGTCATTCGGTTCCCACATGTTTAATAAGCACCTCTTTGGTTCCGGTACTAGCAACACCCTTTCAGTCTGTGATATTGTTCTCATTATTTTCTTCCAATAGTCAGCGATTTTCAGGCAGTGCCATATGGTATGGTAAAAGGTACCCTCCTCCCCGCAACCTCTAAGGCAATATGAATGTGATGTTCTGCCTATCTTGCATAGAGTGTATCTAGTGTAGTAGGTGCGATGCAGGATTTTGAGCAGTATTAGTCTGAGTCGCGAGGGTATGCCCACCTCTCTTGGCGTTTTAGGACTATTTTCTATGAAGACACGGATCAAGTACTTACTTGGGAAAAGGCAGAGTTCTCATAGTGACTAACTCAAGACGCTTGACTCTGGCACCAAAGGAAAGGGAGAAAGACTCTCCTTCCAGGCTGGACTGCATATGTGTGGCGCCCTACAAAAAGGAGCACTTTCCTGACTTGGACACTTTACAACTGAATACAATGTATCCAGTGCCAAGGCTCATCGTGAGTGTTCGTTTGGCTAGTGTCTCTCCTCCAGCTCTTTTTCCCCAGTATTTTATGTGCCTTCCTACTTGAGTCCCGAGGTTTCTTACCGTACTCCATCCAGAGTCCATCCTTGTCTCCTTACCTGTTCCTTACCCACAAGAATATTCATTAAATCTCCATTGCTTTCTCAAGTATGCATCCATCTTCAAAAGGAATCTTACCAGTCTCCAGTAGTCCAAAAACAGCTCTGGCCTCATTCACCAATGGACTTAGTTTCTTGCATTCTTTCCGAGAATCACTTCACGAATGAAATCTGTCCCGAATAGGATTCCTACAGATTGTGAGGTACTCATATTGTAGCAGTCCAAACTGTACTATGGAGGATAACAGTCAAGAGCTCACAGAAAAGATGGAGGCATTGAAAATGCTCTCCCCTTTTGCCTCTTCCTGATCTCCTTCACTTTTTTTTTTACCACTTGGCTGTGCTCTCCCACTCTTCCGCTTCTCTGCTCCTCCTCCCAGTCCGCAAACTGCCTCCAGCCCTCCCCTTCTTTCATATCTACTTAATGGCGGGCACAGTGTGGATGCACAGAGGGTACGCCACTGGCTTGCTGCAGGCATGTCAAAGGCAAGCAAGTCTGCGCCAACCCATGTCAAGCCCCAGGGACCATACTCCCACTCCCCAACCACTTCCCCCATCCCGATTCCCCACGAGCTCAACCCCGGATGCTGCTCGCTGCTTTGCTGCAGCACCGCACCCCACAAAATAAAAGGGTGTTCACCAGTAGCCTACCACAATCACCACTCACTACACACTCCCTGACTGTACTCAACTCTCAACAACACACCCGGTACCCACTACACTCCTCCCTATTCAGCAAACAAATCAAAACCCGCTTCCCCGCATGCTACAGAGATCTGGGACGTAATTCATGACTAGTCACCAGACCTGCACTTCCAGAGCAATATATGGCTGACTCTTGTGTCTGCCTCCGAGATCGCCAGGGTAATCCCTCTCTGCTACAAGATGGCCATACAGGATTTAGCATCCAAACCTGAAGGAGGCATCACTATCATCCTCAAAGAATCCATCTGCTCTACCAACCCCACCGAAACAATCACCGGCAACTGTGGCACCTTCTTCTACCCACCCCATCCAAGAACCATGCACCAACTTCGCCATTACAGACTTCAGCGCACCCTTGTCCACAACTCCAATGCCTTAATGCTCCTTAGCAACTTAAACTTCCACCGGGAAGACCTCACAGACCCAAACATGACCTCCCTCTGAGGAATTGTCCAATCTCTGCTTCACTTGGTCTCCATACAACTGTTCTATTGAGGGATACAGAACTTCATTTTAATCGACTAACAGGATTTGCTAATTTTAAACAAAAAACGACATTTAACTCTAAATGATGCTAAATATAGAGGAGATATTTAAATGTAGATGGAACATGTCTCACCATGTTACTCCAATTCATCCAGCCTATTATATAATTTTATGGCAGCTTATCGTGCATACTGTTTTTGGAGGAAACTGTTAGCATAAAATGGTCCGCTATAGAGCGCAAGGGCGCTTTGGCCCTGGTTGCTGCTAAACGCGGTTACTTTAAAAGGGCGGGAAATAGATATGCAAGTAGAAACTATGGAATAATTTAGGAAACACAATCAGGATCTCCTGGGGATGATGTGATATTTTAAACTTAACTTTTTCTATTTGTTTTTTATTTATTTTTATTTGAGAACGAATATCACATCTCTAGAAGCTCATCAACTGAGTTCATGTTCATTTGTTCTCTTTCACTTTCTTTCTTCTCTGTATTTTTAAGAGCCCGGAGACAACTTTGGGGTAGAACTTTAGAAAATTAGAAGGAAAAAACAACAAATCCATTCAGTGCATACAAACATTTTTTAGGTTTAGCCAATCTAGTTTTGACATTCAATACCTAAACATAAATTAAATCTTTACCTGTAAATAAAGTAAGGTGATGGAAGCTTGGTTGTCAAAAAGCACCTTATCCATGGATGGATCCATATACCTGCACATTTAGAAAATGTAAAATATATACAATTAGTTTTAGGAAGCGGGGTATACATTTAAAATATAGACTAATTGTTTGAAAACATATGCAACAGTTTATACTTCGTTTGGGGACAACATTTTGGCGGACCATATATTCAATAAGACTTGCTAGTCCGCCAATATATAGTGTGTAAAATTGGCAACACTGAAAACATTGTCAATATGGACAATTATCCATTTGTAGCTCTTGTATGCCACGCTATGCTCCTCATAGCCAGGAACCCTTTGTTTTGAAATTCAAGTTGCCACTATACAAACAGACCATAAATGCAACAGGTTTATTTCGAATCACCTATTTGAATTAACGGATTGCCAATTTTGAAAGTCTATGTTAGACAAGTCTATACGACTTGCATGGAAGAAGGACTACAGACTTTACAAACCTGGAGACCATTTATGAATTCTTCCATTATGTGTTATACAAGTAGACTGAATCCACTTATCTTGTGTTGGAATGTGCTTCCCGCATACCAGGAGCGAGGGTTCAAAACAAACGTGCCCGCTTGTCTCCCTACTGTTCTCCATTATAGCCTGCCTGGTCATGGCATTTCACACCGGTGCCTTTGGAGCATGCAGGACTTATTTGTGAATTTTCAAATACATTTAAACTTGCTTCTTCCAACTTCTCCAACAACTTCTCCAACAACAATGGCTATAGCCTTAATGAAATATTGCAGCTCACCATTCAACAAAGGTTAGAACCATAATGAGATATTGCACCACACCATAGCAATTCTGTAGTTCTGGTCAAGATCAGATCTTCAGTCAAGACAAGATCAGACTTCAGTCAAAGGGAAAACGGCATTTGAGATCTTCTAAAAAGTACCATTTCCCATTTTAAATGTCAGAGGAATTTCTGTTCTCTGCTACGGCAAAAAGTGATGAATGGAATTAAACCAAGCTTGACATGGGGAACATTACTCCATTCATTCTCCATTTTTTGTGGCGTGGTGTAGAAAACAAGCATTGTCAAAGCCAAAAGGTTTCCCATATGCAAAATCTATTGGCTTTGTCAATGATTTTTTTACATGTTGCACAGAATTGAGCTGCTGTGCAGCATGAAAAAAAATAAAAATAAAGCTATAACATGGCCTGCATTTACGCAGCACGGGAAGGGAGAGGCAACTCATTGAAGAGAAGGGGTGGGGTGGGTAAAAATCAAAGTAGGGCAGGGGTGGTGGGTTGGGTGAAAACAGCCAACGGGAGGTGAAATGTCAGAGGGTGGGGAGAAGCAGATAACGCAGATGATGGGGAGGGTAACTCCTTGTAGAATTAGGGGGGGGATAAGGGCAGGGATGAAGAAGAGAGACTAGAGTATGCAATCTGAGCGCATGATGCCGGAAAAAAGAAAAGAAAAGAAAGTACCTGCTGGTCAGTAGAAGTACACTGGCCACAGGAAGCAGTATTTGGTCCATGTTCCACAGCAGGGACCGAAGACCCCGAAGCGCAGGAGGAAGTGGACGCTAGGAGGAGCAGCTGACTAATGGGAAGCAAGGAAACAGTGACTTGGGAGACAACCAAGGGTTGTCTTATTTATTTTTAAGGACAACAGCTTTCACATTCAGCTGTTGAGACATTGGTGTTAAAGTTGCTTTAAGGCCTTGAAGGATTATTCATTAATGTATTTGGACAGTTGACATTGAGAACAATTCGGTTTGAGAAATGACAAGATTGGAAAACAAATCTGACTGGATGAGACAGCTGCAGTTCCTATTGTATATTTGGTTCTCAACTGAGTTGAAAACTGCAAGCTGATATGCAATGCAATCTAATTGGTGTCACCGACTAAAAATGGTGGTCCAGTCACCACTAAATAACGCATGCAGTTTTACCT
Source organism: Lissotriton helveticus (assembly GCF_964261635.1). NCBI lineage: Eukaryota > Metazoa > Chordata > Amphibia > Caudata > Salamandridae > Lissotriton > Lissotriton helveticus. The sequence goes on along the minus strand of NC_136063.1, from coordinate 413,822,558 downwards.
CTGTTTGAACGTACGTAGTGGAAACAAAATTTGTGATGGATCAAATGGAGCACACAATGGAGCCGGGGGGGGGTGGGGGGTGATGAGGGGGAGCTGAATAATCCTAGAAGAGTAAACGATGTCATTTGTATGCCAAAGACAAATATTTGTTAAAGCTGTTCAGCTTAAAAAAACTATTGCTCAAAAGGACTTCATGTTCAAGGGCCCTGCAGTGGCGTAACAAAAGCCCCTGCTCTAGGGCGCCCTCCCCCCCTCAGCAAAAGTAATAAGCGGTGAGTCGGGGCGGGAGGGGCCCCCGCCATGTACTCAGTAGGGGGCCCCCTCAAGTTTTGTTACGCCACTGGGGTTAGTGCTTACACCCAGAGTCCCCTGAACATGGGCAGGGCACCCCCCTAAATAGAAAGTAATCTCTCTTCCATTTCCAATAGAAGAGATTTAAGTTAATATATAACAATTACAATCATGTACAAATCATCTCACCATTTTCTGATCTGAAGCTTCAAGTTTCCATCCTTCATACTATGAAGAGTAACACACGGGAGCTCAAATTCAACAACTCTCTTCAAAACTAGAAATAAAGATAAAATTAGTTTATGCTGTTAAAAATAAAAAATCTAATGGCTATGATAATCCTTGAACCAATATATTCACTGTGTTGGAATTTAAACACTCTTGTGAACAAGGGGGATACTTTGCACCTACTGCGAGTTCAGTATAGGCGTTAAACAGAATATATGCTTTGGTAACTTTATCAATTCTGCTCCTGTGTGTTCAATCATCAATTTCCTTTTGAGAGCCGATATTTAAAAGCACTTGATGTGCTAGGAGTCCAGTCAGAGTTCAATGTTTCTGCATTTAAAAGAACACTACAAATCTGAAAATATAACATTGACCAAAGTTGTTGAACGGATTACCAGGAGAGTGACAATGAACTAGAGAAAGTGCAGGCGATGTCAGTCTACAGAACACTGCCTTTTAATAATATATAGCTCCGTTGTTCCCATATTCTGACAAGGAGCATGGACAGCGAAACAAACCTACTTGACATTCATGCCCGAGTGAATATGAATAGGAGTCGGATGTCTATTGCCTGGTCACCTGCATAGAGTTTGTAATGTTAGTTGCAAAATGCGTGACAAAAAAAGGTCCTGTTTTGAATTCATGAATAAAACCAGCAGCGGCCTGTGCAGGTAAGTACAGTGGTGGCGGGCTAGGGGGGGGGGGGGGGGGGGGGGGGGGGAAGAGGTGTCGACCGAATAGGTAAAATGAAATAAATAAACCCTGTTCCGTCATATGTCGACATCCCCCCGCCCCACTGCGCTTACCCACACGGGCCGCTGCTGATTAAAAGTGTTAATTTGCATTTGCAAGCACAAAACCCAACAAACAAAACAAGTCAATTAAAAGGATCCCAATGATACTTGTACATGTAATCAGAGTGTTACCATTACTTCCGTCACAAAATGGACAGCACACTGCAACTACGGATGTTTAAGGTACCTCACTTTAAGTAATTTACAAAGATGTACATTTTTCAAACATACAATTCTATAATCCTTTAAAGGGGCCAGAAAAGAGAAAAAATTAATAAGAACTACTCCTGGACTGGTAGCTAGAGTACTTCACTTTTTTACAGTGGTACTCTATTTCAACCCTGGAATTATAGCTTCCCACCTTCTGCGAACTCCGCATGTAAATTATCAGTAAAGTGGTAAATCAGAGCCTCGCTTAAAAACAAATCCTCGTAACATCCATAAAATAGAGGCATTTATCAGAATTGTAACATAAGAGCTCTCCCACAATTTGTCAACTTACTGCATGGGGCCAATAGTGACAAGTGGATTTGTATACAGGATAGGTCGAGGAAGCATACTGTCTCCAAGATAATTAGATATTTTATAAAATTCCACACCTCTGTAGGTGCCTCTTCCTGGTGGCTACTGCTCTTTCACCCTATTCTACCACTCTAGCTCCTATATATTGTTATATGTGTGTGTATATAGTACAATTCGGGTCATGTGTAGTTCTACTCTCACTCAGTGCATTTTCCTATTTTATCATATAATACCAGAATACGGTCATTCCTTGTTGCCCTTCTACAGAAAGAACCTTTTCAGGGTTCCTAAACCTTCACTCTAAAAACATTTAGTCCTGAGGATGGTCTCGTATTTAATACAAAAGGAGACCGAAACGTCAACATGCACCCCCTACTTACATAAAGATCGACCATCATTGGGACATATCCTACTCCTCAGGAATGTTCCTTGTATCAAGAGTGGAGCGCACACTTCTGTCTCAGTGAATTACTGTATTAAAATAAAACGTATACAACTGATACATTGTATAGATGGGTTTCTTGCAGTTAAAGACCTTAAGACTTACTTCTACACCTCGCCTCAATACAGACCATCTGTTTGTCATTACATTGGTGCTATACCCGTTTCTGCCTTTATTTTTTTCTTTGGATGATTCTGTAACATTTGGTATTTGATTCATTCTTGCGGGTTTCACTCAGTGTGTTAAAGGTCACTAAATGTATAAATGTTTACTAATTTACAGTATTTTCTTGTAAATGATCCCCTTTTTAAACCATTCACTTCAGTCTTTTCAGCATGACCATTCCAGCAGTTTACAACCTTTTGATTTCTGTGAACCTCCACAGTATTATAAATAGAACCCAGGAACCACCACCGAGTCATTAATGGAAGCGGAGGATGGCGGCTTATGCGATTTCTACGATTTTAGCCTCAAGACCGTGCAAAAAAAATGTAGAAACAAGTACACATTAAACAAATACAAAATATTGAAATATTTGTATTTAATTCACAAACGTAGAAAAATAGAAACACATGGGAACAGTGGCACATTTCTAATGTATTTCTTAATTCTAAAACATGAAGCGATATGCTTAACTTTAGCATATTACGGTCTTTTGTTTTTTGCTGTTAATGCATGCTCTTTGTCCGTGCTTGAACTGAGGTAATCCATTGCCCATATTAAAATATCTTTGCTGTATTTATTCAGCTTAAAAAAAAAATCAAGCTAATGAATAACAACTTTAATTTTTAGCCTACAATTTCAAATTCCTTCATGTTTATAGAAGGTTTTAAACGTTTCAATTATAGGAGCTTGTTTCTTTATTTAGATGCACCTTATTAACCTGCTAATACTATTTAACAGACCCTGAGAGTAGGTGTTGCAGAGCCCCCAAGAATCCGCAGACTAATCATGTGTTGATGTTAATGACCGGATGAAAAGAGATCAAAGAATAGGTCATGTAGGGGTGCTGGCTTCAAAAGACTTTGTGAATCAGTTGTCTGTAGTGGACCCTTTCATTTTGGAAACTGGTTTAAAATCTCAGCATTTCTGACTTTTTCTGCCAATGGAATGATCTGGCAGCAAATGCATAGACTCAAACTAGTCATCTGCAAATTGGGGGGAAAGGGGGAATTTTGCACTCACCAGGAGAAAAACGAGTACTTCGAAGCAGGAGAAACAGGAGAGATTGGACTACCAGAGGAGTCTTTATCTGAACAATTCCCCATTAATGTCGCAGAAGAGAAAGATGGGTTAACTTGCCATGACTTGCCTACTTCACTTTTCATTTTACTGTCATCTTATTTTGTCAGGACTGCTCCAGATTATTGTATTATAATGTGCATATTCAGTACCACAGGTTATAGAGTGTGCAGCGAGCCTGTCCACCCATCTGTGAATGGCTGATATCAGTGAGCTGGTCCTCTACATTGCTCAGTGACCAAGGTGGCAATCGTTCCAGCTCGTGTAGGTCGACGTCCTGTGATCATCACGTGGTAGTAGTCGTGTTCCTATTGAGCATCACTGTCCCTCCTCGGGTTTGTAAAGTAGGAATGCAGTCCTGCCAAGCACAAGGTTCTTGGTCAATGATTTCCATCCGGGCATCCGTGGTTCACGGTTTTGAGGTGTAATATATATGTGACATCGAAAGTAGCATCTTTTTATCAGCAACAGGTGTATACACCACTGGGGTAACTGCAAACACAACAATGATGGACAGAATGTGGATCAATGTCACACATTCACCCCAGTCAAAAGATCTGGGCCCAAATCCATCGTTTTTCCACTCCACACCACCCTGGGTTAGACAATGGCGATATGCAAATCAGCGCTGACCCTGTTGCCCCATGGGAACAGTCCAGTCCGAACTACAAAAGCCATGTCCTTCCCAGAACGGAAACAAGCATCCGAGGACCGGCCCGGTTTCGAGGTAACACCTCTCATCAGCCCGGCTAGCTTGATTCCAGTGGTGTGGAGTGTCTGGGACTCACGTCTGAGCATCCCCAGTACACTTAGAGCGGTAACTGCAAACACAACAATGATGGACAGAATGTGGATCAATGTCACACATTCACCCCAGTCAAAAGGTCTGGGCCCAAATCCATCGTTTTTCCACTCCACACCACCCTGGGTTAGACAATGGCGATATGCAAATCAGCGCTGACCCTGTTGCCCCATGGGAACAGTCCAGTCCGAACTACAAAAGCCATGTCCTTCCCAGAACGGAAACAAGTATCCGGGGACCGGCCCGGTTTCGAGGTAACACCTCTCATCAGCCCGGCTAGCTTGATTCCAGTGGTGTGGAGTGTCTGGGACTCACGTCTGAGCATCCCCAGTACACTTAGAGCGGTAACTGCAAACACAACAATGATGGACAGAATGTGGATCAATGTCACACATTCACCCCAGTCAAAAGATCTGGGCCCAAATCCATCGTTTTTCCACTCCACACCACCCTGGGTTAGACAATGGCGATATGCAAATCAGCGCTGACCCTGTTGCCCCATGGGAACAGTCCAGTCCGAACTACAAAAGCCATGTCCTTCCCAGAACGGAAACAAGCATCCGAGGACTGGGGATGCTCAGACGTGAGTCCCAGGCACTCCACACCACTGGAATCAAGCTAGCCGGGCTGAAGAGAGGTGTTACCTCGAAACCGGGCCGGTCCTCGGATGCTTGTTTCCGTTCTGGGAAGGACATGGCTTTTGTAGTTCGGACTGGACTGTTCCCATGAGGCACAGGGTCAGCGCTGATTTGCATATCGCCATTGTCTAACCCAGGGTGGTGTGGAGTGGAAAAACGATGGATTTGGGCCCAGATCTTTGGACTGGGGTGAATGTGTGACATTGATCCACATTCTGTCCATCATTGTTGTGTTTGCGCATACACCACTGGGGTAGCAGAGAAAGCCTGCATGTGAGATCCATAAGATCCCTTTAATGTTAATTTAAAATTACATTGGGTGAGGCAAACCACAGTAAGATTGCTGTTCAGCCAAAATGCTAAGAATATGCTGATTGAGGCACTGCTCGATCTTCCACTATTGTGTAGCAGAGGAAGAGGGTTGAGAAGATTAGAGTAGTTCTGAGGGTTATTCCAGGCTATTGAACATCAGCCTGCTGAACAGAATGTCAGCAACTCAGGAGCCCACATTGATGTAGCAAGAGCAGACGGTTTCAGGACAGAAGTACAAGCGGTAGGATCTGGGCTGAATACCTCAGAATCTAAGACTTGCTGTTCTTGTGAAGCCTAGAAGGGAGTTACAAATGTGAGTAATTAGCCATATGTGGACGTTCAAATGGTTTGGCTGGCGATATGTGATTTGCTTGTTATATATGGAGTCAGATGGTGAGAAACCGCTGTCTCCCATTTGCAGGTGGTGGGTGTCTGATTGGAATCTACTTGTTCTGACATTGTCCTTTCTGAAGAACCAAGGAGAAGACTTGGTCTCTCGACTTTCCCTGCATACCATTCAGGAGCAGTCTTTTTAGTATACATGCCTAAGCTTTTGCTAGAAACAAGTACATGGATGTGCATTCATGGTGCGTTTGAACCTGGCTTTGTATGGCAAATGGAGGAGTTCCTTAGTTACCTACCCCTCAGTCGCGGCTGCTGCCTGGAAGCAGGAGTCGGACAGGTGAGTTGGATGGGGAGGAATCAGTTTAAATAAAAAAACACTTACCTCCAGGCCAGTGCCGCCTCTTCTGCGTCCTCTTCCTGGGAGAAACAGGAAGCAGGAAGCACCAGGGCCCCCACCCTCCCTGCAGCCAATCAACGCTGTAATGCAGTGTCGGGATTGGTCTGGAGCCATAACACAGTGCTCAGCCAGGGGCTTAAGGGGTGGCATGTTCTCCATGCAGGCTGTAATGCAGCCTGCATAGAGAACAGAGAAAGTGCACATTGTTTGACCGGCCCTCTTGGGCCACACAAAACGTCATTGCACACTTAAGAATTTTCCTCCACTCCTTCCCTGTTCTGCAGCCCCTCACGCAAGCTGCCGCAGCAGGAGAACCAAGTAAAATGATAATAATGTTAATATCATTTATTTTTTCCTTTATTTTGCTGCTTTATGGCAGTGGTGCAACCCTCCTACGCCTTAGCAAAGGAGCCGCTACTGCTACCACTAATCTAAAGGAGCACACATGGTGCTCAATTTGTGTTTTAAAAAAAACAAAAAAAATACAAATAAAACTTTTTTTAAATGTGCAACCTCAAGAGTGATTTTTAGGAGCTGCTGCTCGTGCTGCCGAATACGGATGTTACAGAAAACCAAGGCAGCTTATATCAATTATCAATCTCTCCGCTGCAGGGTTTCATCCCCACTTTCTTCCTTTACCACCTTTACCCACGTTATTGTTACTTATTCTTTTGTCGCTCTCTTGTTCTGGGCAAAAGTCTGATGATGAAAAAAAAGTCCCAGTTGCCAAAAATGAATGCCGGTGCTCCACCACGTGCAACCACTGGTATAAATTAAGCACTGTGTGAACTCAAACTATTTCCCATGTTTTTATGGGTGCTTGCCTTGGGTAGAAACTGTGATGGAGTGGTTATGGGCAGGTAAAAGGAAAATTTTAAACTTTTACTGATCTTGGTCAGTTTTCTCTGGTTTTCCATGTGTTGCTAGCTCATCTTGAAAGGGTAAGTGGTTAGCACGGACTTTCATATAAAACCGGGCAGTGTCTATCTGGACACTGTATGCTCAGCAAAAGTTGTAGGTTTCTAGGGCAAAATATCTCAAACCAAGATGGAGCTACAAACAAATGAGTATTTCTTTTAGCATCATTTATATTTACGTTTAAAAAACAGAGTTCATTATTGCAGAAAAAGAGCCATACGTAAGATATCAACAGCTCTTCCCTCCAAATGAAAACTAATAGAGTTTTATACCAATCCAGACAGTCCACTAGAATACAAAGCAAATCACCACACTATTTGCATACAATTAGATGTGTGATTGATTTTTATATATAATATAAAATAAATAAAAGTTACTTACCTTTTGGTAACGTCTTATCTGCTACAGGCTATCTAGCTTCAGATTTGTTACTTTAGAATTTCCCCCCAGGCGTCAGATTGGATCCTGCAGATTTTGTGTGATAAGTACTCCTGCGAGCTGGAAGATGGAGTCGATCGGTTCCATGTCCGTTGTCCGCACAGGAAGGGACGTCGCAGTACCTATACATGTGCCACTTAGGTGCACAGACATCAGTTTCTATTCACAACTTTCCACGCCAGAAGCAGAGAGCCATGAACAATACTGACCACCAGTGTATCAAAACTAGGGACCCGATGTACAATACTGAAATGTGCTATGATATGTGGTGGTAATCTCCGGTTGAGGGGAGCCACGTGCTTGCTTGCCTAATCAAACAATAAAAATTTGTTGTGAAAAAAAAACTAGTGACCCGATAGGGGCCATCCCGGTCCCTAGAAATCCGTTCACAGAGCGTGGAGGATGGGTGGGTTGGTAAGGAATCTGCAGCTAGATAGTGTCTACCAGATAAGGCATTACCGAAGGTAAGTAACTTATTCATTTTACAGAGACTTCTTGTTGCAGATTCCTTACCTTAGAATATATACCCAAGCTATACCATCCCCGGAGAACGATCTACAAACCAATTTGAAATGAGGAAGTCCTGCCAGACTGAAAGTGCACAGTACCCATCCCTGTGGATCGGACTGTCCAGACAGTAATATTTGATGAATGTGTGCAAGGACGCCCACGTTGCTTCCTGGCAGATATCCAGGACTCAAACTCTGCGTGCTAATGCAGTGATGGCCACTTTAGCTCTGGTGGATTGAGCACGCAAACCTTCAGGAGGTTGCTTCTTGGCCAGTTTGTAGCAGATTTTGATGCAGAGCATGACCCATCTAGAGATGGCACGCTTCTGCACAATCCGAACCTTTCTTTGCCCCAACATACCCCATGAAGAGTCGGTTGTCCACCCGGAACTCTTTTGTGCGAACAAGGTAGAACGACAATGTTCTTTTTGGGCCTAGACTGTGTAGTCACTCCTCTTTCTTAGAGGGATGTGGAGACATGAAAAAAGGCGGGAAGGTGATGGACTAGCCTACATGAAAAGGAGTGACGACTTTCGGCAGAAATGAGGCCAGAGGTCAAAGCACAAGTTTGTCAGGATAGACAAAGGTAAGTCAGCTTAGATAAGGCCTACAGCTCGCTTACTCTGCAGGCAGATGTACTCGCCACACAGAAGGATGTTTTAAAGGCGAGAAGCCTGAAGGGGCAATTGTGTGGCGGTTTGAAAGACGTGCACATCAAAAGAGTCAAAAACAAATTAATGTCCCCTTGAGGCAGAATGAATGCCAAGGAAGAGAGGAGTATGAACTTTAAGGAAACTCTGTACAAAAGGAGACTTGAACAAAGAAGGTTGATCAGGCAACCTGAAGGCGGCAGAAATGGAAGACAGATAGCCCTTAATAGTGCCCAGAGAAGAGCCCTGCAAGGCAAGAGACAAGGCAAAAAGCAGAACCTCAGAAAGATGGGCAGAAAGGGGATCAACAGATTTTTCTGCACACCATGCCACAAATTTCTTCCAACGGCAGATGTACACTGTCTTGGCAGAGGGGCACATGGCTGCCAAAGTAACGTTACAGACTTTGGGAGGAAGGCTAAAAGCGGCCAACTGTCGCCACTCAATCTCCACGTAAGAAAGCGGAGAGTGGACAGGTTCGGGTGGAGAACCCTCCCCTGCTGCAATGACAGAAGTTCTTCCTGAAGGGGCAGTCTGATCAGAGGATCGATGGACATGCTCAGTAGCTTGGGATACCGAATTCTCAGTGCCCAGTCCAGTCACAAGGATGACTTGGGCCAGATCATTCTTGATATTCTTGAGAACTCTGGGAAGGAGTGGTATGGGCGGAAAAGCATACAGGAGGCCGGAGCTTCACTCGAGATGAAAAGCTGATCCGAGCGAGTGCCGCCTTAGAAACTTCGGTACAAAAAGGGGTGGTGATGGACGGCCCGAACTGCCAAGCCATGCCTTCCCTGGACCGGAAACAAGCTTCCGAGGACCGGTTTCTGGCATTACAGCCGTCTTCAGCCCGGCTTGCTTGAATCCAGTGGCAAAGTGAGCAAGGGACTCACGTCTGAGCATACCCTGCCACACTTATGGCGGCCAAAAGCGGTACAAAAGGGGGTGGTGATAGACGGAGCATCCGAACCAATCAAACACTCACACCCAGTCAAAAGATCTGGGTTTGACCCATCACCGTTCTTGGATTTAAGCAAGCCGGGCTGAAGACGGCTGTAATGCCAGAAACCGGTCCTCGGAAGCTTGTTTCCAGTCCAGGGAAGGCATGGCTTGGCAGTTCGGGCTGGACTGTTCCCATGAGGAACAGGGTCAGACTGATTTGCATATAGCCATGTCAGAACTGGGGTTGCAGAGTGGGCTAAAGAACGGTGATGGATTAAACCCAGATCTTTTGACTGGGTGTGAGTGTTTGATTGATTCAGATGCTCCGTCCATCACCACCCCCTTTTGTACCGCTTTTGGCCGCCATAAGTGTGGCAGGGTATGCTCAGACGTGAGTCCCTTGCTCACTTTGCCACTGGATTCAAGCAAGCCGGGCTGAAGACGGCTGTAATCCCAGAAACCGGTCCTCGGAAGCTTGTTTCCGGTCCAGGGAAGGCATAGCTTGGCAGTTCAGGCTGGACTGTTCCCATGAGGCACAGGGTCAGACTGATTTGCATATAGCCATGTCTGAACTGGGGTGGCAGAGTGGGCTAAAGAACGGTGATGGGTCAAACCCAGATCTTTTGACTGGGTGTGAGTGTTTGATTGGTTCAGATGCTCCGTCCATCACCACCCCCTTTTGTACCGCCTTAGAAACTTCAGCACGCAATACTGCTGACATTGCTCATTCTCTGCGGTGACAAACAGATCTAACTAAGGTTCTCCCCACTCTTGAAAGACACCTTGCATCATCTTCAGATGGAGACTCCATTCGTGATCGCTAGGCATCGATGGCCGAGTTAATCTGCTCTGGTGTTCAGAGCACTGGCCAGATGTTGAATCACCAGAGAAATGCCCTAAAGGGTCCTTGACCCCACTCCGCCCGGTTTGTTGCAGTACCACATGGCGGTGGTGTTGTCTGTGAACACTTGCACCAACCTTCCCTCAGATGGAGGGAAGAAAGGCTGTCAATGCCAGTCAGATCACTTTGAGCTCCAACAGGTTGATGAGGAGTCCAGATTCTGCCAGAGTCCTCTGATATCCACCTCTCGCAGGTGCCCACCTCATTCCAGAAATGACACATTGGTCACTACTGTGAGAATTGGTTGGGGAAGGGAGAGGGGTCTGCCTCGGACCCTATTGCGGTATTTGATCCACCACAGCCGATCCTTTGCAGTCCCCTCCAAGATATGGACCAGCTTGGAGAGATCCCCATGATGCTGTGCCCACTGGAACTTCAGGTCCCACTGCAGCGCCCACATATGCCATCTAGCATGTGTCACCAGCAGGAGGCCAGGAGGCCCAGCAGCCTCAGTCAGTCTCACCGAAACCCAAGATAGAGGCTGAAATATTGGAATCATATCCTGAACTCGTCGCTTGAGAGGATAAGCCCAAAACTGCACTGTGTCCAGAGCAGCCCTGATGAAAGGGAGCGTCTGAGAGGATGTAAGGTGCGACTTCGGCACGTTGATTGCGAACCCCAGCAAGTGCAGGAGGGTCCACCGTAGTCTGGAGGTGGGAGCCAACAGACTGGGAGGAGCCTGCCTTCAACAACCAGTCATCAAGATAGGGGAAGTCTGGAACCTCAGATCTCCACGAATGAGCTGCAACCATCGCTATCACCATGGTGAACACCCAAGCGGCAATGGAAAGGCCAAAAGGGAGCATGTTGAATTAAAAATGCTCGTGGCCTACTGAAGAGAGTGCCAATAGGCGGGCAGGGTAGATATATGAAAATAGGCGTCCTGCAAGTCCAACGCTACCATCCAGTCTCCAGGGCAGACAAAAACTGAGCCAAAGTGAGCATTTTGAATTTCTCCCTCTTGAGGAAGAGATTGAGGGTTCGGAGATAGAGGATAGGACGAAGGCCTCTGTTCTTCTTGGAAACCAGAAAGTAGTGAGATCAACCACCACAGCCTACTTCTGGCACCGGAACCCACTCTATGGCCCTCTTGGCCAGGAGAGCTGTGACCTCTTTGCGGTTAAGGGACATATGATCCTCAGTCAGCCGATCATGAGATGGTGGCATGGGGGAGGGGCAGTTTTGAAGGGGAGGGAGTAGCCCCTTCAGATCTGAAAAACTCACCTGTCCGATGTTATGGACTGTGCCAGCGAGGTGATGGCGAATCCTGCCATCATCTGGATTTCCATGGTGGTAAAGGGGCAGACTAGGAGAATATGGAGGCTGTTACAAAGGCAGATGGGGCAGACTGACTGGCCACCTGACCCACGAAGCCTGTGGGTATTGCGTCCTTGGCTACGCAGAGGCCGGCGAACCTGCACAATGCGGTGGCAGGGCTGGAATTGGCACGACTGGAAGCCCTTCCGAAGCCACAAAAGGAGCAAAAGGCGGATTGGAGTGGACTTGGGCCCGCAGAGAGGCCTAAAGACCTGGTCACAGCTCGAGAATCCTTAAATCGCTCAAGCATTGAATCTGCCTGGTCTCCGAAATGACAGGTGTCATCAAAAGGCATGTCCACGAGGGAAGTGTGGACATCCCCGTGAAGCCAGTCATTCTCAGCCAGGTGTGGCTCCTAAGGGCCAATGATGTTGAAACCGCTATGCCCAGCGAGTCGGTCGTGTCACATCAGCAGCGAATTCTGAACTTTTCCGTATCTCTCCATTCAGCAACAGCTTGAGAGTACAGTCCAAGCCTCCTCTGGGACCTGTGGCAGCACTAGCGCAACAGTATCTTACAGAGTGAGGGAATAACGGCCCAAAGGGCATGCTGTGTTCATGGACCGCAATAACAGGCTGGCGAAAGAGAACATCTCCCCAAATGAGTACAGCCTCTTGAATTCCTCATCCGGGGGAGGGGTAGGGAAAGTGCCTTGGGAGGTGGAGGCTTGAACCACAAAGCTCTCAGGCGTAGGGTGATAGGTGAGGAAGTTTGAGTTCCCGGGTGCGGGGTGATGGCAGCGGGCAATCGTCCTGTTCACAGGAGTCCATGTTGGGTTTGGACCAGGTACCCAAAAGTACATCAGTGATGGCATCACTGAACGGAAGCAAGGGTTCTGACGTGAAGACTCCTGGTTGCAACACCTCCGTCATGAGATTAGGCTCGACTGCCATCGTGGGCAACTGAAGGTCAAGGAACTCAACTACCCTAAGTACCGCCATTGCATAAGATGCTCCCTCCTCCGAAGTTAAAAATCTTCCGGATCCAGTCCGACGCCTGGGGGAAATTCTAGTGTAAGGACTCTGCCGCTAGAAGTGCCTATCAGATATTCTGAATACCTCTAGATCCATAAACATATGCAATATTCTTATTAAACTTTGTAGACGTTCAGAAGATTAGAATGAAACCCTTTTCAAAAACACCTTGTGCAACTTACTCGACAAAGTGCAGACATGTCTTCATCCATTGGACAGACTGCAAACACTTGTTATGGATGATACCTTTACTACCAGTATCCAGTTACTCTCCACTACAGTATGAGGATATTGACACAGCCTTAAAAAGTGGGCCTGTATTTGCAGACATGAACTTGAATAGACCTTAAATAAATATTCAGCAAATTTCTAATAAAATACAAATAGCATTACATCAATTTGTGATCTTACCAGTGCTGGGGTCTTGAATAAGAAATAAACTGAAATATCCTGTTAATTCTCTGTGCAGGTCCAATTTGTGAGATACAATCTGAAACAAGAAAAAGTATGTATAATGTGTTAACTGTATTTATTTAATTTAGAAATTACTAATTTCAGTGCTACGGATATTTCCACCTGTATGGTGGGGCTAGTTGCACAGTAAATGTGTCAAAGGAGTTCTCCTCCTTTGTCTTGTGGTTTAAGAACACAGAAGTAGGTTTTAAATACATCCAGACCTATAGGGCAACCTACAAGCATGGTCACATAATCATGAACTTTTTTCAACATTTAAATCTTTAGCTTCATAATTCACAAACAGAAAAAGTGCTCTGGAAATAACCCTAAGGTTTTACTAGTGTGTCTGCAAAATCCCTGCAAAACTAGACCTGGATAGTATTATATATGGGCTCTGGTCCATAGACCGCTACGGAATTGCAATATCAGGATGCCATCAATTTTCTGAAGAATAAGAGGTCTAGCACATGCAAAAAGTCTTTTTTTTCACAACGTAATTTTATTGTTGACAGCTGGTGCAAGTCTGGTGCTGCTATGAACATCAGCAATATACAGGTATTGACAATAATGCAGATCTCAACATTTTCATTCTTACTATCACATAGTCTATGAAGTAACCGTCTTTGTATATAACTTATTCCAATAAACAATAGTGACATACAAAACTTGCAGAGAGAACAAAGATCTTAAATACAGGGGTGCAGGCCATACATTTGAGAGACAAATACAGTCAGCATCTAAGTCATAGTTCAGTACAATCATCCCGGTAATTCCTCGATAGCAGAAATGCGAGGGACAGGTTCCAGATAGGGCCCTCTGGCAAAATGCTTTTTTGATTCAATAAAACCTCTAACATGGCAAAGCCTCAAAAATACAAAACAAGTTGCCAAACAGACGCCAACCTCTGATTGAAACACCATGAGGGCTACATGGTCCCTGACTTTGGGAAGTGGTCACTTGTTTTTATCCCCCTTCACACAAGAACAAGTCAATAGGTCAATCAAAACTATGAACACGTTTTATGAAAATTGGACTAAGACATGCATCAATTTGTACAGAGGTTCTCTACATGGTGCAAAATAATATGAGAATATGTGCAAATCGAACATAACAGCACAATACATAATCCTTCGCTGGACAGTTTAAGCACTTAACCAGTATATAAACTCAACCAGTGGAAATATTGTTGGAATCTACATGTGCAAAGCAATGCATAGGTTTCTTTCTGGCCATGTGACTGCAAGCATTTATCTGGCTCTCTGCATCTCTGGTTGGCTGCATCCTTCTCCGACAGCCTAGCTGTCTCTCTGTATATGTATTTGTATACGTATGTGCTTGTTTGCATGCGACTGTATCTATTTGTGTCAAATAGTCATTCACTCTTCACGAGTGTACAAGAGAAACGTTTTCTGTCATTCCCCTGTGGCTGAGATCGACAGGGCCCCTTACCGGTGGTCACAGTTCATCAAGGATACTGAAAGAGGAAACCAGGGCATGCTACTTTAAATCAGAGGAATAACTACGTTTGAACACGTACCTTGAGGAGACGGATGGTTGAGATTATTGTGGCCTTACAACCAGCAGAGCCAGACTTTGCATTAATGTACACAAAGTGGCATCATTCACGCAGAGGTATAAAATAAATACATTTAGGGATGTGGGTTGCTCTAAAGCGGACAACATCCCTTGTAGATAGATAGGTAGAAGCAATGAATATGGGCGATGTGTAGGGGTGTCACATCTCCTATTCAAGTTTCAGGACCTGATAATGTAGTCCATCTCAGAGATCATTTGTTAAAGAAAGGTCTGTCATTGTAAGGTGGTGATCTTTTAATGATCTGTTCACTGGCTCACAACCTAACATTTGAAAGAGAGCATACTCATAAGAATATATATGTCAGGAGTTGTGTGTAGCAGGAACATGAATGTTTAATTCTATGTAAATGTTTTGTGATGTTTATTAACATGATTTATTTTACTTGGTTATCTTTTTTCAAAGCAAAACAGTCAGAGGTGCTGAAAAAAGGAACAAGACTTAAAACATGTTATGAGCATTGCACACTAGACATGGGCTTAGATTACATGCTGTGCTCAATGTATGGGAGAAAGGGGTAATTTGGTGTTTGGGGTTTTCATTTTCGTGTCTTGTTGAGTTTGTGTTTATGACCATGCCAGAACTGCTTTGCAAAAGTAGAAGTAAAGCTGGAGGACAACCAGGGAGCTAAATGTGTAAGCAGCCTAAGTAATTTTATACCCTAGTCGGTCTTAACATGTAGCTATTTATTTTTCTGTTGTGTTCAATACCATGTAACTTCTTTTAGATTTTGAAGAATAAAGTGGAAAGAAGTAGGCTCAGTTATTGGCCTTCTGAGAAGTTCGACTGAGTATAGGACAATGTGTCTCCTGGTTGAAGATACTTCGTAAGATGTAGACTGCTGGCTTTCCCTTCCTAGATGCTGATCAGACAAACACTGAACAGCTACAAATAGAGTACAGAAAATTGGTAGTGGTGTTTCCAAAGAAATTGGAATAAACCGCACATACACTGCTAGAGGTATATCGAAACAATACTGGATTAAACAGTAAAAAATCTCTCAAATATTAGAGACGGAGTGCTGCAAGGACCTATATCCCCCACTACCAGGAAGGATAAAAAACTCTTAATCCATAGGATTTACAAGTATGTACATAATCAAACAGATAGGTCAGGAGAGCACAATCCTATAAAGTAATTGCGTACAGACTGATATGATATACAGTCAGAGTAACATGTAGCTGTAAAACAGGTCAGAAACTACTCAGGCATAATAGGACGAAAAGAAGAATAAAGTTCAAGTATCAAGTCTTCTTTTTCTTTAATTGTCAACGTGATTCTCAAGTTCATAAAACAACAGCCGACACGTGTTTCGTCCGTACTTGAAATAGGTACAGGGACTTTTTCAAGGCAAAATAGTACCTATAAACTTGTAAACTGCATCAAACCTATTGAAGAGACAGGCACCACATAGTAATGGCACTCCATAACCGTATAGCACGCCGGTATTACCTACACAATTTGTTACCTTTGGAGATTCACCCCATTCCGTTATCCATTTTGCTGTTCTATTACACGGTCCACTTATATGGATATTTTGGACTGGGGCCACTCGGTTTTTGCTGGAACCTCTAATACCTCGTACTCTTCAGATTGATTGACACTATTTGCGTCTTATCACTCTACTCTATTTTGCCTTGAAAAAGTCCCTGTACCTATTTCAAGTACGGACGAAACACGTGTCGGCTGTTGTTTTATGAACTTGAGAATCACGTTGACAATTAATAAAGAAAAAGAAGACTTGATACTTGAACTTTATTCTTCTTTTCGTCCTATTATGCCTGAGTAGTTTCTGACCTGTTTTACAGCTACATGTTACTCTGACTGTATATCATATCAGTCTGTACGCAATTACTTTATAGGATTGTGCTCTCCTGACCTATCTGTTTGATTAGCTACAAATAGATTATAGAGTTACTAAATCTATCAAGGTATACTACACGTACAACAGTACGAAAGTCAATAGCGTTTTCGGTCCCTCTCTAATGTAACTCAGAATGTCCATGTCTCTACATAATTCACTTACGTATTCTTTTATATCATTCATTTATTTATTTATTTATGCGATTATATATAGCGCGAACTTTACCCGAAGGTGTCAGAGCGCTTTACATAGGACCCAGTTTCAAACATAAGGACTGACGGTACAAAAAGAATTTGCAGATTTTTGACTTACATAAGAACCAGTTGAAAACATACGGACTTAGGGTTACATGCGTTTTGGTACAGACAGAAAAAAATTGCAAATGTACAAGAGATAAAGTCACACAAGGAGGAGATACAAATCGATAAACTCTAGGCATATACTAGTGAAATCTCCATCTACTTAGGGAGGGGATACACATGGATATACTCTTAGAGTCACATAGGAATGGAAGAGAGCACAACGGTCTACTGCATATACTAGTGATTAGAGTTATCTCTATATACATAAGGAAGGGATACACATGGATATACTCTAAGAGTCACATAGAAATGGAAGAGAGCACAACGGTCTACTGCATATACTAGTGATTAGAGTTATCTCTATATACATAGGGAGGGGATATGACTGGATATACAGTCACAGCACCAAGGGAGGGACAGAGAAGGGCAGGAAAGAGAGACAAACCAGAGAGGGAAGCAGATAGTAACAAGTAAGACAGCGAAGACTGTGTCAGAGGCAGCAGGAGAGACAATAGAGAGGTCACTAGGACAGAGGGGGGAGGTCAGAGATCGCTAAAAAGGCGGAGGAGAAAGGTAGAAGAAGAAGTGAGTCATAAAAAGAAAATGGCGGGGAACACAGAGGTCCAGGTCTGAAAGTCCAGGAAGAGTGCTGCCATAGCCAGCAAGTCCGGGGGGAGAAAGGCAGTCCGCAGCAACGGTTGTGTGTTTACCATCGTGTGTTTATTATGTCCTTGCTGCAGAGAGAGAAATTCCCTTTAGGTTTGTCCCTGGAAGCGCGTGGTCCGCTGCTCACCTCTGTCCCGATGGTGCTGTACACCCCCAGGAGTCTCCAGATATTCAGGATCGGCTCCGTCGGCCGTTTTCAACACTGGACGCCATTTTGGAGTCAGGCGATTGTTGCCGATCGGGGGCTATTTCGTGCTTCAATGCGGTGTTTCATATCCTTCACATTAAGATATTTTGCCAAGTGTGTCTAGATCTCTGGCTCTTTTTAGTAACGTGCGGTCGGGGAGAACATGGCGGCCCTGAGCTAAGCGGTTGCTTGCCTCCGGAGGCACCATCGTCCCTCACCTAAAAATGCATCAAAATTGAGACTTGTAAACTTGCAGGATTCCTGTTTCAGGGACACGCTACGAATTGGGGAGGTTCGATTCACTCAGTGTTAAGAGAATTTGTCGCGGGGTACATGTAAACCTACCACGTTGGACTGCTGCCGCCCTGGAGTTGAGGAGGGGCTGTAGAGCGGCGGCGCGCGGACTCCTCCAAGCAGATTGCAGAAGAGACAGCACTGGGAGCCTGTCTGCGCCGTTCACGCTGGAGAAAGCTGTGTGTTTGGAGGAGACGGACGGGTGCTTGCCCGTGGCGATCGCTGGGCTCACATCCGCTCTTCCAAGTCCACAGCTATATCGACACGAGGTACAGGGGGTCCTGGAAGAGGGGGGTGACCCCGGTGCAGCTTTTTCACTTAGAGCGCCTGCAGAGGAGGATGGTAAGCTCTTCCTTCCCTCTCTTTCCACGCCGCAGAGTCTAGCAGAGCAGCCATCGGTGAGGGAGCAGGGGTGGGTGGGCATTAAGTTTGGTGCTGCACAGCGGGGTTTAGTCTCTGTCAATATTAGAACACAGATAGTAAAGAGTGCTAGGAGAGGCGGGGAGGTGCAGCAAAGGGGGTGACTAACGGGAAACCCTCCGATAAGAATATTAAGCAGCAACCGGATGGTGAATCAGTCATAAATAATAGCCCAACGAACAGGAAGGAGGGTACCGCCTTGGCCACAGAATTTGAAAACAGCTCAACCTTCCATCTCTGTGAAATTAAGGGCAAGAGCATTAAAACAGGCAGAGTGAAGGGTAAACCTTCAAAGTCAAGAACTAGGATTACCCCATCCTTGTGATCCTAAAAATTCAACCTCAGGTGCTAGACGTGGCAAAGCAGGGGCAGACTCTTAAAAAAAGACTTCTAGGCAGGTTGAGACCTTCTTTGGGGGACATGGAAGAGGCACAGGCAGTTGGCACCCCCACGTCTGCTACACAAGCTGCACCTGTGGCCAAACCTTCAACTCCGGGTTCGGATGAAGGTAATAGCCATGCAGAAATTGCGAGCCCCGTACACGAACGTAGGGGGGGGGGGCGAGTGGAGGTGGTGAAGGGGATACAACTTCTGCGGTCCATGATAATGAGGGCCCGAGTGTGGCAGCTCTGGAGGTGCTTTTTTCTACCCTTTCAATGGACATTAGAAAGGGTTTTTCTGGCTCGCAGGCAAATCAGGGGGGAAAATCAGGCTCTTCTGTGAATCTCTGGAGAAAAAAAATTGATCTCCTGAATTTGAGGACTGTCGCTTTAGAGAGTTCAGTCGGAGAACTCAGGAATGACTTGGGAGCAGCTAAAGCAGATATAACAGTGCTTAAAAAGGAAGAAGTCGAGCTCAGAGATAGACTGGAAATGTTGGAAAATAACTCTTGGCATAATAATCTGCATCTTTTGAATGTTCCGGAGGGAAAGATCTTAAAACATTTATTGTAACTCTCATAATGGAATCATCCTAACCGGACAAAGCCAAGAAAAATCTTAAACTATCTCACATTCTCCTTGAAAGAAAAAATTCTGAACTGTGCTTGAAAACAAAAATCATTGAGACCTAGAGACTTTGCCTTCCAAATTCGCTCGGACCTTGTGCGTGCAACTTTGGATCGACAGTGGGAACTGGCCAGGAAAATTGAAGATTTTAAGAGGCTGGGTGCGGTGGCCCAGCTAAAATTTCCTGCACTTGTAAAAATCATGCTTAATAACAAAATGTACAATTTAAAAACAGTGCATGAGGCGGATGAGCTTTTGGATAACTTAACCAAAGTCTCCAAATAGTTTTGCCACGATGACAGGCACACAATGGGGCATCTGGGAACTTTTTACTTCAAGACTTAGGATCTTTTAGATATCAAGCTTTCTTCTTCGACTAGATTTAAACACATAGGGTCATTGCACTAGGTATAGACTTTTAGGATTTTTTTTTGCCCGTTTGAATTTACTTTTAAGAAATAAGTGAGATCTTTGGAAAGGTCAGATGGGTGGAACACTGCATTGGCTCCAATCAAAGTGCTAATATTAGAAGGGTTGCCATCTTGGTAAAAAAGTATGTAAATGCTCGGCTTTTAAGTTCGATGGTAGACCCAGGTGGCTGATGGGTCAGCGTCAAGGTATCCGTCAAAGGGTCTCTATTAACAGTGGTAGGTTATTATGGCCCTAATGAAGATGGCCCATCCACTCTGAAAACTATTTTTGCAAATATCTTGGAATTTCCAGAAAACAATCATTCTTGCCGGTGACTTTAATATAGTCCTGAATCCTCAGTTGGAGAAGTCGCCAAGTAGCAGGGCAAATGTGTTGTCTACATCTAGGACATTTCTCCAAATGATGAGGCAGCAGGGACTGAGTGACATTTGGAGGTAAAGGTCGGGTTCCAATTTAGGCGTCTCGTTTTATAACCATAAATACAAACATAAATCACGGATAGATTATATCCTGGTCAGTCATGATCTGAGGAACAAAACGAAGGCTATAGGTTATCTAACCCCCCACCTATCAGACCATGCAGTGGTATGGATAGACCTAACGTGGGCAGAGAAAGAACTACCAAAGGTGTGGACGTTTGATCGTTTATTACTTTCGGACGATTCAGAAGCCAATTATTTATCTCAGGAGACAGAGTGCTTACTAAATATAAATGTTGGGTCAGCAGAGATCTCAGTAGTGTGGGATGCCTGGAAGGCCTATCTTAGAAGCCTGGTAACAAGTAGGATTTCCTACATATACAAGCAATATAGAGAGAAGGTGGAGCGGACTGAGCGTGATAGGAAGGTCGTGGAGCTGAACATGAATGGGGAGGTCGACGCAGTAAAACACCAGGAACATCAGGCAAAATTGGTAACCCTGAAAGATCAGTTGGAAAGTATTATTCAGATCAGGATCTCTAAAAGATAGGAGGCTAGTAAGCTTGCCCATTTTGAATACGGGGAGGGGGCCAGCCAACTCCTGGCAAGGAAAGCCAAGACCGCCAGGGCACGAAATTTTATAAAACAAATTGATATTGAACACAATAATACAGTGGCTGTCACGGATGAAGAGATTGGAGAAGCCTTCTTTGTCTTTTTCCAAGATCTATATAATGAAGACAATGTGGTAGATAGCAATGGGGTTTGGGAGTGTCTAAGTGGGATTAATCTCACTTCTTTAAACTCCTCCCAAAGAGAAAATCTGGAGCTTGATATATCCCAGCAGGAGGTCAGGAAAGCAATCGCCGCTTGCAAAGGTGGCAAGGCTGCAGGGCCCGACGGGCTTCCAGCGGAATTATATACATTTTTGGGAGAAGCCATATTTCCAACTATGACAACTTTGTTCAACAAGATACTAGTTGAAGGTGCTAGATCTGCTTTGTGTGGTAAAGCAACCAGAACATTAATTTTAAAGGGAGTGTAATCACCGGCAGACTGCGGGTCTTATAGACCCATCTCCCTCTTAAACACAGATTATAAGGTCTTCACTAGGATCTTGGCAGATAGATTGGGTGTAGTGGCGGGTGGTATATGGCATTTAGATCAAAGGGTTTTTTAAAAGGTAGGAATCTTTTCGATCTTACTAATGATTTTATTGGTGCCAGTGACTGCGCTTCCGCCTTTTCGTTACCTCTGGCAGCAATGACACTAGACACCACTAAAGCTTTCGATAGGGTCAACTGGAATTATCTATCGGCAGTGTTGGATAAGTTCAACCTTGGGGTGAAATTTCACTGAGTAATCCAACTTATATACAGAGGCCCTTCGGCAAGACTATTAGTCAATGGTAAATTGACTAACCCCTTTAAGATCACTAGGGAAACCAGGCAGGGCTGCCCCCTCTCTCCTCTCCTATTCGATATGTACATTGATCTTTTGCTCAGCGTCCCAGGGATGAGATGGGCATTACACCATTTAAGTTTGGAGCATAGGAGTGGAAGGTAGCTCTGTATGCGGATGACATCATGATCCTTACATCTGACTTAGAGTTGTTGTTCCTTCATGTCATTAGGTTAGCACAAGAGTTTGGCCAAGTGTCAGGCTACAAGGTAAACGCAGAAAAAACAAACATCCTGGTATGGAATCTGCTGGAGTGTCACCATCGGGCCAAAAGCGATATGAAATATTTAGGGGTTAGGATTGTCCAAAACATAGACAATATTTCGGGGACCAACCTAGCAAATGTTTCCAAGGAATGCCAAAGACCCATGAAATTGTGGGTCGATCTCCCATTGACTATTATGGGCAGAATTAATTTAATTAAAAAGGTAATATTGCCAAAAATGACTTTCCTTTTTAATTCTATTCTTTTATACTTTGAAAAGCAGGCCATTGTCACACTGCAGCAATCAATTAATTCATTTTTGTGGGCTTACAAAGCCACGAGAATATCATGGAAGAAACTACGGCGGAGGAGGGAGAAAGGAGGTCTTACACTCCTGGATCTCCAGTATCATGCCTGGGCCTTCCAATTAACACACAAGAATGCTGCTGAAATCCCCAGATGTGTCAGAGAGGTGGGGTCATGTTCTCGGCCATGCTGGATGCAGTGGGATTGTCACATGAAAGGTTCCTTTTTAAGAATGGAGACCAGAAGTTTTTTTAAGAAGATCAGACTGAAGGTCCTCCTGGGTATGGCTCGTACATGGGCCAGAATTAAGCAAAGTACCAGCTTAAACTATTTGTCAAGTTAGGCTCCTTTTTGGGACTGTCCGGGGGCTCCGGACGGCCTGAAAGATAAACTGGCAGCCCCACTGAAAACATCGGGCTTCTAGTGTGGGGGGGGTCTAGCTGCTGAGGGCTCACTCCTGCCCTGGGCGGCGCTTGATGACAAACTAGAGGAGGGCATGTCCAGGTTTAAATAGTTGCAATTGCAGAGTTGGTCCCAATATTTGAACAAACCTATAGGTGAAGGAAACATTCTAGAGGAGCAACTGGTATTAAGACCGGCGGGGAGGAAAGAGGTGTCTTTCACTGGACCATCGAGGAAGTTATTGATGGGGATTTTAAATTAGCGGAAGAACTGTGGGGCGCTTTTATATCAGATGTAGACTGGGAGGACTTGTGGCAACCTTCTTTCAACACCTTGTTTGCAGTGGTAAAACCTGCTTGGCTCAGGAGGAACCACTATTTCACTACACACAGGACCAATTGATCTCCCTCTAGACGTTCTACAATTACAAAGGGCCCTCCTGCTAGCTGTAAGAAGTGTGATTTGGTGAACGCTTCTGACATTTACATGTTTAAAGATTGCCCAGCTATCTCTGAATTTTGGGAGAGGGTGGGGGCTACCATAGCTGACATCTTGGGGACCCGGGTCCAAATTTCTCTGGCCCTGATTATATTTGGTATTGCTGGAGAAATTACAGGTTCGGCCAGGGGGTTCTTATTTTACGCAATCCTGCTGGCTAGACGAGAAATTTGTAGGAGATGGCTGGAGGCCACACCCCCCACCTATTCAGAGGGGAACATCCTTTACAACGCAACTTTTACAACGAAGTACCTTTACGACGCAACCATTACAACGCAACTTTTACAACGTCTTGCGCTGGGGGGCGCTCTAGGATAGGGAATAGTTTCCAACACCTTCCCTACTATCCACGGGGACTGGAGTTGGAATAGTAAATTAAACCATTCACTATCCAGCGCCCCCCAACGCAAGTCGTTGTAACGACTTGCGTTGTAAAACTTGCTTCGTAATGGCATGCGTTGTAACGTCATACATCCTATTCAGATTGACTATCATCCTTATATAAGACCTCCAAAACTGATTTGGTCAGACTGCAGAATAGTAGAAAGAAGGCACTATGGGACTGTTTGCTCAGCTGGTCTCCTCATTAGTGTAGGGGGATTTTAAAGGAGTATTGTTGTTCTAGGGGTTTAAGTTGGGGTGTTATCACTTTGGAAATTTTATTTTTTTATCTTCTCTTTTTGATCCTGTCATTATGCCTCTTTGGAAGCTCTCTGACTGTGCTGGGTCCTGCTTTCTCTCTGGTGGGTCTGCAGCTACAGCCATTGGTTACGATCAACCAGAGGGGAGTGCGACCACCCTCTCCCTTAAAAGGAGAGGTCAGTTACACCTAGTAGGTTTGTTGTTTGTTGGTAGGAGGGCAGCATCTTTGGGGCCTTACCTTGATTGCCTACGTCTCTAGAAATAGAGTAAGGATAACATCCTGCTTTTCTGTTTACTGCGGTTGGAGGCGGATGAGGATTAAAAAAAGAAAAAAGAAAAAATGTAAGATATACTTTGCCAATCTTTTTAACTCGATCCTGGAGTCTTGATATCCCAGAATGATTATTCCCAATTCGTTGCACTATCCCTCAAAAATAGCATTAACACCAACATAGCGGCCTGCTACACAACCATGCAGTTGGGATTTTTTATCCCCCATCTCCACATGTTAACTCATACAAAGTAACCTTCCAATAGGTTTGGCTCCTCACGCATGTCACGTCTGTATATTATTATTATCTACAGTACTTTAGTACTTGATCTAGGGAGGGGTTCAGGCGTTCTAAATCTAGCACAAAAACCTCAGTGCGCCATGTTACCTCCATCACTCGTTCAGCCGAGTCTGATGTCTGAACATCAATTCTGATCCTTCTTCCATTAGGCAGATAAACATCTAAGTCCACTTTATGTTCTTGAATCCTGAATGTATCCTGAAAAAAATATAGCATATAGACATTAGTGGTAGGTGTATCCAATATTTCAAATAAATAATTTTCTTGATTAGCCTCAGATATGCATTATACCTTTAGTGACAACCAGATGGTTAGACTGTTTAACGTTTAGGCAAAGATACTTCGCAAGCAGAAGCTACATTTGCTTTAAAATGCACCCCACAATATTGTTATTGTCCGATTAGAGACCAAGGCCATAGTTCCCTCTAAGCTGCGTGCATGAGCAGGTACCCACAATCCATTGAGCCTGAAGCAGAGTACCCCACACCGAATTATCAGACTGCCATACATGCTTTGGTGAAGCTTATGAAGTCACTCCGCTTAGATGGGAGGAAGGCATGTAGTCAATTTGACAGAGTGTTTTTTACCGATAGGCTAGGTGCTAGTTTTTTTTGCAGATTTATACAGCGCAAAGTTAACCCAAAGGTCCTTGAGTGCATTACATTAGCATCACTTACAATACAGAAAATCTAATTTTTTTGTGGCACGAGGAGAATAAGTGATTCGTCCAGAATCACAGGATGTTGAGCCAGCGCCTAGACAATGGCCCGGCTCAGCTCTGGCCAGAAGACACACTCTATACTGCCAGGGAACGGAGATGTTCATCCTACACCACCCGCTAGCTAGCAATGTTTCTGCATCTGGAGGTGCCTGCTGCCCAGTCACTGTGTGCAACAGAAGTGTCCGAGAGCAGCATATGCTTTTCTGTGGATATCGACAGTGACAAGCTGCAGTACAGGTGAAGTGCTGTTAAACACTTCTTTTTTTATTTCAAGAGACCATTAAAAAGAACGTGAACACCTGTAGTGGAGTGCGGCCCTAGATCAGCAGGGGAGGGCGAAACCCTAAAAATCAGGAAGGTAAGTTTGGTATTCAGTCGGTTCATTCCTTCATGAGTTTGTCTCTTCTACTCGAACCCTTTGCCACCTCACAGGGCTGGAAGAGAAGGAGAGAGAAGGAGAGAGAGAGAGAGAAGGAGAGAGAGAGAGAGAGAAGGAGAGAGAGAGAGAGAGAAGGAGAGAGAGAGAGAGAGAAGGAGAGAGAGAGAGAGAGAGAGAGAGAGAGAGAGAGAGAGAGAGAGAGAGAGAGAGAGAGAGAGAGAGAGAGAGAGAGAGAGAGAGAGAGAGAGAAAATGGGAGGGAGAAAGAAGGGGAGAGAGAAAGAAGGGGAGAGAGGAGAGAGAGAGAGAAAATGGGAGGGAGAAAGAAGGGGAGAGAGAAAGAAGGGGAGAGAGGAGAGAGAGAAGGAGAGAGAGAGAGAGGGGGGGAGAGAAGGAGAGAGAGAGAAAGAGAGAGAGAGAAGGTGAGAGAGAGAGAAGGGGGAGAGAGAAGGGGGAGAAAGAGGGAAGGAGAGAGAGAAGGAGAGAGGGAGAAGGAGGGAGAGGGGAGAGGGAGGAGGGAGGAGGGAGGAGAGAGGGAAGGGGAGAGAGGAGAGAGACAAGGGGAGAGAGATAGAAAGGAGAGAGAAGGAGAGAGAGAGAAGGAGGAGAGAGAAGGAGAGAGAGAGAGAGAGAGAGAGAGAGAGAGAGGGGGGAGAGAAGGAGAGAGAGAGAGAGAGAGGAGAGAGAGAGAGAGAGAGAGAGAGAGAGAGAGAGAGAGAGGGAGAGAGAAGGGGGAGAGAGAAGGGGGAGAAAGAGAGAAGGGGGAGAGAGAAGGGGGAGAAAGAGGGAAGGAGAGAGAGAAGGAGAGAGGGAGAAGGAGGGAGAGGGGAGAGGGAGGAGGGAGGAGGGAGGAGAGAGGGAAGGGGAGAGAGGAGAGAGACAAGGGGAGAGAGAGATAGAAAGGAGAGAGAAGGAGAGAGAGAAGGAGAGAGAGAAGGAGAGAGAGAGAGAGAGAGCGAGAGAGAGAGAGAGAGAGAGAGAGGGGAGAGAAGGAGAGAGAGAGAGAGAGAAGGTGAGAGAGAGAAGGGGGAGAGAGAAGGGGGAGAAAGAGGGAAGGAGAGAGAGAAGGAGAGAGGGAGAAGGAGGGAGAGGGGAGAGGGAGGAGGGAGGAGGGAGGAGAGAGGGAAGGGGAGAGAGGAGAGAGACAAGGGGAGAGAGAGATAGAAAGGAGAGAGAAGGAGAGAGAGAAGGTGAGAGAGAAGGAGAGAGAGAGAGAGAGAGAGAGAGAGAGAGAGAGAGAGAGAGAGGGGGGGGAGAGAAGAGAGAGAGAGAGAGAGAGAAGGGGAGAGAGAGAGAAGGGGGAGAGAGAAGGGGGAGAAAGAGGGAAGGAGAGAGAGAAGGAGAGAGGGAGGAGGGAGAGGGGAGAGGGAGGAGGGAGGAGAGAGGGAAGGGGAGAGAGGAGAGAGACAAGGGGAGAGAGAGATAGAAAGGAGAGAGAGAAGGAGAGAGAGAGAAGGTGAGAGAGAAGGAGAGAGAGAGAGAGAGAAGGAGAGAGAGAGAAAGGAGAGAGAGAGGGCGAGGGAGAGAGAGAGGGAGAGACCTAATGATGTGCAAACCCGTTTTGCAATAGCAAATATTCGAAAACACAGGCTTTGTGATTGCAAAACCGGGACTTCCAATACCATTCTGACTCCCAAAGCACAATGTACATGTTTGACATCCGGGGAGAATGCGCTGTTTACTCTTCTGGTGCCAACAGCTCCCGTCCCATGAGGAGGGCATATCTGCTTTGAGAAAGCAAGTGTTTGCAGAGTCACTTTCAGTTCTAAGCCTGATCTGCTGACTTTACAAAACCGACGTGCGCATTGTAGAGATGACAGGATGCCGGTAAGTAGTAAATCCTTTATTATGTGTAACACACCTGACACCAAAGGTACGTCTGACCGCAAGTGCCAGAGGCAAGCAACTGTCACCCAACTGTCAGCCTGCCGGTGATCAGGTAGAACACCCTGACGTCATAGTGCACCGGCAGGCAGCGCGTGCAGAGAACATGCTGCGCGTGTAATGAAAACAAAGCAACAGTTATATAAACACTACACATCTCCCTTCCTAAACAACTAAGGGGCCCATGGATAACATGAGTGGTTGCAGATGGGAAAAGAAGAACCCGCAGCTAATCACACACGTAATCTTGTAATTTAGCTGGAGGCTTAACTACTCTTCCATATCGGCTTACACTGGGTTCATCCTCACAACTGTCGTCTTGTGACGCGACATCTTCATAAACAGAATCTTCGGAATCTGACCCAATATCACTGTTGGTCAGACACCTGTACTTCTCTACTGCTACCTTGCTCTGACCACTACTGCCGTCTTCCAACCGGGATGTACCTGAGTTGTCCTCAATCTCAGAAAACACCTCGTATGTACCTAAAGATATAACGTTGGTACCCTCTGGTCGAGACCCCTCAGCTCCAACACGGTCCAGAATCCAATCGTAGTCCTGAGAACAAGAAACTTCATTGTCTTCCATAACAGAATCGTAATCACACTCTCCACCTCCCTCCTTGCATAAGGACAAAGCAGAAAAATGCCATGACTTTCCATCGCTTAAGAGGGCTGAATTACAAAACACTTTTTTTACTTCCATTGGTTGAGAGTATTGTTTTTTTCCCTTTCTGGTGATCCTTGCACTTTTTACCCTCACATAGTCGCCTTCCTTGATGCTAATTCTCTTACTAGCATGTTTACTGTCAAAGTACTTTTTGCAAATTGCTTGCGATTTTTTTACATTCTCCTGTATTTCCTCCGGAGACCACATGACTCTTTCTGTTTTGGCCCAACTTATATTATCCTTTGTGATTGGTGTCCTTCCTCTCAAAAGTACAAAAGGACAGGTGCCAGTTGATACACATGGTGTAACTCGGAATGACCAAAGATTTTTTATTATTTGCTTCCTCCATGACATGTTACTCTGGTTTGCCAGTTGGATTATTCCTTTAATCACCCGATTAAATCTTTCTACAGCACCATTACCAGCCGGATGGTACACAGATGTAGTTTTGTGCTCAATACCATGTTTCTTCAGAAACTCCTTGAATTCTTTAGAAATGAACTGTGGGCCGTTGTCCGAAACAATGCATTTTGGCAGTCCCTCCCCTAGGAAAAGTTTGCGCAAAAACCCTACAACACTTTTTGCATCAGCTTCCTGCACCACTTCTACCTCTGGCCACTTTGAGAAATGGTCTACAAGAACAATCAGATACAACAGTTCATTTCTTTCTCTAATTGGACCACACAAATCTATACCCAGTCTGACCCATGGCATGTTAGGACAAGATAGTGGTTGAAGAGGTGGTCTCAAAGTTTGTTTTGTCTTATCTGAATTTTCACAGGCCGTACAATTTCTTACACTTCTTTCAATATCCAAGTCATACCCTGGCCACCAGTAAGAATTTCTTACTCTACTCTTGGTCTTACCAATTCCAAGGTGTCCTTCATGGCAAATGTCTAGGAGTTTTGGACGTAAATCCCTAGGCGGAATCATCTTTCCACTCCTTAAAATCAGCTCACCTTCCACTGACAGTTCATTCCTGAGTTCCCAAAAAGGACGTAATTGAGCTGGTATTTTCCTCTTGTCCGGCCAGCCCGCCCTTATGTATTTTTTTACCTCAAGTAAAGTTTCATCTTTTTCCATCATTCCTGTCCATTCACCAACCGAAATACACTGCACCTCTTCCAGAATGTTTGCAATACAGAAAGTGTCTATACCTGAAACCTGTTCTTCATCATACGGTAGGGGCAAACGGCTTAGACAGTCTGCCACCTTGTTTCTCACCCCAGGAAGGTATTCAACTTCATAGTTATACTCTAACATTTTCATGGAAATCCTAGATAATCTGGGGGAAGCAACCAGGAGACCCTTTGTGGACAGCACCTTTATCAAAGGTTTGTGATCGCTTCTAAGGGTGATGTTATACCCCCAAATGTATTGTCTGAAATGGTTAAGTGCCCACGCACACGCTAGTGCCTCCCTCTCAATCACGGAATACCTCACCTCTGTAGGAGTGATTGACCGAGAGGCAAAAGCAACGGTAACTTCTTTACCTTCTCCATTGACCTGCGAAAGAACTGCACCCAACCCCTTGTTGCTAGCGTCTGTGGTAACTATGCTCTTAAGGGAGGGGTTAAACCCTTGAAGGGGTGGAGCACCACAAATGTCTTCCTTTATCCTTCTAAGCGCCTCTTCACAAACTGCATTCCACTCAAATTTATTCTTTTGCTTAATGAGTTCCCTTAAATGTAAAGTTTTAGAAGAAAAGTTCCTTACGAACTTAGCGTAGAATTCAGATAACCCTAAGAATGCTCTAACCTCATCTTTATTCTGGGGTGAAGGCGCATCCCTAATTGCTGCCAGCAGCTCTTCTTTTGGTCTTATACCATTCCCATCAATTTCATGCCCCAAATAGGTGACCTTATTGGCAGCAAATTTGCATTTACGTAGATCTGCTGTAAGCCCATGATGTTCCAGCAACCCTAGGACCCTGTTTAATTTGGCATCATGTTCACCTCTGCTTTTGCCTGTTACCATGATGTCGTCTTGGAAAATCAATAGATCTTTTTCACCTTTAAAGAGTTCACTCATCAATCTCTGAAACATGGCCGCAGCAGAGGCCAGCCCAAAAGGTACTCTCTTGAATCTATAACACCCCAGTGGGGTCACAAACGTTGTAAGACTTCTGCTATTAGGATGCAATGCCACCTGGTGGTAAGCGGAGCTTAGGTCAATTGTAGAAAACCATTTAGCACCATTTGTAAGGGACAGCATCTCACTAATCTTTGGCAAGGGAAATTGATCTACCAAAATGTTTTTATTTAAATCGCGAAGATCAATGCAAAGACGAAGCTTGCCATTAGACTTCCTCGCGACCACCAAAGGCGAAACCCACTCTGCCGATTCCACCGGTTCAATAATTCCCTCCCTCTGCAACTTTTTAAGTTCATTCTCCACCTCACCAATGATAGAAAATGGTATGTTTCTAGACTTGTGTATGCAGGGTATGGCGTCCCTCTTAAGTTTTATTTCGTGGACGAAACCTCTAAGCTTTCCAATGTTCTCTGAAAATACCCCAGGAAACCTTTTCTTATAGAAATTGTTACAATCTTCTTCAGTCTGTAAAATGAGGACGGGATCTGGACTGTTGGGATCTAGAATAATACCTAATTCTCCCTGATCCATCCATCCTAACACGGATGGACCCACTTTGGAGACGTACAGTTTGCAAAATGCTTGACGGGATTTAAATATGAACTCGAGTTCCCTAAAACCTAACATTTCAATGGGTTGATAATTGAATGATTTAGGAAAAACATCTGGTTTCAACAATTTTTTCCCTATCACCGGTACAAATTTCTCCATCCATACTTCCTCATTCACTATGGTATATGGCGAGCCCGAATCTGCCACAATGGACACATCAACCCCACCAATATTCATGTCACAGATAGGTTTCTTTTTTTTGTTTAGCTTGTCTTCTACAATTAACACAAATAAGTTCATATCATCTTCATCTGAAGATGTAAATCTTTCTTCTTCCTCTGAAATTATCGCTTTTACATTTTTATTGCCCTTTTGTTTCTTAGGACACATTACACCAAAATGTCCTACCATACTGCAATTAGAACATTTTTGTCTCACTGCTGGACAAGACCTGTCATTGGCTAGATGGTATCTACTGCCGCATCTATAACATCTTCTCTCATCTGATAGTTTACTTTTATGGATAGTATCTTTACCTTTTTCGTATCCAGAACTAGGTTTTACATAGCTCCTCTTTGAACTTATGACTTTTGCTACAGTAGATTTATCCTCAACAGAGGACTTTTCCTCTAGTAATACTGCTCTCGCACATCTCCCTGTTAATTCTGTACATTTTACAATTTCAACCACTTCTTCCAATGGTAATTCACCTTTAGCCCACAATTTTTCCTGTACATGTTTATTTGAGGATCTCATAACGACCTGGTCACGAATAAGTTCATCATGTAATGCCCCAAATCTACAGGTAAGTGCTAAGTTTTTCAACGCAACAACATAATCTTCAATAGATTCTTCCTGTGTTTGCTTGCGTTGAAAAAATTTGAATCTGTTAACAGAAATGGAGATGGTAGGCTTGAAATACAAAGTCAAATCTTCTAATGCATTATCATAAACATCTCCAGGCCTAGTTTTTTTGTTTATCTTATTATATATTTTCATCGCCTTTGCTCCTAGACAGTGAAGTAGGATTCTCTTTTTCTTCTCCGGTGTCAACTCCTCTTCCCCCTCAAAAGTGGATAAATAATTTTCAAAATACTCCCTCCACTCCTCCCATTTGAGTGCATCATCCCCAGTAGATGGTATGAAAGGTTGTGGGGGTGATAGATTCCAAACATTACCTGTAGCCATCATATACGTTAACTACTCTTCAAAATAGTGAATGAATAATATATATTTTACAATATTTTCTAACTGAACCAAACCTTAGGACACTTTAAAAATTAGAAGAGTGTATTTTCCATTCCATTTTGTAGAAAACCATACAGTGTTATTAAACAGAATTTTACTGTCAGTTTATTTCCTTCTTTTAAGAGTAAAGTCTATTCGTTATCCTCAAACTCAGATGTGCGCATCATCGGTAATATTAACACGCCACTAATCCTTGTGAAAGCAAATTTAATTGCTAAGAGGGTAAATCTCCCTTGAATCTGCTCATCGACGCAAAGAAAACAGCTTTCCTATTCAATTAATAGGTGTGCGTATCACCAGCAGATGACACACGATAACCCTTGTTAAAAATGGCCGCCGACGTAGCCTCACGCTGCGTTCCATTGACGTCACAAACCAACCTGACAGGAATTCTCCTCAGGCTTTCCGTGTAGACACGCAGGAGGGCGGGAGTCGCATCGATTTCCACATACGAAGGCGCTCATAAACTCAAGCGTTTTCTTCTGCCCCTCTTCCACGCCGTCTCAGACTGTGTCACGCCGTCTCAGCAAGCGAAGGCAATTTTAGACATGCAGACCATCTCCTCACAAGTTCCGCCCTTCAGTCTCAACAAACGGCATTCGGCGAGAGGGCGGGGAGCAAACAGAACTTAAAATTGCAGGCAGTGTACAACGGGAACCCCCGAGACACTCTCCAGTCCTACAAACTTCCTCATTCACGCACAGGATAAAACATCCAAAGGGTAATTTTGGCTCACCCTTTAATTTCCTGCTTTCATTGCCGGTGAATCGAACGAGGGAAAACAGACGTTGATCTCGAGGACAGTAACGCTGCTATGCGTTTCACTTCTCCTCATCAGTCTCACACGTCGGAAGGTCAGCAGATCAATCTTCTGTTCCGCAAAGAAATACTTCCAGAGATGGAATTCCAACGATGTGATTGCGGACCAGGACGTACCCAACACCGACTTCACGTATATAATTTCTCGTGGGTTCCTTGTGGTGTCAAGCTCTCCGCCTCGTCGCCACTTGTAGAGATGACAGGATGCCGGTAAGTAGTAAATCCTTTATTATGTGTAACACACCTGACACCAAAGGTACGTCTGACCGCAAGTGCCAGAGGCAAGCAACTGTCACCCAACTGTCAGCCTGCCGGTGATCAGGTAGAACACCCTGACGTCATAGTGCACCGGCAGGCAGCGCGTGCAGAGAACATGCTGCGCGTGTAATGAAAACAAAGCAACAGTTATATAAACACTACACGCATCAAGTTTGTATTTCAGCAGCAGTCGGACAACAAGAGAATAGGAACTGCTTGGTGCAGAAGCTGAATTTGGGTGCAGGGCCACATTGCTTTGCTGCAAAGTAAACCAATGTATCTTGCCAAGAAAAAAATAACAAAGCAGATTGATTTTTGCAAACAATGTACCTATGAAATAAAGAAGTGAATGTATTCCACAATGTGTACTTTTCACTAATGAAAAGTACATCAAGCTTACATGAAAGCTTTCCATATGTGTATTTGATTTCTTAGGGCAATGATACATGAGCGCAATACACAGGAAGATGCCGCAAGAGGGCGCACAAGGAATAAGATGTAAAAGTTGAATTATATAGCATCAAAACTATGTTGGGTGCAATTCGTGATATGTTGAAGCGAAGAAAGGGAAGCTAGATGGCTTGCCGTTATGAGGAAGACACCGAGTGGGGAGGCAAGGAAAGGGAGCAATAAAAGGGCGAGATATGGGAAAACAATCCCGAATCCCAAAGATGAAGGCATAATTCAAATTTTAAAATAAAGCACAACTAGCTGCGAGACGCGCTCTGTGGTGGGGAGGGGCATTGAAGCGAGGCACGTGCGTTTGGCCGAGTGAGAGTAAAGTCATATGGCGCCTCTGCTCGTGCGCGTAGCCGCACGCAGAATGCCACACAAAGAGCTGTGGTAGGACTTTTAAAAGCCCTAACTAAATGCCTCGCAGATCAGCGCATGCGCTGGCTCAGCAAGACCTAAAAACGAAGAATGCTTAAGACTAATGGGATTTGTTTTTTGCAGAAAAGTGACGTGTACAATGGCTATAAAGGGAGTACTGGACAATGTTGTGAGTTATCAATTTCTACAGTATGTAAATCTGCCACATTTAAGTCAATCTCATTAGGAAAACATGCTTTAAGATACTCACTTTAGACTACTGAAACCATAGGTGGATGGGAAAGAGGACCCGAAAGGGAGGGACCCTACTTCTATACCCACTTTTAAACAGTAGCTGGCTCACCTGCATAGTTGTACAACACTCAGTTGCACTCACAGGCGATAAAAGTGTGCACTCAGACATTCCACTGCCGCACATGAGGAAGAATAGAGAAAACATTTATAAAAGTTTAGGAAGTATGATCTGCTGATGACAGGATAGGGACTTTAACAGATCTTCAAGGTTTATGGAATAGATTCTATCCTAGTCACAGGAAAAGAAACTTCTGAAGTCTATAGCTATAGATTTCATCAATTCATTACTGGAAGAGGAGTTGGCATGGCTAGAAAGGACATATTAAAAAAACGAACCTACCTTGCTGCGCCTAAACTACAGGGGTTGAGGCGGTTTACCTCTGATCTGTCCTACTATGGCTCTCCAAACTGACCAAAGTACAACCCTTCTGACAAAGGGTAGCACGGGTGAGCAGTCACAAGCTTCTCAGTGAGGTAGTATGAGTTGCTTAGCTCAGAACTTAATCAAAATATCCAATAAGGTTAATATCCAGCCCAGTATGAATCTTTACAGAAAAACAGTATTTCCTCAAACAGTTGAACTATCTTGGCAGGCGCCCACCTCTCTCCATCTCTATCCACAGTGTGCCATGTCGGAGATCTCCCTTCTCTCCCTAGGGCTAAACAGAGTAGAGTGAATATAGCACAGGTGTAGTTCGAGCACCCTGCAATGTATGCGTGCGCTCAGACTCACAACACTAATCCCACTCACAAGATGAATCTGTACTCTCAGGGTTGCTTTTAGGCTGCCCAGTGCTTGGAAGGTGTGGTACTGCAGTCGTGAGTCTGAGTGTGCACCATCAGGCTTTTGTACAGGGCCAAATTTGGTGGCACACCTTGTTGACTGCTTAGCAGTCACCTGAACATTGGCAGTCATGAGAGCCATGGTCCCAACCAGTGTGGTTCTTTGGGGTCCTTGCGGTGGGAAGCTGCAGCCAACAAAAAGGCCAGATGAAGTACAGGGGTAGCCCCCAAGAGGACCATCAACATTTGGATAGTTGCAGCCCGGCACTTGCCAGTCACGGATTCAGCACACGCAGCCCCAGAACGAACCATCAGGAATTCATCACACGCAGTCCTGCACGGGCCAATCACTGATTCAGCAAATGCAGCCCCACATGGGGAAATCAACACCACGCAATCAAAGCTCCAATCTGGACTTGGTGATCATATGGTCACAAAGTCACGGTTCCTGCTTAGTCAGTTAGGAGAACACGGAGAGCCCTCTGACAACCGTGACCTACGGGATCGCTCTCCAGCAGTCTGCTTCTTCTGGGCACTCCACAGCCTGGACAGTTTCTCCTCCTGCAGGTAAACAGGTAGGCTTCTGCGTACTTCAGGACAGGAACACAGCTTCTACAGTCAAGAAATCCAGACCTTAAGTGACGTCCCTTCACCTCTAAGAGATTGACTTTCAGGCAGATACCAGACCTAATTAAATAGAAAGCTTTATGAGTTCTCTGCGGAGCATTTTCTCCCTTGGGGGTTGGACCTGGAACCAAGTGGGGTAGTTGGCATCCCAATTTTATACACAACTGGTGGAAGACCAAAAACACAGATCCTCTGTCACAAACTGTAGAATCGGTTTAGGGTGGTACTTCTTTGAAGTGTACCACTCCGGCGGTTCTCTAGACAGACTTTGACTGATACTTCTTACAGTATTGTTGTCTACATCCTGGAACACCCGTAACTTGAGTTCTAAAGAGGTGCGAGGTTTCTGCACCTCACCGTCATCCCAACTGAAGGAGGTATCTGGGAAAATCAAAATAGCAGGCCTCACCTAAAGGCTTCATCACCTTTCACAACAGTTTATATTCTATACTTCACTTCTATCATCCACCAAATGACAGTATTCAGGAAGACAGATAAGCAACTCTTTGCTAACCAAATAGTCTCATAGAATATCTTAAGAATCCATGTCTCCACTAACCTCACTCGAGTGCCTAGGTCTCAACCCTCAGCTATAGAACTGTCAGCAATGCACTTCCCTGTCTGAGACCAGTCATTACCATCCATCCTGTCCAAGGCCAGGCCCGGCAGATCTAAACTGGACACCACTGTCCTCCATTACTCTGGCTCACACTCACACCAGGCACTTACCACACAGGTCACACTCATCACTCTGGATGTTAGCATGAGGTTCTGGACTAGTGCATAGAAGTTACATTTTACACAAGTGGTCCTGAGACCTCCGCTCCAGCAATTCTGATAAAAAATAGTTTGGTCACACTACTGATACTTAAAACACAATATGCTGCCACCGAGCCTCACACCTAAACCCAATGTCAGACAGCGGTCCTCTGCCTCCAACCAGGAAACACTTGGTGCGCCCTCTCCAGGTCACATGACAAGTCCAGGACCTCTCATAAGCTCATGAAATAAATTATATGCAAGTGCAACAAGCAGAGTGGAGAACTGGACTTTATGAACAGATCATCAATAAGACTGAGGAAAATAAATGCAACCCTGGTGGTACATTCTAATGAAATACAACATTCTAAAAAAGACATCAAGTGGTTTGTTTTGGAGCGAATAGAGAGCACTATGAGAGGAAGAGACTTGAACAAAAACAAAGTGCGGGGATGACCAAATTTCAAATACATAGGATAGGGTTGAACAATGGGGAAGAGTGGGATGAATAATTAGATTAGCAACAACACAATAGGGTAACAAGCTTAAGGTAGTCAGTTTTGACCTAATATGAGAAGCACTGTCCGTATGAATAAAAAAAGTAGCACTCGTATATAAATGGAATGTTCGAATAAGGGAGTGCCAAGGAGGGCTTTTAGTCCGCATTTAGATAGCAACGAGGTACCAAGTCGTTTCTGAGTACCAAGTAGGTTCTTGGATAGCATTTAGCTATCTAAGGTGGAAGGATCTATCCCAAAAGGAAAGAGTGATTAGAAAAGGATGGTATCATTAAATCAATAATGATAGAAGAATTGGTAATAGATAGATGCATGCAGCCGATTTAAAGAATACAATTACTCACCTCCCTATTAGGAGCAAAGGAAAGGGTAATCATAATAGTATTATAGAGTCTTTAACTTATTAATAGGAACCAAAGACCTTTATTATGTCATGTTTATATGACTAGCATAGGATTAGGAGTGTGTATTTTAGTAAGGGCACAAGTCGGCGGTACACATGGGTAGATGGCTTCAACCCTGTATTTTCATAGGGTGAGCGCCGTCACCACTGCCAAGCAGTTTGTTGCCACTGAAATATGCTGAGCTTGTCCTGATGTGATTTTCCAAAACCGAGACACATTAAGCACCAATTACACGTTGTATGCTCTCCGTTTCGAGCAGCAACCTGCAGGCGGTGAAGGGGCTTTTCACCTCCATCTGTGCCTAAGAAAAAAGCCCGATTCAAAGGGTCTTCAGCCCTTCTTTTTGTTTGACCACCGTCCAGGCTGACAGCAAACTGGAGCCTCACACTTCAGTGCCAAAGCAATGGGGCAGGGGGAAACAAAGGCATCACTGCATAAGTACTTAACAGAACCTATGATTTGGAAGCAGGTTTTTGACTTTGCTCAAACCCTGTAAATAAGAGCGAAGGATGCCAGATGTATTGGTCTGTACAAGTATTTACACAAATCATTTAAATACCACCATTTTTTTATTGAATGCTTTTGTGGTGCTACACATCCCAATAAAGGGTGACGGAGCGCTTTACAGCAGACACACACATACTTTGACAATAAATCATACAAGTGTGAGTCAATATACAGGAGGTTTTAGATAAGACGCTGAGGGTTACAAGTAGGAGTCACATCTTCCTTCATAACTCACCATGTTAGATTAGAAGGATTGCAATCTATGAACTATAAATAAAAAAAGCATCCAAGTTAAAAGCAGGGGTCCCCTTATCGACCGACATAAAATAAAAATCTCTGATCTGCATGTTAAATGATGCACTTTGCTGGAGCCACATTAACCAGTTGAGTCAAAACTGACTAGACATAACACAGATCTCTCCAGCAAATGCATTAACCACCATAGACATCTTACCATTAGCATCAGAGCTGGCATTTGGCCAGGTAAAGCCCTGGGAGAAAACAAACATCGTGCCCCTCCCACTAGGGTTCTTTAATTATCTGTATGTTTCTGGTCGGAGCACGACTTCTGCAGGCAGCTGTGCACCCCTCTGAAGGTCATTGGCATGGGCTCAGTTCGTACATGCTAAAAATTGAGCCCGATTATTATTCCCTGAGATTTACTGAGCACACAAAGATCTCCTTAACTCATGCGAGGTTTTAAAATGCAACCTTTACACCCAATTAAGCCAGAACAGACTTACCGTCACGTTCCTCCTTACTGCCAATATCTTTGCGGCAGAGTTAAAAATAAAAACATGTATAAATTGACTGTCAGACTGCTGTCCATGACTTTCCCCCTGGTGAATCCACCAACTGTTGCTGCCTCACCGCGATTGCCAATTTATGGGTTCCTGGAGTACAGTTTTTCCAATTTCAGCACTGCTGTAAGGATTATACAAATAAAAGTCCACATTTGTAAAGCGCACAATCACCCGTAAGGGTCTCTAGGCGCTGGGGGGCCGTCGGGAAGATTAAGCGAGCTATTGCCCAGAGTCACATGGTGCTGGGCTGACCTGCCGCCGGAGCCGGGGATCGAACCGTGGTCCCCAGATTCCGGAGTCAGTCGCCGTGGCGCCACACCTCTTCCTTCCAAATGAGAGTAGCAGGGCTGGGGAACTGTTTTAAGCCTTGCTAGTGGCCGTCCTGTGATTTTTTCCCAGCATGCCCAGAAGTAGAAGGCCAGAGGAAATTCGCAGAAGAACTTAGAAAAATGTCCACCCTGAGGTTATGCCTGACAGCAACGCCCCAGAAAGCTGGATGAGCAACATTAGTTGCACACCATTTAAAAGGGTGAGCTGCCAGAATACTGGTCTTTTAGTTCCCGAGCCTCTGCATCTTGCCTTCCACTGGAGCTGGAGCACATGCTACACACGGGCAGAAAAAGGAAGAAAGAAGCAAGACTGAGATAGTTGGAGGAGAGGAACCTGCTGCATCTAGGCCTTCATTCCAGTTCTTGTAAGTACTACAACCCCAGCCAGACTTCATCCCATTCCACTACAAAAGAAATGCTGTGTCCCATCTTTGGACAAAATGTTTACCATGTGATGAGGCATCAACTTGACATGCGGCCCGAATCCAAGTAAATATTTCAGACTCAGAAGAATGGGCCCAAGGGTGCAATTACAATCACCCAGACCACATCCTGGCATTCAAACATTAGCTTCTTTAAAAGTGGGTGAGCTACCAAGTTAACATGGAGAGCCCATGCATAAACTCAGCCATGAAACTGAAGTAATTTATGCAACAAAATATGCAGTCACTCCACAATTAAAAAAAGTGTACTTTGTTAAAATGAAGAAATGTTTCACCATAGTGTATCAGTTTATATCACTGCATTGACAGGTATTTACTAGAAGTGACAGCTTGAATTTAGTGGGAACCTAGCATTGTTGGCAGGGCAGGGCTGGACATGAATGTTTCTATTAATAAACCAAGAGGAAAGGCAATTGCTATGAGCACCCTATGTGAGGCCTATATTCTTATTGTACATGAAGCAACATCTTAGTCTATTAAATAAAACACAACCGAAGGATCACAATTTGGTCAAGTGGGGAAGCTGGGATTCATTTCAAGTTTTCAGCTTTCACATTGAGCAATGCTGCCACTTGACTGTTCAGCTTACTTTCTTCTGCTTTACATCAAATGTCAACGCTTTGTCTTTATTTCATTGTTCATGAGGTTAGAACGTGGGTGGGTGGCAGGCAAAAGCCACATGCAAGTCACTTGCCACTTGCACCTTATATGTGGCCTAGATTCTCATTATACATGGAGAAACGTAGTCCACTAAGTTAAACACAAGAGATTTGCCAAGTATTACATAATTTGGTGAGGTGAGGAAGCTGCAATTGATCCCCGGTTTTCTGATTTCACATTCTTACTTTCAGCCACTTAAGTGACATCTTTGTTTTTCCCATTTTACATGAAAGGTTAAGGTGTTGTCTTTAATTCTTAAAGCATGTCATTGGCAGTCAGAAGTCGAATACAAAGTAAATTGTCAAGTGCACCTTATATATGGGCTAAATGCGTATGATAAATGGAAAAAATGATAGTCAATTAAATCACTCAAAATAGAGCCTACCAACCACTCATAGCTAAACTCCACTTCAGCATCCAATTATTGTAAGTTTGTGAAAGTGCATAGACCGATGTAGGTATGTTACACTTGTCAACTTGAACCAATCATTTCATGTTTGGTCAGTATGTACAACGGATTGATGCACTTATTTGCCAACTTGTAGAAATCAAGTTTGTTTCGTCTCTCATCCATGCTGCCCTTCACATAAGGGCTGTCACATAATGCTGCTTGCTCCTCCATTACCCAAACACTTCAGTTTTGTGCAGAACTATCTAAATCTGTCGCACCACAAAAACATTTTTATTTCAAAATGACATTTAAAAATATGTGCTTTGTTTACTAGTTCCAATCACTAAATGCTGAAGAGCTGTTATCCTTGAAAGGAAGACACTGTCCATAGCTCTGGATATTCGGGAGTGTTGGGTATGATGAATTTAACTTTGCCATGTTGTCATCCAGCATGGGTATATCTGATATTGTTTTTTGCACTTCCCAACCCGTACTTACTACAAGGATGCTGCATGGGTTGTGATGAACTGTATTATAAACACAGTAACAAAGGGTAGCTTTGCTGTATCAATGCTTTCAGATCTGGTAGACCGATATAATTTCAGAGTTAGGATATGTATGAGATTAAATTCATGTGTGCTTAAATAGGGCTGGGTGCTTCAAAACGAGGTTAGAGTGAATAGGCAAGCCCACAGATCAGTGTTACTGTATCACAAGTAAGCCTTCTCCAGTGCACCATGTTGGCAATGTAACAATCTAGGAAATGCAAAGTTTTTATTAGCAAGCAAAGTCTATTGTAGATTCGGATTACTGGCTAAAGTTTGTGGTGTCTCTCACTGTTCCTACATCTCCTCACTTGTGTAATTTTACTATGCAACTAGCAATATTAACTTCTGAAGGCCAATATGCTCTTGAAAGTACTAGTTGGGACTGGAATTGCATAGGTACTTTTCTTGCGAGTTAACGTAATAACCATTTCCCCTCACATCCATGGACACTGGGTAGCTTACACCTATTTGGAAGTACAGCTGATAACTTTTATAGCCCCTTCTTTGTGTGGTTATTCTTGTAGTACTGATTCCAGGGAGAGATGTTCTTTGGTTGCGCTGGTGAATACGAGGGTTGATTTGGAAACAGTTATGCCAACAATAAGAAAACAAGAGGTGTCTGCTACTAAATGTGGAGGTGACAACCTTGGGGGGTATGAGGTGTGGGGGAGGGGAAGAGTGTGTAATTTGTAAAACCAAATTCAGAGTCCCAAATGTTTTCTTTGAGTCCCATTGCTGAATGCCAGGGTTGCCATTACTTTTTTGTACACTACCCCAAACTTATTTTGACTTTCTTATTCTTGCAAGTTATTTATTCACCCACTTTTCTGCCTTCATCACGGTTTGCTCTCTTTCTCCCCTTGGTCTTTCTCTATTGTTCCGGATCATGTACTGTGTAGGAAAGTGCCTCTTTTTGACATGATCACCCCCACTTTTTTACCTGGTATCTGATGCAATTTTGACAGAAGTGCACTGGGTTCCTGCTAACCTGGTACCCAATGCAAGATCTTTCCATAAACGGTACAATTGTTCACCCAATTGGCAATACCTTTAGCGCCTCCCTATAAGACCCCCTAGTAAGTGGCACCCCTCTAGGGCAAGGAGGCTAAAGAGGGTTCCGAAGGGATGCAGCATGTATTGTGCCACCCTAAGGAACCCCTCACCTAACCCATGCAGAATGCCATTGCAGGCTGCTTGTCTTGCTGCAGATAAAAGTAAAAACACAACATGGCACACATTCCTGTGTGCCATGCCTGCAGACACTGCATGCAGTATATGTAAGCCACCCCTACATCAGGCCATACAGCCTTAAGGCAGAGTACACTAGATTACAAGTGTATGAGTAGATATGCCCCTATGATGTCCAAGTCAATTCTTGGATATCGAACGTGAACAGGGAAGCCATTTTAAGTACACGTACTGGTAGTGGTACTGGATACTGGTAAAAACAAGTTCCCCTGCTACATGTTGACTTCACTGAAATCTATGATGTTCGGCATAAAACACCTTGTAATAATAAACTAACATGGATTCAAATGTTAGATTTAGGAATACATGCACCCAGATGGCACCTTAGAGGTGCCAAGCAAACCCAAGGAGATGGATGGAGCGCTGAAACTTTTCAGACACTCACCCCCAGACACAGCTCTGGGTTGAATCCATCATCATTCTTTAGCTCCCTTCGCCACCTCAGTTCAGATCCAGCTATATGCAAATCAGTCTTCACCCTGTGCCTCATGGGAACAGTCCAGCCTGAACTGAAAACCCCGAAACCGGTCCTAGGATGTTTGTTTCCAGTCCTGGGAGGACCTGGCCTGGCAGTTCGAGCTGGACTTTTCCCATGAGGCACAGGGTCAAGATTGATTTGTATATGGGTGGGTTCAAACTGGAATGGCATAGAGAGCAAAAAAACGATCGATTTAGGCCCAAATCTCTGTACTGGGGTGAATGTAAGACATCATTCTGCATTCTGTCCATCAGTTGTTCTTTTTGTATTTGTCACCTTAGAGGTGCCCCCATAAACCTACCAGCCTCTAGTGTGCTGGCTAACTGTTGTAGATCAGCCTGCCACCAGACAGGTTTCTGACCCCCTGCAGGCGAGAGCGTATGCTCGGAGGGCAAAAATAATGCCTGTTCTGGCCAGAAGTGTTGTCATCTCCTCCAAACAGATGGCTAAGTAATCAGAATATCAAGGTAGGAGGTTTAAATTCCTCTGCCGCCTTTGATATGCAACTACGGCTTCCCCAGACAAAGGAAATGCCACCCCCCTGCCCTGGGCCTGTTTGGCACCATGATGGGCAGAAAATTAAATATGCAGGGAGGCTTGTTGCACTACCAGGCCAGTC
The DNA here is from genome assembly GCF_964261635.1 of Lissotriton helveticus. Lineage (NCBI taxonomy): Eukaryota > Metazoa > Chordata > Amphibia > Caudata > Salamandridae > Lissotriton > Lissotriton helveticus. The sequence continues at coordinate 413,779,303 of NC_136063.1, read as the reverse complement.
CAACACCTAAAGATGAGCTGCCTGATGTGCCCACCTTTAAGAAAATTCCGCCATCTTGGTGATGGTAGAATTAGGAACTCTGGGACAGGGTTATGCCCATTTCCCACCGGAAGGGGTCATATATGCGGTGCAGTGACCCCTATGGTAAGTAGCCCATTGGCTACCACCCATCACTCCTTGACACCACTAAATCTAGCATTTAGGAGAGCCCCTGGCACCAGGAAAGCAGATTCCGACGACCTAAGAAGAAGAAAGACACTGAAGAGCAAGAACTGAGGCGCAGGAACTGACTTGACGCCAATCCTGCTGGCCTGCCTGCTCTCCCCGACAATTCCACCCAATACTACTCATCCTGCAGATGCTCTACCTCCAAAAACCTGGAAGGACTGCCAGCATTTCAAGAAGCAACCAGCAACTCCTGTGCAGATGCGGAGCTACTTCACTGCATACTGCAGGCACCCAAGACAAACCGTGAGGACTCCGGACCGTGAAAACCTGACTTCAGAAAACACCTATGCCCCCCAGCTAGAGTTGAAGTGGGCCAACAATGCTAACTAGGTCCTAAGACCCTCCAAAGTCGAACCCCAGCTAAGGTTTTCCAAAACTGAACTGCCAGTCACTGCCTGCAGCCTCTTTGTGCAGGGCCCCTCAACCGCGAGTGTCTCCCGCCCCACAGACTAGATGCCAAAAAGCACCACTGTACCCAAGCTGGACAGCCCGAGGAGAAGTAGACCGACGGTGCCCGCACATCTCGAGAACTGAGTCTTCCTGTGGGTTCAACCAGACAAGCCACAGAGTTCCCAGGACCGTTTCCCATTGAAACCACCAGGGCACCGGATGCCGAAAAGCACCTGGATGCCCCAGAGCCTACAGATGTGACTTATTAGTGCTACCTTGGACCTTGCCCTCATACTTACCTTAACTCCAGAAGATTAGCTCTGTATGTCGTTGCTAAGTACCCATGTATATATAAGCAGTATATGTATTTTGCCCCATAGGATAACATTACAGCATAGGAGACAATGCAAGTATATTTATCTGTTTTCTTCAAAACTGCTATTTTAACACGCATATGCAATGCAATAGGTCTCGCCTTTGAGAGAGTTTGAGCTATTGGCATTATAAATGATAATCCCCTTTATGTATGTGTTTACAAAACATGTAAACACATGAATAAAAGGCATTGTCATTTACATTGTCAATATCTTAAACTCACGCAAATGCAAGACCTTTGTGGCACCCGCACCTTAGCTTTGAACATCATAAGCTAAAGCGCGGGTGTTGCGATAGCTTTAAAAGTAAAGCAATAAAAAAAACTTTTTTTCTATTGCTTTACTTTTGAACACAATTGTTGCACCCGGGCTTTAGATTAAGATGTTCAAAGCTAAAGTGCGGGTGATGCCATTGTAACTAAAGTAAGCAAATAGGAAACAAAATGCATCTTTTTTTTTTTTTGTTTACTCTCGAAAGAAATCTGAAGTGTGGGTGCCGCCATGTTAAATTTTTTTTTTTTAAATGAAACAAACCAAAGTCATGCGGCCGTGTTCGGCCAACACATAAGAAAATAAAAGCGCTGCCGCCATTATGCTTGCCGAGATGTGAAGCGCTGGACAAATGAAGAAAAAAAAAAAGCATTGAGGGACAGCGTGTCCGGACTTCAATAGCAGCCTGCAGGATAAAGCTTTTTGAGAAAATAGTGCTCAGAGGCTGCAATTAAAGCCTACAGGGTAACAACACATGTAACAGGGGGTGTTCCCCATGGGAGGTTAACAGAAGAAAACACTACTAAGTCTATTTACCAATGAAAAGCCACCATTTTACAAAGGACAGGGACAGGAGCCCATTGAAAAGATGGGTCAGAAAATAAGAGGATCTTCAAGTCCATACCTGAATACAGCATGTCTCGAAGAGATGGTGCAAGCTCTGCCTCCGAGACACCTAAAAAGTACTTACCCAATAACGAAGTTCTTGGCGTTCTAAAAATACATGGTATTTTTCTAAAATGGTGTGGATGTCCTTTTAGGAGGTGTGTGTATCATTTATTGACTGTTCATGCAACAAATGTCTATTGTCCTTGATAAGCCGAAGTCTGCTCAACCACACTACCACAAAGAGCACCTTGGGATTGTTAAAGCAAGCCCCTGTCCTCTGAGAAGGAATAGCTTGACTTTCCTCACAATATAGCTAATTTGGTTTATTATATAAAGAGCCAGCTTCCTACAGTCTGTTGGTGAAAAATTAGCCTTAATCTCCTAAAATTTGTTCTGGTACCAGTTACAGACACATTAAGTGGTGGGTACGGCTGGGTAAGCATACTGCACATGGGAAGGCAGGCTCACCTCTGGACAGTGCAGGCAGCTAAAGCAATTTTATCTCCTGGTGAAGTGGTCTGGTGGTGGATCCTTGCATAAAGGAAGTTTTAAACTGACAAAAAGACAACATTGTTTGACATGTATCTTACAAAAGTGTGGGTTGCCTTCTGCCTAAATCAGGAGTGTTGATGTATATACCTCATCCCTTCACTTCATAATCCACTTCACAGACCCAGACAGCTAATACACATCTGGCATCGGGGCACTGCACTTTCAGACACTCTGTGGGGACAACAGCCTCAAGAGGGATTGATTTGCTAAGGAGTGGCATTGTTTAGCTAATCACCTGCTGTGCAGAACGCTATAAATGTCAATAGAGAGCTTTGCCTCCCACACCTCAAGGGCCCAAGGGTTGGCACACCGGTGACAAGTACCAGGGTCATTGTGCAATATTCCCCTCCTCCCTCAGCCCGGGTTATACTTTTAATTCCATTAAAACTGATCACGACGTCCAGCTTTGAGGAAGGTGGGCTTGCTCCCCCTCTTTTAATGAAACGTTTGTGCTCTCCAATGGGCGTGAAAGGTGGAAAGAATAGGAAACTTGAGAGCTGGTTTTCAGAAAAATTAAACCTGTGCAGCTGAAATTGAATTTTTAAATATAGTGTCAACAGCAGAGGGAGGAGAAATCTATTAACCTACAAAGCGATGAAAAAAAGAACCCACTGAGTTTCACCGAACCAACCTGGTGGGGAGGTGCGGCTGCACTCAGTGCTCGAGTACGAGTCAGAGGCTCTCAAAGTGCTCCAGGCCTCCTTGTGAGCCACATCCCTTTCCTAATTTATCACAGGATGATGTGCATTCGGTGACGGCTGTTGATAGCACACCACCCTGACAAGTTGAGAAAGGTGCACCGTCGCTTATGGACACAGACTCTGGAAGAACCGGGCTTATGCCTAAAGCGCCCATGCTGTGTTCAGTCAGCGAGGGTATAGTGCATCACAGGTGGGTGTGGCGCTACAGGATCCAAGGCTTCGGGCTGAAATTAGACAAACCCAGAAAAAGCTGCCTGCAGTAAAACTTTAAGAAATAGGGGCAGGGTCCTGGCACCATATGATTGAGTCGCTGCTGGCGATTTTCCATAATAGTAGGGGGGCAGGGATCCAGCGGGGAGCTAAATTTCACCGTAGGCATGAAAGAAATAAGGGTCTTGTGCTAGAGCTGGGAAAACTATACCAAGGAGTGAGAATTAATAGCACCACAGTCCACATTCTCCCCAGGTTGCAGAGGCAGAGAAGTGGTTGGAATGCTATCCTTAATTGATTTAATTTTCTCACTGAAAAAAGCGCTAAGTGCATCGCTCAGAGTTTAGGAGGTTTCAAACTCCCAGGTAAATCACTTGGAACACATTTAATATCTTAAAAGTTTCGTTTTGTTTATTTGCTGGTAAATTAATATGTTAGTTTAAAAAGAGTACTTCATGGTAGGGACCAAGCTTTTATACTTTCTCAAGTCCTCAATAAAAACGTTATTTTTCTAAAGTGCCATAGCTCTTACACCATTGGCTTTCAAATTGGCGTAGACTGAGCTTTGCCACTTTCAATTCATCATCGTACCATGGAGCGCGTCTAGAACTAGGCTGCATCATTTCTGTACGTTTTGGGATGTGTACATCACAGGCGTGCTGCAGCCAGTTGTAAAATCCAATCGAGGTCTGTTCCACAAAGAGGCTGGGGACTGGGCAAGTTTCGTAGAGGGTATTAGCCATTTCCTGGAGAGTCACCCTGCTCCAGTTGTGGAAGGTGGTCTGGCATGCATTACTCAATGCAATGCCGGTCCTCAGAAATGATTAAAATTTGAAGAAATGGTGATCAGACCATGTGCAAGGAAGGACCGACACCTTCTTGATATGTATGTTGTGCTACCATACCAAAAACAAAATATGCACCTTAGCATGAGTAGATAATTGGACAGGTCATGTGAAAGATAAAGACATGAAGTCAACAAACTCCTTGTCCTTGGAATTTGATGGAAGGATGTTGTACCAAAAGTTGAAATCAAATGACTAGCAGGTGGTTATATGATGTGCCAAGGCCGCATATTAACTCAAAAAACAGGAGTCCGTACAGCTGGGAATGCAGTGTAGTGGTTTGAATATGACCATACACACTAGACAGAAAGAGGAAAATTACATTTTTACAGTCAATGTCAACTTGAGGAATAGTGGTACAGATCAGAACAGAGGAGTTAAGGGTGTGGCAGAGAGAATGGCTAGCCCCCCCCTCTTGTGTGAGCCTCTACTGGCGTTAGAAATATATCAGACAGACTACTCCTCCAGTAAGGTTTCTGTAATACAGATTATGTCTAGCGGGTTCTCCTCCAGCAAGTTGTATATTTCACTGCTATACTTGCTCAGTGACCTGATATTGAGGAGAACCAAGTGTAGGTAATGATAGGAATTGCTGGGGGTGTGGGGAGGGGGTGGAAACAGAGGAGGAGAGCTGGAAAAAGTGGAACCAAATGGAGCGGGGACTAGAGAACACCCACCATAGGAGAGTTTCTAAAGAACCCTTTTCTCCGCAAGGTCTCATCAACCTTTCGATCAAGGGGAGGACTGACCAGTTTTAAACTGTGAAGCTCCAAGTTTAAATAGAAGACACGCAAGGGCCCTGGTCCCGCAGATGAGCTTGCCTTGGGCACGCATCTGCTGCACACACATGCTGCCCTGCATATTTATAGGGCTCCTAGTTAGCATCCACAAAGTACTGGACTGCTAATTTTCAAAATGGCAGCCAAAAACTAGCTAAACAAAGAAATGTAAAGCAGAGAAAAACTTTTAGAACTGTTAAAAAATACAATATATATCACGAATTGCCAGAACTTTAATTTGTGACATGCCACATTTGTCTAATTTATCTAGACACAGACTACACTCGGTTTGTGGGTCTTGATACCAGACTGTGACCTTGTACATGTAATCAGCCCATGCCTGTGGATTGCCACCATCACTCCTGGGTAGTTTCTTAAGAGCATTCACACACTGCACTTACACCAAACAATCCACTCTCTCCAGTCTTGGATAAAAGAACCTCTATGGTGTTCGCAATAGTTCTGGATATTATCACAGCTCTTTAGCACATGCTCTGCTCCTAATCACGTAAAGGGCAGATTACACTAAAGCTCCCTCGCGGTCTCCTACTCTTTCACCATCAGTCGTGTGTTTATATAGAATGCTTGGCCCTCTGGTCGTACCGGTTTGTGTTTTGTAAAGAATAAGTACTTTACATGATTTGGAGCAGAATATGTGCTAGAGCTAAGATACTATTCATAACTCAAGGTTTATTATCTGGAGGGATTGATTATAGTGATCTCCCATAAACGGTGTCCCTTTGGAAACCTTACGGATCGCTTGTCCATGTAAACCTGAGAACAGCATAGAGTTTCTTTTAACAGAGACTGGAGAGGGTGGATTGTGTGGTCTGAAGTGTACCTAAATGCATAGAGAATGTCTGTTGATGGCATAAACGTTCAATATCATGAGATTGTGTTAGGTAGGAAATATCTATATAGAAGTCATGAAGGTTGTTTTTTTAAAGTTATCTCCACCAAAAAGCGTCAACGGAAATGGAAGGCATGATCTACGGTGGACTGGTGGTGCTTATATATTATAGATTTAATTCATGGACACCTAGTGAAAAAATAAGCAGATGTGCATTTTCAGAAAGACAAACTATGTTGCCTGAAAAGATCTGTTTTATGCACATGTGGTCTTTATGTGTATTTGTTACGTATATGTGATTTCAACGGATTGTTATCATAAGAATAAAGCCATATATATTTTTCAAATTCACTGTGGTATTCAATTGTACTGTGTTTTATTATGTAAGTGTATAGATTATGAAGAGCGTGTTTGCTTAAGGTTTTATATTTCGCAAAGGGGAAACTTGAGACTTGGAGCTCAATAGTGTCTCCAAAATGAATATAAAAAGAGCATTTACCCTGACTGTCTTTCAAGTGCATTGCTCTAGGAAGATTCCATAAAGACCAGCTCAAGGAGGAAGAATTAGTTCATGTAACTTGCATGCATTCTGGGTCTCACTCATTTTAATCCATCAGAAGCCTGGCACCGTTATCCAAGACAAAATAATAACCACTATGGATATTCACAATAGAGACCAACATGATCGCCACACTGCAATTAAACACCATTCCAACCAAGCACTTCATGTTTTGAGGAGGACAGCGTGGATTGAGAAAGGCCTAAAAGCACAGTTTGGAAGGACTCAGGTAAGGGGGAGGGGGTTGGGGTTGGGGGGTTTGGAAGATTAGGCAAAGGAAGGCAGATGGCTCAGTCTCATGTAGGCAGTCTACAATAGCAGGCTGCTACAGTAAATGACTGGTTGCCCAAGACTAGCATCAATACATCTGAAACATTAATTGGCTCCCTGTCTCAACACCGACTTCCTGCTCTTAGATCACATCCATGGTCTTGTGCTAGTTCACATTATGTGAGTCTTACAAGAGGTCACTAAATAGAAAAGTCTTTGCAGACATTCTGAAGAGAGCAAAAGAGGAAGAGGCGAAGAGTTCCAAAGGAGTCCTTGTGCAGAAAAGGCTCTCCCACCTTTGAAAAAGATATAATGATGAAAAGTCCGAAGGATGCTTAACTCTGCATCTAAATTACCAGGCTGGGAGATGGTATGAACCCCTACTGGTGAGGAAAGGAGTTTCAATGTGATGAAGGCATCGGAGGGAGAAACATCTGATTTTCAACATGATCCTATCCGTTACAGGGAGGGAGTCAAATGATATAGTCAATGTGATGCGATTGCAAGCTTCAGTACCAGGCAAACGGTCATGTTCTGCAATCGATATATCTGAAAACCATTTGAACCTGCACAGAGAGCACTGTATTAAATCAAAAGACAAGTTAAGAGGTGCATCCACAACCAATGCCATCTGCGGAATGGACAGCATCAGGATGAAATATTGACTTTAAGAAGTAGAAGCAACTATCACCCACAGAGCTAACTTGAGCCTCAAGAGAGAAGTCAGTCACAATAAAACTCCAGGTTTGATTACCCTTAAATCTGATGCAAACAAAATGTCAAAGAGAAAGAGCTGCAAGACCAGCTGTCCCCTTACTGGCAAAAGTCATGTTTTGGTGCTATTAAGCTACCCATCTGTTTTCGGACAGAGGACTGAAGGTTTAAAGGACATACTACACTTCCAACACTGTGGAGTTCTCCCCAGGAACCGTAATGTAGGCCAGAGTGTAATCAGCCTAAGATTGGACTACAGGCTTAGTACATATGATGCATCCAGAAATGATGTCAGGGCCCAGGGGCAGATATAGAATGAGTAGGTGATAAAGGAAAGATAAGGGTCAAAGGGGGTCAAAGGTCCTACCAGTGGCATTCGAGGGCACTGCAGGGTGCAGATATCACTTACAAAACAACCACCAGCCTCCCGATGTGGACGAGAGAAGATATGTATCAAAGGTGAAAAAGTGCATCATCTCAGGAGGATCACTCACCTGATGTTTAAGGTACTGCTGTACCTTTTTGTAGTTTTAGTCACTCTTCCAATCCCAGGTGTTTGAAATGCTTTCATTGAGGAAGGATAGCACCCTCATGGCTGGAAATAGTCTGTAACAAACTCTGCACCATCCTTTCTAGTAAATGGCAGGTGAGACTCTCTGCACTTGTCTGAACCCCGCTCAGCAGGCCAAAGGGCTAGCAGGAGTTACTGGGCTCAACCATGGGCGTCAAGGTCTTTTACTCCTGATGTCCGAAGGCCAGACCTACTACGGATCCTGACCAACTGGGCCAAGTAGCTCTTCAAGCACTGGACTCTCAGTGGTAGAATTGGTCGAGCAGTCCAAGGCTCTCAGCGGTGAGAGAGAAACAGGAAGGTGAGCATAGGCTCAGCAATCAAAATACGTTCAGCAGCTGCACTAGATGACCAGTCAAATATTTGCTTTTAAGAAAAAAAGGAGCATTTATATACAAACACAAAGTAAAATACGGCATTCGCAAATACACAGTTCCCCTGAGGTGAGGGCTCCAGTATTTTAACAGTCTGGTACCTCCCCTCTCGCTAGGAGTAGTGGTTACTCCCCATTCACTATAGGAGACATTCAGGATATGCCCCACTAGCAGTCAGAGCCTCAGCGACTGACTCTCTAGTAAAGTCAAAAGTGTTCCAGCGCTGAACCGCTATGTCAGGCAAGTTTGGCACGATCTGAATGACTGTAGTCTCGGAGCGCACCCCCTTCGTGGGCACTGAAGCAGCTATCTTCTGTAAGTTCTTTACACGCAGCTCAGGAGGAGCAGCAGTCAGATGTCCTTTAGTCCCCCACATGTGGTCCTGCAGAGGCTCGGGGATCCGGATCCACAGTGCTCCTAAAATGCAGCACTCCTGGTGTTGGTTCTTAGTTGGAGCTTGTGCCCACTCGGGTCACTATGGAAGCCTCCTCCTTACGATTACACAATCAGACCACGCTCCTTGCCTTGTCCCGGAGGCCCCCCGGCATAAGGGGTCACTGTCCTCACTCTGTACATGAGCTATTGCCCGATTGCCTCAGCAGCAGTATTTGCTGCGGCCACACCTGGCATATGGGTTGCTGACTTCGAACCTGCACACAGGTGATGACCTGATCGGTGCACCACAGTTCACAGCTCACGTCACAGTGGCCCTCCTCTAGCACACAAGGGTATCCAAATTCTCTCTGCACACGGGCAATGAAACGATCGGTGCAGCAACTGTTTCCTCGCACCTTTCTACAGGGATCCAACCACCAGGATTCCCTATTGGGCCTCTCTTCCTTCAGCCCTCTTTTCTCACAGGGTACACAGGTCGTGGAAAACAGGAAGGAACTGGTGCTCCAGGCTCCAGGGGAAGGTGGTCTTGGGTGTTATTGTTGATGTCCTCTCACGCAGCTAGGAGACAGCCAGGGCTAGGCCCCCAGTACTGATATTAGGCATAGGTCTTGCAGAGATTCTCCTTCTTTTACAGCCTGAGTGGCTGCTTGACAGGTGACAATTTGTGGAGCCCCAAGCTCCCCTTCTTATAGTCCATTTCCAGACATCAAATGCGATTTAAAGTCAGAGTATTTTAAGTTTACTTTGAGGGTCTGCCTCCTATTGAAGTGCCTTCTCTTCTTCCCTGGCCTTTTCCCACAAAGCAGTCTGTCACTGCTGGAGCAACTTCACATCTGATAGCCCCACAACACAGGCCATGGTAGTGACTAGAGGTTCACATCGAATATCAGCCACGGTGATATCTGTATCAAAGGTTTGCCACAGGGCCTCTGTTGTACTCTTTATGACTCTCTATTTGGTCCCTCTCCTTCCTGAGACGTGCCCAGGTCCCTTCCTGAGATATGTCCAAGCCACTTACTAGTGGCCACGCTCTGACTCAAAGAGCACCTGTGAAACCCACTAAAGTGCCTGCTTATCCCTTCCTACAGTATGTCCTACCCAGCTCTCAGGAATCCAGCAGTGTACAAATCTGTCTGGTGGAGCTCCTCTATCTCATGTTCCTCCTTTTATCCCTGGGTTTCCCAAAATGGTGCCCAGAATCTTCAATGTATGGTACTATTCACAGGCACACATACAACCAGCACATGCATATAACATACACGCACTGCACAGCACCATTACTGCATTGTACCATTCACAGACTCAAACATACACCCAACACATGTACTGTGCAGCACTACACACCAAAAGAATGTAAGCCAAGGCGGAGTTCGGCAGAACTATAAATAAATGAGCGGTTAGGCCTCACTCCAGTGACAGGTAAAAAGGCCTGTTCACTTCTACCGTCACTACACAGTATGCTGCCACCACCACGCCCTTGGTGCTGAACTCCAGGCAAAGGCAGTAGACTTTCACCACTATGAGGTTAGGGCTTTGGGTGTCTCTCCCGGTGCAAAAACGCTGCAATCTGTGGAACAAGCCTATGTCATGGCGTAAATGAATGTTCTGTGTTCACCAATGACAACAAAAATCGGGGCTTCAGACATCATTACGGTTGGGACACTCAGGGCAGGGGTGCAAGTCTATCACCATGAAAGGGACTTTACCGTCCCAACAGTACTAAGTAACCATCTTTTACATTTTATAATCAGTCTTAATGTTCTTACGGGATTCCTACATGGCTCAAATTAAGGCTGTATTCATTACTCTGCTCTTACTGGACGATAAGGTCGCAGACAAAACCCTCCAACTGGTTTAAAACCACTGCTGCTGGAAGCGCCCCACTGTAATATATCATGCTAACCAATAATTTCAAGAGGTTTTACAACACTTGTGACTAGAAGTCAAATATTTTCAGGCTACAGCGGTTTAAGCAGAATTGGCAAGATTGCTTCCTCAATGCATCCACTTTTCTGGTACTCTATTAGATCTGCTAATTCTCATGTCTGGCAAGCACTACTACAGCTGCTGAAAAGTGCATTGCTGTATGTGTGGAGAAGTGTGGCTCACTGGTTAGAAGCGGCAGACCCTGAAGCAGAGGTCAGGCCCGAGACCAGGGTTCAATTCCCGACGCGGCAGGGTCTTGGGCTCAATGGCCGCGGACTCGATAATTCTCGCCTCGGTGCCTACTCTAATCATGGGTCCCACTCTGCAACTCTGGGCAATAGCTTGCTTAATCTCCACAACGGCCCCAACAGCGCTGGGATGCCTGGTTTCACCTTAGGGGTGCCCTGGAGGGGGCATCTCACAGGGAAAGCCAGGATGGGTTCCACAGCGGTATACACCGCCAGGATGCCCCGAGATGGGGCGGCAGTGCGCTTTACAAGTATACACACACATATGATGAATTGCAGAGAGGACCTATTGCAATAATCAACTTGAAATCCATTACAAACTACTCCTAGAGACTTACCGTCCCAAAACAATCTGGTCACAGTTACAGCAATACCCAATTCCAGAAAACACCTAAAGCATCGCAGTCACCGATTAACGTAATTATTAACTATATGGATTGAGATGGAAGTGAATATATGCTGTATTTACTGAACAAATATACAATTGCACACCATATATTCACTAAGATACAAAGATGTTTAGTCTTCAATAAAAACGATTAAAAAAAAAAAAAATTTAAGATAAACATGCTAGGCAACACTTCCATGACCACAACTTCAAGTGATTGCAATGGTGGTCTTGATCAACTCAGAGCTTACAAATGCTGGCGAGTTTTGGATCCAATGCACGTCACGGATATTGCTGGACTATAAGATGGATCAAGTCGTGACGCTGTAGTCGTCAATGTTAAAAACGTTCATAAAAATGTTTTTTTTTTTAAAACAGCTTACAAATAGCCTTTGTCATACTTAAGAAATGCCAAATCGTCAAATAAACTGGTCTGTGTTGATGTGAAAGCAGACATTCCCCTTTAAGCAGGTCTGATGTACCGATACTGTATACTTGTAAAAGAACTGCCCTAACTGGAATATCAACATTGCAAGCTGCAGGAGATGCATTCCTGAAGGGTCACTGTGTTCCAGTGTTGGCTGGTTTGGGATGGGTAGCTCAATAATACTCTGGGTAGCTCAATAATACTCTTAGTAGCACAACGGTCTTCATTTCTACAACGCTGGCTAGTCATTGGCAGACCTAGTCGCTATTGTACGACCTGCTTTTGTCAGGTATTGCGTTAAGGCGTTGCCGAAATCTAGGTAAGACTGATGCAGAGTTCTTTCCCAAAGTTGCTATAACGTTGAATATCAGATATAAAGGGACACTGGTAAAAATGAATGGGCATTCACCAATACAGGTGTAAAGGTGAGTAAAAGGTTTAGCATTTCTTTTCCCAGAATACCTATGCTGACAAGCTGTGATAAAACTACATTAGCAGAAAACATGAACGTTATTCACAAAGGAGCGACATAGGAAGAGTACAACATTTTATAGAGGGAGGGAGGAGAATTTTGCCAGACCAAGTTGTCCATAATCGTAAACAGGGACAAGCAAAAGACCTGTGGTCAAGGCAGTACAGTACCTTTGGAAAAGGGAGAAGAACAGAGTCAAAGGAGATTCAATGACAGACGTCCAGAATCCTTGTTTGTAACCGGTCAATGTTGACATTGGACGAGACAAGTGCTTTTAATGGTACTGTTAGTTACTGAATTCAAGTTACATTACCTTATAAAGGAACTCCTCAGTGACTTGTAATATCCTTAAAATGCACGGCAGGTGCAACTTTAACCCATTCACTGAAAAGACCAAAATGTTAAAGTAAGGTTATAGTTACGTGGAATGTTTACTTTTAAACACTAAAAACCACTGAAATTCACCAGTTATAGTTAGAGTTCTCAAGTAACTATAACTCGCGCTCCCACCATGCACAGTAATATTACCAAGGACGTCAAAGAAGATATCATGAGTGATATAATATCTAGGGTAATTGGCAGTGCATGGCAAAGCTGCAAGTTATAGTTACTTTAGGGCATGAGTTATAGTTACTTGAAAAAACAATAACTGGTGAATTTCAGTCTATTTTACAGTTTAAAACTAAACATTCCACCTCACTATAATGCTGCTTTAACTTTATTCAGTGATTTACAGTTTTTTTTTTTAACAACGTAAAGTAATATGTAATTGCCTTTTGTTAATCCAACCCGGGCTGAGTCTCTGGGCGTACGTGGAAGAAGGTTAGCAACTGTGTCTACGGCCAACTGCACACTGCGCAGAGTGTTCGGTCGTGCATGGCAGGGGATGGCCACAGGACTGCAGTCAATCCACTGTATGAAGCCAATCCCATGCTGTGCATGGCCTTTGGCTGCGAGCAGTGGTTGGTTGGCCACAAGGCCTGGCCTTGAGGGCCCCAAGGCTGTTTTTCTTTTTTTTTTATATAGAAAGGAGGGGGATGCATGGCCCTCTTCCCCGAACCTATTAGGGCCCTGGGGACCCCATACTCCAGGGCCACCAATTAAAATTAAGGGGAGGGGGAAACGCAGCCAACCCTACCCAGTCCGCTTTTGGTCCTAGGCACCCCATTCTTCGAGGCCCGGCAACATATTTAAGGGGGAGCCCATTCCCCGGGTCCAGTAGCACACCATCTGGAAAGGCGGAGGAGGAACATAGCCCTCACCCTGTGCCAACTTCGGCCCCGGGGTACCCTTCCCCGCCTACTTATGGCATGGATTACAATTGAAAACATACTAAATATGCTACATTGCGTATAAAATTCCCCACTTAAGTAAATCTATAAAATAACCTCTGTAATCACTAATCAACAATTCATTTACTGCATACTCCTTAGGGAAACACATGTAAAATAAGTTATATAATATAAGATTATGATAAGAGGCTATAAATCTACTTTCCAGGACTTTGTTTTTACTCGGTCTCTTAAATAAGACCTGCCCTCAGATTTGACACTACTCCTGGTGGTGTTCAGCATCTCCTCCCAATGTCCTCCTGCACTTAGTCTAGTCATCATTTCATCCGGAGTCTTATCAAATCTGTGTTGTGCACTGCAAATTCTTCTGGCACGCATTAGTTCCCCATAAGGGATACGATTCTTAAGGGCGATTGGGTGGAAACACTTTTAGCATGGAAAAGTGCTATTTACCAGGACTCAGGAGAAATGATGAATAGACTCCGGGTAAGAGGATATTCAGCGGGGGTGCTTAAAACCGCAGGAATAGTCAATAAATGTAAGAGAGGAGGTCTTATTTATGACAGAGAAAGACTAAAAATAAAAAGACCTTGAATGCAGATTGATAATGCCTCTTTTTCATGAGGATTATGACAAGAGGTTATCAATAAGCATTGCTAAGAAGGACACAGTTATGGTGAAAAAGTTGGAACGGAGACCTCTAATTTCCTACAGAAGGACACAGTGGGTGAGAGATGTACTGGTAAAAAGTAAGGTAACCATGCAGAAACAGCAATGGTTGAAAACAAAGTAAGGTTTTAAGTCATGTAATAAATGTAAAGCTTGTTTGAATGGAGTTAATAGGCCAGAGATATTTTCTTAATAAGAAAATTAGACTGAAAACAGCCTTTAACTGGATAACAGAGTATGTGGTATGTATGGTTCAGTGTCCTTGTTCCAAGGCATATATTGGCAGTACCATCCTGCCAGCGCATCAACAAGGACTACGGCACCTTAGATCAAATGAGAATAGGGATACCAATCATCCGGTTGTGTGCCATTTCCTGAAGGGGATGCAAAGTTGTTAAGATGCAGTGTGATTGTGTAGCAAAAAGTATGAGGGAAGGAGACAGAGAAATAATGGAGGACGTTTGAGTCCAGATATATTCCTGAAGTGGGTTCGAAGGAAAATCAAGGGTTAAATATTGATTAAGAGCTGTATATTTAATTATTAGACTATCTTTTTTTTAGAGCAGTTTTACATTTTTGGACTGCTATTGTTTTACTTGTTTTAATGCGTATTTCAGAACAAACTGGGGAGAAAGGAAGTTGGATTTATGCCAGTATAGAATTGTTGAACCGGACTGCAATTTCGTGAAATGGATTCATGAAGAATTTAATAAATATAGTATTGACCACACTGGATGTTATGATGATGCGACATGTGCAGCCAACTGGAGCTTAATGTTTTGATTCTATTAATGATAAATGAGGCAATATTTATGGGTTCATTAAACATTTACTGATACTACGATAGGGATTAAAACAATTTTGTAGTCAGGTTCATGGTACTATGGAGCTGGAATAATGGATTGCAATTTTTATATAACTAATATATTGAATTTATTTTGTTCCCCTAATAGGAGTATGCAATATATGAATTGTTGATTAGATTGATTACAGAGTTATTATTCTGAAGACTCTCTCGAGTGCGAGATTTTTAGGAAATGTAGCATAATTAGTACGTTTTCAATTTCAATCCATGAGCTCCAAAAAACACTGCCCTTTCCAAGATGGTGCTGACCTTGCCACACCGGGCGAGATAGTTGTTTAGGTTTAAACACTCAGCACTTTTTATTAATTCAAACACATCATGTTGGTCAGTGTCATGTACAAGTCGTTTTTTTTTTTTAAACGCGTTGATGCTGTAACATTGTACCTTTGCACTACCTTGCACAATAAATTATTGGGAGCTACTGTTAGGGTGCCGTGCTTTTTTTCTGGGGCATCGGGGAGAGAGGCGATTAGAGTGCAGGGGCAGCAGCGTAAGTTGCAGTGCACCCCTGCAATCTAGAACAGGTATATATTATATATATATATTTATTTTCCCAATGGTCAAAAAAAAAGTTTACGGGTAACTATGATTCAGTGTATCCTCTATGCTCTGCACTTTGCAGGTAGCCTTATTCTTGTTCATTGCATGTCATTGGCCAAGGGGTGTACAGAGCATGGTGAGGGTGCGAGTTAGGGTGTGCATGGAACAACATAATCAGGGCCATATGAATTATGCGAAAGAATAACCAAATTATGCAGCAAAAAAGGTAAACTGTGCAGGAACACGTGTTGCAGCGTTTTTGTAACTTTTGATTTGTTTGCAGATTGTGCAGTAGATGCTGGATTATGTGGCAACCCCATTTATGCAGAAAATGCCAAAGCCACAAACTCTCATAACCCATAACTGTTGAATTTCAGTTTTTTTCCAGTAAAATTAACATTGGTTTTATGATGCCGCTGTCTAAGGCCTTCGTCTAGGTCCTTAATCCAACCTGCATTGGCGGTAAACGGCGGGTGTCGGTCGCTGGGACTACCTAGCCTTGCATTAGGCTTGATTTGGTGACTGCCAAATTCTACGCAACGTCAAAGTGCTCCAAAAATATTAGTGAATTAAAATTGTATTGCCCCATCCCAGATTCATCCTTGCCCCATCCCATTTGATGGATCTGCTGAAAACTAAGACATGCCAAAATAAATCTAGACCTACTAAATGTCTCCCAAATTCTGTGCAGGTTATCACACAGTGCCACATTTATCAGCAAATGAACACTCTCCTTCCTACCCACCCACTTTTGAAAGGGCCACTGTGCTCCTGGTCCCACTTGATGGATATGAATGAATTTGGAAACACCAAGGGTTGGCTTGACATAACTGGGTTATCGAGATTTTATTGTACAAGTTGTCTATTGCTGCCTTTCTAACGATAGTCCTAAAAGTGCTATATTCTAGATTACTTTCCCATTCCCTCTTTAAACCCAAAGAGTTTAGGCGTCTATGCAAATTAGAAATTCCATTGGCGAGACGGACTTTTACATAGTCAGCTGGACTGGCTTCACGGTTTTATTTTTATCCAATTAGATATGTATTTTGGCATCAATCTTGTCTATCAGTCACGATAGCATACGTCACCTGCTTGTTACACTGCTGTACTGCATAAACCTTTCAGATGTTGTCCGAATCCGAAATGTGCCATAATTAGAATGTCGAACTGTGTGCAAATGTATTTAATGATGCCTTGAGTGGGGTTTCTTTTTTGTATGTTCTTGTTTTCGCAAAAACCTGATAAAAAAAATAAAAAAAAAAAAAATCTTGTCTATCAGATTTGAAATAGACATTAGGCGTGAGCACTAGGAGTAGACATTTTCCACAATAATATAGCTACTTTTCTGTATTGGGAGAAAAAAATGTTGATGAGGACTGTCACTGAAACAGAATGCTGCTCTCCCATCAAGTTGATAAGGGTTGTTCTTGTGACAACATGGAACACTTCTGATATCCTACTCCTAGTATTTCTGGTAGCTGGGATACTTGTATTAGGTGGGCATGTGCCATTGCGCTGACAATATCAAGAGTTGAATGCCTTCAGATAGAATCACCTTTGACTTCACATTTGCCTATTAGGCAGACAGCTAACCACCTCTATGTAGCTTTTTCTTAATTAGTAAGAAATGCTTATTTCACTCACACCCGTCTTATTGTTTGCAGATATGCCCAATGGTGACGGAATTAACTAGTGCATCGACTTGTTGCTGATAGTCAGAAGTGGGTGGACAGCGTTGATCGATACCTGAACATCGAAATGTGCACCAATGGGAGAGCTGGTTAGATCTGTGCCCGCAATAGCAAGAAAATTGAAAGAAGCACTGGCCTGGCTTCTAGGATTGGTCACATTTACCTTGCTGAACTTTAAGATGGTGCATCATAGTGTGCGATATGCAACAGCATCACCAATTTTCAAGCTACCAGTATGCAGCAGTTTGGAGTGTAGCCGCACCTATGAAAGAGCACTACTAAAGTGGAATTCTTGCCAGGATATAAAAGAGGTTGTACTTGCAGAATAGTATGTGCAACAAAGCTTGAAGTTGCCAAGTGATGGATAGGACAAGGAAGTGCACCAGTAAGTGGTTGTCTCTAGGGTTAACCACTGAAAAGATAACCAATGCACTGTAATAGAAGGCCCTATGTGGTTTTGCCTCTGTGAGTCATTGTTTTGTGGTGTAGAAGATTGGAAAGAAACATTCAGAGGAAAATTTGCAGTGTTGGCACCTATAGCTAAACTACCCTCTCTGGACCCCATTTTTTTTGTTACTCTTGAATCAGGCTATTTCCAGACATGTTCCTGTTATATGTTCAAACTAGGTTGTAGGACGGAACCAGCGTGTGGCTACTCCAAGGAGTGTCCTGGCCCTACCATGGGGGCCTAACACCCCTTTTATGCTCTAAGAGGGGCCTTCCTGTACACTATGATGCTAACATCTAGTAGGAACCAGCTATGCTATTAAAGGCAGACCTGTATGACAATGGTACAAGGTGTACCAACTATGCATCGTAGCACATTATATTGCATACCAATTCAGAGTGAGCGGAGTCAGGCACCTCTATTGTGAATGCAGCCTATATCCAATCATGACTGGACTGTGGCTGATCCACCTTCATTAGAGTCTCTCTGGATCAGTTACTGAATGGCATGACGTTCTGCTCTATGACAGACGCCATTTTTTCCAATGATGGTAAACATTTGTGATTTGCATGTGGTATCTTTTTACACTGGGCAGAGTCTTAAATGAACTCTGAACAACACACTTGGCAGATAACGATCCAGCAATTCCCACCCTATTGTTAAGGTATGATTCTCACGAATGATTCTCTGTTACTTAGCATTTACAGAACTATGAAGGATACAAGCATGGCACTGAGAAGGAATACTATGGATACTCACCTGGATAGATGGTATATTCCAGACTGGATTGTTGATTGGTATCCAGTGGATACAACAGACCAAAATACGTAGGGAAGGTTCTCTGAGAACTTCCCTTGTGAGCCCTATTCACAAGGGGTGGGATGAGGGCTCAAAAATGAAGGCTATGCATGATTGCTTTGCTAGAACTGGCCTCAGGAAGGAGTTGTATACATCACAATAGTTCAAATTGAACAATAGAACTGAAATGTGAGGCGATGCAGATGTCTGAGTCTGCAACCAAAGCTTCTCTAGCTGCTTCACCACTCCAATGGATAGCATCCTGCCTCAAATACTTACGAATCCTACTCAACCCAGGTTTGCACAACATGGTTTGAGACAACATACTCCCCATTTTAGATAAAGTTTAGGCGGACTTTGTGGCTTGGTCTAAATTGCAAATGTTGATATGGAGTACAATCCAGATTATAAAAATGAATATTATGCCACGATTCATGTATGTCTTCAGTATGCTACCCATGACGGTGCCGACGTCTACACTCCGAGAATGCTGAGGCTATATAAAAATGTTGGGGGGGGGGAGGAGAAGGTGGTAGCCCCCCTGAACCTTACTGGCTTGCTTCCCAATTGGCACAGACTATGTACATGTTCAAGACACAAAGGAAAGTACCAACCGGGAAGAAACATGGAAGGCCATCTCCTTGGCTTTTCCTCTCACCCGACACTCTTATCTGCAGACCTTTCCCTAACAAGCCAAGAGACCAATCCCAATCTGGCCGCCACTCAGCACCTTTGGCGTAGAGCACTTTCCTTACTGGGTATCTAAGCTTGGGTACATTTTCAGGCTCCTATTTGGAGAAATTAACGGATTTGGGTTGAAGATGTCGAAAAAGGAATGATCACTGTGACTTACGAAGGGGTATTTTATCTCGATGACTTAATGCAGCACGTGGACGCTCGTTTCTGGCCCTTGAACAAATATACGACCAGCCCCCTCTTAACCCTGGCACTACTCGCAATTAGCCCACAGCCTTCGAGATAAGCCTTCGTTTCTCCCTACGGTTAATACTCTACAATATGTTACGATATAGAAGACCCACAGAGGAGTTTTATCTGGACAATACTGGAACAGTTTGAGACCTTTTCTCTAAACAAAATGCAGTTTCCCTATGCCGTTGGTGGTCGACAAGGCTAGGGTTAGAATTAGAGGAGGATAACTGGCTACATATCATGGAAACCCATGACAAGACACTGTAGGAAGTGCAACACATTCAGTTACTAGGATGCCCTACATCAATGGCATTGGTCCCCGGCCAAACGGTTCAAAACACACATGATGCAGGATTCCACTTGTTAGAAGAGCCATAAGCCACTCTGTGATATCATGCACATAGTGTGGAATTGTGTAACGCTTTCACCCTATCGGAGGGAGGTATGGGACTCGATTAAGATGACTCTAGGGATCTATCCCCCATTGACTGGTATAATATCCCTCCTACACAACACATCAACTACCCACAAGACCTCACCATATGAATAGATAGTTTGCAACAGCTTTAGTGCTGGCTGGAAATCGAATGCCACAATCCTCCACCGAAACTGGTTGAGTGACATGCATGCAGTGGCTTCGTTTGAAATGTAATTTAGATCATCTCATCTTTGGAACAGGGGGCGTGGCTACAGCGCCGACCGGGATGGCTGGGTGAGCGAGTTGCTCCGCGCCATGCCCCGTCTCTTCTCCTGCTGACCGTCGCCCCGAGCTGCCTGGCGGCGGGATTCGTGGTCCAGGGGGCTGGTGACCGGTGGAGGAGCGTTTGGCTCCGTCGGGACCCTGGCCGGTGGCTGCGGGCGGACCTGGTGCTCGGCGCGCCTGCCGAGCGGACGAAGCCAAGATGGCGGCGCCGACTCCCTGAAAGCTCCGGGAGCAGAGCGGTGTGGCGCACTGGGGCGGTCATAGGCTCCGGCGGAGCATTTGAGCAGCTGTGTGCAGAGCGGGGGCTCATCGGAGCGGACCCTGCACCGCAGGGGAGCCCGGCGGAGCATTGCCGGTGTATGCGGCGTGTATGGCGCCCCTCCCCCACCTGCTACTGGGACGGCAGAGGAGCGGAGCCTGCACTTGCGCTGGGCCAGCGAGGGCACTGCTGACCTAGGAGGCCGCCCACACACTGGCCGACACACCATAAGGGCCGACGGGTCATAGGAGCGGACAACTGGCCGGTGGGGAGCTGGGGGGGGCGGCCGCCCACGGCGCCTCGACATCCCGGTGCCCGGTGGATTGGAGGTGGCTGTCGGCCCGATCAGAGGCGGGGGTCCTGCCCGCTGGGCGGTGAGGACGCGCCGAGCTGGTGGCGTGGTGCTGGGCCCTACAGCACGTAGTGTCACGAGGGGGCCGGTGTAGCCCGGGGCCTCGCCAGATTCGCTGTCCGCCCCTTTCGTGGACTCTGCTCCCCCTAGCCCTGGTGGGCTGCGGGTGTTTCCTGAGTGGCTGCGGGACACCGTGGAGCGCACTTCCAGCCGGGATCTGATCGGAGGACTGTGCGTGGGGTGCAGTTGGCGCCGCGAACACCCGCTTGTCCTGAAGATTGGTGCGCTTGAGGGGGTGCTCAGCTGGGTGATTCTGGTGGGCCTCGCCTTTGTTCGGAGGGGCTGCTCGTGGGGCCGAGTAATTGCATGCAAGATGGCCGCACAGGGGAATGGCGACGCCGAGCCATCTGGACTGGGGAGCCGGAGGCAGGAGGATGTGGCTGGCGGCTCCCAGACGGAGTCCTCGCCGCAAGAACAGAGGCTCAACCTCCGCCTTGACGCAATCTTGGCCGCGATAACCGCTACGAAGGAGGAGCTGCGCCAGGATATTGCGCAGGTGGCGTCCGGGCTCGGCCTGTTGCGGGCGGACCACACCAAGCTTTCGGACCGGGTGAAATCCAATGAACAACAGCTCCAGGAACTGAAACCGGCGGTGGTCATGGCGGAGCATAAACTCGATGACGTTGTCCGTCGACTGGCGACCTTGGAGCGTAGGGTGGAGGACGCGGAAGGCCGCAACCGCCGGAACAACGTGAGGGTGGTGGGGCTTCCGGAGAAGATTGAGAAGGATGATGCAGTGGCCTATTTGGAAGACTGGTTCCGCACTGTGGTGGCGCCTGAGGGCCTTTCCCCCTTCTTCTCCCTGGAAAGAGCGCATAGGGTACCCGCGAAGCCTCCCTTGGAGGGCCGACCGCCTCGGCCGATGGTGGTCAGACTGCTGCACTATAAGGATCGGGATCTGCTGATCCAGAAGGCGAGAGATCGTGGGCCCTTCCAGGTGGACAACAGCAAGGTGACACTCTTTCCGGACTACACGCAAGAGGTGCAGCGGAACAGGGCTTCTTTCCTGTCGGTGAAAAAGGAGCTGAGAGAGGAGGGGATTCAATATTCCTTGCTTTTTCCAGCCAAGCTGCGGATCGTCGTTGATGGCAAGACTCAATTTTTCCAAACGCCCGATGAAGCTTGGTCCTGGCTGGAACTGTATCGAGCGGGGACGGATCGGGCGCACAGGCCAGCCAGAGATCGGGAACAGCCGGTCAGGGTCAGGAAGTCGCAGCGCATCCGCTCCCGGAATCGACGCCAACGGGCCGAGCGAGAGGCGCAAATGCTGGCCGATAGACGGAGTGCGTTGGAGGCCACAGCGAGCATAACGGGGTCGCAGCAAGAGGACGCCTCCAGGGGTTCGGCTTCGGAGAGTGAAGGTTTGAAGACTGGTGATGAGGACTCAGAGGTGGGGGGAGCGCTGGGGCCGGAGGTTACTCCACAGACATCCGATGGTATCTTTAATGGATGAGGCTTGTGGCGGCTGGACTTTGGCATGGCCTGGACGCTCCTGATCTCTCATGGACTGCCAGGTATGGGGCTGCATTAGCAGCACGGGGCTGTGGGCGCGGGGTGGTTGCTCTGTCGTCCTGGTTCGGGGCTCCATAGTCCCCATCAGACCCCTAAGGTCTTCTGTGGTGTCGACCACAGTTTAGTGTGATGTGTGGGGTGTTTGAGGTTTGGAACGGGGCTGAAGCTGGGTTACTAGGCCCTGTCCTGGGGAAGGGGAGGGTGGGTGTTGTAGGGGATGTTTTGAGGGGGTTGTACAATTGCTGCGATGCGGGTTACATTTCTTGGCGTGTGCTACTGTTGGGTTTGATGCTCTATGGGGACGTTACCTAATTTGAAATTTGTCACATGGAATGTCCGGGGTCTTCGTACTATGGTCAAGCGCCACAAGGTGCATGCCTACTTGGTGAGGCGGGGCGTCCAGATAGCGATGCTTCAGGAGACTCACTTGACGTAGCAGGAATGCGGGGCTCTGCAGAGGAGGTGGCGGGGCCAGGTGTTTGGCACGACTTACTCGGCGTTTGCCAGGGGAGTGTTGATCTGGGTCAGAGCAGGCACGCCATTCCAGGTCACGAGTCAGAAAATAGATCCGGAGGGTCGTTATGTAGTGGTGGAGGGACGGCTGTATGGAAGGGAAGTTGTGCTGTGTACCATTTATGCCCCCAACGCTGAGCAGGCCCACTTTTTTGAGAGCTTGTCGCGCTCACTGGCGTGCTACTTGGCAGGCCCTATCCTCCTGGCAGGGGATTTTAACTCTATTACGGATGTGCAGTTGGACAGGTCTCACCCGCCTTTGGTGGACTCCCCAGTGCGCAGACTTGCAACCCGTAGGCGGGACTGGCAGGAAAGGTGGGGCTTGGTGGATGTATGGAGGGCGCAGCACCCCGACACTCGGGATTACTCCTATTTCTCGGCGCTGCATGATCTGCATGTTCGTTTGGATTCGGTGCTGTGTTGCGAGTCTTTGGCGAGGGTGGTGCGGCACACTGAGTACTTGTCTAGAACCATCTCGGACCACAACCCGCTGCTGATTTCGGTGCAGTGGCAGTTGGCGAGATCGGCGGTCCCCACATGGCGACTCCGTCCGGAGACGTTGGAGGACCCGGCGTTCTGCGATACGGTCCGTCAAGGCGTTGACGACTATTTCGCGGTCAATGCTGGGTCGACGGCGACCAGAGCGAATGAATGGGATGCGATGAAAGTGGTGGTGAGGGGGATATGTATGGGCCGGTTTCTGACTGTGAGGGGAACCGTGCTATCTGACCTCGCGGAGACGGTGCTGAGAGAGGTGGAACTGCAACGTCCGGAGAAGCCTGAGCTGCAGGACAGCCTGTTGCGTGCTAAGGAAGCGGTGGCGACTGAGACTGAGAGACTGCGGTGCTATGACTAAGTTGTATGCGGTGAAAGTGCATGAGGAACGTGATAAGGTGGGCACGCTCCTTGCGAAGTTGGCTGATCCGAACCCTAGGGGTTGTTCGGTGCTGAGTATACGAAGGGGAGATGGGGTGGTGGTTTGCTCGCAGTCCGCGGTCCTGGAGCGCTTTCAATCCTACTACACGGGCCTCTATACCAGCCACCTCGAAGTGGAGGCCGCGGACATTAGCGATTATTTAGATCAGATTCCTCTGCCGGTATTGGATGAGGAGGGAGCCCAGGGTATAGAGGGCCCTGTCACCCTGGCCGAAATTAGAGGGGCGATTAGCCATATGGCGAGGAATAAGACCCCAGGGGTGGATGGGCTGCCGATCGAGTTCTATGCCAAATTTATCGAAGTACTGGCGCCCAGGCTGCAGGCTGTATATGCGGAGGCGAAAGAGCTGGGGCGACTGCCTGATTCTATGACGGAGGCGCTGGTTGTGCCCCTGCTGAAACCGGGCAGGGATGCTTTAGATGTCGCTTCTTTTCGTCCGTTGTCTATGTTGACTGTGGATTATAAGATTCTGAGCCGTATCCTGGCCACCCGTCTCTTGCCATTGATGACCTCTTTGGTACATAGGGATCGGGCGGGATTCATCCCCTCCAGGAGTACCTCGATGAATATCCGTCGGCTGATCGGGGTCATTGATAGTGCTGCCTTGTCGGATCCGGGCCCGGTGGTGCTGGCGGTTGATATTGAAAAAGCGTTTGATAGTCTGGAATGGGATTTTTTAGATGGTGTGCTGTTGAAGTTCGGGGTCGGGGAAGGGTTCCGAGGCTGGACAAGAGTGCTCTATTCATCGGCCAAGGCACGGGTGCGGCTAGGGACACTGGTCTCCTCGGTTTATCCGGTATGTAGGGGCACGAGGCAGGGCTGCTCGCTATCCCCTTTGCTCTTTGCTCTGGCGATGGAACCCTTAGCTGCACAGGCAAGGCTGGGAGTTGTTTACGACGGGATTGCGCAGGGACTTGACTCGCATTATATATCGTTGTACGCTGACGACCTATTGCTGTACCTCGCGGACGCTGGAGGGGCTCTGGAAGGCGCGGTGGATATGCTGGGCAGGTTTGGGAGGCTGTCAGGCCTCAGGGTGAACTGGACTAAAACTTGTGTGTTTCCGCTGCGGAAGGCCACGCTCTGCCCACAGCTCACGAGGCCTGTGATGTGGGAACCATCCTGTTTTCTGTACCTAGGGGTACGCATCTACCATGCCACAGCGGACCTCCTTGAGGGGAATGTGGGACGCTGCATTAGGGCGTTGAGAGGTAGTGTGGACTTCTGGGCCTCCCTCCCGTTATCTGTATTGGGCCGAGTGGCGCTGTTGAAAATGGTAGCACTCCCGAGACTGCTCTACTATTTTAGAACGTTGCCGGTGTGGATCCCGCAGGGCATCTTTAGGGAGCTGTGGACGATGGTGACTGGTTTTCTCTGGGGCCACGGTCGCAGACGGGTAGCACTGACCACCCTGCTGAGACCCAAGTGTGAGGGAGGGATGGCCGTCCCCGATTACGAGTTATACTATTTGGCGGCGCAGCTCCAGGTCCTGACGCAGAATGTGGCCAGAGAATTCAGGGGGCCCGAGGTTGGCCGGGGGGTCGGCGTTCAGAGGCAGGTCTTGTCGTCTATCGTGATGCAACAGAGACTGGCCAGTAGGGAAGTCACGATGGAGGAGTGGACCCTCAGATTGTGTTGGAACAGATATATGAAAAGGGCTGGGAAGCGCCGGCCGTACGCCCCGGAGATTCCGTTGGGTATGCTCACTGTCTTGCCGCACGGGGGTGATTGGTCCCGATTGTTGGAGTGGGAGGACCTGGGCTTGCAGATGGTAGGTGACCTGTATGTGGATGGGACGTTGGCCCCGTTCCAGACGTTGCAGGAGCAGTTCGGCCTGCCGAATGGTTCCTTCTTGCTGCATGCGGCGGTGGTCGCGGCTCTGCGGAAGCACTGGGGGGGCGGATTGGCTGAACCAGAGGTGTCGGCGGTGTGCCAATATGTGGTGATGGCTGCGGGCACCGTCAAGGCGGTGACCTGCCTCCACAATAGGATGCTGAACGAGGGTCTAGCTCCGCTGGTCGAGTTGAAGTCGCGTTGGGAAGCCAGCATCGGTAAGCCTCTTCCGGACTCTGTTTGGGGTCAGGTGCTACACAGGGCCTGGAAAGAGACAAGGAATGCAAGATTCCAACAGGTGCATTATTTTGTGCTCCATAGGGCGTATTTGACCCCGGAGAGGTTACGTCGACACTTCCAGGTGCATGACGCCATGTGCCCGAGATGTTTGGAGCCCGGGGCAGATTTTGACCACATGCTGTGGGGTTGCCCGAGGTTAGGAGACTACTGGGCCGAGGTGGGGGACCTCTTGAATGCTGTCACTGATCGGGAGGTGGACTTTGACATGGCCGCATGCCTGCTTCTTTGGTTCCCGCATACCAAAAAGACCAAGGTGACGAGTAAATTCATTGGGTTGGGTCTGATACTGGCGCAGCGAGAACTCACTTGGCATTGGAAGTCTAAAGAGGGGCCGTCTGTACGGAGGTGGAGGAACGAGTTGGTGAAGTGGTCGGGCTGTGAGAGTGTGTCACGGATGCGCCAGGCGACTAGAACGGGTAATGAGAGGAGCTTGGATCTGGCACGGTCATGGGAGATGGTGGTGCAGGCATTGAGGGACCACTTAACTGACGGCGACGAGACTGATCAGTTATGAACAAGGATTCCATGTGACCGCTTGTTCGTTACAACTTCCTGATAGTTGTCACCCTAGAGCAGGAGGGGCCTGGAGATACCCGCGTTAGCAGCAGTTGGGGGGGGGGGGGCTTAGAGTAGGAGTTGTGGGGTGGGGTGGGTTGCCAGCGACTTCCCGGAACCGGATGGCCCAGGAACATAGTCGGGTTGATTTTGTGATATGACATTGAAGTGACCTGGGATTGGGTGGGGAGGAGGTGGTTGGTTGTTTTGGGATAAACGCAGAAACGAAGTGCTGCACTTGACCCGTGTCCTGCATTGGGCATGCACCGAGGTGCCTCCAGCGAACTGCTTCATTGACGCGCCGCCCAGCCTCCGGGATGTGGGCTAATCGGCTGTGTATTAAGTTGCTATGATGCTGCATGATGGGACCCGCTGGTACTTGGGTTGGTTTGTTGGTTGTGTTTCTTCCTGATTCTGCAATAAAAATATATTTCAAAAAAAAAAATCTCATCTTTGGAACACAGAAGTGGAGACCAATATTGGTTGTTATTACAGACAGACCTGTAAGTCCTTGGCAATTGGATATACTTCGTAATAGCAGCAAATCATTAACATACAAAGACATCCCTTCCCGCATGCATACACCCCCACCCCCGTCTTTTCCTAAACTTTTCTTCTCATTTAAGTTTGAAGTACCATTTGGTGGAATGTTATTTGCTTACCAGAATGTGTTAAAAACGCAAATAAATAATTGGAATACCAAGAAACAAAAACAAAAGAACAAGGGTACTGGATCCTCTATAGGGTCTAAATGGAAAGTCAAAGTTGGCGGCCCAGTGGTTTTTGATGTATAAGATTGTGGATATCAGGGCAAAACTGGAAACAGAAGTAACATGATGTGAGACGCGTACAGCTACCCTTGAGAAATACCCCAGGGACATGAAGCCCACAACTATACAAGAAAGCGCAAACTCAAAACTCAAGAAAGATCAGAAAAGTTTAAGTGAATGTCTATTGTCAATGGCTGCACACCGCAGACAAATCAAGGAAGGGGTTAGGAATTAACATAACAGGATGGTATATATGCCGGAGGGAATAAATGCCATTATCTTATGGATACTTTAGAGATTTATTTTTGCCCTCTCCCCAAAGCCGGTCTTTGACAGTGATGATCTACTCGCCAAATGTATGCTACTAGCATTTATGCTGGAACAGAGAGTCAGTCTGGAATGGGCACAGGCTAGTGAGGAAAGGTATTTCAGGATATGATATAGAGAAATAACATTAAAATAATATAAAGTGGTAAAATCTGTGAGCAAGTGTTGTTATGGTTCCCAAGCCCAAGTGTAAGATAAGCTACTTACCAACCGGCTGAAATTGATCAGAACAATTTTGGTGCATAGAGCGGAGTGTGGTTTTATGCTGCACATGAATATGGAACAAAATCACTGGCGGCTGTCTCATGTACTCTGGGGAAGTATAGCACACGGAAAGGAAAATGCCCTAGCAATCATGGACCAGAGAAGAATTTGGCACCATATGCTAGAAGTATCTGTTCAGAGCCCTCAACATATTTTAGTGAAGAATGAAACAGTCCAATGTATCATCATAATGCATCTGATTCACCACAGAACGTAACTTATTATAAACAAAAACATACCATCTGTAAATCCTTGAAGTAACAGATAAATAACTCACTGCTTGAAATATTTTGGTTATTGCCAACTGTAATGAGAAAAACATAAGAATAAAAGATGACTGATCTATTCACCTTGTTTTATGTACAATTTTCATCAAGCACACAACTATCAGAATTGCCAAAGCACGCTGGATAGTAATAATTACACAATTACAAAGACATACCGTGAACTCATCAAGTTAAAACCACATAAGGTAATATTCAAAACATGTATAACGAAAAACAGCATACACATAAGCCAGAAACAACAGCAAAAGTAAAAGATTTTAGATCATTTTGAAAATACAACAAGATATGGTGGAATGAAAGATAGTTGAAAATTACACAGGGAATAGGAAAAGTGGGATTGCAGGTTAGCAAACTTCAGAAATGTTGTTTCTTATTACTCAGCAACCTTCTCCAATACATATTTGTTGCCCGGTGCACCAGTCTCCCATATATTTAAGAAGCATACAGGCATCTAAAGTGGGCCAATGTACAGATTTCATTATAAGGTAGATGATGCTTTCAAGTAGGTATGCTGCAAAATGCAAATAAGTAAATAGGTAAAAATAGATTTTAGTCATTGCTACAATAAAGGGTATTACCCCAACCAACGGGGGTTATTAAGAGGACCTATGCTCTTGTAGGAAGAGTTCTTCTGGGGACTGCCCGAAATCATTTCAGTAGACATAAGCAAAACTGATGTGCCTTAAACTTCTGAACAACAACCAAGAATATTAGATACAATAAGTTTAAATTTCAAGTCAAAGTGTTTGAGAAGGTGATTAGACAGAATATAGAGTTAATATTTTGACTGACCATAACAGAGTGAAAAATATCTTGGAATGGAAATATCGAGTGCAAGGATATTGTTGTCAAGAAAATCGATTTTAAGGTAAGTAATATCTATTTATAAAATATAGAAGTCATATCGTTTTAAAAAATACAGGTTTTTTTCAGAACAGAATTTTATTGTTTATTTGAAAGTAAGATTGCACGCAATCCACAGTACTCCGAACACCGGAGGGGCTGTGAGAAGAATAGGCAAAATGCAAGGAGTTGCAATCAATACAGCAATCAAAAATTACCAG
The DNA here is from genome assembly GCF_964261635.1 of Lissotriton helveticus. Taxonomy (NCBI): domain Eukaryota; kingdom Metazoa; phylum Chordata; class Amphibia; order Caudata; family Salamandridae; genus Lissotriton; species Lissotriton helveticus. The sequence goes on along the minus strand of NC_136063.1, from coordinate 413,750,181 downwards.
TATAATCAGAAAAAAAAAAATACCCACCTCCCCTACCCGTAAGAACCACCCCCTCCCGGATCCCACCCTAACCCTATGCACGATGTCCACTCAGGTCTGCAAAGAAAGGAGTCCCCACCCCAGTTCTCAAAACATTTGTTGATCAGCGACATCCTGTTGTAGCGGCGGCTCAAGCCACAACCCTCTGTACTCCGCCCACCTCTTCCATATTTTATAGTGCTTTCTGGGGCAGCCCCGGGCCTCATATACCGGACGTTCTAAGCCCATGCAATAATCTAAACCTTGTTTCCACACTTCTATCAGGGGGGCCGTGGGGTTCTTCCAGGCACGGGCAAACATCCCTCTTGGCTACCGTGAGACCTAGAAGCAGTAAATGTCGTTTGTAGATGTTACCACCCACCTGTTCCATGACGTGAAGCAGGCCCAGCTGTGATGTACGGGGAAGCTTCCAGCCTAAGACCTCTTCCAGGCAATCCCACACCCGCATCCAGAATCTCTCCAGCGCCCCACAAGACCACACTGTATGTAGGAACGTACCCACCTCCCGGCCACACCTCAGGCAGTCAGGGGAAGCAATCAAACCGGCCCGCCACAACCTCTCTCTCGTAAAATAGGCTCTATGTAAGTATTTAAATTGGATGAGGCTCAATCGTACGGCAATAGCAGCTTCCCTCGGAACAGCAAGAGCCTCCCTCCAACCCTCTTCATCAATGTCTCCTACGTCTCTCTCTCAGACGGTCCGTAGCTTATCTAGAGAAGGGGAGCAGTGAGTAACCAGTGACTGGTAGATGCAGGATATTTTCTTCTCCTCCAAATCTCCCATAAATAACTTAGCTTCCAGCGGACTGAACTCCGGAAGGGAGTCCAATCCCTCTAGGGCAGGGGAAATGGCGTGTCTGAACTGCAAGTATTTGAAAAACGGAGTGTGGGGCATGTCATATTCGTCCCTCAGGTCCTGAAACGATTTAAGGGTCGTGCCCCTCATGACATGACCCAGCGCTGAGATCCCTATCGCATCCCAGCCACTGAACCCCTGCAGGACCGCCAAAGCCGGCAGTCGGCCGTTCCGCCACAGCGAGGTCTCCCCTGTTAGCTTGTTCCACCATCCCATACGGCGGAGCGCTCCACGCCAGATCCTAAAGATCACCTGGGATTACCACCGGGAGCCTCTTCCTCTTTCCCGCCGAGTACAAGAGTGTATGGATGGTGTCCGGTTCCATCAAGTATCTCTCTAGGGCGTACGCCGTGTCACCCTGATCCCCATACCACCACTCATTCAGTACCAGCAAGTGAGAAGCTTGATAGTAGGATAGGATATCCGACGACGCTAGGCCGCCACAATAGGTAGAGAGGAAACAGGTGCGGAGCGCCACTCGAACGGCGCCCCCGGCCCAAAGAAAGCATCCCAGTGCCGAATTCACCTGACGAAACCACTGCGGCGAGACTGGGTATGGGTGGTTCTGCAGCTGATAAAGCAGACGAGGGAGGGCCACCATCTTGAAGATGGCCGAGCGGCCATAGATATTGAGGGGCATACGGGACCACGTTTTCATGTCTGATCTGACTCGGTCCCATACGGGAACCACATTGCGTTCCCACGAAACTCCCAGTACGTCTGTCAAGAATACCCCGAGGTATTTGATACCCCCAGCAGCCCTCTGTAGGGCCGCGGCCCAGTCCCCTAGTTCCACACTACCTCCCAGGGTCCATAGAGTGGATTTCCGCACGTTAAGTTGGAGCCCCGAGACCTCCCCGAAGACTCGCATAATTTCCAGGACTCTCGGTCCCGACCTGTTGAGATTTGTGAGAAAAAAGAGCACGTCGTCAGCATAGAGCGCGATCCTATCAGACGGACCAGCTTCCCATTCGAAGCCCTTCATCTGCGCATCAATGCGTACCCATGCCGCTAACGGTTCCATAGCAAGGGCAAACAGGTACGGCGAGAGGGGGCACCCCTGCCGGGTGCCGCGACCAATAGAAAAGGCGACCGAGACCGCGCCGGCCACTGTCACAGACGCCGTTAAATCTGTATAAAGCAGCCGTATGTAGGAGAGGAAGCGGGGGCCCAGGTTTAAGCGAGGAAGTAGCGCGTGTAGGTACACCCAGCTCAGCGAGTCAAAGGCGCTATCAATATCAGCCAACAATAGAGCTGCCGGAGTTCCAGTGGCGCGCATCATTTCTAATGCCACTTGGGCCCGCCTAATATTGTGTCTGGTAGCTCTGTGTGGCATAAAACCGGCCTGGTCCGGATGGACCAGGTCAGTGATCAGTGGGAGAAGGCGGTTAGCAAGGGCCTTGGCTAGTATCTTCGCCTCGGTATTCAGTAGCGAAATGGGCCGATATGATTCGGGACGGTCGGGGGGCCTCCCTGGCTTGCAAAAGACCACTATCTCTGCGTGTCTCCAATTCCCTGGTAGGTGACCCAACTCCCTAGCTGCTTCCAGTGCCTTTTGGTAACACGTCCCTAGCTGGAGGTGGTATTTCCGAAAGAACTCGCACGGGAACCCGTTGGGTCCCGGGGCCTTCCCCGTATTCAGCTCGCTGAGGGCCTTCCCTAGTTCTTCCGCTGACAGTGGAAGCTCAAGGCGACCGCGGTCTTCATCCGAGATCCCCCGTGGCGGAAGATCCGCTAGAAATTTATCAATGTCCTCAGCTAGGAGGAGTTCCCTAGGGGCATATTGTGCCTCATAGTAGCTCGCGAAGCTGTCGGCGATCGCCCTCGGATCCGACATAGAAGCCCCGGCCGCATCTCGTAGCACCGGCAACTGCTGTTGAAAAAAAAAAAATACAGTTTAAAATAGTTTTAATTGTTTTTTAGTATATATTTTAAATGTATATGACTGTTTAATTATAGTTTATGTTTCTTACTATATTAGTTGCATTTTTAGTAGTTATGAAATGTAATTACATTTTGTATTTTTTAGTTCTGTAGCAGGTTGTGGATTTATAGGGGTACAGGGTGGAAAGTAATTTAATTATAATACATTAATGATTAGTTTTTAGTTAATATTTAATTAATTGAAATTTAATTTTGCTAATTGCGTTATTCATTTTTTATGTAAATGTTTTTTGCGGGTAGTGGTGTTTATAAGGGTAAAGGGTGGAAAGTAATTTATTTTTAATTAAATAAGTTGTAAATTAATAGATAATTGTTAATTGCATATTTTTTTATTTTAGGTGTGGGTTGTGGAGTTATAGGGGTAAAGGGTGCGAAGTAATTTTTAATTTATGAACAATTAGTTAATATTAATTAATTTTTAATTCAATATGTTGTGTAATTATTTTTTTAGGTGTGTGCTTAGAAAGGTAAAGGGCAGGAAGTCATTTATTTTTAATTAAATAATTAGTTGTAAATTAATATTGATAATTATGTTAATTGTGTATTTTTTTAGGTGTGGGTTGTGGGGTTATAGGGGTAAAGGGTGGGAAGTAATTTATTTTTTATTAATAATTAGTTCAATAAAATTAATTTATAAATATGTTGTGTAATACATTTTTTCAGGTGCAGGTTGTGGGGTTTATAGCGGTGAAGGGTGGGAAGTAATGTATTTTTTAATTGCAATTAATCTTAATTGATAATTATGTTAATTGTTTAAATACGTTTGGGTTGTGGGGTTTTTAGGGGGTAAAGGGTGGGGAGTAAATTAATATGGTGTTTAACTTTAGATGGGGGTTGTGGGGTAAAGGGTGGAAGTGAAGTTTAATTAAATTAGATATAGTTTTTCATAAATAATATTTGTTTAATTGATACTTGTTAATTGTACAAGCAATTTTTTTATTTACATATGGGTTTCCTACGGGTATGGGGTGGGAAGGAAATTTATTTTACATTTGCAATATTAAATATATTTGTATTTTGTTATTCAACATACATTTTCATCATTTACATTTTTTAAATTAGATTTATTTTGTTTAAGAATTTTTATTTGTTTTTAATGTTGCACTGACTGGAAATGAAGTAGTAAATTTTACCCCTCCAAAATTCAACACTTTCCCTACTGTTGCACTGACTGGAGTGGGAATATTTTTATGTTAATTATAATATTTATTGTTGTGTTCATTGTACTGGGAATAGTAAATTGTAGTATTTTCCAATGTTATATTTTAACTATTTTAATATGTATTGTAATAAGAGTAGTAAATCTTATTTTGTGTGATGTAAACATTTTTACTGTTGTGGTAGGTGGGAGTACTTATTTTTAGATGTATTTAGTATAAAAATGTTTATATGTAGAGGGAAATTATATGTATTAATAGGTATTTATTTACATTTCTAATTTATTTAATGTTGTAATGTATATAATTATGCATTTGATTAATTACCACCGCGGCCAAGGGGTTAAAATAAATTGGTTCTCTTCTTTAAAATTTTTGGTATATTTAGATATGTATACATATCTTTTATATAATATATTATTCATGATTTTGATTTTAAGGAAGTTTATTTGTTAAATATACATTCGAATATATTTTGGTTTTGTAAATTAATGTTTGTATTTAATATGTGTTTATCTTTTTAATCAATATTTAATACAACTATTTTTGTAAACTATATTTTTTTCCAACATTTTTGTACATACCTTTTTAAGTATAGTCAGTCGATAATTTTGTATCCTATATTTTTCCCCTCGATATTTTTTACATCTAGATTTTTGAGGTCGCAATATTAACGGCGGTGAACTCTTTAAGAAAAATTGAGATCAAGTGAGCTAATGATCAATATATCCATCCCCCAATATTGAAATTCAATGTCAATTTTTTATTTTTTTTGCAGTCAGTCTGGAAGCTGAATGACAAAACTAGACAAAATACAGAAGAACAATCAATGACTCATCTAGGAAGCTCCGAAGGCTTATTCAAATAGACACCTGAATGAACCAAAGAAAAGGGAAATACCAGTTTACAGGCATCCAGGTCAGTGTGTTCCAGCCCTGCCAAACGAGTTTGCAAAGGTGTTTTCAAAAATGCGTCATGTGTTCAGATGGAGAGATTACAAATGACAGTTTCACTTCAGCTTTGAAAAATTGACAAGGAAATAAATATAAAGCATGAAGAGAAGTGTCTGAACATTGGACATGGATTAAGATCCCCCTAAAATGTAAGGGCATATGACAAATGAAATAAAGCAGCCACAACCTAGAGTTTGGATATTTAATCGCCTACCTTGCACACACCAATGTTGATGCACTCTCAGTCAAAGTGAGAATTTGTTTAGTACGGTTAAACGAATGAGAAATTCGAAACTATAAATTTTTTTAACATTTTAAAATACAGTTACTGCAGAGTAAATTGGCAATTTGTGGGGTAGATTTTAAGGTGAAAAAAATACAGCAAACACAAGAGATGCTGCCAAAAAAAAGACTATTAAGGCTTTGGGGAAATGTAACAGTGCCTTAATCTCTGAAGGTAAAGCACTGTATGAAAAGGAGCTTAGATAGAAACAGATCTGATCCCTTTGATATTTAGGAGCGACAGGGCACCAAAATAAGCCATTCTGATTATGCTGGCAGAAGTGGCTTCGCAACATGGAGCTTACCTTTTTTTGTCATGAAAGACCTTTAGGATGGTATCACTTGAATGGATCTTCACAAAGCTGACAATGATTCCAGTTTAGAAACACCAAACACTACGCAGACCTACTTCATTCTGTGCCACTGACAGACATGGAACCAGCTCAAAGAGCATTGCCATAATAAAGCCTGGAAATAAGCAATGCGGTCACGACCACCTGAGAGAATGGACGCCACGTATCATCTTTGAATACAGCACTTACATACTGCACTGATGTGGGTAGTCCGACTAAGATAGGAATCAGTCTGAAAACCTAGATTCTTAACCTCATCCACATGGGAGGCTCCCACCCTTACAGTACAGAAGCCTTGGAAGAGAAACCTGTTTTTATGATCAAGAGCCAGGACCAATAAGAGAAACCCACTTCTCTGAAGCATTAAATTTAAAGCGATTAGCACTCTACTCCACTCTGCTATTGGATACAAACTTGCAAAACAATACAAAAAAATCCCACTGGTGTCCTCTGGAAATCTGATAAATATGCGAATTGCCATCTCAGAAGAGGAATGCAAATGCTCTGCCTCCGTGCAGGTTTTTCGATGGGATGATACAACAGAGCTTAGCATCCAGAGTCCATTTTCACTGTTATTGCAAGAAAAGTCCCAAGACATCACCCTCTGTTAAGGTTTACTTGTGTACTACAGTGCTTACAAGTACAAAATCAGAATGAAGCTGAAGCACAATATAAACTCTAACAACAAGACTTATAAATGTTTTGCTATGTATTACTATAGATGCCTTCTGGATAACGAATGGAACGGAAAACAGCTGCTGGAGAAAACATTAGAATAAAAAGGATATTTATAGACAAACAGATCCTTTATGAATCTAACGGATTTAAAGAAGGCATCCTACCATTTTGCAGGTACCGTTCTAACTGGTATCTTCTTTCGTCAGCCATGGACTTAGTCATTGCCAGATAAAACTTTGGAGGAAAAGGTGGCACACTGTTTCCAAAGTATCGTCTCAGCTATTAAAAAAAACAAAAATTGTAAAGCAGGGGTTACACCCTGAAGAACAGCAATTCTAAGACAAATATCAGAAAGTTGCATTAATGCCCTCCCCAGTTCTCCACCACATCATGACTTCATAACACAAATCAAAACAGATTTTAATACAAATCACCATGTAAAGTGAATATTAATGACGTCTCTGGCTAACATGCTTGTTGTCTAAGACTCATTTAACAGTTTCAATAAAGACGTTTCTTTTCCTGTATTTGGTATGTAACCCTACTAAAATAATTAATGTTACCGACGAGCTCCAATGCTCATTTTGAAAAATCCCATGCGTCACTTTCTCTGAACGCAAGTCCTCAAGTCTAGAATAATAAAGTTATTGGACTTGTGGTCAAAACTCTGATAGAAACTTTAAAAGCAAGACTATTGGAACAAACGTCTTTTGCATGACTTTGGATAAGCTGTGCCGCCGTGCTCTTGTACCTCTCTAGATAGCTTTTTGTATTTTACCCCAATGAGCCTGAACCACTGGAGTTGGTCTCTTTGGTTAAAGTTTATGTTGATATTAGACCTGAGCTCGATGTGTGTGTGTGGGGGGGGCGACACCCAATACACCTCAATTCTGAATCAGTAATTACTCCCCCCTCAAATAAAGCGATGTGGTGATCAATGGTGGTAGCTGCTCGATCATAGCCCACAAGCACAGTCCTATTTAAAGTCTCACCTACTAGACAACGAATGCACCATCTGTTGCAAGACAGTGTAGGCTTACTAAGAATATATAGAGACATCCAACCTGCCCATTACTTACCATCCGGTGGCGTTCCAGTCACTCATTTTCCCGCTTCTTATTCGTGCCCCAGCAGGTCAATGGTGGGTTTGTCCCTCCCATGAAGCATAGACTCCGTAACATCTCTTCTGATTGGCTGGCTTCTAGGCTTCCACTGATTGCATTTCAAGCACTACATGTATTATCCGGCTGTTTCCCCTCGAGTATTTCTCTCACTGTGCACTCCTTGATGCTCTGTGTGCTTCTCCTTGCCCCCCTCCATGTTAATCTTACTCATGTACTCCCCCAGTTGCTTTCTTGCCGATGTGCTTCTCCCAGCCTGCTCTACTTTGCTTTTTCACCCTTTTAAGACTCAGTGCTTCACTTGTATGTCGTTTGCATTCCCCCACCCACGCCCCATGTTGTACCCACCTCTATATCCCCAAGTTGCTTCCCCAACCCCCAAAAAAAAAATATTTCACTCTAATTTCCGATCCAACTTGAATCGGTAACTGCAAAGGAAAAAAGTGGCACATCATTTTGCAGGTGTGAGCATGCGTGGTTGATGCATTAAAAATGACAGAGCCAGCTGTGTCAAAGGCTTTTAAAAAATAATCTTTAGCACTGCTGCACAGCAGCCAGGATGCTATGCAACTTGGCTAAAATCCATTGGCAAAGCGTCAGAATCTTTTTTTTTTTACAGTCATTACGTTTGAGATGTGTGAAGAATGCCTTCCATTGTGTTTGGGACTGATGTTTTGGTGTTTGGGGCAAATGTTTTGATTGCAGGTCACACACCTGTGGCGATTTTGAGATGGCGATGATGGAACTACCTCAGAGAAGTCCCTCTGGGCACAAGGGAAGAATGGAGGACTGTCTGGTAGCTAATGACCGAGTTGAATGCAGGCTTTAAATATAGAAGATCTGGCCAATTACCTCGATCTATTTGGCCTCCAGTATTCTAGATGATACTCTCTGTACTCTAATGTTTATGTTTTCTATTCATGTATGCTGTAAAGCACTCTGATACCCGCGGGTCTTGTAAGCACTATATAAAACTCCCCAAAAAAAAAATAATAAGTGCGGTCAGTACACCCCTTCCTCCCAGTGTGCGGTTTGTTAAGAGTAGAGCAATCAGCACTTCTCAGTTTACAGTTTCACAATCCACGAAATCATTAAGACCACAAGACATGGTCTATATCTGTAAAGCAAGAAGCTATTTTGGGAAAAGACCTTGTGGAAGGGTGAGCGGGCGGGCAATGGAATAGTACTCACAAGAAGACTCCGCCGATGAAGAAAAGGAGCACTTTAAGGGTGTAAACATGCCATGAACTTTCAAAGTGTGTCTGAGAGTAGGCACCACTTGGCATTAAAGTCAGTAGCAGTTCTGAACACGGCCACATGTGTGTACATTTCCCCTACGATTTGCTGAAACACTTTCTGCTCCTTTTACACTTTGGGAGCATTGGCTTGAAACGTGGTCGGAGACATGAATTGTCCACCCCTGCAGAATCCTAGACAAATAGGACCACATGGGCCAGGATCACTGTACGAGACTATGAAAAGTATAATTAAGGGTCCAACTAAAACATCAATCTAATTAAAACTACCTCTAGAGCAGGGCTTTCCAACCTTTTAGTTAGGGTCAATAAAAATCACCCTGAGCTACTAATATTATTGGTGTTACACACATTAGACATGATGACATTAGTGCCACCCATGAAAGATTACCAGCTCTGATCACCTCGGTGCAGGTTTGCCAGGCGTAATGCCAAAAAAGCTTAGACAAATGTGGAATTCCTCTACCGAAGTAATACATAACAGCCACAGCTACAGTTCTCCCTGGCACAAAGGTACTAATAGGTCTCCCAAGGCTCCAGGATTATTGAAATCTCAGCATTAAAAAAAGATTTTGGAAACTATTTGTTTTGGAAATGATTTGTTCTGAAAATACACACAATTTCAGATCAAAACACTTTTAAAAGTTAGTATACATATACTAATTAAATCAAACAAAAGCTTCGACTTTAGTGCACTGGACTACACACAGGGGAGCTACTCACAGTAGCTGGAGAAATACCTGTAGCTCACGAACTAGAGAAGATTGCTCTAGAGGGAGTCTCAAACCATGACTTCAGCCGGACACTCCAGATCCTTCACACATGTTAGATGGATATTCAATAGGAGGTGGCTGGTTCATGGTCGGCCATATAGGACACTGGATTGCCACTATAATGACTGGATTGCCACTAAAATGACTGGAATGCAAGTACATAAAGAGAAAGGAGAATACATTACTAGATGGTCTACCAAAATGTTTTGAGGATCTCAGTAGCTTCAAAGATGAATAACCTCGTTTGGGTTTCTAAAGGAAGACTGGGATGGGAACAGGGTTTGCAAATACAGCCACATTGTGATTTGGGTTCAAATGTTTGGAGTGCTCCATATCCAGCTACATTAAAGCCATGAATAATGAAAATTCATCAATGCTAGGCGAGAAGTGCATGGATGGGATATAGTTTGGCACAGGTGCTCATTACATACAAGACACAGGAGCACATAAAATAACGTTGTTCATCCAAGTCTTGGGTCTCTTGGCACTGAAATAACAAATGTTTTCCAACTCAATGGTACTCATTTTATCGACCTTGAAAGGATGATAAGCGGAGTGGACCTGCTGGGATCCGAACATCTCACCAGGAGGTCAAATACAAATCCCAGGAGTAGCTGCATAAGTCCACTGAGCCACCGACTGCACAAAGATAATCCTTACATGCATTGGAAGATAATTTAAGTTAAAAGGAAGGGGGTGGGGGGCGTGGCTTGGACGCCGCGACGACATGGCGGACCCGGCGTGAGCTCCGTGGAACGGCGGATCGTTTCTTCTCCTAAGTGCCGTTTCTGAACCGCTGTTTCTGCTATACCCGGTGGTATAGCTGTCGGAACATGCGGTGATCCGAAGGACAGCACTGGATTGACGTTTTTCCTGCTGGCGAGAGAGTTCGCGATGGTAACGTCTCCTCCTCAGCGCGAGTGAGAGCGGCCGCCATTTTGGGTTGCCTCTGCCTGTCGGTAAGCCTGCTGCTCGCTCGCTTTCAGCGTGCATCCACTGCCTAACGTCATATGCCCTCTCACTAGCGCTATGGTAGATTTTCTTCACCTACCATTCTTTTATACTGTTTCATTTTTTTCTTGAAAGGTGCGCACCTCGTATGTTTTCAATGAGGTATTTGCTGTTCTTTGTTTTTCGCGCCCTTTTTATCCTTCTCTTCCCACCTGAATCTACTGCAGTATTATAACTATTTTTGATGTCTCCTACGTCGTCGATGGTCTCCTCCTATGCTGTTTCACGCTCATGGCTCCTCTACACAGTGGCTGTTAGATGTGGGGATCATCGCCTTCTATAATTCGCCTGTCTCATTGACTGGAGCTGTGTGAGTCTGCGTTTTCTTCAACCACTGAGTGCGTAGTTTCTTCATTACTGGCAGTGCTCCTATCTTGACGGACTACTTCATTTTTCTGTGTGGATACTCTTCAGCTCCTGCAATTTTTTTATTTTTTTTTCTGCATTGGGAGTTTCTTGGCTAGTGCTTGCAATGGCTAATGACGCTCACTCAACCCGTTCCTCTGTCACTGGAACCAAACGCAAGCGACTGAAAAATGACCCTCCTTCACCTATTCATGCCTCACCAAACCCTGTTCTAGACTCCATCTTGGAGGAAGTTCGTGGTCTGCAACCATTTATGTCTTCAACTAATGAGAAGTTGAAGCAGATGGAGGAGCGATGGATCACTATGGAGAGCAAGGTTCTGGATCTAGAACAACGGGTCGGCTCTCTTCAGGATGTTGCTACTAAAATCCCATTACTTGAACAGGAAATTCATGAGCTGAAATTGCACACTGAGGACCTTGAAAATAGGAATCGTAGAAATAACCTACGCCTTTTTGGCCTGCCGGAAAATGTTGAGGGGCCTAACATGGTTGCCTTTCTACAAAAATTTCTACCAGAGCTCTTAGGTCTCCCGCCATCTCCTAATCCCCTAAACATTCAAAGAGCACATCGTTTGGGCCGAGCTGCCTCTAACTCCGCTAGGCCCAGAGGCGTCATCATGCTCTTTTTGGAGTTTACCGAGCTTAGGTCTGTCCTTAAAGCTGCAAAACTCAAACGACGTCTTACTTGGTCGGGACATAACATTTTCATTTCTCAGGATGTCTCCAATGCAACGAATGCTAGACGTAAGGAATTCCTGGAGCTTCGTCCTCTCATGAGGCACCTTCATCTTCAATATGGAATCCTCCATCCTTGCCTTTGCAAGGTTACCCATGATGGTCGCTCCCGTACTTTTGACGATCCAGTGAAGCTGAAGACATTCTTACAAAGTTTTCCCTCTACAGGAATGGATACTTCAGTTTAACTGTTACTTTCCTATTTCGTTTTTCCTTATGATTCCTCACACTATCTCCTCCTTGAATTGTTCTCTATCTTTTCTTTAGTCTCCACTTATTGTTCATCATGTTCTTTTGCTGTCTCCTGTCGCATCTAGCCTAATATTCTGGCATATTTCTCCCTGTATCATTCTTTTCTCTTGTCTGTCTACCCTACGCTAATCATTTATCGTTCTACGCTGCCTGGGCTCTGCCTTGTCGCTCGTCACCATGCTCCATCTTCATTGCTTTTGTGCTTTCTTACAGATCTGGCTTTTTTGCCATGATTTGTTTCTGTTTCTGTACTTTCTTAATCTCTTTTTGTTTCTCTCCTCTCTCTCTCTCTTTCTTTTTGTTCTCTTTGGTCTTTTTCGTCTTTTGAGTATTTCTTTTCGATCTTGATGATGCTGCCGCAGTTTGCCTGTTCTTCTCATGTATTTCCATGTGTGGTTTTACCCGTTTCCAATACTCATGATCACTGTGTTTTTATTTGTGTCCCCTTGCCTGCAGTGTTTACCCTTCATTCGTCTCCCGTTCCTCACCTCCCTCATCATGTGTAATTTCGTGTCGTGGAATGTCCGTGGTCTTGGAAATCCTGTTAAAACGTCAAAAGGTACTGTCCCATTTGTCTAAACTTCAATCTCAAATTGCATTTTTACAAGAAACTCATTGTTCTGAGGCGGAGTCGTTAAAGCTGAAACGTCATTGGGTGGGTCAAGTTGTCTTTTCACCTGCTCCTGATAAGAAAGGTGGTGTTGCTATATTATTTCATAAGGCTTTGTCAGTTCAAATTGTATCCACTGAACATGATGCTGATGGACGATGGGTAATGGCGAAAGTTATAGTTCAGAACAAGACGTTAGTCCTGTTGAATATTTATGGCCCTGTTCGCTCTGACCCAAAGTTTTGGTCCGATATTAAAATTCTCTTGACCTCTACTGATTGTCCTAACATGGTGGTTGCCGGGGATTTTAACCAATGGTTGGATCCTTACTCTGACAGACTTTCCAAATGTAAATTTCAGCCTGACAAAACTCACAAAGCATTTCAATCAGCCATTACCTGTCGTCCATTTTATGATGTATGGAAAACTTGTAACCCTGACTCCTTTGAATATACTTTTTTTTCTAACATGCATCAGACTCGTTCTAGGATAGATTACATTTTGGTCAGTAAATTCTTGCTCCCCTCTATACTGAAGTCGGAAATTGGCTCCATTTTTATTTCTGACCATGCCCCTGTGTTTGCCACACTTGATTTGTCACTCACCTCCTTGTCTTTTAGTCGATGGAAATGTAATACCTTTCTTTTATCTGACCCTCTTTTTATCAAAAATGTTACTGCCTTCATTAATGAATTTTTTACTTTTAATGATCCCTCGGATACCTCCATTCCCAACACGTGGGATGCTTTTAAAGCTGCCCTAGGTGCTTTTGTTGTATCCTTTGTCTCACAAAAGAAGAGAGTTGCTAAAGCTAAATATGAGGCTCAATTACGTGATCTCAAACACTTAGAACACACATATTTTACCTCTAAATATTCCGCTGCCCTTACTGCCCTTATTGCGGCTAAGACAGAACTCAATAAGTTAGCCACTGTTGAAGCCTGTAACGTTTTACTTAAAATCAAATCCAAATACCATGGAGGTCAAAACAAAGCGGGTAAGATGTTGGCCAATTACCTGAAAATTAAAGCAGAGCGTAAAACCATCGGACCCATTCTTAATGATTCCACTAACAAACTGGTATCCTCTGATGAAGATATTGCTGAGGTCTTCCATAATTACTATCAATCCCTTTACTTGGATGATACTTTCCCCTCCACTCAGAACCTTGACTCTTTTTTTTCAGGCCTCCCTTCCCCTCCCAATTTCTCTGATGAGTTTGCCTCTTTAGCGAAGGATATTACCCTCCAGGAAGTAATCTCTGCCATCCATGCACTGAAACGCTCTAAAGCCCCTGGCCCAGATGGCCTCCCTGTCGAATTTTATTCCACGTTTTCCTCGATTTTTGCCCCTAAGTTGTTACAACTTTTTAATTCCTTTATCGCTCAAGCCAGGGCCTCCGGCTCCTTCATGGATGCGTTAATTATTATTATTCCCAAGCCAGATAAAGACCACTCCCAATGTAAAAATTTCCGCCCTATATCCCTGATTAACTATGATTGTAAAATTTTTGCCAAACTCATCGCCACACGTCTTGACAATATTATTCCCCTTTTGATTAAAACAGATCAAGTCGGATTTGTTAAAGGTAGGCTTGCTTCAGATAACGCCCGCATGTTTGCTAATATTATCTCTATCAGTAAACAATATAAGGACCCCCTTGCCGCCCTTTCTCTAGACGCGGAGAAGGCCTTTGACCGCATCAATTGGCAATTTATGTTTAAGACTCTCCAATGGTTTGGTTGTGGGCCTTCGTTTATTTCTTATGTAAAATTGTTATACTCTTGTCCCCGTGCTAGCATTTTTGTAAATAATCAATTTTCTAAATATTTCCCCTTATCATGTGGAACGAGACAAGGTTGCCCATTGTCTCCCCTATTATTTATTCTCTGCCTTGAACCTTCCCTTGAGCGTATTCGTAATAACGATTTGATTACTGGTTTCAAGTTCTCCTCTGTTCATACCAAACTCTCTGCTTATGCGGATGATATCCTAGTCTACATGTCTAACCCTGTTGCTTCACTGCCCCATTTTATGTCTGAAGTCCATTTATACTCATCTGTTTCTGGCTATAAACTAAATTTATCCAAGACTGAAGTCCTGCCCCTGAATCCTGATTGCTCCCAATACATGTTTAGTGATACTGAATTTACATGGTGTCCCACTAAACTTAAATATCTAGGTATTTGGTTTTCGTCTTCTCTAAAAGACACCCTTAAATATACCTTTAATAATTTAGTCCAGAAATTACAAGCTCTGCTTCTCCTATGGTCCCCGCTATTTCTTTCCTGGTGGGGTAGGCTTGACACTATTAAAATGATGGTTACACCTCATGTCTTATATACAGTCTCTATGCTACCTTTCAGAATTCCTAATTTATACTTCTCACGTATAAACTCTCTATGCACAAAATTCCTATGGAATAATAAACACCCTCGTATTGGATTACTCAAACTTACCAGACCAAAGAATGAAGGAGGTGTTCGCTTCCCTTTGTTTAAATCTTACCATTCTGCTTTTCTACTTAAACAATCATTTTCCTTAGCTTATGATTTTCAAGCAAGACCAGTTCCCAAATGGGTTGTTTTTGAACGTTCGCTTTTGAAGGATTTTCCTTTTGCACATGTTGCTTTTATGTCCAATTGCTCATTTATATCCAAATACCCCATTTTGAAGTACTCGCACACTCTTATTAATGACACTTTTTCTAAGGATGTTAACCCCCTGCAATGTTTTTTGTCTTCTATTGTTTGGTACAATCAATTTCTCAAATATAAGGGTAAATCCTTTTACTACAAATATTGGAAAGAGAAGAATGTTTCCTTTGTATATCAATTCCTTCACGACTTTAATATTGTCCCTTTTCAAGAGTTGCAACTGCGATATCATTTACCTGATACCCTTTCATGGGAATATACTATTATTGTTACTGCTATTTCATCACATCTAGCTACTTTTACACTCCCAACTGAATTTCCCGTTGTTACCCCACCATCTCCCTTATATCCCTTGTTCTCTACCCAAATTCCCAAAGCTGCCCTGGTTTACAGCCTGTTGTTATCTAATAACCAACCCCGTCCTAAAAATCCTGTTGAACTTTCTTGGGAAAATGACTTATCTGTCTCTTTCCCCATTAATTTATGGGAGAAAGTTTGCGCAAAGTTATTTAAAGTCTCCGCAGCGGCCCGTGTGACTCAATCTCTATATTTTGTATATTGTAGAGCGGTTATTACTCCTGTTAGCATTTATACATTTTCTCCCACTTCTTCCTTCCTATGTTGGTCTTGTTCTAGTGCCCCAGGTACATTAATACACTTGTTATTTGAATGCCCTAAGGTTCATTCCTTTTGGAGTTCAGTTTGGAAGGTTTGCATGTCAATTTTTAAATTAAAAAATGATGTATCTTTTCTGCATGTTTTTCTAGGTTGATATGATCTCTTCTGCCTCTAAGTTGTTTGACCTCTTTATTGCTCTAGCTATTAAGGTTATTCTATCGTCCTGGAAAGATAATTCCAAAATATCTATATCCATGTGGTGGAATTTTATTTGTGATGAACACAGAATTGCCAATGTATCCTCCTCCTCTATCCCTCAAAAAATTAAATCTGATCTTCTCTGGTTACCCTTTGTTTCTTACCTTTCCTCTAATGCTATATCCCACTGACCACTATCTGTCTTTTCTCGTCTTTTCTCTTTTCCTCTTCTTTCTTCCTTTCTCTATTTCCTCTCTTCCTTTTCTCCTTTCTTTCTTGCCTTCTATTTTTCCCTTCCCTTCCTTTGCATCCCTTGATTTTATTGTATTTCATCGCTTACTGTTATGCCCGATAATATCCACCTATTTTCGTTCATATGTTCTAATGTATGGCATGTACCTTGTTTTTACTTGAAAACTTTTCAAATAAAAATTCATTAAACAAAAAAAAAAAAAGGAAGGGGGTGGAACTGCTTGATCAAATTTCCTGAGTTGCACTAAACGGGAGCGGGAAGGGTGAAGGGATGGAGTGTGGTGTTTCAATGAAGCCCTACACTTTTAAAGCACAAGTTGTGCTGATTAAGAAGCACCAGCTCGCAGTGCCATCATTTTTCTGGTACCAGCAGTGATGCCAATACCTTTAGCTTTTACAGCAAGTCAAAGAATTGGAAACAGTCAAATTTAATATCAGATGGGATGAAAGCAAAGCATTTCACCTTAAATTAAGAGAGGAATGAGTATGAAGAGATAATTACGTGGTGAGTTTTCTTAATGAAAAGGTTGCCATGCAAAGGGCCCCGTCTAGCCACCTTCCATCTAACCTGTTTGATAACTATCTGGAGTCCCTCTAGGGCATGCAAATCAGTGTTTCGTCTTTGACATTCAATTGGGAGTCCTGAAAAAAATATTGTGACCTAAACATCAGCTACCAAAATAGGTAGGGAGGTTAAGCATACACAGGCAAGTATAGTTTTAAAGTGTTGTTTACCGCTTCCATACTTTTTTTTAGTTTTTTTTTTTAATCCAATTATTTCAGTCGGGTAGGTGAATGTAAGTGTCAATCTATGTATGCCCAGAATCACATTTTCAACTAACTTATCAAAATCCAGCAATTCATCGTTGTGAAGTCAAATGTCACGTGCACACAGGCTGTTATATCCCTTGCGCTGGTAATTTCCAAGGGCGGTGCAAACACACTGAAAGCTTGTTGATGGAAACTAACTTCAAATGTACGACTGAGAAAATGAATGATGCGGGAAGGGAGCTGTCGAGGGACGGATGAGTGAAAATGAAAGCGAATATTTGCTGCATAAGCCAAAGATTCTGTTTTGTTTTTTTAACAGACATGGCAGAAAGTATTCCAAATGATAAAAAAAACTCTAGAGACCCACAGCACACTATAAATTAGAAAGGAATCGAGACAGAGTAATTCAAGGTTTAAATTATAAATCTTTGAAACACAAAAAAAGAACGCTAAATATGAGGAACAAGAAATTAATATTTTACTGTTTTTTATTTCTTTGGAATGTGAAAAATGCATGAACGCCACTGACCATCAATAAGAGCACAATTAAAACCAACTGAGCGCTGATCCTGTGTGAGGATATCACATTATTTGAAGACGGCTGTAAAAAGGAGTTTGTCAGATTCATGCTCTCAAATGATACTGAAGGCGGCAATTTATTGTGCTATTTACATATTGGGGTGGTAGTTATTACATCAGGTTACAAGGACACGGCACTTCGCTATCACTTAATTTTCCATCCAGATATGGTGCAGACCACGGGCAATAGTCCTCGTTCACAGCTCCTAAGTGGTCGCATGTTTTGTGACAACCTCAGCCGGTCCATAGTCAACTGATTGTTGCATTCTGGAGCTCTTAACATTAAATCCCAAATGCCCCAGCAGGCAGAGATCTGCAGGCTAAAATGCCACGTCCACAGAAGGAGTTGGTCATGACACAGGGCCACTTGGCAGTGATGGGCGTGCTACCCATTGGTAATTGGTTTGCAGGTGAACAGGACCAAACAGGCATTGGGGCATACCTCATATTAATTCACTTGTGCCCCGTCAAAGCAATGCCAACACCAAAAATCAGTTTGAGGATGCTAGTGTTGTCAGAGCAAATCATGGACCACATTTAGACCAGCACTATGTTGAAGGCTGTATCAGGGTGGGTGGGAAGAAGGGGGGCACACTTGGCTAGGCACTTCAAGCAATAACATTTATTGTTGCTCTTTGTAGGGCATTTGAGAGCAGGGTTTGTCAGTGTAATACTAATACTTGCGCACAAAACCCTTCATAAAAAGGTACCACAAATTCTACATGATAAACTACATCCCCTCAAGTAACTGGAGATCACGCCAACAAGCTCTCGCCTCCATCAAGCACACTGTCAAGGCCAGAATGGGCGCT
Source organism: Lissotriton helveticus (assembly GCF_964261635.1). NCBI lineage: Eukaryota > Metazoa > Chordata > Amphibia > Caudata > Salamandridae > Lissotriton > Lissotriton helveticus. The sequence continues at coordinate 413,731,906 of NC_136063.1, read as the reverse complement.
CGGTCTTTCTCCAAATCAGCCGCGGTCCTCTGGAACAACCTACCCCTTGATCTTCGCCTGACAGACGACAACTTACTGTTTAGGAAAAAACTGAAAACCACCCTGTTTCCTAGACATCGACCCTACCAATGATCAATTACACTCTACTCTATTCCGTCCTAGCACCGTGATGTCCCTTGGGATGATTGATGCGCTTTATAAATACTGCTAAATACAAATAGAGGGGGGAAGCAATTATCAGTCACTTAAGTAAATGGATACTGGTGCGAACATTCACATACGGAAGCCAAACGCTTGGTTCGTGCCTCTTTGGAGTCAGGCATCATTGCTATACACCTGGCTATCCTGAAGTCCAATCACAAGCAGTCTCCTGAAAGTCTGCAACTCCCTAGTGCAACAAAACTTAAGACAAATCAATCACCTCACACCCCCATACACTGTAGCCCTGGCTTCATTCAGCCTGTGAGGCTTACACGAGGTGGATAACTGTAGAATCCCAAGCCACATTTTTGATTACGAGCTGCAAGAGAACCTAGAAACACACCCAGAGAAGGAGAGAGATTTAGATATTACCAATTTAGGTAATGGGCAATACAACTCACTAGCAGGTCTATGGCAAGTAGATAAAATATCCCATTTAAAATACAGGTAAAACCTTTGCAAGCACCAGGGGCCACATATCCACTTTATACAAACCGTTGATCCAACCCTTAGTCACACACAAAAATGAAAATACTTAGCCAGATTTCAGAGGAGGCCGTAGGCAGGAGGCGACATAGTGCAGGGAATAAATTGATGCTCCACAAAGAACACTCCATAAAAATGGCAGACCGGTTTCAAACTTCAGAAAAAGGAAACCAGATCACAGAAACAGACAGATGCTGGGGGATAATGGGAGACCCAATTCACGAATGGTGGCCCTGCTTTCCTCCCCACCTCACCCCCTTTTTTTATATTAACAGTTCAAATAAATGATAGGATATCCAATACCAATAACAGAGACAGTTCTGCTGGGGATGTGCACTCCTGGGATACTGTAGGGCAGTATCTGGCCGTTGATTTTCTAATTACGGGTGTCTGCAAAAACTGTAACACCAACCAGCAATCGCCCCACATTGGGAATATGGAACAGCAAACTCTGGGACACCGTGAGGATGGAGTAGTCTTATGGACCATTGAAATAAAGACAGAGGACATCCTGAATATTTGCCTGCAAACAGTATATTAACAATGAGGATAGAAAGCGTGAATTCCCTTCACTACTATGGGCTTTACACATATTCAATTGAACATCTCCACACACCTACGAAAGGGAGCTCTTTCTTTCACACCAAGGCTTGACAGGTCTGAAGACCAAAAAGATCCCAATCTAGAGTTTAGCGCTTGGTGGCAGCGGGTTGTGGTGTTTTGACATTGTTTTTTGTATTCGATATATGTTGTCAAAATGATACTTGAGAAATGGTACATACGGCAATTCTAATAATTGTACTAAAATGTATTCATACACACAAAAACCGATACTGGGAGGTTAAGTAATAGAGGGGGAAAATGGTGGCCGCTAGCTAGAGGCGGTCGCAGGCTCTCACTCTACTCAGCAGAATACCTGCAATGTACGGCACATGGATGTAACAAATTTTGGCGGAATTGAGCAGCGGTGTTTGGGACAGGCTACAGCTGCTTTTTTCGTTTTACCTTTCTCTGTTTGTGGAGACTCGAAGACTGACGTGGCGGCCGGAGTGGAGGAGATGCCACAGAGGAGCAGCTGGACGGAAACGGCAGAGCGGATCACGCGTGGCAGGCGCACCGCTGCTTGGGGCGGCTTCCCGGGCAGCGGGAGCCGTGTGCAAGTACCAGCGGCCCCTGGAGTCTCATTGCAGTTTATTTCTGAAAAGGGGGTTAAGATACAGTCGGGTCGGGTACAGTCTGGTCATTGTAAGGAGGGAGCTGGCTGGTTTCAAAACAGGGAGTCAGCACACTTGGAGAACACTGAATACTGCTTATGGCACTCGCCAATGACCCCGGTAAGGAGGAGAAGGTGGTACAGGGGGCCTAAAGTGAAGGTGGAACGGGACACCATAAGCGAGGAGCAGCCAGCTAATGGGGTTCCTGTTGAGACATTCACTGGTGCAAAGAGATTAAACAGATACATCCTAAGAAGCAGGGACATCTGGGGGAAAAGTTGGTCCCCATATGAGCCTCATAATAAAGAAACCACCCCGCCCACAGTGCAAATTAACCCTCAAAAACCCTCTAGAGCTTCACATAATAAAAGCGTGCTGACAGAAAAGAACCCCTTAAACAAGGAGAAAAAAAAAGCAAACTAAAACGAAACCAGCTAATATTACTCCATCACTGCGCTCATACTTTAAGGTTCAAGCCCAAACCTCTCTATCTACTCAATCTACCCAACTCTCTCAGGACTTTCAGCCAAGCTCAGAATTTACCATTGCGGTGACCCCGAGCAAAGGCAGTAATAGTGATCCGTTACAACTGATCCCTACAGATCTGCCTAAGGAACCAAATATTGGAGATTAGGAATCGACATGGATCCTGGGTTTCTTAAAAATAGATTCTCCCCCCCCCCCCCCCCCCCCACCATCTTCGATTGAGATAGAAACCGATGATACGATAAGCGTTTGCCAAAATCCTAGCCCGGAGATCCAAGGGAATAAACTCAGTCAACAGAAAAGAGCTAAGAGAGGAGCTAAGGACATCCACTACAGATTACAACCTAGAGGTCCAGCCCTCTACAGTTACCCTACTTACAGAAATTAGAGAAAAAATTGCGGTATCAGAAAGTAACCAATTGAAAATTCAAACAGTCTGTGAAACTCTAGAAATAAAAATGAATGACAACAGAGAGAGTTGGTGCTATGGAAACAGCCTTGGGTGATCTCACTAAACAAGTAGAAAAAAACTTCTGAAATCAAAAGGCTAAAAAACTGCGAAAAAGAACTACAGGATAATCTAGAAAACAGCGCAAGAAGGAACAATATTAGGATATTGAATGTCCCAGAATTAGTTGAGGGAACAGATATAAGGTCCTTTGTTATTAATCTTCTCAAAGAACTGCATTCGGATATTGAAAGACAGACCCTCGAGGACGATATACAGAGAGTCCATCGTGACCCATACTCTAAGAGACCAGGGAACCCCCCCCCCCCCCCCCAAGAAGGATTTTAGTCAATTTTAAAACCTATCTAATAAAGGAAAAAATCCTTGCTGAGGGCTTAAAAGTAGGAGTGTACTGGCCGTTCCCTATCAGATCTGATATTTCTCGCACAACACAGGATAAACAGTGGGAATTAGGGAAATCCATCCAAGAACGAAGAAGTTTGGGCGCCACAGCGAACCTACGATTCCCAGCTACTTTAAGGGTGATGTGGAATAGTAACATGTTTAATTTCAAAGATACCTCTAATGTTAACTCCCCAATTGCCCAGATCAAAGGTACATCCAAATGAGAATTGTTTAAAATTTAAAATTCTGCCTAGATAGAGACAGAGCCTGAAAACAGACGTAGTCCAGGTATACCTCTCGTATTGAGGGAGGGTTCCCCAGGGTGGAGGGATGGGATGCAAGGGGGTAATGGGTCACAAATGAAAAGGAAATTCAAAATGTACGTTTTTTCACGCGGTGGAGGGAGCTTGTGGGATTTTTTTTTAAAATATGTCCTCATTTATAAATAACAATCTATTATCCCAAATATCTTAGATCAATCTGGATAAGTGTCTCACCTTATTAATTGAAGGTAACATACATAGACCGGTTTCCCTAAAACATCTACTTTCCCCAATGACAGATGTAGGTAGGACAGAAAAAACAAAGAGCTTGAAAATGTATGTCTTGGACCGTAAATGGTCTTGGGGTCTCATCTAAAAAATAAAAAAAAATCTCAGAATATCTAAAACTCTCGGACAGAGATGTGTTTTTCATTCAATTTCCTTCTGGAGGAATGGGAATCAATTCTAAAAAAACAAATGGATAGAACACTGTATCTGTACTTCTCAAACATGCACAACAAAAGGGGTTGCTCTTGCGTTAAAAAAAAGCAACGTCCAAGCTATATTGGGGGATTGCCTTGTCGATCCTTTAGGGAGGTGGGCAATTGTCAGAGCCAAAATTAATGGCTCTTGGCTGACTTTCGTGGGATACTATGGACCAAACAAATGATGTGGCACCACTATACCTTACTCCTCCAACTAATTAACATGAATGACCCTATTATAATCTGCGGTGATTTCGATTTGGTTTTGGACCCTAGTCAGGACTCAACTTTAAGTAGAGCATCGACAACAACACAAAATATGAGAGCAGACCTAAAACAGTTGATGTCAGATATGGGGCTTTTAGATATTTGGAGAAAGATGGGACCCAAGATAAGAACAGCTGGTGGGAACTTTACTTTTCATAATAAGAAGTGCGGACACCGCTCCAAGATTGATTTTTTTCTGGGTGATGCTGCTACAGAAAAAAACACCATAAAGGTTAGCCATGTCCCGGAACATTTGTCCGATCACTCGGCCATGGTCCTGGAAATTGCCATTGTTAAGAGACAGTCTTCCCGTAGCTGGACCTTAAATGGATCATTAAGGTTGGAAAATACAGAATAATCAAAAAACTAAAAACAGCAACAAAGGAGTTTTTTTTTTAATTTAACCTCAATTCAGCTCCCCTTCATATGGTATGAGACTCATTTAAGGCATTCCTAAGAGGTATTTTAACAACTTTCTCTATTGCCCAAACCAAGAGATGAAATTAAAACCTTAGAAGCTGAAGTATATATCTACCAAGTGAAGCTAGAAAAAACTGGTAATTTGAATACTTCATGGAGTTTAACAGCAGCAAAACATAAGCTCGCGGATTACGTAGAAGCTATTAAAAAAAAAAGTGGAAAGCTAGTAGGTTGTCACATCACGAATACGGGGAGGGGTGCGGCAAGCTTCTTGCATGGAAAATAAAAGCTGACCAGTCTAGGAATTGGATAAGGGACCTTCGATGCCCAAACCCTGGTAGCATTACTTCGGAGGACTCTGGGATTGAAGATGCCTTTGTCCAATTGTTTCAAAATCTATATACAGAAGAGTTGACATTGAACAAACCAAATCTAGATGACATTCTCTCAGACTTGGATTTACCATCCCTCCAGAATGATGAAAAAATCTATTTAAAATGCCCCATAACTTTGAAAGAGGTTCTCCAAACTATCAGTACTCTAAAAATAAAAAAATAAAAAGGAAAGGCCACCGGCCCTGACTCAATTCCAAATGAGATCTATGTCATCTTAAGAGAAGAGCTTGCCCCCTTCCTTATTTAGTTGTTCAATTCGGCTTTCATAGGTGGTCAAGACCTCCCGTTGTCATGGGATGATGCAACTATAACTATTTTACTGAAACCTAACAAAAACAAGAGATCCTGTAAATCCTACAGGCCTATCTCTCCTTTAAATAGTGACTATAAACTATGCACTCCATTAATAACCGAACACCTGGACAAGGTTATAGGACCACTAATACACACAGACCAGAAAGGTTTTAGGAAAGGGAGGCAGCTCTTCGAACGCATGACTTAATTGGAGCAATGGACGTGGCTCAAACATATAAAATTCCATTAGCGGTAATGACTCTTGATGCCGCGAAAGCATTCGACCGAGTAGGCCATTCTAGGGAAACCTTCTTAACAGTAGTTAAAGCCCTCTATAAAAATCCATCTGCTAAAATCCTTGTTAACGGTAATCTTACTAGGTCATAAAAAATGGTCAGGGGTACTAGACCGGTCCGCCCCCTCTTTTCAATATATATATATATATGTATATATATATATATATATATATTGAACCACTTGCATGTAAACTAAGAGCTTGCAGGAATATCATCCCTTTTAGGTGTAACAGATGGGAAAAGAAAATTGGATTATATGCCGATGACCTTATGATATTAACAGGGAATTTAGAGCAATCACTGCCGGTGATATGTGATCAATTGGAGTGTTTCGGGAAAGTGTCAGGATAAATGATTAATCACCAAAAAACAGAACTGATGAAATGGAATATCCATTATAGGAGTGACCTTACAAAAAGGGAAATCAGATATTTAGTTGTCCAAATAGTTCATGATCTTGACAAAATAGCCAGAGTTAACTTTGAAAAAGTAACAAAGACAGTCAAATCACAGTTGCAATCATTCGCTTTCCTGGGTAAATCTAATCTCCTAAAAATGTAAATTCTTCCCAAATTAACTTTTTTGTTTAATACGATCCCGTTAGAATTCCCGAAGATGTGGTATAGAAATTTTTTTTTTTTTAAAGTACAGTTTTTTTTTTCTAGCTTTATTTGGGGGAATAAATGCCCAAGAATAGAAAAGAAAGCTCATGGAGGCATTGCTACCCCACATTTATATTTGTACTATTGTGCCTTTCACTTAAAGAACTTCTGGAAATTATTGATGGAAAGCTCAATCTTTTCTCTACTTTTTAAGGCCCTTACAACTTAGCTTTTCTCACCAGGCAGGTTTTTTCCTCTTAAAGTTTGGCCACCCAAGATTCTTCAAGAAGGTGAGACTGAAGGTTTTGGGGGGGCTGCAGTCGAACTTGGGGTTCAGGTGAGAAGACTTAAAAATCCCATGTTATAGTGATGCAGCACCTATTTGGGACTCTCCAGGCACTCCGGCTTGCTTGGAGGATGCCCTTGCTATCCCACTTTAATCCTGCGGTATCCGCACTAGGGGACAACTTATCATGGAGTCTGAACTAATTTCATTGCAGCATTTCTCTCTGATAAGCGAACATTCCGTCTCGAAATTTAAGTACTTCCAATTGTCAAGCTAGGTAAAATCTTTAGGAAAAGAGCTGGAAGGGGAGATGGACATGGTATCAAAGATTTGTTCACGACATACAACGCGAAAGAAGTCGTAGTGTGGTACTGGCTTCTAATCCAAAGCGGAGAAGTCACAAATGCTGCTTTCACAGAGATTTAGAAGAGGGATCTGCCGGACGTAGATCTCGAAAAAGTAGGGCAAGTATCTATGTCTCTTTTATGGTATGAAATCTGCACCTTTAAAAAAGAACCATATTTTCACAGTACATAAAGAATATTGGACGCCACAGAAAATTTCAAAAATCGGAAGTCGTGTGATCAAGAAATGCCCGAAATGTGGAGAAGATAGCGCCAACAAGATCCATATGTTTTGGCGGTGTCCCTCAATTCAAGCTTTCTGGCAGAAAGTGGGTAAGACCATATCAGATACTATGGGTCAAGAGATGCAACTAACTATACCCTCTATAATCTTTGGGGTTTTACCAGAGGATTCTGATAACCAAATCTTAACAAAAAATTGTAAAGCTCTTTTCTTTGTACTGGTTCATCTTGCACGGCGGGAATTATGTATTAAATAGATTCTCTCCGGTTCCCCTACGGTAGAAGAATGGATTTATTCCATCCAGAGGGTATCCCCACTAGAGCGGTCAGGCAAACAGGTTAAGAAAACAAAATATTTGTGTGCTCAGGGGACTATATTGGACTGCAACGTGGAAAGACCGCATCTCTTTATATGCGGATGATATTCTTCTCTACTTAACTTCCCCCGGGAGGTCGATCGCAGAGCTATTAGACATTTGTGAAATTTTCGGAAGGGTGTCTGATTATACTATAAACTGGTCTAAATCCACCCTATTTGTCCTCAGAGGCCCACCTCTGCAACTTCCTAAGGAATGCCCCGTTCGAGTTACAGACGATTCCTTTAAGTACCTAGGAGTATGGATTACGCACAATCCTAGTGTCTTCCTTCTTAAAAATCTAGAATCTCCCCTAGAGCGATTCCGATCGGATGTGAAGCATTGGCATACCCTGCCCCTGACCCTTCTGGGTAAAGCAGCTCTTTACAAGACGATGAAGCTCCCCAGGCTGCTCTATATCCTGGAACATACCCCATTCACTGTCCCAGTGAAATATTTCAAGCACATAGACGCCCTAGTCTCGGGTTTATTATGGGGCACTAAGACGGCACGAATATCACGTGGTAAGTTGATCAGGAGCTGGTACGACGGCGGCATTGCCCTCCCAGACATCGTTGTATTACTGGGCCGCCCACTTAAAAATCATAAGCCAATGGCTTCACACCCCACAAACTGAGCCAGCATTCCAGGCGGATCGCTATGAGATTGGTGAGGCCGGGACTCTTTCGGTATTGTATGACAGGCGGGGTGCATCATCCCTGCTTGGCCCAACAGTGTACACGGTAGATATCTGGTACGCTGCGCAGACTCGTCTTGGGTGTCGTGACACCGTTAATCAGATGACCCCACTATGGACTTCACGCAGGCTAGGCAAGCTATGCAACAGCAAAGGGTTTAGGGAATGGGACCCGATAGGAATCACTACAGTGGGCGACTGGTGGAGGGGTGCCATCATACCATTTGACCAACTCCAAGCCCAGTACGAGTTGGCGCCCACCGAAAGATTTAGATATGTACAGATCAGCCATGCCCTACGGTCAGTTATCCCCCGGACACAGACCTACCTGAATCGACCCCGCTAGAGGACAGGCTATTCACCGAACACATGCTTAAAAAAGCGACATCATTCACGTATCGCAAACTAGTTCACAATTTACCTGATCCCTCCCTTAAATTAAGTTGCAGTTGGACTGGTGACTTGGGGGATTTTGACGAAGCGGATTGGCAAACTGCGCTCTCTTCCCCATGAGAAGAAGCCATACCCTCCAGACTCCGTTTGGTACAGTTGAAAATACTTCATCGGGTATACTACACCAGGACCACTCTGCACACCATAGGACGCGCTACACATCGTTTTTGTCTGCGGGGGTCAGGGAAGAAGGAACGTTCTTCCACACCATGTGGAAGTGCCCCCTAGTCGCTGTCTATTGGGCTAAAGTTATGCGGACGATGTCACAGGTGGTCAATACGCCTGTGTTGCCCGAGCCGAGGTGTTGCTTATTGAACATATGGGACCCGAACAACCTTACCCACCCTGCTCAAGACTGGGTGATGTTGGGTATAATGTTTACCAAGAGAAATATTGCTAAATATTGGGGGGCGGCGGAGATACCCAAGTTAAGGGACTGGTGTACAGATTTAGATGAGGCTATGTTGGCGGAGAGAGTGGTATACTTGCACCGGGCTGCCCACGGAAATGGGATAAAATCTGGGGTGCCTGGAATGAATACAGAGGGCATCTGTGCGATCCTCCAAGGCCAGCAGAGGACAGTGATTCTGAGCATTAGGTGGGGCGGGGCGGGGCGCTACGGGACTGTATCAGTGGATCTGGAACAATGTTATCTGACTATTGTGCAAAAGCTTTTGACACTGCCTTGTATATTGCCACTTCTACCATGCAATGTGTGTACCACTTATTTATCTGAAGCCCTATTAATGTTCTTAATAAAAACAGTTTGAAGAAAAAAAAAGAAAAAAAAATATTGGGAAATTTGGGATGACTGGGTTGAGATAAACTCCACTTTAAATACACATTAGTAACTAACACATATATAAAACTGCACATCTGGTTCTCTTCATTCTTTTTGGGGGGTTTTAGACTGAAGGGTTCCTCTTCTTTTCACTAAATATTTCCCCTTTTTATACGCCGTTTTCAGTAGTCGTTATACCGTCCAATGACTATCGATATGCTATAAAGAGGTTGCTTCGGTGGTTGGGTCACTGTTACTACAAAAAGCTCCTGTCTAAAGAAAAATCTAAGATTTGGTGTCATTTCTAAACCAAGAGGCTAAATTGCCGACCCAGAGATAAATCTGATCTCTCTCTCTCTCTCGCTCTCTCTCTCTAGTGGAGTGACTGGGGACAAACAATATCTGCCTAACGGTTCAGTCTACACAATTTTTCATTGAAACTAAAGCATAAATTGGATAAATGAGGACTAAAAAAAAAAAATAATAATAATAAAAAAAGGAACTGGCAGCGTTTAAAAAAAAAAAAAATGATGCTGTGAGGCCACACGGCCCGAGTGTTTAGCTAGACAGGATCTGTGCAACTGCATTCAACTCTTCCTCTAAGATTGGATTTTCAAGGTACCGTAGCTCATTTTTGCGGGGTTCAAGCTTGAAAAGGTTACTCCTTTCACCTATGCTGTCTGAACCAGGTCATTTAAGTGTTCTCATTGGTATAGACTTGCATAACACTGATATAATTTTCTATGGTTTTGTGTATGGTCTCATTTTGACCCGGAATCTTGTGTTTAAGATATATATCGGCATGGTGTTACTGTGTCACCTTTAAATTGGATGCCTTACGTTCTCAGAATCAAAGTCAAAATCTTCTTTTAAAAGTAGTAAGACCGGACTCTGGCCACAACATCAAGTAGTAGCCGATTCTCGATATGAAATCGGGAGTATGAGAAAAATTTTTTTTTTAAAAAGAAGTTCTATAGCACATTATATAAGAGTGATCTTAAAAATGCAATATTTCTCAGAAATTATTATTTCTAATTTTCCTGGTCCCGATTTGTGACCTGGGTATTAAATGACCCCGGTGAACAGGTCATTCCGGTGAGATCAGTCGATGCAACAAAAATAGTTCAGGTTTCCTAAAAGCAAATGCGCAAAACAGATTCTGTTCACTTTCATGAGGGCAGTGTCAGTCCAGTAGTAAGATGCTAAAGGATGCTGGGCATGGTTAGTAAAAGGGGAGACCTGTTAGGGCCACAAAGGGTCAATTGTTATTGCAGCGGGACTGGTTGCTAGTTGCAAAAGTCAAATTACCAAACTTCAGGGGACCAAACCTCGGGTTTCGCTAGTCATGATTTTTGGTTTGGATCAGGAACAATGGAAACAGCACAGTCATGATTTTTGGTTTGTGAAAGGACCAATGGTGACGGCACTTACTGGGCTCAACAAGTAGCCAATGGAAATTGGCGACCGTGGTCATCTTAATGCGATGGATATTTCCAGTATAGTTAAGACTAGTAAGGCTTTTACAATTGTTACACAAGGTAACACCCCGCAGCAGCATTCTGAAAATGATGCCAAGATCCAGGGAAAAAGACGAAAAGCGTAGTCTTGCTAGAATTGCGACTGAGCAGAGTAGGTAACTGATCAGGACAGTGTGTTTCTGTTCCTCTTGTCCCATGCTTCCCACCTGAAGCTAGGGAAAGGCCTAAAATGCTAATGAGCCCCACCTTGAAAACTGGGAGAGGAGTTGCTCTTGAGAACAAGCATTGGAAATGCAATAGGTCTCGCATCATTAGAGTTAGTGCTTTTAGAATTGTTTATGGGTTTTTGTTGTAAATCTTTAGCATTTTTGTTTCCTGTAGCCAATGGTAAAGAATTACAAATAAAAAAAGCCATAAACATTCCAAAATGTTTGTCTTTTTTTATTTTAGTTTTTTAAATGAAGTGTATGCTTGTTTGTGTGTGATGTGTTGTGTTATTGAACCCAAAATATAACTCGCTGAGAGGTAGCCCAAAACTGGTCGTGTGGCACAGCATATAATGCACAGTATTTTAGGTCACGTGTAAGCCAAACATATAATTACTTACGTCATTACTAGTTACAATTTGTGGGTCGCACCTTTTTCAGAGCAACCCTCACACACATTTTTCAGCCCACCTGAAGGGTTCGTACTAAGAATTTCCAACCAGAGCTTCATTCGGAAACTTTTAAAATGTTGAGAGTAGAACGGAGGAAAGGACACAGTAGAACAGTCTGAATCATGCAGACTCGCTCATTCTATATATATATTTGTTGTTTGTGCTTCAGTCAGCCTTTCTGATATTGGCACGGGTTGCCCTGCTGTGAGGTTATGGGCATAGCACCGGTAGAATTTCACTTTTAATTTTAAGGAAACCTAGATTTGTAAGAAATTGCCCCGGTGCGGTTGCTAAGGCGATGGCAGTGTTCTTTTGTTTTTTAACGCACTAGGAGGGGGGAGGAGAGTGCAACCAAGAAGTGAGGGGGCGGAGCTGGGGGAGGCTGTGAGAGAGAGAGTGGGGAGGAGGAGGGGGAGGAGAGTAGGAGGAGGAGGGGGCCCAAAAGAGACAAGACGGAGGGAAGTCAGAGAAGGGGAGGGGGGAGGAGAAATGCGACACGGCGGGCTTTTATTTTTTTATTTTAAATGAAGTGTATGCTTGTTTGTGTGTGATGTGTTATTGAACGCAAATATAACTCGCTGAGAGGTAGCCCAAAACTGGTTTGACCTCTGACCCTATGCATCGATAACACCTTTCTGTCCCCCATATTGCATTCGTTGTTATGTCATAACAATGTCATTCTAAGTTATGTTTCCCAAGGTCCTTTGCTGGGTTATATGTGTGACGCAAGATCACGCCAACTCTGTGCCTTACTGCGCTATTCACAATAAAATACATCCAATTAAAGCAGAGATGGCGGTAAGGATGCCTGCGTGACCTGTTCAGCTTAATTAGTGGCCCCTTCAAAATCTGTAGCTTGAGGGTGGTGTAGGCGTGCGTTTGGTGCGCTTTTGTAAGAGGGGGTGGCCAAAACACGTCAAGAAAAAAAACACAGCCAGCAGCAGTGAAATAATGGAACACTCAGTGTAAAATGAGGTAAGCATGCCCACGCCTCCTGGGCAGGAGTAAAGCACGCATTCTCCCCTTCCAAGGGCTGTAATTAACCCCCCACCACCTGCCGCGCAGCTCAGTAAACAGCAATTAAGATAATCTCATCTTCCTGATTTAAACACCGGGCGCCGCTTGGTAACCGACGGCTGGCACGGGGCGTGCCTGGGATCCGTGCCAGTTCTCGCCGTGTGCACGACGGATCAGTGGCATGAGGGGGCGTGGAAGGACTGTGCGACAGAAGTGTGACCCGAGCTGGCCGAGTTGCGTGTGAGGACGTCTGTGAAACAAAGAGCATTGCACAGAAACGGAAATGACGACATGGAATGTTTTGCTTTGAGCGCACAAGACTACGTTCAATAACTAACAGTAACCCATAACACTGGACTAACCTTGGGTTCTGGAGCTGCGTGCTGGCCAGCGTAAAGTGCCTCGACGCCTCACTAGGGGTAGTAAGCACTACATAAATACAATTACAATTTACTATGTAAGAGATCCAGCGTGCAATGGCTGCGAGGATCTGACTCGAGGAGAATGCAATGAGAAATTGCCCCGGTGCGGTTGCTAAGGTGATGGCAGTGTTCTTTTGTTTTTTAACGCACTAGGAGGGGGGAGGAGAGTAGGAGGAGGAGGAGGGGGGAGGAGAGTAGGGGAGGCACGGCCTAGCGGCCGTGCAACCAAGAAGTGAGGGGGCGGAGCTGGGGGAGGCTGTGAGAGAGAGAGTGGGGAGGAGAGTAGGAGGAGGAGGGGGGAGGAGAGTAGGAGGAGGAGGGGGCCCAAAAGAGACAAGACGGAGGGAAGGCAGAGAAGGGGAGGGGGGAGGAGAAATGCGACACGGCGGGCAGGGGAGAGGGCGGAGCGGGGAGAGGGTGTGAAAGCAGCAGGGGCAGGCAGGCGGCTGGGGGCATGTGCACGCGCTTTTAAGCGCATGCGCATTGAGCTTGAATTTCACGGGCACTGCAAGGAATCGCCACGATTCCTTGCAAGTTGGTTAAAGACTGTTTAAGCCCCCATAGTTTTGCAAGCTCGATGCGCATGCGCATCGACAGGCGAGACCTAAAAAGGAGGAGCTGCCCTGACCCAGAAGCCAAGAGTAAGGACTAGATGAACTGAAGCATACATGGAGGGTGTAGCAAATTTGCTTTTCGTAGATTTTCTTTTTTTCTGAACAAAGTTTTTGCTGGCTTTAGGACTTGCATTTGGATCGCTGCTATACAGGAGTAAAGTGCTGGTACTTACTCTATAAATCATATGCTGTACATAAGAGCTCCTTATCATGTCTATTTAACTACCCCAGAAGCACACTGTCGATGGTGCCTTAAGAGAGCCTCATGGCATGGAAAGCAAAATATCGCATGGGGGCTGCAGTGGTATTTACACCGCCCACATGACAAAAATATATATCAGCCAGGAACACCACTGTTATCAGGCTAGGCTGCAATTTAAATGCAGTGCAATGATAAGTATATTTTATATATCCATAGATCATTCCTAAAGTGAACTTTGTAAGGCCACAGGGCACAATGCCAATATATAAAACCGTGGCACGCTACATACGGAGATTAGTGTGCCCTAATAATGAAATAAAAGTCACAAGTTATTTCACTCTGTAGACCTGGCTAGATCTTTCTCTAGGTGGGATTAAAATCATTATCTTCTACCTGCTTTAGAAAGGGCTTCAGAAATGCCTCAAAGTTATTCACCGCTTAGGTTTTTTTAAAATCGGACCTAATGAAGAAATTAGATTTTTGATCGCTTAAGCAGAAAAGTAACTTTGTAAAAATGTCATTTAAGCTGCCAGAATTGGCTTTGTCAGTTCTGCTAATCACACCTTCACGACTGGAATACAGCTACTTTGGCTGGTGACTTACAAATTGTGGCTCAGAAGAAAGTAGCTTGCCTCTAGCCTAGGAAAGGTCAATTGGTATTAGCTAATCCCTGCACTAAGTGGTAGCAGTTACCTGGGAGTAGAAAGGAGAGCTGTCAAAATGAAAGGGCAGATTTAGCACTCTTTTGGACTTTGATGCCAGGTAGGGCTGCTCCTATTCATTCCCAGGAACCTCTTAGCATATCCCCAGTCACAGATGGAGGGAAAACTAGTTTAGACTCTGTAGAATAGGGGAGTGGCCAAGACACTAAAGACAATCTTGAAACAGTAGCTCCAGGATAGGAAGGCAAATAGAATGTGCTTCAAAATGAGGTGGGGTCATGGGGCTGCAAGAAAATGGTTAGACTTCCTCCAATACCTGGCTAGCACAGGATACAATCTGGCACCAGCACCAGTACCATCCCTTAGAACACTCCTGGATCTGGGAAGACTCCATTTCAAAAAGAAGGCCCTGCTGGGAGAAGAATCCCAACTTCTGACTCCTGCAGGAAGAAAAGGACTCATGCAAGGACCCCTGAATCCTGCTGGCTCATACGGACTGGAATTACCCTCCATATGTCAAGTGTTTGGATTCCTGTTAAATACTTCAGGGACGCAAAAAGCAGAAGTACTTCTGACTCCAAGAGGGTCCGGCTGACTAAGACCCTACAAGAAACCCGGCTGGAGCGAGACCTGTTGCCCCGTAGCCTGCCTTGAGAAGCTAGGTGGTGCAATACGGGCCAGAGGAAGCTTTCCCTTCGGTTAGGGACTACGTTTGAAGGTAAAACCTTTAACCAGGAGTGCCCACTTGGCATAAAAGACCTCCACTCCATCACAATTGGCC
Organism: Lissotriton helveticus; assembly: GCF_964261635.1. Taxonomy (NCBI): domain Eukaryota; kingdom Metazoa; phylum Chordata; class Amphibia; order Caudata; family Salamandridae; genus Lissotriton; species Lissotriton helveticus. Next base: position 413,716,650 of record NC_136063.1, on the reverse strand, counting down.
TAAAAGTGCACCCAAGTCCCAGTCCCTAATGAATTGTTTTTCTTTGGTGCTTCATTTCATTCTAGACACTTTTTGCATTTTACTTTAAAAATCCATATTGCTGGTTGCCTTCAATCTTTTTTGATTATATTGGTGTATTTTTGTTGATTAAAATGTCCTCTGGTTTGGGAATATTAGTGTTTTGTTCTTTTCTTTGAAATTGTTGGTGCTGCTTGAATTTAGCATACACTTGTTTGGGTGTCTTCTGCCGCTTGTGTCATAGCTACCAGGGGTGGCAACGATTCTCTTTGGACCTAACCAGAGTGGGGTTTGAGTAGGTGGGGGGACCCCTAGCCCAAATGAAAAACCCAATTTCTGACAAAGCCACAAGCTCCTGCAGCCCAGCTCTCCTGATCTTTTCCCACAAAGCTTGTGTGATGACCTGCATAACCTCAAGGCCAAGGACTTGAAGACTATAGAAAAACTACGCCTTGTAGGGAGCATGCCTCCACTACATCTTAGTCTTCCTGAATGCGTGGGATCAAGGGGGACTCCCTTTTCACCTACAGTCCTTGCAGTGGGGCCAGCTGGCTGACGCTCAAGATTGATTTTAGAATAATTTCAATCCTCTCCCTATGACCTTTGGTCTCAAAAGACACCGGTGTTGAGGGTTCAATGGACCCCCAAACCGATTCGCCCATTGTGCCCAGTTGGGTGACACTCCCAAACAAACATCTTTCAAATACACCGGACATTTAGAAGCTGCACGACCCTAATGTCGAGGTGTTCCCAGAGAACCAGCGAGGATGCTATTTAATTTTCCTTCAGCTGTAACTCCGCTGAAGAACAGACCTTGACATCGGTGGAAGCAGATATATCTGCGTCTAGTACCCACCCCCTCATACTTAGCAACTTACCAACAAATCAAGGGTTGCACAAGTGACTGGACACTGGGAACTCAGTTTTTGAGCCAATTGCCCTTCCCAACCCTATTCACTTTAGAGTAGTCGGTTTTAGTTACAATCTCAGCAGACTGAGCCAAGAAATTCTGAAACAGAAGCTCAGAACTGAACAAATGCACTCTCCCAATTTCACTTCACGGGAACACTCAAAACGTGAGAGTGGGGAATAAGTATGTGCGTGAGTGTGCACACAATAGTACTAGAAATCCTCCAAGAGTTTTCCTGTGGGACTGTACCGAGCAAGAGCCATCTCCTTCAATGGTTTTACTGGCAGGATCAGGTGGTCTTCGCAATAGGGTCAGTAATTAAACACGAGGGGTGCCTATGTTTTGCCAATGAAGGGATCAAATTCTAATCCCCTCAAAAGTTTTCCTCTCCGAGCTCATCGGAATAGATATTTATTTCAGAAAAATAAAGATTGGGCAGCTTTGAACCGTTCACATGAAAAGCCAAGTTCCTTTGATGCACATTTTTAAGGACATACTAGATGCCTATGGAACTGAGGACTGAAACTACTATTATAACAAGCATTTGCAATGCAATAGGTCTCACATTAGAAAAGTTTGAGCTATTGGTATTGTAAATGACAAATTTTGTATTTATGTGTTGGTTTTGAAAATAGCGAAATTAATAGCTTTGTCATTTACAATGCTAATAGGTATAGCTTTCGCAAATGTGACACCTATAGCATTTGTAATGCAATATGTGTTTTATTTACGTGAATTACATGTATTGATATTACAAATAAATGGCTTTTATTTATTTTTTAATAATTAATACTTAAATAAAAGTTATTGTAATTTCTAATGGCAATAGCTTAAAGTTTTGTAAATAACTTTTGTGAAGATTATGTTCAGTGTATTTTATTGTGATGAAAATCCAAGAACAGAAGTGAAATATTAACATATTTTTTGTGACATTTATAATAAAGCTTGAAACATTGAGAGAACATATTTGAACTAGTTGTTGTTGAATGGTTGCACAGATTGATGCTGTGGTGGCGCGGAGTGATGTTGTGGTGCCCCTGAGTGATGCTGTGGTGGTGCGGAGTGATGTTGTGGTGATGTGATATATAGAGTGAGGGCGATAGATAGAGAAAGGGCGATAGAGTGGGGGCGATGGATAGAGTGGGGGCGATAGATAAATAGAGTGAGGGTGATAGATAGATAGATAGATAGAGTAAGGGCGATAGAGTGAGGGCGATAGATAGATATAATTATGTGGCACTGAGTGGTTTTGTGTGGAGTGTGTGTGTTGCATTCAGTAAAGTGTAATTATGGGGCGTGTAATTATGTAGCACTGAGTGGTATTTGGATTGTATGTTGCATTGAGTGCAGTGTAATTATGTGGCGTGTAATTATGTGGCACTGAGTTGTATTTGGAGTGTATGTTGCATTGCGTGCAGTGTAATTATGTGGCGTGTAATTATGTGGCACTGAGTGGTATTTGGAGTGTATGTTGCATTGAGTGCAGTGTAATTATGTGGCGTGTAACTATGTTGCACTGAGTGGTATTTGGAGTGTATTGTTGCATCGAGTGCAGTGTAATTATGTGGCGTGTAATTATGTGGCACTGAGTGATATTTGGAGTGTATGTTGCATTGCGTGCAGTGTAATTATGTGGCGTGTAATTATGTGGCACTGAGTGGTATTTGGAGTGTATGTTAATAGATAAAGCCTTACAAGAATATGAAGAAATGCTGTCACATACAATTGATAAGACCATCCCTCTGAGAACTTTTAAACCTAAACCCACTCCTAAACAGGAGATATGGTTCTCGGAAAGCCTGAGACTATCCAAACAAGCTACACGGAAGTTAGAAAAGAAATGGAGGGTCTCCCGCCTAGACAGCGACAAACATATCTACAAAGAGTCTTTGAAAGCCTACCACAAAGAAATCCGATCAGCACGGAAGAGCCATATAGCCTCACAGCTTTTGGCGGCCGGCAATAACTCTAAGACTCTGTATCAGATTTTACTGACCTTCACTAAACCTACTGCTTGTGAAAGTCCGGAAGTGGCATCGCAACAACTATGCAATAATATTTCTCACTTCTTTACAAACAAAATCGATGCCATTTATGATAAAATTCTACTTTCCAACTTAATATACAGTACCACAAACAACCTTATAATAAACCCTGCTAGCCCTCTCCCTTCTGAGAACTCCCTCTCTGTATTTCCCCCTATCCAGATTGAGGAAGTACTGGCGCTTACGTCCCAGATAAAGAGCGGCTCCCCCACAGACATCATCCCAGCACGTATTATGCCCACTCTAGCCAAAGCCCTAGGACTTACCATCCAGAGATTAATAAATCTCTCACTTAGTACGGGGCAGGTCCCACTTGGATGGAAAAAGGCATTGGTTAAACCTCTCAGGAAAAAAACCACCATTTCCTGGAGTGAGCTTAACAATCTCAGACCAATATCCTTACTCCCCTTCTTGGGCAAAATCACAGAAAAACATGTGAATAAACATCTGTCGAGATACATTGAGTCAGCAGGAGTACTGGATCCATCACAGTCGGGCTTCAGGCCCAAACACAGTACGGAGACCGCTTTAATGTCAGTCGCAGACGATTTGCATATGTACCAGGATGGGGGGTTCTCCGTCATCCTGGTGCTACTAGATCTGTCTGCGGCGTTTGACACCGTATCTCACCCCATTCTCATGACCAGGCTGGAAAACATTGGCCTAAAAGATGAAGCCCTCGAATGGGTAAGGAGTTTCCTAACCAATCGGACCCAACAGGTAATCATGGGCAACTTTCGGTCAGAGGAAGTTGAGATCACTAAGGGGGTGCCACAGGGCTCATGCTTGAGCCCAACTCTTTTCAACATATATGTGGCACCCCTGGCTAACATCTTGAGAGCATATGGATTTGTTCCTATATCCTATGCTGATGATACTCAACTCCTCTTTCCCTTTAAAACCTTAACACCTGAAATCAGGAACTCCTTCTCCTTGGGAATGAAAGCGGTAGCACACTGGATGTCTTCCAACTTTTTACAATGCAATGTTGGAAAGACGGAAGTCATGTTGTTTGGGGGGGTAAGACAACTCTGGACTCCGGACTGGTGGCCCCAAGATCTTGGCCCAGTACCAGAACCGAAACCATCTGTAAAAAATCTGGGGGTCCGGCTGGACCAGGAACTTTCCCTCAAGCAACACGCCAACCAGGTAGTGGGATCCTGCCTCCACATAATTGGTATGCTACGCAAAATCTTCCCCCTCCTGCCAGATGCCAGCAGAAGAACATTGGTACAGGCACTAGTCATAAGTCGCCTGGACTATTGTAACGGCCTGTTGCTAGCCGCCAATGAGGGAGTCATGGCAAGACTGCAGGTAGTCCAGAATACGGCTGCCCGGCTAGTCCTAAATGCACCCCCTCGCTCCCCTTCTAAGCCCCTACTGGAAAAGCTTCATTGGCTACCCATTAGACAGAGGGCTAAATTCAAGGTATGCTGTACCATACACAAGAGTCTCAATGGTATGGGTCCGACATACCTGGCCACCAAATTTGTCCCCTATCAGCCCGTCCGCCCTCTTCGCTCGAGCGAACAAGGCCTTTTAGTAGTGCCTAGGGCGAGGAAGGCAAGACAGGGCAGTAAAGCTCTCTCAATAGCTGGACCGTCTCTTTGGAACAGCCTTCCTAATTCCTTAAGGCTTTGCACAGAATACCTTCCTTTCAGGAAGATGCTAAAGACCTTCCTTTTCAGCTTTTAGACAGCTTACGTTCTCCCGATTGCATTGTGGCAGATGTCAAAAGCGCGGAGATGCTCCCATGGGAGTCGATACCAGCGCTATACAAGCCAGTAAATAAATAAATAAATAAATAAATATGTTGCATTGAGTGCAGTGTAATTATGTGCCAGGTAAAGGGTTCAATCTGTAACATGCAGGATGCTGTGAGAAGGTACTGGTGGTCTATGAAGGTGATGGGGAATAGGAAGGGACGGTTGTTTATGGAGACGAACAACAATGCAGGATGATGATGCATTATCTCTGATGGCATAGAGTACAGTAACTCAATCAATGATTGCTGCCCTTAAGTGAAGTGTATGAGGTGCAGTTTGGTCAGTGCGCCCTGATACACGGCGATGCCGGTTTGGTGTTGTATTCTGTTGCCAGTGATTGATGCCTGCTGCATTGTGTGGTCTGTGGGGGCTGGATACAGGGTGCTGTCAATGATGATACAGCAAGTAGTTTCTGTGAGTCGAAAGTGGGAATGGGCAATGCCTGGAGTGTTGGGTAGCAAATGGAGCGAGGACAGTAGTTTCTCGATAGAGGGTGACTGTGTAGTGGGCAGTTGGTGCTGGGAGCGAGAAGCTCTGAGGCAGGATGCGTTGGATGCTGGAAGTTGTCAGTGACTGACGCCTGTATCTAAAATGTGAAGCAAAGTTTGCGAGCAGGATGGTGGATGACACTTGCGAGGTTGTGCTGGCTTTGGCAGTTGGGCGAAGTCCGTGGGTTTGTTTGTAATAGTTGGTGACACATGTTTTTTGGTGGGTGGAAGCTAAAGGCTGGTGTTGCCAGGGTCGGACCTCAGTAGAAAGGGAGGGGTTCAGCGCACTCACCCGGGCTGGTAGCCCCCGCAGGAGCCCCCGTGGGCTGACTGTGGCCCGCACTGTCTCTTCCTCGCCCTCCACCAGCTCTATGGCGGTCCGCAGGCTGCGTTGCTTGCTAGAGCGCCGGTGCTTCCAGCACAGATAGCCCAGCAGGCCGCTTAGGACCACAACCAGGCTGATGTTGTAGTAGCCAGCCATGTAAACGGGTGCCAGCAGTGCCAACAAAGCTCTGCGCAGCTGCAGGAAGCACGGGTGGAAGGAAGCAGGGGGGGCATGGCAGTCTGAGGACAAGGAGGGGGAGGGGGGGCATTGTGGAGAGACTGGGAGAAGAGACACGGGGTGGGGCTGTGTGGGATTCAGAGCCGCCGGGGCAGCTGGTGAGACAGGAAGTATGAGACAAGGGGGCCCCGGGCTGCAGGGGAGGGGGGGCTTGAGGGAGCGTGATATCTCACCCACAGCACGGACATTACCCAGGACAAACAACTGCAAACAAGAGCTATAAGCGACACGCAGGGCGCCGCTCGCAGCCAGGGGGCCCCTCAAGAGTTGATAGTTTTTCAGTATCGATCAATTTCCCCCTCTCTCTGGGCCTGATCGCCGCATCTGCGTGAGGAACGCAGCGATCAGACAGGTAATCAAGGAGCCCTCCCCTGTGGAGTGCGCCCGACCCTGTGAGAATGAAGAGCAGAGTCACCCGCAGGGCGCAGGACAAAAGAGAGAATGAGGGCTCAGATCACCCAGGGTGAGGGGAAGGCACCGAGGTGAATGAAAGGGGCACGAGAGCGGCAGGTGTGAGCACAGCAGCCAAACACGTGGTGCACGTAGAGGAGCACAGCTTATTTATTTATTAATTTTATGCGTTTTTATACAGGGCGGACTTTACCCGAAGGTGTCAGAGCCTTCACAATAGGAACAGGAATGAAACATGAGGAGAAAATTACAAGTGAGCAAATTACAAGAGCAAACGTTAAGTTACATGAGGCAAAAGTGACAATTAAGAGCAAAAAAAATACACGAGGTAGCAAACAGTGGATTACAGGAGGAAAAAGTGACGTGTGCATGTTACAGAAGCGAACAAAGTACAATTAGAGGTAATATACTGCAATTTTCTGTGGAGGAGAGTGGCTTTAGTGGAGAGACGTCTATAATAGCAACATTGGTGTAAACGTGGACATGATTATTCCGTGAGGGGAGATTAATCACGGACTTCAAAACCTGTACCGGACACTCAAGAAGGAGAATGTGCCTAGAAGCAAAGATGTCAAAGCCAAAGCAAAGCTTTTCATGGAGACAGAGATAACCATAATGGATCCAAAAGGCTCACCAGAGCCTGTAGTTGCAAACACTGTGAGCCTGTCATGGACGCGCGTGTGTCTGTGTGTGTTCGAATGTGTCTGTGCGTGTGCGCGTGGGTTTGCGTGTGTGTATGCAGTGTGTGTGTGCCTGTGTATGGCTGTGTATGTGCGCATGCGTGAGTGTAGAGTGTTTGCGCAAGGGAATGAGGCAGGAGAGGGGCACGGCGCCATGCGCGCTCACGAGGTCAAAACTGAGCAGATCTGCGCTCGTGCACCCTCTCCTGTCCACATTCCCAAAAACGGGTGACATTAGTTGTCGAAGCAGACTGCAATCAATGCTTACGCATTGAATGCAGGTCGTGCTTCGACCTAAAAATGCAACAAAGTGATTTTGAAGTAAGAATTTTGAGAACAATCATCAATCCCATGCCTGTGCGAGCTCATGTTTTGGGGGGGGCGAGAAGAACCTGTTTATGAGCAGCAGCTCTACCATATTGAAAACTAAAGTATAATTCAATGTCACATTTTCTTTTGCCAGGGGCTGCTGACCTCAAAGAGCTTTTCCAAACAGTTTATCAGCTCAAAATCGAGTTCACATTTAATTTCAAACCATGTCAGTCACTATCATTGTATGGCAGGTTCACTCAAGAGAATGGTCTCTCCCTTTTAAACACACGTTACAAAATTGTTATCTTACTGACATTCAGTATTTATTGCTTTTTTTACCCAAGACAGGTTCTGACTAACAGCAAAATGTGGCTACACGGCTCATTTCTCAGTCACCCATTATCACTCAGAGGTGTGTGTCAAAAGAGAACAATTCGGCTCTGTGCAGTATGCAGCTAAGGCTCTTACAAAAACAAAAAGTTTGCAGTGGAAGAAACAGCTTGCTTTGTGGTAGACCAGGTGGACAAACTTGTGGGGTGTCCACGATGGATCACCGCGGCAGCATCCATGCTCCATTTTCCAGGGCACAGATAGACAAGAATTCATGCCTAATTTACTGCAGAAACCAGATTACGCAACAAGCTTGTGATACAGGATTATATTCTCACATTTTTTCAGACGCTTCATTGTAGGACCAACGCAGTTCTTTTTCTATAACAGGCTATTCAAATGTAGTGTCTGCCGCACCAAGAATAAAAGCAGTTTGTTTGGAAGACGTCAGATCTAAGAAACGTAAAACTGCTCTGAAGAAAGTCTGAAACTATATAGAGCAAAACATTGCAATGCAATAGGTCTCGTATTTGTGAGAGTTACATCTATTGGCATTGTAAATGACAATGTCTGATCTATGTGTTTTGGTTTGGAGTGTAGTGGATGTATGAAGAGAGACAGCTGCAGCACTGTCTAGAGGACTTAGAATGAGGAATTCCCAATGGGACCAGAGAAGCTGATGAAGCACTGTCTAGAGGACTTAGAATGAGGCATTACCACTGGGACCAGAGAAGCAGCTAACAGCACTGGCTAAAGGACTAAGAATGACGAATTACCACAGGGAACACAGGCACAGCTGCGGCACTGCCTAGGGGAGTTAGAATGGAGGAGTTACCAATGGGAGCAGAGAAGCAGCTAGCAGCACTGTCTGCAGGACTTACAATGAGGAGATTACCACTGGAAACCGACACAGTTACAGCACTGCCTAGAGGATTTAGAATGGGAGAGTTTCTGATGGCACCATAGAAACAGCTGCAGCACTGTCTAGAGCACGGATACTCAAAGTGCGGCCCTCTTGACCTTCAAATGCAGTCCCCTTGGTGAACAGCAGCACCAGCTGCCATTTATTTGCTAGCTCTAATATTTAGAAAAAGATGTTAAATAAATGGGCAAGCATTTATTAGCCTGCAAATAAATGCTTGCCCGTTTATTTAACGTTTTTGAACCTCCTTACACAATCCATGACCCACCTAGACCCCTCCCGCCATCCTGCTGGCATCAGTGCAGCCCTCGGGCACACCACAAACCATACTTTGTGGCCCCTTGGCAAATGTTTGTGTGTACCCATGGTCTAGAGGTCTATGAATGAGAAATTACCACTGGGACCATAGAAGCAGCTGCATCACTGTCTAGAGGACTAAGAATTAGGAATTACCAATGGGAACAGAGACACAGCTAGCAGCACTGCCTAGAGGACTAAGAATTATGAATTACCACTGGGAACAGAGACACAGCTGCAGCACTGCCTTGAGGACTTAAAATGTGGGAATTTCCAACAGGAACAGAGAGCAGCTACCAGCACTATCTGGAAGACTTCTAAATAATTACTGACGGGACCAGAGTAATTGTAATAGTAATAGTATTTACATAGCGCTTACTACCCCTGACGACACGTTGAAGCGCTTTTCTGCAAGTAGCACCTACTCCAAAATTCAAAAAGGATTAGTGGTGAGTTAGTATAGGGAAATTTGAAATGTATTTGAGCGGTGGACATGCGAGTCAGGGTTGAAAAACACAGTGGAGAAGTAGCAGCTAGTAGCACTGTCTAGAGGACTAAGAATGAGGAATTACCATTGGGACCACAGAAGCAGCTGCAATATGGCCGAGAGGACTAAGAATGAGGAAATACCACTGGGAGCCGAGACAGCTGCCACCTATCCAGGTCAGTAAATAGAGTACTGTTAAAGTGGAAGTAATATTGATACTTGTTATTTATAGCAGGTATGAAAGGCCAGAAGTCTGGCATAAAAAGAAATCATTACAATCACTGACCAGTCTATCACAAGTAGTTCAAGCTGAAAGTGATGTCAATGTAGTATCCACTAATATAAAACAATAAGGTAACGATTACGTCTGTCCAGAGTGTTTTAGTTCACTACAAAGGGGGGTAAAATTCAGTGTTTCACAACCTGGCTGTGAGCTCTTCGGAAGATCAGAAAAAAATATATAATATAATTAAGGCTTCCAGTTTTACAGAAAATCACAGACAAAAAAAACCAAAAAAACCAATATGTATCCGGTCAGTATTTATTTTGGAAGCGGAAAAATACAAAAAAATTGCTTCTTTTGAGAGACTCTCCATGCTGTCTTTCATGAATTCTAGACAACAGCTGAACAGATGTACAGCATGAAGAGTTGATAGACAGCATGGAGAGTTAAAAAAACAGGATGAGATTTCCTTAAATACAGGCATATGGTAACATATTAGTATAATGCTAATATGTACCTGTGAGTGCAGTCTTTTGTCATAAGTGGTGGCTTAATATACTAAAACATGATAGGCATCCATGTATGAGCGCACGTCCAAGAGTTAATAGACGTAAAAATATACCTTTTTAGAGCTCCATTTATTCTCAAAACACAAAATAAATATGGATAAAATGAATGAGTTGGCCGAAAAAAATTTATATGGATAAATACAGACGGAAATGTAAAAAAAAAAATTTTTTTTTTTTAACTATTGTGAGCCCCAAATAGAATATACACACACTAAAACTACATGTAACAATCACATATCTGAAAACAAAAGAGACAGACTACAGGAAAAACAAAAGTGTGAGGTTTGTAGCCCCATCCAGTCAGCGATTGCTGTTGTACGAAAAAAACAAGACAATAAGTAGGTGATAGAGTGAAGTCAGCTACATGTCATCAACTCAACACACAATTCACATGGATTTGATCACAACTGCTTTGAAGTACAGCGACTACAAACAGAAAAAAATGATCAATCTGGTTTCCTTGTTTCCCTTCAGAGCTAGAAAAGCGACAGAAGTAACTCATGTTCCCTGTAGTAGCCTGCTGCAGGTTTACAACCTGTTGCACGAGTCTGTCTCATATTACATTAGCCCTCTTCCAATGTTTAATGAGCTAGCTTCTTGAATCCATCTTCAAACCTCATTTATTTTTATTAGAATATTGGAATCTTGAGAGTTCAATTGAAGACAATGGAGTAGCTCCGGGCTTATAATGGCTGGTATAAGCCTGGAGCTCCAACATTCCAATGTTGGACTTTCTATTTCTCCCTTTTTTTATTTAGAACATTCTACCCTTAGTAGGAGGAATGTTCCAACAGCCTTATAGCCCTTCTGCCTCAGACTATACAAGTTGTTAAAGGCCCTCACCATTGTTGTAGGCTCCCGTCTGCAGGTCGGGCATATACCTCAGGTTCATGGCCGCCAACAATCAGTATAGACCTCGGCAACAGGCCATAATAGTCTGCTGTGTTTAGAAAGACATATTTTCAGATAAGCGATGGTGGGTGGTTAACAATAATGTATATTTACGCATCCACATAGTGCCAAAAAACAAGACTCTATTCTTAGCTGCCCTAACCGATAATATCACAACGCAGTAGAAAATTGGCAATGGTTGGGTTTTTAGCCTAAATTTGTTGCATTTTAGGCGAGGTTTCGTCAAAGCTCTTCATGCCCTCTAATGTTCCAGTAGCTGTTACAAACAGGACCCTTTAGGCAGTGATCCCTTTACACACTCTAGATCTTCAAATCCTCAAAAGTACATACTCTGTTTGACTTTCCATGCCACTACGCCCGAAGTAAATCACGCCTTGCTGGACTACATTGTTCTCTCTCCATTACCTTGTTTTTGCAGAGACTGGTTATGAAGGTCATTCATTACAAGGGACGAAAGGGCCCATCTTTCATTATTCACATTTATACAGTGGCTTGGGAAAGCAAAGATTGAGGCTTGAACGATATATGCTTGAAAAGAAAAAAAGTTGTATGCGTTCAATGGACCTCAGTGGTTGATCGAGTATTCATAGTATGGATGGAGGGGGAGGATTATTAGGATCTGTATCGGGAATGTTATGAAACAAACTTTCTAGACCAAAAGGTTAATTTATGGGGCAAAGCGACACATCAGCTGAGGAAGTCCCTCAACAATCTTAGAAAGAAAACTCCCACAGGAGAGGGTGACTGGAATATTAAAAAGTAGTTTGTAAAAGTAATTAAAAGGAAGGAGCAGGCACTGAATAACGAATTAAGACAGATACACAAATACTCCAACTCCGGGTTTGCGATTTGGTTCAAGGAGTTAAAAATGTTGCACCGAAAAGCAGCATGGGCCGCCAAGCAGGTTTTCATTGAAACATTTTTCTTACCTCAACAAAATCAGCGCCAATTCTGCTTTCTTTCTATTAATACATCAGATAAGACCAACGCTGGAGGTGAGGCTAATAATGTACATCGTGATAAACCGGTGGATTACATTCAATCATTGTATTTTGACACTACTGTGTAACTTTACCACGGGTCTGCCCAATCAGACCGTGTCCATTGTGCCAACTAACTTGAATACCAGCGAGAGAGGTAACTTATCCTCTGCACTTTGGCTTAGATGTAATTGTTATTGGCAAACACGGTTATCCAGGTCCAATGTCCAATCAATTACACCTTTTTTTAATGATGTCAAATATAAGGGGCTGATTTGGTCCTCTGTACCAAGTCTTGCTACTAAGCTCTTGGAACATCTCTATTCGTCAGAGATTTAAGTAAGGGAGGGGGGCGACCAGAATAATTCTAGGCCAATTGCCTTGTCAGATGTAGAGGCAAAGGCTTACATAAACCAACTGGGTGGCCAGCTGAGGCCTTTCACCTTACTTCCATACTGGGTTTTGGCCCAAATGCAGCACTTTTAGATAATGTTTTTGCAATGTTTATTTTACTGCATCAATATATCCACACCCACAGTGGTGTAATGAAAGTTTAAGGGGCCCCCTCCAATGTACACGGAGAGAGCTCTGCTCCGGATTTAATCCAGAGCGCTCAGGCCGGAGTACTGTGCTGAGGGGGAGCCTGCAGCTCGGGGTTCCATCTACAACCCAGCTTCCCCTCATATTACTTGTTGACTTTATGCTTGTCTTTGACCACGTACAGAGTTCCACTGCCTTTTGGCTAGCTTTGTGCGATAGAAATAACACATACAGTGGCAGACTGTCACTCACCTCTAAACAACAATATGCTGAATTCGTCCTGGTGTAATTTTACACAGGGACACATTCAGCAGCGCCTGCACGTTGTCGCAACAATCGCATTCGATCGCGTGCAGGTGGGGAGGAGTCTTTCTTAGTTCAGACTCCTGCTGGGCCCAAAACGAAGCCCCAATCTGAGGGGTGATTAGGCCTCCTTTTGTTCGAGTCTCCTGGCTGGGAGCAGACAGGAGCCTCATACCTGATGCAAAATGAAGCGGAGGGGAAACACCTTGCTAGCACTCCACACACAATTAAGAAAGAGGCAGCTTTTCATGTTTAGGAGATAATCATGCACTGTAACAATGTCAGATGTATTGGTCTTTCCCGGTATTTACACACAATAAATGTAAATTATATAGTGCTTACTACCCCTGGGGAGGACTTGTGCCCTGATTAAAACGTATATTTTTAGACTGTTAAAGGACATGCACTGTAGCCTGGTCCAAGCTAATTGAAATCCCTCGAAATTCTTCTCAAACGTTGTGGTTATAAAAAGTTGTCCTGTAACTGGATTGCATCATGTGAGACTTTCTGAATAAGTGGAGACACACTGGATCGAGGTCCTTCTCCTCCCAGTCACGCACGAGCAGACACCGAAGGCACCGCCCCTTGTAAGTGCGGGAAATGAGGGGCCTAGCCCGAGCCAGCAGTTATTATTGACCCAGAACCGGGATTCGGCTGGCCCCCGTGAACTATGATGCATGTGTCCGTCTAATGACATCAGACAAATCAAGCACTGCCCGCACGGTGCCTGCTTTCCATCTAGAGCAGTAACTTGCAGGCGGAGAGGGGGCCTCCCGTTTCACTTCCAGCTGGGCTGGACACAAAGGCCAAATTTAAGGGACCGCCAGCCCTTCTTTAAATTGACAATGATCCTGGCTGGAGGCTAGCCTGAGCCTCTCTCACCTAAGTGCCAATGCAGTGAATGGAAACAAAGGAAGGCAGCCTGTTATCACTTCACAAGTACTCAAGAGAACAATGGAGGCAGGTTTGTGCCAGAGCAGTGAGACAAAAAAATAGTTTAAATAGCACTTACTACTTTTTTTTGTAGTTCTTTTATATCACTAATGATCCCAATGCAGGATGCACAGCTGTTCACATCACAAGCACGCATTCTACACCGACAATAAATGGTACTTGTGAGAAAATGAATGTACAGAATGTGTTACAAAAGAAAGAGGCATTATATGTTACGAGTACATGGTCGGTAGAAAGAAAGTCGGGGTTTAAAGCAACGCAGTGCTGGAGGTTGTCTGTAATAAGACTATCACTATCCAAATATACCCTTTTATGAGCAGTATAATAACAGGAATAGAGCAAGAAAAAAATAAGGGTATAAACCCTGCTTTATAGTTTTGATGCAGCTGCTCGATACTGGTATTTATCATACTGGGCTATTCTAGAAGGATTGAAATATATGAACTACTTTGTCAAAAGCAACTACCCACGTATCTATCTACATAAAATAAAAAGGTTTGTTTTGCAGGAGAAAAGAACCCTCTTACGCGACTTTGTGTGTCAAACTGTGTCACTATACAAAACACACATCTCTCCAGCAAGTGCATTAATAACCAGTCATTTTACCATTATTACTATTATCATCCTCCTCCCCTGGATTTAGTAGTCACACGAAGATCTGTGCAGCAAGCGCTTCAACCTCATCAAATATTCTACATGAACCCAGAACAGATTTACTGTCACGTTTGTCCTTGTTGCGATATCTGTAGGAAGATTTTTTTTTTTAACAATAGATCTATAAATTGCCTGTCAGACTCTGCCCCTCGTGACCCCCCTCCCACGGTTGCCACATCCTGACCCCCCTAATGTATGGGTTCCCGAAATATTTATTCCCCCAATTCCATCTCTTCTCTTGGGGCCCCCACCGCAGCCAGTAAGACTACCAGAGACACGCCTCACACCCGGCCGGAAGCCCGGCAGACTCGGCGCCCCTTACCTTCTCGTTCCACCTGTGCAGGTCGCTGTAGCGCACTTTGCAGAGCAGGAAGCCCTCCAGGTACAGGTAATAGAGCTGGAATCAAAGGGCACAACCGGGTCAGTCAAAATACAGGGCTAGAAGACACCATGCGCGCTTAAAGTCCAGTGTTTACGGTAGTTACTTAACCACATAGCGGGATCCGAAGGAGTCCACCAGGTCCTGCGTGAAGGGGATGCTGAAATGCATGGTGAAGGCGGATGCAGGCCGGGCCGCTGACCTCTGCCCCTACCAGTGGATGCTACCACCCTTCGGGGGAAGCCAAACTCGACTGCTTCTCGTGCACTGGAAAACACGCTCCCTGGGCTCGAGCACCTGCGCCAGAACCCCCCTCCGTCCCTGGTATGCAGCAAAACCGGCTCTGCTCCTCCGAGGGAAGGCAACCCACAGAGTCCCTGGCCTCCCCGGTCCCGGTTTCTTGCACCGGAATTTACTCCGCCTCGGCGCCAGAAATCAATGCCCCCTGCCCTAGAAACCACGCGCTGCCCCTGCTCACGCAGTCACCCCCTGCGCTGCCCCGCGGCTCACCCCTCTGTGCTCCCTACTACGCCTGCCGCCCTCTCACTGCCTTCTCCGGCTGCACCTGTGGCGCTCAAGGTGATGTTCCTCAAGAGTTCGGTGAGGGGAGGCCCCTCGAGCAGTACCACCTCGAGAAGGAGGGAGGTACGTGCGCAAAAACACAGCCCCCGTGTAGTTATTGTTTTCCAAAGCTCCTCGCTGAACGTGCTCGTCGCAGCACACTGGTTTCTGCAGGGCGTGGCGCGCAGGATAGTTACATCCAAACCTCACCAAACCCAGCCTTAGGCCTTCCCGAGAGCACGGGGCAGGCGAGGCCAATTCACAGCCTGGGGGAGGGGGTTGCAGGTGGGGGAAACTAGAAACATTTACATGACGTCGCTCAGCTGATTGTGTTTTCGTTGTTGGTAACACCGCCCGTGTTTGGAGAGGAGAATGGGCTTACTGCACCCTGCGATGATAAGGAATACACGTGAAACTCTGCCCCAAAGTCGCCATGTAGCACGGTCGGACTAGCATGCAGGGCAATCTGTCAGGGCCTGAATTGAAGGGCTGGCCTGACAGATTAGTGTATGCCTAGGGTTGTGTTTTTTGGCTGTTTGTGGGCCTGTTTTATGGTCTGCTCTCCGCTGGCCCGTTTTTATTACTGCTAATTCCTCTGATATTATTATGCGCGTTCCCTAGGGCAGGCACAAATGCAAGCAGCTCCTATACCTTCCAAAACACACATACAGCGAGCTCGGCCTTTATCGGGTGAACATTCACTGCTCCGATCGGCAACTGTGGGACACTTTATTATCTATCAGATTAACTAATAGGGGGTCACTTTTAATTTGGTGCTCATGCCTGTTTTCTGTCTCCGTCCCACCCAGGCATGTGGTACATACATGTCTGTTGGTGTGTAGGACTGCTCGGAGTCGGATGTTTTACAAAAATAAGGGAGGCAAAAGAGAGAAGGTAAGATTTTGATTATTAAACAAGCATTGGCCATCTAGCATTTCAATCAGAAGAACTGTTACACAATAATCAGCAGATAAAACAGAAAACCGTGAAAACTGTACACCTGCCTAGAAAAAGATCTGGAAAGTTGTGTGATGGGGTCAGAGGTGTATACAAAGTATGGGCCCTGTCCTGTGATCTTGAGTGCAACCCGGAATGGGGTTTTGGTGTGGTTAGTGACTGTGTTGTGCAATAGAGTGTGATAAAATAGCAAAATATCCTGGGACTAATTTGTTAGCCTTTCGCGTACAGGTAAGAGCATATACACTATTTTTCTCAACTCCACACCAAACTAATAGTTATAATATGAGAAGCTTTCAATTTGCAATCACCTGTCACGGAATGTCCCATAGTCGGAGCGTTTGTTGGAGAGAAATATCTTGGGGGCAGATTTACAAGTCCCTTGCGCCACTTTTGCGTCATTTTTAACATGGAAAAAGTGACGCAAAAGTGGTGCACGGGCTTGTAAATCTGCCTGTGGCACACAGTTGAGTTCTCAGTGGGATCGCAATGTCCGGATTACGGTGTAGCCGCCCATCTCTGCAATAAAAGCCGAGTTTTCTGATTAATTTAGATAAGTTTAGAATCTGAGAGCAGCAGGCTGCATGAGGGTCCCTGCAGCCTCCTGTTAACCCACTGAACTAACCGAGATTGAAAAAACTGAACTGCAAATCACACACAGATCGAAAATATGCAGTTGTATGTTGTGTCTGCAGTTTTCTTTCCATTTATATTATTTTTGTAGTTCTCTCCATTCATCCTTTTCCACACATAAGCAGGTACAGTTTGGGGAGTACTTCTGTGAAGTTTCTTCATGCCTAAACAGGAACAGCAAAGGCAGCAGCGGTGCGGGTTTAATTCACGTGACCAGTGTAGCGCTCTAGTAATCCGAGGGTCTCGGCTGAGCCCCGGAAGCACAAGCACACATTGTAGCACCTTCTGGCCAGGCGTGGCCAGAAGGCTATAAATAAAAGGTCGGAAGTCGCTCGGGACTTCCGCTCCGACCAATGCTCATACTGTGTGGTGTCCAATTATTCCTGCTCCCATAGTGCCCCCATAACTGTTTCCCCCTTTTAGATTCCTCGCTAACCGACCACCCCGACACTGGCGACGAGGGTGGGATGCCAACAGTGATACCCCCGAGAAAGAAGAACCTCACCGGAGCAGCTCGCCGCGTGACCGCCGGCACCAGAACGGCCTGCGACGCGGCTGCCAAAGAACCGGAGCCGGTTGGAGTCCCTGGAAGAGCCAGTGGTCTCGAAGGCCCAAGCCGGTAAGCAGCAAGAGCTGCATGGGGGACCGGCAAGCGCGAAGCCAAGGGAACGCAGAAGAAAGCAGGCCCAGCGCCGGAGAGGCCTGATCGGCCGAAGAAGGAGTGCGCGCATGCGCAGTAGACGCGAGGCCAGCGCCAGAGACGAGTGTGAAGGCCCCCACCGAGGCAGAATCACCGGCAGGGCTGAGGAAAAGCCCAGAAACACACGTGCGCGAGAGCCGCGCACAGAAAGGGAACTGGAAAAAAATAATAATAATAAATAAGAACAATAAAGCAAATAAGCATTGGCCCACAGGACAAGCCCAAACAATAAAGCAAACAAGCATTGGCCCAGAGGACAAACCCAAACAAACATTGGCACAACCAATCACAGAAATAAACAAGCACTGGCACAACCAAGCGCCCACACAGGCATAGAGGCACCTTAAACAGCAGAGCCAAGCAGAGGCAATAAACAAACACTAGCACCAACAAGCAAAGCTAGCAAAGAGACTCAACCACCACCATGTCAAATCCACCAAATGCAGTCGCCGGAGGGCAACAAGCAGGAAGCCCACCAATTGCTGTGGCAGGAGGACAACAACAAGCCATGCCCCCAGCGGGACCACTCCCGGTGCAGCAAGCAGGACCTCAAGCACAGCAGTCAGCGCACTCGCAGATACAAGCGCTACCACCTTTTAGTGAGCTCGTTGATCCAGCAACAGCGGCCCGAGGTGGGCAGTATGGCTGGGGCGGTTGAATAACCACTTCGTGGCCACCAAAGAAAAAGACAACGAAGTCAAAGGATCACTATTGTTACATTTTGGTGGCGAAGAAATCTACAAGCTTTTCGCTCATCTGCCGAATAAAGGAGGAGCAGATGATTATGATGCCGTGGTACAAGCACTGAATGCACGCTTCCACCCACAGCTCAACCCACATTACGAGCGATTCAAATTCAGGCAATCAAGACAGAGAGAAGGAGAGACAATGGACGCCTTCCACGCACAATTGAGAGAGTTGATAAGCACGTGCCCAGAAGATGATCAAACGAAGGAAGTCACCGCGCAGCTGATACAAGGATGTCGCAACAAACCTCTGAGGACGCTAATATTGCGTCAGCCTCGCATCACGCTAGACAAAATACTACTTCTGGCGCGGTCGCATGAATTATCGGATGTCAGGTCCTCAGCAATGGAGGCCGCTCTAAACCCCAACGCAGACACAGGAGCAACAGTAAAGACCGAAAGAGTTGACGCCGGCCGCAGTGGGCGATGGCCAACAAGAACCGCGCGAAGATCACTATGTGGCTATTGCGGACGTGAATAACATGGCCCAGAGGCCTGCCCGCTCGTGGAAAGACATGCTCAAAGTGTGGAGTGCTGAACCACTTCGCCAGCGTCTGTAGAGGAGGTTTCTGCGGAAGGACCCAGTGCGGAAAAAAGACGCTATCAGGAACCGTAAGGCAGCTAGCGTTAGATGATGCCCAGTCACCCCGGTCAGCGAAGTCCCAGCATCGGCGATACGACCGCCTAGACAACTGCTCGACTGAAGAGGATGATGAGTGCTACTTTGTATCCTTCACAAGTGACCTGAAGAGGCGGAGGAGGCCGCAACCCAAATGCCAAATCCAAATCGACGGGTCATTAGTAACGGGAGTAATAGACACAGGCGCCACCGTTAATGTGATGGGGATACAGCACTACAAAGCACTCAACCCAAAACCACAACTAACTCCGTCAAAAGTTCGGATATTGACGTATGGAAGCCAAGAACCGCTCCCCCTGCGTGGAAAGATGGTAGTACAAGTCAAGTCCGAAGAACGAGAAGTAACGACGACCTTCCACGTCGTGGACAAAGAAGCTGATCTCCTGGTCGGGAGTCACACAGCGGAAGACCTAAACCTCATTGCATTTGCAAATGCAGTAAAGAGCCTACAAACTGAAGACATCTTGCAACTCTTCCCATCGCTCTTTGAAGGCCTAGGAACAATCAAGAGGCCACCCGTGAAGCTCCATATTGACAAGGCTATCCAGCCAATCGCGCTAACACACAGGAGGATTCCATTCCACCCGCGGGCAGCCGTAGAACAAGAACTCACCCAGCTGGAGAAACAGGGGGTCATTGAAAAAGTGACTGGCCCAACACCGTGGGTGTCACCTATGGTGATAGCGGAAAAGCCTCGACAACCCAGGAAGATAAGGATTTGCATTGACATGCGGATGCCCAACAAAGCGATCAAAAGGGAAAGACACATTACACCGACAGTAGATGACATATTAACGGACCTTAATGGAGCCCAGTGGTTTTCAAAACTAGATCCGAACGCTGGCTACCACCAGCTGAGGTTGGCAGAAGAGAGTAGGTATATCACCACGTTCTCGACCCACCTAGGCCTCAGACGCTACAAGCGATTAAACTTCGGGATATCTTCAGCCGCTGAAATATTCCAGAACACTGTCAAAGAGATACTATCAGGTCTATAAGGAGTGCTCATCGTCAGCGATGACATATTAATACACTCAAAAACAAGCGAGGAACATCACCGCAGGTTGAGAGCGACCCTCAAAAAGCTGGCAGAACACGGGGTGACCCTGCACAAGGACAAGTGCCAGTTTTTCCAGAAGTCCATAGAATTCTTTGGATACGTGTTTGATGGTGAAGGAGTCAGAGTGGACCCCCGGAAGTCCCAAGCCATCAAGCATGCACCTGCCCCGATGACAGCATCGGAAGTGAGAAGCTTCCTGGGCATGGCCCAATACTGTGCAAGGTTTATCCCCAACCTCGCAACTATCGCAGAACCCCTCCGCAACCTGACCAAGAAAGATAGCCCCTGGAAGTGGGCCCGAGAAGAAGAAGAAGCGTTCAATAATATCAAAGACGCTCTACTAGATGGAACCACCATGTCATACTTTGATACCTCGAAACGGACGGAGATATTAGTAGATGCCAGTCCGGTCGGTGTGGGTGCACTACTGACCCAGGAGACAGAGCCAGGAATATGGGCCCCTCTAGCCTTTGCCAGCAAGGCACTCACTGCGACTCAAGCAAGATATTCCCAGATAGAAAGAGGAGCCTTAGCTGTCAAGTGGGCTTGCAACCACTTCCATTTATACATCACTGGATGCCCGTTCCGAATGGTCACAGACCACCAACCACTAATTCCTCTGTTCAAAGGCACCACACCTCATCCACCGCTTCGAATTGAATGATGGCCAATCCAAATACAACAATATCAGATGGACCTCGTCTATAGACCTGGAGGGAAAAATCCGGCAGATTTCCTATCTCGACCCCCGTCTGCTGGAGTAGTGACCGAAGACTAGCAAGATACACAAATGGAAGAGTCAGTAAACATGGTAGCCCAAGGGTCATGCCCCCGGGCACTATCAGCATCCGTGATTGTGGATCAATATCCCAATGACATAGTGATTCGAAGGGTCGTCGACGCCATTCAAGCAGGATCCTGGGATGGGTTTCTACGAAACACCCAAGACTGGAGCGAGGTAGATCGATCCCGGCTGGGAAAATTCTGGAAGATACACAATGAACTCAGCATGGCAGAGAATGGACTGATATTGAGAGGGCGTCGGATCGTGATACCTCTGACTCTCCAAGGGCAAGCAACGGTGCTGGCCCACTCAGGACATCAAGGCACCCGACGCATGAAAGACAGAATGCGTGAAAAAGTGTGGTTTCCTGACTTAGAAAGCAATGTCGACAAAGTGGTACAGAATTGCAGGGCATGCCAGCTGACCAGTACACCTGAAGCGCCAGCACCCATAATCACAGAAGACCCAGCACCAGCCCCATGGTCATGGGTCAGTCTAGACTTTGGCAGTCTCCCCGATGAGAGAGTAACGGTAGTGCTCATAGATAGCTACACTAAATACCCCATTGTGGAGGTGGCTGCATCCACTAGCTTTGTGAACATTCAACCGATCCTCGCCAAGGTTTTTGCCATGTTTGGAATCCCGCAGATTCTCAAGACCGATAACGGACCCCCATTTCAAGGGAGTGATTTCAAAGAATTCCTGCGAGGATTAGGAGTGAAGCATCATCGCATCACACCACAGTGGCCCCAGGCCAATGGCGAGGTCGAACGGTTCATGCGAACCATTAGCAAGATCCTGAGAATCGCCGCCGTGGAAGGCACCGACCCTGAGAATGCGATCCAACGCTTTCTCGGAGAATATCGAAGTACGCCCCACAGCACCACTCTGAGATCACCATGGTCCCTCATGCTTGCAGGATCCCGGAAGGACATACTTCCGATGGCTGAAAACTGGAGGCCGGAACTATACTCCCCTGAGGACACCCAAGAAAAAAGAAGGCGGAACAATGACAGAGCAAGCAGGAAGCGGAGAGCTCATGAACGATCGCTCATGCCCGGAGACACCGTGCTGATCCGAGCAAGGCGACCCGGCAGGAAGTTCCGCACTCCTTATGAGGCAGAAGCATGGACAATCAAAAACACAAAAGGAACTGCAATAACCGTGCAGAGGAACGGAGAGGAGGTGACATGCAATGTCTCATGGTTCAAACGAATTCCATCTGACTCTGGCTGTGAAGAGCGAGTTGATGAACCCGGGGCAGATGAGCCCACTGAAAGAGAAGAAGGGCATGCCCACACAGAATCACTCCCTAACGCAACCCTGCCACCGTCGCATTCTCCACCCCGACCAGTTGTTGCACGAACACCAGCAAGAGGAAAATAGCGATATGATCTCCGACCTAATCCAAGACCCAACCAGAAGCTGGCGGACTTTGTGTGTTGATGTTCATCAACCTGGCCGTAGTTAAAAGACTAACTCGGGAAGGGATGTAGCGCTCTAGTGTTCCGAGGGTCTCGGCTGAGCCCCGGAACCACAAGCACACATTGTAGCACCTTCTGGCCAGGCGTGTCCAGAAGGCTATAAATAAAAGGTCGGAAGTCGCTCGGGACTTCCGCTCCGACCAATGCTCATGCTGTGTGGTGTCCAATTATTCCTGCTCCTATAGTGCCCCATAACTGTTTCCCTCTTTTAGATTCCTCGCTAACTGACCACCCCGACAACCAGCATTAGCAGCAACCGCGCAAGTTTCATTTACAGCAGTCAGTCGCACTTGTGATAACTTATCACTAGAGTGACAGGACAAGAACTCGATTTTAGACCTAATGACCATTCCACCATCAGAGAATACGTTCTCAGTACTGTTTCTATGCCTATTCAGTTCAATGCCTTACTGCTGAGACTGGCAATAAACACGCCTATAAGCAGTGGTCGAAGTGGGGAAAAAAAAGTAGGGGAACTGTGGGTGGAGAATCAGGGGGCGGGAATAACCGAAGATTGTATCAGTGGGCGGAGTCAGGGGTGTGACTAGAAGTAGCAAAACATACCAATTTTTTGTACATTTAGCATTTCACTGACCAGTTACAGCTTATAACGTTATTTAATTCAAACAATGAATAAACATGTGTATTTGAGGTTTAATTAAGGAAAAAGCAAACACTCATAGGGAACACAGTTTTATGTAAAGCGTGCAAAATATAAGCAGGAACAACATGTTACCTTAATGCCTTTACTCTCATTGTTCAGAAATCCATGAGTATTTTTTGTTTCAAACATTGAGGACATGAATACAGGGCTCCTCCTGTACACATGCATTAAGGAGGGCTCAGAAAAGAAAGGGACTCTTCAAGAGAATCTAGACTCAAGGAAACCCACAAAGGCTCCTTCATATTCATGTCAGCCAGCTCAATCATAATATAGCAAAAAGAACAACTGGTGGATAGAATGCAGAATAATGTCATACATTTACCCCAGTACAGAGATCTGGGCCTAAATCCATAGTTTTTTGCTCAACGTGCCATTCCAGTTTGGACCCAGCCATATGCAAATCAGTCTTGATGCTGCACCCAATGGGAACAGTCCAGGCCGAACTGCCAGGCCAGGTCCTCCCTGGACTGGAAACAAGCATCCTAGGACCGGTTTTGGGCTTTCAGCCCTCATCAGCCAGGATAGCTTGATTCCAGTGGCATGGAGAGCACAGGACCCGCGTCTGGGCACACTCGGGGTGACAAAAGCAAAAAGAACAACTGATGGGCAGAATGTAGAACAATGTCATACATTCACCCCAGTACAGAGATCTGGGCCTAAATCCATTGTTTTTTTGCTCACCATGCCATTCCAGTTTCCTCTTCTGCCCCATCACTTCTCCTGCCCCGTCCCTTCTCCTGCCCCATCACCTCTCCTGCCCCGTCACCTCTCCTGCCCTGTCACCACTCCTGCCCCGTCACCACTCCTGCCCCGTCCCCTCTCCTGCCTGGTCACCTCTTCTGCCTGGTCACCTCTTCTGCCTAGTCACCTCTCCTGCCCGGTCACCTCTCCTTTCCTGTTGCCGCTCCTGGCCCGTCACTGCTCCTGGCCCGTCACTGCTCCTGCCCCGTCACTGCCCCTGCCCCATCACTTTTCCTGCCCCATCACCGCTCCTGCACGTTCACCGCTCCTGCCCGATCACCGCTCCTGCCCCATCACTTCTCCTGTCTCATCACTTCTCCTGCCCCGTTCACTGCTCCTATCCGTTCACAGCCCCTATCGGTTCACTGCTCCTGCCCAGTTACCAATCCTGCTCATGACTAATCACCGCTCCTGCCCGATCACTTCTCCTGCCCCGTCACTTCTCCTGCCCCGTAACCTCTCCTTTCCTGTCGCCTCTCCTGTCCCGTCACTGCTCTTGCCCAGTCACCGCTCCTGCCCAGTCAATTCTCCATCCCCGTCACTTCTCCATCCCCGTCACTTCTCCTGCCCCGTCACTTCTCCTGCCCCGTCACTGCTCCTGCCCCGTTATTTCTCCTGCCTTGTCACTTCTCCTGCCTTGTCACTTCTCCTGCCTTGTCACTTCTCCTGCCCTGTCACTTCTCCTGCCCTGTCACTTCTCCTGCCCTGTCACTTCTCCTGCTCATTACTTCTCCTGCCAGGTCACCTCTCTTGCCCCATCACCTCTCCTTTCCTGTCGCCTCTTCTGTCCCATCACCTTTCCTGCCCAGTTCACTCTGTGTAGAACATTGACAAATTACACAAGGGGGCAAGTTCCCCACAGTACTCTGTTTGGGGAAAGCTCCTCTGTTATGCCCTCCTCTTTCTTGAGCTCGCCCATGTGCTTCTCCCCATTACTTCCCCACAAGCGGCCTCCGTGTTGCTTTCCACCAATCCTTGAATTGCTTTTTCTCCTTCCTTTCCATTCTTGCTTTTGTGTCCCCTTCAGCTCTCTCCATCTGTTGCTCCTGCGTCCCAACTGTCTTGCTGCGGTGCCCCCCACCCTCCCGTTCACTTACAAAAAAAACACACCATTGCACATTCATGTTTTTTAGTTACCTGGTACAACTTGGATCAGTAATAAAAAAACAACACGTAATTTTGTAGGGGCTCACATGTATGGTGCGTGCGCCTATAAATATACACAGGTGGCCATGTCGAGGGCTTTTGTAATATTATTTTTTACTTTAGCCACCCTGCATTGAATCACTGATGCTGTGAAGCGTTGCTGAAAACCATTGCCATTTATAATGGCTCACACAGGCGAGACCTAACGGTTTTGTCTGGCACATGATATGCATAAAGGCAGGCAGCGGCAGGCGCATTGTCATTCCAAAGGGGATAATCAGCCTCAATCGGAATGACAATGGGCCTGCCCACAGTCTGTGAGAGCTCAGGGAGGGGCTGCTGCAGCCTCTGGAGCTCAACAGAGAAGTGTGAGCCGCCCCTGGGCCACCACACAAGCTGAATGAAAAAATTATTGTTTTAATAAAGTACAACTATTCTTGCCATCCCAGGATGCTTCTTTGAAAGAAAGAAGTAGGGGAACGGACTGAAATATATTTTTTAAGTAGGGGCACGTCGTGCCCTTCCGTCCCCGCCCACTTCTACCACTGCCTATAAGCAGGAACACTGAAATTATGCAGCATCGGAAAAGAACATATTATGCACATGGTTGGCTAAATGATATGGCCAGAAAAAGTATATTATGCAGCATTATGGTGCATTTTCTGTGGCAGTATTATATTGTTATTTTGTCCTTTTAGCACACGTTATCACAAAATAATTCCCAGGCGCTATGCAAAATACAAAGATTTCTTACGAAAATAAAGTATACTCATTCATCATATCCTAATTTAAAATGTTATCTACCAACAAGTAATTATCATTTTCTATTGTGCTTGGAAGTTCCAGAACACTAGGACTCTCATTACCAGTTTGTGAAAATAGGATGGGTTTTTTACGACATGTGGTAAATACCATTATGTTTCCCTCTTTTAGATTCCTCGCTAACTGACCACCCCGACAACCAGCATTAGCAGCAACCGCGCAAGTTTCATTTACAGCAGTCAGTCGCACTTGTGACAACTTATCACTAGAGTGACAGGACAAGAACTCGATTTTAGACCTAATGACCATTCCACCATCAGAGAATACGTTCTCAGTACTGTTTCTATGCCTATTCAGTTCAATGCCTTACTGCTGAGACTGGCAATAAACACGCCTATAAGCAGTGGTCGAAGTGGGGAAAAAAAAGTAGGGGAACTGTGGGTGGAGAATCAGGGGGCGGGAATAACCGAAGATTGGATCAGTGGGCGGAGTCAGGGGTGTGACTAGAAGTAGCAAAACATACCAATTTTTTTGTACATTTAGCATTTCACTGACCAGTTACAGCTTATAACGTTATTTAATTCAAACAATGAATAAACATGTGTATTTGAGGTTTAATTAAGAAAAAAGCAAACACTCATAGGGAACACAGTTTTATGTAAAGCGTGCAAAATATAAGCAGGAACAACATGTTACCTTAATGCCTTTACTCTCATTGTTCAGAAATCCATGAGTATTTTTTGTTTCAAACATTGAGGACATGAATATATTTACCACAATATATGTGGTAAACACCATTACGACAGGGCCTTGCTTAATTTAGGTCGGTGGTTGCCGACTTGCCGGTGGGGGCAACCAGCACTCATTTTTGGGGACCCTTGCTTATTTTTCAGCATCAGGTATTTACTGAGAGCAAGAGAGGGAAAACTCACAAAGCAGAAAGAGAGAGGAAGAGGAAGACAGAAAGAAATGGGAGACAGCAGAAACCTGCAAAAGTAAGATAAAGGCGCAGAAAGTTTCTGGTAGTGGATTCAAAAGGTATGAGGAGGGGCAGCTGGCACATATGTGCACCAGTGGCGCGGGCAGGCAACTAAGTAGTGGGTGGGAGTGTGCATGAAGGCAAGGCGAGTGGCAAATAATAACAGGCATTGGGAATGCAATAGGTCTCACATTAGTTGGAGTTGGAGTTAGAGTTACATTGTCTTTTTTACCTAGTCATGTTGCCGGGTGCAGTACCATATGTGGCCAAAAGAGGTCCTATGGGACCTCTTGTGGCCACATATGGTACTGCACCCAGCAAAATGGCTCGGCTAAGGATATGGCGTAGTGGGGAGCTGCCGACTGGTGGGCGGGGGATCCAGGTTTGAGCCTGCTGTTATGCTCAACATCCTGTGATGTTGGGCTGTTGTTTAAGTTCCATGAGTCCATGGCTAGTAACAAAAAACACAGCAATAACAAAAAACACAAGCAAATCAGCAGAGGCCTCGGGGGGGGGGTGTGTGACCGGCAGGGGTGAGTCAGTGGTTCACAGGGATATTAAGGGGTGTAAAGCAACCAAAGCAGTGTTGTGGGAGTGGTGAGGGGGAGGCACGGGGAGATAAAGGGATGAAAGCAAATGATACTACAGAAGTTTCACTGCACAATTAAACAGAACAATTTAGGAGCAAAACGGCAAGCCAACTAAAAAAAGAGTTCCATCTAAGTATAAGTAACCTGAACAGTAAGAACACATATAAGAGGGGCAGTCCTCATGGGAGGATACAACATTCCAAAAGGAGGGACTACTAAGTGTATTTACCAATGAAAAGGCAGCATTTCTAAAGAACACCAACCAAAGAATATCCTTGATACAGAGCTGCATAGACGAGACCTAATAAAAGAAAGTCACGTACATTTCCTGTTGTCTGTCCGTCGCCCTCTTCGGTCCCATCTCCACAGACTCCAGGAAGTTCCATTAATCAATGCTGGTGCTACTCTTACCAGCATGAGGACAGTACCAGGATTGGATGGAGCATCCTAGCTGGATGCTCAAGAGAGCTGGCCAGAGTGACTTTCGCACTTTGGAGGGTACCTCTTGCTCCTCCAGTCCTCCTCTGCTGCCAATCGGAATCAGCGGAAGACACGCCACCACTAATCCTAGCTGCTAACTGTGAAAAACTGGCAATGAAATCATTTCATTGCCATTTTATTTTTCACATTTAGGGCCGCTGTGGATGGGGGTGACGCCCCCTTGCACTTACAAAGAAACCACCAAGGGGTATGAGTTGGATTCAAGAGTACGCAGCCTTGGTATTCAGCCTGCTGACATTAAATTGCACCTGCCACTGGGTTCCAAGCAGAGCTTCGGACACTGGTACTCATTCTAAAACAAATTAAGCACTGGGTGTACAACTGTGCTAGAAGCAGAAGACAGAGGTTAAGGTCTGCTTGAAGGCACAGGTGATCTGGAAGAAAAAGCTAGAAAGAAGTATATGCATCAACTGCTCTAGGAGCGGAAGCGAGAGGTACAGCTGTACTAGATACCAGCATTGCTGGTGTGCTAGGAGTTCAAACCAGAGGTACAGTTGCAACATAACCATAACCCACAGGTATGGATGTCCTAGAATGTAGTGGCAGAGGTACAGTGCTTCTAGAAACACAAGCCAGGGGTATGGGTGTGTTGGAGCGTGTACTTGTTCTTGAAGCAGAAGCCAGAGCACATGTGATCAAGAACCAGAAGCCAGGCATGCAAGTGTTTCAAAAGCTCTGAGCAGGGCTACTGATGTGCTAGAAGGTGTGAGGATGGTTTAGATGCTGAAGAACATCCAGGGGTTACAAGGCTGCAGTTCTGTTAACCAAGGCCATTTACCTCAGGTGTCCAGTACTATTGTCACCCTAAAAGGAAAACTAAGTACGCACCTTCAGCATTTGACTCTCACAGTGGCAACAACAGAGCTATCCAAGGCACCCCCAGGAAAGTGATCTGGGCTAGAAACACAGCAACATACTTAATAGCACTCAATACATCATTAGCTTGTCAGTGCTTTTATCTGTAACAAATATTTTAATGCTTCAAAGCAAAATACTACCCATAACATTGCAAATAAATACTCAAAATACAGTTGGCAAAACATTATGTCAAATAGAAGACAAGTCCATTACCAGCCTCTAGTAAAGGTGGTCCCTGCAGATAACCAGGGTGCAAATCATGTACCCTATATTACTGTAAAAGTGTGTAATAAAAGCCTTAAATTCTGTTTAATTTATTTGTGAGAAACCATGTGTGAGAAAGTTCCTTCTTTCTTGCATGGTATGCTCCCACTTTTTGCTGAATTGCTGATGTTCTTTGACTGAGTGTGCCCTGGGCTCCTGCTAATCAGGTACCCAGGGCCTGTGTTCCTTCCCTAAAACTGCATTGAAGCCTAAACCCAATTGGCATCTCTAGCCACATGTCAACCCCTGGTAAATGGTACCACAGGGACCCAGGGCACTGTGACCTGAGAAGGCCTCTAAGGGCTGCAGCACTTATTGTGCCACCCTTAGAGGTCATGTACCCTGACACTCACACACTGCCTCTGCAGGCTGTGTGTTTTGGTGCATAAAAAAGTGAAGAGTCATCATGGCACACATCCCTGTGTTCCATGCCCACAAACCACTGCCCTGGTATACATCAGTCACCCTCTAGCTGGGTGCCCTATGCCAGTGGTAAGAGTACAGGTGCGCGAACCCTGTACCCCTCAAGTGCCCAAGTCCATTCCTGGGCACTGTAAGTGCAGTGCTGCCATAAAGAGTATATGGTGCTGGGAGTTTGTCATCACGAACTCCACAACACCATAATGGCTACACTGAAGACTGGGAAGTTTGGTATCAAACTACTCAGCACATTAAACCCACACTGATGCCAGTGTGGGATTTAATGTAAAATGCACAACAGAGAGCATCTTAGAGATGCCCCCTGAAACTCGACCAACTCCTAGTGACATGACTGAGTGGCTGAGTGGCTGCTTAGGGTGCCACCAACAGACATGTTTCTGGACCCCTCGGCCGAGAGCTTGCTGCTCCCGGGGGCCTGAAATAATGCACATCCTGGGACGAGGTGCCAAGCCTCCTCCCCCAGGATGGGCAGGGTTCACGAGGGGAAGCTTCAAAGGCATGCCGCCTTTGTGAGACTCCCCAGAACCTTTGCTGCTGCCAGCAACTGGTCCTCACTGGTTCTACCCCCCACTATGGGCGGGAGAGCCGGCGGGAAAAACTAGTGAGGGAAAGAGGTGTGCCCACCTCTGCCAACTCCACCCCTCAGGTGGGGGAGGCAAGGAGAAGTACAACTCTGAGTCCCCACCATCTTGAGGATGGGGGGACCTATCCAACCAGGTACAGGCTCCTGCCCCCTCCCACTGGAGGGTGGCATGATAGGGGGTGTATTCACCCCAGGGAAAGGACCCATTGGTCCCTGCCCTTACCTGTAACACCCCTAAATCTAGCATTTAGGGGGCACCCTGAACCTTGCTTCCGCAGATCCAGACAAGAAACAAGAAAGCAGATAAGAAGAAGGACTGAAGAGCTGTGCAGAGCTAACAAGAGGACGACGCCCGCTGACTTGGTCCCAGCCCTACCGGCCTGTCTCCCCCTCGAACCTGCTTGTTAGAATTGGGGGTCTCTGGTTGGCGCAAGTATGCACTTGTGACAAGCAGGGACCCTCTCCTCTAAGTCAGGGCAAAGGATGACCCCTTAGAATTACCCTTGCTCACCCTCTAGGTGCGTGGCGTGAGCAGCCAAGGCTATTCTTCAGGCGCTATTCAGTTAAGCATTTGTAATCACACACACAGTAAAAATGTACCAATCCCCCCACAAATGGACACCAGGCTGTAAATATATAAAAATACGCTTCTTTATGTAAAAATATATATATCTATGCAGTTCAGACTTAGTACAAGACCAGTAACGTTTTTGTAGGCCAACAGGTGGTAAATAGGCAAGCTCTTTTTTCTATTCAAGCTCCAAGGTGATTTTCTCTGTAAAATCACTTCTATTCACAATCATAGTCAAAAGGGGATTCTTTCAGTGTCTTTTGACTCTTAGAACCGGTCTGGGTTCTCTTTGTTGTAATTACGCTATACTTCAGTTTCTTGATGGGCCACAGTTCTCCCAATATTCTCTTTTGGGCCCCTTTCCACAGTTCTGAGTTAACCGGGCGCTTCCTAGCGCTCCTGTCCGTTCCCGGCTTGAACTACGGGCCCGACCTACCAACGCTCACGCTTCTCGCGGACGGCGCGGTCGGGTCGGGCTCAGCGTATGAGGCGTTCCTCGGGATGCAACTTGTGCGGGAGGGAGCGCAGGGTCACGGAGCTCTCTGGGCCCCTGGTGGCACCGGGCGGTGCGAGCCTCGATGGATGGCCGGCTCGTACCGCAGGGGGGAGCACACGCTGCGAGGTTCACGGGCGCTGCAGCGGGACACAGAGCGGTGCGAGCCTGTCAGGAAGGGCGGCTCGTACCGCGGTGGGCTGATTTACCTCAGAGTTGATGTGAAGGAGGGGAAAACAAACGTTGCGGGCCCCTAGCCCGATGTAGCTCTTGGTGAAGGCTTCTTTGTCTTCGCGGTTGGGGCGAGTCGGCCTCGGACAGCGCGACTCGGCCCGTTCAGTACTTTGGGATCCCGTTGACAAGCGGAGGATCTCCGGGGGTGACGCACAGCACAGGGGCCCTCAGTACCGACGGTACAGCGAGGGGGCTCCCTTCTCCGTGCGGCCTCTCCGGGGGGGGCAGAGCCAAGCGGGGCGGCCGAGTGCAAGGAATGCACAGATGGCCGTTCACGCTGTAGATAGCTCGCGTCCCCGGGATTCCGGCGGGAGGGGCTGAAGTCTCCTCAAGGGCTCCGTGAAGCAGGCAAGGGGTAGAGGAGCGGCCGGCCTTAGCCCTGGGGTAGAGAGCGACTCCGATCGGAGCGAGGCTCTCAAGGGCAAGAGGGCAGGCTGGCTCCCGGGTACCACGGCCCTAGGAGGGGGCGAGAGGGGGCAGACTTCACCTCCGGCGGGAGGAAATATTCGGCCTCAGGCAGGGGACGAGCTAAAGCACAAGAGGACCCACTAGTCCTGGGGTCCAGATCAGGGGGCAAGCTCCACTCAAGCCCTTGGAGAATGTTTAAAGCACAAAGCAGCAAAGTCTTTTCTCAGCAAGTCTTTTCCTCTCCTTTCTCAGCAAGGCAAGCAGCAGGCCAGTCCTTCCAGCGTCTTCTTCTCCTTCTAGTCGGGTAGAGGTCCTTCGTGGTAAAACAGGATTCTAATTTACAAGGAGCAGGGCTCCTACTTTTATACAGAGTTTCTTTTGTTCTTACAGGCCAGGGGGGCCTTTGCATAACTGCTCTCAGCCCCTGAGCACTTGTTGGGGGTGGATCACTGACATAACCTCGACAGACCGAATATCGACTGGACAAAATATCGATGACTAATTATCGACAACAAAATTATCGATTTACTATACTTACACAACAAACATCAAAAATATCGACTACACAATATCGACTACTAAAAACAACGACTACAACAATATCGACTCACAACATTATCGATTTCTAAAACACCGATTATTAAATATTTATATAACAACAGTCAAAATATCGATTACACAAACATAGATAGCAAATTTATCGATTGTAAAAAAATCGACATTAATAGATCCTAAAATAAATGACTTTATTATTTAATAATTAAGTCATACTGATCATAAAAAACCAGATTTAGTTAATATAAATAGATGACATATATTATTTATTTTCATAACATTTACAATACACAATAAATACTAACATACATTTTATAATACATAAACAATGTTTCAACCTTCTACACATTTTTTACAACTAATTATATATATTCCTCCACTTTACAAATATCAAAATAACATTACCTAGAACATTACCTATACAAAATAAATCCTTACACATTCAATAAACGTTAATTGGCGTCACCCATATAAGGAAAACAATTAGCATAACAGAAAAAAAAATTCAAATCAACAAATAAAAACAGACTATCCATTTAAACAACCAATCCTATTTCTGAAACAATTAACCTAATACTATATAAATGAAATAATAAGTAACTAAAAACGCAGTATA
Source organism: Lissotriton helveticus (assembly GCF_964261635.1). Taxonomy (NCBI): domain Eukaryota; kingdom Metazoa; phylum Chordata; class Amphibia; order Caudata; family Salamandridae; genus Lissotriton; species Lissotriton helveticus. The sequence goes on along the minus strand of NC_136063.1, from coordinate 413,683,937 downwards.
CATCTCCTAAGTAAAGGAAGACGAAACTCTGCTGGATTTCTGGAAGAAAACTGATGGACTTCAACAGAAAGAGACCTACACATATCTAAAGTAAGTACTACTACATTATTAGTCAGCGAAAATGTAAATCTCAAAGCTCACACCTATATTTTAAAGCAAAATACATCAAATATATCTTTTTTTTTTTAGCACTCATCCTACAGATGAAAAAAAAAACAGAAGACCTACACAACACCTGGACATCAAAAGTTACATATAAAAAAGTAAGTATATATTAGAAATGTAAAATCGAGAATTAATAGATAGGTAACTAAATCTAAACTAGCAAAAAACGTCGAACAAATTATCATAAATAGTAATAAAATATATCTACACATTTTCTCAACTTCCACAGGTACAAAAAGATATACACAGAAAATAACAGTTTGAAGAACATCAACAGCTGAAAATAACGACTTGAAAGCATCAAAACATTTACAGGTAAAATACAAATGTGTGAAACTGTATAATGTGATTAGAACATTTTTTTCCTTAAAAAATATTTACATTCTCTTTTAATTACCTCCTAGCACTACAATACTATCATGACTGAAGGAGCTAAATTCATTTATTCACAAAAAGGGAAAATGCTTCTTTGTTACATGGGATATGTCTACACTCAAGAGAAACAAAAAGATTTGAAAGTGTTTTGGAAGTGTACGAAATATTATGCCAACAAATGTTATGGTAGAGCTATAACTCAGGAAACTACTGTTACTTATACTAAAGAACATAATCACCCACCCAATGTAACAGAAATAGAGATTAGACAAATGCTAGATTCCCTTAAAGAAGCTAGTACTAGCACTGATCAACCAACAACTGCTATTCTGAAACACCATTTAAGTGTACTTCCCCAACATGCTTCTAGCCAATTACCATCTATAGAATCCCTTAAAAGAACAGTAGCTAGACAAAAAAGAGCAACATGCACTACTCCTCCCACACCAAAAACTTTAGAAGAAGTCCAAATTCCACCTGAACTCTCTGTAACTCACAATAAAGAAAATTTTATACTCTATGACAACAAATCTAAAGATAAAAGAATTATACTGTTTACCACAGCAAACAACATGACAAAACTTACCCAATGCCAAACTTGGATGATGGACGGTACTTTTTCTGTATGCCCCAAACCTTTTTATCAATTATACACCATCCATGGTCATTTCCAAAATGCAAATATTCCATTCCTTTATGCCCTTCTACCAAACAAACAGCAAACTACCTATCAAGAAATACTAACTGAAGTCAAGCAACATACTAACAACTATTTTCCACAAAAAATTATCATTGACTTTGAAAAAGCTATGATAAACAGCATCCTTAAAACATACCCACACACAGCAATACAAGGTTGCTATTACCACTTTAATCAATGTATCTGGCGACATCTACAAAAATCAACCTTGAGTATCCAATACGCCACTGATAGCACATTTGCTTATCAAATCAAAAAACTCATCGCCCTAGCCTATGTTCCACTAACAGATGTAACTGAGCACTATAACTTATTAATAGACAGCCCCTACTATAAAAGAAACGAAGATAAACTAAGCCCTATGCTTGACTACTTCGAAGACACATGGGTAGGAAGGCTACACAGATCAGGCCACAGAAGACAACCCAAATACCAAATAGCTTGGTGGAATGTCTACCTTAGCACACTAAATAAGGAAGCAAAAACAAACAATGCAGTTGAAGGATGGCACAATGCCTTCCAAGCAACTACAGGCCGAGGAACGCCTACCCTTCACAAATTAATACAATCCTTACAAAAAGAACAAAGTTACCAGGAGCTCCGAATGGAGCAATCAGTAACTTTGATTGGACCTAAACTCACCAAAGAAACTAAAAAAATGTATAACACACTCCAAAGTCAAGTTACCCTCTATCCAACTAGCAAAGGACTAGAATATCTATCAATGATTGCCAAAACTATTCTTTAAAACATTACATAACTATACACGTAAAACTAAACATATTTTTCCTAAAATTCTTCATTATAATATGTAACAAATTGCAATTAAATTATCAAATACATAATATTAACATATATAAAATGTATTTAGATAATGTATTTACAAAATGTTACATACAACGTAAGTAAAGCAAAATTAAAAACAGTTTTCCCACCCATTAAAAATCCAGAAAATACTTATATTTCTGATGCAGCTTCAAACGTAATCCAATTCCAAGCAATCCATAGGACACCATTCCAAAAACCCATACAATCCATGAAAGCCCCAAAAAAATGCAAAAATACAAGCAAATGCATAGCGACTCCTTTCCACTTCAGTAGACACCAGATACCATAGAAAACCCAAAAATCCGTAATGGCGAAAAATAAACGCTCCAAGAAAATGTAAAAACCCAAAAAATAGTGTGCAAAAATAAGAGTATATAATACTCGTTACACAGCTGTGATCAAAAAAGAAGGGAGTCCTCCAAAACAGCGAAACGCGACGATAACCTAGAAAAAATAAATAACATACCCACCCACATAAAAACACCCATACATATATAAAAACACATATTTATACATCAAACATATTATCTTAGTAACATTTAAACATATTACCTCACCTCACACACCTACAACAAAAACGCGGTAAAAATCCAATATCGTACACTCTACCTAATACCGAACACACAATCTTCTCTAATTAACTCTACCTACATAAACATAAACACAGCACACATACACTAGCAATAAGTTCAGAAACTTATAAAACACAATTAAAACAAACTTACCCTCTCTAACGCGAAGCAGCACCCAACCGCGATCTGTTGAAGCACCAAATACGCCTAAGTAACATTACGCGGTTAAAAAGTAGTCCCTGTATACAGCTAAATGCTATTTAATTTCTATATTCCAACACTTTAAAAAATACACAGAGTATTATATTAAGTGTGAATATTTTTTTTAAGTGTATAAAATTATTTCATAAATATTCATAAGTTTGAAATAATTATTCAACTGTTATGTTATAGTTAAAAAATTAATTTTTGATTTATAAATACATTTAGTAAATAATGTTAATGTAAAAATAAATTGCATATATAAGTTTGTTACAAGAAATGTTTTTTTTAAATTTGCAAATATTATGTAAAACATTATGTATGTATATAATAAATGCTTTTGGTGTTTATGTATTTAAAAATGAATATTATAAATATGTTCAATATTCATAATAATTATTTCCAAAAATATAACATGACTTGGTAATAAACAAAAATGTTACAATTACAAAAAAATGTACATAATTTGCAATCACAATAAATTCAATGTGTATCTGAATAAATATTTTGTTATTAAATAAAAAGTACATATTACCAATTTGTTTCAGAAACTATTTAAATGTTAATATATGTAAAAGATAAAAAAATTATGTTAATATAATTTATGTGTTAAAAACATATACATGTACTTCATATTTTTGTTATGTTAATAAAAACATTGAATGAAATTTTTTGATTATAAATAAAAAATGATTCTCTACTTACAAATAAATTTGTATATGTGAATAAACAATTTTTCATTTATGGCATTTAACCCTGTCTATGTTTCCTTCTTTATTATTGTATATAAATATTATTTGCATATTAAATAATCTATTAAAAAATACCGTATACATTTAAATATGTTTAAAAATTTATTAATATTTAAAGTCCTACAATACCAATAATTGTTTTAATGTATATTAATTCAAATATTTTATATAAAATATATGAAAAAGTAACTAATTTAATAGACATTTAAATTGACCATATTTTTACCCTGTATCCCTCTAACCTAAAACCCTAAACTGACCCAAAGCCCTAAAAACACCCCTTTACCCACAAACTAAAAACTGACCCAGAACCCACAAAATACCCCTTTACCCACTAACTGAAAACTGACCCTGACCCCTAACAATAACCCTTTACCCACTAACTGAAAACTGACCCTGACCCCTAAAAATACCCCTTTACCCACTAACTGAAAACTGACACTGACCCCTAAAAATACCCCTTTACCCAAAAACTGAAAACTGACCCTGACCTCTAAAAATACCCCTTTTCCCACAAACTGAAAACTAACCCTGCAACCAAAAAAATACCCTTTACCCAAATACTGAAAACTGACCCTTAACCCTAAAAACAGCCCTTTACCCACTAACTGAAAACTGACCCTGACCCCTAAAAATACCCCTTTACCCACTAACTGAAAACTGACCCTGACCCCTACAAATACCCCTTACCCACTAACTAAAAACTGACCCTGACCTCTAAAAATACCCCTTTACCCACAAACTGAAAACTAACCCTGCAACCAAAGAAAGACCCTTTACCTAAATACTGAAAACTGACCCTTAACCCTAAAAATAACCCTTTACCCACTAACTGAAAACTGACCCTAACCCCTAAAAATACCCCTTTACCCACTAACTGAAAACTGACACTGACCCCTACTAACACCCCTTTACCCACTAACTGAAAACTGACCCTAACCCCTAAAAATACCCCTTTACCCAAAAACTGAAAACTGACCCTGACCTCTAAAAATACCCCTTTACCCACTAACTGAAAACTGACCCTGCAACCAAAAAAATACCCTTTACCCAAATACTGAAAACTGACCCTTAACCCTAAAAATACCCCTTTACCCACTAACTGAAAACTGACCCTGACCCCTAAAAATACCCCTTTACCCACTAACTGAAAACTGACCCTGACCCCTACAAATACCCCTTTACCCACTAACTGAAAACTGACCCTCACCCCTACAAATACCCCTTTACCCAAAAACTGAAAACTGACCCTGACCCCTAAAAACACCTTTATCCACAAACTGAAAACTGACTCTGAAAGAAAAAAATTACCCTTTACCCAAATACTGAAAACTGACCCTGAACCCTACAAATACCCCTTTACCCACTAACTGAAAACTGACCCTGACCCCTAAAAATACCCCTTTACAACTGACTCTGCACACAACATATACCCCTTAATAACCAAACAGAAAAGTAACCCAGAAGACTAAACCAACCTCTTTCCCCAAATACAAAATAATATATATATGAGAATATCTATAATTATATATATATATGTTATATATATCTTTATATATCTAATTATAAATATATTATATATATGTAATTAAATGTAATTAGACAATTATATTTCATATATATATATATTATATTTAATTATTATAATATTAGTTATATCTATTTATATCTATATAATTAACATATTTTAAGTCTTTAACAATTATTTCATTATGAATACCAATTAATTAATTAACATATGTCATTACTTATAATTAATTAACTTCCCACCCTATACCCCTATTAACACACAACCCACTACATAACATAAAAATGTGATATGTAACATAATTTACTATAATAGCATTAATGTTAATAAATTTACAATTACATAAAATATAATTTACATATTTAATTTATTTTACAAATATTTAATTATTCATAACAATTAACTAATTAACATAATTAATTACTTACAATTAAATTACTTCCCACCCTATTCCCCTATAATCCCACAACCCACTACATATCCTAAAAAAGTTTGATTTTACATATTCAACAATAATTCCATTTATTTAAATAAATTAACAATTAAATTATATATAATTAACATATTTTAGATAAATAACAAGTATTTACTTATTCTTACCAATTAATTAATTAACAGATTTAATTACTTACTATTAAATTACTTCCCACCCTAATCCCCTATAATCCCACAACCGGCTACATGAAAAAAATTATTTAAATAAGCATAATTCTCAAATAAGCTATTAAAATAACATATTTACCAATTACATATTATATATTTAATTAAATAGTAATTTAACAATTAATTACATATTAATACTAATAATTATATTTACATATTTAATTAATTAATACCAATTAATATATTTACATATTTAATTAATACCAATTAATATATTTACATATTTAATTAATTAATACCAATTAATATATTTACATAATTAATTAATTAATACCAATTAATATATTTACATAATTAATTAATTATATTTAAAATACTTCCCACCCTATTCCCCTAAAAACCCACTACCCGCTCCTAGAAATTATTATAGTAATATAAATTTTTTTTTATTTATTAATTATTTTTAACATTAATTCTATATAAATAAATAAATAAAATTAATACATTTTAACACAAAATGCTATTATAAAACATTAAAACAATGTACATTGAACTATTACATATTATATATATACATATTAAAATTCGATATCATGAGAGTCGATATTGTGACAGTCGATAACACAACTTTCGATATTTTTAAACTAATACACATATCGATATTTTTTACTGACGATATTACTTACTCGATATTTTTTATGTCGATATTTTTTACATACATAACAATCGATAAAAAAAAAATCGATATTACTTACCTCGATATTAATGCCATCTCGATATTCTCTAGTCGATATTATGTCCAGTCGAAATAAATGACTCGATATTAAGACTGTACACCGTTGGGGGTACTTCTGGCTTCTGCTTTCAGTGTGTGGGCAGGCACATCAGACGCTCCACAGGGGGGCGGAGCCAGCATTGTGGGGACAGGGGCTGCCAGGAGTACCTTGTTGACAGTGCTTCGCCCTTCCTGGGCCAGGGGCAGGCTGAGTCATCAGTCGCTCCCCAGGGGGGCGGAGCCAGCATTGTGGTGGCAGAGCACAGCTGATGAAGAGTCCAGGGAAACTCCTACCTCCCACTAAGGTGTAATCCTTCCATTCACCACCTGTCATCCCCCAGCCCTGTCACTCACACAACCCAGACAGTCAGATACACATCCAAGCAGAGGCGGGCTGAAATGGTTAGGCAAGCAAATGCTAACTTTCTAAAAGTAGCATTTGCAAACACAGGATATTAAAATAAACTTTACTAAAAGAAGTATTTTATTATTCTGAGTTCAGGCATACTAAACATTATTTTCTACCATGTTCCCTGAGCCTGCTGGGATTATAGAGTGTAATAATTCCAGCAGCCCATCTGGCCTAAAGGAAACAGGTAGCCTTACAATAGTGAAAAACGAATTTGGCAGTAATTCACTATTAGGACATGCCATACTCATCAGAGCATGTCCTACCTTACACTTACAATGCACCCTGCCCTTGGGCCTACCATAGGGGTGACTAATATGAAGTTAAGGGAAGGTTTAGGGGCTGGCAAGTGGGTGCACCTGCCCAGCCAGCATGACAGTACCAGACTGCACGCAGGTTCTGCAATGGCAGACCCAAGACACATTTTAAAAGGCTGCTTCTGTGGGTGGCGCAACCAGCGCTGCAGGCCCACTAACAGTATTGGTATTTACAAGCCCTGGCACTCCTGGTGCACTTTACTGGGGACTGACAGTAAATCCAATGAACCAATCATGGACATCAATCACAGTTACACTTTACAGTAGGGAGCACTTGCACTGCGGCACGGGTTGGCCGTGGCGCAGTGCCCTGAGCAGCGGACACCAGCAAAAACATCTGAGGCACGTCAGCAAAAACTGGAAGGGAAACTCACGCCAAGGTGCCAGGTCTAACACGTGTCCCCTCCAGCTGAAATGTGGGGGGAACTACCCTTCCCCAGGGAGTTCCTCATCACTAAGGCAGAAAAACCTGGACAGACCGTCAGCATTGGCGTGATCTGTGCCAGGGCGATGTTCCACCGTGAAGTCCATACCCTGTAGGGAGATGGACCACCTCAACAGTTTTGGGTTTCCACACCTCATCTGCATCAACCATCTGAGGGGCCTGTGGTCTGTCTGAACCCGGAAGTGAGACCCAAACAAGTAGGGTCTTAGCTTCTTCAGCGCCCAGACCACAGCAAATGCTTCTCGCTCTATTGCACTCCACCTACTTTCCCGTGGAAGTAGCCTCCTACTGATGAAGGCTACAGGTTGGTCCCAGCCCTCCTCAGTCATCTGTGAGAGAACAGCCCCTACACAATGCTCTGAAGCGTCTGTTTGCACTATGAATTCCTTGGAGAAATCAGGAGCCAGGAGCACGGGCGCCGTGCACATGGCAGTCTTCAGGGTGTCAAAAGCCTTCTGACAGGTGTAAGTCCAAATCACATTCCTGGGCTGCTTCTTAGAAGTCAGCTCTGTCAAGGGGGTCACAATAGTGCCGTAGCCCTTGACAAACCTCCTGTAGTACCCAGTGAGCCCCAGGAAGGCTCTCACTGCAGTCTCGGTCTTGGGGGTTCCCAAGCCAGGATGGTCTCAATTTTGGGTTGCAAGGGTGCCACCTTGCCACTCCCCACTTGGTGTCCCAAGTACACCACTGAACCCTGCCCAATCTGGCATTTGCTTGCCTTGATTGTGAGGCCTGCCTTGCGCAGGGCCGTCAACACTTCCCAGAGGTGTCGCAGGTGTTCTGGCCAGGTACCACTGAACACTGCGATGTCATCCAGGTAGGCGGCACTGAATTCATCCAGCCCAGCCAACACCTGGTTGACCAACCTCTGAAAGGTGGCAGGGGCATTCTTCATTCCAAATGGCATAACCCGGAACTGGAAATGCCCATCTGGTGTAGAGAATGCTGACCTCTCTTTTGCCCCATCGGTCAAGGCGATCTGCCAGTACCCAGACGTTAAATCAAACGTGCTGAGGAACCGGGCAGCCCCTAGCCGATCAATGAGCTCATCAGCTCTGGTGATAGGGTGCGCGTCAGTCTTGGTGACTGAATTGAGTCCTCTGTAGTCCACACAGAACCGGAGTTCAGGTGTGGCTCCCGGCACAGCAGCCTTTGGGACCAAGACCACGGGGCTGGACCAAGACTGCTGGAGGACTCGGCCACCCTAAGAGCAAGCATCTTGGAGACCTCCTCCTTGATGCAGGCCCTGACCCTGTCAGTCACTCTGTAAGCCTTATGCTTCACAGGTAAGCTGTCTCCTGTGTCCACATCATGGACGCACCAATCTGTGACACCAGGAACCAGGGAGAACAGATCTGGAAACTGCCCCAGCAATTGGCGGCAGTCTTCCTGTTGCTCAGGTGTCAGGGTGGGTGAGAGGTTAACTCCATCCACTGACCCATCTTTCTCAGAGGCCACTAAGAGGTCAGGTAGAGGCTCAGACTCCTCCTCCATTCCATCATCAGTGGCCAACAACATGCCCACTTCGGACCTTTGCAAGTGGGGCTTCAGGCGGTTAACATGTAGGACCCTCAAAGGGTTCCTGGGAGACTGCATGTCCACCAAGTAGGTTACCGGACTCTTGCGCTCCACAACCTCAAATGGACCTGTCCACTTATCCTGAAGTGCACAAGGCTCCACTGGGGCCAAGACCCACACCTGTTGTCCAGGCTGAAGCTCTACCAGAGTGGCATTCTGGTCGTACCACCGCTACATCTCTTCCTGGCTGGCTTCCAGATTTGCCTCAGCAAGTTGTCTGAAGCGCCTGGTCTGGTTTCTGAAGGCCAGCATGTAACTGTATACATTCTGGGGAGGTTTCCTGGGAGATTGCTCCCAGCCTTCCTTTACCAAACTCAGAGGTCCTCTCACTGGGTGACCATACAGCAGTTCAAAGGGACTGAACCCTAGGGACTTCTGTGGCACCTCGCGGTATGCAAAGAGAAGGCATGGCAAGAGGACGTCCCACTTACGCCTCATTGGACCTTCCAGGCCCATGATCATGCCTTTCAGGGTTCGGTTGAATCTCTCAACCAACCCATTTCCTTGGGGATGGTAAGGGGTGGTGAACTTGTAGGTTACACCACACTCTTGCCAAAGGGACTTCATATATGGATATGAAGTTGGTCCCCCTGTCACTCACCACCTCTAGAGGGAATCCCACTTGTGAGAAAATTCCCATCAGTGCACGTCCCACCACGGGGGCCGTCACTGTCCTCAGAGGGATGGCTTCAGGGTACCGGGTGGCATGGTCCACCAAGACCAGGATGAACCTGTTGCCCATGGCTGTCTTGGGGTCCAGAGGCCCAACAATGTCAATACCCACTCGTTGGAATGGAGTACTGACCACTGGGAAGGGCTGCAGAGGAGCCTTGTGCTTCCCTCCGCTCTTACCACTTGCCTGGCAAGTCTGACAGGTTCTACAATGAGCATCTGAGCTCTTGTGCATTTGGGGCCAGTAGAAGTGGGTGACAAGCCTGTCATAGGTCTTGTCCATCCCCAAATGTCCTGCTAACGGCACATCATGAGCCAGTCCCAGTAGGAAGGCTCTGAACTTCTGGGGTACCACCAGCACACGGGCTGACCCAGGTTCAGCAGCCTTAGGCTCTGAATATAGGAGGTCATTCTCCCAGTACACATAATGTGTCTTGGCCTGAACACCATTGGCCTGGTCTGCAGCCTGCTGCCGCATACCCACGAGAGAAGGCATTCTTTCTGCTCCCTGCAGAATTCCTCCCTGGAGGGGCCTCCTTCTTGCTGCCAATGGGTCAGCTCAGGCAGGTCCCCCAGTTCAGCAATTTGTTCCCTTGTAGGCTCCAGGGCATCCCCCTCAAGGTCTGCTTCCTCCTGGACCGTGGGAACGACAGGGGCCGGTTTCCCGCGCCCCTGCGCCTTCTCTCTAAGGCCGGTTCCTGGGCCTCTCCTTCAGACCCCAGGACCTCTTGAGCACCCCTACTGGCTGCCATTGACCGGTTTGGTCACGCACGCCCAGTCAGGCAGACCCACCATCTTCAGGTGAGTCATTTTCTCCACCTTTTCCCAAGGGGAGTCCTCCAAGTCATTCCCTAGCAAACAGTCCACAGGCATGGTTTTCCTCACACAGACCTGCAGAGTACCAGAGACCCCCCCCCACTCGAAGGGAACTTGAGCCATCGGACACTGACTCTCTGAATTGTCAGCGTTGACAACCCTACAGTAGGCATGGGGTACAGCCTGCTCTTGAGACACCAGGTGCTGCCTCACTGCAGTCACACTGGCTCCCGTGTCTCTAAGAGCCTCAGCTTTCCTACCATTGATGGTCACCACCTGCCCATATTTCTTAGTGTTAGAGGGCAGGTAGTTTGTAGGGACCATCTCACTGTCTCCTAGTGAGACTAGGGTCATCTGAACAGGATCTCCACCCCCTGGGCCCATTACTTCTTCTCCTAAGTGAACACTAGTCACTTGCCGGGGTGGAGCACCAGTGGGTGCTGGTTTACCAAACAGGCGACACTTGGGGGTCACTGGCAATGTGCCCCGGGTCACCACATCTGAAACAATTGAAGGGCCCCTTTGGAACAGGCCTACCTGTCGGGGCCCCATTCTGCTTTGGGGGTGGGGGTGGCTGAGAACCTCGCTGCTGGTTCCCTTGGGGATTACTTTGGGGGCCTTTAGGGAACCCTTTCTGTTTACCCCTGTCCCCCCCACTCTTCTGCTGGGGACCCTGCCCACCCTTGGCGGAGTCTCCCACTGGACCCTTGTGGACCCTGGTGCTGAGCCAGCGGTCCGCCTCCTCAGCAAGCTTCCTCGGGTTGGACAGCTTGCTGTCAATCAGGTGCTGGCGTAGCTCAGGAAAACAGTTTTCAGACAAGTGCTCCCATGCAATTAAATCAAAGAGACTTTGAAAAACATTCACCTTGTTAGCCTTCACCCAACCATCCAGGGCTCTGCAAAAAAAGGTCACATATTCCACAAATGTACTCCCAGGACGCTTCGCACACCCCCTGAACCTCTGTCTATACATTTCAGGGGTAAACCCATACCTGGTCATTAAGGCCTCTTTCATGTGGGGATGGGAACTCTGTTCTTCAGTGGGCAAATCTAGCAGGGTGTCCCGCCCTTCGCTAAGGAACCTCCCCCACAACCCCGCTCCCCAATCCTTGTCAGGGACCCGGTGGGAGGACATAGCTACCTCATATGCCCTAAACCACTGTCCTATGTCATCCCCTCTAAAGAACTCCTTGACTACATCTTTGGGGATGTACACCCTGGACTCTACCTGCACCAGCGTTGTGCTGCCACCAGAAGGAGTTGTTCCCAAACCTCTCAGCTCCAACTCCTTCAATCTCAGGTTATGCTCATTTTGGCGTTGCTGCGCCTCCATGGCCAATCTTTGCTTGTCCATCTCCATTTGTCCAGCCAACTTTGCTATCTCCATTGCATGCGCCCTGTCTGCTGCCCTGTCTGCCAGCTCCTCTGGTGACAGGCCTCTGTTGGGCTCCACAGCGCCATCTGGTGGTATGATATCCACCGGAGTCTGGGGATCTCTTGACTCCTTCCAGGCCCTCAGCGCCTTGATGAAGTGGGCTTTCCTTTTGCACCCAGTGTGGGCAGCTCTGAACTTTATACAGAAGGCTTTCAATTCCTCTACTCTGTAGCCCTCCAGACCTCCTTGTTCCCAGTCAAACATCTTCAATTCCGGAAATCACAGAGGGTGCCCTTCCAGCAGGGAGTGAGCCAGGCATGGCTTCAACAATGGCAGATGTCCCAGCAAAATAAAAAAAAATGGAAACCTATGGCTGCGTTATAGGTCTGCTCTCACTATGTGGTGATCAGTAATTTACTGTATGTCAACTACAAATGCAAATTCGCAAATCCTCACCGCTGCGTCCAATGTTAGAATTGGGGGTCTCTGGTTGGCGCAAGTATGCACTTGTGACAAGCAGGGACCCTCTCCTCTAAGTCAGGGCAAAGGATGACCCCTTAGAATTACCCTTGCTCACCCTCTAGGTGCGTGGCGTGAGCAGCCAAGGCTATTCTTCAGGCGCTATTCAGTTAAGCATTTGTAATCCCACACACAGTAAAAATGTACCAATCCCCCCACAAATGGACACCAGGCTGTAAATATATAAAAATACTCTTCTTTATGTAAAAATATATATATCTATGCAGTTCAGACTTAGTACAAGACCAGTAACGTTTTTGTAGGCCAACAGGTGGTAAATAGGCAAGCTCTTTTTTCTATTCAAGCTCCAAGGTGATTTTCTCTGTAAAATCACTTCTTTTCACAATCATAGTCAAAAGGGGATTCTTTCAGTGTCTTTTGACTCTTAGAACCGGTCTGGGTTCTCTTTGTTGTAATTACGCTATACTTCAGTTTCTAGATGGGCCACAGTTCTCCCAATATTCTCTTTTGGGCCCCTTTCCACAGTTCTGAGTTAACCGGGCGCTTCCTAGCGCTCCTGTCCGTTCCCGGCTTGAACTACGGGCCCGACCTACCAACACTCACGCTTCTCGCGGACGGCGCGGTCGGGTCGGGCTCAGCGTACGAGGCGTTCCTCGGGATGCAACTTGTGCGGGAGGGAGCGCAGGGTCACGGAGCTCTCTGGGCCCCTGGTGGCACCGGGCGGTGCGAGCCTCGATGGATGGCCGGCTCGTACCGCAGGGGGGAGCACACGCTGCGAGGTTCACGGGCGCTGCAGCGGGACACAGAGCGATGCGAGCCTGTCAGGAAGGGCGGCTCGTACCGCGGTGGGCTGATTTACCTCAGAGTTGATGTGAAGGAGGGGAAAACAAACGTTGCGGGCCCCTAGCCCGATGTAGCTCTTGGTGAAGGCTTCTTTGTCTTCGCGGTTGGGGCGAGTCGGCCTCGGACAGCGCGACTCGGCCCGTTCAGTACTTTGGGATCCCGTTGACAAGCGGAGGATCTCCGGGGGTGACGCACAGCACTGGGGCCCTCAGTACCGACGGTACAGCGAGGGGGCTCCCTTCTCCGTGCGGCGCGGCCTCTCCTGGGGGGGGCAGAGCCAAGCGGGGCGGCCGAGTGCAAGGAATGCACAGATGGCCGTTCAGGCTGTAGATAGCTCGCGTCCCCGGGATTCCGGCGGGAGGGGCTGAAGTCTCCTCAAGGGCTCCGTGAAGCAGGCAAGGGGTAGAGGAGCGGCCGGCCTTAGCCCTGGGGCAGAGAGCGACTCCGATCGGAGCGAGGCTCTCAAGGGCAAGAGGGCAGGCTGGCTCCCGGGTACCACGGCCCTAGGAGGGGGCGAGAGGGGGCAGACTTCACCTCCGGCGGGAGGAAATACTCGGCCTCAGGCAGGGGACGAGCCAAAGCACAAGAGGACCCACTAGTCCTGGGGTCCAGATCAGGGTGCAAGCTCCACTCAAGCCCTTGGAGAATGTTTAAAGCACAAAGCAGCAAAGTCTTTTCTCAGCAAGTCTTTTCCTCTCCTTTCTCAGCAAGGCAAGCAGCAGGCCAGTCCTTCCAGCGTCTTCTTCTCCTTCTAGTCGGGTAGAGGTCCTTCGTGGTAAAACAGGATTCTAATTTACAAGGAGCAGGGCTCCTACTTTTATACGGAGTTTCTTTTGTTCTTACAGACCAGGGGGGCCTTTGCATAACTGCTCTCAGCCCCTGAGCACTTGTTGGGGGTACTTCTGGCTTCTGCTTTCAGTGTGTGGGCAGGCACATCAGACGCTCCACAGGGGGGCGGAGCCAGCATTGTGGGGACAGGGGCTGCCAGGAGTACCTTGTTGACAGTGCTTCGCCCTTCCTGGGCCAGGGGCAGGCTGAGTCATCAGTCGCTCCCCAGGGGGGCGGAGCCAGCATTGTGGTGGCAGAGCACAGCTGATGAAGAGTCCAGGGAAACTCCTACCTCCCACTAAGGTGTAATCCTTCCATTCACCACCTGTCATCCCCCAGCCCTGTCACTCACACAAACCAGACAGTCAGATACACATCCAAGCAGAGGCGGGCTGAAATGGTTAGGCAAGCAAATGCTAACTTTCTAAAAGTAGCATTTGCAAACACAGGATATTAAAATAAACTTTACTAAAAGAAGTATTTTATTATTCTGAGTTCAGGCATACTAAACATTATTTTCTACCATGTTCCCTGAGCCTGCTGGGATTATAGAGTGTAATAATTCCAGCAGCCCATCTGGCCTAAAGGGAACAGGTAGCCTTACAATAGTGAAAAACGAATTTGGCAGTAATTCACTATTAGGACATGCCACACTCATCAGAGCATGTCCTACCTTACACTTACAATGCACCCTGCCCTTGGGCCTACCATAGGGGTGACTAATATGAAGTTAAGGGAAGGTTTAGGGGCTGGCAAGTGGGTGCACCTGCCCAGCCAGCATGACAGTACCAGACTGCACGCAGGTTCTGCAATGGCAGACCCAAGACACATTTTAAAAGGCTGCTTCTGTGGGTGGCGCAACCAGCGCTGCAGGCCCACTAGCAGTATTGGTATTTACAAGCCCTGGCACTCCTGGTGCACTTTACTGGGGACTGACAGTAAATCCAATGAACCAATCATGGACATCAATCACAGTTATACTTTACAGTAGGGAGCACTTGCACTGCGGCACGGGTTGGCCGTGGCGCAGTGCCCTGAGCAGCAGACACCAGCAAAAACATCTGAGGCACGTCAGCAAAAAGTGGAAGGGAAACTCACGCCAAGGTGCCAGGTCTAACACTGCTCCTGCAAAATCCTGGTGTGTCCTGCAGCCAGCAACCTCAAGAAACCCGGAGGACCTGCCTGCCTTCTCTTCTAAAGACTGCATCTCCCGTGAACACCGGATTTGTTCAAACTGCAGCTTCTGGCACCAGCCAGAGACCGAGAATCTAGCCCGGTCTGCACCCGCCGAACCCGGCCCGAGTGAAAAAACACCACGAGGAGGTCACCCCGGTGACCCCTGACCTGCCTCAAGCCTCCAGCCAACGCCTGCAGCCTAAGTCCAGAAGGCCCCCCTAACCACGACCAGGAGCTGGTAAGAAGATCGGACCCCAAAAGGCACCTATGCACCCGATGCCCCATGGCCTTGTGTGCCCAAACCAACGGTGCCTAACCAACCCTTAACTTCCTAACTTACCTCTCCAAGTGGTGGTCGCACTCAGAAGTCCTTTGTCTCCCAGCCTGAAGTGCTTTTGCAAACCGGAGGTTCTCCATAGAAAACAGGGCGCCCAACGTCAAAACAGCACTCTGCACCCGGCAGCCCCAGTGCCGCTGAGGGTGCACCTTTTGCGCTACTTTATTTCCCCATTTGCCCTGACCTTAACCCTAGGAGCTTTGCTCCAACAACCCAGTGGCCTGCCTGCCAGCAGCCACCAACTGGAGGCCCCTTATCCCCCATTGGATAACATTGGGCCTCAACACTCTGCACCCGACCGCCCTAGTGCTGCTGAGGGTGCAACCACAGTGCATCACTGACCCTGGGGGACCCCTGAGTCTAACCCCGGAACCTTAACTCCCACAGCCGATTACTTACCTGTAAACCGATAACATGTTTTTCCTGAATAGGATAACATTGACAATTTTCTTCCAAAAAAGTTTCAAGGTGTGGAGTTTTGAAATCTAAAGATATTCTTTGTAAATCGGACAAATAACCAAAAAGTATTTACTTACCTGTTTACAGAAAATGTCCCAGTGATGAATCCAGGTATCCAGCCCTGAGTAAGAAAAGTAACGTACAAAGTAACTTACATTTAAATTACTGCAAAGCCTATTAATTTCAATGCACTGTTTTTCTTCCAAAAAACGACTGTGTGGAGTTTTGAAATCTAAAAATATTCTTTAAAAATCATGCGAATAACCAAAATGTAATTACTTACCTGTTTCCAGGAAATGTCCCAGTGCTGAATCTAGGTATCCAGTACTGAGTTAGAAAAGTAACGTAAAAAGTAACTTACCTGTAATTTACTGAAAAAGCCTACTCATTTCAATGCACTGTATTTGCCAAGTGTTGCAACCTACTGCACCCCCTGTACATCAAACAAAGTAACATTTCTATTGCCTCTTCAAACTGTTCTATATCCAGTAACTTATTACTGAAAAGTATTTAATGCTTACCTGTGCCAGGCTTGCTTCGTTCTAAAAATAAAACAACAGTATATATTTTTATACAAACACAATTGGCCTAGAGTTCAGTTATTGAGTGTGTGAATTCATTTGCTGACTGAGTGTGTTTATCAAATGCATAACACTGTCCTCTGATACTGCCTTACTGCTCGACCACTCTACCACAATTAGAGAGTAAGGTTCTATCTAACTTTAACCTCTGCCTACCTCTGGGGTCACTTGGACTCTATATACACTATACCTCATTTTTGGTGTAGTGTATATAGAAACAGTTTCTTACACCATGTCACAATTTACATGCCTGCAAGCCTTAGCCTATATAACTACTAATGCACCTAAACAGGAATATTGTGGAATTTAGCCCTTAACTTGTAATGTGGGCCTATGTAATTAACACTGTGCTGACCAACTACAGTAGTGAAATAGTATTTGGTACACCAAGTGTGCACACGCTTAGAGATGTTTTCTGTTATATGCAGCATTCAGCAGAACACAAGCTTACATGACCACACTTTTTATACTAAAAGTTGTGCCTCTTCTGTTTTGTTGTAGAACTAGTCTTCAGATTTGGGTTTACTTTGTTTCCAAACACCAACCTCTAGAATCAACTTCAGCCATTAAGAAAGAACCACAGAGAACAGTGTTATACATCACATATGTATAATCTAATGGCTTCAACCGGAGGCATTGTAAGATGCACGTCATCAAACCATAACAACATTGGTAACAAGCTTGGGGTATTTCTGAACTCTGGACTTCCTAGAAATAAAATTGTCTCTAGTGTAACATATATTTTCACAAACAAGGAAGGCAAAGCATTTCATAACAAAGAAGTAATTATTATTCCACCATGTCAGGATTGCATTTAAATATATATGGATTTTTGTTACGCTACAGACAGAAGCTCCACCCCAGTTTATCAATTGAGGACCTTGGGCAATGATTTAATCTTATTAGTACCAGTTTAAAACCTAATTACAGCAATTAACAACTGCAAAATGACCAGTTGACTTGGCAAAGTGCCAGTGACTTATTGCCAAAAGACTGCAGTATTTCTTTTAGTAACTTTTGATCTGATGGAGCTAGAGTTTAGGTTTTGCTGGAGTCTGGAAATTAAATTATATTGCTGATAGTGGAATATGTGGCAACTGCAGTAAATTCATAGTTACACAAATACTGCAGCCACATCATTTTAGTGACTGTGCCTGTTACAATCACAAATGTGTTTCTTATGGACATCATTGATTTTGGGATTACAACAATATCTCTAGTTCATTTCACGTACCCTATGAATAAACAATCCAATACTTTGTCTTTAACATCTGGATTGAACGTAAGATTTAGCCAGCGAAAGGCTCTCAAACCATTGCCTTTACTCTGATATACCTGCTTCATGGATATCCCGGTTGTAGGAAAGTGGGTTTCTGTTGCACTATTCCCCCCCCCACACTTTTTGCCTAATTTTGATGCATCTTTGACTGAGTGAGCGCCGAGGTCCTGCTAACTAAGTTCCCAGTGTCTGTGTTCTTTCCCAAAACTGTACCGTTGTTTCCATAATTGGCACACCTCTGGTTCAACAGAACCCCAGGATATATCTGCATGGATTGGCAAATTTAGCGGCACAAAAATTGAAATTTAGCGGCACAAATATGGAAATTTACAGTGTAGACACTTTGTTTCCCTCGAAAAGCAAAAGACTGCCCGTCAGCAGCCCAGGGCAGCAAAACAGCGTTACAGGCGTCCCGCGTTGCGTGGGGCAAGGCGGCGCTTTATAGCGCGGTGTCAGCGCCTCCCCAATGCAGCAGCTGTGCCCAATTCAGTGGTGGTGCACCCTGGGACCACGAGTCCCACCAGGGCTCAAAAGGTTTCCAGGTCCGTACTTGAATTATCAACTAGTCCAGATTTTCACTTTGCATGTTGGGATTTTCGGCTCTGTAGTTATAATAGGGTAAACGAACTACAAGTTCCAAAACCCAAAGAACAAGCATTTGCAATGCAATAGGTCTCGCAATAGAAAAGTTTGAGCTTTTGGTATGTAAAATGTAAGAAATTTTTGTTTATGTTTTTAAAAATATAAACGTATTAATTTTGTTATTAGAAATTCCAATAGTTATAAAGTTAGCAAATGTTACATCTATAGCATTAGTAAAGGTATATGTTTTGTTTTCCCCTGTCTTACATGTATTGATCTGACAAATCACAATGTTTTAACAAGAACAGAAGTGAAAATATTTAACATCTTTTTATGACATTTGTAATAAAGCTTGAAACATTTACAGAAAATATTTGAACCAGTTGTTGTTGAATGGTTGCACAGATTGATGCTGTGGTGGCGCTGAGTGATGTTGTTTTGGGGACAAGTGATGCTGTGGCGTTCATTGATGCTGTTGTAGCGCATAGTGATGTTGTGATGCCCCTGAGTGATGCTGTAGTGGTGCTGAGTGGTGCTTTGGTGGTGCTGGTGGTGTGTGCCTGGGGAAAGCGTGCACCGATGGCTGGTGGTGTGTGTGTGACTGGTGAAAGCGTGCACTGATGGCTGGTGGTGTGTGTGTGCCTGGTGAAAGCGTGCGCTGACGTCTGGTGGTGTGTGCCTGGTGGAAGTGTGCACTGACAGCTGGTGGTGTTTGTGCCCGGCGAAAGCGTGCACTGATGGCTGGTGGTGTGTGTGTGGCTGGTGAAAGCGTGCACTGATGGCTGGTGGTGTGTGTGTGTAAGCGTGCACTGATGGCTGGTGGTGTGTGTGTGTGTGGCTGGTGAAAGCGTGCACTGATGGCTGGTGGTGGTGTGTGTGCCTGGTGAAAGCGTGCACTGACGGCTGGTGGTGTGTGCCTGGTGGAAGCGTGCACTGACGGCTGGTGGTGTTTGTGCCCGATGAAACTGTGCACTGACAGCTGGTGGTGTTTGTGCCCGGTGAAAGCATGCACTGACGACTGTTGGTGTCTGTGCCTGGTGAAACTGTGCACTGACGGTGTGGTTGTGCGTGTGGTTGTATGTTGTGTGGCGGGCGTGAAACTTAAAGTACGGTCGGCCGGCCGTAAAAAAATAATTAGGGGAGAAGAAGCCCTTTGATGTGGTGTCACGGCCTGGCGGCCGTGAAAAAATGCAATTAGGAGAGGGGAGAGTGGTGAGGAGAGTGGTGTTGAGAGGGGAGAGTGGTGGTGAGAGGGGAGAGTGGTGAGAGTGGTGAGAGGGGAGGAGAGAGTCAGGCCTGGAGAGAGTGAGGAGAGGGGTGAGTGAGGAGAGGGGAGAGAGGCGAGAGAGAGGTGAGTGAGGAGAGAGAGAGGGATTGGAGAGGGAGTGTAGTGGTGAGTGGTGAGAGGGTAGAGTGTTGAGTGGTGAGAGGGGAGATGGGGAGAGGGAGAAAAAGGAGAGGAGGGAGAGGGTAAAGAGAGGAAGAGAGGAGAGAGAGGGGGATAGAGGAGAGAGAGAGGGGGAGAGAGGAGAGAGGAAAGAGAGAGGGGGAAGGAGGAGAGAGACGGAGACGGGGAGAGAGGAGAGTGAAGAGAGGGAAAGGGGGAGAGGGAAGTGAGGGAAAGGGAGAGAGGGAAAGGGAGAGAGGGAGAGAGGGTAGAGGGTAGAGGGAGAGAGGGAGGGTAATAAGAGAGGGGGAGGACGAGAGCGAAGGATGGAGGGGAGAGAGAGGGGAGGGAGAGAGAGAGGAGAGCAGGCAGAGAGTGAGATGGGGAGAGGGAGAACAAGTGTATTTTACAAAAACCTCTCCACACATGTTCATGTTTTCAGCAGATGAAAATGGATTCGCCTAGAAGTCTTCCTTAATGGCAAGCTACCTCCTCCATGGGCAGTAAACCCATGGCACTAACATTTTCCGAGAACAGAAAGCTTTTCTGCTTGCACAATTGGTTCACATTTTCAGAGTGAATATGCCGGAGCATCACATGTTCAGCTAAATGCATATTAAGCACACCAAGTAATTGGAAGACTAAAAGGCACACACACAACTTGCGATGTGAAACAATCCCATATCGAGTGAAAATGGCTGTAGTAACAAGCTACAGTTCAGTCCGTGTGGCTGAAGTCATGTTTGTGAACCAAGCACTATTATGATGACACACCTACAAGGGTAAAAGTAGGATGGTTTATTGCCACCCTCTAGGGAGGCCCCAAGTGACCTTCCATTAAGAATTGTACCCCATAGCTAATTAGTATAAACCGATCCTATAAAATGTTGCCCTACCCCAGTGAAATTCCTATAATGGTTTAAAATGGGGCTTGGAGGCACATACGCCTGTCTGGATTACCCCCATAAGACGGTCATTAGAAGAAAGTATTGTTCCACTAACCCATTGACTTTCCAAGCCAGCATTTGCTTCGCGTGTGAACGATGGCGCGCATGGCTGAACCACAGTTGTGCCTGCCCTGCAAGTCCACTCGGACAACCTTCAGCGCAGAGGCGGGATCCCACCATTAGATGACTGGATGTAATGATCGCAGCGAGCGGGGCTGACATGTTATTGGTCTGACGCAATGTGACCGTGACAGCGTTGACACTAAATCAAATTCAATTAGGCAACGCTTGCTAATGAGGTATGGTGCTCTCCAAAGGGCACGGCGGTCCACAATCTCAGGACGGCAGTAGCGCGAGGCTAGGCCTCTGCGTCACACACGGCACACAGACATGGGGGCGGGGGGCAGTGGGAAAGGAGCTCTTGTTATCAATCACAGCAGCAGTGTCCTATGACAGTCCGGAGCAATATGCGATGAAAGGGACGTATTTCTCTCTTTTACTTTGTCGTAGGAAAATAAATGCTATTTATAAATCAGAAATGCACAAATGAAATATGGATAAACGTGTAAATTGTGCTTAACCACTGACTAAAGAAAAGTAATGAGGATACAGGCGGAGGGTAAAACAAAGATAACATAAGAGAGAAAAAGAGAGAGAGGAGAGTGGCGTGGGATATCAGAATGCGAGTGGAGGGGGGGTTCCTCCTGAAGTACCCTTAAACCAATTTGTAAAAAGAACAAGCATTAGCGGCAGCATTAGAAATGAAAATCGGCCGCGAAAGAAACAAGAAGAAAACAAGCAATAAAACTAGTCACGGCCTGCGGCCGTGAATAAGTGACGGCGGGGGGAGTCAGAGAGCTAGATCCGTGCACAAGTGATTATCTACGGGCCCAGACCGAAGCAGGGAGAGAGAGCACTCAGAAACGCAAACAAAGCTCTCGTCATTGCAGGGGGCGGGGCAGCCGAACCCGAACCCTTTGAAGTAGCCAGGCTGAGAAAAAAAAGCAATTAGGACGGCCTGCGGCCGTGAATAAGTGACGGCGGGGGGCGGGGAGAGAGGAACAGATGGCTGTGAAGGGAGAAAGGCTGCTGGCAGGGGGAAGGCTCGTGCATGAGAGCAGGTCACGTGATTGGGATTCACGTGCACTGTCCAAAATCCGGCTGCTTCCAGAGGCCTTTTGTAAAAGTAGTGGTTCAACGGCATTAGACTCGCAATTAGATTCCTGCAGAATCGAATAGCTCGACCTAAAAAGCTTGGTATGTATGACTTACTCACCTATGGGTTTGTAAACTAGAGAGCTCTGCTCACACCACTGGAGGATAACGTTTTGGTTAAACATCAACGTTTGCACACATTCTCTCAAATGTTACTCTTCTGGGCTTTTTAAACATGAGATAGCTGTAAAATAAAAGGTCATACTTGTGTTTCAGATGTCTTCGTTAGCTGCTAGGCCGAGTTATTATGGCACACTGCCTCTTTAAAGTGCTGGGTGTGTGTTGCTTCTGGGCCCAAGCCACACTCTCCACATTCATTTTTAGAAATGACAGAAGGTTGTAATCTCATGCGAAATGAGAGGCTTGTTCTGCAAACACGCCTCCAGTATACATTGTTTAGCCACATAATCCCCTTGCTGACAAACAAATGTCTGTGGTTGCCGAGAGGAAACCTGCTATATTGATTTAGGAGGAGGAGGGCTGGCTCAGAGAAGCTCTTTTCTTTGCGGTCCTTCTACACTTGCAGGAAAATGGAATATTAGGGATCAGTATGGCTGCCAAGCGCACCAATGTTATGTGTGACACCTTAATCCAGTACTGGCTTTTGTAACCTAAAAATCAAAAATCACAGCATGGTTAAAAGAAGGCAGGACTGAGTGAATGTATCAAAGATATGATGACTATATCACCAGTGCACCATGTCACCAGTATACCTCTTTTCCATTCCTGAAACCTAAATATAAAGCAGCAAATACACAAAGAATTTAAAAAGTATTTGGGAGTCGTCTAAATTGTTTCATAATGTTTATTGGAGGAAACTGATGGATAATTGCTATGATACAAAAGAATCCTGACAATTTTACACACATTTTTTTTCTTTCACCTACCAGCACTTTCCTGCTCTAGAATAGTAAAATTTAATAATTTCGTGTTTTCCCTAAGAAAGAATGTAACCTTAGTTGGAGATCTATATGTGCAACAAAAATCACAGGCAACACCAGAAAGAAGTGAAATCCGCACCTTTTGCCTCTCTGCAGAGCCTGAGCCATTGAGGAACAGTCACAGAAGAGGATAGTAGGTACCAATGAAAAATTATATTCCTTTATCGAGGAGGTGCATCCTATCAAGCAGTGTATCATTTCCATAAAATGTTTGCGATTTCTACAAAAGTGCCGATTTCGCGGGCACTTTTGTAAAAATCGCTGCATTTTTACAAAAGTGCTGATTTCGTGGCAAACCGTGAACTCCTGGAGAGTCTGATACCAATGGCCTTGTGACCAGAGTGGGTTTCTAAGGGCTGCAGCATGTATTGTGTCACCCTAGGAGACCCCTAACCAAATACAGGCATACTGCCACTGCAGCCTGTGTGTTTTGGTGCAGACAAAAGTTAGGAGTTGAACTGGCACACATGACTGTGTGTCAGGCCAACCAGCTCTGCAGGAGGCATAGTTAAGTCACCCCTACAGCAGGCCTTACAGCCCTAAGGCAGGGTGCACTATACCTTAGTGAGGGTGTAACTGCATGAGCAGATATACCCCTATAGTGCCTAAGTCCATTCTTAAACATTATAAATGCACAGTGAAGCCATACTGAGTACATGGGCTGGGAGCTTGTCACCAAGAGTTCAACAGCTCCATGATGACTTCACTGAATTCCAAGAAGTTTTGTACCAAACATCTCAGCTTAATAAACCCACACTGATGCCAGTGTTGTATTTATTAAGAAATGCAACCAGAGGGCACCTCAGAGGTGCCCCCTGAAATCCGACCAAACCACTAGTGTGTGCCTGACTGGTCTGCACCAGCCTGCCACTTCTAGACATGCTTATGACCTCCTTAGATGGGAGTCTTTTGCTCTCATGGGTCAGAAACAAATCCTGCTCTGGGTGGAGGTGCTTCACACCTACCCCCAAGCAGTAACAGCAATGAAGGGTGGTGAGCCTCAAAGGCTTCCCGTCCTTTGTTAGGATGACCAGTGCCTCTCCAGCTAGTGCAGATTCCTGGCCCCCTGACCCAGCCCCACTTTTGGGAGCAAGGTTGGCAGCAACATTACTAAGCAGGAGAGGTGTGTCCCCTCTCAGCCAAGTCCCCTCTAAGGTGTCCTGAGCTGAAGTGACCCCTCCTTTGAAAATTATCCATATTGGTTTGGAAGATGTTAGCCATAAGGGTTAGGGGTATGCTCTCTCCCCAGAGGTAGTGGACATATAAAAGGTGTAGCCACTCTAAAGGTAAGTAGCCCAATTGGCTACTACTTTCTGACATCCTGTAAGGTTCCTAAAACTAGTATTTAGGGGCACCCCTGACCCTTAATCCACAGATTACCGACGGCCTACGAAGTAGAGAACAAAGAAGAGCTGTGTAGCAGCGAAGACTGAAGACACCAACTGACTTGGCCTCAGCCCTCCAGGTCTGTCTGCAGCCCTCAAGGACCCTGTACAGAAGAGTGCCTTCTAAAAAGACTCCTGATCTCCTGTGGACAGAAGATCTGTCCAGAAAAAAAACAAATGTAAAGACCAAGGTTCTGCCTGTGGAACCGTAAAGTCGACCCCCTCTGCACCCAATGCGCACAGTTCGACTGAAGAGGCCCACTAGTCCAGAAATGGTTCCCCAGCGATCCTGAGCAAATATTCCTCACAGGGTGGCCCCTTCCGGACTCCACGTTGACACCTGCAGCTTATGCACGATGACCCCTTCCCCAACTGCGACCACACTAATAAGCTGACTTCCGATGCCAAAGGATACCCTGGAGCCCATGGGCCTTGGGTAGATCTACCAATGGTGTCTTGATGTCCAAGCACATCCCAGCTTACCTGTGCAGCTGTAGGTTTACATAGAACAACCTCCTGACTTAAGCCTGCAGCCTTTTTTTGATTCTAAGATTCCCCATTGGTTTGCATTGGGTGCTCGATGTTGTGGTGGCACTCTGCACCCGGCCGTCCCTGTGCCACTGGAGGTGTAAGTTTGGTGCTGCTTTGTGGACCCCCATGCTTACCTTAACCCCCAGAGACTGGGTTCTAAAACCTGTGCGTAGTACCACTTCGATTTCGACCTTTCTCCATAGGATAACATTGCCACCACTTCCCGAGGTTGATCTCTGCATCCAGCGCCCCGGTGGCGCTCGTAGTGCACTGAAGTCACTTACCTGAACCTTGCCTGGTACTGATTCTACATCCAAAAGCTTAATTTCGTAAAATGTTTACTTAGCTGCAAATTGCTGATTGTGTTTCCTCCCATGGGCTAACTTTGTATTGATTGAAAAATGCACTGTGTCCACTTTTGATATTTAACCCCTTGCATGCTCGTGACGGAACCATTCCGTCACGAGCCACGGTGGTGCTGTGCTGGTGACGGAATGGTTCCGTCACGGCCCGGCCGCCGCGCCTGCGCGGCGCTGATTTCGCGCCTGCGCTGAGTGTTCTGTTAGGCGGGCGGGGCCGTGACGGAACCATTCTGTCACAAGCACAGTGCCACCGCGGCTCGTGACGGAGTGGTTCTGTCACGAGCAGCGCGGCCCCCTCTCCCCCCTAGCGCCGCGGCCAAGGGGTTAAAAGCAGTGATACTGCAAAATCTTTTTTACTGCAACAAAGTATCTTTGGTTCTAAGAAATAAACATACAGAAAGTAATATTTTACCAACAATTGGTCTCAGATTTAGTCATTGAGCGTGTGTAATCATTTCTTGCCTGTGTGTGCTGAACACAGCCCGAAATAAACATACAGAAAGTAATATTTTACCAACAATTGGTCTCAGATTTAGTCCTTGAGCGTGTGTAATCATTTCTTGCCTGTGTGTGCTGAACACAGCCCTCTGATAAGCCTAACTGCTTGCTCACACTACCACAAAGTAGAGCATTGGTATTATCTACTTTACCTTCTGTAACGCCACTGGGGATCAAATGGACTCTGTGCACACTATACCTGAATTTGGTGCCAGCTTCCTACACCGCTCTCTTCAGTCAGTGGTTTGAGAGATGCGCCACACCGGTATCATTTGGTTGACAATGTCCCCCAAAAATTAATCTTTCTGTCCCTCATATGGATACACATAGTAAGCAAGATAACTAAATTATTCAAGAATTCTTTGCTGTAATCAGTGCATAACCTGCTGGCCACAGACTTTAAATGCCAGGATCTTTTTGTTTATTTTTTCTGTAAATATCGTTTTTATTAGCAGTTTGTTACTTACAATCTTACATCACAATTGTCAGACAATGTGTATTAGTTACATACTCAAAATAGCTATTATGCATACAGAGGGAATAGAAGGAGAACAAAGAAGGCAGAAACTGATCATACTTTGTTTCCACGCTAATTTCTTAATCATTCCTTCTTACAAAATCTTGGTCCATAGAAAGTTTAAACATGCTCCTGGTATAGTAATGGTCTATGTGGGGAGTTCGTCGTGTTTGCTAATATTATCATATGTATAGCAGTTTCTTTTTTATAAACCTAAAGAACCAATAACAACTGCTTCCTCCTGGGGTCAACACTCATTCCTCAATTTTCTATTTTATTCGTAGGTCGAGCTTCTTATTTGCCTCAAGGGTACAGGGAACCGGAGGGGGTCCCAGCACAGCTACCTTACTGCTTATGTGCAATACCTCTATGTATGGAAGGTACCTTATGGCCTACTGGGGTGGCCTCCCATTGGGGTAAGCCCTTTCCTCTGGCTCTGCTTCAATCAGGGGGTCAGCAGTATGGTTCTCAACTTTCCCGGATCCTTCGGCTTCCCACGCCCTCATTACTTCAGCCCAGGGTTCCGCCATGGGTTTACACCTTTTGCTAATTCTATCCTCTCACGTCAGCTCCCTTTACTCTGCTCTGGCCCAATTCCAAACATCATTCTCCCATGCAGACACTCTTGGGCCTAACGTTGTATGCCATCTAAGGGCAACTCACCTCTTTGCAAAAATCAAGGCTAGAACTATAAACCTAAGTCCAATTTTTTGGGCTATTGGCCCCGGGAATAGTCCCAACAGGCACATTTCTGGACAGCACTTCAGAGTGCGTGCTAAGACTCGATTCAGGATTTCCATGATCATTAGCCAGTAGTCCTAAATCACTGAACATCTCAAAATCATGTGAGCAAAATTGACATCTAGCTCTTCACATCTAAGGCACTTCTGGTCCTCAACCCCATGCATAATATTGTGGTGTGAGCCACGTCATATGGAGTATACTAAACTATATACATTTAAAATGAGCGTTCCTGGAGATTTCCTTTGGGCTCTCTAAGGCTTTCTTCTATTCAGCACTAGTCAGGGGCCTACCCACCAGGTATTCCCATTTCTCCTGCATGTGGGCCATGGGCAGTTCCGTCAGGGCCATAATCGCTGCAGATAGCCATTTTACAAGATGCCTGGCTGACCCAAGCATCACCAGTGCTTGGAGGGCTGCGTGAGTGTGGGGTTTGTGCGTGTCTCCGCCCCACAATGTGGCCAATGTTCCCCGGACATTATGATAGTTTAAAAACTGTCCTGGAGGTAACTCATGATATTCCAGAAATTGTTAAAGGGGGAGTAGTTCTCAATCTTGAAAGCAGTCCTAGGCTGTAGTCACTCCCGCTGCCACCAACTCTCTTAACTGGCCTTGTGTGAATCGGAAACCGTCTCCTATCCATGGTAGTCCTAATATTGGAAGGTCAGGTGCATAAAGGGGTACCCCTGTTGCGCGTTTTGTACATCAGTCCCATCATTTTATGGCTACTTTTAACAGCACTCCCATATTTTTTATCTTGTTTGTGGTTTAATATCCTGGGGAGTAGTGTCCCATGGGGGGTTGTCCTGGGAGTCCCAATGACTCCAGTCCCCTCCCGTCTAGCCACTGGGCTCACCACTGAAGTTGTGCCGCTAGATAGTATGCTTTAAAGTCTGGGGTGCCCAGTCCCCCCATTGTCAAGGGTTCTCTTAAGACCATGAGGGATACTCTGTTGCGACCCTAGGCCCAGATCAGGTCCCTCAGCAAAGCATCCATATTTCAAAACCATCTCAAAGGGATCACCACCTGGAGGTTAACAAAATAGTATAGGAGTCTTGGTAGGATGACCATTTTGGAAAGCGCTATTCTGGCCATAACCGAAAGTTTGAGGAATCACCAGAAAGACACATTTGCCTTTAATGCTCGGATAGCCTTGCCCAGGTTCCCCTCCAGGAGGTCCGCCTGACTATGGAACACTTGAATGCCTAGGTATTTGGAGGAGCTCGAGGTCCAAGTAGGTCCCACTGGTCAGTCAATAGGTCTCTCTAGCAAGGGCCTCGCCGGGAATATCTGGGACTTCCGAGTATTGACTCAGAGACCTGACAATACCTCAAATTCCTCCAAGATGCGAATAGCCCTCAATACACCCTGAGTCACGTCCCTTATGTACAGTAAAATGTCATCTCCATATAATGAGATTATATGCACCAACCCGTCTAGTATTATTCCATGACTCCTTCCCTTGCATTCTGCAAGCGGTTCAATCGCCAGAGCAACAAGCATTGACATAGCCAATAGGTCTCGCCTTTGGAACCTTATAAGTGTTTAGCAAAGCAACAGTTGATGTTGTTGCACCAAGGATATTGTGCTGGATTACCAAACACGTATAAGGTCCCAAAGGCGAGACCTATTGGCTATGCCAATGCTTGTTTTTTTTTAGGAGTAATCATAAAATCGGTGGCAAGGGCAGGTATTTACATTCAAGTAAAAATCTTTAATTTAATTGCAGATGAACTAACATTTTTATTCATTTACAAAAAAAACAGGCATGCTACTGCCCTGAAAAATGCTCCCCACACCCTCGTCCATTAGTTTTACGGTGGGCTCTCAACTCCCATTGTGCAAGATCAACTGTGAAATCTAACACCCTGCAACCACCCCCGCTGCTGGAAGACTTGCAGAGTGGCACAACAAGGTTGCTAAGTCCTGGAGACAAAAGCTGCTGTTTTGGCTCTCTGTGCAGTCCTTGGGCTGAGTTTGCAAAAATCAATCCATGCAGGTCATGTGAAAAATGCTGCAGAGGCCCAAGAAAATGAAAGAAGCACGCACCACCTGTATCGAGGCAAAGCCCCCATGAGTACTGGCAGGTACCCTCCTTGTCCAAGGAGAAGTTCCGGCACTCAAGGGGACAAAATTAAATATTGCTGGTACTCAGTACCGGTAAGTACCAGCCCATTTAAAGCACTGGTTTTAGCCATTAGGACCTCATTACAAATAAAATATGCGCTGGTTGCTCCATGTACTAAATATACCATCTAGACATAAGTGCCCAACATACACCACATTCCAGAAAAGCTGGGGCTCACGTTAATAAGATGCATTTGGTGGTTAGTATGTTGTGTGGCCATTCTCAAAATCTGGCACTGATCTAGCACTCCTGAACCTACGAAAGATCACCCTGATCTATGAGAATATGGCTGCTACTGTTGGACTGACCAAAGAGCTTATCAAGCAGTTTCAGTCTCAAAAGAAGCTCAGGCCACAATTCACTGAGTGCAACCAAAGCAGAAGTGAAAGAGCTCATAAGGCGTACACGTCCGCTCTTCTTACGGCTGGCCCGTCAGTCCCTGTGACCAGGTCACTCTATTTCAGGCAGATGCCCGCACCTGAAGGGTGCCTACAGGGACCCGAGAAGTAAACTGTGCTGAGGCCCGGACGTGAAGTGGTGTCCTGGAAGAGACAAACAAAAGAAGAGGCGGGGTCAGACTGGACGTATACCAGGTTCGAGTCTTGGCATCATCTCACCATCCTGCGATTGCGGGAAAATCACTTAGGGGTAGATGTATCAACATACCCCTTTGCGATTTCTAAATAGCGATTTTTAACCCCTTCGCTGCTAGGCCTTTTCCCCTCCTGTGCTAAGGCTTTTTTTGGCGTTTTGGAGTAGTGCGCGCTTAGGCCCTTGTAACTTTTTGACCACATAAGGTATCCATGCCAAATTTGCGTCCTTTTCTTCCAACATCATGTGGATTCTAAAGGCGCCCAGGGTTTGTGGATTCCCTTGGAGGGGTCCCAGAAATTAACCAAAATATAGTGATTTTTTAGTTTTTTTCAGAAAAATGGGAAAAACGGGCTGCAAATGAAGGCCTCTGGGGTTTTCCCTGAAAATGGTATCAAAAAAGGGTTTGTGGGGCTGAAATCTCCATTTTCTCAGCTTTTAGGGAATGACAGTCTTTTGTCAGAGAACCGAAATTGTTCACTCAGTTTTGGCATTTTTCCTGGGACATAGCCTATTTTTGCTATTTTTAGAGCTTTCCACCTCCTTCCAGTTAATGGTAGAAATGAGTTTGAAAGCAATAATGGATCCTGGAAAGCTTTACATTTTCGAAAAGTAGACAAAATTCTGAATGCAGAAAGGGGTCATTTGTCTAAATCCATGAAGGTTTCGTTATTGAAACTAACAGTTAGATATTGGAATAATTGAAAATTTGTTGAAAAAACAGCCTTTTGTCTCAACGTTTTCACCTATAACATTTTCTAATTTTGACAGCTCTTGGAAAGAAATATACCGTTACATCCGTTAGACCTTCCTGGTTGTGGGGATATATAGGACTTGTAGTTTCACCAAGAACCCGACGAACCCAGATCCAAAAACTGAGCAGCAACTTGCAATGGTATTTTTTCATTTACTGGGTATAGAGCACTTTGTCTTGGAAAATGTATACATGGAATAATCTGTATGAAAGACACCTATGTATTTCTGAATTGGGTACAAATTATAGAGTTCAGAAACAGTATATAATTGCACATTTTCAAAATTGGGAATACTCATACTAGCATGAGAATTATTGGTCATTTTTCAAAAAGATTTTTTTTTACACAATGTCTTTCATTGAAAGGGAGAAATGCATGAAAGCTCAATTGGTAATAACAGTTGATTTACAAATCTGAATTACCCCAAGTGTCCCGATAAAAACGGTACCTCACTTGTGTGGGTCGGCCTTGTGCCTGCGACAGGAAACGGCACAAAATGCAACGTGGTCACACCTAAATTTTGCAGTTACAAATTGACCCTTTTTTTGCAAAGTGCCTACCTGTAGTTATTGCACCCTAGCTCTGCCGGCACCTAGGGAAACCTAGCAAACCTATACATTTTTGAAAAGTAGACACCCAGGGGAATTCCGGATGGGGTGACTGGACTGCCTACCACCAGGTTTTGTTACCCAGAATCCCTTGCAAAGCTAAGATTTTGACAAAAAAAACAAATTTTCCTCACATTTCTGTGGTGGAAAGTTCTAGAATCTGCGTGGATCAACAAATTTCCACCCACCCAGCGTTCCCCCAGGTCTCCCGATAAAAACGGTACCTCACTTGTGTGGGTCGGCCTTGTGCCTACGACAGGAAACGGCACAAAATGCAACGTGGTCGCACCTCAATTTCCCAGTGAAATCTTGCGCTCTTTGGACAAAGAGACTACCTTTTGTTTTTGAGCCCTAGCTCACCTGGCACCTAGGGAAACCTAGCAAATCTATATATTTTTGAAAAGTAGACACCCAGGGGAATTCAGGATGGGGTAACTCGACTGCCTATCACCAGGTTTTGTTACCCAGAATCCCTTGCAAACATAAAAATTTGACAAAAAAAACACATTTTCCTCACATTTCTGTGGTGGAAAGTTATGGAATCTGCGTGGATCAACAAATTTCCACCCACCCAGCGTGCCCCTAGGTCTCCCAAAAAAAAATGGTACCTCACTTGCGTGGGTAGGCATAGTGGCTGCGACATGAAACAGCGCAAAACGCAGCATGGTCGCACCTCAATTTCCAAGTGAAATTTAGCACTTTTGGACAAAAAGACTACCTTTTGTTTTTGCGCCGTAGCTCTGCCAGCACCTAGGGAAACCTAGCAAACCTATACATTTTTGAAAACTAGACACCCAGCGGAATTCAGGATGGGGTGACTCGACTGCCTATCACCAGGTTTTGTTACCCAGAATCCCTTGCAAAGCTAAGAATTTGACAAAAAAAACACTTTTTCCTCACATTTCTGTGGTGGAAAGTTCTGGAATCTGCGTGGATCAACAAATTTCCACCCACCCAGCGTGCCCCCAGGTTTCCCGAAAAAAATGGTACCTCACTTGCGTGGGTAGGCATAGTGGCTGCGACATGAAACAGCGCAAAACGCAGCATGGTCGCACCTCAATTTCCCAGTGAAATTTAGCAAGTTTTGGACAAAAAGACTACCTTTTGTTTTTGCGCCGTAGCTCTGCCAGCACCTAGGGAAACCTAGCAAACCTATACATTTTTGAAACCTAGACACCCAGGGGAATTCAGGATGGGGTGACTCGTCTGCCTAACCCCAGGTTTTGTTACCCAGAATCCCTTGCAAACATAAAGATGTGACCAAAAAAACACATTTTCCTCACATTTCTGTGGTGGAAAATTCTGGAATCTGCGTGGATCAACAAATTTCCACCCACCCAGCGTGCCCCCAGGTCTCCCGAAAAAAATGGTACCTCACTTGCGTGGGTAGGCATAGTGGCTGCGACATGAAACAGCGCAAAACGCAGCATGGTCACACCTCAATTTCCCAGTGAAATTTAGCACGTTTTGGACAAAAAGACTACCTTTTGTTTTTGCGTCGTAGCTCTGCCAGCACCTAGGGAAACCTAGCAAACCTATACATTTTTGAAAACTAGACACCCAGGGGAATCCAGGTGCGGGTGACTGGTCTGCCTACCCCCAGGTTTTGTTACCCAGAATCCCTTGCAAACCTAAAGATTTGACAAAAAAACACATTTTCTTCACATTTCTGTGGTGGAAAGTTCTGGAATCTGCGTGGATCAACAAATTTTCACCCACCCAGCGTTCCCCCAGGTCTCCCGAAAAAAATGGTACCTCACTTGCGTGGGTAGGCATAGTGGCTGCGACATGAAACAGCGCAAAACGCAGCATGGTCGCACCTCAATTTCCCAGTGAAATTTAGCACGTTTTGGACAAAAAGACTACCTTTTGTTTTTGCGCCGTAGCTCTGCCAGCACCTAGGGAAACCTAGCAAACCTATACATTTTTGAAAGCTAGACACCCAGGGGATTTTAGGATGGGGTGACTCGTCTGCCTACCCCCAGGTTTTGTTACCCAGAATCCCTTGCAAACATAAAATTTTGACAAAAAAAACACATTTTCCTCACATTTCTGTGGTGGAAAGTTCTGGAATCTGTGTGGATCAACAAATTTCCACCCACCCAGCGTGCCCCCAGGTCTCCCGAAAAAAATGGTACCTCACTTGCGTGGGTAGGCATAGTGGCTGCGACATGAAACAGCGCAAAACGCAGCATGGTCGCACCTCAATTTCCCAGTGAAATTTAGCACGTTTTGGACAAAAAGACTACCTTTTGTTTTTGCGACGTAGCTCTGCCAGCACCTAGGGAAACCTAGCAAACCTATACATTTTTGAAAACTAGACACCCAGGGGAATTTAGTATGGGGTGACTCGTCTGCCTACCCCCAGGTTTTGTTACCCAGAATCCCTTGCAAACATAAAGATTTGACAAAAAAAACACATTTTCCTCACATTTCTGTGGTGGAAAGTTCTGGAATCTGTGTGGATCAACAAATTTCCACCCACCCAGCGTGCCCCCAGGTCTCCCGAAACAAATGGTACCTCACTTGCGTGGGTAGGCATAGTGGCTGCGACATGAAACAGCGCAAAAGACAGCATGGTCGCACCTCAATTTCCCAGTGAAATTTAGCACGTTTTGGACAAAAAGACTACCTTTTGTGTCTCCCGAAACAAATGGTACCTCACTTGCGTGGGTAGGCATAGTGGCTGCGACATGAAACAGCGCAAAAGACAGCATGGTCGCACCTCAATTTCCCAGTGAAATTTAGCACGTTTTGGACAAAAAGACTACCTTTTGTTTTTGCGACGTAGCTCTGCCAGCACCTAGGGAAACCTAGCAAACCTATACAGTTTTGAAAACTAGACACCCAGGGGAATTTAGGATGGGGTGACTCGTCTGCCTACCCCCAGGGTTTGTTACCCAGAATCCCTTGCAAACATAAAAATTTGACCAAAAAAACACATTTTCCTCACATTTCTGTGGTGGAAAGTTCTGGAATCTGTGTGGATCAACAAATTTCCACCCACCCAGCGTGCCCCCAGGTCGCCCGAAAAAAATGGTACCTCACTTGCGTGGGTAGGCATAGTGGCTGCGACATGAAACAGCGCAAAAACGCAGCATGGTCGCACCTCAATTTCCCAGTGAAATTTAGCACGTTTTGGACAAAAAGTCTACCTTTTGTTTTTGCGCCGTAGCTCTGCCAGCACCTAGGGAAACCTAGCAAACCTATACATTTTTGAAAACTAGACACCCAGGGGAATCCAGGATGGGGTGACTGGTCTGCCTACCCCCAGGTTTTGGTACCCAGAATCCCTTGCAAACCTAAAAATTTGACAAAAAAACACATTTTCTTCACATTTCTGTGGTGGAAAGTTCTGGAATCTGTGTGGATCAACAAATTTTCACCCACCCAGCGTTCCCCCAGGTCTCCCGAAAAAAATGGTACCTCACTTGCGTGGGTAGGCATAGTGGCTGCGACATGAAACAGCGCAAAAACGCAGCATGGTCGCACCTCAATTTCCCAGTGAAATTTAGCAAGTTTTGGACAAAAAGACTACCTTTTGTTTTTGCGCCGTAGCTCTGCCAGCACCTAGGGAAACCTAGCAAACCTATACATTTTTGAAAACTAGACACCCAGGGGATTTTAGGATGGGGTGACTCGTCTGCCTACCCCCAGGTTTTGTTACCCAGAATCCCTTGCAAACATAAAATTTTGACAAAAAAAACACATTTTCCTCACATTTCTGTGGTGGAAAGTTCTGGAATCTGTGTGGATCAACAAATTTCCACCCACCCAGCGTGCCCCCAGGTCTCCCGAAAAAAATGGTACCTCACTTGCGTGGGTAGGCATAGTGGCTGCGACATGAAACAGCGCAAAACGCAGCATGGTCGCACCTCAATTTCCCAGTGAAATTTAGCACGTTTTGGACAAAAAGACTACCTTTTGTTTTAGCGACGTAGCTCTGCCAGCACCTAGGGAAACCTAGCTAACCTATACAGTTTTGAAAACTAGACACCCAGGGGAATTTAGGATGGGGTGACTCGTCTGCCTACCCCAGGGTTTGTTACCCAGAATCCCTTGCAAACATAAAAATTTGACCCAAAAAACAAATTTTCCTCACATTTCTGTGGTGGAAAGTTCTAGAATCTGTGTGGATCCACAAATTTCCACCCACCCAGCGTGCCCCAAGGTCTCCCGAAAAAAATGGTACCTCACTTGCGTGGGTAGGCATAGTGGCTGCGACATGAAACAGCGCAAAAACGCAGCATGGTCGCACCTCAATTTCCCAGTGAAATTTAGCACGTTTTGGACAAAAAGACTACCTTTTGTTTTTGCGCCGTAGCTCTGCCAGCACCTAGGGAAACCTAGCAAACCTATACATTTTTGAAAACTAGACACCCAGGGGAATCCAGGATGGGGTGACTGGTCTGCCTACACCCAGGTCTTTTTACCCAGAATCCCTTGCAAACCTAACAATTTGACAAAAAAAACACATTTTCTTCACATTTCTGTGGTGGAAAGTTCTGGAATCTGCGTGGATCAACAAATTTTCACCCACCCAGCGTTCCCCCAGGTCTCCCGAAAAACATGGTACCTCACTTGCGTGGGTAGGCATAGCGGCTGCGACATGAAACGGTTCAAATCGTACGGTGGTGAATTTACATTACCCTACTGCAAAACTACCTTGATTTTGGGGGGGGCATCTGAGTTTGTGGCCCAGGGCTCGGTGGTATTCTTTGCAAAGTAGCAAACCCAAACAGTTCTGAAAACTAGACACCCGGGGGAGTCCAGGGAGGTATGGCATGCGTGGGTCCCCCAATGTTTTCCTACCCAGAACTCCTTGCAAACCTTAAAATTAGGTAAAAATAGCACTTTTCCAAACTTTTTGGCGTGGGATCGCCGTGCCAGCAAAAATGTCCTACCACCCAGCGTTCCCCTTGGGGAATCCAGGATGGGGTGACTGGTCTGCCTACCCCCAGGTTTTGTTACCCAGAATCCCTTGCAAACATAAAAATTTGACAAAAAAAACACATTTTCCTCACATTTCTGTGGTGGAAAGTTCTGGAATCTGTGTGGATCAACAAATTTCCACCCACCCAGCGTGCCCCCAGGTCTCCCGAAACAAATGGTACCTCACGTGCGTGGGTAGGCATAGTGGCTGCGACATGAAACAGCGCAAAACGCAGCATGGTCGCACCTCAATTTCCCAGTGAAATTTAGCACGTTTTGGACAAAAAGACTACCTTTTGTTTTTGCGACGTAGCTCTGCCAGCACCTAGGGAAACCTAGCAAACCTATACAGTTTTGAAAACTAGACACCCAGGGGAATTTAGGATGGGGTGACTCGTCTGCCTACCCCCAGGGTTTGTTACCCAGAATCCCTTGCAAACATAAAAATTTGACCAAAAAAACAAATTTTCCTCACATTTCTGTGGTGGAAAGTTCTAGAATCTGTGTGGATCCACAAATTTCCACCCACCCAGCGTGCCCCAAGGTCTCCCGAAAAAAATGGTACCTCACTTGCGTGGATAGGCATAGTGGCTGCGACATGAAACAGCGCAAAAACGCAGCATGGTCGCACCTCAATTTCCCAGTGAAATTTAGCACGTTTTGGACAAAAAGACTACCTTTTGTTTTTGCGCCGTAGCTCTGCCAGCACCTAGGGAAACCTAGCAAACCTATACATTTTTGAAAACTAGACACCCAGGGGAATCCAGGATGGGGTGACTGGTCTGCCTACACCCAGGTCTTTTTACCCAGAATCCCTTGCAAACCTAACAATTTGACAAAAAAAACACATTTTCTTCACATTTCTGTGGTGGAAAGTTCTGGAATCTGCGTGGATCAACAAATTTTCACCCACCCAGCGTTCCCCCAGGTCTCCCGAAAAACATGGTACCTCACTTGCGTGGGTAGGCATAGCGGCTGCGACATGAAACGGTTCAAATCGTACGGTGGTGAATTTACATTACCCTACTGCAAAACTACCTTGATTTTTGGGGGGGGGGCATCTGAGTTTGTGGCCCAGGGCTCGGTGGTATTCTTTGCAAAGTAGCAAACCCAAACAGTTCTGAAAACTAGACACCCGGGGGAGTCCAGGGAGGTATGGCATGCGTGGGTCCCCCAATGTTTTCCTACCCAGAACTCCTTGCAAACCTTAAAATTAGGTAAAAATAGCACTTTTCCAAACTTTTTGGCGTGGGATCGCCGTGCCAGCAAAAATGTCCTACCACCCAGCGTTCCCCTTGTTCTCCCGAGTAAAAGGATATCTCACTTGTGTGGGTGCCCCAAAGCAGACCACGCCAAAAATGAATTTTGAAAAAAGTAGTATTTAGTAGTATTTAAGTTTTACAAATTAAGCCCCCCAGCCTGAGTCACATGCCTTGGGCCCACCCACACAAGTGAGGTATCATTTTACTTGGGAGAACAAGGGAAACGCTGGGTGGTAGGACATTTGTGCCGGCAGCGAGATCCCACCCAAAAAAGTACGGAAAAGTGGGTTTTTTGACCAAAATTTAAGGTTTGCAGGGGTTTCTGGGTAGGAAAACATTGGGGGACCCACGCATGCCATACCTCCCTGGACTCCCCCGGGTGTCTAGTTCTCAGAACTGTTTGGGTTTGGTAGTTTGCAAAGATGCCCGCCAAGCCCCGGGCCAAAAGCTCAGGTGACCCCCTCAAAAAATAAGATTGTTTGGCTAAAGGAATTTTTTTGGTCTCCACAGTAAGAATTGGGCCTTTTCCTAAAGCAGCCACTATGCCTACCCACGCAAGTGAGGTACCATTTTTATCGGGAGACCTTGGGGAACACTGGGTGGGAGGAAATTTGTGTGAGCCCAGTGATGCCACGCTTTCCCACACTAAAACGTGTGAAAACATTGATTTTTTCCAGCTAAAAATGAGTTTTGCAAGGGATTCTGGGTAAAGGAACGTTGGAGGATCCACGCAAGCCATACCTCCTTGGAAGCCCCCGGGTGTCTACTTTTCAGAAATGTGTGGGTTTAGTAGGTTTCCCTAGATGGCTGTCTCGCACGGGGCCAAAAACCCAGGTAACCCCTCTTGCAAAAGCTAGTGGACTTGACATTGTCACCATTGTCAAATTCACCAGCTTTTGCAAGAGGGGTTATCTGGGTTTCTGGCCCCGTGCGAGACAGCCATCTATGGAAACCTACCAAACCCACACATGTCTGAAAAGTAGACACCCGGGGGCTTCCAAGGAGGTATGGCTTGCGTGGATCCTCCAATGTTCCTTTACCCAGAATCCCTTGCAAACCTCATTTTTAGCTGGAAAAAATCAATTTTTTCACACGTTTTAGTGTGGGAAAGCGTGGCATCATTGGGCTCACACAAATTACCTCCCACCCAGCGTGCCCCCAGGTCTCCCGATAAAAACGGTACCTCACTTGCGTGGGTAGCCATAGTGGCTGCATCAGGAAAAGGTCCAAATCGTACGGTGGTGAATTCAAAATACCCTGAAGCAATATAACTTTGATTTTTGGGGGGGGTACCTGAGTTTTTGGCCCGGGGCTGGGTGGTATTCTTTGGAAAGTAGCAAACCCAAACAGTTCTGAAAACTAGACACCCGGGAAAGTCCAGGGAGGTATGGCATGCGTGGGTCCCCCAATGTTTTCCTACCCAGAACTCCTTGCAAACCTTAAAATTAGGTAAAAATTGCACTTTTCAAAACTTTTTGGCGTGGGATCGCCGTGCCGGCAAAAATGTCCTACCACCCAGCGTTCCCCTTGTTCTCCCGAGTAAAATGATACCACACCTTAACAGAGTTACTCAAAAGTAAAACATTCAAGCACGGCTATCTATTCCTCAAAGACACACACATACAGGTTGGATTTGGCACGAGGGCGAGTGATGGTTCAGTACATAAAATTTTATTAACAAGATATTTCAAAAAAATGAAATGCTCTGTCAATAAATAAATGCATAAAAACTGAACCAGTGACTCGCAACTCGTGAGCTGTAAAGCCACGACAAGGCACCAACCGTTTTACAGGCCATTCACGCACCTTTCATACCTGATACAAACCAGACCATTGACACCATCCGAATGGAAAAGCAACACATAACAACAATCACAATAAGGGACAAGGTACACCCTACTGCAGAAAGAGAAAAAAAACAATTATTACTGCACACCCATCTAATCCGCAAGCACACACACATACTGGTTGGATTTGGCACGAGGGTGAGTGATGATTCAGTACATACAATTGTATACGCAAGTAATTTCACAAAAATGAAATACACTGTGTATAATTGAAAGTATGATAAACTGAACCACTGACTTACAGCTCGTGAGCTGTAAAGCCACGTCAAGGCACCAACCTCTTTACAGGCCATTCATACACCTTTCGTACGCGTGACACATACAAAACATTCACATCGCCAGCCGCGGACCCATCACATTTCAACACTCACACCAGCAAACAGCGCCATTCAAGGGCCCATCACTTTCACACGCCCACATTTCTGACACTGCAACTACACAAAATGATGGACTGTGTGGAGTGTCACTCAACTAGCAGTGTGTGTAGTGACCAACAGAAAGTAACTACTCACACACCGCCTGCCGAGCGCCAGTCCACCCACACCACCATCCAAGCACCAGACCATGCACACCGCCAGCCAAACACCACTCAGCGCACACCGACAGCCAAGTACCACTCCACACACACCACCAGCCAAGCATCACTCCACGCACACCACCAGCCAAGCGCCACTCCACAAACACAACACCAGCCAAGCACCACTCGTGCACAGATAGCCAAGTACCACTCCACACACACCGTCCAGCCAAGCGCCACTCCACACACACCGCCAGCCAAGCACCACTCCACACACACCGCCAGCCAAGCACCACTCCGTGCACAGACAGCCAAGTACCACTCCATGCACACCACCAGCCAAGCGCCCCTCCACACACAACACCAGCCAAGCGCCACTCCACAAACACAACACCAGCCAAGCACCACTCCGTGCACAGACAGCCAAGTACCACTCCACGCACACCACCAGCCAAGCGCCACTCCACACACACGACCAGCCAAGCGCCACTCAACACACACCACCAGTCAAGCACAACTCCACACACACCGCCAGCCAAGCACCACTCCACGAACACCACCAGCCAAAGACAAATCCAAACACAACACCAGGCAAGCGCAAGAGCACGCACACCGCCAACCAAACACCAGACCACGCACACCGCCAGTCAAGCACCAGTCCGCAGACACCGCCAGACAAGCACCAGTCCACAGACACCGGCAGCCAAGCGCCAAACCATGCACACAGTCAGACAATGGACACTACACGCAAACCAACATCATACTTTAGTTTTTTTTTTAAATAAAAGAGAAACAAAAACAAATTGCAAATTGATACAAATCTACTAACTCGACAACTAAATCTAAAAAGACTACACAAATACAAACTTTGAAACTGAACAATAAGTTTTACAGAATAAAGACCAACCAGTTCACTTTACCACTCATTGATACTCCCAAAAATTATTTTGCGTGTGGTACAATCTAAAACAAGCAGGTACACACAGCCCGGGGTTTGAAGGGCAGTCGGGGCAGTACATGCGAACCTCCTTCCGCAAACCTCTTCGCCAACAGACTCTACATCTCTGACTGGGAAAGTCTTTTGAGGTTGTAGGAGGAATTGTATCAGGAAAGTGGCGATCTTTCAATCTGGCAACATCCTCCACCACTCCAACTCTAGGAACACTTGCCTGTTCCACTAAAACAAGGCTGCCTATTACAGACTCCTGAAACTTTACAAAAGACAACTTTGACTGGGGACAAGATTTCTGGAACACAATAAAAGCATTAAAGGTTGCCAAGTGGAAAAGATGGATAGCCAACTTCTTGTACCAAATGTAAGCCTTACGATGAGCAGCATACGGTTCCAACCTCTGAACAACTCTGTCAACACCACCCATGTACTTATTGTAGTCCAGTATGCACACAGGTTTGCGCACTTCTGCAACCTGACCCCAAACAGTCCGCGGTTCAGTGCTTTCATCATGTATTGTAGTCAACATGTAGACATCTCTCCTGTCTGTAAACTTCACAGCTAGAAGCTCCTCACAACGCAATGCACTGCACTGTCCCCGAGCAAGCTTTCGACAAACAAGTTCTTTTGGGAAACCTTTACGGTTTGAGCGGATTGTGCCACAAGCAACAGTGTCCACTTTGGCCAATTCCCTGAACAACCGCACACCAGTGTAGAAGTTATCGACATACAAATGATGGCCTTTGTTAAACAATCCACGACCAAGTTCCCACACAATTTTCTCAGTCACTCTAAAAGTCGACGGACAACCAGGGGGGTTAATCCTGGATTCCTTACCAGTGTACACCCTGAAATTAGAGACATATCCAGTCTCTCTCTCACACAGCATATACAGTTTGATTCCATAGCGTGCCCTCTTACTAGGAATGTATTGCCGAAATACCAAGCGGCCCTTGAACAACAGCAAAGACTCATCCACTGCAATTTCTTTCCCAGGATATAAGATCTCAGAAAATCGATCAACCAAATGATCAATGACAGGCCAAATCTTGAAAAGACGGTCACAATCAGGGTGATCTCGTGGCAAAGCAAGACTATTGTCAACAAAATGCATCATCCGCAGCAGAAGCAAATACCTATCACGACTCATGACTGCCGGAAATATAGCTGTTGCCATCAAGGGACTAGTAGACCAATATGAAGCCATTGATGGTTTCCTAAGCAAGCCTATCAAAAAAGTTAAACCCAAAAACTTTTTCATCTCCTCCAAATTTGTGGGAGTCCACCGGGTAGCTCTAGCGTGGGGCTTAAGGCTGGCACTGTTCACCCTCAAAAAAATGTCAGCATACAAATTAGTCTGCTCTACAATCTCTGCCAAAAACACATCATCCATAAACAACTTGAAAAAATCAATACGCAAAAAGATTTCAGTGTTCACCCTACACCCTGGAACACCAGTAAATTCAGGCAATGCCGGCTGCACCATGCCTGGTGCAACCCAGAGGTCAGAACTTTCATCGTCAAGTCTTGCAGCCGCAGGCCGCCGCCCAGCTGCCTCTTGTCTCACTACACCAACTGGAAGTCTAGCAGCCCCAGGCTACAGCCCAGATTTCTCTTGCCGCACTATTGGCACATCAATGTCCTCGCAACTACAGGCACAACAATGTCCTCCCAAACCGTAACCACAGCAATGTCCTCCCCAACCACAGGCACATCATCCACACCAAAAGTAGTTTCATCAGCACTCAAAGTGTCTTCATCATCAGATGAAGCCATGTGTAGAGAAAACTCACTACCTGAATCTTCACCTCCCACCTCTGGCTCAGAATCAGAGTCAGACTCTGGACCATGGTCAGAGGAAGAATCAAAAAGCATTCCAACAACTTGCTGAGCAGTAATCCGGCGGCTAGCATTTATCCTTACAAATAAAGGAGTCTGCACAAACAACTCAACAACCCCAACACTGCGCAAAGTAAGATAAAAAATGTAAGACTTTTTCACAAAAAACTATATTTAGAAAAAATATACAATTCACTTACAAGACACAACTACACTCACCAGTACCTACTCTGCAAAGACACAGCAACGATATCCCACTAGAAAGAAGAAAAAAAAACTTACATCTACAGAAGGACACATCAAAAACAAACGCAAAACATGTTTTACAATCACAACAAACAGAAACAAAACATACTCGTATTACTACACACTTTGCAAAATAAACAATGACATTACAATTGAACAAAAAAAAGGTCTCTTATCAAACACATGCAACTACAGAAACAGCAGAACAACAGAACCACCAGTAACAGAACCGCACACTGCAACAATCTAAAGAGAAAAAAAACAATACACATTAGAAGAAACACAAACAACACACATTACAACAGGCTATGTCACAGGGTATGTCACAAATGGGGTGTCTGTCCCCAAGGGGGGAAGATTATAAATCATTATAAACGTGGGCCCCCTGGAAGCAACCCTACGGAGGGCAGAGAGGCCAAATAAAGACACAGCAGAACATACAGAAAACAAATGGGCCCAAGGAAGCAACCCTTGGCCAAGGGGTCGCTCCCTATAAAAAACAAAAACCTGGAGTATAGTGGGCTTTTCTATCCCCCCCCCCCCCCCCCCCCCCGGGACCAGAAACTGTAAAAAAAAAACCAGCCACTCCGCCCCCAGGGGGGGGGGGCATAACAGTCTACAATATTTATAATGCCCCCTGGAAGCGACCCTTGCCCAAGGGGTCGCTTCCTTTATAAATATACTAAAATCCCTGGTGTCTAGTGGGCTTTTCTACCCCCCCTGGGTCCACATGTGGCCCAAAAAACGGCTGATCTGCCCCCAGGGGGGGCAGACAAGTCTAAAAAAACAAGTCTAAAAAAAATTATGAGCCACTAGGAAGCAACCCTTCCCCAAGGGGTCGCTTCCTTTACAATTATAAATAAATCCCTGGTGTCTAGTGGGCTTTTTTGCCCCCCCTGGGTCCAGATCACGCGCTAACATGGGCGATCTGCCCCCAGGGGGGGCAGAAAAGTCTACACTACATTTTGATGGCCCTGAAAGCGACCCTTGCCCAAGGGGTCGCTTCCTTTACGAATAAAAACACAATCCCTGGTGTCTAGTGGGCTTTCCTGCCCCCCCCTGGGTCCAGATTCCCGAATAAAACGGTTGATCTGCCCCCAGGGGGGGCAGAAAAGTCTAAACGAATAAAAAATGCCCCAGGAAGCGACCCTTTTATAAAAAAAAAAAATCCCTGGTGTCTAGTGGGCTTTTCTGCCCCCCCTGGGTCGAGATCGCTCGCAAAAACGAGCGATCTCGACCCAGGGGGGGCAGAAAAGTCTGAATTACAAAATTATGGCCCTAGGAAGCGACCCTTGCCCAAGGGGTCGCTTCCTGTTATGAAAAAAAACATCCCTGGTGTCTAGTGGGCTTTTCTGCCCCCCCTGGGTCGAGATCGCTCGCTAAAACGAGGGATCTCGACCCAGGGGGGACAGAAAAGTCTGAATTACAAAAATTATGGCCCTAGGAAGCGACCCTTGCCCAAGGGGTCGCTTCCTTTTATGAAAATAAACATCCCTGGTGTCTAGTGGGCTTTTCTGCCCCCCATGGGTCGAGATCGCTCGCTAAAATGAGCAATGTCGACCCAGGGGGGGGGGCAGAAAAGTCTGACTTTCAAAAATGTAGCCCCTGGAAGCGACCCTTGCCCAAGGGGTCGCTTACTTTTCAGACAAAAACATCCCTGGTGTCTAGTGGGGGCATTACTGGTGCAGGATCGCGACGCTGTGCGCGATCCTGAACCAGGAATGCCCTGCATTGGGACATCAGGGGAGAAGAAACAGTGTTTCCTCCCCCCCGATGCCTCAAGGCACCGAGAAATGGCCCCCCGCCCCACCGGA
Organism: Lissotriton helveticus; assembly: GCF_964261635.1. NCBI lineage: Eukaryota > Metazoa > Chordata > Amphibia > Caudata > Salamandridae > Lissotriton > Lissotriton helveticus. The sequence goes on along the minus strand of NC_136063.1, from coordinate 413,639,246 downwards.
GACCAAAAACTTACCTTGTAGCTGGACGCGCTGGAAAGAAATGGCTTCCAGCGCGTCCAGCACTTCCTGATGACGTCGGCGTGCGCGACAGCGCGCTGACGTCACCAGGAAGTGCGGGGAGGGCGGGGGGAGCAGCGCGAAGTCTTCCGCTGCCACCCCCCAAAAAACAAACACGATCGGAGCCCCAGGGGGGGAGCGACAGCGCTCCCCCAGAGGGCTGTACTGATGACGGAGCGGTTCCGTCATCAGCACAGCCCAACCGATGCTGATGACGGAACCGCTCCGTCATCAGCATCGAAGGGGTTAAGGAATCGCTATTTAGAAATCGCAAAATGGGATGTATGTAAAAAAACGCTATTTTTTAGCGATTTCTTAATCTTCCTTATTTGCAAATTCGCAAACAAGGAATAATTTCCCATTCATTCCTATTGGCCAGGAGGCCCATAGGAATGATTGTGAAATTAATCTCAATTTGTGATTCGCAATTTGCTAATCGCAAATTGACAATAATTGCAAGGGTGCAGGGGTGTCTCAAGGACACCCTGATGTACCCCTGAAATGTACATGTGTGTGCATATGGCGCACATACATGCCCTGTGGGCATTTGTGTGCGTCACATGCCACCTTAAAAAATTTCAAATTGTGCATTTTTAAAAGAATTCGCAAATTAACATCAACTACAAGTTGGTGGTAATTTGCGATTTCTTAATCAAAATTCGCAATTGAAAAATGCTACATACATAGCATTTAAGGAATCGCAAAATTGCGATTCCTTAAATGCTATGGCAGAATAAGGAATCGCAAATTTTTGCAATTCCTTAATTTGCGCATTTTTTCTTCATGCCAAAACATGCAAATAGACCGTTTGCGAATTTCGGCCTTTGCGATTCGCAAACGGTTTGATACATCTAGGCCTTAATCTCCCAGTGCCTGAAAAAATAAAAACAATATGATTGCATCCCAAAGTGATTATGTGCTTGTATAATGTAACAGTCCCTCATGTAAAGAGCACCAATCCTTTTGGGTGGAGTTCGCACCATTTAAAAACTGCAAAAAATAAGCACCCTTTCTCGTTCGCCTTTCCATCATAACCAACATTGTAAAGCGCTATGAAACCTTACTCGGTCAAGAAGCGCTATTAGAAGAACGATAGATAAATACCCATCCTTTCCAGCAGTGTTGGTAGGGCCAGGGACTACCGAACATCCCCCTCCCTGACATTTGATTACAATTCATATGCACAGATATCAGATGGCTAATCTTAACATACTTCTAATACAAAGTATTTCTTATCCGAGTCTAATATCTGAACCATAATCATACATTAATTACGGCAAGGTCGCTAACTGTGTCAGATCCTTATCAATTAGTCACGCCCTCCCGTAGGAGTGCGCATGTGCAGAGGGCCCGTTTACCGAGAGGGTACTCCCCTCCTCCCCCCCCGGTTACACCCGTACGCTCCCTGAACTCGATTAAAAAGAGGGGCCCTTGCACTCTGCTCCGTATAGTGATGTAATTGTGCCCATGCGGGGTGGCCAACCAGCCTAAAGAAAGCCTGACTCCCCCCTCCCCCGCACCCATCCAGCCAACCGGATGTACCGCCCCTGGAGTTCTAGGAGAGACCACTTGTCCCTCCCCCTGGGTGACCCCATTCAAGAATGGCGCCGCCCCCTAAGGACCTTAAATTGACTGCTCACCAATCATGACCTTACCGCCTGACCAAGGAATAGCAATAAATACGACGATTGATGACCTACAAGCGGGAAAAAGTTCCAAGGAACAAACTAATCGTACAACACACCTGTCACGTTGGGAAAAAACCATATTAACAACCGTATAATACAATAACCAATATCTGCTTTAGGGGATGGTGGGTGGGGAAAAAGATTACAGCCTCCTAGAAGGCTGGGTAGGGCAGGCCTGGGAGCGTGGGAACAAGAGAACGCCTCCCGCGCTCCCCGGCCTTTTAAACCCCATATTGGCCAGGGCGGTTCTAATCGGCTTGACCCCTGCTCCCCCTTTGACCCGGAAGCGATCCAATCGATTCCGGGTCACTTGGGAGCCCCTTGGGCCAATTGATGATGAGGCACGCCCACCGCGTCATGATGACGCGGCAAGGCGCGCCCCATCATGGATAGCAGGCAAGGGGGAGGGGGTGCCGGTGCCCGCCTTTCTCTATGGCCAGGGTCTAGCGAACATCCCCCTCCCCGCCTTGTGTTTAACCAACATTTATTACAGAAGGACATGAGAGAGGATTTCTTTGGAGGCGGGGGTCGTACAACCCCCGGCCGTATTTATTAAAACATAAAATCAAATTAAAAATTGAAATAAACAATATTTACACATTTTTACGCAGAAAACATAACATGACATTTGATTACAATTCATATGTACAGATATCAGATGCCTAACCTTAACATACTTCTAATACAAAGTATTTTCTATCCAAGTCTAATATCTGAACCATAATCATACATTAATTACTTTTCTGCGTATCCTATTTGGGCCTACGGCAAGGTCACTAACTGGTGTCAGATCCTTATCAATTAGCCACGCCCTCCCGTAGGAGTGCGCATGTGCAGAGGGCCCGTTTACTGAGAGGGTACCCCGCCCCCCCCCCCTGGTTACCCCCGTACGCTCCCTGAACTCGATTAAAAAGGGGGGCCCTTGCACTCTGCGCCGCTTAGTGACGTCATTGTGCCCGTGCGGGGTGGCCAACCAGCCTAAAGAAAGTGTGACTCCCCCCTCCGCCATCCAGCCAACCGGATGTACCGCCCCATGAGTTCTAGGAGAGACCACTTGTCCCTCCCCCTGGGCGACCCCATTCAAGAATGGCGCCATCCCCTAAGGACCTTAAATTGATTGCTCACCAATCATGACCTTACCGCCACAGGCCAGCATAGTTGCCCGACTATCTGGCCCCCCCTATCCTCCTACACTGAAAGGTCATGCCAGCCCTGACACTCCCTAGCCAAGCCATTATATTTTAAAATAGGATTTCATTACCTAATCTAGTCAGGTGGACCCCGTCTTTTAAGAAGCACGGTTCCCCCCAACACACCCATGCGCTATGTTTTGTAACTGAGGGGACCTGAACAATTTCCCTATTTTATTGTTGATCCTCCTGACCGAGTGATTCAACGCTTTCACAGAATCTCACCTCCTCCATTTGAATCGGGGTATCATCTGGGACCAAACTATGGTGCAGCCCGGGCATGTCTTAGCTAACCAGCCTACTTCAGAGATTATGGGGCATATTACCAAGCAATAGCGATAATTATCGCTATGCATGGTTCGCAGCTATAATTATATCTCCGCGCTCCGATGATTTTTACCACTGAGATACCTTGATATTATCAAGGTTTATCTCAAAAGCGCTAAAAATCCTGCAAAATGCATGAATATCGCTGAAAAATCAGCGATATTCATGCATTATCATGACAATGCTCTTAGCCATGTTATCCACCTTCCATTGGATAACATGGCAAAGAACTGCTGTGGGCAGGCGTTAGCTTTTGGAGATAATCGCGCTTAGCGCAATTATTTCCAAAAGTAGGTAATAGGAGATAGCAATGTTAGCGACTGTTTCCAGTCGCTAACATCTTGGCACGCCCACTTTGCATGTCATTAGCGATAATTATCGCTGATATGCAAAGTGGGCCCCAAGATGATCGCTATCTCTTAATAGCTGTCACTAACTGGTGTTAGCGGCAGCTAGGTAATAGGGCGATAAAATTATCGCCGCTTTAGCGGGAAAAATTCCCGCTAAAGCGGCGATAAGGCCCTTGGTAATATGCCCCTATATCCTTCATCAAGACCCTTCTCCCCAGATTTACCAGATCGTTGCCACCCAAATGCAAGTTAACTATTGAGGGTGGCGGACTGTGTCTACTCAACAGATCTGTGACAAAACCCATAAACTGAATGAGGCAGAGACCCCCTTTACCATGGAAAGAAACCTTGAAACCATCATGCTCAGCTCTCTGTCTGTAATTACCTGCAAGAAAAACAGATTTCATGCGCCGTATATAAGAATGACCAATGACCCATACAACATGTGCTCCTTTGTTCTGTGGATGTGGCCGCAGTTGTGAAGAATCTTTCTGATGATGTGCTGACGGCAGTTTCCTCCCTGCGTGACAGGTTTGAGAAACTGAAATATAAGCAAGCAAACAGGACAGGCATCAATCTACAATTGTCTTGCCACCCTCACAACATGTGCAGCAGCACATAGCGCTTGTAACAAATAGAAGACCATCTTCCAATTCTTTTCACACTTTTGCTGTGCAACCCTCTAGCTGTTGCCTCTGTGGCAGCCCTTATTCGGAATGGATGAGTCCCAAAGTCCTTTGGATCCAAACCTGTCCTGTCAATCGCCATGGCTAATACCCTTTTAAATTAGAACCTGGTAAGCGGGGTACCATCAGCATGCATTAGTAGTGTCCCCCCCACTGCACTATTCCTCTGTCGGAGGAAGGCTTCTAGGTGCATCACTGGGCAGCATGGGTTGTCTTGCGCCTGGTGAAGTATCAACCCTTCACCACGGGCTTCCTAATCAGTTTTAGATTTTTTAATGGTTATTAGCAGTGTGTCGCCCTATATCCTGGCGTGCTCCAGCTGGAGCCCACCTAGCACATCCTGTTTGTTGCGCGCCACCAGGTCCCCCACCCTAAATGCCCCATAGAAAGCCAGTGCAAAGGCAGCTCTAAACAGTAATGCCTCTCCTATTGAACTGCAAATGCCACCCAGGGCAGTTAGCAGGGATGTCAGCCGCTCTAAACCTATTGGTTGTCTCATGTCTGGGGCCCCCTGTAGGCGCTGCCACCCCTTTAGAGCCTTCTTCACAATGAAGCTATTCGTGGTGTCCCTGGTGTCCCTGATCTGTGCAAAGAAAGAAACCGCTGCCACATGCCGCCTGCTGTCGCCGCAGAGCGCCCTTCTTTATTCAAAGTGTCTAAATACTGGAAGAATGCCCCTGACTTATGCCAGCTATCCGCCCAATCTTGCCCCAAAAAAGCGCAGTAAGTCCAAAACGCCCCTTTGTAAGCCTTCCTGGTCCTGGGCGCTAGGCTCGCTGCCACAAGGTTCTGTAGCTGGGGGCACCAATCTGCCAGAGTGCTTCCGGGAAGTGTGTTGGTGTCGCCTCTGTAGACGGTAGGTGTTTACTGAAAACCTGCATCTTGAAGCAAGAGAGTGCGTCAGCTGCATTATTTTGCACCCCCGGGACATGTTTAGCCTTAAACTGTACGTTCAGCTTCATACACAACAGCACTATCTCTTTCAACAGGTGGAGGATCATTTTACACCGGGCAGCCTGTTGGTTGATGCATTCCACCACTGACATGTTGTCTGACCAGAAAATCACAGATTGGTTACGCAAATGATGAGGCCAAACAGTCAGTGTAACCCGGATGGTAAAGAGTTCCAGGAAACCTATATTGGCTGTCAGACCACTCTCACCCCACCAAGCCGGCCAATGCTGGGCCACCCATTCGTTCCCGAGTATGGTGCCAAATCCCACACTGCCCGCAGCGTCAGTCCATAAACCTAACTCCGCGGAAGTAGTGGGGGGACCGGGCCACACTACCCTGCCATTGAAACCCTCCAGAAATGCGATTCAAATCCGCATGTCCTGGCGAACCTCAGACGACAGTCTTGTGTGATGGTGTTTCTCCTGCAGGCCTTTCATGGCCTGTGAGATGGAACGGGAGAATGGTCGTGCCATAGGTATTACCCTTAGTGCAAAGTTCAACTGCCTGTTGTAGCTGATGTAAGGTTACTTTATCTTTTGCCAAACATTGCTGGAGTGCTGCTCTAAATTTCAATACTTTTTCTTTAGGTAACCTAAAACAACCCTGTACCGAGTCCAACTCAATGCCTAAAAATTCTATTGTGGTTGCTGGACCCACCGTCTTCCCTGGCGCCAGAGGGACCTCAAAAGTACGCATGAGCACGCAAAATTCCTGCAATGCCCAAGCACATTCCCGGGAGTCCGCCGACCCCAGAAAGAGAAAGTCCTCCAGATAATGCATGACATATTGGTGCCCCGTTGCCTGTCTCAAAACCCATTCCAAAAATTAACAGAATTTTTCAAAGTAAGTGCAGGAAACAGAACAACCCATGGGCATGCACATATCCATGTAGAATTTGCCCTGAAATAAAAAGCCTAAAAGGTGGTGATCTAAAGGATGGACAGGCAGCAGCCAGAAGGCGGATCCTACATCTGATTTGGCTAGCAAGGCCCCTGGTCCCAGGACCCTTAGCATATCAACTGCCTGGTCAAAAGAGGCATATTTCACGCTACAGATTTCTTCGTTGATGGCATCATTTAGTGAATTGCCTCTAGGGGCTGACAGATTATGAATCAACCTGAACTCCCTTTCCTCTTTCTTTGGGACCACCCCCAGGGGCGAGCAGACAAAGTTGGACATGGGAATGTGATCAAAAGGACCCGCTATTCTACCCAGGCGCAGTTCTTTTGCAATTTTTACTGCTGCTACCCCCGGGTTGGACCTTACTGAAAGCTGATTTTTACATTCTGGTGTCCCTGTGTAGTCAACTGCCGGAATCCTAAAGCCATACAAAAAACCTTCTTGTAACATCCTAGCCGTGGCATGGTCTGGGTACCTGTTTAACCAAGGGGTCATAGCCAGAATGTCAATGGGGGAATGTGTTACCATTCGTACCTTTTCCTTATTCCTGTTTCTTCTTCCCTCTATTTCCTGAGAATGAGTTCCCTTTCTTGAGGCATTTTGATTCCGGATGAGAGGGGTGATTACACATGGAGCATGCGTGTCTGAATTTACAAGTGCCTTGAGCCCTGGTGCATGTCCGTCTATTAAAGTCCCAACATACTCCTTTTCGCCCCCCCGTTCCCTGAACCAGGGGCCGCGCCCCCGGTTTGTGGTGGCCGAGAGGGCTGAGGTGCTTGGGAAGTGTGACCCTTGTTCCAGTTTTACACTGCATTGCCCGGCTGTCCTGGGCCAAACTGATCAAACCACGAGATTGAGTCAACCCTGTCCCAGCTAAGTGATGGGTCAAATTCTTTACCCTTCATGAAATTCATGTCATAGTCTTTCCAACCTACACCCCCATATTTATCATGAGTCATAGTAACCCTGCTCTGGTAACACCCAATTTCTGCTTGCAGATTAGGCGAACGTTCAGCTATTATGGCCATAAATACTGAGAAAGCCCTAATCCAGTTGTTCAGGGTTTCTTCCACCCTGAATTTCAACATTTCAACACGCCATTCACTAGGAAGCATCCAATCTTTCTGCTCCTGGCATACTCCATTTCCTTGTTATCCACAAGCAAAGAAAACATATTGACATAAGCACCCGACCATATCAATTCCTTGACCTCCCGTGATACATGCCTTGCCAAATGCTCCCTCCAAGAAGGTAGTACACCCGCCCCACCAATGGCAATGCCACCTCCTTATATTAACAAAAATAATAACTGTGGGTCTAACAACAACTATCTCTGTGTTCACATGTGTATATAATGCAACAGTGTGTAATCAAATAAAACTAGTAAGTTGCATAGGGACTAATCACTATGTGATATTGTTCCCATCAGTTATCTGTTCTGAACCGCCCTGGTCATCATTTGGGCCATTACACAGAGTGGTACGTCCACCCCGCACTTACAAGTGTCCTTACTATTGATAACTGAAAAGCAGTGCTGAACCAAAAAAGTGAGTGAAAGTGTTAACTATTAAAATTGGATAATGAATTTGAAGGAACCTCTTTTATTTGTGACACAATTCATTTCCAAATGTAAAATATATCAAATGCAAAGTAACAGTAGTTTAAACAAATATCTACTGCAAAATGTTTTCAGGTCGACATGTTTCTGCAGTTGTGTGACCCTAATGGTGTCTACTGCTTCTTCAGGACCAATAAATTACCTTGCTACTGCTTAAACAAACGGGTGAGTGCATAAGGAAACAAAAAAGATTTCACCTGATACGGTCCTCGCATCTCTAGAGTATGGAGGATACGCGCCGCTCCTCACCTGGCTACAGCTCAGGAAAAAGGCGCATTGCTCTGTCCGTCAATACGCCAAGCGGGCATCCGGGCTGTTTGGGAAGGGAATGCCACCTCCTTACCTATTCCCCCAACTCCAGCTGGCTCCGTCACCTTGTCTTTTCCATTGTCGCTATCCTGTACCGCTGGTTGGGGTAAATTAGAAGTCCCTGGCCCTTTGCCTGGCACCCCGCTTGGAGCGGCACTAATCTTTGCCCCCATCCTCCGCTAACGGGTCCTCCGCTACCTCTTTTGTACCCACTGAAGACGGTAACATTCCCCCCCTTCCTAACCAAGGGAGAACTGCAGCTATCTGAGCCGCTAACTCTTGGGGTACCTGAATAACCCGTTAGTGTTAGGACCGGAGTGGGGGCCACTGGATCTAGAACAGGAACCACCGGGAATGATGCAGGGCTAGGTGTGGGCACCACAGGGGTTATTGTTGGGACCACCGGGATTGATGCGGGAGGCACCGAACTTGGTGTAGGCACAGGCGGGGAAGGCACAGGGATCAATGGTACACTTGCCAGGATCTCTGGTATAGGTATAGGGCTCACCAATGTCACTGGAACTCCTGAGGGACACTCCCCAAAAGGAATATCACCTAAAGGCTGCCTTGGTGTGGGTTCTTGATTCTTCCCCTTCCTGGGTCTAGCCCCCCTGGGGAGTGGGTCCAATTCCCCTCTGGGTTTTAGGGGCACTATGGTTCGCTTGGGCCTGCCTGCGGGGCCGCTCTGACCATCTACCTTCTGTCTTAGCTCCGCAATGCTATGTCCCATTTGCTCTACCTTTCCCATTCTCCTATCCATTGTCGCCATTCATACCTTCATTGATTCCAACATATGTTCCATGCAGGAACGCTTTGAGCCACGTTTACTAGCCATAGTTCCTGTGCCACCAATTGCAAGGTAAAGTACGCACTGCTCGGCGATAACACCACAAGCACAATGTTATCTGTTACCTAAATGGGACCTGTCCAGGTCCTGACCTGTGCATGTTGGGGGTCCACAAACTGGCCGTAAGCACCAGGCAACTGGGACCGCGCCACACCAGCTAGCCTGGGTGTTGGGCGAATAAACTCTAGCCCGGCGGGCCACCAGAAGAAGTGAAGTGCAGGCCTGTCTGTGACCCCTAAAAGCAATGTCCTCTGTTTCCTGTTTCACCACTCGACGACCTAGTGTGCTGAGTACCCCTATAAGCACTTCTATAATGAAAATTCACAGGTTACCATATGCTCTGGGCACACAAAACAACACACCTTAGATTCAAATCATATAATAAATATAGTCACTTTGTGCACTCCTGGGTGCTACACCCTATTTGTCCAGTTGATGAATCCCTAAACTTGTTGCCTGTTGCTCGATGCACTCTTCAAACCCTTCCTAAATTCCTCCCCCCCTTTGTTCCACACACAATGTTATTGTGCTTTAATGATTTGCCCAGAAACGCAGGATGTCAGTGCTTAAAACAAAATTCAACCGTTTTAACTATGTGCCCATCGGTCCTAACAGAAAGGTTCAACTGAGCAGCTTTCGTCACATTCCAGGCTCTCCCGGCCTGCTTAATTAAATGTTTGGAGATCGAGAGGGACTCAAACCCTGCCAATGCGTATGTAAATCAGCCCTGTTCAATGTGTTAGGCTATCAGAGCCGTCAGTTTCACAAAGCTCCCGCAGCCCTCCCGTCTCCCTCGGTACCTGGAGGCGCACGTATGTGCCAAACTTAGTTCCCTAGAGGCACCGTTCGCGATACTGTGGCAGCATCTGCTCGCTTCCGCCGACCCCGAGGAAGAAATTAACACGCCGGCTCCTCACTCCAAACGCACGTTTGCACTGGCTCCTGTCCACCGCCGCTCAACAGGACCTGCAGAGGGGGTAAAAAATAAACAAGACGGCCGCCGTCGTGAAAACGCTCCTCCGCGCTCACTCTTTGGACCACAACACGAATCGACCGGTCACTGCACCCCTTCTGTCGACCTGAAAAAACAAACAAGAAAAAAGATTACAGCCCCCTAGAAGGCTGGGTAGGGCAGGCCTGGGAGCGCGGGAACAAGAGAATGCCTCCCAATCTCCCTGGTCTTTTAAACCCCATATTGGCCTGGCTGGTTATAACCGGCCTGACCCCTGCTCCCCCTTTGACCCGGAAGCGATCCAATTGCTTCCAGGTCACTTGGGAGCCCTTTGGGCCAATCGATGATGAGGCGCGCCCACCGCGTCCAAGGCGCGCCCATTCATGGATAGCAGCCGAGGGAGGAGTGGGTGTCGGTGCCCCGCCATACCCGCGGTGGGGCTGATGACGGCCCCCGCCTTTCTCTGGGATTCTAGTGTCTGGAGCTCCAGATTAATCTCCTGTCTTGCACCTATTTCTGGCCCATGCATTGTCACCTCACTACTACCTTAATGGCATCCCATTCTATTAAGGGATTGCTTGTGGTGCCTTGCTTTTGTTCAAAATAAGTCAAAATGGCAGCAGACAACTGCTGTCTGAAACAGTCGTCTTCAAGTAGGTTGGGGTCTAATCTCCATAACGGAATGGGAGCCCTTTCGGGAGTCGAGGCAAATCTCAAAAGTAAGGGACTATGGTCCAAAATAGATTGCCACAGGTACTCTGCCCCAGCGTAGACACCAATTGTCTAGAACAGAGAAATATGTGTAATCTGGTATGGAGAGTATGAAGTGGTGAATAGAAGGAGGATTCCCTCAGTCGTGTGTTCTGTAACCTATTTTAGAGCCCTTATCGACCTTTGTAGACCATTTCCTCAGGCCTATTGTCACAAAATGCCAACACATCTTCAAGATACTAAAGCTGTGCTACGCTTGTTGCCTCAAGTAGATTTTGACACGGAGAAAGACTTTTTAGTCTCCTTCGATGATGTAGCGCTCTATACACTTCCATCCCCCAAGATGAAACTTTAGACACTAATCCCTCAATTTTGAATAACACCAATCTCAAATCTATAACACCAGTCCACTTCATCATGGCCTGTGCCCAACTGGCCATGAAAGAATTTTTTTTCAGATTTGAGGAGACTATATACCTTCAAATCTCAGGGACCAGCATGGGGAGTGTTTTTGCGCCGAGTTTGGCTAACTTCTATGTACATACCTTTCAGCAAGAGCACGTCCTCACTCCTGATCCCCTTCTATGAGTCGATCAGCCTATGGAAGCGGTAAATTGACGATGTGCTGGTAGTTTGGAGGGGTTATTAAAATTCCATCTTACAGTTCCAACAATGGCTTAAGACCCGGAATGATTTTTTGAAATTCACAGTTGAGGCAGACAAGAATAGAATAGCCTTTCTTGATCTGTCCATCTTTTCGACATCTACAGTGTTAGAAAGCGAACTTTATCGCAAACTGATGGCTTGCAACTCTCTATTGTGCTATGATAGCCAGCACCCTAAGTCATTACGGGATAATTTGCCTTATGGGCAATTCCTTCGGGTTCGAAGGGATTGCTCCACATTGAGTAAATATAAAGAACATGCCAAGAACCTTGCTGACCAACTGATAGCTAGAAATTACCCCAAAAGATTGATTAAGCACTCTTTTAAAAGAGCCACCAACAACAATTGTGAGGCACTACTTGAACCACCAATAGAGAAGCCACCTTTGGGACGATTGACTTTCGTCAACACTTACAGCACTCTGGCTAATGGTATTAAAAAATATGACCGTAAGCATTGCCGGATTTTGAATAGCTGCAGAGAGAAAATTCCACTGCCATTATTCTCTTTTAAGAGAGGTACAAATTTACGAGACAAATTGGTACATACTCGGCCTAAGGGAGTCACTACTAGACCGGTGGGGACATTATGGGACCTTCCTGCAGTTCAAGGCCATTTTCCCTGCAGAGCATGTGCGATATTTCCACAGACCAGACAGTCTAAAACCATTGACATAGGCACCAACAGACCCTGGGTCCAAACAAACTTCACTAATTGCAATAGGGACAACTTGATTTATTTGCTGAATTGCCCATGCAACATCCAGTATGTGGGGCTGATGACTCGCAAAGAGAAGTTTTGTATGCTAGAACACAAAAGCACTTTTAGATGTAAGATGTAACTACTAAATTGACAAGGCATTTCGTGGAATGCAACCATCAACTCACTTTCACATTTTTGCACTGCACTTATTTTTCTCACCTACTATCTGTGATCATATCTTTATACAAATCAAGAGCTTGTTTCTCTTTGTTCTTCCTACATGACCTGGTCGAGACACGATCCACCAGAATTCCCTCTATGATCAAGAGGGACAGTGGATGGTAGGAAGGAGACCCAAATGATGATATTGATCCCTATGGTGAGTGATGGGAATCCGATCTCTCACAAAGGTCTTTTCACTCTATACTTTGGCCTTTTGTAGTACTCTATTTGTTACTTTTGTTTCGAGTTCTCCTCCCAGAAAAGAGACCACCGGATTTAGTTGTTGTTTCATTCTGTAACATCCATCCAAAGGAATTTGAACTTGGTTTTGGGCATAGATGCTTCCCAGGGTTATTTCTCTGCCTCTCAGCCTAACTTTCACTAGTACATAACGCCCTTACGGATAAATGATTTTGTGTGTTGCTTGGAAGGGGGTGCCAGGCTTAACCCACACTAGGTCTCCTCTAGCATATGCTGAAAAGGTTGTTGCAAACAGCTGTGCCCGCCATCTACGTTTGAGTGTGGCATCTTCTTCAGTCGTCAGATGAGTTTCCTGAAGCATCACTATCTGTGTGCCTCTGCTTCTTATGAAGTTAAGGATACTGTAGCATTTGGGGGGGAAGCCCATGCCCTGAATTTTCCAGGATAACAGTGTAAACTAATCTACCAACCTTTTAGAGTAGCTATAACTGTGCACTAGTTACCTCCCACCCCTCTCTCTATCCCTCCCCCATCCTTCTTGTCTCAGCAACAGGCTTCTATCTGTGATTCGTGTGGTGGACCCCAGAGTAGCAAACAATAAACCCAACACTACAACTCCTCATTCCAGGAGCGGACCTGCAATGGCCGGCTGCTCAAACCTGAAAACAAACATCTCTTTGGTTAGAGCGCCGCCTTCAGCTCCTCTGGCAGTGCACTCTGGTGGGGGAGGGGAGGAGTCAAAGAACTTTGGAAGACAGTTGGTTCCGTCCCGGTTCTGCAGACTGTGGAAGGACCGACCAGCGCTTTCCCCGGGGAGTCATTAAATGTGATGCCTCTGGATCTCAGGCATGTGGGAAAACAATGTTCTCCAGATACCATTCTTGTTATATAATGTCATCAGCCGAGCGTGGGGTGACCTTCGGCAAGTCCTACTCATTGCCTGTGATGTCTTCCAAGTCTGTTGATCGTGCTTGCTGTTCTGAGGACGAGTCTGTTGGTTTGTTTGACTTTTGAGGTGACATCATCAGTGCTACCCCTTGCAGAGCAGCTTTTCTGTCCTGTTGTGTCTGGGAGTTAGTGGGCTTCCGCAATGCACTAGATTTCTTGGTGCGGCGTTTTCTGTTACTGGCTCCGCGTTTCATCCCTCGGGGGCCCGGTTGTGGTTTTGGCAGGGGTTCACCTTTTGTGTATGCCTCGAGCCAGGACCATGCCAACTCCAGTATGTTACAAAGGTGCGTGGTGCCATCTAGGATAATCCTGAGTTTTGCTAGGAAGACAAGGGAGTATTGCAAGCCGGCCTCCAGGAGGGCCTTCTTGGCCTCAATAAAGGATGCTCGCTGTGCCTGCACCCTGGCTGTGAAATCAGGGAACATCTGTACTTGGCTATTGCCCAGGATGTATGGGCCGTGGGCTCTCGCTTGCTGTAGAATCAAATCCCGATCCCGGTGGTGTAGGAGTTTGGGCACCACCGGTCAGGGATGCCTCCCCGGAGCAGGAGCACACCCAGGGGCTCGGTGCACTCTCTCGAGGGCAAAGAACTTAGAGAGGGAGTTGAGGGGCATCTCTTCTCTCAGCCATTTCTCCAGGAACATCAACATGTCAGTGCCCTACATACCCTTCGGAATGCCCACTATCCTTATATTGTTCCTGCTATTCCCCCCCTTCAGCATCCTCCACCCACCATTCCAGCTAGGTCACTCTTGAGGTGAGGTTGCTCAGGTGCAAGGCCCCTTGTTTGTGTTCTGGTACGAGCTCCGTAACTGTACCTTCAACTCCCTTTTAGCCTGCAACAGTCCCAGCCCCACTGACACTGCTCCTATATCTTGTTGCAGTGCCGCCTTAGTGTCTGCGATCACCGCTAGAACTTTGTCTAGGTGGCGGTGCAGTGAGGTTTCTGTGGCCACTGGTTCTCTGCCATCTTTCTCAGCAGGCAGTGAGGAGGGTTCACGTGTGTTGGGCTGAGTTCCCGGCTTTGCCCTTCTGTCTCTGCTTCTTGGCACCTGCCGCTGAGTGTGCCATTGAGAGAGGTAACTTCAAGTTCTCGCTAACCCTCTATAAATTTGTGTCCTCACTGTAGGAGAGTGGGGTCTGCAATCCTATGGTCACCCCAGATTTTTGCTTTTTGCTTCACTGGTTTACGACTTTCCCTGGCTGTGGGCCTGCTAATCAGACCCACAGCCTAGTTGTTCTCTCTCTAAATTGACAACCATGTACTTTAGGTGCATTTACCAATTGGTACTGGGCCACCTTATCAGTCCCTGTACAGTGTACCTTAGGTGCCCAGGGCATAGGTGTACCCAGGGCCTACCAGGGGCTGAAGCATGTATTATGCCACCCCTGGCTGGCCATCTAAAACTGACAAAACTGGCTGCACGACAGCTGGGGCAAGGTGGTGTAATCACCCTTTGCTATGGATATAGTATACCTATATCTAACCCTAAAATGGACACATATCCTCCTATCAGTCACTCCTATGGCAGGCCTTAACAATCCTGAAGGCAGAGTGCTTGGAATTATGTGAGATGGTGCTCTGGCACGAGCTGAGCCCGTCTGCAGCTTGCGGAACCAAGTCCTAATAGCTGTTCCATGATAACGCTATACCATATACTCTTAAGTGCATTATCGACCTTGCGGTTGAATGCTAACTCTGGTATAACATTATCAAAAGATGTCGAGTAAGGTGTCATACGAATTGGAATACTACCCCCTCGCCAATTCTGGCGACGGGGGTAGCATTCCATCCTTCTAGAGGGACACGACATGTATGTAACTGTGAACCCCGGTTAAAGTTAACTCGAGCCTTGGCATCACAAAATGGATGCTGCCACCACAGACACAAGTCTGACCTCCTGCTGCTGGGAGTCCTTCCAGCGAGGGAGGCTTGGACAAAGGGTTTCCTGCCTTGGGAAGTGCTAGCACCACCCCAGACAGGATTTTGTGTATTGGGTAGGATAGGCCTGAAAGGAATGAGACATGCCTGGGGCACACAAGGTGCCCTGTGCATACACCGGTTCAAACCAGTTGCTGGGGCATCCCTGCCCCAGCTCTTGCGCGAAAACCGGACAAAGGATAGGGGATGTAACCACCTCCCTTCCTGGTCCCACCCAGGGGAGGGACCTAGTCAGCAGTACAGCCCCCTTTAGCAGGATAAAGGTAGGAGCTGGTCCCATTCCAAATTAGATTAATCCTGAACTACTCTACAAGAAGAAACTCTGGACTTCGACGTTCTGCTCCACAGAAGACTGAAGAAATCTCCCTTGTGGGCAAGGAGTGTCCACCCTGCAACTGCAGGTACCATCAAGCGTCCAGCGGCTTCACTTTGTCGTCTTCCCTTGAGGATCCAGACTTCAGAGCCCGACGAGACCCGGACTCCCAGACCTCTCCGACCTCAACCTACATCTGCAGCACAGCTGAGATCCGTGGGTGCGACGAGACACGTGGGACCGGCCTTCTTGAAAGAACCTGCACTTCGCTTTCAGCACGACTCCCGAGGTTAACTCGACCAAGTGCTTTGGGGACTGAGAAGCCCCAGCCCCGAGCAGCCCCTGCACCGAAGATCAGCCCTCCAGCATCCACGGGATCTGCATGGGGCCCTTCTGCTTGTTTGCTGCTCGACGCGTTGTCTGGTCACTTGCCGGCTGGCTAGTGACCTCCTAGACGACGAACTTTGAAATCTTCACTGCTGGTCTGGTTGCTCCAGACTGGCCCTTGCTCCCTTCCAAAAGAGGGGCACCCCGGACTCTCCTAGTCCGCACCAGACGCTTTCTCCACTCACCGCGTGGGTTGCCTTTGCCAAGGCCTGTTGACGCCGATTCCGGAACAGACACCGCCGACAGCGAGAGCCTGCGTGGGACAGCTCGTGCCTCCATCCTGGTCGTCGAAGACACCTCCTGGTCCACGTGGCTGCAGAGTCAAGCGTCCACTCTTCACCTGATCGCGGTGACGACATCTGGTTCCTTCCTGGTTCCATTCCAGTCACTGGCTAGTGACTTTGAACATTGTCCCCTCTGCTTTCAGGTCCTCTTCTTCACCGATCCACCCTTGGATCGCACCGGACATCTTCCTCCTGGTCGCCTGCAGCATCTTTTCTTTCAGGCTCCATTGGCTTCAACGCAGAAACCCGACACGACTTCGCACCTATGCACCCGCAGCCCGTGGGTGAGGTAACAAGAGCATTTCGGTGCTCAAGGGTAGCTTGACTCTCCTAGTGTCCAGTTCCACAGTCGTTTTAGTCCTAACTAGTCAGGATTGTCCGTACTTACCGTTTTCTTGAACTGTACTGTCCATAGACGTTGTTACGCATCCCGCGTGTGAGTTCACACTCCGCACCCGCGTCCCGTGGGCCTCCTATTACTTACCTAAGGTTAGGATAGCCTAGTCCCAGCGGTCCTGCAGCCTCTGGACAGCTCCATTTCTTCTATCGACTCTCACATTCCATTTACTTAGTATATGGTTTGCCGTGCCCCTAGGGCACCATTGTAATTTTGTGCAACTTGTCGTATTTTTCATACGAGATTGTCATGTGCTTAGCCCTCTGACCTCATAAAGAGTTCAGAGGTGTTTGTTATTAATAAATATATTGTTTATTTTCATGACAACCTGTGTGGTGTCCTTTCATCTGGTATTCAAGGGGTTATATTGAGGTAAAACAGCTGGCTTCACATGCCAAAAGAGTTTAGCCTACGACTGCTTTGTCCATGCTACCATTAGGATAGCTGGTCTATAAGGTTGACTTACAACCAATCACCATAAGGGTGGTTTGGACTGATACAAGGTGATCACTAGAACTAGTGAACATCATATATCAGGCCAACCTCTCACATTGGTGTGCAGCGGTTTGGATTTGAGCTTCCTGTTGTTTTACCACGTATAATCTTGAAATATCATTTGAAAGATCACATAAGGTACTATAGGTACATATAACAAGCTTAGAAATACTCTGAGTTCTACTGAACCAGCTGTTGTAGTAGAAAGGGCCTAGCACACCCTGACTACAACTCTTAGCAAGGGATCAGTAGGAAAACCCATAGTGTAGGTAGGTGCATCACTTACACCTCACTAGAAAGCATGTCTACCCATGGAGAGACTTCAGAGACTCCCCTAGTGGTTAGTGACCCTCCACAGGTCCTTTCCAGATATGCAGCTCTCAGTTTCCAGGAGATGAGACAATTGTGTACCTCCAGGAAATTGAAACAGGGTTCTAACCCTACCACTCCTTTTCTGTTAGGTCTCTTAGAGACATATGATGCCAGAAGGGCTGCTGACACAGACCCCTCTAATCCAGATAGGAGCATGCCCCCCTTAGAAGGTACTCGTGGTGATCCAGACCTCCCTGAAACAGAAGATGTAGAGGAGGAGGAGGAAGAGGAGGAACCATCTGGGGATGAGGCAGACAAAGGTCCTGTAGTAGTCAGCAGACTAACCAGGGCCTACTTAGACATGCATAGGGAAGGAACTGGGGGACCCGCAGTGCTGACCCTTAGCAGGCCTAACTTTGGGGTTTGGAGAGATAGATCTCCTTCTAGGGACTCCAATAGATCTGTGCACTCTCATGCATCTGCTCAGAGGAAAATGACTTTCCCTCAGAGGAGAGAGCATGAAGCAAAGATGAAGGAAGTTAATCTGAGGATCCAAAGGGAAGAACTTGCCCTTGCCAAAGAGAAGCTTGCCTTTGCTAGAGAGCAACAGTTGAGTGGGTTAGCACCCACTGGTGGCAGCAATATCCCTAAGGATAAAGACAGGAGTTTTGATAATAGACACCTGAGTAAAATAGTGCCCTCCTGTAAGACAGGAGATGATATCCACAAGTGGATAACTGCTTTGGAGAGAGCCTGCAAAGTACAGCGGGTACCCCAGAGTCAGTGGGCAGCTATATTGTGGCTCTCCTTTGAAGGTAAAGGTAGAGATAAGCTCCTCACTGTTAGAGATGAGGATGCTAATGATTACCAAGTCTTGAAAACTGCACTGATTGATGGGTTTGGCTTAACAACTGAACAGTACAGGTTGATGTTCAGAGACACCCAGAAAACTCAGGCTCAAGATTGGACTGACTTTGTTGATTGTGCCACTAAGGCTTTGGAAGGCTGGTTACTGGGTAGTAAAGTTACTGATTACCCAGGATTGTATAATCTAATTATGAGAGAGCAAATCTTAAATAATTGTCAGAACCAGTTGTTGCATCAGCACTTGATCGACTCAGATCTGACCTCTCCCCAAGAATTGGGAAAGAAGGCAGACAGATGGGTCAGGACGAGGGTCAAGCAGCAGAACCAGAACCAGGGTGGTGGCCAGAAGAAAGCAGACCAGAAGGGTAATGAGAATAAGCAAAATGACCAGAAGTCTTCAACAGGGCCCCAACAACCTAAGGAGGGTGGGCCCCAAAATTCCCAAAAGAAGAAGAATGATGGTCCTAAGAAACCATGGTGCCAATACTGTAAAAGTAAAACTCACTGGTTTAGTGAGTGCACCAAGAAAGGCCAAACTCCTACCACTACTGTCCCTAAGACACCTGCACCCCCTAGTACAGTTAGTAGTGGTAGTGTACCTCCCAAGGCTATAGTTGGGTTAACCCTGGGAACTGAGGTGGGTTCTGACTTAGTCAGAATACCTACTCAGGCAGTTCTTGTTTGTACTGGGGACATGGATATGACCCCTACTGTAAGTCCTAGTACTCTGGGCAAATACAGGCAAACGCCTTTAATTAATGGAAAGATGGCTCAGGCCTACAGGGACACATGTGCCAGTGTCACTATGGTGACACCAACATTTGTGGACCCTGACCAGATCATGCTAGGTTCAGATTACCTAGTGACCAATGCTAGCAATGTCACTACCAATCACAGTATGGCAATTGTTAATTTCTCCTGGGGAGGGGTAACTGGCCTCAAAAGGGTTGTAGTTAGTTCAGACCTCCCAGTAGATTGTCTTTTGGGCAATGATTTGGAATCCTCACTGTGGTCAGATGTGGAGTACAGGACTCATGTAGAAATGCTAGGTCTCTCCTCACATGTCCTTGCTGTGACTAGGTCACAGGCCAAGAAATGCCCAGCTGAACAAGTGCTGGATCCTGGAAGAATGGACCAGACACTACCCAAGAGAAGGAATGGTAGGGTTAAGGCAGAGCCTTCCCCCTGCCTCAGGTTGAGGATCAGCCCTCTCAGGAGGCTGACCCAAAGACCCCAGAAGGAACTGTCCTGGAAGAGCTTGAACCTGAACAGGTTGAGTTTCTTGGGACAGGGGGACCTTCCAGGGCAGACTTGAGACAGGCCCAATTAGACTGTTCCTCTCTTGAACCCCTCAGACAGCAGGCTGCCGCTGAGGCTGCAGGGAATGCTACAGGTGCCCATAAGGTATATTGGGATGATGGACTCCTATACTCTGAGGCAAGAGACCCCAAGCCTGGTGCTACTAGGAGGCTGGTCATCCCCTTGTCTCTTAGAGGTTTCCTCCTCACCTTAGCCCATGAGATTCCCCTTGCAGGTCACTTGGGCCAGAACAAGACTTGGGACAGGCTTGCCCCACACTTTCACTGGCCTCATATGTCTGAAGACACTAAAGAGTTTTATCGCTCATGTGTCACCTGTCAAGCCAGTGGCAAATCAGGTGGCACAACAAAGGCCCCCCTCATACCACTACCTGTGGTGGGGGTACCCTTTGAAAGAGTGGGGATAGACATTGTTGGACCAATGGACCCCCCAACAGCCTCTGGGCACAGATTTATACTGGTAATAGTGGATCATGCCACCAGGTACCCAGAAGCTATTCCCCTTAGGACCACTACAGCTCCTGTTGTGGCCAGGGCCCTACTTGCAGTTTTTACTAGAGTGGGGTTTCCTAAGGAGGTTGTCTCTGACAGAGGTGCAAACTTCATGTCAGGATACTTGACTGCAATGTGGAAGGAGTGTGGTGTGAATTACAAATTCACCACACCCTATCATCCACAGTGCAATGGGCTTGTTGAGAGATTCAACAAGACCCTAAAAGGGATGATAAAAGGGTTACCTGAAAAGCTTAGGCGAAGATGGGACATCCTTTTACCCTGTCTCCTGTTTGCTTACAGAGAGGTCCCACAGAAGGGGGTTGGCTACAGCCCTTTTGAGCTTCTGTTTGGGCATCCTGTAAGAGGACCTCTATGTCTTGTGAAAGAAGGATGGGAGTTACCTCTCAAAAAGCCTAAACTTGACATAGTGGACTATGTACCTGGTCTCCGCTCCAGGATGGCAGAGTACATGGAGAAGGCATCCAAAAACCTTGAGGCCAGCCAACAACTTCAAAAAGCTTGGCATGACCAAAAGGCTGTCCTAACTGTGTATCATGCAGGACAGAAGGTGTGGGTGTTGGAGCCAGTGGCCCCAGCAGCTCTCCAAGACAAATGGTCTGGACCCCATACCATCATTGAGCAAAAGGGAGAGGTCACCTACTTGGTGGACATGGGAACTCCCAGGAGCCCCCACAGGGTGCTTCATGTAAACAGGCTCACGGCATTTGTCTACAGGGAGGACATGGGCTTGCTCATGGCCACAGATGAGGGGCAGGAGGAAGAGAGTGACCCTCTCCCAGACCTGCTCACTCAGAACCCTGATGATGGGTCAGTAGATGGTGTAGTCTTTTCTGACAGCCTCTGAATTAATGAATTAATGAAACCAAATTTATAAAGCGCTACTAAGCCCAATGGGCGTCAAGGCGCCTAACCAAAAAAAAGCTAACTAAAGCAAATATGCTCTCATTGTGGGTAGGCCTTGATAAAGCACCAAGTTTCGAGCGCTTTTTTAAAAAGGGACAAAGATGGTTGGGCCTTAATCTCCAGAGGGAGAGAGTTCCACAGCCTAGGAGCGATGATGGAAAATGCTCTACTGCCCCAACGGACCTTCCAAGCACGGGGAACCACAAGCAGATTCATCTCCGATGATCTGAGGGTTCTACTAGGCATGTAGCGAGTTAACAGGGCACCTAGAGGGTCCAAAGGACCATCTGCAAGAGCTCTATAGGCCAAGCACAAGATCTTAAAAGAGATCCTCAGTTGTATAGGGAGCCAGTGCAGGCTCTTTCTGGCCATTGTGGCAGAGGATGCATTAGGTAGAGCCAAAACAAATCGAGCAGCCGCGTTCTGTACGACCTGAAGGCGTTGAATGAGTCCCTTGTTGGAGTCTGCATAAAGTGCATTACAGTAATCCAACCTGGAGCCCACTAATGCAACCACCGTCTGCCTACGTGCTAGAGGAGAAAGATAGTGCAAGATTCTTTTGAGGATTTTAATGACCCCCCAGCAAGTGGCCACTGTTCGATTGACCTGTAGAGTCATGGACAGTGAAGTGTCAAATATTACGCCGAGGTTTCTGGCTGATTGGGAAGGAGATGGACAAGTTCCCAAAGATGAAGGCCACCACTCACTAGACCAGACATCCTGGTCCTTGCCAAAGACCAGAATCTCTGTTTTATCGCCATTCAACTTTAGGGAGTTCTGGATCATCCAGTCTGAGACTGTCTGCATACAAGTCCTAAAGTTGACGGCGGAGGTGGTAGCAGAGTGGGCCAGAGACACCATGATTTGAGTGTCGTCGCCGTATGACACAACCTCCATCCCCTGCGATTTTACTAACCTAGCAAGGGGGGCCACATAGATGTTAAATAGGGTCGGACTCAAGGCCGACCCTTGTGGCACCCCATACTGCAAGGATTTAGCAGGGGAGAGGAACTCTCCAAGCATGACTCTCTGCTCTCTTAGATGTAAAAAAGAGTGCAGAAGGTTCAAGGCTGGACCCGGAATCCCTGCCTCCCTCAAACGCGATGTTAACGTAGAGGGAGACAGGGTGTCAAATGCTGCTGTGAAGTCAAGTAAGACCAACACAGTGGTTTGACCCGCATCTACCTTCAGGCGGATATTATTCACCACCATAGTAAATGCTGACTCGGTACTATGGGCCTTTCTGAATCCATGCTGGGAACTCTCTAAGAACCCAGAGGAATCCAGAAAGGTAGAAAGATGTAAGTTCAGGTGAGATTCTCTGAGCATCAATAAAAGGATTGTAAACAGGTTCTTCAATCCTTTAGACAAATGTTCTCACTGACCCCCAGTCAGACAAACTGGTGCACCCATGAGGTGGACACCGGTGACAGTCTGCCTGTCAAGAGTCAAATCTACAGGCAACCTGACCACGTCAGGGACTGCATTAAGAAAGAAGTTCAACACTTCTTACTCGGCGACACATAACTGTCTCTCACGGATTGACTACATTTTAGTGTCGGGGGAGGGACTACACGGCGTGGAGGAGGTAGGCATCTGCCCCAGGGGAATCTCCGACCACTCCCCGCTAAGACTCACATACACAAACCGCCGCTCTCGTAGAAACCGTGTGTTTCCTGTCCATGCGAGCTATCTGCAGTACGCCCCATTGAGAAAAACCCTCTCTGCTGCAGCTGAGCACTACTTCCAAGAGAACGCGGGATCCGTTGACTTTCGGAGTACCTTATGGGAAGCGTATAAAACGGTGCTGCGGGGGCAAGCGATTGCATCCATAGCGGCTCATAGGCGAACACAGCGGCAAGAACTTGGCACCCTTGAGGAGGCCCTCACAATCGCAATCTCTGATCAGGAATCTCATCCATCCCGGGGAACTGCTCAGGCGGTCCGACTGTGCCGAATAGAATGGATGACATATCAAAAGGAGTTGGTTCGGTCCTCGATTCAGGCCACCCGTCAAAGGATTTACGAGTTGGGCGACAAGGCAGGAAAGATGCTGGCTTGGCTCGATAAAAAAGAAAAGGCGGGCAGGGTCATTGCACAACTAGCACTGCCTGACGGGCGTGTGACCTCTGACCCCGGTGTCATAGTGGAACTGCTAGCTGACCACTTCGAGGAGATATACGCTCCCCAGGCGAGGTACACGGTGGAGGAGGCTTACGACTACATCAAAGATCTGTCGATCCCCTGTCTCTCGCCTGAGGCAGCGCTTTTGCTGGAGGCCGACATTACCGTGGAGGAGGTGCGGGAGGCGACCAATGCACTGGCGTCTGGAAAGGCACTGGGACCCAACGGTCTCCCGGTGGAACTGTACAAGCAAACAGCCCAGACGACAGCCCCCCATCTCCTTAGCATGTTCAAGGACAGCCTGGAGGTAGGAGTGCTTCCGGGAGATCAACGTCTGGCCACAATCATCCCGATCCACAAACCTGTAAGGTGCCAGAGGCGTGTACTTCTTACCGCCCCATCTCCTTGCTAAATGCGGAACTAAAGATCCTAGCCAAATTATTAGCACTGCGGTTAGCTCCCCATCTTGCCACTCTGGTACACCCAGATCAGTCTGGCTTTATGCAAAATCGTAATACCTCACATAATTTGCGCCATTTACAGGCGGTTCTGGCTTGCCGAGACTATATACAGGAGCCGGCGGTACTACTTTCCCTTGATGCCACTATGGCGTTTGACACCGTGGAGTGGCCTTATCTGTTCGCTGTGCTTCGTCACATGGGCTTCGGCCCCCAGTTCTGCGCGTGGGTCCGCCTGCTCTATACCAGCCCCCTGGCTCAGGTAGCAGCTAATGGTCACATCTCCAGGGATTTCCCGCTCGGACGTGGGACGAGGCAGGGCTGCCCGTTGTCCCCTCTACTATTTACACTAGTCCTGGAGCCACTGGCGATTTGGGTCCGATGGGAGCCATCCATCAAGGGTATCCGGTGGTCACCGACGTGGGAGGACCGGATATCACTCTAAGCGGACGATATCCTGCTCTATCTCACCTCCCCTAAGAAATCGATCCTGGAACTGCTTAATGTCTGCGAGAAGTTTGGGAGAGTGTCGGGCTATAGAATTAACTGGTCGAAATCAGTCTTATTCGTTCTTGCTGGCTGCCCCCCCCCCTGCCAAGGGACTGTTCGTTAGTTTACACTGACACCCCTTTTAAGTATCTGGGAGTTTACGTCACTCCTAACCCGGACGAATTCCACGCCTTGAATTTGAAACCCCCACTGGAAAGGTTCAATAGAGATGTCAGGGTGTGGCGCTCCCTTCCTCTCACCCTACTGAGTAAGGCTGCCTTGTTCAAGATGATGGCGCTGCCCCATTTTCTGTACCTCCTGGAGAACACGCCATTTCCGGTACCCCCCTCCTATTTTAAGGCCATCGCAGCGGCAGTTTCCACTCTGCTTTGGGACGGGAAGCCGGCTCGTGTTGCGCAATGCAAACTGGTGAAGGACTGGTACGATGGGGGTATAGCACTCCCTAATATTGAGCTGTACTACTGGCTGCCCACCTTAAACAGATCAATTACTGGTTACACGCCCCACAGACGGAACCCGCCTACTTGGCGGACAGGCAGAATACAGAATCCAGGGGCCTGTTAAGAAACCTTTATAGCCAAGCCGCCCCGACCGATCTACTGGGCCCGACTCGTCACACGATTCAACTCTGGTATAATAGTCCACATTTGTAATAATAATAATCCACATTTGTAAAGCGCACAATCAGCCGTAAGGGTCTCTAGGCGCTGGGGGCCGTCGGGAAGATTAAGCAAGCTATTGCCCAGAGTCACATGGTGCTGGGCTAACCTGCCGCCGGAGCCCGAACCGTGATCCCCAGATTCCAGCGTCAGTCGCCCTGGCCGTGGCGCCACACCTCTCCCCTTATAAGGCACATAGACATCTTCGGTGTGCGAACACTATCACACAGATGACACCCCTGTGGGACTCATACAGGTTGGGTTACATGGGCAACACCAAAGGGTTCCAGGCGTGGGACGCCATAGGTATTTCTACGGTGGGGGACCTCTGGAAAAACCACAAAGTAGTAGATTTTGATTTCCTGCAAACCACATACGGTATGGCCAGGTCCGAACATTACAGGTACATGCAGATACGGCATGCGCTGCGGGCGGCCATCCCGAAGGGAACGACTTTGCAGGAATCCACCCCTCTAGAAGATAGACTACTGACTGAACATATGTCCCGCAAAGCCACCTCCTACACATACCGGAAACTAGTTAACAATCTCCCTGACATGCTGTCCAAATTGCGTTCTAGTTGGGTGGCAGATATTGGTGACCTGGACGACTCGGAGTGGCAGGAGGCTCTCTCGTCCCCGCGCAAATCTGCGATTCCTTCCAGACTTAAACTGGTGCAGTTGAAACTACTGCACCGCACGTACTATACCAGAACGGTCCTGCATAAGATAGGGAAAGCTGCACACGAATACTGTCTCCGTGGATGCGGAGAAAGGGGGACGTTCTATCATACTATTTGGGACTGCAGGGGGTTAGCCAGGTACTGGACGGCAGTGATGCGAACTATCTCCCAAACTATGGCTACCTCCCTGCTGCCTGACCCGCGCTGCTGTTTATTGAATATATGGGAAGCAGTGGACTTAACCCATCGGCAGCAGGACTGGGTCATGTTGGGCCTGATGGTCGCGAAACGCAATGTTGCTAAGCTATGGGGCTCGACTGTGCTACCCACACTGAGAGAATGGTGCAGCGACATGGATGAAGCAATGGTGGCTGAGAGGGCAGTGTTTGTCCACCGGGGATGCCCCAAAAAATGGGGTCAGATCTGGGGGGCGTGGAACGGGTTCAGGGGAGACATTTGTGAGCCGCCGCGGGAGGACTCAGATGAGTGCCTGTCGGATTGAGGATTAAAACTGTACTATGGATGTAAGGGGTGATATGTCTTGTTGCTTTGGAGCCCGCTCTGTCATTACAGGGGATGGTGGTACTAGGGACGGTTCTCTGGTGCATAGCTAATGTTAACAACACTGTCATTGCGAATGTATGTCTAGTTGCCTTCGAAGATCGCGCTGTGTTCTTATGTTGTGCCTTTGCTTTAATGAACAGTTTGGTTAAACAGTTAAAACGTGGACCTACATCGTTTCCGATACCTGTATCAGCTGCATTATGCACAAAGTGTTTCATTTGCCGCCGGACCCCAGGGCTACCGGCTACACGGCTGTGTAAACCTTATAATTATGTTTTGCCACTGGTTATATTGCGGCCGGCCCCAGAGGTTGTAGGCCCTAAGCTGTGTTCTGATGACAATGTGCAATAAAGGTCTATATAAAAAAAAAAAAAAAAAGAAGTTCAAAAGATGTTGGAGTTGGGAGTCATTGAACCCTCAGAGAGCCCTTGGGCTAGTCCTGTAGTTCTGGTGCCAAAACCTCACACCCAGGATGGTAAGAGAGAGATGAGGTTTTGTGTAGACTACAGGGGTCTCAAAGCTGTCACTAAGACAGATGCCCACCCAATACCTAGGGCAGATGAACTTATAGACAAGTTGGCTTCTGCAACTTTCATGAGTACATTTGACCTAATAGCTGGTTATTGGCAGATCAGGTTAGCTGAGGATGCCAAGGCCAAAACAGCATTTTCTACCCAAGGAGGTCATTACCAATTTGTGGTGATGCCCTTTGGTTTGAAAAATGCACCTGCCACTTTTCAAAGGTTGGTGAACCAAGTTCTCACTGGGTTGGATGACTTTTGTGCAGCATATCTAGATGATATTGCTGTCTTTAGCTCCACCTGGGAGGATCACCTGATCCACCTGAGGAAAGTTTTGGAGGCCCTGCAAAAGGCAGGCCTCACTATCAAGGCTACTAAGTGCCAGATAGGGCAGAGTCAGGTTGTGTACCTGGGCCACCTTGTGGGTGTAGGCCAGGTTCAACCATTGGAGAGCAAGATACAGGCCATAAAGGACTGGGCTCCTCCAACCACCCAGACACAGGTCAGAGCTTTCTTGGGCCTGTCTGGTTACTATAGGAAGTTTGTCAAAAATTATGGGTCCATTGTGACACCACGTAATGACTTGACAAGCAAGAAAATGCCAAAGAAAGTTCAGTGGACAGTTAGCTGTCAGAAGGCATTCGATGACCTAAAGCAGGCCATGTGTAGTGCCCCTATTCTCAAGAGTCCTGACTACTCCAAAACCTTCATTGTCCAAACAGATGCATCTGAGTTGGGTGTGGGAGCTGTTCTATCTCAACTGAATATTGATGGTCACGACCAGCCCATTGCTTTTATAAGCAGAAGGCTGACCCCTAGAGAGAAACGTTGGTCAGCTATTGAGAGGGAGGCCTTTGCTGTGGTTTGGGCCCTGAAGAAGTTGAGGCCATACTTGTTTGGAACTCACTTCAAGATTCAGACCGACCATAAGCCCCTCTTATGGCTAAATCAGATGAAGGGTGAAACCCCCAAACTTCTTAGGTGGTCCAGACCATTTCCCTACAGGGGATGGACTTTACAGTGGAGCACAGACCAGGGACTGACCATGGCAATGCAGATGGTCTCTCCAGGTATTTCCACTTAGAACAGGAAGACTCACCTGGTCAAGGTTAGTTTAATGTCCCTAAGTTTGGGGGGGGGGGGTTATGTAGGAGAGTGGGGTCTGCAATCCTATGGTCACCCCAGATTTTTGCTTTTTGCTTCACTGGTTTACGACTTTCCCTGGCTGTGGGCCTGCTAATCAGACCCACAGCCTAGCTGTTCTCTCTCTAAATTGACAACCATGTACTTTAGGTGCATTTACCAATTGGTACTGGGCCACCTTATCAGTCCCTGTACAGTGTACCTTAGGTGCCCAGGGCATAGGTGTGCCCAGGGCCTACCAGGGGCTGAACCATTTGTTAGGCCACCCCTGGCTGGCCATCTAAAACTGACACAACTGGCTGCACGACAGCTGGGGCAAGGTGGTGTAATCACCCTTTGCTATAGATATAGTATACCTATATCTAACCCTAAAATGGACACATATCCTCCTATCAGTCACTTTTGATATACTTGACATATTGTAATTAAATTCATGTGTGAACATGACCTAACATGTGTATATGTAGCAACTGGTGGTCACGTTGATGAGGTCCTGTGTTTAGACTGAACAGTGAATAAAATAATTGCACTAATTAATTACTGTATGGTTGTGTTGTTGTGGTGACAGACTCTTTCTTTTTCTCTTTTTTATATACATTTTTAGATCCCTTGGTATCTGTACAAATGAAACGTGATGAAAAAGGTCCTGATGAAGGTGGCATAGAGCCGCCGAAACGCGCGTAGACCTGGTGCAGGGGCCGAAAATTACATCTTGGGGCCCTAGGATTGGCATTGTGATCTTGCCAACTATAACCCAGTTCCTTTTCCTCATTTTGAGATGTGAATTGATTGTGGTATGAGTGTTAGTATGTGAGCAGTTTTGATTGGTATGTCTGATATCAAGGGGTATTTTCTTGATGATTTGTGTCATTGTGTATATTTATGACTTATTTGTGTTATTATTGCTTATATGTATGAAGTAAAAGTTTCTCTTTTCCCAAAAAATATATGCATTTCACATGAAATGTCTCTTTTTTTTTAAAAAAAAGTAATTATATGAAATGAAAAAAGAAAATAAAGTAATTTTTGAATAACTTCTGTGTAGTATAAAATAATTTTTTCTGTCACCCATTTTGAAATTTGTGGATGTATACCTTTATTTGAAATGTATGGCCACTGAAGGAACAACCCACTACATTATGAAGAGCTGGTCCCAATCCAAATTAGATTAATCCTGAACTATTCTACAAGAAGAAACTCTGGACTTCGACGTTCTGCTCCACAGAAGACTGAAGAAATCTCCCTTATGGGCAAGGAGTGTCCACCCTGCAACTGCAGGTACCATCAAGCATCCAGCGGCTTCACTTTGTCATCTTCCCTTGAGGATCCAGACTTCAGAGCCCGACGAGACCCAGACTCCCAGACCTCTCCGACCTCAACCTACATCTGCAGCACAGCTGAGATCCGTGGGTGCGACGAGACACGTGGGACCGGCCATCTTGAAAGAGCCTGCACTTCGCTTTCAGCACGACTCCCGAGGTAAACTCGACCAAGTGCTTTGGGGACTGAGAAGCCCCAGCCCCGAGCAGCCCCTGCACCGAAGATCAGCCCTCCAGCATCCACGAGATCTGCGTGGGGCCCTTCTGCTTGTTTGCTGCTCGACGCGTTGTCTGGTCACTTGCCGGCTGGCTAGTGACCTCCTAGACGACGAACTTTGAAATCTTCACTGCTGGTCTGGTTGCTCCAGACTGGCCCTTGAACCCTTCCAAAAGAGGGGCACCCCGGACTCTCCTAGTCCGCACCAGACGCTTTCTCCACTCACCGCGTGGGTTGCCTTTGCCAAGGCCTGTTGACGCCGATTCTGGAACAGACACCGCCGACAGCGAGAGCCTGTGTGGGACAGCTCGTGCCTCCATCCTGGTCATCGAAGACACCTCCTGGTCCACGTGGCTGCAGAGTCAAGCGTCCACTCTTCACCTGATTGCGGCGACGACGACATCTGGTTCCTTCCTGGTTCCACTCCAGTCACTGGCTAGTGACTTTGAACATTGTCCCCTCTGCTTTCAGGTCCTCTTCTTCACCGATCCACCCTTGGATCGCACCGGACATCTTCCTCCTGGTCGCCTGCAGCATCTTTTCTTTCAGGCTCCATTGGCTTCAACGCAGAAACCCGACACGACTTCGCACCTATGCACCCGCAGCCCGTGGGTGAGGTAACAAGAGCATTTCGGTGCTCAAGGGTAGGTTGACTCTCCTAGTGTCCAGTTCCACAGTCGTTTTAGTCCTAACTAGTCAGGATTGTCCGTACTTACCGTTTTCTTGAACTGTACTGTCCATAGACGTTGTTACGCATCCCGAGTGTGAGTTCACACTCTGCACCCGCGTCCCGTGGGCCTCCTATTACTTACCTAAGGTTAGGATAGCGTAGTCCCAGCGGTCCTGCAGCCTCTGGACAGCTCCATTTCTTCTATCGACTCTCACATTCCATTTACTTAGTATATGGTTTGCCGTGCCCCTAGGGCACCATTGTAATTTTGTGCAATTTGTCGTATTTTTCATAAGAGATTGTCATGTGCTTAGCCCTCTGATCTCATAAAGAGTTCAGAGGTGTTTGTTATTAATAAATATATTGTTTATTTTCATAACAACCTGTGTGGTGTCCTTTCACTTGGTATTCAAGGGGTTATATTGTGGTAAAACAGCTGGCTTCACATGCCAAAAGAGTTTAGCCAAAGACTGCTTTGTCCATGCTACCATTAGGATAGCTGGTCTATAAGGTTGACTTACAACCAATCACCATAAGGGTTGTTTGGACTGATACGAGGTGATCACTAGAACTAGTGAACATCATACATCAGGCCAACTTCTCACACTCACCAGTCAGTGGATCTATGGGGATATGTGCCGTTGGTGACCCTGCCCGTCTCTTCCGGGTGCTTTTGTTCAGGGCTACCCGCACTGGGCCGGCTCCAATAATGCGTGCAGGGCCGGGTATACACTCCCTCAGCCTTCCTCTGCCCCTGGCTGCTCTGACCGCTCCAGGGCACCTCACCCAACTGAAATTCACACCTCAGTCCACAGCCTCACTCCAGCGTTGCCACAGACTGGCAGGCTTCAATGCGAGGTCGAGCGGGGCCTTCCAGCGGGCGTCTCTCTCTTGCCGGGTCTCCGTCTTCTCGGGTCTTTGGCCTGCGCCACGCTCTCTGTTCACCTCTCAGGAACCCCTCCGAAGCTCTTAGTTTCGGTCTTTCTGCTTCCGTGCCGTTACTAAGTGAATATGTCCCCTTAGGGGGATGCTGTGTCACACCAATCCCGTAGAAACATAGGATTTTTACTTAGCAGGGAAAGAGCTTCACTTTATGCGACCACCACATTGGTGCTCCATTTTTAAACATTTTATTATATTTTCCTTCCAGTATCACATCGTCATTACATCTTTCTTTTTCACTCATTACAAAT
Organism: Lissotriton helveticus; assembly: GCF_964261635.1. Classification (NCBI taxonomy): domain Eukaryota; kingdom Metazoa; phylum Chordata; class Amphibia; order Caudata; family Salamandridae; genus Lissotriton; species Lissotriton helveticus. Next base: position 413,608,123 of record NC_136063.1, on the reverse strand, counting down.
TTTGTGTACCTGGTTGTTGGGGTGGTTAACAAAGCATGAGTTGAGAGAAATTTAATGAGCATAATGTTCTGCAATTTTACATACAGGACAGTACTGTGACACACAAAGGTTCATGTGACATCTGTACGGCTACAGAACACATCTCAATTGGTGTCACGTAAGGCACTTCAGAAAACCTTTATAATGTGGCGGCTGTAAATTCTCATCTCAGTCACTCCTGTGTAAATAACTCTTCACAATATTGTTCTCTCAGGGGAAGTGGAGGGCATTTCTTCTCCTTCCTAGGTGAGATCATTGATGGTGGTTCCTCAAATTTCCAAGCCAGTATGTTTAAGCTCTCACAAATACAGTATGCAGAAGGGGTATTTCAGATGAGGTCCATCAGATTTCCATACGGTCAGCATAGGTGCATGTGGGGCATTCCATCCGTGGCCACTGTTTTCTCAGATAATAGCTGCCAAATCAACAAATTTACTTTCATATTTCCCAAGTCCTCATGTGGGAATAACCCCAGCAGGCAAACTCCAGGATTATCTGTTTTTGGAATACACATGACCAGGTCGACTTGGACGATACACCTAGTCCAGAATGGAGTCAGTACCTAGCATTTTGATTTAGTCGATACCATGTGACAATAGCGCCAGGACAATGACATTTAGAGTAATTGGTCAAAGAAGCACCAAATACTCTGGTGTCTGGTGGGATGCAATAGGTAGACACTTACATTGTAGCAACTTGGACCAATCACTACATCAGTCTACAATTATGAACAGGTACAATGCTGGCTGCATAAACCCCTAGCAACATTAAGGTGGTAAAATCTAGCATACACGTTTACAATGACAAATCTTTCCTCTGGTCTATTATTTCCCCATCTACTTTTATCGGACAAGGTTGTACCCGTTTCTGAGGCACTCGAGTATCAGTGGAAAAACTTGTTGCAAACACTTTACTGTCCACCTCTTACACAGTTTCACAATTTCAGACTCAATCAGTTGTGTTTTCTGTAGAAAGGGGATTTCTATCCCCCTTCTTTATAAAATAAGTTAGTACTTTATCTTATTTGGTAGCTGAAGTGATGCCTCAGACGTCCCAGGTTAGTAACATATATGTTTTGTTTAGATAACCATACAGTAATCTTTCTAGACAAAATATTTGTGGGATTCACATCTCACTGACCCCCTCACCCCCATGTACAGGCGCTTTACTGTATTCAGTATGCCAACATGGCACCATACTGTCAGTCACTGCCATATACAATTGATGCCCACCATTCTGCACTGTCATTATACCCCATCAAACACTTTGCATCGGGTCCCATCATCTTACTCCCTAAGAAACAAGTTACTTAGTATAATTACAGGACTCCAGCATTGGTATCTTTCATAAATTCATATGGTTAAATCCTTCGCCATAGTCCAGCTGGTAGTCGTTCAGTAATTAGCCTGTTCCTAAAACAAGGCCAAAGGCCTGAAACACTGACCGTTTAGTAAAGTATTGGCCTCAAGAAAATACCCCAAACTTCAGCCAATAAGAGTGAATCACACAGCACCAAACTTTTTGTTATAGCATGAGCCTCAAAGAATATACAGTATACAGCCTTGGGTGAGGATGGGATGGGCATCATCTGAATCTATGAAAGAGAGAAATGCTGGAGCACTTTAGTTACAGATAAGTAACTTGTGTGTTCTCCATCATTGGAGCTCTCGTTGATTCACATGCTTGAGTAGAAAGCATTTTATCTTCATCAACAATGTAAGCATCATTGGTAATATGAACTTATACACTTACCTTCAGAAATACACTGAAACAGAATGCAAAAAGGAATAAGCACACATATTAAATTAGTTGTTTTGGAACAGACCGCAGCTGATTTGAACATCTCTTTATCTAGTTAGTAGTACTGAGTAAAGGTAAGACATCTGTTCTAGGTCACCATCCTGCAGATGTTCACAAGTGGCAACCCCCACAGAGAGCGCTGGTGGTGGATGTGCCTCTTGTGGAGTGTACTTTCACTGAACTACTGAGATGATTATCAGTTTTCATACAGGAGAATATACTTGTCTCTACAATCTATCATGCAGTGCGTTGCATAGAAAAAGACTGGCCTTGTCATGGATGACTAAAGGTTTTGTCTATACATATTATTTAATGGAGAATACAAAAAGTGATGGATAGAATGCTTGAATTAATCTCAGTTACTGGTAATTACTCTGCCCACATCCTTGTCCATAATTTTTTTGGCCCACAATGCCACTTCACATTAGACCAAGCCTCTTCAGTGGAATGCAGCTTGGTTCCAGTGGCACAGTGAGCATACAACAAAGCAAACTCAATAAGATGGTTGACGGAGCGCTGAAACGTTTCAGACACTCACACCGAGTCACAGATTTGGGTTAGAATCCAACATCGTTCTTTAGCTCACTTCGCTACCTCAGTTCAGACCCAGCCATATGCAGATCAGTCTTGACCCTGTTCCTTAGGGGAACAGTCCAGTCCGAATTGCTAAGCCAGGTCCTCCCTGGACCGGAAACAAGCATCTCCTTGTGTTTTCTTTGTTTGCCCTTAATTGGCAGGGTATGCCCAGACGTGGGTCCCTTGCTCACTTTGTCACTGGGTTCAAGCTAGCATGGCTAATGAGGGGTGTTACCCCGAAACCAGCCCCAGGATACTTGTTTCCGGTCCAGGGAGGACCTGGCTTGGCAGTTTGGGCAGGACTGTTCCAATGAGGAGCAGGGTCAAGACTGATGAATACAAAAAAGTGATGGATGGAATGCTTGAAATAATGTCAGCCACTGGTACTTACTAGGGGCCTCATCCCTGTCCATGGTTTTTTGCCCACCATGCCACCTCAGATTAGACCCAACCATATGCAAATCAGCCTGGGTCCTGCTCCAATAGAAACAGTCCATCCCAAACTGCCAAATCAAGTCCTCTCCAAACTGGCACAGAAGCAAACCAAGACCATTTGCTTAATTGGGCCTCTTCAGTCGGGTGCAGCTAGGTTCAGAATTTAAGACCTCTGATAATGTTAAATCAACATAGTGATCTTGCTGCTACATTAGTTGGGCTTTGCAAAAGCCTTCAAGAATACCTGTTTATTTAAATTAAAGTCCGGTGGCACTTTTGGTATGAACTTGGGATTTATTCTAAGACTACTCTGACCTTATGGAACCTAAGGAAAAGATTCTGACTAATGTATGCTTGATTTATGCTCTCTGTCGGCAGAAGTGAAAGCAAATACTCTAGCCACTTTCTATAACAAAAATTTTAACCCAGCCTTGTGGATTGGCTTGAATAGAAACTTCAGCAGCTGTGTCAGTATTGTGTTGAGTCTTCATTTGGGTGCTGGTGGTGTATCTATAGGGGAAAGCTTTAGCAAGACCTTCAAGGGACTATTTAATGATCCTCAGAGTACAGAGATGGTTTATCTGATGTTCTGCGAGCTGTGAGAAGGCTGCTAAAAGAACACGGACGGAGCTGTGAGAAAGACCCAATTGGACCGGGTGAAGTAAATAGGGCAGGTTTGGCTGTGACTGTGAAATCACTGTTTAACATCTGATAGTTGATGACCTAACAGGTGCAAATCCACGTGACATGTCCTACTAGGAGGTGGGGTGTCCCACACCCCACTACAGAACCCACAACATCCTATCTTTTGGCTGTGAGCACTCTTTGTAGTGCACTATCTTACTGTTTTTGCGGAAGGCAGCAGAATGTGAGTGCCTACAGAGCAGGAGAGCTGTTACACCATATATCCAATTAAAAGAGGAAAGCAAGCAAAAATGGGGTGAGCGCAAGGGCACCCCTCATTTCCTCTAATCGCTTAATGATACACACTGATTCCAGCCCCAGTGCAGAGCTCTGATCATGCATGCCACTGGCTCAAATTTGTTTAGCTTATGTGGTTTTTACATTAAGCCTCTGGAGTCCTTTGCACTCCAAGAGATGATAGAGTTCCCTTCAGGGCCCGGAAAGGGGGACTCTGATCTCCGGCAACTCAGTCTCTACCAGGTCCTACTCTCAGTGACTAGAGGGTTCACTGGGCATCTCTGTGTCGGTGTTTCAAGTGTTATGTACTATGATCACCATTTTGTTTTTGTGAAGGCACTGCTCCAGCTCAGGCCTCTCTCTCATATGGATTACTCTGAAATCTGCTTGTGTACCCAACCCTACCACATACCATGCAGAAGGGATTAGACTAATTCATTGTATTGATGGTGTCCACATCAAAGCACGAAAAGACATTAGCTGAGCATTAAGGCTCCTCTGGACCGAGTAGGAGGCCCTGAATGAGCTGCATATAGGGAAATCAGCCAGAGTGCTCAGTTTGAACTGGCTGCACTGCCACTGGCTGCTCAGAGTCACATCCCACCCAGCTAGGCTGGGTGCAGTGGGTGTTAACCTACAAAGTGTCAAAAACAATTGTTGTTGTAGTTTACATTGTGTGGCTTTCATTCTTTGCACTAACATTGGCCTCTCTGGGCCATGTGGTCATCTAGTGACACGTCAGTGGTCCCAGAAGTGAAAAAATATAAACAGCCAGATCTAGCCCCAGCCTTACGTGGATCCAATGCCTGATGTTTTATGGCACCAGTGACCACACCACAGATAGTGACTGGCTCCTCCTTGTGTTATTTTTTAGTAGGTGCCTTGATTCTCTCAGTGCAGGCAGGCAGGCAGTGGGAGCAGCACACCGAATGCTTTCCACTCTTTTCCAGCCTTGCTGACCCCCAAAACTGCCAGACATTATTTTGGCCAGCATAGATGACCGACAACATCAGAGCAGACAACAGTAACATACTCACCTACGCCAACCAGACACAACTGATATTGTCCCTCGTAGACAAACGCACAAGTTACTACTTGTGTAACGATATATCTGTAAGAGACATTAGTTAGTGATAGATTCCTTACCTTAGAATATCCCCAGGCGTCAGACTGGACCCGGAATATTTTGCGTAGCAATACCCCTGCGCGCCGGTAGGCGTCGTCCGCGGCTCCGCGTCCGTCATCGGCATCGTTAGCGCCGGAATGACGTCGTCGGAGTACTTAGACGCCGCCCTCGCGCGCTGACGTCAGTTCTGATACACAGCTTTTCCGCGCCATATACGCAGAGCCATGATAGAACCAACACTGGTGCCATGAAACTAGGGCCCTGAAAGGGGATGACCTTAACCCTAGATATCGGTTCGCAGAATGGGGAGGATGGGTGGGTCAGTAAGGAATCTATCACTAACTAATGTCTCTTACAGATATATCGTTACACAAGTAGTAACTTGTGCATCTGAAAGAGACATGTTAGTGATAGATTCCTTACCTTAAAATAGATACCCCAGCAATACCAACCCCGGTGGTGGGTCTGCCAACCAATAATCACACCAGAAAGTCCTGGAGGACGGAGCGGCCAAAGAAGCCATCCCTCGGGACTTGGCTGTCCAGGCAGTAGTGTCTCGCAAGCGTGTGCAGTGAGGCCCACGTAGCTGCCTGACAAATGTCCTGCAAGGGCACTCCTCGGCCCAGGGCAGTCGTAGTCGCCGTGGCCCGAGTGGAATGAGCCCTCAGCCCAACAGGGGGTTCCTTCTTAGCCAAGGAGTAACACGCCTGGATGCACAAGATGATCCACCGAGAGATGGTCCGCTTGTGCACCGCTCGTCCCTTCTTAGCACCCACGTAACCAACAAAGAGTTGGTCATCCACCCGGAACTGGTGTGTGCGATCTAGATAGTAAGAGAGCGCACGTTTTGGGTCCAGATGGTGGAGCCTCTCTTCCTCTTTCGAGGGATGCGGAGGCGGAAAGAAGGTGGGCATGGTGATGGACTGCCTGATGTGGAAGGCCGTGACAACCTTGGGCAGGAAAGAGGGTCTCGTCCGCAACACAACCTTGTCTGGATGAACAGAGAGGAAAGGAGGTGTGGAAGAAAGAGCCTGGAGCTCGCTCACTCTCCTGGCAGAGGTGATGGCAACCAGGAAAGCAGTCTTCAAAGTAAGAAGACGGAGAGGACAGTTATGGAGCGGCTCAAAGGGAGCACACATTAGGTAAGTAAGTACACGGTTCAAGTCCCACTATTTACAATTGGGGACTTGAACAAAGATGGCTGATCAGGTAGCCTTAAGAAGGCGGAAAGGACAGAACCTCAGAAAGGGGGGCAGAGAGAGGATCCACAGCCTTTGCTGTGCACCATGCCACAAATCTGTTCCACCTGCAGGCGTATACCGACTTTGTGGAGGGACGCCTGGCTGCCAGAATGACATTACAGACTTCAGGAGGTAAGTCAAATGGCCTCAACTGTCACCGCTCAATCTCCAAGCTTGTAGGTGGAGACTGGACAGGTTCGGGTGGAGGACCGTCCCCTGCTGCTGCGACAGAAGGTCATCCTGAAGAGGCAGATGAATCGGGGGATCGATAGACATGCTGAGTAGCTCTAGATACCAATATATTCGTGCCCAGTCCGGAGCCCAAGGATAACCTGGGCCCGGTCGCGCCTGATCTTCTTCAGCACTCTGGGCAGAAGTGGTATAGGCGGAAAGGCGTAAAATAGACTGCAACTCCACTCGCGACGAAAAGCCTCTCCGAGCGAGTGCCGCCTTGGAAATTCCAACGCACAAAACTGATGACATTGCGCGTTCTCTTCTGTGGCGAATAGATCTAACCAAGGCTCTCCCCACTGCTGAAAGAGACCTTGCGCCACTTCCGAGTTCAGACGCCATCCGTGATCCATCATGCACCGACGGCTGAGTTCGTCTGCCTTGGCGTTCAGAGAACCTGCCAGGTGTTGAACCACCAGGGTCACGCCCTGATGTTCCAGCCACTGCCAGAGGCGCAGAGCCTCCTGGCACAGGGTCCACGACCCCCACCCCACCCTGTTTGTTACAGTACCACATGGCGGTGGTGTTGTCTGTGAACACCTGTACTACACTCCCCCGGACAGAGGGGAGGAATGCCTTAAGTGCAAGTCGGATCGCCTGCAGCTTCAGAAGGTTGATGTGGAGCTGGGACTCCGCCGGAGACCGGAGGCCTCTGATCTTCGCCTCTCCCATGTGGCTCCCCCAGCCCTGGAGGGACGCGTCCGTCACAACTACGTGCTCCGGTTGGGGTAGGGAGAGGGATTTGCCGCTGACCCAATCGTGGTCCGTGAGCCACCACTGCAACTGTCTTGCAGTGCCCTCCGAGATCAAGACATGGTCGGGCAAGTTGCCCTGATGCTGGGCCCACTGAAACTTCAGGTCCCACTGCAGAGCCCGCATCCGCCACCGGGCGTGATGCACCAGAAGGATGCAGGAGGCCATCAGCCCCCGAAGCCGCAGTGTCAACCTGACTGAGACTCGGGATAAAGGCTGAAAGATCGGAATCAGAGCCTGAATATCACAAACCCGCTGTTCGGGAGGATAAACCTGAAACTGCGCAGAGTCTAGAACCGCTCCGATGAAGAGGAGCTTCTGAGAGGGACACAGGTGTGACTTCGGCACATTGATGGAGAACCCCAGCAGGTGCAGGAGATCGGCCGTAGTCTGGAGGTGGCTGACGACTGTCTGGGGCAAGCCCGCCTTCAACAACCAGTCGTCGAGGTAGGGGAAGACTGACACCCCTAACCTGCGCAGATGAGCTGCGACCACCACCATCACTTTCGTGAACACCCGTGGGGCGCTGGTAAGGCCGAAGGGGAGATGGTAAACTGAAAGTGGTCGTGGCCTACCGAGAACCACAGGTAACGCCGGTGGGCCGGCAGGACGGGGATGTGAAAATAAGCGTCCTGCAAGTCCAACCCTACCATCCAGTCTCCGGGGTCCAGGGCAGCTAAGACCTGAGCCAAAGTCAGCATCTTGAACTTCTCCTTCCGGAGGAAGCCGTTGACGTTCCGTAGGTCCAAGATAGGGCGTAGGCCCACTTTGCCCTTCTTGGGTGCCAGAAAGTAGTGGGAGTAACAACCACACCCTACTTCTGGCCCAGGAACGCGCTCGATGGCCCACTTGGCCAAGAGGGCCGTAACCTCCTCTTGCAGAAGTTGCAAGTGATCCCCCGACACGCGGTGGAATTGCGGTGGCATGGCTGGAGGGGTCGTCTCGAAGAGGAGGGAGTAGCCCCTTCGGACGATTTGCAGCACCCACCTGTCCGACGTGACAGTGCGCCAGTGGAAGAGGTGATGGCAAACCCTGCCCCCCACTGGCGTCACATGGGCCTGAAAGCACGGACTAGGAGGGTTTTGAGGCAGGTGCTGCAGGGAAAGGTGTGGATTGGCCTCGCCTTTGTCCCCGACCGCTGCCACGGCAGTTTCCACAGCCGCCACCGCGCTGTGTAGCAGTCTGCGGTGCGTGGCTGGCAGCACGTGTGGGAACGCCCCTTCCTTGGCCACGAAAGGAGCGAAAGGCACCCGTTTGCTGGCGTGGGGCCGAGAGGCCCAAGGACTTGGCCGTAGCCCTGGAGTCCTTAAAACGCTCAAGCGCATGGTCTGCCTTGTCGCCAAATAGACGACGGCATCAAACGGCATGTCCAGGAGTGTGGCCTGGACATCGGCCGAAAAGTTGGCAGACCTCAACCAGGCGTGGGGTCGAACCGCCACCGTCGTTGCCATCGCTCTGCCCAGTGAGTCCGTGGTATCCAGCCCACACCGGATGGAATAGCGCGCTGTATCTCGACCCTCCGCAAGGGCTTGGGCGAGTTTAGCCCGGGCCTCCTCCGGACATTGTGGCAGCACGCCCGCGACCGTGTCCCACAGAGTGTGGGTGTAGCGGCCCAAGAGGCATGCGGTATTGACTGACTGCAGTCCCAAGCTCAGGGACGAGAACACTTTCTTTCCAAATTGTTCGTACCTCTTGGATTCCCGATCGGGCGGAGCTGTTGGGAATGCGGTCTGGGAGGTGGAGGCCAGGATGACCAGGCTCTCGGGGGTGGGATGGGTGGACAAAAAGCTAGGGTCGCCCGGGGCCGGGCGGTAGCGTCTGGCCACGTTCCTATTCACAGGCTGACCTGTAGCGGGCTTGGACCAAGTGCCCACAAGAATGTCACAAAAGGGCTCATTAAACGGCAGCAGAGGCTCAGTGGAGCATGCCTGCGGTTTAAGGACCTCAGTGAGGAGGTTAGTCCTCACGGCCGCGACGGGGAGCGTCAGGCCCAAGGCCTTGGCTGCCCGCGTCAACACTACACTGTAGGCAGCCCCCTCCTCCATAGCCACGGTGGGAGGGGAGACAAATCCAGTGTCTGGCGAAGTGTCAGTTCCACTGGCCTCCCCAAGCTCATATGTCCAGTCCTGTTGAGACTGGCACTCCTGTGCCAGAGGGTCCAAAGACCTCTCCCAATCACCCTCGTCACCCATCTCCTGTAGTTCAGGGTCAACAGATAGGGCCGGTTCGTTGAAATAGAAATCTCCAAACGACGTCGAGAGCGGCTCCCAGCGACGCCGCTCTGGTGCCGGAACCGAATCGAGGGTAGGAGTGGAGGTCGTGAGGTCGACCAGCAACGACCCGGATCCGGAACCGGATCCAGCGAGTGCCTGTGGCGCCGGGACCGAAGTCGCCGGAACACCCGACGGCGTCGGAGCCGAAGCACACGACCCGCTAGGCCCTCCAGCCGGGACCGTTGGGTCCGGAGGCGTCACGGAGCCCGACGGAGGAAGGAGGGAGGGACCTCATGGCCATGAGGTACCGCTCGACCACCTCTGGCATCGCACCGTGCCCAGGGACCGGAAGGTGTGGGGCAGGTGGCGACGTCCGCGACTCCGTCGGAGCCGCGTGGGTGGTGTCACCCGAACCCCCGGCCGCGTCGCGCGAGTGTCGGGGTGGGTCAGGAGATCGATGACGTCTCTCTGACCTCTCATGCCTCTTACCTGAGGAGGATCCTGAAGACCGATGCCGACTCCCGGAGCTACGAGGGCTCCGACCCCGCGACCTGTCCCTCGACCTCCTGTGGGACCAGGAACTGGAGCGGCACGGGGCCGACTGCCGAAGCTCCAGTCGCTTGCGGGACCGCTCCCGCCTACCCTTGGACGTCAGGGCCCGGCAGTCGGAGCAGGTGCGGTCATCGTGGTCGAGGCCTAAACACTGAAGACAACGGCGATGGGGGTCGGTGACCGACATGCGGCCACACTTGGAACAGGGTTTGAATCCGGGCATCCCTACCGGCACCGTAGGTGTCAAAGACTCTATTAGAGAAATGATTAAAGATCAAAAAAGTTTAGTGAAAAAATGACTAAGGGGTAGAGCTTCTCCGGATCTGCGCTAGCTGGCGCGAAAAAAAAAAGAAATGACGTCAGCGCGGGAGGGCGGCGTCTAAGTACTCCGATAACGTCATTCCGGCGCTAACGACGCAGACGACGGACGCGGAGCCGCGGATGACGCCTGCCGGCGCGCAGGGGTATTGCTACGCAAAATTTTCCGGATCCAGTCTGACGCCTGGGGATATTCTAAGGTAAGGAATCTATCACTAACGTGTCTCTTTCAGATACCAAGCACAAGGGAAAAATACAACTCCTGCATGACCTGAGTGGCAACCTGAATGAAGAACAACTGCCTCAATCTGAAAACAGATAAGACTAGAGTAGTGATCCTTGGAAAGAATACCTTGCATTGAGACTCACAAGCAAAACTCATCAGAATCATTATTGACAGCAAGCTGGGCTTGTTTACCCATGTCGCGCTCCAACTACAGGGGGTACAATTTGTGTGCCTGTTCTGTTTGCCTCATATTTTTTAAACTTACATTTCTGTATCACGGCAGCTAATAACGTTTTAACAACCTCACCTCAGTGGGCTCACTCTCCCCGTTCCACCGCGAGCCTCGCTAGTTTGTTGTGGAGGGAGAGTCTTCCTGTCTCTGTTTCCTTGGCAACTTCCACTTCCGGCGGAAGGGTGAGCGGTCTAGTTGTTTTGCCGCTTCACCCTTAATAAGGGATGTGATGGGCGCAGCGGACGCGCTCCAACTACAGGGGGTACGATTTGTGTGCCTGTTCTGTTTGCCTCATATTTTTAAAACTTACATTTCTGTATCACGGCAGCTAATAACTTTTTAACAACCTCACCTCAGTGGGCTCACTCTCCCCGTTCCACCGCGAGCCGCACTCGTTTGTTGTGGAGGGAGATTCTTCCTGTCTCTGTTACCTTGGCAACTTCCACTTCCGGCGGAGGGTGAGCGGTCTAGTTGTTTTGGCGCTTCACCCTTCATAACGGATGGGTTGGGCGACGCGCAGCAGATGCGCTCAGCTGGTGCGCCCGCGGCACGCCAAAGGCAAGCCCGTCTGCGCTCGTCCGTGCCTGTACGTCACCTCTCGCCAGGAACTCCGGTCGGAAGTAGTCCGGACCACTCTCCTATGGTAGGGAAGAGCTTCTGGCAATTAATCCTGGGTCTGCTATATGTAATGCTTTTCCACCGAACCTAGGGGTAAAACAATGGGAATGTCCTGTCTGTAGCAGTTTTTCCATCCCGGCCCCTGTCCCCCCTTCATGTATACAGATTAGTAAACCTCAGGCTCGGCTGAAAATATTCCAATTTAATGTAAGATCTCTGGTAAAACATTACTCTGAAATATTTGACTTGATCACTGAGGAAGCTCCTGATTTATTCTTTATGTGCGAAACACGGCTAAAGGATGAGATGGTAGCAGAACCTAACCTTGCTCTACCTCCAGGGTAATCTATCTGTACGATCAACAGGGACTCCAGGGGGGGGTGGCCTAGTTGTTGCTTTCAAATCCTGTTACTCCTGTCAACTTAATAAAGAAACCATTGTAGGATGTGAATCTGCTCGCTTCAGGGTTTCTGTGAGTCCTCAGTTTACCTTATCAGGTCTCTTGGTATACCGCCCTCCGGGACCGGCTGCCAAGTTTAAGGAGGCTCTCTTGGATGTGGCCAGCGTGCTCGTTGCAGGCTCACTAATTTTAGCATCTGTGGGGATTTAAATCTCCACTTTGATCTAACTCAGGACAATGCCACCTGCAGTTTACTTGCAGACCTGGCGGCGCTACAGCTGGACCAATTAGTATCTGGGCCTACGCACCTTGCTGGGCACCTGCTAGACCCCCTATTCTCTAATTTGCAATCCCTAAGAGTGGAGACACCTAAACCTATGGGCTGGACCGATCACTCCCTGGTTGAGTGGTCTGTTTCGCTCGCAGAGACTCCTAATTCAGAGACTTCAAAGTCGGTCTTTAAACGCCCTTGGCGTAAATTGAAGCTGGAAGATTTCCATACTTTCCTCAATGCCAACCCGCTAGGTCCTCTGCAGGACACCGACCTAGACTATGGTTTGTTTTGCGACTGGATTAAGAAAGGCTTAGATACCCTTATCCCTGCTAAATGGGTCAAGGGGCGAACTTCTACCACTAGCCCCTGGTATCATGACTCCCTGATCGCTTTAAGGAAAGCATGCAAACAGGCAGAATGAGACTGGAGAAAAGATTATGAGTCTGGAAAAAAGCTATGTTATCTGGCTAAAATCAAACACTATCACAGATCTATCTGTAAAGGTCGTGCTGCCTATTATGCAAATGAAATCAGATCAAGCCCTAATCCAGCTAAATGCATTTTTAAGATTCTCAAAGACCTCAGGACATACCCACGCCCAAGGGAGTGGTTAAAAACCTTGGGGTCTTGATGGATTCATCCCTTACTTTCCAAGCCCACGCTAGGCAAGTTGCTGCCATCTGCTTTGGCCTTCGGCCCGTTCTGAAGTTTTTTGACCCACCAATACGACAACTAATCGTTCAGGCGACTATTCTATATCGCCTGGACTATGTTAGCTCCCTCCTTTTGGGGGCAAATAATGCGGAAATACTCAGGATGCAGCGTGTCCAAAATGCTGCTGCCACAGCCTTGTTGGGTCTTCCGCGCTTCTGCTCCGCCACCAGTACTATCCGTAGGTTGCATTGGCTTCCCGTGGAAAAGCGGATTCATTTCAAGACATTGTGTCTATCTTTTAAGATACTGAAATCTGCTAGTCCTGCCCTTCTGAGCAATTTGCTCACCTCCTATGTCCCCTCACGCCGGCTTCGCTCAGCAGGGCATCATCTGGCGGTTATGCCTAGAGCTAGGCTCTCCCGTGCGGGCGGACGTTCTTTTTGCTACCTCGCTCCTAGGCTATGGAATTCCCTGCCCGAACAAATTTGTGGCATAGACTGCTTGCTTGCTTTTAGGAAAGCTATTAAGACTTTTCTTTTCCCTTCAGTGTAGCTTTGGCGACAGGATATACTGCCATTTTTTTTAGACTGTTAGTTGTGTCTGTGCCCTCCCGTGGCCAGCGCCGGTACGCCCCTTCGCTGGGGCAGCTGTGCGCTTTACAAAACTTAATAACATAACATACCATAACAGATAACATAACATGTCAACACTGCAGCCATGTCCTGATTCCACCCCCTAAGAATACAGAGAAAAAGCTACAAGTGGCTACCAAACGACATCAAGAAGACAGTCACTTAAGAACTTATCACCAGCAGACTGGAATATGAAAATACCCTCAATGCAGGAATCGTCAAACAACTCACAAAAAGACTACAGACAAACCAGAATGCAGCAGCCAGACTTGCCCTCAACATCCCCACACCAGTCTCACATCACCCCACATCTGAGGGAACTCCACTGGATCCCAATACACAAGAGTACTTAGTTCAAGCTTCTCACCCACATATACAAAGCACAACACAACACAGGCTCAGCCTACCCGAACAGCCATGTACATTTCCACCAACCGTCCAGGCACATACGCTTAGTGGAACTCTACAGTAGCACATATCGCATGCATACACAAAGCAGGTCAGGAGGTCATGCCTTCTCATATATCACTCCTAAAGAGTGGAACGACCTCCCTAAACAGATCAGAGTCTCTTCTCAACTTCTGCAAGAAGCTGAAGACCTGGCTCTTCGTATAATCCCCTTGAGGCTAGCATCACACACCTGCGAAGAGCCAGGATACCCTCAAGGGTGATAGTGCCCTATAGATATACACATAAGATATATATACTGGTTGACTTGAAGTCAAGTCATTAACTTATCCGTAGCTAGGGTTCCCACCTGGCCAGTTTTATACTGGCATAACCAATATTTTAATGTCCAGGCTGGTATTAAAATTAGAAAAATCAGATAAAGTTTGTATTTTTTCCACTTATCGGTACATACTTTAAACAGTAAAAAGTAGAAGAAAACATTATCAAATGTGTTCTACAGTTGCCCTAATGACCCCTGACTGATGATTAAAGTAAACAAAGACAGAAAGGCCATGCTAAAAATAAGTGCAGATGATTTAATATAAAGTTCTACTTAAGAAACATGTCCCGACCTTTGCAGATCTCAAAACCTGAACAGATGGCCAATATTGTTCTCTTGGAAAGGGGCCAACCCTATCTGCATCTCTCCCGTAAAGGTGTATCGGGGTGTAGGGGGGTGTCTCCATGCCCTCTCTGGAAGTGGTGGAGGCCACACTTTAAAAGAACCTGGATAGGAGACGTGATCGGGACAGATCACGGAGAGCCTGCCAGCACGATGACGCAAACAGCAACAATCATCCCTGTCAGAAGCGCTGAATAACTACAGACAGAGCAGAGTTGGCATGAGAGGACCAGAGAGCGGCAGTGTGACAGACCACAGTGCAACACCATCCAAGGCCAAAAGTAGGCTTGTCTGGCAGGCACCTCAGCCTGCCTGCTATCTGCACGACGTCACATAGTGTGCAGCCCAGTGGCCCCCTGGCACACATGATTTGAAGACACTCTCTGTTGGCTCAGACTGCCTGGCATTCATTTATTATTACCATAGGCAGTGCTGGATTTTGGGGGAAATTATTCCAGGAATGCATACACTGGGGGTCAAGGTGTGGCATGACCACACCTTGGTAAAGCCACACCAAGGCTTGGCCAACTGAATTGAGAGAAGCACAAAGTCAGGATATAAAATCTAATGCAATGATTGGGGTTGTCTGCATCAGACTCATTAATGCGCTACTATACATTAGGAGGTAATGTGACTGGACAAAAACTGAACTCTCCCAGCACTGCCTTAACCACCAGAGTTGTCTTGCCACTATTATTGCCCCCTCAAAATTGTCAGGATATAGTTGTCAATTGTATACAACAGGAATAGGATCAGTGCCACCCACCAGTATAGCTGATGTATCTAGGGTAAACAGTCTAACGAGTGGATGTTCTAATATCTCAAAAGAACCAACTGCCATTACTTCCAAAAATACTTTTCTATTGGAATTACAAAGGTTCCGCAAGGGGAACAGACAAAAATTCAGAAACGAGCATGCACCAAGAAAACAAAAAGGGGAAAATCAAGATCGAGAAACAAGGGACCGGGAGGTTGTCACCACCAGATCTACATCACAGAACCAGAAATCAGGCACACTAATGTATGTGATATTGACAGAGCACTATGAGGAGGAACATGTCCATCCAAGAGAGAAACACCCTTTCCAAACTGGCCAACAACAAAGACATTATATGTCAGAACGCTGATAAGGGCGGAGCCCTAGTCATACTGGATTCCTCATACTACTCTGCACAAGTTGAAGAACACACATCGGACACCAATGTGTACGGCCCATTGGAAAGAGACCCCACACAGGAGTATGCAGCCATACTCAACAACATCATCTCTCAGGCATTTGAAAACGGCACCATCAATGATAAAGCACGAAGATTTCTTATTCAAACTAACCCCAAAGCACCAGTATTATTCATGGTACCCAAGATACATAAACATCCGACCAAACCACCCTTCCGACCGATTGTCTCCACCAGAGGGAGTATACATGAACCAACCGGAAAGTTCCTAGACAGATATCTACAGCCTTTTGTTCTGTCAACCCAATCTCATATCAGAGACACCACTGACTTTTTAACAAAACTCAATGCATGTTATACCTCTATTGAACCACAAGAAATATTGCTGTGTACAGTAGGCGTCCGATCACTATACACCTCTATCCCGCACGATTCGGGTATAGAAGCCACTGAACGAGCACTGGTGAGCTCAAATCTAGATGGAGATCTTCAGACATTCCTCATGGAACTTTTGGTTTTCACACTATACCACAGTTATTTCAACATTGATGACAAATGGTTCCAGCAACTCTGTGGTACATCCATGGGCAATTGCGCAGCACCAGCCTACGCTAATTTATTTATGAAGTCATTCGAGACACATATACTGACAGACCCTAATTGGTTAACACACGGCAAACTGTATCTGAGATTTATCGACGACATTTTCCTATTATGGTCAGGAACCGAAGTCACCCTAAAAGCTTTTCTTCAAACATGGAATGAGAAAGACGACCGCATACAGTTTACCTGGGAAATCAGTCCTCATCTCATCCACTTTTTGGATGTACAAATACAACTACTTAACGGCAAAATGTCCACCACACTGTTCCGGAAATCAACCGATCGCAATTCAATTTCGCACTACAACAGCTTCCACAGACCTGGTTTGAAAAAGAATCTCCCTTTCTCCCAACTACTACGAGTCAAACGCATAGTCTCTACCTTGGATGAATGCGAACAAGAGATGACCAGCATGATCGACAGATTTGCCTCCAGAGGATATCCCCGTGAAGTCTTAGAAACATCACGAGAACGATGCAAGACGATCCACAGATCGGATTTATTGAAAGTGAAAGAAAAGACAACTGACACTAGACTAGTAGTGGTATCCAAATACTCCATAGCAAGTCATAAATACCGTCAGATCATACTCAAGCACTGGCCACTTCTTAGTGGTGAACCAGATTTTCAAGGCATCTTTCAACAACAACCTATATTTGCCTACACACGAGGTAGAAACCTAAAGGAAATATTGACTAACCCAACAGAAACAGGGACACCAATCAAATACCAAGGTCTGAAACCATGCTACAACTGTAGCAATTGTAACAACATCATCCCAGGAAACTGCACTCAACACCCCATGAAGGGCACCAAGATCAAACTGAAAGTTAACGCTACATGCACCACACCAAATGTGATTTACATGCTGAAATGCCCATGTGGCCTGAGCTACGTGGGTCACACCGAGAGGAAAATTCGCACAAGAATCTTAGAACATAAGAGTAACATACGAACAAGGAATGCCAAATCTAACGTCGCAGTTCACTTTATGAATAACAATCATTCAGTAGCCCAATTAAAGTATCTAGTATTGGAAGTGATCAAACCAACTACGAACAACAAAAATACACTTCTGAGAAGAGAAAACTTTTGGATCCGATTTATGGCCACGATGCAGCCACACAAATTAAATGACAGAATGGAATTTATGTGCTATTTATAAACTGTGCAGCTCCAACGAATATGTGGACAATGTATATTTCTTGTTTACCATACTTTATACACGTTTAAGTAGAATAATTTGGTTTCCCAGTACTAGATTATTGTCTATGTATAAGCGCGACTGTATAACATTTATTATGCCGATTATTTTCGGATTCATATACAAGAAGGCACTAGGATGAACACATCGGCACCATTCCAAGATGGCGCCCACACTTTTCGGCACTTTCTTAGTCCGTCATTGCCACACACTATCTGTTTAACTCCCGGCAGAGCAACACACACCCTCGACCCGGTCACATGAGTGCATGATACGTCAAAGCGCACGCATCTAATTTCACAAGTAAGTACCTTACGGGACCCCCGTATTACTCTTTACAGTCCTTAGATCCCATATGGATTGTTTATACGACTGTTACATATTTATTTTTACAGGCGGAGGACGCTACAGTGAACCGCCATGTAAGAGATCGTCCAATATCACCAACACCTTGTTGGTATGGGGTTTCGCACCGGAAAGCACCTGCATGTTTAAGGATTCTTGACACTTGCCTCAGACTAACGGCGAGCACTAGCCAGTCCATTATTCACTACCAGCACGGTCATGATATGATGCACGCCACCACAAGTCCCGCACTTTTGTTGTTCTAGTATACGTTTAGTTACTCGCTGAGCACCTTCGGCACATCACTGAACATTCGCCCACATAACGCGTAGATTGAAGTAATACACAAGATACTAGCACCTTTAGCGCATGAACGTTTAGACCATTCTCATCACGGCATGTCATGATTTTATATGGAATGTAATATGTGAGACAATATCACAGACAGATCGATACAACAGATGTACTTTCTTTATTGTTTAGAGTGGAATCCCCTGATGAAGGGCAACTGTAATGCCCGAAATGCATTGGGAAATGTAAACCCATGGCGATGTGAAATAATCAAAGACACTCAAGTTCAAGGATTATATGACCAATGATTGTGAATAAACAGCATTGAACATGAAGTCCCTCTGAAAACCTTTTTTTCAAAAAACTTTATTGAGACTGTCAAAAATACAAAACCTATTTAGGTTCCCCAAAAGCTGTGCACGGAGGCAGCTTCCTCTACATTAGAGGTTGCTATTTACATGTATATTGACAATACTGACAATTATTTTGTTGTGATTAATCTATCGGATCATGTACTAAACACTACAAAAATAAATTTGTTGAGCAAGGGTCTGGGTTTTTGTCCTTCTGCCTTACCTAGTTTTACAGACTTACATATAGATTGTTTTAACTTTGTACAGAAACTGAAACTGCAGAAATGATTTGTTCGTAAATCAACACATACACTGGCACATCCAGGAGAGAATGGAACTACTATCAGGGACCTTAGGGATATACTCAGCTTGCTCTCCTAGGTTGACCAATCCGTACCCCAGACGATTCAGGATTTATTGAATGAGTTGGAATTGGTTATTTTTGGGTAACGTCAGTGGTCTGAAAAAAAGTTCCACTTTTACTCCTTGCTTGCCATCTGACAATGTCATTGACAGATTTTTCCAAGAAGTAACTAGGGATTTGTACAATCTCGAAGACAAACATACATGACTAAAATACATCACCCCACAGGAAAAACAAGCATTGCTTTCTCTAAAGAATGATCAAGCCATTGTGATTAGAGAGGCTGACAAAGGGTGTAATGTTGTTTTCATGAATAAAACAGATTACATAATAAAAATCAATAGATAAATGACAGATACATGAGTGTATCAGAAATTGAATAGTATTGCCTTGAAGGACACCAATGTCCATTTTGAAGCCAGTTTGAAACATTGGCGGGATTTATGTTTAATATCAAACCCTGAACTTGCTGAAAGTGTTTTTTTAGTATGTATAACAAGGCTACTAAAATTGACAAAGTGAGACCAACTCCTCAGAACTTCGTCATCCAACCACTGCTTGGAGCAGAAGCCGACCTCTCCTAGGGCCCTCTGCACTGAGAAATGTTCCAGAGAAAATGAGCACAAAGCACTGTCAGCCCATCTCTTCGCACTGCATCATCACCTGCTCACGTGGGACCGTCAACAAGAAATTCCAGCCTGCCCATTTACGACTCCCAGCCTGCTCTTCGAGCCATGCAGACAGCATCCTGTGACGCTCTCCTTGCTACCCTCTCCAAAGTGAACGGGACTCTAGGCACAACACTTGAGCAGGTAAAATTTCAGTGAGATTAGTCAGGGACAGTATCCCACCTGCGCTCCATTGCGGTCTGCATTGAATATATGATGTTACCACGATTGCAAGTTCCACGCATGGCATTACCACGCGAATTTTAGTTCGCAAGTGGCTTTACCACGCTGGAATTTACAACAATGGATTATAACACGCGTAGAAACGTCCACTAAGCACAAATGAAACAAAAAAGTATGTCTAGAGTTTGTAGTAACTGCTTAACCCATTCGATCGTTTTTTTTCAACATTCAAAAACAACAAATTACCCTAGATTTATAAATTCTTTTATTTTACTGTGCGCTTAAATATTTATATATTTTAAATAAAGATTATTTACTTACCTTACACCTTCCCGTCTTTCACCAGCAGCCCTTCCTTCCATCCACCATCGAAACAAGCGTCAAAACACGTCTACCAACATTAAAAACGGACTGCTATTTTGACGTACACGGCACGTCTTTGGGGGAGGCACTTTCCTTTTTCTTCAGTGGTACTGAAGTGCGTATTTTTATTTTCGAAGTAACCTGCTCCTTTGTTTTTTTTTTTTTTGGGGGGGGGAGACCCCCCCAGCCCCCCCAAGTACCCCCCCAGCCCCTCCCCAGCCCCCAAGCCCACGCAGAACGACTGGAAGGAATACCACGTCTCCCCCCCAAAGCCCACGCAGAACGTACTTGCGTGGTAGTGGAGGTCGTGGAAGGCACCCGCGTTTAAAAGACGTTTTCGTGGTAAGTGACTCGTGGAAAACGTTATTAGTGGTAATTACTTCGTAGTAAATGATGTTTCCCGTCTGCATTGAGACAGTTTGGCTTGGCCCAGTGTAACCTGACAGCCGCTGTTGACATTTCGTGCTTTTAGGCGCTATTATACACTTTATTCTTTAAAAAAGTCATAACACCGGTTCTACTGATTGGGTTTTTGTTGTTTTAATCTTCTTTAATTTATTAACTCTATTATTCTAACCTGGTGTGGGGTCCTTTTTGTGTGTTTTCACGTTAAAACTGTTTGAATTGTTGTACTAGTACTTTACACATTGCTTCAAAGTTAAGCTTGACTGCTCTGCGCCAATCTACGGGGGGGGGTTGGGGTGGGGGGCGGGTGAACCCAGGTTAATTTGGGGCTTGCTTGTGCCTTACTCTGACAATCATTTTGGTTGCTGCTTAAGAAGGGCTCACACCCCAGTAAAACAATTTCTTACACTATTGCCCTGCCAATGGAATTAGAGGTTTCTAAGCCACACTGTATTGGGGATTTCGCTGTGTCCCGTCCATCAGCAATGACTTGGGTAGGAGTCACACAGGCTTATTCAGGGGCTATGAGGAGCACTTGTGCCACCAAATCCCAGAAAGTGTGGGAGCAGCAGCCCAGGAGACAAGCGGTATCAACCGATTGCAGGGACAACCTGGTGGAGGGAAAGATTGTTTTTCCAAATGTGTCCAGACTCTGTCTTGAGGGGCAGTGGGGAAAGCCTCTAAAGAACAAGTTACTTACCTATTGGTAACGCCTTTTCTGGTAGAGACTCAATCTAACAGCAGAATCCTCGCTTTTTGAATACCTCCAGATGTAGGACTGGACTCAGAAAACATTTGTAAGTACTGTCCCCACAGCACTGAGAGGTAGCGTTGTGCGACACCACAGTCCCACTTACGACTCTGTCTCGTATGCTTGTGATGTCAACATCTGCATATGTACATCGCCTGCCACGCTGGCATCAGTTTCTTTCTGTATTCCATTTGTACCAATAGACATGAAGTCTTAAAAAAACTTTTTTGGGAAAAAAATGTACAGATTTCTAGTAATAGAAACATTTTAGAGACCGCTCCACAGAAAGAAGAGGTAGGAGGGCAGGTGAAGAGTCTGTGGTTAGATAATCTCTCTACCGGAAAAGGCATTACCAAAGGTAAGTAATTTCTTCAGATACAGACATCGAACCACATATTTCTCACCTTTTGGATCGATGGATACTAGTGTAGTACCTTCCAGGTGGTGGGTCTGTGGAATGGTTCAAACTAAAAAATCTCATAGAACAGACTGGGCAAAATGCCCTTCCTCCTGACTTGGTCATCCAGGCAATAATGTTTTATGAATGTATCCAAGGATGTCCACATTGCCGCCATACAAATATACAAAACCGGTACACCTGGCCATAGCAGGTGCTTATGGTGCTTGTTTCTTAGTTAGGCCATCACAGATTTTATTACATAAGACAATCCATCTCAATACAGTTTTCATTTGCACTGCCTTTCCCTTTATAACTCCAAAAAAAGAACAAAAAGTTGTTAATCCTGTCGGACTTCCTTAGTTTACATCAGATAAAAACTGATAGCGATCTTAGGATCTAGATAATGTAATCGTTCTTCCTATTGTGAGAGATGAGGCGGTCCATAAAAAGATGACAAAGTAATAGAATTCCGTCTTTGTTCGAAGGACTAGCTTATCAAGAAAAAAAAGAAACATCAGGAGGCACTAATGACAAAGCTTGATGCTCACTTTCTCGCCTAGGAGACGTAATAGCTAAGGAACACATTTTTCAGTGTCAACAGCCTTAAAAAACAACTAAGCTGAAAGGGCAGCTAAATAACCTTTAACCATGGGCACAGCCAGTCCTTGGTGTGCCAGAGATAAATAAAACAAAAGAATAGAGAGGGATGCTTGTAAGGGTTGGATGTGACGTAAGGAACCCCATACCACAAATTTCTTCCAAGGACCATTGTAAACGTTTTTGTAGTTGGCCCCCACAATTACGCTGAGCACTTCCGGAGGAAGATCGTATGTCAACAACTGCTACAGTTATATCTCCATGCATGAAGGTGTAAATTGCTCTGGTTCGAGTGGTGAACTCTTCCTTGCTGCTGCAACAGGAGATCCTCCCGAAGAGGTAATTGAATTGGAGGACTGATGCTCACTGCCAGAATTTATGGGTACTACACTCTCCTTGCCAGCCCAGAACCACTAAGAGGACTTGGGCCCCATCTCTCTATCTTCTTGAGCACTCTAGGCAGGAGAGGTAGTGGCGGATAGGTATGCAGGGGCCCCAAACCTCAATACATGTGGAAGGCATCCCCTAGGGAGGACTGCCTTGGGAACGCCAACATGCAAAATTCTGGACATTGCACAGTCTCTACAGTGGTGAATAGATTGAGCCAGGGCTCTCGCTGTCTGTGGAAGATACCCCATACCACCTCAGAGTATAAATGCCATGAATTTGGGCCAACGTAAGCATTTTGAACTTGTCTTTCCTCAAAAAGAAGTTCAGAGGATCTAAATGGGACACATTTCCTTTTTAGGTATAAGAAAATAGAAGGAGTAACAATCAGTTCCCATCTCTAAAACTGGGACCCTCTCTATCGCCCCCTCCTCCCCCTTTTGCCAAGAAAACCTGAACTTCTTGAAGAATAGATTAATGGTCCTCTGTTGCAAAGTCATCCTGTGCCCTGGGCACCCCCTAACTTTTTGCTGATTGATACTGGTGGTAACTAGGTCTGACTGACCCTGGGGTCTGTCTGGCCAGTGCTATGCTGAAAGAGACACGTTAGAATACAGTTAAAACACCTACATACACTAGGGTACACAATGGTATGGTGTTGTACCCCTGTGATTGGCTTGACCTACCCTGTAGGACCCTATTATATAATAGGGCAGGGGGAGTGAAACTGCCTAGAAGTCCCTAGTACCCATGGGCATGGCGGTTTAGAGGCCAGCAGCATTTTTTGCACTTGCATGTGTGCACTGCTGAAGCCTGAGGTCAGTTTAATAGAAGCCCTGGGTGCCAGGTCTGCTTTTAAAAATTTAATTGTGCCCAAACTCGACTTTGGGGTTTGAGGCACTTTAAATGGATAACCTACAATGTTTTAGCATATTAGGAAAACCCAGGGTCTCCCGTAGGGGTCCCAGGGGTGGGGGGTCGGATATGTATAAAGTACACCCTTATAAAATGAGTTTTATATGCCCTGGGTTAAGTCAAATTTCACATTTCACTTCCCACATTGTGGTAAAGTGCTGCTCAAATTCGACTTTGATGCTAGAAGACACGGTGGAGGGAGAAACTGCAATATTTCTACAGAACCCCTAAAGTCTCTCCTAGTTGCACATGGGGTGGGGTTCCTGTAGATATAAGACAAGTACTTATAAAATATGTTTTTCTAAGTCCTAGTGCTGGAGAAATGGCCCACGTCATTTTTCCAATTGCAAATCCCCTGTTACATAGGTTAAAATGGTAGGAAGTTATTGATTAATAACTCTTGATAGGAGAGGTCTAGAAATACCATTCAAAGACTTCCCAGGTATTAATAAATCCAACAGTATCATATTGTTGAATTCCTCCTAAAGTGTACATACAAGTAGTTATAAGACTTTCTTGTTTGTAAGTCCAAATTCAGCCTTCCAGTGGTCTGCCCTGATTGGTCAGAGTTAAGTGGATTAGCCAGGCTGCCTTGAAGAGGTGATAAAGAGACCCTGGGGTTAACCAGCTCTGCTGGCAGGGCAGTGTGCTGTTCCATAGGAATGCCAGGCCAGGGGGGGGGGGGAGTCGTAAACTATGTTCTACATAAAGGAGAGTAGAGACCAGTGTCATTTACAGCTCAGAACTTCCCACCTTAGGCAGCTGGTAAGATTAAGGAAGGTATGAGCAGATGCAGGGGTAAGAGTCTAAGTAAATTAGCCATCCTAGGGGTGTGTTTAGCCAGCTCTTACCTCCTTGCTGGAAAATCAGCCATTATGGATTTGGAAGATTTGATGCACTCTGGGACAAAAGAATGCCACACTCAACAGGATGTGGTCATATATTGGAGGGGTTACCCTGCTCCCATTGGTCAGAAGTGACCTCCTGCTTGACCCAGAGAACTAGGTATAAGTATCTGAGAGGGGCAGAGCCCTCCAGATCTGCTGCTTGAAACGTACTGAAGCAAGAAGTGCCCTCTTGAGAAGCTTTGCTGTGCAAAGATTTCTAAGGCCTGGCCTCTGAAGACTGCACCATCTGAAACTACAGCCCTGTGGATTATCTTGCTGAAAAAGAACTAAAGAGTGGACTCCCTGAAAGCTACAGGTTAAAAGAGCTCATCTGGAACATCACCAACTAAATCTACTCCTTGGAGAACCACTAGTGGATTTGTAAGGGTTTTGTACCAGTGGGTTGTGGGAACTGAAGTCCTCAACTTTCAAGGACCATCTTGGAGCTTCCAGACCCTTGGAGTGTGTTTGAGATACTTTGGGACCCCTTAAAGGAACTTCAGGAAGAAGTTCAAGAAGTTTGGAGAACTTTGGGGAAACTTTGAAAAAAAGCTTCATAAGGGACAAGCTCAACCTGGTCATCCAGGCCGCCTGCCTTCAACCGCGAGCCGGCCAAGCCAACTAGGTTTGTCCCGCTAAAAGCTCCATTGCTCCAACGTCCAGAGATTGATCGGGACTAGAAGAAAACTGAAGCCGGCGAGCCCTCACCGGATCCGGCTACATGAGGAGCATCGAGAGACCACATGAGAAAAAACTTCAGAAAAGTTTTTAAGTATGCTTGTAGAAAAGGTGACCGGGAGCATCCGCGGATGCCAAGCCGCCTGCCTTCCATCGTGTGCCGGCCTGGATTTCTGGTTTGCCCCACTGAAGCGATCTTGAAAATTTTTCTATGTCTGCTCCAGGAAAGTTGATCGGGAGCTTGTGGAAAGGCAAGCCGGCGAACCGTCACCGGATCCGTACTGGCTGGGAGCTTTGAAGGCCCTCGGGAAGAAAAGCTCCAGAAAAGTTTCTAAGTGTAAAGGTAGAAACTGAGACCGGGACCTGCCGCAAGCTGTAGCCGCTCAGGGCTCCGTCGCTCCCGGCCTGAAACTTTGGCTTTGGCCCGGTCTATCGCGAGCAGGTATCACAATATGGTGCTATAAACTTCTAAGTGTTATATTTTATTAAGTCTTTGAAAAATAATATCTCCGGTTCCCTACATTGGATTTTTGTTGTTTTGGTGTCGTTTTAAAGATAAAAATATTTCATATTTCTATAAATTGGTGTTGGATTTTTATTATGTGTTGTATCTTGATTATTTACTGAATTGGTGTTTTTACATGCTTTATATACCTGTCTTAGAAGATAAGCCTGCCTGCTCGCAGCCAAGCTACCAAGGGTGGGGCATAGGAATCATTTTCTAAGACCTATGCTGAGTCCTACCATGTGTTAGTGACCTTATTGCCAGTGACAGACCTACATTTGCCCCACCAATAACCCACTTTCCAACATATGTTTTGGTAATGGAAGAATGTCAAAAGGGAATGACTGAAAAAGGTAGGGAATATCCTTGTGTCACGATCTGGAGCACCTATTTATCTGACGTTATGCTCCTTCATGTCGGACAGTAATAGGTGATGCAACCCTCAACTAGCTGATTGCGAAGCACCAAGGTTTACTCAGAGAGACTTTGACGTCGCTGCAGAAGGGGAGGCTGGAGTTTGGGCAGATAGTTCTTTTTAAACTTATTTTTATTATTCACTGCTTCGAGCTTATCCATAACGAGGGACATGCACATACATTTTACAACATCTATAATTCACAAACAACCAATGCTTTTAATCCAACATCCCACTATTTGTACTCGGTCTCACTACCTATGAGCCGAGTTACTCACATTTTTAGCAACAGTATAATATTTTTGTTAACGAGAAGACCAGCATCTTAAAACAACAGAGGAACAACAATAATCATAGTAGGGAATCTGGATTCCCCCCCTCCCATCCGACCTCCACCCTCCTGCCTCCACCCTTGTGGCAGTGACAGACAGGGTGCACAGTACCTCTTAACATAAGTAAAAAACTAGCAGTGCACCGTTAACCGATTTATGAGTCATATGTTTAAGGTGTGAGAGGGCGCCTGCGGCGATGTTACATCGGCAGGTATTGGGGTGGACCCAGTGTTTGGTGAACTATGTATACTCTCATTCTCACCCTCATTCTCTACTGTGGACATTTGCGTCAACATTTGTCCCCATTCCAAGAGATCACCCTCCGCTTTCTCATCAATCCGTACGGCTTTGAGACGACATTCCTCAGCTACCCCCCATTCCCGCAAGTCATCTCTCCATTTTTCCACTTGGGTGGTGCAGGGCATATCCAGTGGATCGCTATCCGCCGCTGCGCCAAGACCAGCCCCAGTAGCGCACACCTATAGCGTATCCTAGTCCCTTTCTTGGGCGTTGGTAGCACTCTAAAAATAGTGGACTTTATGGAAGTGTCGATCCGTACGGCCGTGGCCATGCCAAGGGACAGCACCACCTGGTGCCAATACGGTTGCAGGCGCGGACAATCCCAGACCATGTGTATGAATGTGGCGGGGTCTGTCCCACATCGCCGGCATGCAGAAGACAACCCCGGAGGGAACCGTGCTCACTGCTAAGGGGTCAGGTATGTGGGGTGTAAATAATAGAATTGGATTAACTTGAACTGTGCATTACTTGTACCTTCCGCTACCTGTGCAAGTGCTTCTTTCCACTCACCGTCCGGCAGCGAGACGGATAAGTCGTCGTCCCATCTAGCCCTGATCATATCTAGATGCGACCCCCAGTCCTTCTTTACTGTCTTATATATGCGGGAGGTAAGCCCACGACATGAGCCAGGGTCTAGCAATGTTACCAGTGTGCAGGACTCTCCAGGCTCATTGAGAAATGCTGTCCACATCTCCGGTACTGTGCGCGATATTTTGGCGTACTGTAGAAATTACCCCAGTGGCACCTGAAACCAGTCCTGAGCTTCTTGAAAGGTCATGAACGTGCCGTTCTGATAAAGATCCCCTGCAATTCCACAATCCCTCTCATACCACTTTGAGAGATCCATGACCTCCTGGATATTCTGGAAGCCCTTCAACCACTGCAGCGGTAGTGCGCCTACTAATGGGGTCTTCTTGACCACCAATGTCACTGCTTGCTCCCAAACCTCTGTAACCCGGCGTATTATATGTGGGCACGTTTTAGGGAACCTAGAGCCCATCATTAGGAACTGTTGCAGTTGCATCCCCTCGTTCCAACTCCCTAGTAGGTCTGCCTCAACTGTGCGCTCCCCATGCACCATTGAGCGGCATATTGCAGCAGGCCAGCCATGTAGTATAGCCTCAGGTCCGGCAACCCCAGGCCTACCCTATCCATGTCTAGTTTAAGTATTTCCAAGTTGGCTTTGCTCCGCTTTCCAGCCCAAACTAGGGAAGTCAGGAGACTGTTCAGCATGTCGAACACTGACTTAGGGATTTTGCAGAAAGAGTTCTGTAGCACGTAGAGTCAGCAAGACAGTAGCACCATCTTGGATACTGCCACCCTACCCAAAACTGACAGCGGCAACTTGTTCCAAAACGATATGGACGCCCGCAGCCCATCAAGAACCCTCCCCATATTCAGATCATACTGGGACTCCGGCTAATGGGTAATCTGCATTCCTAGGTACCGGAAGCGTTCGCACTTCCAATCCATGCCAACTACGGGGAGGTCGTGACCTGCCCCTCGCGCCAGTGCAGCGAGCAGGAACAATATTGTTTTCTGGTAATTAATGCGGCGGCCAGTAGAAGCCCCAAATTAATTTAGTATTTCCCAAGCCGCTGGAATTGCCCCTTCCGGCTCACACATATAAAGGAGAGCATCGTAGGGCGTACATGGAAACCACATGAATACGACCGTCTACCACTAGACCCCATGGCGCCATATCTCTATGCATGCAAAAACAACAGTTGATGGACAGAATGCAGAACAATGTCACACATTCACCCCAGTACAGAGATCTGGGCCTAAATCCATTTTTTTTGCACTCCACACCACCCCAGTTCGGACATGGCCATATGCAAATCAGCCTTGACCCTGTGCCTCATGGGAACAGTCCAGCCCGAACTGCCAAGCCATGTCTTCCCTGGACGGGAATCAAGCATCCTAGGACCGGTTTCTGGCCATCAGCCGTCATCAGCCAGGATAGCTTGACTCCACTGGAGTGGAGAGCACGGGACTCGCATCTGAGCATACCAGTCCCACTCGGGGTGACAAATGCAAAAACAACAGTTGATGGACAGAATGCAGAACAATGTCACACATTCACCCCAGTACAGAGATCTGGGCCTAAATCCATCGTTTTTTTGCACTCCACACCACCCCAGTTCGGACATGGGCATATGTATATCAGCCTTGACCCTGTGACTCATGGGAACAGTCCAGCCCAAACTGCCAAGCCATATCTTCCCTGGACCGGAATCAAGCATCCTAGGACCGGTTTCTGGCTATCAGCCGTCCTCAGCCAGGATAGCTTGACTCGAGTGATGTGGAGAGCACGGGACTCACGTCTGAGCATACCCGTCCCACTCGGGGTGACAAATGCAAAAACAACAGTTGATGGACAGAATGCAGAACAATGTCACACATTCACTCCAGTACAGAGATCTGGGTCTAAATCCATCGTTTTTTTGCACTCCACACCACCCCTGTTCGGACATGGCCATATGCAAATCAGCCTTAACCCTGTGCCTCATGGGAACTGTCCAGCCCGAACTGCCAAGCCATGTCTTCCCTGGACCGGAAACAAGCATCCTAGGACCGGTTTCTGGCTATCAGCCGTCATAAACATAACAAGAGGAGGGAGGGAGAGAAATAGCAGTGGATTCAGTCTCCCCTGGTAATTCGTATAAACAGATTGGAATCCACTTAGAAAGTGGTAGTGATCCCTAAAGTGATGGGGAGCACACAGTGTTGTTTAAATGCCCCTCACACACCAACAGGCCCCTTGGTGTCATGCTTCATCATCGGGGCCTTCGCACCCCTCTACGGGATGCGGCGTGCTACGACTCACGGATACGCAGGAGCACTTAGTAGTGAACTATGTGTATGTGTGTGAAGGAAAAGGGTGTGAGTAATAAGGTGAGGTGAAAAAAGTGAAGGATAAAAAATACCTGGCTCGTAGGAACAAAACAATTTATTATATCCTCGGCTGGTATTGTTAAAAGAGTGCAAGGTGAGGTTGACAAATATACGTATTAGGGTATATCAACCTCTGAAAAGCGTCGACATGTTTCGGAGTACTGCGACTCCTTCTTCAGGACGAGGATCTGCACATTAATCCTCACCTTACTCACATGAATGTGAAATGTAAAAGGGTAATTTTACCAAAAAAACTAGGTGAAATGTACCTATCAGTGTTTTTTATGTAAGCTCTGTTGCGCCCAATTGGCGTGAGAAGAACCTGTGGGATAAAAAACACATAATAAACATCACAGTCGGACGTCCAGGAACAAGGAAAAATATTAATTTCCTGTCATCTAAGGGTATAAGTGAACCGGAATCATGGCTCATGGACCCTGTGAAATAAAATACTTAACAGACACACACTAGACACAGACATACATATAGTGATAATACGGCAAAATCTCGTTCCCAAAATAACTGGCTGTGAAGGAAGGCTATACAGGAGGCTTACTTATAGTTCAAGATTGTCTGACCTCATGAGCCCAAGCGTGGTATTGGGGGATTCCTTCCTCACTGCTCAGTATAGCAACCTAAAGAATGTTAAGGGTAGCTTTTAGGTTCATATAGTTGTACCAAAAGAAAAGAAATTAGATGGCCCTCGATTCCACAACCAAACTCACGGTTACTGCACGGTCTAGTAGACTGCCTTCCCCTCAACGCGGCTCCGACGATGTGAAGGGTCAGGTTTTTTGTGGCCTTTTATATACCGCCAAATGCATCAATTAGTGGGTTTAATTAGAAACGGAAGCCTGCCCTTACATGGGTGTAGTATTGAGGGAAAGTCCGGTAATGCGCGCTGGTCAGGGGCGTAATACGCGATTAGACTGCGCATGCGCTGGGGATCAGCGTGTCTGCACTCGCGCATGCGTGTTTTCTTACAACTCCGTTCGGAGGTTCATGCGTTTGAAACAGACGCTTATGCCTGCGCATGCTCACAAGTGGTGGGGTAGAACTTAGGCGACTTTATTTGGAGTGTAGATATCACGGACAGCGTTACCTTGGCCCAGTCGTAGTACCATGGGGGTACTTTTAGATTCAAAATAGAACTACCTTACAGCAAACTAAATGCACACAGATTATGAACTATTTTTAGGTTCAGAATTTGAACTACCTTGCAGCAAACTCAATGCACACAGATTTATGAACTCATTACGCTGCCAGCATGGGAGATGCAAATTATAATCAAAACAGATCAACGTAACTGGCTCCATGGAATGGAGTCTTTAACCCGGTGGTGTCAGTCGCAAGGCGGAACACCCACCTCTGCTCTTTTTCAAATAATCCTGCTTCTGTAGGGAGCTGCTCAATTACTGTCCAGTGTATTTCATTAACACAGTGTTGGAATTCTAAAAAGTGGGCTGACATTTTAGTGGTTGATTTTTTGCATCTTATGTTACTTTTATGCTCATTGATCCGTATTTTGACTTGCCTTGTAGTCATCCCCACATATTCTTTTTTGCAGGGGCATGTGATCAGATACACAACGTTCTTACTGTTGCAGTTGGAGAATGTGCGTTGTTCCCAAATGGTACCATTCGTGAAGGTGAGGGTCTGGCTCTTCTTGGTTAAATGACAACTGTTACAGTTGCCACAAGGATGGTGGCCATGTACTCCTCGTAACCTTGTTTGTTCTACTTTGTTAGTGGGAGGTCTGGTATGGACAAGCATGTCCTTCAAATTCCTACCACGTCTATGGGCAAAAAGTGTTTTTTCAAGGTTCAGTGAGCCGCTTGTCAGAGTTCGCCAATGTTTATTGACCAGTTTGGAGACTTGATTCTAGACTGGGCTGTAAGTGGTGACACAGACTGTTCTGCTCGGTTGGTTGTCTCTCGCTGGTTTATCTTCCAAAAGGGCATCGCGGTTGTTATTTCTGGCTCTTTTCATTGCCTTTTGGATGACCTGGTTCGGGTATTTCCTCTGTTTCAGTTTCATACCAAGGTCCTTGGCCTGTGCTTTGTACTTAGTTATGTCGCTGCAATTGCGACGTAGGCGTAGGAACTGCCCGTATGGTAAATTCTCCCTCAGGTGACGTGGATGGAAACTGTCAAACCTGAGGAGGCAGTTCCTCGCCGTCGGTTTGAAATGGGTCTCAGTTTTTAACAAACCTGTCTCATGATAGATGTTAAGATCTAAGAAGACCATCGAACTGTTGGACATTTGGTGGGTGAACTTAAGGAAAGGGTTCTGGTTGTTGAGCCACTGCATGAACTCAGTGATTGATTGGCCGTCCCCTTCCCAGATCACCAGAATGTCATCGATATAGCGTCGCCACGTGTGGATTCTCTCCCTGAAGGGATTGTCTGGGTGGAGAATCTTGGAAGACTCAAGATGGTGGACGTATAGCCCCGCCAGACTCGGGGCAAATGTGCTCCCCATGCTGGTTCCGTGGCTTTGCCAATAGAGAGTTCCCTCATATTCGAAAAAGTTCTTGGTAAGAGCTAATGAGATACACTCCATGACCACTCCCCGGGGGGTTTGGTATTTCCATTGATTAGAGTAGAGTACTTCCTCAATAATAAGTAGTGTCTCATCATGTGGAAGGCTAGTGTAGAGACTCTCCACGTCAAGGCTCAACAGCATTTGTGATTCAGGGCCAAGGTAACGCTGTCCGTGATATCTACACTCCAAATAAAGTCGCCTAAGTTCTACCCCACCACTTGTGAGCATGCGCAGGCATAAGCGTCTGTTTCAAACGCATGAACCTCCGAACGGAGTTGTAAGAAAACACGCATGCGCGAGTGCAGACACGCTGATCCCCAGCGCATGCGCAGTCTAATCGCGTATTACGCCCCTGACCAGCGCGCATTACCGGACTTTCCCTCAATACTACACCCATGTAAGGGCAGGCTTCCGTTTCTAATTAAACCCACTAATTGATGCATTTGGCGGTATATAAAAGGCCACAAAAAACCTGACCCTTCACATCGTCGGAGCCGCGTTGAGGGGAAGGCAGTCTACTAGACCGTGCAGTAACCGTGAGTTTGGTTGTGGAATCGAGGGCCATCTAATTTCTTTTCTTTTGGTACAACTATATGAACCTAAAAGCTACCCTTAACATTCTTTAGGTTGCTATACTGAGCAGTGAGGAAGGAATCCCCCAATACCACGCTTGGGCTCATGAGGTCAGACAATCTTGAACTATAAGTAAGCCTCCTGTATAGCCTTCCTTCACAGCCAGTTATTTTGGGAACGAGGTTTTGCCGTATTATCACTATATGTATGTCTGTGTCTAGTGTGTGTCTGTTAAGTATTTTATTTCACAGGGTCCATGAGCCATGATTCCGGTTCACTTATACCCTTAGATGACAGGAAATTAATATTTTTCCTTGTTCCTGGACGTCCGACTGTGATGTTTATTATGTGTTTTTTATCCCACAGGTTCTTCTCACGCCAATTGGGCGCAACAGAGCTTACATAAAAAACACTGATAGGTACATTTCACCTAGTTTTTTTGGTAAAATTACCCTTTTACATTTCACATTCATGTGAGTAAGGTGAGGATTAATGTGCAGATCCTTGTCCTGAAGAAGGAGTCGCAGTACTCCGAAACATGTCGACGCTTTTCAGAGGTTGATATACCCTAATACGTATATTTGTCAACCTCACCTTGCACTCTTTTAACAATACCAGCCGAGGATATAATAAATTGTTTTGTTCCTACGAGCCAGGTATTTTTTATCCTTCACTTTTTTCACCTCACCTTATTACTCACACCCTTTTCCTTCACACACATACACATAGTTCACTACTAAGTGCTCCTGCGTATCCGTGAGTCGTAGCACGCCGCATCCCGTAGAGGGGTGCGAAGGCCCCGATGATGAAGCATGACACCAAGGGGCCTGTTGGTGTGTGAGGGGCCTTTAAACAACACTGTGTGCTCCCCATCACTTTAGGGATCACTACCACTTTCTAAGTGGATTCCAATCTGTTTATACGTATCAGCCGTCATAAGCCACAGTCACTGAAGTCTGTCCATCACCCCTCTCAGGGCCGCTGACATATTCGGCTTAGTGTGGTATTTAGCGGGGTGCCTATCCAGTGCACCATCGACAACGCAATTAAAGTGGCCTGCCCACACCAGGGGAATCCCAATGAATGGCAGTATCTGGCTTTCCAGCTCACTAAAGAAGTCTACGTCATCCAGATTTGGGGATAGACATTCACCAAACACACCTCTGCTCCATCCATATCACCATGCATTATTACACATCTACCCACTACATCAGCTTCATAGCTGTGGAGCTTAAACGGGACCTGTGGGGCTATCCATATGGCCACCCCCCTAGCATAGGAAGAAAACGTAGATGCGAACAGTTGTCCCCTCCATTGTTTGTGGAGTTTCTGTATTTCCGTGTCCAGCAGATGAGTCTCCTGTAGCATAGCCACTTGTGCACCCTGCCACCGTACGTCTGCACTCTATAATGCTTTAAAAACGAGTTGAGCCCCCTCATATTCAATTTTATAGTTTTATAGGCCCCACACCTGATAGCAACCACCATCCTCAGCTGATATGTAACGGTCTTGCCTGCCGCTGCTGTCGCTGCCAACCCCCCCCCCCTATCTAGAACATCCAAAAAACCCAACCCCCGGGTAGACACTGTTTGAAACTGACGTGCTTTCCCTGATGAACCCCACACATAACACCCCACCCCGATTGTACATCTATGTAACTATAACACAGTTCCCATCTGTACAAACACAAATATCAGCAATAACAAAAACACATGCACTCTCCAATCAGACACCAAGCCACTCGACCCAACACATCCAATACCCATGAACATTCCTGCAAACTCCACCGTCGGGACAAAAGGGTTTTTCCCTGCCCGGACCACCAGGGCATCCGTCAGCTGTGCCCACCCTAGCCCAATCGACAATCACTCCCATGCGTCCCTCAGTCACTCATAACCAAACACCTCAGCACTCACTTCCCCACTAAGATAGAATCTCCCCCCATGAGAAAGGAGGTTAGAACGAAAATAAGAGATAGAGAGAGTAGTATAAATACAGGAGATGGGAGAGAGGGAATAAAGAACGGAGGGTACTGAAGAGCGGGGACAAGAGACAACACCCGCCCACACCATATGCTTGGACCATCCAAGTACCCCACACTAGCATACAGAGATTAGAAAGCGAAAGAAAAAAGGGGGGGAAGGAGACATGCAACCCCTCAGATCTAGAATCCATGTACCCCCTAGAGGATGAAGGCACAGATTATGTCCCAACATTACCCATATCTGGGTTACTTTGTGCACCACTACATTCTCCGTTGAAAGGTTCATACAGGATCTATTTGCTGCGGAGTGTCCTCAACAACCTCGCCCATGCTCGTGTACAAACCCGTGGCTGTCACCACCTTGACCAGTGTTCTGGCAGCATCTTATTTAGCCCGCAGGGTCTCCAAGTCTATCCTGGGGAATCTCCCACCCTCGCCTCCTGAGTCCTCCCCCTCCAGATCCAAAGACCCATCTTGTTGCACCACCACTCTCTGCATTGATTTGGAGCTTTGTCTGAGCCTTCCAACGCGACCTCTGCCAGCTCCACCCTGAGGGTGCATCAAGGATCTTGCCACCACTCGACCCCCTATCGGCACTCTTCCTCCACCATGGTCTTCCAGCCAGTCCCACACCTCCTCTGGAAAAAAGTGTGAGCGGTCAGCATGCAGGACTTTCAACTTTGCTGGATAGAGAAGCATGTACTGAATATTCATGGCCCGCAATGTTTGCTTGACTCCAAGGAAGGAGGCCCTTTGTTGTTGAACCATACGGGTGTAATCCGGGAAAGTGCACATTTTTTGGTTCTCGAATGTCAGATCCGCCTCCCGTTGTGCCACCCTCAGGATACTGTCCCTATCCCTGTAGTTGAGGAGCCGGACGATGAGGGTCCTGGAGGGGGACCCCGGCGGTGGAGGCGCAACTAGCGCCCTATGTGCTAAGGAAAGCTCAGCAGTGGGCAGCGCCTCCCTGATCCATTTTTCGAGGAAGAGTTCCAGTTCATTCCCTTCAGCCTTCTTTGGAAAACCAAGAAAACTCAGATTACATCTGCGGGACCTTCCTTCCGCTTCCTCTGCTCTGCACTCCAGGGATATTGTTTATTTATTTATTTAGAGGTTTTATATAGCGCTGGCTGGACCCAGGGGTATCCAAGCGCTTTACATTTTTGAGACAAGAAGGTCAGTAAGACATGGGTCATACATAGCATAAATGAGTATAAACAACATATAAGTCTCCGCCAGACATATTTCAAAATGATAAATATGGGAAATAAGAACACTGAAAAGTGGGAGATGTGATAATCAAAAATAACCAGGCATACATTGAAAATTGCAGAGGAGGATAGGGAGGTTGGTGGTCAGAATTGGGTTTGTAAGGACGAGAGCAGGAGGGGCAGAAATGAGGGCAGACGGAGGACAAGGGAAGGGGGGGTGCAGGGAGGAGTGAAGGTGGTAAACAGGGAGGTGGAAGTGACGAGGAGGAAGGGCGAAGTAAGTCTGAAAAGAAGGGAGGCAGATGTATCTGAGGTCGGACAGAAGTGGCCAGTGGAAGATAGCAGATATGGATTATGGTCCCCAATATTTATTGAGGAGATGTAGTTTGAGTTCTTTTTTGAAGCAAGGGTAGGAAGGGTTGCAACGAAGGTCAGTTGGAAGGGCATTCCAAATGCATGGAGCGTTGCCGGAAAAGGACCGAGACTGGGTGGTTTTCTTTTTTTGAAGGGGGGGGATAAGAAGGAAGGTGTTTGTGCTTCTCAAGGAACGGGAGCAACCGGCTTTTGTGAGTTTGTTAGTGAGGTACGTCGGTGTATTCTGATGGAGAATTTTGTGTGTAATGCAGGCTGTTTTGTACGTGGATCTACCTTCAATGGGAAACCATTTAAGGATTTTAAGGGTAGGGGAGATGTGGTCGAATCGCTTGCAGTCAGAGGTAAGCCTAGCTGCAAGGTACAGCACAGATTTAAGCGGTGCGAGGTGGATCTTGGGAATTCCGGTGAGAATGGCATTGTCATAGTCGATGCGAGAAAGAACAAGGGATTGGACTGCTAGTTTGAAATCATCGATAGGGATGAAGGGCTTGATTTTCTTAAGGTGGCGGAGAGTGAAGAGGGCTCCTTTGGCAGAATTATTGATGTGTGTCTTGAGGGTTAGGAGGTCGTCAAGTGAGATACCTAGTGATTTGACTGAGGAGGACAAAGATAAGGAGCAGTTGAGGGCATTAAGGTCAGAGATCCAATTCTGAATAGGGAGCTGGTTGTTTTTAGGGGAAAAAAGAATTATTTCAGGTTTTTAGGGTTGAGTTTGAGGTGGTTAGTGTGGAACCAGGCTTGAATCTTGATGAGAGTGTTGTTGAGGTGAAGGATGTCAGCATGGGTTTTAATCTTATAATAGAGTTGGGTGTAATCGGCATAGAGATGGTAGTTGATCCCGGCTTGTTTAAGAATGAGTGTGAGGGGCTCCATGAAAAGGTTAAAGAGAGAGGGAGAGAGGATGGATCCTTGCGGAACTCCTAAGGAGATGGAGGTAGGGTTAGATAGGCAATTTTGGATTTTGATTTGTTGAGAACGGTGTTGTAGGTATGAGACGAACCATTTGTGTGTCATACCATTTAGGCCGAATCGATCTCTAAGAACATTGAGTAGAGTAGAGTGGTTAACAGTATCAAACGCTGCAGAGAGATCAAGGAGGATCAGAAGGCTAGATTCACCATTGTCGAGTGAGTGGTGGATGTCATCAACAATGTTTAGCATGGCGGTTTCAGTGCTGCATCCTTTCCTAAAGCCAGATTGGAAGGGGTCTAGTACGTTAAAGTGTTCAATGTGTCTCTCTAGTTGGAGAAGAACACATTTTTCCAGGGCTTTAGAAAGAAGGGGAAGGTTGGAGATGGGACGAAGGTTATTGAGGTCGTTTGGGTCTGCCAAAGGATTTTTGATAATGGGGGTGATTTGGCCTAGTTGCAATGAGTTGGGGACACAACCGGTGGCAAGGGAGCTGTTGATAATAGAGGTCCAGGTAGGGGTGATGATATGTTTGAGGTTTTGGACAAGTTTGGATGGAAGAGGGTCTTTGGTGTGGGAGGAAGGCTTGAGTTTGAAAATAATGTTAAAGACGTCTCTTTCCGTGACTGGCTGGAAGTTAAGCCAAGCGGCATTATTTTTAGTAAGAGAGTTAGGATGATTGGAGTCCAGGAAATTGGGGGGCAAGGAGGGGTAAGGGAGATCAGAGTTATGATGGGCCGTAGAGGGTGTAGGGGGAGTTCTGATGGAGGGTGGGATATTAAGAGAGGTGTTCGGATTGGTGGTAGGGATCGCAGTAGAGAGGAAGGATTGCTCAATTAGTTTAATTTTGTCTGAAAAAAAGAGGGCTATTTCTTCACATCTAGTCTTCGAGGCCAGTGGGACAGGGGGAGCGGAAGCAGTTTGATTGCGCACAATGTTGAATAGTTCTCTTGGCCTATTCTGAGCTCGATCTAGTTGTGATCTGAGGAAGGAAGTTTTTTGTCTAAAGATGTGTTTTTTGTAGGACGATCTAGCAAGTCTGAGGTTGGCCAGGTTAGAAGGAGAGGGGTGCTGTCTCCATAACCTTTCAGTCAGTCTGAGTCTACGTCTTTCAATGTTTAGGTCTGTGTTAAACCATGATTTGGAGGGGATATTTCTTTGTTTTTTGAGTTTGAGTGGTGCTAGAAGGTCAAGGGTAGCAGTGACAGCTCTGTTATATTGTTCGGTTAGTTCGTTCGTGTTGAGGGAAGGAGGGATAGCGAGAAACTGGGCCTGAAGTTTGGATTCAAGTAAGTCGGGAGGGATATGACTGAGATTTCTGATCAGTTTCATGGGTTTAATAGTTTTGGACGGAGGGGTGGAGGCAGAGTTGTTTATGGAGAACAGGATAAGGTGATGGTCGGACCAGTCAATCGGAATGATGTTAGATAGGAGGGCTAGATCTTTGCTGGTAATGATAGCGTCAAGGGTGGCTCCTTTGGAATGGGTTGGTGACTGACAGATTTGTTTGAGGTCATTAATTTCGAGAAGATCATACAGGAGGGAGATTGAGGGATCTTTAGTATCATTCCAATGGAGGTTAAAGTCTCCCAGGAAGATGTTTTTAGATTTGGAAATTGAGGATTGCGTAAGAAGGTTAGATAGCTCGTCGATGAATGGGTAGTGATTTCCAGGCGGATTATATATATTGTGAAGGCGGATGGGGAGGGAATCCTGTATTTTGAGTTCGGCTACAAGGTATTCAAAGGAGGCATATTCTGTGTTATTGATAAGGGATAGCTGTAGTTCGTCTTTGAAGATGATAGCTACACCACCGCCTTTTCGGATGGGTCTATCTTTCTTAATGATGGAGTAGCCCGGGGATGAGAGTAGGTCAAGAATGCTAGTAGAGTGTTCATTAAGCCAGGATTCTGTAAGGAACGCGATGTCGATGGATTCGCTAAGGATGGTTTCAGAGGGGGGCGTGGCCACGGCAGCAACCGTAATGGCCGCATCGCTGTGAGGCTCCTCCGGGCGGGCGCCCGAAACGGACGAAAAAGGAATGTAAAATGCATCCCCGCTGCTACTGCCGGCCTTGTCCAGCCTCCGGATGATCACTGGCGGCCCGCGAAAGATTGTTGAGCTGTGGGGACGGCTGATCGCTTCAGACGCGGCGGAGGGAAGCTGAGTACTCCGGACCTCGGCGCCATTTTACCTGCGACGCTGGTGCTCCGGGTGAGTGCCGCTCGGCCGATCGCGACCGCGGCTTAGTCCCTCTTCTCCTGCCCTTCACGGCCTCGCGCATTGCCTCGCTGCTTCCGCTCGCTCCCGCTCTTTCCCCGTTTTTTCCGGGCTCTTGGGTGCGGCTGCGGACGTGGGCCTGTTGGGGCCCGGGAGCCGGGGACTAGATTTTGGGCTCGGGCGGAGCTGGGGGACTTGCTGCGGGCGCGAAGGGGTGGCGGGGGTGGGGTGAGCTATGTGCCTGTTGGACGGTTTGGGGGCGCTCCCGAGTCCACGTTACAGCCCCGCTGAGAGTCTGGGCGAGGTGCCGCCCTACCTTGCGGTCATAAGGCCTTACCTGCTGCACTACGACGGGGGTGGCTCCCGCCTGCACACCGGAGCTTCCTATAGCGCTGCCTGCCACTGCCTGGTCTCCCCTGCTTCTGCTCCTCTGGCTGCGGGCTGGCCACTTGCCCGTCGTGCTGCCCAGCGATTCCTGGCCTTGGTGGTCTGTTGCTTGGCCTGCGCTACAATTGATCCCTGCTCCCCGCCATTGTCGCAGCGTCTGCGACCTCGTCAGCCATCCTCCACAATGGTGAAGAAGGACCCTGCTCAGTGAACTCTACAGTTCGACAAGCCTC
The DNA here is from genome assembly GCF_964261635.1 of Lissotriton helveticus. Lineage (NCBI taxonomy): Eukaryota > Metazoa > Chordata > Amphibia > Caudata > Salamandridae > Lissotriton > Lissotriton helveticus. The sequence goes on along the minus strand of NC_136063.1, from coordinate 413,568,355 downwards.
CTCCCCCGGCTGCTGACCTCCCTCCGGGTGCTACATCGGGAGCCTCTGTGGCGCTGGATACAGGTGACGCAGCGACAATGATGGCCGCCATGATGGGGGAGATGCGTGCAGGCTTCAAGGCGCTGGATACTAGGTTCGACAGTCTGGAGCAGAAACTCTCTGCCATCAACTCTACGGTGCAAGCCCACGATCGGCGCCTGGATCTTGCGGAGTCTAGAATATCCGACCTGGAGGATGGGTCTTCCAAAGCTTTGAAACGCCTGGAGAGGGTGGAAAAGATTTTGAAGGATGTCGCCATTAAGAACGAGGATTTGGAGGCGCGCAGCCGGAGGAATAACATCAGGATCCTTGGCGTGGCGGAGACTACAGCCACTGGCCGATTTGACACCTTCGTGGAGAACCTACTTCTTGAACTGTTTGGTAAAGACACCTTTACGGTTGGTTTTGTTGTGGAAAGAGCACACAGGTCCCTGGGACCCAAACCACGTTCTGGTCAGCTGCCCCGACCCATCATTGCCAGGATAATGAACTTTCGTGACCGCGACGCCCCGCTTCGGGCGGCACGTGAGCTGGGTGAGGTGAGGTGGCAAGGGAGCAAACTGTCCTTTTTTCCTGACTATACTGTTATGGTGCAGGAGGCTAGGAGGAAATACACCAGCGTCAAGGCAGCGCTCCGGAACCTGGGCCTCAAGTACAGTATGCTCTACCCGGCCCGGCTGAAAGTGGAGGCCCTTGGCCGGTTCCGTATCTTTGACTCTCCAGCTGAGGCTCAGGACTTCTGCCACTCGTACAAAAAGGGGCCTGGGTCGGCCGCGGGCTCCGGATCCACTTCTCCTGTAATTCATGACACACAGGCGAGCGATGATTTATTTACTGACGCTGGACAGGGCTGAATGCCCCTATCGCTCTAGTTCTGTTGCATTCTTCTTCTTTGCGGGGATGACTTCCAGTTCTTCTACTAACATTCGTCCTTGACTTGCCCACTGTTCCGTTGGGTTGCCCGCTCGGGGGATTGCGTTGCCTCCCCCCATGGTGCGTGCCGTACTGTTTTGTTTCCTTTTCTTGGTTTTGCTAGATCGCAATATGCAGCTGATTTCGCATGTTTTCCCCATTTTGCATTTATTGTTCTGCATTACTGATTTGCAACTAATGGGGTTCTGCCTCTCGTGGGGTGCTGGGAGGCTGGGTGGTGGGTTGGGAGGCTGGGTGGTGGGTTGGGAGGGGGGGTTGTGTTTTTTCCTTGTTTTTTCCTGTTTTTGGTATCTGATTGTGAGATGCAAGACAAAGGTTTGCTAAATGGCCTCTTCACGCCCACGATTCTTGATTTGACTCTATGGCCCGGATAGGATTACAGACTGGCCCTTCTAGTTTAACATTAATGACATGGAATGTCCGAGGCTTGAATTCCACCCGGAAGCGGAAACTGGTTTTACAGTATGCAATGCGACATAATGTTGATGTGCTTGTTTTGCAGGAGACGCATATGGCTAAGTCTGACACACCTTCCTTTGCGCGGGGTTGGGGTGCCCATAGAGTGTTTTCGTGCTTTAGTCGATATGCACGGGGTGTGGCGGTCTTGGTGCACAAACGTATACCTTTTGTTTTGACGGGTAGCAAGGTGGATGGGGAGGGGCGATATGCGATTCTCCAGGGGGTGCTCTTTGGCTATAAGATTGCAATTGTGGGGGTATATGGTCCTAATGTAGACTCTACGGCCCATCTTGAGGAGTTGCACCTATCTCTGCTACACGCTGACATTGACCTGCTGGTGATGGGGGGAGATTTTAATTTGCTGATGAACCCAGGCAGAGATAGCACATCCATCTCCCCTGACCGCAAACCGCTATCCCGCGCTGTGATGGCTGATATTTGCTCCCACTTTTCACTTCAGGACATAGAGGCGACGCGTCACACTGCCACCCCTTCCTTCACGCACCACTCCGGCTTCCACAACACGAGCACCAGGATAGACTACTGGCTCCTTTCTCCGGGCCTGGCGGGCTGGGTCACTGATCTCCGCACCCTACCGCGCACACTCTCTGACCATTCTCCTGTGGTACTGGCGCTTGCGATCCCAAGGTTGGGTGGGTACGAACGGCAGTGGCGATTCCCTGGGCGCGCACTTGCGGATCCAGTTTTCACTGAGGGGATCCGCTCTGCGATCGAGGACTACTTCGACCTCAACACTGGCTCTGTGGCCACATGGGCCACTCTGTGGGAGGGGTTCAAGGCTACTATAAGGGGAGTCTGCATTACCAAACATGTCGGTGCGCTGCGTGAAATCCGAACTTTCCTGACCCGCTTAGAGGCTGACCTGTTGGCCATCGAATCCCAAATTCTTGCTGATCCCTCCCCTGTTAACGAGGCGAAGCGCATTTAGCTCCTTTTGCAGTTCAGGGACGAGGCGGACAGAGAGCTGAAGTATCTGGGCAAGTATCACACAGCGCGCCAATACGGTGAGGGAGACAGACCTGGCAAACTATTGGCCCAATTGCTGCGCCCACCTCGACAAGCTGCGTACATTACACAAATAACTGATGACGATGGCATGCTGCACTACACTACTCCTGCCATATGCAATACATTCCTGACCTACTACAAACGCCTTTACAAATCTGCCCTTTCCGACGAACACCGTGACCCGGGTCCCTATATTGATGAAATAGCTATGGTCTTCTTGGAGAGGTATATGCAGGATTTCTTGGCACATGCCATCACACCCGAGTTGATAGAGGAAGCGATAGACTCACTGAAGGGGTCTTCAGTGCCGGGCCTGGATGGCTTTACGGCCGATTTCTATCAGACGTACAAAGAGGAATTGGTGTCCATTCTGGTTGAGGTTTATGCCGAATCTTTGGAGTCCGGTATTCTCCCTCCCACGCTCCGTGAGGCGGTTATAGTGATGAAGCAAAGCTTCGCATATTTTGCGGCTTGCCGAAGTCAAGAACCTCGTTTATGTGTAATAAGGTAACAAAACGTATGTTTTACTAACGTTTATTTTTGTTTAGGCAAAGTTTGCGAAGCTTGCCTACGTGTATTTCTAATACATTTAACCCGTGTACTTTAAAATGGCCGCCGCTTGTATTTTAGTTACTGCGCATGCGTCAGCCACACTCACGTGTCCTGACGCGTCTGCAGAAGTGGAGGGAAATTTATGCGCATGCGTAATCCATAGCTGTGCCCATCATGTGGTACTGCTCGTGCCACTGCTCTTGTGTCTGTATCAATGTAGCTAACATTTAAACTGCATAAGTATATTTTATAATGATAAGTAGAAAGTACAAACCCTGTGATGTGTTTTCATGATGACATTATTATGTATTAATTTGTTTTCGCTTACTTTTCATGTACCGCGGGGAATGGGGGTCTGAGTGAAAGGAGAGCCATATTGGAGGTCCCTTCTGCGCCTGCGCAACTTCGGCAGCACAGTAGACCTTGACTGATGGAACATAGCCAGTTGGCAGCGATGGGCGAGATGCTCCTGAGAAAGTCACCTCTGCCCTGCGAGAACAGCGAATGTGGCTCCTTATATGTTACAATGTAATATTGTATTGCTGCTTGCCGTGTAGCTTCTCATGGGAACCCCAATCTTACTAGGCGGTGCCCAAACATGCAAATACAGGCTTGAAATGTTGAATTGTGATTGGTGTGTTACCCAAATCCTACCTTAGGACCAATCGAAATTGAGGGATTCTGACACTTTGCAACATTGGGGGGTGGTACACTGTCCCCAAACTGTATATCTACCCTGGGTTCACCTAGGGAACCGTCCGACTTGTCTGGTTTAGCTGACCTGTCACTGACCCATCGTACTCAATAGGTGACTGAAGATACAGAGCGCTGCGGAGCACTCTGTCCGAATTTGACCATAGACTAAGGTTCTACTGAACCTTAAGGTGCTGGCGAAGCACTTTGCTGGGAGTTCGCTGACCCAATCGGGGTCTTGATCGATAACTGCAGAGCGGGTGGAGCGCAGGCGTTGCTTCCGAACTGTGGGTTCCGGTCCTGTCCTGAGCGGTCCTGTCCTGAGGGTTTGCTGTCCTGTCCTGAGGTCTTGTCCTGATTCCTAATCCGAGGGTATCCTGTCCTATCCGGGGTGTCCATTCTGCACCTGCTGTCCTTTGAGGGGTATCCTTCCTTGAGGGTTTCCTGTCCTTAACTGACCCGTGGCCAGGGTTTGGTTTCCACACCTTTCTAGGTAAATATTGCTCTGAACCTCTTAAAATCTTGCACCTTCTGAATTTCTAACTTTTGCTTCAATAAAGTTTACCATTGCATATGTTATTTTTCCATGTCTTTCCGCAACTATTGAAAGTCATTTGCATTTTTCCATAAGTTTGTTCCTATGTCTTCTCACTTGTTAGAAATTATATTTTGCATTGCAGTTTGTCATTTTCTGATATGGTCTAGAACCTCATTGCCTAGATTGTTTAAAGGCCCGTTCACCTTAAGTGAAGCGTGTTACTCTTTATAGGCCCTCCTGTAGTTATACCTACATAGTCCGCCCATGCTTAAATATTATTGAATAGCATAGTATCTTCTCGTTACATTTTATATCAGTATTTCAATGATTACTCTGTCGTTATTTCTTTACTGTTACATCATTTACGTTATCTTGGTTATTGATTGCCTTATATTGATGTACCTTATGAATGAAGCAAATGAACTTTAGATAAACATTTTAAAACTTCCCGTTGTCCGTGGTCATTTCAAACAGTATTTTGAATGTTATTGGTTGGGTTTGTATTTTGCTGCCTTTCCTTTTACAGCTAGCTCCCTGATTCATTGTGGTCATTAGGTACCCGCATCGGTGGATGGTAAGTCGGGTGCACTGAGAAATAATAGTAGGGAACTCACACACAAATTGGTAGAGCTCGTGAAGTCACCTGATCGATGTATATGGTGATTTGAAAGTATATGGGCCCTGAAGCCGGAAACGGCGAAAACTATTGGTCGGGTGGCCTCGCGCGCTCTATCAGTTTTACTGGTAGCCAGAGGATGGTTAGGGACTAGTTGAGAGTAAGGCAGGGATTAGTTGGACTAGTTGAGTCGGAAGCTGCTAGTATATTGATGCTGCTAGAAGAGCGGCTGTTCTAAGAGACCTGATCATTCTCTTGTGAATACGCTGTTTTGGAATTCATGAATTGCTGTATTGTTATTATTCTTGTTCTTATATTGTTATATGTATTAATCCATGCATTTGTCAACCGTTTAGTTCTGTGTTGTCCGAACTCCCCGGGGAATTGAAAGGGCAAGTGGTGAATAGAATCCATTGTCCTGAGGTCACAGGCTCGAGGAAAGTTAGGTGCAGGTTTAGATAACCGGGAAGCACTAACTAGGGTTTTCTGAATACATGTGTGAATAAATGTCAGTAACGGGGTTCATTGGCAAAATTCCCATAGTGGCGTAACCTAATAAGGGTCACATCGGAAGAGTAGCAGGTTCCTCGGAGCTAGCGTGAAAGCAGAGGGGTCCGCTGGGAAACCTTAAACTCGGAATATATCCCGGAAAGAAGTGGATGAGTTTAGGGGAATAACAGGTTCACCGATGCTAGAGTGAAGGGTAGGCGGAAGAGATCTACCCGCAGCGAGTGAAAAGTAAATGGAAGTAGTTTACTTGCAGTAAAATAATTCTTTCTCTGTCTAGACACTTGAGCACTGTGGCGAATGTGTATTTGTTGTAAAATAACCAAGCACTGAGCACTTTAAAAGAAAGAAAGTTTCCGTTACCTTGTGAAGGGAGGGAGTCAGTCGCGAAGCGCCTCTGACGTCACTCTGTGCCGCGCTGGGATTGGTAGAAGCAGCGGGCGGGTAGCGGAGCTGAGATTGTAAAGGAGGGGTGAGCGCCAGAGCGTGGGAACTGTCTCACGAAGGGGCCGCGCACCCATTGGCGGAGATTATTCAGAGTCGCGCACCCATTGGTCGCACGGATTTCTGAAGCGCGTTCTGATTGGAGGTAGTTTGTAAACAAAGTTTAGCGTAGAAGTCGTATGTGGCACTCGCAGACTACAGGAACTCGACCTGATCCAAGGCACCTAGGGTTTGAAAGGGATCAGTGGAAGACTAATAGATACGATATTATGTACGGAACCAAGAGAAAAATGTCCCTTGTAAGTAAGGTGAAAAATTATTTTAAAACGGACAAACCGATTAAATCTAGAGAAGGTGTTCTTGTCCCACCACCCAATACTCCTGCCTCATTCATGATGTTTGACCGAGGGTACAATACCTGTGTGTGGTTGGAGAATTGGGTGAAGTACACAAAAGATGACGGAGTATTGGCTTTTCCGTTAGATGGTACTTTCAATGGTAGGATCTTATTTAATTTAAGAACTCGGATGAATGAACTGCATCCCAGACCGAGACTAACGCAGTATGAGGCATTAGAGGAATGGGAGATTGAGGCTTTTGAAAGAGAAAGACCCCGAATGGACAAGGGTTTGACCAAGTGGTACCCCAGGCTGAAACAGGAGTCCAGGGATAAAAGGATGAAACAGTGGAGGCAGAGCATGATTGTTGAGGGTCTGTTTCCCATGATGCCGGCATGTCATAACCCTGCAGCGGGTGAGAAAAGTACCGAAAAGTGTAAGCATTGGGGGGCCCCTGGGGAGTCAGATGATGAATTGATAGATGACATCTGTACCAGAAGTCCGCCACCTTATAACGAGGGAACCCGATCTTCCAGTGTAGGAGATGCTCCCCGACGCCACTTCCTCAAGGAAGAAGACTGATCCCTAGGACTGGGAGGGGGTGGTCAAGTATTGCCCTATTTTGAGAAACCCGAACCGGCGGAAACAAGGGATATATATCCCAAAGTGCCCGCAAGCCAGGAAGAAAAATATTCATGTACGAAAGTTTTCTTTCCCAGACCCTTGTATGAAAACGAAGAGAAACCATCGAATTCAGGACTGCCTTTTGTTCAACCTCCATATGAGGAAGAGCGCAGGTCCTTTAACACCGGAACATTGTTCCCAAAACCAAATTATGGTGGGGGACCAAGTGAAACGCATCCTACTGCCCCGAGTTTTACTCCTCCATTGACCCCACAGATATTACATGACACGACTTTAAGAAGGATACTAGTGGAAAAGGAGCAAGAGGCCCTAGCTAGACAAAGGACAGAAATAATTCAGAAAATCTCCCAGTTAAATACCAGTCCTGAGGCATTGACTATTCCAGTAACTATTGGACCAGTGGTCCCGTTATACGGAAATGGTCAGGGAAATCCGATTACTCCATGTTAGACCTGTCTGCTTCTGGGAAGACTCTAACCATCGTGATTTATTTTTGTCCCCCTTAGCCTCCCAGAGTTTCTATTTTTATTTTTACATATGTCCATCAGGAATTTTTTAATGCTGTCAGGGGGCTAGGTGTTCCTTGGCGATGACGCCATTTTTCCCTCATAACCTGTGAGGCCTAGTCAGCCCCCTTGAAAATCTAGGGATCTCCAGAAACCTAAGATGGTGTCCTCCAACTGCCATAACGGACACTACTGGAGGACAGGTCCATAGGATAACATTAGGGAACTTTCTAGAATTGACTAGAGACTTCTGCAGGTCTCAGGCCACCCTATATAAGGCCAGTGACCAGCAGCCATTTTGTGCTGACCCCAGAGTAGAGGAGTGAGGCAGTGGTGAGAGGAGGTGGACACACTGAGAGCAGCTAGTTTGTCACTGAGGCTGACAGTTACTTCAGAGGATTGTTCCCCCTTCAGCCTTTGACCGATCCCTCTCTCAAAACATCAACTATTGGAAAAGAAATCGAGCTACTTGAGGAAGCAGCCACTCACATATTGGAATCCCATTAAATCCATTCAGGATACCCCTAACTGAAGATATTCCTGGCTACCCCTAATCAGCGCTGAGCTTACCAGGGGACGTGGAGTAGCTGAAGTGAGTGCGGGGGTCTGGGGCACCCTGGCGACCTGTGGAGCGAGGGCGCCGTGTGTGGACATCCTTCCTGTGAAGCCCCAGTGAGAGACGACTGGAGGGAAGCAGCGACGTTGCTCTGATCGGCATCGGGACCCCGGGGGCACCGGCCGCGTCAGAAACGAAGAGATCAGCGCTTCCGCGCATGACCGGCAACTAGACGCTTTTCGTGAGGCAGGAGGGGCCTATGTTCGGGCAGGCCCGGGAGAGCAGCGTCACCAGAAGACCAGCGTCCTCCCTGTGAAGTGAGTGCAGAGGCGGGAGAAGAGCGAGCGCTTCCGCGCATGCCCAACGGAGTAGCGCGACTGAGGAGAAGCCGAGCGCGACGGAGCACCGGTAGCTGTTTCCCCAGCCTGAGGAGGCAGAAGCGCCACTACAATTGACCCAGTAAAGAGCCGGTGGGCCAAGAGAAGCTCCCTCGATCCCTCCCGACCGCCGACTGCTGCCAGGCTTCAACGCGAGTGAGAAGAGCCCTCGCAGCACTTCCAGGAAGCTTACAAGTAAGCCGGGTAGAGTGGGGACGGGAGGCAGCAGCACCAGGGAAAAGGATTGAGACAGTGGGACTGCAATTGAGAGACACACTGAACTGCACACAGAGGCATAAATGAAGAGAACGGGCTAGTGCTCAGCCCAAACCCTACTAAAATAACCCCAACAAGTAACTGAACAGTGGAAAGCCTAATTGAAGGGAAAACAAGCTAGTGAACTGGCCAGTAAAGAGTAAAACCGATCCAATAACGGTGCAAGTGGGAGAGAGGTGAAAGTGGTAAAGGGAGCCACAGGGTTCCTGGGCTAAAGCCCTTACAGAGCTTTTGTAGCGGAGGGAGTAGATCCTCTACCAGTTAGGTGTACCTTGCTAATATTATTGTGTCTTTCCTTCTAGTCACATTATTGGTGGGAAATGCTGTGAGGTTCTACAACCAGGTCATTCTGTTGGGCTGAACAGTGCTTAAGAGCTGTGGGGTAATGTATCTGCAAGTGTATCGTTAAAAGCATATTACTCTGCCAGACTGTATATTGCCTTCCTGTAAAATTATTAGTGAAGTGTCTTGTGTCCTAAATAACTACAGAACCTAAATGTACCTTTGATTCTCAAATTCTGAGCAGGAGAAATATTGAAGAGTGATTTAAATTTCATGTAGATGTGTAATTAGATTGTCTTTTATCCCTGACTAAAAAGCATAACAAGAAGAGCATATTATTTTTAAAAAAGGTATCGGTATTTTTCCAAACAGAGGTGTTGTGTCTTTATTTTAGTGGTTCATCACTGAGTTACTGTGGGTAAGATTTGTAAGTACTTAGCCAACGCTTGGAGTTAGCTGTAGACCACTACTGTGCCAGGCTACCATATGTAGGCTTGGGTAATCTAGGTCCAACATAATTGGTGTTTCAGCGGTGGGATAACGGATTTGTACTTACACTCACTTATTAGTAACGCAGTGCTAACCACAAGACCTCACCTGGAGTTTTCTCCCTGCGGCCCTCCTAATTTATATTTTTGATTTTTCTAAATTTACTTCTGGTGGTGGGTGGAGGTTAACCTCAAGTCACTTCGTGGTTTTCTCCTGTGAGTAATTTTATACCATGGCAAAGCTGGAGGTGAATCTTAAAGAGTTGGAAGCCAATACTGTGGCCCAACTCAGGGATTGGTGTCAGCAGAACGGGGTATTTTTCAATAAAGGTGCCAAGAAAGGAGAGTTGCTGACAAGCATAAGGGCATGGTTAGAAGCTCGCCTAAGGGAGGAACCAGAAACGGAAATGGGTGATGGGGACACTGTTACTGAGGCTGCATTGCTGAACCAAATGGGGAGAGGGAATCTTCTGACAGGTCCCAGGCTACCTTCAAGGGCAAGCAGCAGTGTTTCAGACAGGGGCTTAACCGAAGCCGAGCTGGAAGATAGGAGGGAGGAGAGGAGGTTGAAAATAGAACTAGCCAGGATGGACATGGAAAGGGAGGATAGGAGGTTGGCACATGAGCGAACCATCAAAGAGATGGATTTACAAGCCCTAAACCGAGGATCCCCCAAATCAGAGAATGGTGGCAGCGATACCCAGACCAACATCAAAGAACCTAGACCGTACCTACCAAAAGATATTATGGCTTGTTATGTACCCAGTGACGACATTGCTAAGTGGCTAGCCGCCTACGAGGTCTCGCTAAGGGCCCATGGGATTCTGGAAGTCCACTGGGGAGGTGGGTTATACAAATACATGCCCCCCACTGGCAGGGATACTTTGTTGGCTCTTGACCAGAGTGAACAGACCTACTATCCGGCTATGAAATCAGCGCTGCTCAAGAAGTTTGGGTTGACCCCTGAGAAATATAGGCAAAAGTTCCGGGGTAGCTACAAGCTGGGCACGCAAAACTGGGTAGATTTCTTGGACTACGCCAGGAAGGCCCTGGAGGGTTGGGTAAGAGGCAGCGAAGTAGGAGACTATGAGGGACTATATGACCTCATACTCAAGGAACACCTACTCGAGAAGTGTCTTCCCGAACTAAGACAGCATCTGGTGGACAGCAAGCTGACCAGCCCCAGGAAGCTTGCTGAGGAGGCGGACATCTGGGTTAGTACCCGGGTGTCGACTAAGGGGACTGGAGGGAATTCCCAGAAGCAAGGACAGGGCGCCCCCCAGAGGAAAGAGGGAGGGGAAACTAAGAGGGAGTTCTCAAAAGGGCCACAAAATACTTCGCAAGGAAGGGGCAGAGGATTCATCCCCAAGAGTAACCCCCCTCGCAACCCTACCCCTGGCCAAAGCCAGCAGCCAAGGGTTGTTCATTGTTTTGAGTGTGGTGGTGTGGGACACTATAAAGGAGATGTGAGGTGCCCAAAAAGACCACCCCCTCCCACTGGAGGAAAAGCCCCGGGAATCACTAGTGTAGTGCTCGGGGAGGAGATACCTTTGGTTAATGGAGGGGAGCGGGCGGGTGTCACCTTAGTGTCCCTGGGAGATAAAGAGATGGTTCCCAAGACCCAGCTGCCCTCTAATACTACTAAGTATGAGCAGTGGGTCACCATCAATGGCCGAAGAGGGGAGGCTCTGAGAGACACAGGAGCCAGCATGACTATGGTAAGGAGTCAGCTGGTGTCTCCAGAGCAGGTCATCCCAGATGTACTCCATCCCGCCGTAATGGCTGACGGCAGATTGGGCCACTATCCTGTGGCTGAGGTTCCCTTTGAGTGGGGAGGGGTTGCAGGTCCACTTCGAGTTGCCGTAAGCCCTGCCGTGCCTGTTGACTGCCTGTTAGGGAATGATATGGAGCACAATGCTTGGAGGAGGGTGGAGTACCAGACTCACTCTGAGATGCTGGGACCCCCTGACTGGACTTGTGTCAGCACAAGGTCCGCGACTGCCCGAAGGGGGAGTTCATTGACGCTGGAGCCTGGAACAATGGCCCAGCCGGCTGCCAGAGAGGAGAAGGACAGGAGGCCGGAGGACCCTGCCTCGACATCTCCACCTCGTGAGACAACTGGACCACCTGCGGAGGTGGATCTGGAGTCCACCGGGGAGAATGTTGCTTCCCTGGAAAACCTACCCATCCCAACTGAATGGCATGTGGAGGGAGGTCCTTCCCGGGAAGAGTTCTGCAAAGCTCAGAAAGAGTGTCCTACTCTCGAGGGGCTGCGGCAACAGGCCAACGCCCAGGCAGCGGGAAACATTGAAGGGAGCTACCAGATTTACTGGGAGGATGGACTCCTCTACAGTGAGCCCAAGACACCTGGCCACGGTTCAGCCAGAGCCTTGGTGGTCCCTCAATGCTTTAGAGCCTTTCTACTGGAACTGGCTCATGAGATACCATTGGCAGGACACCTAGGACAGGACAAGACCTTTGCCCGGCTTGTCCCCCATTTCTACTGGCCTCGAATGAAAGTGGCGTCGGATACATATTGTCGGACGTGTGTGTCTTGCCAAGCCAGTGGGAAAACTGGGGTGAAGCTAAAAGCTCCCCTGGAACCACTACCCGTCGTTAGTACCCCCTTTGAGAGGGTGGGCATCGACATTGTAGGGCCATTGGATCCACCAACTTCAGCTGGACATCGGTTCATACTGGTTTTGGTGGATCATGCCACCCGGTACCCAGAGGCAATACCTCTGAGGACCATCACTGCACCTGCAGTGGCAAGGGCCCTGATGGGGATTTTCACCAGAGTGGGTTTCCCCAAGGAGGTCATTTCCGACAGGGGGACTAACTTCCTTTCAGCATACATGCGGGCCATGTGGAAGGAGTGCGGCGTTACCTATCGGTTTACTACTCCCTATCACCCACAAACCAATGGTCTTGTGGAAAGGTTTAACAAAACCTTGAAAGGTATGATACGGAGTCTTCCTGAGAGCCTACGGAAGAAATGGGACATCCTCCTACCCTGTCTCTTGTTTTCCTACAGGGAAGTGCCACAGAAGGGAGTGGGCTTCAGCCCCTTCGAACTTTTGTATGGGCACCCTGTAAGGGGACCTCTCAGCCTGGTGAAAGACGGATGGGAACAGACTCCCAGGAAGCTTCCCCAGGACGTGGTGAGCTACATGCTGGCCTTCCGGAGCCAAATGGCTAAGTTGTGGAAGCAGGCTTCAGACAACTTGGAGGCCAGCCAAGCAGTTATGAAAGAGTGGTATGACCACAACGCTCACCCAGTGGAACTGGAGCCTGGACAGAAAGTGTGGGTAATGGAACCTGGAGAGCTAAATGCCCTCCAGGACCGTTGGACAGGCCCCTTTGAGGTTTTGGAGAAAAAGGGGAAGTCTACCTATTTGGTGGATCTTAAGACCCCGAGGCAGCCCCTCAGGGTGCTGCATGCCAATCGTCTCAAGCCACATCATGAGAGGCCCGAGGTTGTCTTAATGCTGGTGACCGATGGAGCAGAGGAAGAAGAAAGTGAACCTCTCCCTGATCTTCTCTCGTACAAAGAAAAAGATGGATCAGTGGAGGGAGTGATTCTCTCGCCATCCCTGACTTCTGAACAGCAAAGTGATTGCCGCCAGATCCTGGAGCAATTTTCTCCCCTGTTCTCCCTTGTCCCAGGCAGGACCCACCTGTGTACCCATGACGTGGACACAGGAGACAGCCCAACTGTGAAATCTAAAATCTACCGGCTGTCGGACAAGGTGAAGGCCAACATCAAAAGTGAAGTCGCCAAGATGCTGGAGCTAGGGGTGATTGAACCTTCTGGTAGCCCTTGGTCTAGCCCGGTGGTTTTGGTACCAAAAGCTGCCCCACCAGGCACCACACCTGAATTGAGATTCTGTGTGGACTACCGAGGCTTGAACTCAGTGACTAAAACTGATGCACATCCTATCCCACGGGCGGATGAGCTTATTGACCGGCTGGGAGCTGCCCAATACTTAAGTACCTTTGACCTAACTTCAGGGTACTGGCAGATTTCCCTTACCGAGGAGGCGAAGGAAAGGTCAGCCTTCTCTACACCTGAGGGACACTACCAATTTCGTGTGATGCCCTTTGGGCTCAAGAATGCCCCTGCCACTTTTCAGCGGCTGGTGAACAGGGTCCTTTCGGGAATGGAAGCTTTTTCTGCTGCATACCTGGACGACATTGCTGTCTTCAGCAGCAGCTGGGAGGACCATTTGCAGCACCTGCAAGCTGTTCTTCATGCCCTACAACAGGCTGGCTTGACCATCAAGGCCAGCAAGTGTCAGATCGGACAAGGGTCGGTGGTGTACCTAGGTCACTTGGTGGGCAGGGGGACGGTGCAGCCCCTCCAGGCAAAGATTGAGACCATTATCGCCTGGGAGCCCCCCAAGACTCAAACCGAGGTCCGAGCCTTCCTGGGCCTCACTGGATACTACCGTCGCTTCGTGAAGGGGTATGGCACTATCGTGGCCCCCCTCACTGAACTTACTTCCAAGAAGCAACCCCGACGGGTAGTCTGGACAGAGGCTTGCCAGCGAGCCTTCATGACCTTGAAACAAGCATTGTGTTCCGCTCCCATTCTCAAGGCCCCTAATTTTGCTAGAGAATTCATTGTCCAAACAGATGCGTCAGAACATGGCATTGGGGCAGTGTTATCGCAGCTAAATGATGAGGGCTTGGATCAACCCGTGGTCTTCCTGTCCAGAAGGCTACTCCCCAGGGAAAGGAGATGGAGTACAATTGAGAGAGAAGCCTTTGCGGTGGTTTGGGCTCTGAAGAAGCTGCGACCATACCTGTTTGGTTCGCACTTCCTAGTTCAGACTGACCATCGCCCCCTTCGTTGGCTGATGCAAATGAAGGGGGAGAATCCCAAGTTGTTAAGGTGGTCCATCTCCCTACAGGGAATGGACTTTAGGGTGGAACACCGACCTGGGGCAGACCATGCCAACGCAGACGGTCTATCCAGATATTTCCGCCTTAGTGATGAGGACTCCCAAGGGGTTGGGTAGTTCTCCCCACTTTCAGCTGGGGGGGACGCGTGTTAGACCTGTCTGCTTCTGGGAAGACTCTAACCATCGTGATTTATTTTTGTCCCCCTTAGCCTCCCAGAGTTTCTATTTTTATTTTTACATATGTCCATCAGGAATTTTTTAATGCTGTCAGGGGGCTAGGTGTTCCTTGGCGATGACGCCATTTTTCCCTCATAACCTGTGAGGCCTAGTCAGCCCCCTTGAAAATCTAGGGATCTCCAGAAACCTAAGATGGTGTCCTCCAACTGCCATAACGGACACTACTGGAGGACAGGTCCATAGGATAACATTAGGGAACTTTCTAGAATTGACTAGAGACTTCTGCAGGTCTCAGGCCACCCTATATAAGGCCAGTGACCAGCAGCCATTTTGTGCTGACCCCAGAGTAGAGGAGTGAGGCAGTGGTGAGAGGAGGTGGACACACTGAGAGCAGCTAGTTTGTCACTGAGGCTGACAGTTACTTCAGAGGATTGTTCCCCCTTCAGCCTTTGACCGATCCCTCTCTCAAAACATCAACTATTGGAAAAGAAATCGAGCTACTTGAGGAAGCAGCCACTCACATATTGGAATCCCATTAAATCCATTCAGGATACCCCTAACTGAAGATATTCCTGGCTACCCCTAATCAGCGCTGAGCTTACCAGGGGACGTGGAGTAGCTGAAGTGAGTGCGGGGGTCTGGGGCACCCTGGCGACCTGTGGAGCGAGGGCGCCGTGTGTGGACATCCTTCCTGTGAAGCCCCAGTGAGAGACGACTGGAGGGAAGCAGCGACGTTGCTCTGATCGGCATCGGGACCCCGGGGGCACCGGCCGCGTCAGAAACGAAGAGATCAGCGCTTCCGCGCATGACCGGCAACTAGACGCTTTTCGTGAGGCAGGAGGGGCCTATGTTCGGGCAGGCCCGGGAGAGCAGCGTCACCAGAAGACCAGCGTCCTCCCTGTGAAGTGAGTGCAGAGGCGGGAGAAGAGCGAGCGCTTCCGCGCATGCCCAACGGAGTAGCGCGACTGAGGAGAAGCCGAGCGCGACGGAGCACCGGTAGCTGTTTCCCCAGCCTGAGGAGGCAGAAGCGCCACTACAATTGACCCAGTAAAGAGCCGGTGGGCCAAGAGAAGCTCCCTCGATCCCTCCCGACCGCCGACTGCTGCCAGGCTTCAACGCGAGTGAGAAGAGCCCTCGCAGCACTTCCAGGAAGCTTACAAGTAAGCCGGGTAGAGTGGGGACGGGAGGCAGCAGCACCAGGGAAAAGGATTGAGACAGTGGGACTGCAATTGAGAGACACACTGAACTGCACACAGAGGCATAAATGAAGAGAACGGGCTAGTGCTCAGCCCAAACCCTACTAAAATAACCCCAACAAGTAACTGAACAGTGGAAAGCCTAATTGAAGGGAAAACAAGCTAGTGAACTGGCCAGTAAAGAGTAAAACCGATCCAATAACGGTGCAAGTGGGAGAGAGGTGAAAGTGGTAAAGGGAGCCACAGGGTTCCTGGGCTAAAGCCCTTACAGAGCTTTTGTAGCGGAGGGAGTAGATCCTCTACCAGTTAGGTGTACCTTGCTAATATTATTGTGTCTTTCCTTCTAGTCACATTATTGGTGGGAAATGCTGTGAGGTTCTACAACCAGGTCATTCTGTTGGGCTGAACAGTGCTTAAGAGCTGTGGGGTAATGTATCTGCAAGTGTATCGTTAAAAGCATATTACTCTGCCAGACTGTATATTGCCTTCCTGTAAAATTATTAGTGAAGTGTCTTGTGTCCTAAATAACTACAGAACCTAAATGTACCTTTGATTCTCAAATTCTGAGCAGGAGAAATATTGAAGAGTGATTTAAATTTCATGTAGATGTGTAATTAGATTGTCTTTTATCCCTGACTAAAAAGCATAACAAGAAGAGCATATTATTTTTAAAAAAGGTATCGGTATTTTTCCAAACAGAGGTGTTGTGTCTTTATTTTAGTGGTTCATCACTGAGTTACTGTGGGTAAGATTTGTAAGTACTTAGCCAACGCTTGGAGTTAGCTGTAGACCACTACTGTGCCAGGCTACCATATGTAGGCTTGGGTAATCTAGGTCCAACACTCCAGTTATGACCCCAGTCATGGCACCCCCGAGACAGGAACCGATAATCATAGATGATCAGTCCAGTGAGTGCGAGTCTGAAGTTGCGTTCTTGGACTTGCCAAACAAACCGACCGGAAAGGGAATGCAGCAGAGGCATAACCCTTTTAATGCGAAAGAAATTAAATTAGAGTCAGCAACAGGCACTAGGAATGTCTCTCTGGTAACTCCGGATGAAATTGAGAGTTGGAGTCGTGAATTAGAGAAACAGACTCCGCAAACGAAACCTTTAGACCTCTACAAGCTGAGGGTAGAAATAGAAAAATTATTGGCAGGAAATGTGGGGTTGGATCGATTGAATACCTACTCTGAAGAAGAATTGTCGTTTATATGTAAAAGCTTTACAAGGAACACCAGAGTGCTCCACGAAAAACTGACCGAAACCGCAGCTAGTATGGGGGTAGATATCTCGAAATCCAAGCCCTTACAGAAACCGTACAGAGCAGACTTCTCAGACAAAGATATAGAGCACTTGAATGTGGCGGGAAAAAAGTTGCAGATTAAAGAATTATTGGGGGTACTGCAGAAATGGGGAGATGTGGAAAGATGGAGAAGCAGGTGGGCGAAAAAGAGGGAAGAGGCTCGCTCCCGACAAGTGACTCCTGAATTTGCTTTAAGGGAGGTAGAGAAACCTGAGCAGTTATGCCCCATGCGCGAAGTACCTGGAGGGAAATATGTGCATGTCCCCTGGTCTAGACAGGATATTGTGTCCTTTACGAACGATTTTCCAAAATTACGAGAGAAACCAGTAGACTGGTACAGGCAGGTGGAAAGGTTCGTGAAGGTACAGAAATGTCTGTGGAAAGACCTGGATGGGTTTTTCGACATTGTGGTTCCGGTAGATTTATGGACCCAGTGTAAAATAGCCATAGACTGGCCTACTGAGGAGTATCCAAGAAATAAGGAAACAGGGGAGCCATCAAAGGATGTCATGCGAAAGTATGAGCAGGTAATTCAGCATTTGAAAGAAAAGGTGCCCGCAAAAGAAACTGATTGGACAAAAATAGATAGAACAACACAGGAAAGGGACGAGACAGTGCACTCCTTCTATGAGAGGTTATTGCAGGTATTTAAAACATACAGTGGTATTGATAACATCGATTTGAAGGACATGACGCACTTTATTTACAGGTTTGTAAATGGTTTAAGACCTGAAATTTGTCAGTGGATAAAAGATAATAAAATCTGTTGGCATACAAAGAAAATGGATGAGGTCCTACGGTACGCTAAGTACTGCGAGGACGAGATGGCAGAAAAGAAAAAGGCCCTTAAGGAAAAAGTGATGTGGGCTCAAGTAAAGCTCGCAGAACAGCAGGAAAAACAATTGAGTAACATGGTTAAAAATGCTGAGAACAAAAGTCCTGGGGGAGGGGGTGGAGGAAAGCCCCGGCCCAAATTTAGCAGGGAAGAGGCTATGAAGAAATTTCCCTGCCATCAGTGCGGCGAAATTGGACACTGGCGAAACGAGTGTCCCCAATTGACAGATGATAACCCCAAAACACCTGATTTAACTCCACAGACGCAGAAAGAAAGACCAAGAAAGACTCAACCCCAGGTAAAAACAGTTCAGGTGCCTCGAGCACCCAAGCAGGTATACAGGGGAAAACAGGGAGAGGGTGAGGAGATAGAAGTTTGGGAAAGCGGTGAGAACAGAAATACAGCAACTTCGCAGTATCTGCTAAATGATACCTTCCTTTGTAATGATCAGTACTGACGGGGCCTGAGAAGGAGGACGAGGAGTGCGTACTTGGCGCTTCCTTGCCGGTAGACCAGTCTGGACCATACATTGAAGGAAAGGTTGACGGAAATGATGTCACCTTTCTGTTGGACACTGGCGCTACCCGTTCTACTGTAAGAACAGTGGACGTTCCAAACCTACCCCTCTCGGGAGAAAATATCCAAGTAGTGGGTGTATCTAATCAATTGATTAGTACTCCTGTTACCGAACCAATGGAGATTTCAATTGGAAATTTTAAACAAATGCATAGGTTTGTCGTCTGTGACACCAGTCCAGTGAATCTACTGGGTCGTGATTTGCTGTGCAAAATGAACTGTACCATCTTTTGCACACCAAAAGGTGTTGAAATTCAGACCCCAGATGAAGATGGCATTTATAAACTATTGTTACTTAGACCTGACTCAGAAATTAAAAGATTGACCCTGCCGGACTTGCCCCAAGAACTCCAGGAAGCAGTAAAGCCAGAGGTGTGGGATTTCACTGGAAAAGATGTGGGACTAATGAAAGATGTGGACCCCATACAGATAGCCATCAAGGACAATGCAGTATATCCTAACACTAAGCCCTACCGAATGAATGCTGAAGTGAAAGCCGGTGTCACTCTGGAAATTCAAAAATTATTAGAAGGAAACATCATACAGGAAGTAATGAGCAGCCCATGCAACTCACCGATTATGGGCATCAAGAAGCCTAGTGGCAAGTATAGGGTAGTGCAAGACCTGAGAAAGGTAAACAAAATTGTAGTTCCTTGTTGCCCTATTGTCCCGAACCCCGCAGTGATATTGTACCAGATTCCTTGGGATGCTGAGTGGTTCACTGTGATTGATTTGTGTCATGCATTCTTTTCGATACCCCTGCACCCCGACAGCAAATTTCTTTTCTCGTTTGCCTTCGAAGGTCACGTGTATTGCTGGAACCGGGTCCCTCAGGGGTATACAGAGAGCCCTTCTATCTTTAATCAGATCTTGAAAAAATGTCTAGAGACTTTGATCTTACCTGGGAACTCTGTCTTAGTGCAGTACATAGACGACCTTCTACTGGCGTCTAAAAGTCATAGGGACTGTGTAGTTGACACCATTGCCCTCCTAAATCATCTGTGTGAGAAAGGGCATAAAGTGGCCCCTGACAAACTACAGTTCTGTGCAAAATCAGTGAAATATCTAGGACACCAGATAGAAAAGGGTGTCAGAAAAGTCACATCAGAAAGAGTGAGAATAATTCAAAAGATGCAGTTGCCCCGTACTCAAAAAGACGTCAGAATGTTCCTGGGTGTACTAGGATACTGCAGGCAGTGGATTCTGGGATTTGCAGTCTTAGCCAGGCCTTTGATAAAAATGACCACGAGAGGAATGCCAGACATTGTAGAATGGGACGATGAAAGCCTAATGGCTTTCACAAGACTGAAAAACTGTCTGTGTACAGCCCCTGCGCTGGGAATGCCAGACTATTCCAAAGAGTTTGCCCTATTCTGTGACACTCGCGATAATTGCGCATTGTCAGTCCCGACTCAAGAACATGGCACGACCAGAAGGCCTGTGGCCTATTTCTCTGCCACCTTGGACCCAGTAGCTGCTGGGTTACCAGGCTGTCTGAAAGCAGTAGCTGCTACCTGTGCAAGTTTGGAACAGAGTGAGTCCATAGTCATGGGACATCCTGTGACTGTGTATGTTTCACATGGAGTGGTAATTCTATTGACCAGAACTAAAACGCAGTATCTCACCCCTAGTCGGCTGACTAAATACGAGAGGATTCTTGTGGGTGCAGCAAATGTAAGCATTGTTAGGTGCGGTATTCTGAACCCTGCCACTTTACTCCCCGACTCCCTGGAAATGGAAGGTGGGGATGATGATGAACATGATTGCATTGATCTGACAGAGTTCAGCACCAAACCACGCCCAGACATAAAAGAAACGCCATTGCCTGAGCATGATAAAGAGCTGTTTGTAGATGGTTCCTGTCTAAGACATGAACTAGGAGGCCTGAGTGCTGCTTATGCAGTAGTCTCTTTAACAAAAATTGAAGAAGCAGGTTACCTATATAACATCAAGTCTGCACAAGTAGCCGAATTGATTGCTATGATAAAAGCTTGCAAAATTGGGAAGAACCTACGCATAACAGTGTATACTGACAGTCAGTACTGTTATGGAGTTGTGCATGACTTTGGCCAATTGTGGCTACAGAGGGAATTCCTGACTTCCTCAGGTACTCCCATTCGGAATGCAAAGGTTGTTCATGACCTTTTAGAGGCCATCCAGTTACCCAAGGAACTGGCAGTGGTAAAATGCGGTGCTCATAAGAAGAGCATGGACAAGGTATCACTGGGAAACGATTATGCTGATCGAGTGGCCCAATGGTGCGCCAGAGATCGGTATATCGTAAATCCGAAACGAGAGGGGCCAGGAACCAGCTGCCAACTTCAGGTGTTTGAAGAAGTGCCCACATGGGATGAAGTGAGAGAGTGGCAGGAGTCGGCTCCTTGGCAAGAAAGAGAGAAATGGAAGGAGGATGGCTGTAGACCGAGACGTGTGGATGGTGTAATTTTGGGCCCAACTGGTATGCCTGTGTTACCCCGACACTTGCTTGGCACAATGGCAAGATTAATACACGAAGGATCACACATTGGTAGGGATGCCATGATTCTGGTATTTCAACAGACTTGGTACAGTAAGAAGTTCAGGAAAGTAGCAGAGTCCCTCTGCCAGAGGTGCCTGTCATGTCAACAGATGAACCCAGGAAAAAGGACAATGGTTGAACTGAGCAAAATTGGGAGATCCGGGGGTCCCTTTGTAAAGATACAGATTGATTTCATCACCATGCCCCGTTGTGAAGGGAAACGATATGTCCTTGTCATTGTTTGCGTATTTTCAAAATGGGTAGAAGCTTACCCTACTCCCCAAAGTGACGCACTGACCGTAGCGAAGTGTTTACTAAAAGAACTGATACCTAGATTCGGGGTGCCATTCATTATTGAATCAGATAAGGGTGGACATTTTCAGAATGAAATACTGGCTGAACTCTGTAAGGCCTTTGGAATAAGGCAGAAACTTCACTGTGCATATCATCCAGAGGCTTCTGGAATAGTGGAACAAGTAAATGGAACTATCAAAAACAGACTAGCAAAGCTGACTGATGCAACTGGCATGACCTGGGTGAAGGCCCTGCCCCTGGTCCTGATGGGACTGAGAAGTGTTCCTGACCGCAAGACAGGCCTAAGTCCCCATGAAATCATTATGGGAAGAGTGATGAGACAAGCATGGGTGCCAGGAAGCAAACTGTTGAGTATTACTGATGATTTGGTGCTTCAATACTGCAGAAGATTGGGTGACCAAGTGCGTTCTATCTCTCGCCAGATTGGAGACGACGGCATCCTCAATCCAACGACTCCTCTCCACAGCTTGGTTCCAGGAGACTGGGTCAAAATAAAGAAGCACACTCGATCAAGCTGTCTGGCACCAAGGTGGGGAAAGAAACGCCAAGTAATCCTGGTAACAACCACTGCAGTGAAGGTCGCAGGTATTCCCCAGTGGATCCACGCTGGCCACACCCAGAAGGTATTACCAGACAAAGAATTTGAAGAAGAAGGGCATCCAGCAGAGGACTCTGCAGGAGCCAGACCAGAAGCAGCTGACAACGAGCAGCCCAGCACCAGTCAGGCTGCAGGAACAGCAGACGTTGGCCCAGGAGTAGTTGACTACGAACTGCCAAGAATCCAGCCTGCTGAAGAGGTCCAGGAAGCTGAGCCAGGAGTAGCTGATGACGAGCTGCCAAGCATATGGCCAGAAGAATGGATACCGATGATTGATCTGACCGAAGATCCCATCAGAACAAGAGAGCGACTTTTTGAAGGTAGGGAGTGGACTAGTCAGGAAAAGCAAGGCACAGGCGAAGAACCTCAGCCGCTTGAGATTCACATCAAAACTGAGGAAGGAGAAGGTCAGACAGGGACAGAACAGGTGTTCGATACACCACCGCTAACACCTGATGTGGATAGGGGACAGCTTAGAAATAGAGTGATAGTTCGAGCAGAAGAAAATCAAGAGATCGAAGTGCTTGAACAGGATCAGATAGGGTTAGAAGAACGGGTTCAGGAAACAGAAACAGAAACAGAAACAGAGACAATCGAAAGCCAAAAACAAAATATTCCTGAACAGGGCCAGATTAGTAACCAGGAAGAAGAATTTGATGCTAGCCCTGGAACTAGCGAGATAAGAGAAGAAGAAGAAGAAAGTGAAGCAGAATTGCAACAAGCTAAAGAGAATAAGAGGATAAGAGAAGAAAGCGAAGTCCAAGTACCAACTAAGAGATTAAAGAAAAGAAACAACCTTGAGCCTAGGTTCGTAAAGAGACTAAGGCTAAGGATAAAGACGGTGGAAGAAAAACGTGCAGAAGCAAGGAGAAGTGCGCGGATAGCAGAGCAAGAAGAAAACTCTTCCAAAAGAAGGAGTGAACGAATAAAAAGACAAAACAAGAAGTACAAGTCTCCTGAATGGACACTCGTTTTGGAAGAACTTGAAGACCTTGATATAGCTGACGTAAGCGACGGAGAGCCCGTCCCTGAGTACTCTGCTGAAGAAGAAGACGAACCACCGTGAATTTGCACAAAGTAAGCTAGCTGTGTAAAGACACAAAGAGGGGTCGAGAAACTTCTTCTGAGCCGAAATGTCTGATTCAACTGTGAATGGTAGACCTAGTTGCAGTCGTTGCAAAACGTGCTGCAAGGTGTGTATATGTAGTATAGTAGTACTGATAGTAATTTGGATAGGACTAACAATCTTTATACCCTTCACTGTAAGTAAAGATACTAACATTGTCCCTACTGAAATTGTAAATACAGACAGTGAGGAGTTGACAACACAGAGTGTAGCAAGACATGAGAGAGCACTGAGACAAACAAAACGAGACTTAGAAGCATCAGATGAGGGAGGACTACATTATCATGGAATTAAGAACAGGACACACTTAAATGTTTTTGCAAACTTGTTAATACACTATGTAGAGACTATGGAAATTGAAGATTGCTATGTCTGCATGAAGCTACCTACTTCTGTGGCTGAAGGCGTGACATACCATCACTTGCCATTGACATATGGAATCTCCTGTAGCATTTTAGCTAGTTTATTTTACAAAAGAGGACCGTTACAGTACTATTACTCTAATAATGACGTAATCTTTTCTGAACTTCCTATACGTGGGAACTTGAATCCTGTACATACCAAAAGCGACACCATAAGATATATGGGAGACTACTTCTTGACTATAGGTAACATTGACATAGCTGATGCACACAGAGATAACTTGACTTGTTCTTTGCGTGAACAGGAAAAGATGTTCCTGAACATGGCAGAGAAAAGAAGAATTAAAATACAAAAGAAGGCTAATGACGAAAGTCAGAAAAAGCCAGAGTGGGCAGAGAACATGGAAGGCACCTCAAATGGTGGGGCGGGACCTGCTCTGTTGCTGGATTTTGAAAAGAAAGGCAAGCTATGTCTTCACCGCGAGAAGACTAGCTATTATAATAATGTTTTCATTGGTTCCAGTGAATGCGAACATAATTACAAGGTAATTGGAGGTTGGGGTTTCAAAAATGGGTCAGAGCCTGTGTTTCCTGGAATTTATTATATTTGTGGGGACAAGGCTTATTTCAAATTGCCGGATCACTGGTATGGAAGCTGCTATTTTGGCATTGTCTTCCCGAAAATATACCATGTGAATGGAAAAGCTGGAAGCAATGAAGATACTAATGGCTTAGTGCGTAGTAAAAGAGAAAGTATAGGTGAAATTATTGGTAGTATTTTCAGTGCACTGATACCTGGAGTTGGAGTGGTTCTGAACACTCACAGAATTTGCAAATTGTCTACTATAGTGGATGTGCTGTCTACTGAAACAGCTCATGGATTTCTGCTGGTCAATACCGAAATGGTTGCGATCAGATCAATGGTTTTGCAGAATCGACTTGCTCTTGACACCTTATTAGCGAAAGAGGGCGGAGTCTGCCGGATGTTGAAGGCGCAACATTGTTGCACTTATATTTCGGATAAAAGTGTACAGATCAAAAGATATGTGAAAAACATTACTAATTTGACAAAGGAACTCAAACCACTCGAGGTTGATAGTGCCTGGAAGAGACTGGTAGATGGTCTCTCAAATGTAGGTCATTGGCTTGCTAGCGTAGGTAAAAGCTTATTGTTCAAGATACTGATGCCAATTGGTATTATAGGTCTTATTATATTTCTTATTTTTATCTGTTGTAAATGCCGTAAGCGCACCAAGAAGCACGAGGTAAATGCAAGAGGGTTGAAACGGAGTGTGGATGAGATTGAATTGGAGGAAGTGAATGATCAGATATACAAAAAGGTGAAGACTTCTCACCCTACTAGAACTGAGAGAGAAAAGTTAGAACGATTGCTGGAAGAGATAGAGCTATATAAAGTGTGAAAGAAAGTTGGCATCTGGTTCCATTTTTTGTGATGATAGTAAATATCATCAAAGAGGGGATTGATGAAGCAAAGCTTCGCATATTTTGCGGCTTGCCGAAGTCAAGAACCTCGTTTATGTGTAATAAGGTAACAAAACGTATGTTTTACTAACGTTTATTTTTGTTTAGGCAAAGTTTGCGAAGCTTGCCTACGTGTATTTCTAATACATTTAACCCGTGTACTTTAAAACGGCCGCCGCTTGTATTTTAGTTACTGCGCATGCGTCAGCCACACTCACGTGTCCTGACGCGTCTGCAGAAGTGGAGGGAAATTTATGCGCATGCGTAATCCATAGCTGTGCCCATCATGTGGTACTGCTCGTGCCACTGCTCTTGTGTCTGTATCAATGTAGCTAACATTTAAACTGCATAAGTATATTTTATAATGATAAGTAGAAAGTACAAACCCTGTGATGTGTTTTCATGATGACATTATTATGTATTAATTTGTTTTCGCTTACTTTTCATGTACCGCGGGGAATGGGGGTCTGAGTGAAAGGAGAGCCATATTGGAGGTCCCTTCTGCGCCTGCGCAACTTCGGCAGCACAGTAGACCTTGACTGATGGAACATAGCCAGTTGGCAGCGATGGGCGAGATGCTCCTGAGAAAGTCACCTCTGCCCTGCGAGAACAGCGAATGTGGCTCCTTATATGTTACAATGTAATATTGTATTGCTGCTTGCCGTGTAGCTTCTCATGGGAACCCCAATCTTACTAGGCGGTGCCCAAACATGCAAATACAGGCTTGAAATGTTGAATTGTGATTGGTGTGTTACCCAAATCCTACCTTAGGACCAATCGAAATTGAGGGATTCGGACACTTTGCAACATTGGGGGGTGGTACACTGTCCCCAAACTGTATAGATATACCTAGGGAACCGTCCGACTTGTCTGGTTTAGCTGACCTGTCACTGACCCATCGTACTCAATAGGTGACTGAAGATACAGAGCGCTGCGGAGCACTCTGTCCGAATTTGACCATAGACTAAGGTTCTACTGAACCTTAAGGTGCTGGCGAAGCACTTTGCTGGGAGTTCGCTGACCCAATCGGGGTCTTGATCGATAACTGCAGAGCGGGTGGAGCGCAGGCGTTGCTTCCGAACTGTGGGTTCCGGTCCTGTCCTGAGCGGTCCTGTCCTGAGGGTTTGCTGTCCTGTCCTGAGGTCTTGTCCTGATTCCTAATCCGAGGGTATCCTGTCTTATCCGGGGTGTCCATTCTGCACCTGCTGTCCTTTGAGGGGTATCCTTCCTTGAGGGTTTCCTGTCCTTAACTGACCCGTGGCCAGGGTTTGGTTTCCACACCTTTCTAGGTAAATATTGCTCTGAACCTCTTAAAATCTTGCACCTTCTGAATTTCTAACTTTTGCTTCAATAAAGTTTACCATTGCATATGTTATTTTTCCATGTCTTTCCGCAACTATTGAAAGTCATTTGCATTTTTCCATAAGTTTGTTCCTATGTCTTCTCACTTGTTAGAAATTATATTTTGCATTGCAGTTTGTCATTTTCTGATATGGTCTAGAACCTCATTGCCTAGATTGTTTAAAGGCCCGTTCACCTTAAGTGAAGCGTGTTACTCTTTATAGGCCCTCCTGTAGTTATACCTACATAGTCCGCCCATGCTTAAATATTATTGAATAGCATAGTATCTTCTCGTTACATTTTATATCAGTATTTCAATGATTACTCTGTCGTTATTTCTTTACTGTTACATCATTTACGTTATCTTGGTTATTGATTGCCTTATATTGATGTACCTTATGAATGAAGCAAATGAACTTTAGATAAACATTTTAAAACTTCCCGTTGTCCGTGGTCATTTCAAACAGTATTTTGAATGTTATTGGTTGGGTTTGTATTTTGCTGCCTTTCCTTTTACAGCTAGCTCCCTGATTCATTGTGGTCATTAGGTACCCGCATCGGTGGATGGTAAGTCGGGTGCACTGAGAAATAATAGTAGGGAACTCACACACAAATTGGTAGAGCTCGTGAAGTCACCTGATCGATGTATATGGTGATTTGAAAGTATATGGGCCCTGAAGCCGGAAACGGCGAAAACTATTGGTCGGGTGGCCTCGCGCGCTCTATCAATAGTACTGTTACCCAAGCCGGGCCGCGACCCAACGGTTTGCAGCTCTTATCGCCCGCTGTCCCTCCTGAACTTGGATTATAAAATCCTGGCCAAAGTGCTCGTGTTGCGGCTTGCGCTGCTGGTGAACTCTATTATTTCGCCGGTACAGTCTGGCTTCGTCCCTCAGAGATCCACTTCCCTTAACCTTCGCACTCTTTTCTCGGTTCTGCATAGAATTGACCTTGACGTCCCGGCTGCTGCGGTCTTTCTGGACACCGAGAAAGCTTTTGACACTCTGGAGTGGCCTTTTTTTTTAGATGTTATGCGTAGGATGGGCATGCCTGCAATGTTTGTGGCGACTGTGGAATTGCTGTACACAGCTCCCGCGGCTCGCATTCGCCTTAATGGCACCGTCACCGATAGGTTTACTCTATCCAGGGGTACGCGACAGGGATGCCCCCTGTCCCCCTTACTTTTTATACTGGCCATGGACCCCCTGGTCCGTCACTTTCAAGAGCAGCATCTGCACAGGGGGCTCCAGTTCCGCACTGGGCCTCTGCTGGTGTCACTCTACGCAAATGACATGGTTCTCTATGTCCGTACCCCTGAGTCCAACCTGCAACCTTTGCTTTCGGAAATTACGCGATTTGGGGATTATTCTGGTCTAAAGGTTAATTGGCACAAATCGCAGCTGTTCCCTCTCACCAACGCCACGGCGAGATGGCCTTGTTCCCACCCGCTGGAGTGGTGCGAGGACTCAGTCAAATACTTAGGGATACATATCCACTTAGATACTACGTCCATTATCCGCCTGAACTATGGCCATGCCCTTGATTTTTTAGAAGACAACACTGATCGCTGGCTCCGCCTTCCGTTATCGATGGCTGGGCGCATAGCAATAGTAAAGATGGTGGTTCTGCCCCGGTTTTTATATCTGTTCAATAACATCCCCATCCCTTTAAAGCAGGTTTTTTTCACCCAATTGCGCACAGCCCTACTCAGACTGGTTTGGGGGGGGAAACGCCCTCGCCTCGCCTGGAGCACGCCGACACTGCCTTACGAGAGGGGCGGATTTGGGGTGCCGGACTTCTACATATACTACCTGGTGGCCCAATGCTCTTACTCCCACCCCTGGTACCACCCAGATGCCAGGATTCAACATTTAAAACCTGAAGCAGACGCAGCGCTCCCTGTGTCGCTGGATGCCGTGCTTCCCAAAGGCCTCCCCCGCGACCCTCATGACATACTCCCTCTCACTACTACGACTTGGGCTTGGGACAAACTCAGACGCTTGCTGCGCGTAGACATACTATACTCCCCAGCCCTCCCACTTCCCAGCCCACATTGGCTCCCCATTACGGGCGAGACACTGATTAGTCGAACACTTGCTAAGTACCAACTGCACACTATGGGTGACTTATTCCCTGACGGCCACGCTCTTTCTATTTCCGAAGACCCCCGCTTCACCGACCGCACTTTTATGGACACGTTTGTGTTTGCAAGACTGAGGGCACTGTTGCGGGCTACATACCCCACTTTCCCTTTCCCACAGACACTCTGGCTCTCACATACATCATCCAGACCTCTTCAGGGGCCCACGTTGTGTCCAAACTCTACAAACTCTGCCTGTCCTCCCTTCCAGTGTCTGACGAGCCGTGCGAGCCGCCTGGGAACTGGACCTGGGCATCCAGATAACTGACGACCAGTGGGGCGCATGTTGTGCCATGACCAGGGAAGTTTCTATGAACAGCAGGCACAAACTTATACATTTTAAATTCCTTCGTAGGCTGTATCACACCCCTGCACTGGCTCACAGAATCGACCCGAGTCATCCCCATACTTGTCCTAAATGTAATGCCCCCCAGGCCGACTTCGCTCATCTTGCCTGGACTTGCCCGAAGCTGCACTCTTATTGGGTTGAAATACACGACACACTGGGTGCGATCTTGGGTCTGTCCCTATCGGTCCTTCCAGAAATTGCCCTGATGGGATACATGTCCAAATTTCCCCGCACGCTCCGCAAATTGGCGTCTATCTGCTTCCTTCTGGCCAAGAGAGAGATCGCGCTGCTATGGTGCTCGAAACGCGCTCCCTCAGTTGCCACTTGGCTTAGGAGCGTGGCATTCTGCAATGTAAATAGTGTGGAGTATTCTGACCAACTCCCGGCCTCCTCCCGCCCTACAGACATCTGGGGTCCGTACCGCCAATACATTTCACGGAAAACACTAGAGGCTCCCTCCCAGTCCCTGCATCCCAACAATCCGACCGGAGTGGGTTAGACCTTGGGTCCCGCATTCCACACTTCCACTCTGGTTGTGCCTCTGCGACTGTTGGCCACTACCTTCTTGGTGTGGAGACGGGGCCTGCTGGGCGGGGACCCGATGCTGTTCCCGATACTAGGGGTCTTCGGGCCTATGCAGGGGTGTGTCCCCTCCACGCTCACGCAGCCCACCTTTCAGCTCTTTCCGACGACTCGGCACTATACGAACTCATGCTGCTGGTCCAACTCCTTCCTGGGTGGAAGGGTTCCGGGTATACGTTTATGGTGATGTGGTCATTGGCTAGGATGCCACTTAATGTGATACTGATAGCTTTACTGTACTAGTCTTGCACTCTACTTATCATTTTGTTGTCCTTTTTTTTATTCTTTCTTTGTTTTCTGACCTATTGGTACTGTGTAATTTGTGTTTAAGTTGCTTTATTAGAAAATGTTTTCTACTGTAACAGTTTTCATGCTGCATGGCGCAACCCAGATGTCTGTCTTACGTACTCATCACTTTGCGGATTAAGCTACTTGACATTCTTACGTACAGACTCTGTGACATGGCATTGTTTTCTTCATATGAAACTGTGGTTTGCAACATCTGCCTCAATAAAGTGTAAAAAAAAAAAAAATAGATGGGTGATCAGAGAATCAACCGATGTTACCACCTTGTTTGGAGGAATGCAGAAAATGTAATGACTAACTGGAAATGTCTTGCATGCCAAATACATATGTTAAAGACCTTGTTTGAATACCCAAATGCCAATAAAAATGTTATTTAAAAAAGGACGGTTTCAGAGATTTCTATGGCATGTCGGGCAGCGGAGCGGCAGTTAACAAGCATGCAGGTGAGGGGTTTGGGAGTGGGTTTGGGAGATGGGAGGGTATGAATGGAGGTGAGATGAGGAGGGGGTCTAGGTGAGACAGGTGAAGGGGGAGTATGACTGGTTCCCAATATGACGGGGATGCTTGAGAAGGTGGGAGGCGTGTACATGGTTGGTGAGTAAGGAGGGTAGGAATTTTGAAGGTCGGAAATCTCCTGGTGAGAGAGGGTGCAAGTGGTGCGGAGAGGTCTTTGAGTCCGGCAAAGCAAGGGATTTGTTTTCCACGTTTTAGATGCGGTGGGGTTTATTAGCCTAGGGCTGGCGGTGTTTTTTTGGGAGGGAGGTCGCTGGATTTGAGGTTGAGGACATCGTTCCTGAGACGAGAGAGTTCTCTGGTAAGGGTGGTGAGGTTACGTTCGATGTTGCGAAGGGAGTTTGAGATAAGAGTGAGGGGGTAAATATGGTGTGGGGGGGAGGAGGACAAATGGGGTTCAGAGTTAGCTGCGGAGTGGGGTCTGCTCTGAGGAGGCAGTGAGCAAATGCAGGCAGGAGGCCTGATCTGAGGAGGAGAAGAGCCGAAGCAGGTAGGAGAGCAGGGAGGGCTGTAGTTGTATGGGAGAAGGAGTGGCATGTCGGGGTAGGGGGGAGAAGGGACATCTGTGGATGAGAAGTTTTGAGATAGCAAGGAGGTATAGTTGTGGATTGGTGTGGGAGTGAGAGGGGGGATAATGGGAAGAATATGGTTCAGCGAGGTAGAGGATGAGTTGGGAGAAGAGGTGTGGGGGAAGTGAGATTCAGAAGGTGTGAGGCTGAATTGGGAGGGGAGGAATGAAGGGGTGGAGGATGAAAGGAAGGGGAATCTGGGTGAGGAGTGTTGTGATTCGGTGGGTGTGAGGATGAGTTGGGATAGGAGGAGTGAGGGGGGGTTGGAGGAGGAAAGGAAGAGGAATCTGGGTGGGGAGTATTGTGATACGATGTGAGAGAGGATGAGTTGGGAGAGGAGGAGTGAGGGGGTGTTGGAGGAGGAATGGAAGGGGAGACAGTGAAAGAGGGCACAGAGGGAGGAGTCATAGGGAGGGGAATGGGTGGGCTGATTGGGTGCAAGGGGGATTGGGAGTGAGGGGGTGCGGAGAGGATCAATGGGAGAGGGGGGGTTATAGTGAGAAAAGAGGGGATAGGTGTCAACGTTTGCATAGTGTCATTAGATGTTGTACGGTCAGGGGCGGGAGAAGTGGGCTGGTGGGGCGGGGTCGGAGGGGAGAGAGGAGGTGGGAGGCTGTTGGTGGAATTGGAAAGTTGGATGGTCAAGGATCTGAAATGGAGTTCGAAGGTGTTAAGATGGGGTACGGCCGCTTGGATGAGGATGTTACCAGTTTTAAATATGGAGATGTTGATTTCCCCACGAAAGGTTGGAGAGGGAGTGGTGGAAAGTTTGTCGCAATGGGGTATTTTGGAGGTTTTAGTGACTGGGAGATGTTGTGTGAAAATGCTTTTCCATTTAGAGGGGTGTTTGGAGTAGAAGATGTAATTCATTTTAATGGGGGCGGTAGGGCTGTAGTAGTTGTCAACAATAAGTGTTTCAGGATTTCAAATGAGGAGGTTGTGTTTGAGTTTTTTGTTTCTTGTGAGAGCTCAGCGAGAGACACCTTCAGGACTGAGACCTCCTCCCGCAGTTCACCAACTGTCTGCTCCATGGCCAGGGACCGTTCTGCGACAGTACAAAGATCCGCCCTCAGCAGACCCATATCCTGAGAAACCACATCTATCTTTGCCTGCACTTTTGCACTGGAGGATTCAATAGCAGCCAAGATCTGAGCTGAAGTGGGTTCAGGCTGTGTCGTGCCATCCCCCGTCGACATCCTGGGCACCGCAACAGTCTTTGGGGCCACACCCGGAGCCCTGTACTGGTCCATCTTCATTTGTTGAACAGCTCTCAGTACGCATTCCTTACCCATTGCTAGATATGCAACACGATATGTCCACCGGACCCCAGCCCAGCACCCCTCCATCAAGACACAGTGCACAGGCCGTGCCACAAAACGCACACGTATGGGAGCACCAACCTGCTACCCAGAACGACCTTACACCTTGTGTGGTGGACACCCGTCTGCGTGTCTCAGCCTGTGCAGGCAACCACTCCAACTCTTGAGGAATCGGGTGTCGCGGTGTAGACAATGGCCTCCAGCCCAGTTTAGGCCTCACATGCACCATCTGTACCCACCTCATGCGCTCATTCGTGACTCCTGTGGGGCCCCGTGTTCAAGTGACTCCTGTGGGGCCCCGCGTTCAAGTCCCTCCACGTGCTCCAGCTCAGAATGCCATGCGTGTCCAGTGGTGTCTCACCCCCCAAGGTCACCACCTCACCTTAGTGCAGGACCACAGGCCCGACCTCCGATCCTGTAACGCACCTGGCCAGGGTGACGCCCCAGATCCCAGAGGCCCTCACGTCCCCAGCACTCCAGGGAATGGTAGCGTGGTGCGATGCAGGGAGCTTGATTTACATACAATCCTTGCTTGGGGAATCAGTGCCTCCGCCTAGGCACCGTGCAGCCACCGGTAGGGGGATGGACAAGAAGGAGCAGGCAGGCCCACAATCCACAGGCCATAGCCTCAGCCAACTGGGGAGTTCCCCCGTCTCGCTGTGGTCAAGGTAGGTGCAAGCAGGGGGGGAGGGGTGGTCAGTCCACTGGCAGCAACCCCCGGTAGTCAGCCAACCAGAGGAAGAGATAGAGCGAGTGTCCCAATCAGGCCTAGCCCGACTCCTGTCACCTCGCTGCACTCACGGACTCCAGGGCCGCCAGGGAGAGATCCCACCAATCACACAGTAGTGCTCAGATTCTGCAGCCAGGGAAACTGAAAACTTCTCTGGGGCAGAACACCATTCAAATCTGAGAAGCGCTGTACCAGCGCGATTCACCACCGCACCCTCAGCCACGAGGTCAGATCACGACCGGGCCACAGTCCGCCAGCAGTCAACTCCCAGGCTCAACTTCTCAGCCTTCGTCCGGTGCCGGATTTTCCCCTCTGCCCGCCGACCACGGGCTCGAGGATCTCTAAAATCTCTGCTGGGGTTATTGCAACGCAACCCCCTCAGTTCACCAGTCCCCACCGGGGTCGAGCTCCACCCGGTCAGCCCTCACAGTAACAGCGGCCCAGCACGCACCTAGCAGCCGCACACTCTGCGCCGGCAGGATAATGTCGCGGGCAGGCGTGGAGCTCCTCTAGGCAGCGTCAGCTCCCGTCGCCATCTTGGCCATGCCCCGTTTGGGCAGATAGTTGTACTTGAGTGGCTGAACATTGTCTAATTTTTACAAGACCATAGCCCCTAAAAGCCCGAGTGACCTCCTGCACTGAAGGCATGAACCTTCTCTGCCTCTGAAGATAACCTCTTTCAAACCACCGAAACAGACACTGCTACTGTGATAGTTGACGATTTGGAGATGCCAAATATAAAGAGCAGGCTGTGGCGTTGCTCTCTCTAAATCTCTTAAGGGTTGTATCTATTTTTCCCCCAAACAATATCACACCATCAAATGGCATGTCCATCAATGAATGTTTAACATCTGTAGGAAAATTAGTTGAGTGGGTGCAAGCATGAGGTGTCATGCTCTACAGTCTGTGGTATCCAGACCAGATTTTATTGAAACCTTTGTTGCATCCGGTCTATCTACATTCAAACCCTGCAATATATTTAGAATGTCCTATGGCATTGAAAGTAAAACATCAGCCACTGTATCCCACAAAGCATGGGAATATCTCCGCAGAAAACAGGAAGTATTCACTGACCTTAAAGCCAATCTAGCTGAAGAAAATACCTTTTTAGCAAAAGCATCCATCTTTTTAGACATCCTATCGGGAGTAGTAGGAAAAGCATTAGGATTAGAACAGCTTGCTGAAGCCTGAACTATTAGACTTTCTGGAGTTGGATCTTGCAGCAAAACTCCAGATCCCCCATTGACGGACAATGTCTGCTTGCAATCGGTTAACCCAGGTGCCCATTAGAACATCCATCAAGGTCTCATTAAATGTTAACAAGGGCTCATGTGAAGCAAGGGCTGGATCAAGAATTTCTGTCAGTAAAGTTGTTTTAACCGCTTGTGTGGGCTAAACAAGATCATGAGTTTTTGCTGCTCTATGTATGACGGTGGCAAAAGAAGCTGCCTCCTTAGTAGCAGTAACTGGTGTAGGAGATGACAAAACCACATCAGGAGAAGTGTCAGGACCACTTGCATTTATCATATCTTGCAAAATTTCCTGAATATTTCTTTTTTTTTTTTTGGGTTATAAACTTTTATTCGGTGTCAGCACATACACACAGCTCTACGCCTACAACCCTGGGGCCGGCAGCAATGTAAAAGAACAACAATACCATCACAGTAGGATCATTTGACGAATCAGACCTGCCGCCTCCCAGTGGTCAGTAGCCTCTATGCCGCCGTCATGCAGCTTAACTAACGCGACAAAGGTAACTTGAACTCCCTGTCTCGGTCTCACCCACCCATGTTGGCGCACACTCAATGTCTGTATGGAATTAGATGTAGTGGTGCGGTATGCCTGTCCGATCCTCTAACCCAACACTAAACCGCCTCTGATAACTCCCCCCCCCAACTCCACCCCCCCCTCTAACTGCCCCTGTGTGTACCTCTGCCCCCCTCCCAGAACCTTAGCGCCTCCATGCCCTGTCCACCCTGTCTCCACCCCCCTCTACGTCTGTCCCACTCCGCCGTGACTCCCTCCCCCCAGAGCGACCCTCACTATGCATGACCTGTAACCAGTTGTTCTCGGGGGAGACGCCTCCACCAAACACTCAAGGTCCCTGTAGATTCGCCCATCCGAGCACTCGGACCCTCATGACCCACTCTTTCTCTTTACATTGGATCGGAAAACCCAGTGCACTCTTCCTCGCTCTGTCTCGCCTCATTCTCCTCCTGCACTGAATCCGCATCCTCCTTACTGGCCGCGTACGTAAGATACAAGTCCCAGAAATTTTTGGGTCTGCTGATTGGTGGGAGAAGCTCGCTATAGAGCTGCGACTGGGTACACCCATATAGCATGTCTCTGGACCAGCCACCTATGGTCGGGAGAGGTCCCCGCATCCAACATCGCGCCACCGCACGTCGGGCTAAGATTAGTCCCAAGTCTGCCATGCGGCGTATCGCCGGGTGGAGGATTCTGGAATAACCTAGTAACGCCAACGCCGAGTCAATAGGCAACTCAGTCTCCAATATATGACCTAGCTCTGCAAAGACGTCAGCCCAGAATTTGTTAATGCCCGGGCAGGACCACGCCAGATGCATGAAGTCCGCCACCTGGGCATGGCAGCGATCGCACTCCGCCGTGTCCCGGAGGCCGTATCTATATAATCGCTCAGGAGTATAATATACTCTTTGTAAGAATTTAAAATGTATAAGCCTATGTCGAGCATTAAGGGACACCCTCCTAGTGTTGCGGCAGCAATACATCCACATGGAATCGCTGATGGTCGCTTGCAGATCTCGCTGCCATGCCGCCCGGGCCTTGGAGAAA
Organism: Lissotriton helveticus; assembly: GCF_964261635.1. Lineage (NCBI taxonomy): Eukaryota > Metazoa > Chordata > Amphibia > Caudata > Salamandridae > Lissotriton > Lissotriton helveticus. The sequence goes on along the minus strand of NC_136063.1, from coordinate 413,533,021 downwards.
GGCTGTTTCCCGCCAGCTTGGCCCATCCTATACATCCGGGAGATAAGATGACTTGGGGACGAGTGTTTAATAATATACGTTAATTCTGGTGTCTCGGGAGGCTCTAGCATTGTCGAACCCAGCAAGGTCCGCAACGCCGCCCGTACCCTGTGGAAGTGGAAACGCTGCATTAACGTAGCCGGAGGTCGGGAGTGGACCAGTTGTGCCCAGGTGATCGTTGTCCCGTCCTTGAATAGGTCTCCCAGCTTAAGTATACCCAATTGCCGGAGCGCGCACGTGACCCCCTTCTCTCGTAACGGTGAGAGCCAGACTGCCCAGTCTATAGGGATGAGCGGGGAATACAGTATGTCGTGCCCATGCCCTCGGGCCAGTGAGTGCCATGCGTGGTTCGTCGCAGTGATGGAGTCCAGGGTACCTACACGACGAGGAGCCGGTTCAAACACCGTGGCCGGCGGGGGGAGAGGGGCAGTGAAGAGGGTCTCAAGTACCACATGTGGGATATTGCGATCCCCGTGTGCCCAAGTATGTAAATGAGTTGCTTGAGCGACCCTATAGTACCTTTCCAGGTCCGGGGCCCCTAACCCCCCTTGATCGTACGGAAGCGTTAAAACTTGCCACTTTACTCTCGGTTGCTTGCCTCCCCACGCCAGCCGTGTGAGGGCCTGCGTCAGTGTCTTGAAAAAAACCTTCTGTAATGTCACCGGGATGTTATTGAACAGAAACAGGAACCGAGGGAGGACAATCATTTTCATCAGGGCAATGCGTCCCGACAGAGATAACGGTAATTTGCACCACCTATCCACATCGTCTGTCAATTTAGAAAAGGCCACCCCATAATTTTCCCTCACCAGAATGTCAGGATCCGGGTGCAGTTGTATACCCAGGTAGCGGACCGGGTCGTCCGACCACTGCAGTGGATAATCCATCCCAAACTTGCTCGTCGTTGGGGTCAGTGGAAACGCCACAGATTTATTCCAATTTACTCTCAGTCCAGATAACGCTCCGAACTGCACTACTTCACGTAGCACAGAGGATAGGTTGTGCTCCGGATCTCTTACGTATAAGAGGGTGTCGTCTGCGTACGTGGAGATGCAGATCTTGTAGGTTGGGAAGCTGATGCCCTCGTGGCTATGGTATTCTCGCAGAGCGCACGCCAGGGGTTCCGCAACAAGGGCGTATAGCAGTGGAGAGAGAGGACAACCTTGTCTGGTGCCCCTGCGTATCGCAAACGCCTCCGTGACTCTGTTACCCAGTCGGATTCTAGCCGATGGTTCATAGTACAATGCTCCCACCATTTGTAAGAAAGGCTCTCCCAGTCCTAGCTTCCGTAGCACTCTCGACATGAATGGCCATTTGACAGAGTCGAACGCCTTTTCCATATCTAGGAATACCGCCAGCGCCTTACATTCCGGCTTCACGTGCTGCATTGTTCCCAACACTGTACGTATGTTATATGTGAGATTCCTAGTTGGGATGAAGCCGGCTTGTTCCGGAGCTACCAGTTCCGGGGCCAAGAGAGCGAGACGCGTCGCCAGAACCTTGGCATACAGTTTAGCATCGACATTTATCAAAGAGAGTGGCCTATACGAACTCCGTTCATTTGCGGGTTTCCCCGGTTTAAGTAGGGTAATAATGAGTGCTTCTCGCATGGAGGGAGGCATGCTACCCTCCAGACAGATGTCGTCAAACAGCGTCGACAGGTAGGGTAGCAGTTGGTCCTTGAAGGCCTTGTAAAAGCCCACCGTCAGCCCGTCGGCCCCCGGGGCACTACCGGATCTCATGCTGTCTAGAGCATCCACAATTTCCTCCCTCTGAATAGGCATCATTAGGAACTCTCGCTGTGCGTTCGACAACTGCGGCATTTTGATAAATCCTAAATAATCGTCTATCGCCCCCTCCATACCAGGTGATTTGGAGTCATAAAGAGTGGAGTAGTATTGTCGGAACTCGTCAAGTATTTGCTCCTCGTCGGTAAGGACCTCTCCCGTGCTCGATATCAACTCGCCGACCACAAGCTGACGCCTTTCAGTGCGGGCAATGTTAGCCAGCAGGGAGCCGGGTCTCTCGCCCTCTCCATAAGAGTGTGCAGTAGCGTACTTGCCCATATGTTGGACCTCCCTGTCGGCTTCCGAATTATATTCCGACACCAGCAGTTTAATCCGATCTAGCGTATCCCCATTAGGGTCAGCCTGCTGGGCCTGTTCAAGTTCTGCCAGCTGTGTTTCTAGGAGTTCGAGCCTCTGTCTAATGGATTTAAGGACGCTGGAGTGTTTGGCCATCGCCACCCCGCGTACATACACCTTAAATGTTTCCCATATTGTTTGAAAATTGTCCACAGAACCTACATTAATATCAAAGAAGGACTGGATCTCGTCCGCAAGTTCCCCCCTGAACACCTCATCCAGTAAGGAATATGGGGGGAAGCGCCACGTGTAGGGGGGAAGTCTAGGCGTCGGGAGTTCGAAAATCAGGAGAAGAGGAGAATGATCTGACAGCGTGCGCGGCAGAATCCGACAATCCCTCACCCTGTTAGCTAAGAATTGTGTCAAAAGCCAGTAATCTATTCTCGTGTGAATCTCATGGTAGGCGGAATAGTGCGTGTAACCCCCTCTAGTGTGGTGTCTGCTGCGCCAAACATCCATTAGCGCAAGGCGAACCATTTCAGTTTGTAGCACCGCGGCAGCTGCCGATGGACTCCTGGGAGGACCCGCTGATCTATCTAGCTTCGGGTCAAGAACCAGGTTGAAATCCCCACCCCAGAGCATCCCCGAACAATCGTACAGCCTGCATTTCTGGGCCAGGGTGGTGTAGAACTCCGGGGAGTCAAAGTTAGGGCCATATACATTTACCACCATGCAGTCAAGCCCCCTACCCTTGCACCTGCAGAGGACATATCTACCCTCAGTGTCAGACTCCAAGAGTGTTAATGTGAGTTTGGAACTGGGGTTAACCCAAGTAAGAGTCCCCCGTGAGTGTGTCGTGAAGCCCGCGGCCACGCTACAACCCGCCAGCCCCCTGTGAGTGAGCATTTTGCTGGTCAGAGGCAAGTGAGTTTCCTGTAAGAGGGCAAGATCTATGTGATGTCTGCGCAGATAACTGAGTACTTTACGGAGCTTTCTGAAGTCATTTAAGCCCCTCACATTCCAAGTGAGAATTCTTAAGCTAGCAGGTTCCGACCCCCTCAATGATGTGAGTTTATCAGTATCCGTTCTATCCACCATGGTAGATTGCGATGAAATTGGGTGAAAATTTCTTGTAAATCCCAGTGGCGCACTCCAGAAGGCCAGTCGGAAGGGAAGTAGGAGCAGCACACACAGTGGGAATTCTCCACAAAGTTCGGCAGAGCACAGGTTCAATCATCCACAAAAACAGCATGAATTCAAAACCAAACCCCAACATTCCACCCCCCTCCCACAGCTGACCCACCCCAACTCGGCCATGCAGGTCCCCATCCCGCCCGCCCCTCCCCAAACACCAGTTCAAATGCCCCATCAGCCAACAGCTCGTGGGCGAAGGTAGCCAGCCAACTCAGTCTCAGCTAGCAAGTCACAACTCTGTTGCCCAGTGTCCCATCCCCCCGACGTGCACCACCAGCAACACTACGTCACATCAACCTGAGCAACAACATCTTCAGTATACCCCAACTGTGTAGGGCTACCTCCCCCTCCCCACCCCAAATTTAGCCAACATAGCCCAACCACCAGTCATTGTCCCGTGGAGCGAAACAGATACTATGGGGGCATACCAATACAATAAATGAACAACCACAGTGCCAGTGTCCCATCCCCGCTTATCTGTGACATCATGTCCATGTAGGGCTGCTCCAGTTCCACGACCCTCGCAGTTCTCGCCGCAGGATGATGCGTCGGCAGTCACTATGCCACAAGGTGGACATCGCCAAGTCACTCCTGGTCATCCATATTCCGTTGATCAGCATCCTCCCGGCTTTCTGACTGATCCTCCGGCTTGTCTCGGGCCCACTTCTTCAAGGCTTTTTGCAGTTCCACAGGGTCCGTGAAGATATGAGAGTGGCCCTGCCTGTTGACCCGCAGCTTGGCCGGGTACAGCATGGCGTAATCGAGCCCCATGTCTCTGAGTCGTTTCTTGTGTGGCGCAAAATGTTTGCGCGCCTCCTGTACCCGAGCCGTGAAATCCGGGAAAATGGAGATCACTGATCCCTCGAAGTGCAGATCGCCCTTGGACCGTGCCAGCCGGAGTGCCGTGTCCCTGTCTCTGTAATTCAATAACTTCGCTATTATCGGCCTCGGAGGGAGGCCCGGATTAGGCTTCGGACCCAACGATCGGTGTGCACGTTCAACCACAAACATCGCTGAAAACACTCCTTCACCCAGCAGCTTGGTGAGCAAGTTTTCCACGAATAACTCCATTCTACCGGTCTGAGTGGTCTCCGGCAGGCCAAGTATGCGAAGGTTACAGCGACGGGACCTTGCTTCTAAATCCTCCGTTTTGTCCTGCAGAGACCTGATCAATGTCTCCGCCCTGCGTCGCGCCGTGTCCAAGTCCGTTTGAGCCTCCTCCACCTCTGTTATGCGCCTTTCCGCCATGTCGTGTCTCTCCAAGTGCTTATCTAGTCGTTCCGCCATTCGGTCCATTCTGTAGGACATGGCGTCCATTTTCGTACCCAGCGCCGTGAAGTTCGCCTGTATGTTTAGTTCCATGGTTCTAAGCATTGATTTTATATCCGCGTTGTCCTCCGGCTGTTCACCCGCTGTCTGCACCTCGTCTTGCCGAGCCTGGGGGCTCAGCACCGGCACACGTCGCTGTGCAAAAGGGAGCTTGCTTTGGGTTCTGTCTCCCTTCCCCATGCTTCCCTGCGTTCTGCGGTGTTGGCGCACCCGCGCGGAGGAAGACCAGACCCCGAAAACCGCTGCTGGCGCGACCGTCGCACTCAGGAGAGCTTCCCCCCCCAAGTAGGGGTCTCAGCTGAGCCGGTAGGGCCGCAGGACCGTCCCCGCCTGAGCCGTGTGTTCTGCAGGTCTCTTGGCAAGGCCTAGGCCACGTGTGTAAGGCCCTTAGTCGCAGATCCAGTGAGGTGAGCGAGGGGCGGGAGAGCAGAGGGGGCGCGCCGTCCCAACTTTGCTGTGCACCGGCCTCCAGAGATGAACAGGTCCCTGTCCGGGGGTTCAAATACCGCCTCACATCCGAGGTAGGGAGGGGGGGCCGAAAGGGCTATCGCGCCTCTCAGGTACCTTGCAATGCGCTCACCCTGGATTAGCCGCTCCGTGTGCCCTCGGCTCCCGAGTCTGATATAGGCCCCACGCACTCCCCACACTCCCCGCGCCGCCTCACCGTCCGGTCGAATCCGCAGCACAGGCAGCCGGAGTCACCGACGTGTTCTCTCCGTCCAAATGCCGACCTCAGCAGGAGGTCCGATCTCCCCCCGCGCCTGCTCCCAGGCGCCGCCGCACGTCTCTGCACGCAACCCGGACTCGCAGCCACCTGAGTCCGCGGATCACGGGCCCTCGCACCGCCGAAGTCCGCAGCCTCTGCAACGTCATCGGGGCAGTAAGGATCTCTCCCAGGACGGGTCCGCTTGTCCACCTCGCAGTCCGCAACACACTGGGGTGTCGGGGGAGTATCAAGGGTTAGGTTGATGCAGGATTATTCAGGATAATGAATTGGTGCCGAAGGAGCCCAGGGACTATGCGGCCATTTTCCGCGGCTGCTAGCTCCGCCCCCCCATTTCCTGAATATTTCTATATCAAAAAGACACTCTCCCCTTAATAGATCTGGTTTTGACTGAGCATAAACCAAATTTGATGGTAAATTGCCTTCAGAGAAACTAGTATCAGATTTTGTACTGTTGTCTGCAATGTAAATCTCTGCAATTTGGCCTCAAAGGAACAATCTGCAGCATCAAGCGCGGTGCTGAAAGTAAAGATGTTGCAGGTTAAATAGTTACTGGACCAGATGTCGACATCGAAACCAACAAAAGAGGCACAGATGGCATCGAGGACAGGTCTTTCAACGATTGATCCGCCAGAGGATCCTCCTTGGAACCCTGGAGCCCAGAGGCATGCCCAACGGATCCAGAACATTGCCAAAGATAGAGTCTATAGCCTTCTTAAGCTGCTGGAGCTGATCTGGTGTAGATACCTTACCGGATGGGAGTTGGATGGCAAGGATGTTGAGGGTTCAACCAACACAGGGGAACATCTCTGTCCCGAAATCACAGGTACCTCAGGAGACTCCGAATGGCGGGAAAGATGAGTGGCTCCACATAGGAGAGACATGCTTGCTCTTCTGCTTCTTATAACTCTTCCTGGATGTGCTTGACTTTGATGAAGCTCTATCTAATTAGCGACCTCTATATGGTAAGCAAGATAGTCTACTTGATATTAGCCGAGATCGACATGCCATTGACATCAAACGACAATGATTCTTCAACTTCCTCAACTACATTACTGCGACCTTTGTCTCTCAGTCCCTGATCATCATCTTGCCATACAACAAACATGACTGAGTCACCAAAAACACCATAAAAATAGGTTGTGTGAATATGTGATTAAAAGCAGTCGGTCAACGGTCCTACATGATTTAAAACTCAATGGTTTAGGTGACATTGGCATTCAATGTAATTTCTAGTAGAAATTACAAGATAACTGTTGAATGACAGTTGAAGTACTGGCTCCACGCCAGTTGGTACAAAAAAAAAAGGAACTGACACCACCACAAGCAGGTGACCTATATATACACTGAGGCTAAAATCAAGTACGTAAGAGACAGTTGTAAGCAGGGCCGTGGCATTGTACAACATCACCTGTCGGTGCTGGGGGACATTGCTTCACAAAAGTTTTCTGGATCTGGTCTGACACCTGGAGGTATTCAAAAGATCATGAATCTGTGGTTACAATTCTCCTTGCTAAGGAGGACTGCACTACTAAACTCTTGGGAGGGGAATGCAGGGTCAAGACTGTGGTATCTCCTGGAGCCAGGCGATGGCGGCAGGACACTTGGGGGTTTACTGGATCTCCTGAAAAGGGCCTGGACCAGGCATCCAGGACGACGTCTGGAAGGGCCTCAATAAACGGAAGCATGGGTTCTGAGCTAGTCTATCCTGGCAGAAGGACTCCTATTACTAAGCTAGTTTTTACTTCCATCACTATGAGCTAGAGTTCAAGGGGGTCGCCACTCACCCGATCACATTACAAAAGACATACTTTCCTCGTGGCCAGACCAAAAGTAACTAAAGCAGTGTCAGGGGATGTGTTAGCCCGCTGGTGTACCCCAACTCCTCATACCCGTTTCATTTGGAGAAACCCTGGGCAATCTCATTGGTGGGGTCAAAGACCCCATATTAAGCCTCTTCTTTGAATTTAGTACACAAAGAAAGTGGTATTGCGTCAGAGCAGAAAGGTTGCCCAGGTGTGCCGGTCTCTAAATCGGACGGCCTGTATGAGGCTCCATCTCAGAGATTGAAAGGATGATTGGATCATTACTTGGAGTCTGTGACACTGAAACATCAAACGTCAGCGAAGACCATCGAACTGGAATGGGGCATCTGGAATGGGGCTTGGGATTGGTCTGGATCCAGGGACAGCTCCGGAAGGTCTGACCTATGTCAGTGGAGGACCTGCCAACAGTAACCTGATTGAAGTATCTCCCGACTCCATGCGGCTCAAAGGCGCTCCAGAGGGAGTTAGTTACTCCAAGATACAGGACATCGTCATGTAAAACTCTTGAAATTGGGCAGGAGTCGCACCAGTGCCCAGAAAGTCAAGAAGCTGATTTGGCGCCAGCTCTGCAAGAGGTGTGTGGGAGAGGGGCCTCGAGGTGTGGAGGTTGTCTGGTGCTCCTTTTGGAGATTTGAAGTGACATGGTGTAGGAAATGGCCCCTTTTGCATGGTTGGCTCCCACTTTTTGTCTGATGTTGATGCACTTTGACTAAGTGTGCCCTGGGTTCCTGCCAACCAGGTACCTAGGGCCAATGTTTTTTCCTGAAAACTGTACAGTTGCAACCCCTATTGACAATTATCTGGCCACATGCAAGTCCCCTGTAAAAGGTACCAAGGGCATTGTGACCAGGGAAGGCCTCTAAAGACTGCAGCACTTATTATGCCACCCTTAGAGGCCTTGTATCTTTACACATACTGTTCTTGCAGACTGCTTTTTTTGGTGCAGAACAAAGCGAAGTCGACATGGCACACAACCATGCCTACAATCCACTGCCTATAGCATTGGTAAGCCACCCTCTAGCTGGGTGCACTATACCACTGGTGAGGGTACAGGTGCATGAGCCCTGTACCCCTACAGTGTTCCAGTGTTCAAGTCCATTCTTAGACATTGTAAGTGCAGTAAAGCCATGAAGAGTAAACGGTCTGGGAGCTTGTAATTACGAACTTCACAGCACCATAATGGCTTCACTAAAATCTCAGCACATTACTGATGCCAGTGTGAGATTTAATGCCAAAAACACTCAGAGGGCATTTTAGAGATGCCCCCTGAAAAACGACCTAATTCTAGTGTCCTGGCTGCTTGCTAGCTGCCACCCCAGACATGTTTTTGAACCCCTCGGTCAACAGCCTCCCACTCTCTGGGTCTTAAAACAAAGCACATCCTGGGCAGAGGTGCCAAGCCTCCTCCCCCAGGATGGGCTAGGTCCACGAAGGGGAAGCTTCAAAGGCTTGCCCCCTTTGTGAGCGGACTCTGCTCCCAGCAACTGGTCCCCACCAGTTCTGACCCCCACTTTGGGCAGGAGAATCAGCAGGAAAACCAAGATAGGAGGAAAGGTGAAGCACAACTCTCAGTCCCCAACATCTTTAAGATGGGGGCACCCAGCCAACCAGAGTGAGGCTTATGCCCCCTCCCACTGGAGGGTGGCATATAGGGGGTGTACCCAACCCAAGGAAGGGACCGATTGATCTCAACCTGTACCTACCTGAAATATCCCTACATTTAGTATTTAGGAGCAACCCCAAACCTTGCCTCCTCAGACAAGAAAGAAGCAGGACCGAAGAGCCGTGGTGAAGGAAGAAGAGGAGGACACCAACTGACTTGGCCCTAGCCCTACCAGCCTGTCCCGACCTCAACCTGCTCCAGTGGAATCCCGGTGTGTCCTGCAGCCAGCAGCACACTGAGACTGGTGGTCCTGCCCTGCCTTCCATAAAAAGACTTTGATTCCAGTGAGCACCTTAATTGCTCACCAACAGACTCTGGCTCCGGCCAAATCTGCGAGTCTGTACTTGACGCCTGCGGCCTGAGTTTGAGTGGCCTCCCCCCAAGAAGAGGTCTCCCCAGTGATCCTAAATGGGGATCCAGTAATCCCTGACCTGGCTCAAGCCTTTTGATGATGCTTACAGTCCCTCTCTGGAGGATCTCCCGACTGGAGCCAGTAAGGAAAACCCGACACCAAAAGACACCCCTACAACCAATGCCTATGGCCTTGGGTGGCCCAATAGACGGTGTACCAACATCCCTCAACATCTCAACTTACTTCTCTAACCATTGGTCGCATCCAGAAGATCTTCGTGCCTGCAGTGTTTGTTCTGACCCGAGCTTCCTCATTAAAAACAACAAGGCTCCCGACGTGGATCCAGTACCCTGCACCCGGCCACCCCTGTGCCGCTGTGGGTGCACCTTGTGGGCCATCCTGGCTCTCCGTTTGCCCTAAGCTAAACCCTAAGAGCTTTGCTCCCACATCCAAGTGGCATGCCGGTGCTTAGCCACCAACCGGAGTCCACCTATCCCCCATTGGATAACATTGGGCTCCAGCACTCTGCACCCGGCCACCCTAGTGCCACTGAGGGTGCTCTTTGAGTGCATTTCTGATATCCTCTGCTACATTTACTTAAGCCATATATTTTAGTAAGTTAATCCCTGAATATTTTCTGGCAACATGTGGTCTAAAGACTTTGGAGACTTTCCTTGCCCTTATAACCTCTCAATGTGTCGAGGTGTTAAAAATATTGTTGTGTTGTCATTCTGGATCAACATCTCATTGTCGGTTAAAGACTGGTACAAACGATTTTTAGAGCCAGAGGATGCTCTGAGTTCAAGCATATCATTATCCATCTATTCCTTATGGGCTTATAAGCCGTGGATCTGCAGATTTCCGTAGAAGGCCACCAACCTTAAAAGGGAGGGATTCATGAGGATAGTCTGCATCAGACACAATTGATGGAAGCAGTGCTGAACCAATTGATCCTCTGAACATTTATGATGATGTGTGCAGTCTTCGCTTTAGAACTGTTGCTATGCCTAAAGGCAAGGACCCCAGAAACTGTTACCTCGGAGTCGTTTTGAGAAAGTTCTTGGAAATCAGGCATCACTTCTGCTGCGTAGTTAAGTCTTTCCTGAGAAGTATACACTTTTGTTTTTAATATGGCATCCCTCCCAGATACTGTATCCCTTGTGTTGGTGTGTCTTTGAATTTTTCGAAATGTACACGCAGACCTAGCTGTTTAACCAGTTAAGGTGCTATACGAAAATTCACTAGTGCTTTATGTTGTTAGTTGGCTTTCAGGAGCTAATCATCCAAATAAAGGTACTAACATAAAAAAATAAAAAATAAAGCTTTTCTACTGAGATGCGCAGACCCCACATCAATACATTTAAAAAACATTTGGCGCTGTTCAAAAGCCAAATGGCAGGACCTTGTGTTGTGCTTCTGGACAAGAGGTATATGAAAGTATGCATCCTGAACATCCAAGCACATACAGTTCCCTTAACATATTTACAGGATTATTTGATTTTGTATCAGCATCCTGAAGCTTTCTTTACCCACTTATGAGCTGTTAAATTCAAGATGGGCCTATAAATTTACACTTTTCTCATCAAGAAGTCCATAAAGTTTTTACGTTGTACTTTTGTTTACATAGGATTCTTGCTATTGTTCTTGTCTTTTGTAGAGTCCTTGCTTCCATTCTGGGGTTGATGGTTACAACGGGAGACGACCTTTACATCGTGGTCATCAGACCGCGATGCCATTACGACGACATATTCGCTTACTGCTTTGATGGTGGTGCCCCAGATAACACAAATCATTTTGCTCTGCCATACAACTATGCTGTTTATTTGGTAGTGCGATTAATACATTTGGACATCTTTTCTTAACTGATGTGAATTCAGTGGAATGTCAACCCTTAAAAGAACAGGGCATTTTGCTTTGGCAGTGTATTTCTAAAAAAGCAGCTTTTGACAGTTGAAGGAGCGTCACCTAGTAAGCGTTCATAGTGTGAATTGCTGTAGATTCACACGCTCTGCACACTCTTTCTATCTAGTGTTAGACTTGCAAGTTGTTTTTCTTTGAGGAGGCGTTTCGAGTCATGAGGTGTGGTATGTCCACTCCCTTCCATAGCAATGCACATGAAAAGCTTCTGCATTGTTAGATGATGTAGATTTTTGGAAAAAGGTTCTTTAAACTGTTTGGTCAACTTTAACCTGTTGATGAGCTAGTATATCCACCTAGTAGTTACTTTGTGAAAGAATGTGGCATTGAACTTGTAGCTTATTTGCAGATGTTAGCTATGGAGAATATTCCCTAAGAAAGCCTCTGTTGCTCCTTTCTTACGTATGGAGTATGCAGTGGGAGGGGCGAGTAGGTTTTTATTTTTTGCTTTGAAGTAGCAGGTCTGGATACATTTAATTAACCTAGCAATTCAGGCTTTTGATATTGGGTGACCTTAAAGAGGTGTAGCAAAAGTGATTTAAAAAAAAAATTGTTGAGTTTTACAGAAAGGTTTGATCCTGTCAATGTATTTCATTCGGACTTTCTTTACATTAAGGGTTAGAAGGACCCTTTTCGCTATGGAGTATGATTGAGGGAAAAAGACTAGAAGCTCAATTGAGAAGGGGAGGAGAAACAACCTTAGGGCGAAAGGTAGGATTGTTTCTAAGGACAAACCTATTTGCTCGCACCTGGATGAAAGGTTCTTGTAAACTAAGGCTTGCAGTTTACTAATACACCTCAATGAGGTTATAGGTATGAGGAAGAACATTTTTACTCATCCTGTAAGCATCTGTTTGTAGCATGTAGTGGTGTAGATTTACATGCTGTGCATAGTCTTGCCATCTAGTATAGGGATTGGACGTATATAACATGCTTTTCTTAAAAAAAGTCTTACAAGTCAAAACGTATAGTGACTTCTCCTATAACTGGTAATGTGCATTGGCATTGCCTCCATTGTTAAGATTGTTTTCCCGCGTAGCGGGTGAGGACGGAGATGGAGCATAAATCGTGCAGGAAGATGGCCTTGCAAGAAAAAAAAGAGGAAAGACAGAAAATAAAAGCAATAAGGGATCTGCAACAACTGAAGGCGTCTGGGGCGGAGGTTGGACGCACATGAATCTGCAACTCTACATGCCATGAACAGATGCTTACGGGGTAAGTAACATTTTCTCTTTGTGACATGTGGAGCTGTAGAAACACATGTTCTGCATAGAATGTAACAAAGTTCCCTCCTCCCCCGCTCCAAGCAGTGGCAAGCCAGAGGTTGTTGCAGAAGATAGCCAGGCCCACATGAGCTTGTTGGGTTCCCAGGACATCCACACAGTAGAGTTTGGTGAGGACCAGGTAGCTACCTTACAGATATCCGCTATTGGGATATTACATAGAAAACCATTGAAGCTGCTTTACCGGTAGGATGAGGCCTGGGTGGAATAGGGAGCTGTCTTTTGGCCTTGGCATAGCAGGTTTGAATGTACTTGGCTAGCCAGGGAGCTATCGCTGCTTTGGAAATGGAAGTGCTTTTGTGTGGTTTAGTGTAGGCTACAAAAAGGTTTTCGAGTTTTAGGAAAAACTTTGGACCCATCAATATAGTACATGGGGGCCCATCTTTACATCGTGTGTGGAGAGTTCTTTCCGGTATTGAATCTGGATGTGGAAAGAACACTGGGAGTTCAATTGTTTGGTTGACATGGAAAGGAGAGACTACCTTAGGTACAAACTTTGGGTTAGTTCTAAGCACTACCTTGTCAGAGTGTGTACCTTAAAAAAGGTTCCTCCAGCATGAGAACTTGAATCTTGCTCACACATCTGAGGGAAGTAATTGCAACTAAAAATGCAACATTCCAAGCCAAAAAACTGGACGGGGTAATTGTGGAGGGGATCAAAAGGGATTCCCATGAGCCTACTAAGGCCTACATTAAGATTCCAGGAGGGACTGGGGGTACCCAATTGGGGGATAACCTTGTTAAGTCCTTCCATGAAGACTTTAATGACTGGGGCTCTGAATAATGGAGGTTTTCCTGTCCTGCAGGTATGCTGCTACCGCAGCTGAATGGAAGTGTAAGCCAGGTCTGAGCATTGTAAATGAAGTAGGTAGCAGAAAATGCCTTGCACAGCTGGTTTGAGTGGATCTGTGTGTTTGGAGAGATAAAAGTGGACAAACCCTTTCCACTTTGTATAGCGAGCTTGGGTAGTGAGACGGCAAGCCTCAGAGGACGGACATTCACTCAATTGGTTAACTGAGATACCCAAATTCTAGGACCTCAGGAACCAGATCACTAGGTTAAGCTGCCTGGGATTGGGGTGGCGGCCCGTGCCCTGGTGTTTAGTGAGACGGTCCGGCTGTAGGAATCTGGCTCTGTATGTACTATACCAAAGTAAGGTATAGTGTGCACAGAGTCCAGTGGATTTCCAGAGGCTTCCAGAGGCTAAAGTAGATAACACTAAAAGCTCTGTGGTAGTGTGGTCAGGCAGTTAGGCTTATCAGAGGGCTGTGTTAAGTATTTGTTGTACACACTCAAGCAAGAAATGATGTCACACACTCAAAGACTGAATCCAAGACCGATTGTTTTGTATAAAACGTTATTACGTTATTTTAATTTTAGAACCAAGAGGAACTCAGTTGCAGGTAAGTGACAGTTTCAAGAATAGCAGTAACACTTTTCAAAATGCAGTAGGAATTGTTTTGCAAGGCAGTAAAAATGATTTAAAGTAATAGAAATACTTTTATATTTTCAACCAGTAAGAGTAGGCGGCCGGGTGCAGAGGTCACAGGGCTCAATGTTAATCAATGGAGATTGGGGGCACCCACAAGAGGTGCTGGTTCCAGGTAAGTAAAGGTGAGCACTGGGGACCACAAGGCAGCACCAAAGCTACACCACCAGCGGTGCAAATCAGTCGCAGGCGCCCAATGGTCTTCAATGGGGAATCTCGGTTGCACAGAGAGGCTGCAGGCTCCGACCAGGAGGCTGGATGAAGGTGGATGCAGGTGACCACCAGCTGGACAGGTAAGTTGGGATGTAGAGGGAGGTCTGGGCACTGTTGGTTGGGCTCCACAAGGCCGGGGGATTGAGGATGAAGGGGTACATTTTGGTGTTGAATGTTCTTTGTCGGAGCCGGTCGCGACCAGGAGGACCCTTTGTGTAGAGGCTGCAGGCAACTTGGTGGAGTCCAGGAGAGTTCAGCCACCGATGGAGTCAATCATTGGGGACACGTCACTGAACAGGTAAGCCACTCACACTCGGGCTGTGAGCGTCAGGTGCAGAGTCGGCAGGGGTCGCTGATCCGCTTGATCTGGAGTCCTTACAGTTGGAGTTTTCTGGACAGGGAGATCCTCGAGAGATCTGGTCTTTGTTGAAGGGTGGTAGTCTTTCTGGGGCTCTTGGACGTTGCTGGCCACAGTACAGGCGCTTTTTTGCAGGGTCTTGGAGCAGGAGACAGGCCGTTAGGGTTGTGGCCAAATCAGTAGTCATCTTCTTCCTTTTATTAGTATGCAGGAATCGGGGGAGCAAGGTTCAGGGGTGCCCCTAAATACAGAATTAAGGGGCGCTACAGGTACTGGCAGCTGGTAGCTAGTGGGCTACTTGCCTTTAGAGTGACTACACCCTCTGTATGTTCCCTCCCTTTGGGGAGGGGCATCCCCTAACCTCATTGGGTAGAATCCTTCCATTCAAGATGGAGGATTTCCTAAGGAGGGGGGTCGCCTCAGTCCAAGGCACGTTAGGGGTGTTCCTGGCAGAGAGAGGACACACCTCTCCTGAATACTAATTTTCCTACTGACCTTGTTGCCAAAAGTGGGGCTTGGTCAGGGAGGCAGGCCTCTCCACTAGCTGGAGAGGCCCTGGCTAGCATACCAAAGGCTAGGAAGCCTTTGAGGCTCACCACCCTGAATGCTGTTATTGCTTGGGGGTAGGTGTGAAGCACTTCCACCCCAAGTATCCTTTGTCCCTCACCCACGAGAGCACACGGGCTCCCACCTCAGGGGGTCAGAAACATGTCTCTGTGTGGCAGGCTGGTGCCTTCTTGTAGGAAGCTGGCTTTGTATATACTATACCAAAATGAGGTATAGTGTGCACAGAGTTCAGTAGAACCCCAAAGGTAGCCAGAGGTGAAAGTAGATAGCACCTTACTCTCTGTTTGTGATAGTGTGGGCGTGCAGTAAGGCTTTATCAGAGGGTAGTGTTAAGCAGTTGTTGTACACACTCAGGCAGCAAATGATGTCACACACTCAAATACTGAACTCAGACCAATTTGTTTGTATCAAAAATATTATTGTGTTATTTTATTTCTTAGAACCAAGCCAAACCTGGTGCAGGTAAGTGAAATAAATGCTTTGCAAAATCTTATGAAATGTTTACAATTGAAAACAAGTTCAAATGCAGTTGATTGAATTACAGGTAAGTCAAGGTTTCAAAATTACTTTTCGGGTTACTATGTGCGTTAATTTTTAGATTACATTTGCTAATCAGTGTCATGTGCATAGATATTACACTGATACATTTCCTAGACAAAAGGTAAGGAATACACTTTTAGTACACTGACAGTTCTTCAATGTTCAAACAAACCATCTCCACACTTAGAACAATTTTCAAGGAAAAACAGTCAATGTGTTCCTATGGAGAAAAATTAAGTTAATGGTTTGCAGGGAAGTACTGTTTTGTGGGAGTTGGTATTCTAGGGTAAGAACCAGGGTTCCCTCAGGGTCAATGAGGCACTCTTGAAACACCCTCAGTGGCACTAGGGCGGCCGGGTGCAGAGTGCTGAGGCTCAGTGTTATCCAATGAGGGATAGGTGGCCTCCGGTTGGTGGCTGCTCACGAGCAGGACACAGGGTTGTGGGAGCAAAGCTTCTGATGTTAGGTTCAGGGCAAAGGGGGATCCGAGTTAGCACCCAAAGTACACCCGCAGGGTGGCAGCTGGGTGCAGGGTGCTGGATCGATGCCGGGAGCCCTGTTGATTTCAATGGGGATTCTCCGGTTGCAACAAAGATTGCAGGCTCGGGAACGAAGATCTTCTGGAGGTGACCACTGGCTGGAGAGGTAAGTTGGGATGCCTGGGGATGCTGGGACACAGTCGGTTGGGCCACCGGGTGCAGGGGTGTCTTTAGGCATCGGGTTTTCTTACCAGCTCCGGTCGGGGGGATCCTCCAGAAGGAGGCTGCAGGCTTCGCTTGGAGTTTCAAGGCAGGTCGGAGATCACAAGATCTCAGATCAGGATCACTGGGGAGATCTCCTCGTGGTGTTGAACTACTCGAACTCGGGCGGTGGGCGTTAGGTGCAGAGTGGTGCAGACTCATGGTTTTGGCTGGAGTCTTGAGTCTGTTGGTGAGCAAATCCGGTGCTCACAGGAGACAAAGTCTTTAGTTTTGAAGGCAGAGCAGGTCCTTTGGTTCCTTGAGGCTGCTGGCTACACCGAGATTTTGCTGGAGCAGGTTTGAGCTGCGGACAGGCCGGTAGGGCTGGGGACAAGTCAGTGGGCATCTTCCTCTTCTTAGTTCTAGCACGGTTTCTTTGGTCCTCCTTTTCTTGTTGATTCCTGTCTGAGGAGGCAAGGTTCAGTTTGGCCCCTAACCACTAGATTTAGGGGTGTTACAGGTAAGTAAAGGTTGGGACCAATGGGTTCCTTCATTGGGGTGGGTACACCCCCTAGTATGCCACCCTCCAGTGGGAGGGGGCATATGTTTCATTCTGGTAGGCTTGGTCCCCCATCTGCAAGCTGGCGGGGACTGAGAGTTGTGCTTGACCTCGCCTACCCCACCCGAGGGGTGAGGTTGGCAAAGGAGGGCACACCTCCCTTCCTCACTTGGTTTTCCCTTTGATTTTCCCGCCCAAAGTGGGGGTCAAAACTGGTGGGAGCCAGTTGCTGGAAGCAGCAAAGGGCTGGGGTAGCTCACAAAGGCAGCAAGCATTTGAAGCTTCCCCTTTGTGGACCCTGCACATTCTGGGGGAGGAGGCTTGGCACCTCGTCCCGGGATGTGCATTGTTTCAGACCCCCAGAGCAGCAGGCTCTAGACCCTGGGGTCCTGAAACCTGTCTGGTGGTGGCAGTTGGCGAGCAGCCACTCAGCCTGGACACTAGTGTTAGGTCGTTTTTCAGGGGGAATCTCTAAGATGCCCTCTGAGTGCATTTTTCATTAAATCCAACACTGGCATCAGTGTGGGTTTAATGTGCTGAGAAATTTGATAACACACTTCTTAGTTTTCAGTTAAGCCATTATGGTACTGTGGTGTTTGTAATGACTAACTCACAGCACCATCTACTCTTAATGGCACTACTGCACTTACACTGTCTAAGAATTGACAGACTCTGCAGGGGTACAGGGCTAATGCACCTGTACCCTCAACACTGGTATAGTGCTCCCAGCTAGAGGGGTGACTGGCCTATGCAAGAGCAGTGGGCTGTAGGCATGGCACACAGGAATGTGTGCCATGCCGACTTCACTTTGTTCTGCACCAAAACCTGCAGCCTGCAAAGGCAGTGTGTGTGTGTGTGTGTGTGTGTGTGTGTGTGTGTGTGTGTGTGTGTGTGTGTGTGTGTAAAGGTACCGGGCCTCTAAGGGTGGCACATGAAGTGCTGCAGCCCTTAGAGGCCTTCCCTGGCCACAGTGCCCTAGGTACCTGTGGTACCATTTACAAGGGACTGACCTGTGGCCAAAAAGTGCCAACTGGGTTTTGTTTTTAATGCTGTTTTAGCAAAAGAACATAGGCCCTGGGTACCTGTTTGGCAGGAACTCAGGGCACACTCAGTCAAAGTATATCAGCAGTTTAGCAACAAGTGGGTGCAACTATGCAAAAAGAGGGCACTTTCGTACACAACTCCACCACCTCCCCCCCATACGAAAGAGGATGAGGCTAACCTTTCCCTAGAGAGTCTTCACTGTCAAAGTGGAAGAACCTGGAAGGTCCATCTGCATTGCCATGGGCAGTCCCAAGTCTGTGTTCCTCTATAAAGTTAATTCCCTGTAAGGAGATGGACCACCTCAAAAGTTAAGGATTTTTCACCTTTCATTTGCATTAGCCATTTCAGACATCTGGGGTCAGTTTGAACTAGGAAGTGAGTACCAAACAAGTATGGTCTCCGATTCTTCAGGGACCACACCACAGCAAAGGCGGCCCTCTCAATGGCACTCCAACACTGCTCCCTGGGGAGAAGCCTCCTGCTTATAAAAGCAACAGGTTGGTCTTGGCCTTCATCATTGGTCTGGGATAGGAGCGCTCCTAGCAATAGCTCAGAGGCATCAGTCCGTACTATGAACTGCTTGGTATAGTCTGGAGCCTTGAGAATTTGTGCTCAGCACATTGCCTCTTTCAGAGTGTCAAAAGCCTATTGCTAGCTAACTGTTCAGTTTACGTTTTTGGGCATCTTCTTGGAGGTGAGTTCTGCGAGGGAAGTCACAATGGACCCACATCCCTTCACAACCCTCCTGTAGTACCCAGTCAAGCCAAGGAATGTCCTGACTTGGGTCTGGGTTGTTGGAGCTACCCAGTCCAGGATGGCCTGGATCTGGGGCTGTAAGTATTGCACTTGGCCTCCACCAACAAGGTGGCCCAAGTATAACACTGTTCCCTGCCCTATCTGGCATTTGGATGCCTTGCTAGTTAGGCCTGCAGTTTGCAGGGCTTTCATAACCTTCCCCAGGTGGATCAGGTGATCCTGCTAGGTGGAGCTAAAGACAGCAATATCATCTAGATATACTGCACTAAAGGACTCCAATCCAGCATGGACCTGATTCACCAACCTTTGGAAGGTGGCAGGGGCATTCTTTAAACCAAAAGGCATAACAGTAAACTAATAATGCCCATCAGGTGTAGCGAATGCTGCCTTTTCTTTTGCTCCCGGTGCCATGCCAATCTGCCAGTACCCTGCAGTTACGTGAAAGGTACTTAGAAATTTGGCTGTACCCAATTTTTCTATCAACTCATCTGCTCTTGGGATAGGGTGAGCATCTGTATTGGTGACAGAGTTGAGCCCTCTATAGTCCACACAGAACCTCATTTCTCTCTTCCCACCCTGAGGTTTGGGGGATAGAACCACTGGGCTGGCCCAGGGGCTCTCAGAGGGTTCAATAACCCCTAACTCCAGCATCTTGTTGACCTTCGCTCCGATGCGCTCCTTATCTTGATCAGACTGTCAATAGATTTTGTTCTTGACAGGTACACTGGCCCAGTGTTCAATTCATGGGTACACCAATTTGTCTGACCAGGGGTTAAGGAAAAAAGACTTGCTTGCAGTCAGCCTGCTGTTGGGCAGAGAGAGTGTCTGAGTAGACAACTCCATCCACTGACCCATCTTTGGGGCTGTAAGAGAAAAGGTCAGGGAAAGGTTCACTCTCTGTCTCCTGATCCCCATCAGTCACATTCAGCACAGTGATGTCAGCCCTGTCATGGAAAAGTTGAAGGCGGTTCACATAGATCATCCTTTTAGGGGTCCTGCTTGTGCCCAGGTCAACCAAGTAGGCGACCTCACTTTTCTTTTCTAAGATGGGGTAAGGGCCACTCTATTTGTCCTAGAGAGCCCTTGGTGCCACAGGCTCCCAAACCCACACCCTTTGCCCTGGTTGGAACTCCACCAGTGCAGCGTTTTGATCATACCAGTGCTTCTGGCCGGCCTTCAGATTCTTGGAAGCTTTTTCCATGTACTCTGCCATTCTGGACCTTAGGCCTAGTACATAGTCCACAATGTCTTGTTTGGGTTCTTGGAGAGGCTGCTCCAAATCCTCTTTTACAAGACAGAGTGTTCCCCTAACAGGATGGCCAAACAGAAGTTCAAAGGAGGAAACCCCTGCTCCTTTCCGAGGCACCTCCCTATAGGCGAAAAGCAAGATTGGTAAGAGGACATTCTATCTCCTTTTGAGCTTTTCAGGGAGCCCCATAATCATGCCTTTCAATGTCTTGTTAAACCTCTAAACAAGACCATTGGTTTGTGGGTGATAGAGTGTAGTAAACGTGTACTGCACTCCACACTCTTTCCACATGTGTTTTAGGTAAGCAGACAAAGTTTGACCCTTTGTCTGAAAGTACCTCTTTAGGAAACCCTACCCTGGTGAAGATACCAATGAGGGCCATGGCTACTGCAGGAGCTGTAGTAGTCCTAAGAGGACTCGCTTCAGGATACCTGGTGGCATGATCCACTACCACCAGTATGACGTTGTTTCCTGTTACTGTGGGAGGTTCAAGTGGACCCACTATGTCCACACCTACCCTTTTAAAGGAAACACCAACCACTGGTAGTGGGATTAAGTGGGCCTTTGGGTGTCCACCTGTTTTGCCACTGGCTTGACAGGTGATACAGGAGCTGACAAACTCCTTTACCTTCTGAGACATCTGGGGCCAGTAAAAGTGGTTAACTAGCCTTTCCCAGGTTTTGGTTTGGCCCAGGTGTCCAGCTAGGGGAATGTCATGAACCAAAGTTAGCAAGAACTCCCTATACTTCTGAGGCACTACCATTTTCCTAGTGGCGCCAGGGTTGTGGTCTCTGGCCTCAGTGTACAGTAGTCCCTCCTCCCAGTAGACTCTGTGGGTACCACTGACATCTCCCTTTTCCTGTGTACCAGCTTGCTGCCTCAGGTTCTCCAGAGTTGGACAGGGCTGCTGTCCAAGGCACAGCTCTTCCCTAGTGGGTCTCACTGGGCATAAGAGCTCAACCTGGTAAGGGTCAAGTTCCATAGGCTCAGTTCTCTCTGGGGCTTCCAAGTCCTCTCCCTGAGGAGACGGGTCCTGATCCTTTTGGGGCCCTTTTGAAGACTCAGGCTTTTTATCTTTGGGATTCTCTACCCATTTCCTCTTGGGAGGATTTGTAACCCCTTTCTTTTGGTCACCCCCAGTGGCAGTTTTTGTTACCCTTGTCTTGACCCAGTGGTCTGCCTTCTTTCCCAATTCTTGGGGAGAAATTAGACCTAGATCTACCAACTGCTGATGTAACTTTTCATTAGTGTGATTACTTAAAATATGTTCTTTCATAAACAAATTGTAAAGTCCATTGATATCATGCACATTATTTCCAGTTAACCAATCATCTAGTGTCTTAACTGAGTAGTCAACAAAGTCAATCCTGGACTGATTTGGGGTTTTGTGAGCCCCCCTGAATCCTTCTATATTAGCCAGGTGTGAGTCCAAAGCCCTCTATCAGAATGTTTTTCATGAGATCATAGGATCCAGCATCTGCCCCTGTAGGGGGCAGGAGTCTGTCCCTGCAGTTACCAGAGAACAGTTCCCAAAGGATTGCCCCCCAGTGTGACTTCCTCACTTTTCTCATTTCACAGGCCCTCTTAAAGGCTGTGAACCATTTTGTGATATCATCACCATCTTCATATTTAGGGACAATCGCTTTAGGGATTTTAGGATCATAAGATTGCTCTTTATCCTTATTTAGTAAATTGCTGCCACCAATGATGGGAGCTAAGCCCATCTCTGCTCTCTCTTTCTCTAGAGCCAAGAGTCTGGTCTCTAGATCCAATCTTTTTGTCAACCTTACTAAAAGGTTGATCTCCTTATTGAGGCTGTCCTCAATGAACTCAGAAGCACGTGACCCACCTGTTTGGGATCTAGGTACTGTGAGTTATATTCTTACAGTCAGATCACTGGGGCCCTTCTTACCCTATGAAGTGGAGGAGAGGAGGGTAGTTAACCTCGTCCCCTCCCTCTTCTTCTTCCTCTGCAAAGTCGTCACCATTCCCAGAAGGATGGTCCTTAGCATACCCGGCCAACAGCTTCTGGAGTTTTCGTTTGGAGGGATGGGACCCCATGTTATTATTAAACTTGCATAGAGACCTTACTCTGTAAATTCGAAGTGGAGATAAGGGGTGTGGTAAGCTCCTCAACCATATTCTCTATCTATGTCATTGTTATTTTCACTAACATCTGGATTCTTAAGAGACACTGGAAAAGAAAAACTTCTAACCCCTCTTACCCCAACTAAAGGGAACTTTTATTTTTCTAAAATTCTAAAGGGACTTAACCAAGGCCCTGAAAAGACTTTTAGCAATTTGGAAAAATGTGTCAATACAAAAATCTGAATTCTAAAGACATTTTAAGAGTCCTGTTATGTGATCAGTAATTTACCAAGTCAGTTTAACAAATGCAAAGTTGTATATCCCCGCCGCTGATCCACCAATGTAGGAAGCTGGCTCTGTATATGCTATACCAAAATGAGGTATAGTGTGCACAGAGTCCAGTGGAACCCGAAAGACAGGCAGAGGTAAAAGTAGATAGCACCTTACTCTCTATTTGTGGTAGTGTGGGCGAGCAGTAAGGCTTTATCAGAGTGTAGTGTTAAGCATTTGTTGTACACACTCAGGCAGCAAATGATGTCACACTCAAATACTCAACTCAGACCAATTTGTTTGTATCAAAAATATTATTATGTTATTTTATTTCTTAGAACCAAGCCAAACGTGGTGTAGGTAAGTTAAATAAAGTCTTTGCTAAATCCTATGCAATGTTTTCAGTTGAAAACAGGTTCAAATGTAGTTTATTGAATTACAGGTAAGTCACGGTTTCGAAATTCCTTTTCAGCTATTTTTCAGATTACTATGTACGTTATATTTATGATTACTTTTGATAATCAGTGTGATATGCCTAGATATCACACTGATACATTTCCTAGACAAAAGGCAAGTAATACACTTTTAGTACACTGACAATTTTTCAATACTCCATACAAACCACCTCAACACTTAGAACAATTTTCAAGGAAAAACAATGTGTTCCTATGGAGAAAAATGAAGTTAATGGTTTGCAGGGAAGTACTGATTTGTGGGAGTTGGTATTCTAGGGTAAGAACCAGGCTTCCCCCAGGGTCAAGGAGGCACTCTTTAAACACCCTCAACAGCACTAGGGCGACTGCGTGCAGAGTGCTGAGGCCCAATGTTATCCAATGGGTGGCAGGGGGCTTCCGGTTGATGGCTGCTCATGAGCAGGCCGGAGGGTTGTGGGAGCAAAGCTCCTGGTGTTAGGTTCAGGGTAAAGGGGGATCCGAGTAAGCACCCAAAGTACACCCACAGTGGCGCAGGGGCGGCTGGGTGCAGGGTGCTGTTTTGGAGTCAGGTGCCCCGTTGATTTCAATAGGAATTCTACAGTTGCAACAAAGACCGCAGGCTCGGGGACGAAGATCTTCTAGAGGTGATCACCATGCTTGGGGATGCTGGGACACCGTCGGTTGTGCCATCCAAGGCCATGGGGAGTCAGGTGCAGGGGTGTCTTTAGGCGTCGTTAGCTCCGGAATGACATCGCCGGAGTACTTAGACGCCGCCCTCGCGCGCTGACGTCAGTTCTGATACACAGCTTTTCCTCGCCAGATACGTAGAGCCATGATAGAACCAACACAGGTGCCATGAAACTAGGGCCCTGAACCCTAGATATCGGTTCGCACAACGGGGAGTATGGGTGGGTCGGTAAGGAATCTATCACTAAATAATGTCTCTTACAGATATATCGTTACACAAGTAGTAACTTGTGCATCTGAAAGAGACACGTTAGTGATAGATTCCTTACCTTAGAATAGATACCCCAGCAATACCAACCCCGGTGGTGGGTCTGCAAACCAATAATCACACCAGAAAGTCCTGGAGGACGGAACGGCCAAAGAAGCCATCCCTCCGGACTTGACTGTCCAGGCAGTAATGTCTCACGAACGTGTGCAGCGAGGCCCACGTAGCTGCCTGACAAATGTCCTGCAAGGGGACTCCTCGGCCCAGGGCAGTAGTAGTCGCCATGGCCCGAGTGGAGTGGGCCCTCAGCCCAACAGGAGGTTCCTTTTTAGCCAAACAGTAACATGCCTGGATGCACAATACGATCCACCGAGAGATGGTCCGCTTGTGCACCGCCCAAGAGTTGGTCATCCACCCGAAACTGGCGTGTGCGATCCAGATAGTAAGAGAGCGCATGTTTTGGGTCCAGACGGTGGAGCCTCTCTTCCTCTTTCGAGGGATGCGGAGGCGGAAAGAAGGTGGGCAAGGTGATGGACTGCCCGATGTGGAAGGCTGTGACTACCTTGGGCAGGAAAGAGGGTCTTGTCCGCAACACAACCTTGTCCGGATGGTCAGAAAGGAAAGGAGGTTTGAAAGAAAGAGCCTGGAGCCCAGGAAAGCAGTCTTCAGAGTAAGAAGACGGAGAGGACAGTTATGAAGTGGCTCAAAGGGAGCGCTCATCAGAAAAGTAAGTACAAGGTACAAGTCCCACTGAGGCATCACGAATGGAACAGGAGGGAACATGTGTGTGATGCCCTTCAAAAACCTATTTACAATTTGGGACTTGAACAAAGATGGCTGATCAGGTAGCCTTAAGAAGGCGGAAAGTGCAGAAAGGTAACCCTTGATAGTGCCCAGAGCGGAGCCCTGCTGGGCAAGAGAAAGAAGTAAGAGGAGAACCTCAGAAAGGGGGGGCAGAGAGTGGATCCACAGCCTTTGCTGTGCACCATGCCACAAATCTGTTCCACCTGCAGGCATATATCGACTTTGTGGAGGGACGACTGGCTGCCAGAATGACATTACACACTTCAGGAGGCAAGTCAAATGGCCTCAACTGTCGCCGCTCAATCTCCAAGCTTGTAGGTGGAGACTGGACAGGTTCGGGTGGAGGACCGTCCCCTACTGCTGCGACAGAAGGTCCTCCTGAAGAGGCAGACGAATCGAGGGATCGACAGACATGCTGAGTAGCTCTGGATACCAATATCTTCGTGCCCAGTCTAGAGCCACAAGGATAACCTGGGCCCGGTCGCGCCTGATCTTCTTCAGCACTCTGGGCAGAAGTGGTGTAGGCGGAAAGGCGTACAATAGACCACAACTCCACTTGCGACGAAAAGCGTCTCCGAGCGAGTGCCGCCTTGGAAATTCCAACGCGCAGAACTGATGACATTGCGCGTTCTTTTCTGTGGGGAATAGTTCTAACCAAGGCTCTCCCCACTGCTGAAAGAGGCCTTGCGCCACGTCCGAGTTCAGATGCCTTTCGTGGTCCATCATGCACCGACGGCTGAGTTCGTCTGCCCTGGCGTTCAGAGAACCTGCCAGGTGTTGAACCACCAGGGTCACGCCCTGATGTTCCAGCCACTGCCAGAGGTGCAGAGCCTCCTGGCAGACGGTCCACGACCCTACCCCGCCCTGTTTGTTGCAGTACCACATGGCGGTGGTGTTGTCCGTGAACACCTGCACTACACTCCCCCGGACAGAGGGGAGGAATGCCTTCAGTGCAAGTCGGATCGCCCACAGCTCCAGAAGGTTGATGTGGAGCTGGGACTCCGCCGGAGACCAGAGGCCTCTGATCTCCGCCTCTCCCTTGTGGCCCCCCCAGCCCTGGAGCCCTGGAGGGACGCATCCGTCACAACTACGTGCTCCGGTTGGGGTAGGGAGAGGGATCTGCCGCTGACCCAATCGCGGTCCGCGAGCCACCACTGCAACTGTCTTGCAGTGCCCTCCGAGATCAAGACATGGTCGGACAAGTTGCCCCGATGCTGGGCCCACTGAAACTTCAGGTCCCACTGCAGAGCCCGCATCCGCCACCTGGCGTGATGCACCAGAAGGATGCAGCAGGCCATCAGCCCCAGAAGCTGCAGCGTCAACCTGACTGAGACCCGGGATAAAGGCTGAAAGATTGGAATCAGAGTCTGAATATCCCGCACCCGCTGTTCGGGAGAATAAACCCAAAACTGCGCCGAGTCTAGAACCGCTCCGATGAAGAGGAGCTTCCGAGAGGGACACAGGTGTGACTTCGGCACATTGATGGAGAACCCCAGCATGTGCAGGAGGTCGGCTGTAGTCAGGAGGTGGTTGACGACTGTCTGGGGAGAGCCCGTCTTCAACAACCAGTCGAGGTAGGGGAAGACTGAAACCCCTAACCTGCGCAGATGAGCTGCGACCACTGCCATCACTTTCGTGAACACCCGTGGGGCACTGGTAAGGCCGAAGGGGAGCACGGTAGGAAGCCGTTGACGTTCCGTAGGTCCAAGATAGGGCGTAGGCCCCCTTTGCCCTTCTTGGGTACCAGAAAGTAGTGGGAGTAACAACCACACCCTACTTCTGGCCCAGGAACGCGCTCGATGGCCCCCTTGGCCAAGAGAGCCATAACTTCCTCTTCCAGAAGTTGCAAGTGATCCCCCGACACGCGGTGGTATTGCGGTGGCATGGCTGGAGGGGTCATCTCGAAGGGGAGGGAGTAGCCCCTTCGGACGATTTGCAGCAACCACATGTCCGACGTGACAGTGCGCCAGTGGAAGTGGTGATGGCGAACCCTGCCCCCCACTGGCATCACATGGGCCTGAAAGCACGGACTAGGAGGGTTTTGAGGCGGATGCTGCAGGGGAAGGTGTGGACTGGCCTCGCCGTTGTCCCCGACCGCCGCCACGGCGGTTTCCACGGCCGTCACCGCGCTGTGTATTAGTCTGCGGTGCGTGGCTGGCAGCACATGTGGGGGCGCCCCTTCCTTGGCCACGAAAGGAGCGAAAGGCACCCGTTTGCTGGCGTGGGGCCGAGAGGCCCAAGGACTTGGCCATAGCCCTGTAGTCCTTAAAGCGCATGGTCTG
This sequence comes from Lissotriton helveticus, assembly GCF_964261635.1. Lineage (NCBI taxonomy): Eukaryota > Metazoa > Chordata > Amphibia > Caudata > Salamandridae > Lissotriton > Lissotriton helveticus. The sequence goes on along the minus strand of NC_136063.1, from coordinate 413,506,325 downwards.
CCTTGTCGCCAAAGAGACGACGGACATCAAACGGCATATCCAGAAGCGTGGCCTGGACATCAGCCGAAAAGTTGGCGGTCCTCAACCAGGTGTGGCGTCGAACCGCCACCGTCGTTGCCATCGCTCTGCCCAGTGAGTCCGTGGTATCCAGCCCACACCGGATGGAATAGCGTGCCGCATCTTGACCCTCAGCAAGGGCTTGGGCAAGTTTAGTCCGGGCCTCCTACGGACATTGTGGCAGCACGTCCGCGACCGTGTTCCACAGAGTGTGGGTGTAGCGTCCCAAGAGGCAAGCGGTATTGACTGACCGCAGTCCCAAACTCAGGGACGAGAACACCTTCTTACGGAATTGTTCGTACCTCTTGGATTCCCGATCGGGCGGAGCCGTTGGGAATGCGGTCTGGGAAGTAGAGGCCTGGATAACCAGGCTCTCAGGGGTGGGGTGGGTGGACAAGAAGCAAGGGTCACCCGGAGCCGGGCGGTAGCGTCTGGCCACGTTCCTATCTACAGGCTGACCTGTAGCGGGCTTGGACCAAGTGCCAAAAAGGACGTCACACAAGGCCTCATTAAATGGCAACAGAGGCTCAGTCGAGCTTGCCTGCGGTTTAAGGACCTCAGTGAGGAGGTTAGTCCTCATGGCCGCGACAAGGAGCTCTAGGCCCAATGCCTTGGCCGCCCGCGTCAACACTACACTGTAGGCGGCCCCCTCCTCCGTAGCCACAGTTGGAGGGGAGACAAAACCAGTGTCTGGCGAAGTGTCCCGTTCACTGGCATCCCCAAGCTCATATGTCCAGTCCTGTTGAGACTGGCACTCCTGTGCCAGAGGGTCCACAGACCCCTCCCAATCTCCCTCGTCAACCATCACCTGAAATTCAGGTTCAACGGATGGGGCCGGTTCGTGGAAGTAAAAGTCTCCATACGACGTCGAGAACCGGATTGAGTGGGGGCCTGCGGTGCCGGGACCGAAGTCGCCGGCGGCGCCGGGTCCTAAGCACCCGGCAGCGTCGGAGCCGAAGCACCTGACCCGCTAGGCCCCCCAGCCGGGACCGCCGGGACCGCTGGGCCGAAGGCGGCACAGAGCCCGGCGGAGGAGGGAGAGACCTCATGGTATGAGGTATGGCTCGATCTCCCCTGGCGTCGCATCGTGCCCAGGGACCGGAAGGTATGGGAGAGGGTGCGACGCCTGCGACTCCGACGGAGCCTCGTGGGTGGTGTCACCCGAATCCCCGGCCGCGTCGCTCGAGCGTCGGGGTGGGTCGGAAGAACGATGATGCCTTTCCGACCTCTCATGCCTCATACCTGAGGACCAGGATCCTGAAGACCGATGCCGACTCTCGGAGCTACGAGGGCTCCTGTGGGACTGGGACCATGAATGGCGCGGGGCCGAATGTCGGAGCGCAAGCTGCTTGCCGGATCGCTCCCGCCTAGCCTTAGACGTCAGAGCCCGGCAGTCGGAGCAGGTTCGGTCGTCGTGGTTGAGGCCTAGACACTGAAGACACCGGCGATGGGGGTCGGTAACCGACATCAGTCGGCTACACTTGGAGCAGGGTTTGAACCCGGGCATCCCTACTGGCACCGTTGGAGTCGTAGCGAGAAAAACCAGATCAAAAGATCAAAAAAGTTTAGTCAAAAAGTGACTAAGGGGTAGAGCTTCTCCGGATCTGTGCTAGCTGGCGCGGAAAAAAGAAGAACTGACGTCAGCGCACGAGGGCGGCGTCTAAGTACTCCGGCGACGTCATTCCGGCACTAACGATGCCGACGACGGACGCGGAGCCGCGGACAACGCCTACCGACGCTCAGGGGTATTGCTACGCAAAAGTTTCCGGATCCAGTCTGACGCCTGGGGATATTCTAAGGTAAGGAATCTATCACTGACGTGTCTCTTTCAGATACACGGTTTTGGCTGGAGTCGGAGTCTGTTGGTGAGAAAATCCGGTGTATACAGGAGACAAAGTCTTTGGTTTTGTAAGCAGAGCAGGTCCTTCGGGTTCTTGAGGCTGCTGGACACACCAGGATTTTGCTGGAGCAGGTTTGAGGTGCAGACAGGCTGGTAGGGCTGGGGCCAAGTCAGTGATCATCCTTCTCCTCTTAGTTCTAGCACGGTTTCTTCAGTCCTCCTTTTCTACTGGTCTATTCTTGTCTGAGGAGGCAAGGTTCAGGGTTGCCCCTAAATACTACATTTAGGGGCGTTACAAGTAAGTAAAGGTTGGGGCCAATGGGTCCCTTTCTTGGGGTGGGTACACCCCCTTTTATGCCACCCTCCAGTGGGATGGGGGCATATGCCTCACTCTGGTTGGCTGGGTCCCCCATCTGCAAGATGGCGGGGACTGAGAGTTGTGCTTCACCTCGCCTCCGCCACCTGAGGGGTGGGATTGGCAAAGGTGGGCCTACCTCCTTTCCTCACTTGCTTTTCCAGATTCTCCCACTCAAAGTGGGGCTCAGAACTGATGGGAGCCGCTGGGGTAGCTCACAAAGGCAGTAAGCCTTTGAAGCTTCCCCTTCGTGGACCCTGCCCATCCTGGGGGAGGAGGCTTGACACCTCGTCCCAGGATGTGCATTGTTTCAGACCCCCGATATCAGCAGGCTCTTGACCCAGGGGTCCAGAAACATGTCTGGTGGTGGCAGCTGGCGAGCAGGCACTAAGCATGAACACTAGTGTTAGGTCGTCTTTCAGGGGCCATGTCTAAGATGCCCTCTGAGTACATTTTCCATTACTTCCCACACTGGCATCAGTGTGGGTTTAATGTGCTGAGAAGTTTGATACCAAACTTCTCAGTTTTCATTATAGCGGGTCGGGTGCTTCGGCTCCATTATGGTACTGTGAAGTTCGTAATGACAAACTCCCAGCACCATATACTCTTAATGGCATTACTGCACTTACAATGTCTGAGAATTGACTTAGACACTGTAGGGGTACAGGACTCCTGCACCTGTACCCTCACCACTGGTATAGTGCACCCAGCTAGAGGGGTGGCTGACCTATGCCAGGGCAGTAGGTTATAGGCATGGCACACAGGGATGTATACTTTGAATACAAACAGAACCTGTTTGAATATGTCGCACTTTTCACATGCCCTTACGGTGCGTTATATCTTTTATAGAAATTCAACAAATACAAAACCAAAATAAAAAACAGTTTCTAAAACATTTCACGTGACATCAGCTCTTCAAAATAAATTCTTTTGAAGATATTTAATTGGCAAAGTATACTGTCTTGCATAAGACCATTTTTTGAAACAACAATAACAACAAGTGCTATTTCATTGCGCTGCAAGTTATCATTTCCTTATTTATTTTTCTTGCTTATTTTCCTGTACCTCATGGCTCCAAGCAGAGCTATTATTACATATCCCAATGCATTTCGGTCACTCCTTTCATCTGGTGAATACTCTGCATGAGCCAAGTTACCAAGTAAAAACACAATAACAAATTTGTAACGGACGATTTGGAAATTGTTCTGCAAGTCTTCTTCGTAGTCTGTGCTTCTTCCGGGATCTTCAGCAGACCTGTGGTCATCAAGGACACCTGAAGTAATCTCCCTTGTAGTGAAGGAGTCACTCCCTTGCATCTGCAGGCACCGAAAACAAGCCTTTACAAGTATGGGGTGATCCAGTTGAGTCGGTGGACCTGGGTAATGTTCGATATAGAAAACACCGGTCCAAAAACCAATTATTCGTACAGCATAAGGCTCTGCACATCCAATTTTTTCCTTGAATTATTTCCTTGAATATTTTCCTTGAACTGTTCTTTTAGCCGATATTACATTTCATTTATTGTGTGTATTGAAGTATCCAATATCGCAAATACTGTACTGGGATAAATTTACCCATTAGGAGCATCAGCTTTATTTCTGCTCCATGACAAAAGATTGATTTTGAAATAGTTTTTCACTGTACGAATAATTGGTTTTTGGACCGCTGTTTCCGGCACCGAAAACAAACCAAACCATTCTGCTGGTCCTGATATGCCACGGACTTAGAAAGGCTCAGCAACACAGGTGGTGGTTCTGTAACTATATCGAGGCCTGTCCTGTCCTCTCTGCAATTTTGAGGCCAGTATCCCTCCTTAGAACTGCTGGGACCGAACCCCTATGCACCGCATTGACTTGCAGTTGCCAAGGCTTGTTGGCTCTGCACTCCAGAGATCTTCTGGCTCCAACCTCCAGCATCTCTCCCTGCCAAGTACAGCATCCTCTCCACATCCTCTGCACCTTGTGCCTTCCTTCTTGGTGAGCTGCTCAAGGTCTGTAGGATGCTGGCTCTGTATATGCTATACCAATGTAAGGTATAGTGTGCACAGAGTCCAGTGGATTCCTAAAGGTATATAAAAGTAGATAATACCTTACTCTCTTTTGTGGTAGTGTGGTTGAGCAGTCAGGCGTATCAGAGGGTAGTGTTAAGCATTTGTTGTACACACTCAAAGAATGAATCCAGACCAATTGTTTGTATTAAAAGTTCTTCTGTTTTATTACTAGAACCAAGATTTACCTCGTAGCAGGTAAGTTGTACTTTTCATACAATGTTATTGTTGGAAAATGAGGCAGTATCTGTGAGGCCAGCACAAATAACAAGACTACATTTGTCCTTCACTGGGAACCAAACACCCAATTGTAGCGCCTGACTCTCAGAGGGTAGCGTTGCAGAGCTGTCTGAGGCTTACTCAGGGAAGTGGTGTGGGCTAGTAATCGCCATTTGCAGATGCGCAGAAATAAAACTCAATAATTGATTGTTCAGTCTGTACTTTGCTTTATAAAAGTAAGAGTACATTTATTAAGCACACACACTACTCAATACTATGCACCAATTTACAAATATACATAAGCTGTTGGAATTACTTTGCAACACTGCATAACATCTCCACCCCTCCCGCAGGGGGAGTGGGGTCTAGTACTACCACTCTCAGGTATGTACATCATCTTGCCCCAATGTAGCTAGCTGGACATAACCTGGAGTGAGGGCCCTGTGCACTGACACCAACCCAGTGGCGACCCCCCCTTCTTTATCTCAACAAGCATTTAAAATAGGTAACCCTGCCTTGGTGAACCACAATCCTGACTGAGCATTTTCTACTGACCATGTATTATACACCTCTACATCTTAAGGGCTAGCAGCCTGGGTTTTTCATCTATGCGCAGCAGCAAGAATACATCTTTAAGCATCACTTTAGACTGACAGTACTCATCACATTTGTGGATCATTAGAATGCATTGCAATTACAGCCCCTAAAGGCATCACAGATGAAATCACAGGATTACGCATATACAGCCAGGCACCCTAGCAGGAATGTCTGACATCATAACCCCACTTTGCTTATGATATCACCTTATACAGGCACTTCACATTACACATGTGACTTTCAGTCCCACTAAAAGAAATAACCTCAGTAAATGCAGGTGAGTGTAGGCGGCACAGGGAGCCCATCCCTGGCCGCCCGCTGATTTTCTGGAGGCCCCTCGCAGTTCCGCCCTTCATTTTGGGGTCCTGGTCACACCCGGGACCCCCCCACCTGCTCACTCGCGAGAGGGCACCCCGAGGAGCCCACCCTCGGCTGCCCCTGCCGGCTCCCCGCCCGGGCAGCACCTTCGAGTGCTACCGTGGGAGCCAGCATCCCGTTTCAGGTCTGCCCGCATCAGCGGGTCTTGGGGGAGTGCGACGGCACTCCCCCCCACGTCCTCCTCACTTTGGGGGCCAGGATGGGGTCCCAGGCCCCTGAGCAGTCTTCATGGGGGCGACGGCACCCCTGCCCGACTTCCATTTTCTCGCCGGGGACCAGGGTAGGCTCCTGGTACCCCTGGCCGCCATTGGGGCCCGGAGTTGGGATCCAGGGCCCCTATTTACTTCAAGGGGAGTGCGGGACCCCCGCCTGCTCACTCGCTGGAGGGCAGCCCGAGGAGGCCACCCCCGTCTGCCCCCGCCGGCTCCCCGCCTGGGCAGCATCTTCGATTGCTGCCGTAAGAGCCAGCATTCCGTTTCAGGGGCGACGGCACCCCTGCCCGACTTCCATTTTCTCGCCGGGGACCGGGTAGGCTCCTGGGACCCCCGGCTGGCATCGGGGCCCGGAGTTGGGATCCTGGGCCCTTATTTACTTCACGGAGAGCGTGACGGCGCTTCCTAGCTTGATTTCGGCTGTGAGGGGCGCGGCCATCTTCACGGGGACAGCGCTCCCCTGCTATGAACTCTCTTCGAGGGGGGGGGGCGACAGCGCTCCCCCTCCACTGATGTCTTTGGGGTCCAGGGTGGGCTACTGGCACCCCTCATGGGCCAGTTTACTTCTTTCTGGGGGCTCATCTGGAATCGGCGGCAGAACCCCACTTGCTTCGTAGTCTGTCAGTGCAAGGGTCAAAGGTCGCCTATCTTCTGGGGGGGATATCTTGGCCCCCAGGGTCCTGATCTGCACCTTCTTCACCTCTTCTTGATCCTGAGTGCGCTCTCCAGCCACTGGGAGCACTTCACTTCAGCCTCTAGGCCTCCCAGCAGGGGAATTCAGCAGGGAGCTGCCTTCAATGGCTCCCTGAGCCAGCCTTTCGTCTGACTCTCCTACTGCTTGCGCAGAGGCCCAGGCTGCTGCACACTGGCCCTGGACTCCTCTCCTGGCGCGGTTCAGGATTCTGGAGCAGTCAAGGGGTTCCTCTGTCCAACTGCCCATTGCGCCAGGCTCCAGCACCTTCTGCCTCAGCAGACCACACCCCAGAGAGCTTCTCTTCGTGTGCAAGCACTTTTTCGGTCTCACCTACGCAGCGCGCATGCGCTGCATAGGAGAGGACCTCATGTCATTGATGAGCTTTTCTTCCCAAAAATGTGCACGCGTTGCATTGCTTTCTATTGCAACGCGTGCACGTTTGGCGATCTCTTCGCGGGAGCGAGCGGCTGGCATATGGCAGTAATTATTGCGGCGCCAGCCGCTCCCTCCCGCGAGTGAATCGCGCAGGCCTCCTCCTCTCTCCCCTCCCCCAGCTGCGAGGCACGCGCGCTTGTTCCTTTTGTTGTGGTTTCGTAGTTTGAGCAGAGCTTGTGTTCGTTTTTGATTGGTCTTTCACCAGGAGGAGGTGGATTCTCGGTTATTGCCCTTTAAACATTTTGTGTTCGGAGTAAAGTATTTTCAGGCTGAAATCTGCCTTTTTTGTTTTTAAATCCATAAACCTGTGAACTACTTGTATTCGTCTTGTTAATTAATCTGACAGCCCCCACCCATTCTTCGCACCCAGCATCAAACTCGCCCCGCGCCATTTCCCCCACCAGTTAGAGCACTTCAAAGGTTTTTTGCATCGCTATTTATTTTATGAATCCCCCCCTCCACCCTGAGAGTTGTGCATTTGCAAGCTGCCTCCATCTGCGTGAGGCACCGAAAATCTGGTCGCGGAAGACCTGATCCCACAAAGCTTTGATCTCAGACCAGCAACGAATCAATGCGTTGCAGCAGTAGTAAATTAGGAGCGCGGATATTTTTTCTTTCCCTTTCAGATGCATGAAGCGCTGTCATTAGTGTTGCCAGCAGCGGACTCCTAGGGGGCGCCCCTCTCTGCTTCCCCACCTTTCCTTTCTGCAACGTCTTGCCTGGAAGCTCAGGCGGCCCACATCCCTTGCAACATCACAGCAGCAATCTTTTACTGCTCTTTCCTCCCATCCTGCAGAAATCTGCCATCCTCCCGACACACCCGCAAATCGTGTTTTAGAAATATAACTCGCAACACAATCCTCTCTGGTATCATGTGCAGGGCTGACCTTTAGTATGGGCGAGCTGGGCCCAGGCCCAGGGCGCCAATATTATGTGGGGCTCTGTGCATTAGGCAAAGCCCTTATCATCTTGCTCCAGCCTTCTTCTTCTTTATATTCTCTTCCTCTGCTTATCCGTCCTCATCTCCTTCTGTTCTCCCCACCCCGCTTTCTCATCTTACGATGTTCTTTCCTCGCCTTGCAGCGTCCTTCTTCCTCTCTTCTCCATATCTGCCGCCACCATATGTTCACCTCCTCTCCCCCCTCTCCATCCTTCCTTCTCACCTCTTTCAGGCCTCACCCCGACCTCGCACCTTATTTCCTTCAGGACAGTCTGGGTGCTTCACAGCTCCTCAGGCCTCCCTGCCCCCCGCCCCTCCTGCCCTCCACATCTCTTTCTTGCTACTCTCCAGCCTCCTTTTCCTCCAGTCTCTTTCCACTCCCATCTCTTTTGAGTCTCTCTCTCTTCCACCTACATCCTTACCCTTATCTCATTCACTCTTCTCTCCACCTTCCATCCTTTTCTCCAGGTCGTTCTCTCCCACTCTTCAATCTCTCACCCCCCATCTTTTTCCTGCTCCCTCCCCAAGCTTCTCCATTTCTTCTATTTTCTTTTCTCTCTCCTTCCCCAGCTTCTGCTCTTTCTGTACTCTCCACTCGTGACCCTGCCTCATCTTATCACCTTTTAGTTCTCCTCCCTCCATCTTCCACTTTTTCCCTCGATGTTCACTCATCTCACCGCACCCTTCTCTCATCTTTAGATCCCATGCCATCTCCCACTCTCCTTCCCCCTATCGAGTCCCCTTCTAAATCCGGACCCTTCTTCCTGCTGTCCTCACTTCACTTCCCCCTAACTTTCTCTTCTCGCACTCTCTATCCCCACTGAACCTCCAGTTGTCTTCATCACTCTCTTTGCCTTCCTTGCACACTTCTCACTAATTTTATATCCCCTTTCCTCTTCTTTCCTCCTTTCCTTCTTGTTGCAGATGGTGCACACCATTGGCAAAACGATTAGGTCCAAAAAACAAGAACTGTTGGCTTTGCCAAAGCTTATTGTCATATTTTATTCTGTTTTCGCTGTATCATTCATGGGAAAAGCATGCAGATGCGATCATGCCCTTTGTAAAGTTTCACATGTCAAAGGTATGCTTGCTTGTTCAATCTGGCACCAACATGTAATTGCTAATGTCAGCAAGTAACACATCCATCTGTGTATCGAAGGAGACGAACACCCAGCATACTTTTCAACAAACTGGCGTGGTGGTGGACTACAAATCCCAGCCTGCTTGGTGAGTGTTTGTGATATCTTTAGATGTGCACGCATTCACAGTTCTGACTTCTTTTATTTAAAAAAAAAAAACAGTAATCCGATGTTGAATTCACCTCATTTCATGAGCGCCTTTCACCGTCCTCCCACTGCTCAGAGGCAGTGCCCTGCTCCTTGGCCCTTTTCTCTGTGGGCAGACTGTCAACTGGCTTTCTGATGAAATGCCTGCTAGTACTGCAAGCACCTCTAGCCATGTCTACCACGTCTGCCGCACTGTCAGGCATGGGAGCTGACCGGTTGCTTCTCTCGCTCCTCCCGATTTATGCGGCCTACCGTTCAGTGCCTAACCACAGGTGGTGCCTCAGTGATGCATGCAGCTGTGCGCCTAAATACACCAAACACCTCCTTGCAATATAAACACATAGGCACAGGTAGTGGGTTTGCTCAATTTGACCTGCACATCTACTGACTATTTAAGTCCATAGAGAAATCTTTTTCTTGCATGTCACTTAGTGAGAGGTGCTCTAAAAAGGTGTTTTACACCCACCCACTAGGGTCTCAAGCAGTCTATGGATCTAAAGGATCCTGACCCAATATTGTATACACTACACCCGAGCACACCCAATCATTATTTCTATAATCCAGTTTTGGCATGTATCACCGGATGAAATATGGCAGAAAAAGTATTTGCATAACATAGTACAAATCCCAAAGAAGTCTTTGGTCCAATTTCCCGAAATTCAGCTTCAAAGAAGTACTTCAATCACACTTTTCAATCCGATCTTGTGTGCTCTAATGTGACAGGCGTTCTCTCAGGCACGTGTGACAGGCGTCACTGTTCACTCTTTCTCGATCCGTGAACGAGATCGAGAAAGAGTGAACGCGCCTGAGAGAACGCCTGTCACATTACAGGCTTCTGGACTTATCAAGGTCCGATAGGCCAATTATGATGTACCGATGGATTGTGGTTCTCCTATACTGCCCTGACTGCATATATTTGTAACTACATCTCAACTGAGAAAATCAAACCTGTGCTTCTAAATGGGAAAAAGAGTTTTTAGAAAAAACATTTCAACAATTTAACGAACTATATTCTGGCAGTCAAAATCACAATTTCCGATACACTATTCGTTTTTGAGCCTTGAGCAAGCACTGTGGGCGAAACACGCGTCGGCTGCTGCTGTGTCACCATACATTTTATTTGAAATAAAGCACACAAGATCTGATTGAAAAGTGTGATTGAAGTACTTCTTTGAAGCTGAATTTCGGGAAATTGGACCAAAGACTTCTTTGGGATTTGTACTATGTTATGAAAAGACTTTTTCTGCCATATTTCATCCGGTGATACATGCCAAAACTGGATTATAGAAATAATGATTGGGTGTGCTCGGGTGTAGTGTATACAACCTCCTGGAAATCATCAAAGAGTTCTGGCACTCGGAGTCGGTTAAGGCTGTGAAATGTAATTTTTTTATTTACTGTCACTCCAGAGATGCGTTTTAGCCTTTATCGGCCTTTTTCAATCTGGCACATACATGTGATTGCTAATGTCAGCAAGTAACACATTCAGCTGTGTATCTACAGAGAAGAACCCCCAGCATACTTTTCAACAAACTGGCGTTGTGGTTGACTACAATCCCCTGCCTGCTTGGTGAGTGTTTGTGATATCTTTAGATGTGCACGCATTCCCAGTTGCAGTTCTGACTTCTTAAAACAAGCATTGGCATAACCAATAGGTCTCGTTGTCTTTGTTTGGGTCAGTGTGACCAGATGTTTCAAAGGCAAAACTCGGGACAATCAATAAAACATAAGTAGTACTACCCTCGATTGTGAGTTGGATGGAAATGGAAAATAGTTTTGAATTTTGGAGGAAGTGCTAATTGTGGAAGAAATCCATTGGTAGATTTTTAGCACTTCTTCCAGCTATCAGACGATTTTCCATTTCCATCCATTTTAAACTGAGAACCTCATTACCTCAAGGGAACTTTGTGCAGAGTCCCTCACCCTGTTGTGTACGAAGCGTGTAGGCGAGGCTTCACTAGTTTTTATCATACCATCCGAGCCTCTATACTATAACACACATCCTTACATTGTGCATTACTCTCACTGCTACCACATCCCTCCTCAATCTGCATACATTAGTTGTGCTACAGGCCTCCATATCCTGCAGTGCGATCTCTTCAATGGAAATGCCTACATACGAATTCACACTCAAACATAAAAATTTCGTTACCATCCACCTAACCATCTGCAGGTTACTGGCGCCACATCAATTACCATATTAAACTTAATCAAATAACACAATTATTAACAGTACCAACCACCATCTAAACAAAAACAGTGCTTCTAACACCCTACTGCTAATGTTTTCACTACTTCCCCATTCACATCAGGAATGGCTCCATCTTGCCCTAGGTCATGTAGCCAGGATCTCTCTTCATCCTGAAATATGTAACCCCGCTCTACGATAGTAACCGGGAAATTATAAGTCACTTTTCAAAGTTGTTTTCATTACCCACTGTCCCTCTCTTTTTTCCTGCCTCAGCCGTTCTTTTTCTCTCCAGCTGTATTGCCTCCCGTCGCACGCACGCCCGTCCTCCTTTTCACCTACCTTCCTTCTCCCTTCTTTCCGTCTCTTCTGCTCTTTTCCCTAGCTGCTCTATCTCTTCTCTCCCACTCTTAACCCCGCCCCCCTTTCCAGGGGCTTAATTTTAATAGGGGTCTTACAGAACGCTTATTATCAAAAAGTATGTTGGTAACCAATTTTACGTGTAAAACATAGCATGCGATTGTGCGGGTAAACCATCTGTTTCAAAAAGCAATAAAGCAGTCAGATTGTGTGAACTGCGCAGTTTCAACTGGTTTCATATTACCAATCCTTTTAGAGGGCTCCCAACATGCACCCGTGTAAGGCCAGCTCCATGCCCCAGTGCCCCCAGACATCTAATGAGCTCTCAACATGCTTAAAGTGCACACTCGCCAGTTAGGTAAGTGTGCAGATAAAAAGTTTTAGCGGGACTGGTGAATCAACGGCTAAGTCAGTCATAGTCTAGAACACATGTTCTGCCCCCTCTCTACCTCCCTCTTGTTTTCATCACCCGCTCTCCCTCTCTTTTTTCCTGCCTACGCGGTTGTTAGGTCTCGCCTGCTAATGCGCTTGCACATTGCTGGCGAGAATTCTAGTAAGTGGAAAAGAAAAGTCTACCAAAACGGCTGCGGATCCCATACAGTTCATGTGAGACAGGCACGTGCATGCCAGCCACATAACACACCACCATTTGTCTGTGCCTAGGCATCAGACTTAAAAGGCTGCAGCTCCCCCGCACCCCCCCGCCACAGCAATGCCGAGAGCGTTATCCCATTCTCTCCCGCACGTACTCTCTGCTGTCTATCTTCTTGCGTGTTTTCCCTATCCACTGTTTCGGGTTCTGATTATTTCTCTTTTGCCTTCCTCTTAATGTTGCTCCTCATTTTCCCTCCTGTTTTCCATCTGTCTCTTTAACATTATTGTCTCGTTTCACTTTTTTTCCTCGTCTCATTTCTCTTTTGCTTTGTTTGCTTTTTTGCTCATTCCTTACTCTAATCCTGCTGCTTGCTCCGTTTTCACTCTTGCCTATCTTTCTTGTGTCCTATTCTATGCTTAACCATCTTACATCTTGCTCCTTTCCTTCTCTTTTGTCTCGTGCCCGCTCCATTCTCTGCCGCTCCCCCGCGTGCACATCGTGCACCACCGTTTGTCTGTGCCTAGGCATCAGACTTCAAAGGCTGCAGCTCCCCCCGCCACAGCAATGCCGAGAGCTTGTTATCCCATTCCCTCCCGCACATAATGTCTATCTTCTCATCAGTATGGTATGTATGTTTTCCCTATCCACTGTTTCGGGTTCTGATTATCTGATTATTTCTCTTTTGTCTTCCTCTTAATGTCGCTCCTCATTTTCCCTCCTGTTTTCCATCTTTCTCTTTAACATTATTGTCTTGTTTCACTTTTTTTCCTCGTCACATTTCTCTTTTGCTTTGTTTGCTTTTTTCTCGTTCCTTACTCTAATCCTGGTGCTTGCTCAGTTTCACTCTTGCCTATCTTTCTTGTGTCCTATTCTATGCTTAATCATCTTACATCTTACTCCTTTCCCTTTCCTTCTCTTTTGTCTCGTGCCCGCTCCATTCTCCTCCCTCACGTACTCTCAGCTGTCTGTTGTCTCATCAGTATGGTATGCGTATTTTCCCTATCCACTGCTTCGGGTTCTGATTATTTCTCTTTTGCCGTCCTCCTTATGTCGCTCCTCATTTTCTCTCCTGTTTTCCATCTGTCTCTTTAACATTATTGTCTTGTTTTTTTCCTCGTCACATTTCTCTTTCGCTTTGTTTGCTTTTTTTCTCGTTCCTTACTCTAATCCTGGTGCTTGCTCCGTTTCACTCTTGCCTATCTTTCTTGTGTCCTATTCTATGCTTAATCATCTTACATCTTACTCCATTCCCTTTCCTTGTCTTTTGTCTCGTGCCCGCTCCATTCTCTGCCACTCCCCCGCCCCCCGCGTGCACATGGCGCACCACCATTTGTCTGTGCCCAGGCATCAGACTTCAAGGGCTGCAGCTCCCCCGCCCCCGCCACAGAAATGCCGAGGGCTTGTTATCCCATTCCCTCCCGCACGTACTCTCTGCTGTCTATCTTCTCATCAGTATGGTATGCGTGTTTTCCCTATCCACTGTTTCGGGTTCTGATTATTTCTCTTTTGCCTTCCTCTTAATGTCGCTCTTCATTTTCCCTCCTGTTTTCCATCTGTCTCTTTAACATTATTGTCTCGTAACACTTTTTTTCCTCGTCACATTTCTCGGTTTGCTTTTTTTCTCGTTCTTTACTCTAATCCTGGTGCTTGCTCCATTTCACTCTTGCCTATCTTTCTTGTGTCCTATTCTATGCTTAATCATCTTACATCTTACTCCTTTCCCTTTCCTTCTCTTTTGTCTTGTGCCCGCTCCATTCTCTCTTCTCTCCCTGGAACATCTTCTCTCCCTTCAGCTCTCTCTTCCCAGTGTTGTAAACTCATGCATGAGCCACTTACCCATCTTCACTCGCGTTCACAAATGGAGTTTGTCGTACTTTTTCTGTCCGGAAATGCGGTAGTAGTGGTACAGAGAAGTAGCTACTGTGTAGTGCTCGGATCTGAGTTTCTTCAGTGCGCTTGCTGATGAATGGAATGGAATGTAAAACAAAACAAAAAAGACCGAGCAAAACGTGTTCGTTCTTGTTCCTGCCATTAGCTCAAGTACATATTTTTATAAGTGAAATCTCAGGCATTACTCTGTATTTAAGTCTATAGTTCTCGAAAAAAAAACATAAAATGGACTTCAGTGGTTATCTTCCCTTTTTAGGAAGTGGTGAAGTTTGTTTTACTATGAAATCAGAATGGGAATAGGAATGCCTTGTAATGATGTTGTTCAGATGATGACGCCACATCAACTGTGTCCATGAATTCGGTGGTGTATTCAGGGGAGATGCTGTTCTCTGTCAAACCATCACCCTTGCCCCGTCACCCTCACCCTCACCGTCCCTCACCCTCACACCCTCACACACCCTCACCCTCACACCCCCACACACCCTCACCCTCATACATCACTCAGGAATACCACCACATCACTCAGGGGCACCACCACATCACTCAGGGACACCACCACATCACTCAGGGACACCACCACATCACTCAGGGGCACCACTCAGGGACAACACCACATCACTCAGGGACACCACCACAACACTCGGGGACACCGCCACATCACTCGGGGACGCCGCCACATCACTTGGGGACACCGCCACATCACTCAGGGGCACCACCACGTCACTCAGGGGCACCACCACATCACTTGGGGACACCACCACATCACTCGGGGACACCACCACATCACTCTGGGACACCACCACATCACTCGGGGACACCACCACATCACTCGGGGACACCACTCAGGGGCACCACCACATCACTCAGGGACACCACCACATCACTCAGGGACACCACGACATCAATCAGGGACGGCACCACTCAGGGACACCACCACATCACTCAGGGGCACCAGTCAGGGACACCACCACATCACTCAGGGGCACCACTCAGGGACACCACCACATCACTCAGGGACACCACCATATCACTCGGGGACACCACCATATCACTCGGGGACACCACCACATCACTCAGGGACACCGCCACATCACTCTGGGACACCGCCACATCACTCGGGGACACTGCCACATCATTCGGGGACACCGCCACATCATTCGGGGACACCACCACATCATTCGGGGACACCACTCAGGGGCACCACATCACTCAGGGGCACCACATCACTCAGGGGCACCACATCACTCAGGGGCACCACATCACTCAGGGGCACCATCACATCACTCAGGGGCACCATCACATCACTCAGGGACACCATCACATCACTCAGGGACACCTCCACATCACTCAGGGACACCTCCACATCACTCAGGGACACCACCACATCACTCATGGACACCACCACATCACTCAGGAACACATCCACATCACTCAAGGACACCGCCACATCACTCTGGGACACCACCACATCACTCTAATACACCACCACGTCACTCAGCCCAACCACATCATCACTCAGCACCACAACAGCATTGACCTTGCTTGTTTAGGTCTTGTCTCTGCTAGCGCGAAGCAAGAGCTTATGTAGGCACTTCAGAAATGCTCTGAAAAAGCGGATCACACACAGTTCATGTGCGACGGGCGCGCGCTCACCGTTTGGCAGCCTGCGGCCACTGACAACAGGAAGGCGCTTTGATCTATATCACTCCCCTATCCCACTCCCTCCTCCCACTTGCTCCTGCTCACCATTTATCACCCCCTCCCTTCCTGCTGGCATTCCCCCCGCCCCCCACCCGGGAAATGCATGACCACATCTGCTGTCTTTACACATTAACTCCTAGGCACACATGGGGGCAATACCATGGCATAAATAGGTAACATGCACATGCGTTGAGTAAGAGGTGTAAAATATAAACGTTTATTACATTAACGGGATCATGCTCATACTGCGCTATAAAGCGACTTTTAAAACTCTGTTATGAGTGACAACTATCAAACACAATATGAAATCAGTAGTGAGCATTTTAAATGTACACCCACATTTTGAAAAATAACGCGCCAGGCTATCCAGAATAAAGGGTAATAATGTGACGTTTGAAAACTGGCCTTCATGCTGCGCGCAGTAACATGCAGTGTACCCACCGAGCTGTCCTAATCACACAGTTCGAGTTGCAAAAGCAGACGAGGAGCAACAAAACTATATAACGCCTTCCCGCATAATTACCCACCCATAAAACCGTATTCATTCTCAACGACTTCAACAGAACATTAGACTGGAGCCGTCATTGTGTGTCTGCCAATGCCCCCTTGTGGACAGCGCCGGAAAGTTCATTAGCACGCTGTACACCTGACCATTGTGTTCCATCCAACTTGATAAAGCGCTGTGCACACGCAGTTGGCGCCGTACATTTAAAAATGGCATTGAAACAATACTATACAGGTAACACCCCACGGTTCTCTCCTCCCACAAACTGGTGAAGGGTACCGAACCGTGCAACAGGCGCTTCGTGACTCTGAAAAGGCGCTGGATCGAGCGATTATCCCTCAGTCCCCGTCCATCCTTGCAGAATAAGGTTTTCAGATCTCAGTGATGTGCCCAACCCCCCTCCGGTTTCGCTCTTACACATAATTGGTGCGCTGTAGTTTGATCAAAGAAAGGAAAATAAACCTTTAAATCCCAGAAAGAACTGATTTGGTAAAGGAATACCGTGGAGTGGAAACATGGCGCCATGCTGGCAAAACTGGATTGCAGTACTTTGGAATCTTATTTGGTTTGGTGATTTACATACAAGACTGTAACAGTGTTTGGGTGTTCGTAAACATTTTCATTGCTTCTCCGGAAACTGCTTTTCAGTGAAAAGTCGTTTAAATGCATATTGCAAACAACTGAAGGAGATGCTTGTGGTTTTCTGTCAGGTGGTCCAAGGAAATGCTACCCGAATGCTCAGTGAGGGGAATGAGTGCATGATCTAGATTTCCATGTGAAACTAGTTTAGTAACCAACATCACGCAAAGTGGAAACAATGATTGAAAAGTCAGTGAAGAAATCCTCTCATCGTGTTGAACATGTTACTAATAATGTGTGTGTTTCCTGGCCGATTTTATATTTACTATGTTAATTCTTCGAAGAAGCCTTACAAATATGTTAACCCCCAAAAAGTGTAAATGATGCCTATATTTGGCTATAATTTTAAAGTACTTCAAATGGTTAATTATTAACCTTTCTGTCTCGCTCGTCTGTTAAAAAGCAAAAGGAAGCGGCGGCGTCTGTATGTGAACTCACAATCTAATCTCTGTGCCTTGTGTACACTGGCACAAACTTCAGCTGACAGAGTTTACAGGAATGCTTCAAAGTGAGTGATTTATCACAGGGACAAACACACTGCAAGTCACACAGACACACTGCTAGACACACTCAGGCACCTGAAACATTTATGTCGCTAGTCACATGTAGCTACACTGCTGAATACGCAGATAAACACTGCTAGAAACAATTAGTACACACAAACACTGCAAATCAGGCACTGCCGTATTTGTACTATTAGACACACACACACACACACACACACACACACAAAAACACACACACACTGTTAGACACATGCAGGCACCTGATATATACATGTTGCTAGACACAGTTACACTGCTAAACACGCACACACCAGTAGAAACACTTAGATACACAATAATACTGAAAGACAGGCACATCCATATTCACACTATTAGACACACACTGCTACACACACTCAGGCACCTGGCACATGCATGCTCCTAGACACATAGTTGTGCTGCCAGAAACACTTAGGTACACACAAACACTGGAAGACAGGCACAGCCATATTTACACTATTAGAGACACACACATCGACATACACACTGCTTGACCCACTCAGGCACCTGACACATACACAATGGTAGACACATAGTTAAATTGCTAAACACGCACAAACTGCTACGAGGACTTCGGTACAAACAAGCATTGCAAGATAGGCACAGCCATAGTCAGACTATTAGAGACATACACAGAGACACACTGCTAGACACACTCAGGAACCTGACGCATTCACATTGCTAGACACATATAGTTACACTGATAAACACACACAAACATCTAAAAAACACTTAGGTACACACTCTGCACCCTCACACACTCTGTACCCTCACACACTCCATCTATCTATCGTCCTCACTCTATCGCCCTCACTCTATCTATTGCCCTCCCTCTAGCTATCTATCGCCCTTCCTCTATCTAGCTATCGTCCTCACTCTATCTAGCTATCGCCCTCACTCTATCTAGCTATCGCCCTCGCTCTATCTATCGCACTCACTCTTTCTATCACATCACCACAGCATCACCACCACAGCATCACTCAGGGGCACCACAACATCACTATGCGCTACCACAGCATCTCTGAACGCCACAGCATCACTCATCGCCGCCACAGCATCACTCATCGCCACCACAACATCACTCAGCGCCACCACAGCATCAATCTGTACAACCATTCAACAACAACTGGTTCAAATATGTTCTCTCAATGTTTCAAGCTTTATTACAAATGTCACAAAAAGATGTTAATATCTCGCTTCTGTTCTTGGATTTTCATCACAATAAAATGCACTGAACATCATTTTCACAAAAGTTATTTACAAAAGTTTAAGCTATTGCATTATAAATTGCAATAACTTTTATTTAAGTATTAGTTATTAAAAAAAATTTAAAAGCCATTATTTGTAATATCAATACATCTAAGTCACGTAAATACAACACATATTGCATTACAAATGCTATAGGTATCACATTTGCAAAAGTTCTAACTATTGGCATTGTAAATGACAAAGCTATTAATTTCGCTATTTTCAAAACCAACACATAAATAAAAAATTTGTCATTTACAATACCAATAGCTCAAACTTTCCTAATGCGAGACCTAATGCATTGCAAATGCTTGTCTCTCCAGCTGTCTATTGCCTCCTGTCTCACGCCCGTCCTCTTCTTCTCCTGCCTTCCTTCTCCCACGCTTTCCTTCCCCTTTCTTTCCATCTCTTCTTCTCTTTCCCCTAGCTGCCTCTTCTCTTCTCTCCCACAATAAACCTCCCACGCTTTCCATGGGCTTATTTTTAACCGGTGTCTGATGGATCGCGTATTATGCGTCGCTCTTTGTTCATGTTCTGCCCCCTCTCTACCTTCCTCTTGTTGTAACACCCGCTCTCCCCTATTTTTTCCTGCCGCCGTTGTTCTTTTTGTCTCCAGCTGTCTATTGCCTCCTGTCACAAGCATTCCCGTCCTCCTCTTCACCTACCTTCCTTCTCCCACGCTTTCCTTCCCCCTTCTTTCCATCTCTCCTGCTCTTTCCTCTAGCTGCCTCTTCTCTTCTCTCCCACTCTTAACCTCCCACCCCCACCCCTTTCCAGGGGCTTAATTTTAACAGGTGTCTTACGGAACGCTTATTATCAAAAAGTATGTAAGTAATCCATTTTACGTGTAAAACATACCATCAATTGTGCGGGCAAAATATCTGTTTCAAAAAACAATAAAGCAGTCAGATTGTGTGAACTGCTAAGTTTCAACTGGTTTCATATTACCGATTCTTTTAAAAGGCTCCCACGGAACGCTTATTATTAAAAAGTATTAGCAGTTACAACATAATTACAATCTACTCAATACAACATAAATACAATCCACATAATATCACTCAGTGCCACATAACGCGCCACATAATTACACTCTACTCAATACAATATAAATGCACTCCACATAACACTCAAAACCACATAATTACACCACATAATTAAACTCTACAAAATGCAGCATACACTCCACATAATACCACTTAGTGCCACATAATTACATGCCACATAATTACACTCTACTCAATGCAACATAAATACACTCCACATAATACCACTCAGTGCCACATAATTACACTCTCCTCAATGCAACACAAAAACACTACGCATAATACAACTCAGTGCCACATAAGTATATGCTACATAATTATACTGCACTCAATGCAACATACACAAAATAATAACTCACTGCCACATAAATGCATGCCACATAATTACACTCTAATAAATGCAACATACACCCCACATAATACCACTCAGAGCCACACAATTACATGCCACATAATTACACTATACTCAATACAACATAAATACGCTCCACATAATACCACTCAATGCCACATAATTACATGCCACATAATTATACTATACACAATGCAACATAAATACAATCCACAAAATACCACTCGATACCACAGAATTACACGTCACATAATTACACTCTTTTTAATGCAACATAAATACACTACGCATAACACTCAGTACCGGGAAACATCCTTTACAACAAAACTTATACCACGCAGTGCTGTTACAACGCAAGTATTACAACGAAAACCTTTACAACGCATTACACTGGGGGGGGGGGGCGCTCTAGGATAGGGAATAGTTTTAATTTACTATCCAACACCTTCCCTACTATCCACGGGGACTGGAGTTGGAATAGTAAATTAAACTATTCACTATCCAGCACCCCAAAGTGTAATGCGTTGTAAAGGTTTGCGTTGTAATACTTGCGTTGTAACAGCATGCGTGGTAAAAGCATGCGTTGTAACGTCATACATCCCTCAGTACCACATAATTACACACCACATAATTACACTACACTCAATGCAAAATAAATACACTCCACATACCACATAATTACACACCACATAATTACATTCTACTCAATGCAACATAAATACACTCAATATATTAACATTTAGTGCCACATGAGTACACGTCAATAATTACATTCTATTCAATGCAACAAATACACTCCACATAATGCCACTATACCACATAAGTACAAAAAAAAAACATTTTTTATATTATATTCTGTATTTAATCAGGTTGTTCAGTTGTATATAATATTGTCTTGGTTTTTATAAAAGTAACACAAATACTTAACACTTTTCATTATAACTTTTCAACATAATGCACATCAGCCACAATGCTCTACAACATAGCCAAAACTTCAGGATAAACACATAAGGTCCCAAAAGTGAGACCTATTGCTTGTTAAAAGTTGAGTAGGGGGCTGACCTATCAAACAGCGACATAACTTCACTGACCCTGCTCGCTCCTTCCTGCCCAGCGTCTGGGTTTGTTCAAAATGGCGTCATCCAGGATCTCTTGCCACATGGGCTCTGAAAAAGCCCCTTCCCCCCTCGCTGCCTTCCCTTATTGATGCAGACTGGTGCCTGGCACCCAGTGATAGCTGCTGATGGATGAGCCTGTTGCCCCACCCATCTTCTCTTCGTGGAGAGGAGGTCTTAGCTTGTGGAAAAAGGTTATAAATCCATCCTGCTGAGGTCAGCCCTCAGCCAGGCCCTGGTTATGGCTGACTCGTAGAAATGTAACATTTCTGGAGGACCCAAAAGCAGTACAAATATCACTTTCGATTCTGCAGAATATTCCTCCTCACATCCGTTACAGTGGACTTGAGGGTGTGTCTGGAATCTGTAGGCCTTATGAAAGTTACTCTAGCCCATGGGCTCCACACCCCCACAGGGGAATAATGAAGTGAAAAACAGTAAAACACACTGACTTTCCCTGGCATGTTCCTTCCCAGTGTATAAAGCTTATTCCATGTCACCACCCAATTCTGCATAAGTCCTGCCACACCATTCACTTTGTAGCTGCTCCTGGACTACGCACGCTAGGAATCTCCCCTGCGCTGCCCGCACGCTAGGAATCTCCCCTGCGCAGCCCTTATACTTGTGCACAAGCATGTACACCTGTGTCTGCATGCAACCAGCCCTGTGTCCCTTACTCCAGCTGCTGCGCAGTGGCCTGGTCAAGCCAGGGAGACACAAGTAAAATCCCCATGCAGTCTCTTTCATTATGAGTTTACTGTGGGTGAGTCCCAACTTATGAGGCTCCACCACAGTAAAAGCTCAACAATTAGGTGCTCAAAAAGTGAAAAATCCGGGAGGCCCACAGTGTTAGAACCACCTTCTCACAGTTACTTTTCACAATACAGTGAGCATTGGTTTTGGAGGAACATTTAAATTACATTTGCAATTGAGATAACGGTTTGTAAGCTGATTACTTTGTAGTTACTTCTATTTTGGCATGAAACAAACTAATAACATGGTCTAAGCATAACAGGACATCAGCAAGCAGGTTAACTCTGTTAAAGGCACTAAGTTATTTTTGTTGCATTATAAGACAGTTCAACACTTAGATGATTTTGCAGAGAAAACCCACCATACAATCTTATGGAGAAAAACTAAGTGTTAGGTTTACAGGAATGGAGTTTGGGGGGTAGACCAAGGTTCAGGTTGGTACTCAATGGGCGCAAACAGCGGCATGAGGGCGGCCGGGTGCAAAGTGCAATGTTAGATAATGAGGCTAGGGGCCCCTCAGTTGGGGGCTGCTCGCGGACAGGCCATCCAGTCTTGGGAGTCAAGCTCCTAGGGTTAAGTAAGGGGAAATCGGGCCCCAGATTAGCACAGAGTCCACATTACGTCCACATCACCAGCAGCACAGGGGTGGCAGGGTGCAGAGTGCTCAGAAGTGTCAAGAGCCCAATGCTTTCCTATGGAAGATGTTGATCAAGGAAAAGAACTGCAGGCTGGAGCCAGAAGATTGGACGAAGGTAACAAATGACTGGAGGATGAAGTTGAAGAGTTAATGGACACCAGGACACCGTTGGCCGGGCACTTCACGGCTCAGGGGCTGTGGGTGCAGGGGCATCTTTTCGTGTCGGGTTCTTTCCCACTGGTTCTGGTCACAGTCAGGGGGACCGTTCAGGATGAAGCTGCAGGCCTCTAGGAGAAGGTCAGTGGAGGTGATCCAATGCTGGATCACAGGACAGGATCGCGGGAGGACCTTGCTGGGGTGTTGGCCACTCAAACTCATGCAGTGCATCAGGTGCAGGGTAGTCAGGATCGCGGATCCGACTGGATCTGGAGTCCTGGCTTGGGTTGGTGTTGGACCTGGTAGATCAGAGTTCTTTGAGAAGGCAGGGTAGGTCCCCGGGGTTCTTGGAGGCTGCTGGCTACAGGACATGCCAGTTTCAGCTTGCAGGGCTTCCGGAGCAAGAGACAGGCTGGTAGTGCTGGGGCCAAAGTAGATGTCATCCTGCTCTTCAGTCCTTATTCTTCTTGTCAAGGCGAATCTGAAGAGACAAGGTTCAGGGGAGCCCCTAAATACTAGATTTAGGGGGATTACAGGGGTGTGCAGGTTGGGACCAAGGGGTCCCTTCCCTAGGGTGTTCACACCCACTAGTATGCCACCCTCCAGTGGTTGGGGGCATAGGCCTCTTCCTGATTGGAGGGGTCCCCTCATCATCAAGATGACGGGGACTGAGATGGCCTTCAGTTCATCTGCCCCACCTGAGGGGTGGGGTTGGCAAAGGTGGGCACTCCTCCCTTCTGGCTAGGTTTTCCCACCAGTTCTCGTTACCAAAATGAAGGTCAGAACCAGTGGGAGCCAGTTGCTAATAGCAGCAAAAGGCTGGGGGCAGCTAACGAAGGTGGCAGGTATTTGAAGTTCCCTATTTGAGGACTCTGCCCATCCCGTAGGAGGAATGACTCCTCTGCCAAGGATGTGCTTTGTTTCCAGGCCCAGAGAGCGGAGGTGCTCTACCCAGTGGTCCAGAAACCTGTCTGGTGGTGGCAAATGGCTGGGAGATGGTCATGGAACCACATTCGTGTTGATCCTTTTTCAGAGGGCATCCCTAAAATGCCCTCTGAGCGCATTTTTAATTAATCCCACACTGGCATCAGTTTAATGTGCTGAGAAGTTTGATACCAAACTTCCCAGAATTCTGTAAAGCCATCATGGAGCGGTGGAGTTTGTGTTGACAAACTCCCAGCCTATGCACTCAAAATGGCTCCACTGCACTTACAATATCAGTGAATGGCACAGACACTGTAGGAGTGTAGGGGCATATTGCTCATGCAGCTATGCCCTCACCTGGGTATGGTGCACCCTGCCTTTAGGGCTGGAATGCCTGCTAGAGAGGCGACTTACTCATGCCACCAGGTAGATTCTTCAGTTTGGTCTGCACCAAAACATGCAGCCTACTATGGAAGGGTGGGGATGGTGAGGGGTCTCTGAGGGTGGCACAAAACATGCTGCAGCCCTCAGAGACCCTCTCTGGTCACAAGGCCCTTGGAACCAGGGGTACCTTATACGAGGGACTTACATGTGGACCAGCAGGATCCCAGCACACACTAAGTCAAGTTGGCATTAGGTATCTGGCAAAAAGTTAGGAGGAAACCATGCAAAATGGGACACTTTCCTACAAGATCCTCTTGCGACTCCTGTGACTTCGGCCTGTGGTTCCTCTTAACCCCTTCCATGCACACGTCACGGTGGGCGTGGGATGGCTCCTGGCTGTCCTAGCACCCACCCACGGGTGAGCGCTGGCGTTCCCCCCCGTGGTCCGTCCATCATCCTGCCCTCAGCCTCAATGCGAGGCGAGGCGCGCTGACGTCATTACATGGTACCGAACATGCTGGAAGCCATTTGCTTCCAGTGCGTCCGGTGAGCAACAGGTAAGTTTGTCCTCAGGGAGGGTGGCGGGGATTTTAAAAAGGCATCGGAAGAAAGGAAAGTGTTTTCCTTTCCTCTGATGTCTTTTTTTAAGCATTCCTGCTGCACGATCGCGCATGAGACGCGATCATGCAGCAGGAATGTTTTTTTTTTAAAGGGCATTTTGTGCACAGCTGTGAAGGTTTCAGATTGCCATGTGTGTCATTTTAATGTGTCTTGAGGAAATCAACCCTGGTTAAACATATTTGTTTAAAATGCTCCACAGATCATCAGTGGGATTTTCAGCTTTGCGAACGGTGCCGATAACTAGGGGCTTGTAAAACAACTCAATCACGTTATGTATGGTACATTTCAGGGTTATGGTGCAATCGAATACCCAAATTAATGAAACTTTAAAAGGACTCTTACAACGCAGTTTGCTCTCTGTAGTTTCCACTCCTTGCCCTTGCTAAAGCCCATCATCTGCAAATAAGGGACAGCTGCATGGCTAAAGGTGGAGCAAGGGGTCATCCTTGTGAAATAGAGGGTCGCAGATCATATGATGTCATTTCCGCGACACCTGGAATTTTCTGCATGTGCAATCTATGCAGTAAGACCGTCCAGGACATTGATCAAATAGTATAGTGTCCAAAAATTAAAAAGCCCAAAGGCTTATAATTTTTGGAAACTCCTTCCACAAATAAATTTGAACACAGATGAGAAAGACTGTAAAAATACCTTAAAATGTTTCTGGTCGAAAAATACAAAAGTGCTTCCAGTCTGAAGTGGTATGGGATACTATCATAACGCCGATGCTTTGCAACGGTCAGTACATTCATGTACCTTTTGTGGTTGTGAATAAACACACTTGACCCGGAAGGTAATTATAAGTTAATAATTTCAGTGTAATTATGCGTGACAGTTTCTTGCGAGCAAAATCAAGCATCGAAGGCGAGGGAAACCTAAATATCAGAACCCACGCGCTCCTCTAAAAGTAAATTAAATGAGTGGCACAACTTTTCCCCTTGGCCGAGTCCCGACCCCTGCCTGTCCGCCATCGCACGAGCAGATACTGCAGCTCCAGCACCGGACTCCGCTACATCCATTACTCTCACATCTGTGCCAAGGCGGTACGCGCTGCCTTGTAGCCCCAGTTCAAAGTAGAGGCCGAAAAAGCTGCTGTGGCAAACGCCAAAATTGCAAAACCCAAGAAGGAGGGTTTCTAGAACGTCCAGAAGGGTTTGCCGATTGATGGCTGTCTCGTGAACACTGCACCCTTTCGAGCAGTCAAATGAAGCACATGTGCTTACAGAGAGGGAACGTGTAGTCTGATGGGTTGTGCTTTGAAATGTAGATGTAATTTAAATGAAAAGTTCCAATAAAACCATACTTTCGGAGTGGCACAACTTTGCAGGCAGACTAGTGACTGCTGAGTTTGGTGTGCCCTCGATCTCTGCCTGACTCGAAGCACTGAATGCATCAGGGCTCAGCCCTCTGTGCAGAAGGCTTCATACTGTTCAGCAATTATTGCGCTGCATTTTGACAGCAGGTCTTGCTGTCTGTGTATGAAGGACTGCGGGTTCATTCTGTGTGTAGCTGTGGGCACCACAGAGTGTGCAGCCGTGCGATGCTGTTTGCGTGCAGGTGGCTTGCATCTGTGTGCAGTGTAGCTGTGCACAATGCTATGTGCATGCAGGAGGCTTGCAACTGTATGCCCAGTGTAGCTCTGCACTACGCTGTATGGATGCAGTAGGCTTGCGTCTGTGTGCACAGTGTAGCTGTGCACTATGCTGTATGGGTGCAGGAGGCTTTCTTCTGTGTGCGCAGTGTAGCCGTGCACGGTGCTATGTGCATGCAGGAGGCATGCGTCTGTGTGCACAATGAACTGTGCACTATGCTGTTTGAGTGCAGGTGGTTTGCGTCTGTGTTTACGGTATAACTGGGTGCAGCAGACCTTAGATATCATGACTCCGGCCTCATCTCTCAGACTTGTCTTGCATGTGGCTGGGCAGGAATTAATCTCCTTTTCTGATGAAATACATAGCTGCTATGATCTCAGCTAGCATGCTCCTAGCCTCTTGGAGCATCTCGCACACGCCATAGCGTGCTGCCACTCCAGTTTAGTTTGAAGCAGCACTAGCTTATGTGACAGCTGAGGCGCTATACCTGACAATGCATTTCAGTGCGGTTATGGGGAGCACCATACTGAAATGCGTTAGTCTAACGCCTGATGCGTGGGACTTGGCAGGACTGTTTTGTGGTGGGAGTGACCCCTTGGGCAAGGGTCGCTCCCCCTTTATGAAGGTGAATTTTTTGGCTGTTTCTGGCTTTGGGGGCAGATCAGCCTTTTGCTTTTAGGCCCTCCTACCACCTTTGCTTGGCTGGTGGATGGTGCGTGCATTAGTGCATTATTTGCATGTGTGATTGTAATGTATTATTTCTCCTTTTTATTCCAGTGCAACGTTTTTGATTCTGGTTTGCGGTTTTGCCAGTGGTTGATCTGCAGTTTTGCATAGGAGCATTTTTTTGGTAAGAATTTTTTTTTGTTGTGTTTACTCCAAATGAGTATTAGTGTCATGCATGAACTAACTTTTTGTAAGTGGTGTCATAATAGCAGCATATTTAGTTAGTGTTTTGTGCATTAAATTCTTTGCGATGTGTTTTGCGCTGTCTTATGTGTAATTTTCTTTTCTTTTTTAGTGGGCTACTGTTGGTCCTTACTGTGTCTGTGCAGAGTAGGTGGTGGTGAGTCTAGATGCTTCTGGCAAGTGAGTGGTATAGTGTTGGTGTATATAGGTCTTTGTGATAAAACTACATTTTGTTTAATTCTTTCTTTACAAAGAGTTTGTTGTTGTTGACTTGTTTGATGAGTTACCTTTATTAGTATTGCTAGCCATAGAATGACTGCTCAGCAGGTGGTTGGTATGCTTCTTGAATCTTCCTCTGAGCAGGATTATGAGACTGACAGTGTGTCTGAGGGAGAGGAGAGAGGGGGAGATTCAGGCAGTGAGTTTTCTCTCCAAATGGAATCATCGGATGATGAGGCTACACTCAGTGCAGATGAAACTATTCAAAGTGCGGATGAAGTGCCTGTTGTAGAGGAGGTGCCGATGGTGCAGCAAGAGACATTGGTATTGCAGCCTGGGGCTGCAAGGCTTCCTACTGGAAGTGCTGGACTCTGGGTTCATCTAAACATGGTGCAGCCAGTGATGCCTGTCTTTAGTGGGGATGCAGGGTGTAGAGTGGATTGCGACTTTTTTGGGCTATACAGTTTTCCAGTTGTTTATGGATGATGTATTTTTGGCTGTGATTGTTGAGCAGACTAATTTGTATGCTGAACAGTTTTTGAGGGACAACAGTGCCAGACTTAGGCCCCGCTCTAGAGCTACCCGGTGGACTCCCACAAATCTGGATGAGATGAAGAAGTTTTTGGGTTTGATTTTTTTGATGGGCTTGATAAGGAAGCCGTACATGGCTTCATATTGGTCTACCAGCCCCTTGATGGCAACCGCCATATTTCCTGCAATTATGAGTCGTGATCGATATTTACTTTTGCTTCGGATGCTGCATTTTGTTGATAATACTTTGGCTTTGCCACAAGATCGTCCTGACTGTGACAGTCTTTTTAAGATTGGCCCTGTTCTTGATCAATTTGTTGATCAATTTTCAGAGATCTATACTCCAGGCAAAGAAATATCGGTTGATGAGTCTTTGGTCCTGTTCAAGGGCTGTTAGGTTTTTAGTTAGTACATTCCGAGCAAGAGGGCACGTTATGGAATTGAGCTGTATATGTTGTCTGAGAGTAGGACAGAATATGTCTTTAATTTCCGGGTGTACACTGGTAGGGATTCCACTATTGACCCCCCCTGGTTGTCCGTCCACTTTTGGTGTTTCTGAGAAAAGTGTGTGGGATCTTGCTAGAGGACTGTTTAACAGAGGCCCCCATTTGTACCTTGATAACGTTTACACTGCTGTGCAATTGTTTAAGTAATTGTTCAAAGTAGACACTTTTGCTTATGGCACAATCCGCTCGAACCGTAACGGTTATACAAAAGAGCTTGTTTACAAAAAAAACTTCAGAGAGGACAGTGCATTTCCTTGCGTAGTGATGAACTAGTAGCTGTGAAATTTGTGGACAGGAGGGATGTGTACATGCCGACTACCATCCATGAGGAGAGCACTTCACCTGTGGCTGTTTGGGGTCAGATTGCTGAAGTGCGCAAACCTGTGTGCATTTTAGAGTACAATAAGCACATGGGTGGTGTTGATCGAGTAGATCAGAGGTTGGAAGCTTACACTGCTATTTGTAAGGCTTACATTTGGTATAAGAAGTTAGCCATCCATTTCTTCAATTCAGCAACTTTCAATGCTTTTGTTGTGTACAAGGACTGTTGTCCTGCATCAAAGTTGACTTTTGTTCAGTTTCAGGAGTCTGTGATAGGCAGCCTTGTTGTTGTGGAACAGGCAAGTGTTCCTAGAGTTGGAGTGGTGGAGGATGTGGCTAGATTGAAAGATCACCACTTTCCTGATTTAATTCCTCCCATGCTCAAAAAAACCAATCCCTGTAAGAGATGTAGAGTCTGCTTGCGAAGAGGTGTGAGGAAGGAGAGTCGGATGTACTGTGCCATTTGTCCTTCTAATCCTGGGCTTTGGGTGCCCACATGTTTCAGATTGTATCACATTTAAAAGAGATTTTGGGAGCAACCGTGAGTCTAATAGTGTACTACCTGGTCTGTATGGTTTTATATAGTTGTTCAGTTATCACGTTTGGCAATAGAATTATGTCTTTAGTTACTGCTGCTGTTTTTGTAGTTATAGTTTTGTATCTAGTTGCAATTGGTTTGTGTTTTCTTTCTTGTTTAAAAAAAATTGATGACGGTGTGCGTGGACTGGAGTTCGGCTGGCGGTGTGCATGGACTGGTGCTTTATTGGCAGTGAGTGGACTGGCGCTTGGCTGGCGGTGTGCGAGGATTGGCGCTTGGCTGGCGGTGTGCGTGGACTGGTGCTTGGTTGGCAGTGTGCGTGGACTAGCGTTGGGTGGCGGTGTGCGTGGACTTGCGCTTGGCTGGTGGGGTGCATGGATTGGCGCTTGGCTGGCGGTGTGCGTGGACTAGTGCTTCGCTAGCGGTGTGCGTGGACTGGTGCTTCGCTGGCAGTGAGTGGACTGGTGCTTGGCTGGTGGTGTGCATGGAGGGGTGCTTGGCTGGTGGTGTGCGTGGATTGGCGCTTGGCTGGCGGTGTGTGTAGATTGGCGCTTGGCTGGGGTGTGCATAGATTGGCGCTTGGCTGGCGGTATGCATGGATTGGCGCTTCGCTGGCGGTGTGCATGGATTGGCGCTTGGCTGGGGGGGGGGTGTGTGTGGACTGGTGCTTGGATGACAGTGTGAGAGTAGTGACATGCTGCTGGCCATTACACACACTGCTAGCTAAACGACACTTCGCGCAATCTGTGAGCTAGTGTAGTTGCTGTGTCAAGAATGTGGGCGTGAATATGATGGGCCCTTGAATGGCGCGGTCTGCTGGTGTGAGTGTTGTAATGTGCTGGGCCCACGGCATGAATGTTTTTGTATGTGTCACACGTATGAAAGGTGTATGAATGGCCTGTAAAGAGGTTGGTGCCTTGTTGTGGCTTTACAGCTCATGAGCAGTGAGTCAATGGTTCAGTTTCTCATCTTTCAATTATTAACATTGCATTTCATTTTTGTGAAATCTCTGGTTAATACAACTGTATATATTGAACCATCACTCGCCCTCGTGCCAAATCCAACCAGTATGTATGTGCGCTTGAGGAATAGGTGGTTGTGCAGAAATATTTGTCTTTTCTGTCTTTCTCAAGCAGGGTGTAGCACAAGTTACTACTTGTGTAACGATATATCTGTAAGAGACATTAGTTAGTGATAGATTCCTTACTTTGGCACCCACATAGCCAACAAAGAGCTGGTCATCCACCATGAACTGCTGTGTGTGCATCAGAGAGAATGAGAGCACACGTTTTGGGTCCAGACGGTGGAGCCTCTCCTCCTCTTTAGAAGCAGGCGGAAAGAAGGTGGGCAAAGTGATGGTCTGCCCGATGTGGAAGTGAGTAACAACCTTTGGCAAGAAAGAAGGACGGGTCCTTAAAACCACTTCTTCCGAATGAACAGAAAGGAAAGGAGCTTTAGACAACAGAGCCTGGGGCTCACTTACTCTTCGGGCAGAGGTGAGAGCAACCAGGAAAGCAGTCTTTAAGGTGAGAAGACTAAAGGACAGTTGTGAAGCAGCTGAAAGGGAGTGCACATCAAATAAGTCAACACAAGATTCAAGTCCCACTGAGGCATTATAAATGGGACCGGAGGGAACGCGTGTATAATGCCTTTCAGGAAACGGTTAACAACCGGGGACTTAAAAAGAGAAGGCTGATCAGGAAGCCGTAGAAAGGCGGAGATGGCAGAAAAATAACCCTTGATAGTGCCCAGAGCAGAGCCCTGCTGTGCTAAGGAAAGAAGGAACAGAAGGACTTTGGAAAGAGGGGCAGAAAGGGGATCCACAGACTTATCTGTGCACCATGCCACAAACTTGTTCCACCTGCAGGCGGGTATCATTTTCGTGAAGGGACGCCTGGCTGCCAGAATTACATCACAGACTTCGGGAGGAAGAACGAAAGCTGTCAACTTTCGCCGCTCAATCTCCACGCATGAAGGTGGAGGCTGGACAGGTTCGGGTGGAGGACCGTCCCCTGCTGCTGCGACAGAAGATCCTCCCAAAGAGGCAGTCGGATCGGGGGATCGATCGCCATGCTGAGTAGCTCGGGATACCAGTATCTTCTTGCCCAATCCGGAGCCACAAGGATGACTTGGGCCTGGTTGTGCCTGATCTTCAGCACTCCAGGCAGAAGTGGTATAAGCGGAAAGGCGCACAACAGACCGCAGCTCAACTAGTGACGAAAAGCGTCGCAGAGCAAGTGCCGCCTTGGGAATTCCAATGCACAGAATTGATGACATTGCATGTTCTCTTCGGTGGCAAATAGATCTAACCAAGGCTCTCCCCACTGCAGAGAGAGACCTTGCACCAAGTTCAGACGCCATTCCTGATCCATCAAGCACCAGCAGCTGAGTTCGTCCGCCCAGGCGTTGAGAACTTGCCTTGTGTTGAACCACCAGGCTAATGCCCTGATGTTCCAGCCATGTCCAGAGGCGCAGAGCCTCCTGACCAAAACCGGGATAGAGGCTGAAAGATCGGAATCATAGCCTGAATATCCCGGACTCGCTGCTCGGTAGGATAGACCCGAGACCACGTTGAATCCAGAACCGCTCCGATAATGGGGAGCGTCAGAGAGGGACTCAGGTGCGACTTCGGCACATTGATGGAGAACCCTAGCAAATGCAGGAGATAGGCCGTAGTCTGAAGGCGGGAGACGACTGCCTGGGGCGAGCCCGCCTGCAACAACCAGTCGTTGAGGTAGGGGAAGACTGACACCCTTGACCTGCGCAGATGAGCTGCGACCACCGCCATCACTTTCGTAAACACCCGAGGGGCGCTGGTAAGGCCGAAGGGGAGCACAGCAAACTGAAAATGCTCCTGGCCTACCGTGAACCGCAGGTAATGCCGGTGGGCTGGCAGGACGGGGATGTGAAAATATGCGTCCTGCAAGTCTAAGGCTACCATCCAGTCTCCAGGGTGGAGGGTGGAGGGCAGCCAAGACCTGAGCCAGAGTCAGCATCTTGAACTTCTCCTTCCAGGGGAAGCAGTTGACATTCCAGAGGTCCAAGATAGGACGCAGACTCCCTTTGTTCTTGTGGACTAGAAAGTAGTGGGAATAACAACCAATCCCTACTTCTGGCCCAGGAACGCACTCGATGGCCCCCTTGGCCAAGAGGGTCGTGACTTCCTGCCGGAGAAGTGTCAAGTGTTCCCCAGACATGCGGTAGTACTGAGGTGGCATGGCTGGAGGGGTGGACTGAAAGGGAAGGAAGTAACCCTTGCGGATGATCTGCAACACCCACTTGTCCGAAGTGATATTGCGCCAGTGGGGGAAGGTGGTGGCGGATCCTGCCACCCACCGGTGTGAGGTGCTCCACGAAGCTTGGATTAGGAAGGTTTGGAGGTAGAAGCAGCGAGGGCGGAGGTGGACGGAACCCCATGCTGATTCCCAGACCCGGTCTTACGGAAGCTGCGTCCGCGCTGAGGCTGGTTCTGCACAGGCTTGCTGAC
This sequence comes from Lissotriton helveticus, assembly GCF_964261635.1. Lineage (NCBI taxonomy): Eukaryota > Metazoa > Chordata > Amphibia > Caudata > Salamandridae > Lissotriton > Lissotriton helveticus. The sequence continues at coordinate 413,473,506 of NC_136063.1, read as the reverse complement.
GGAACATGCCTGGGCGCCTCTGCCGTGGCAACGAAAGGAACAAAAACCAGGAGTGGCCGGGCTCTTTGCAGAAAGACCCAAGGACTTGGCCGTGGCCCGCAAGTCCTTAAAACTCTCCAGTGCACTGTCGGTCTTATCGCCAAACAGGCAAGTGCCATCAAAAGGCATGTCCATGAGCGAGCTCTGGACATCGGGCGAGAACCCAGTAAAGTGCAATCAGGCGTGGCGACGCAGCGCCACAGTCGTAGAAATCACTCTGCCCAACGAGTCAGCGGTGTCCAAACCACACCGAATGGATAACTTAGCCGCATCCTTACCCTCATCAACCGCCAGACACTGAGGCAACACCTGAGCAATGGTATCCCACACTGCTTGGGAATAGCGGCCTAATAAGCAGGCGGCGTTCACCGACTGCAGCCCCAAGCAGGTGGAAGAGAACAACCGCTTACTGAACTTATCCAGCCTCTTAGAATCCTTATCCGGTGGAGCTGTGGGAAAAGCACTCTGCGACGATACGGCCTGGATGACCAGACTCTCAGGCGTAGGATGAGTGGTCAGAAAGTAGGTGACGCCTGGCAACATTCTTATCGACAGGGGCCCCTGTGGTCGGTCACGACCAAGTGCCCAACAGGATGTCGGTGAGGGTGTCATTGAAGGGAAGCAGAGGCTCCAGCGAAGTAGACACCGTCTGGAGCTCCACGAGAAGGAGGTTAGTTTTGAGGGTCACCGTGGGAAGATCAAGGTTGAGGACCTCAGCAGCCTGACACAGCACCATTGTGTAGGAAGCGCCCTCCTCCATTTTAGGCGAGGGAGAGGCAAACCCTGGGTCAGAAGAGACATCGAGGTCACCTGCATCCTCCAGATCGTCCACCCAGTCCTGCTCGGAGTTACACTGAAGGGCAAGAGGGTCCTCGGACCCCTCCCATTCATCCTCCACCTCCGTTTCCAGAGGAGCCGGCCGCTGTGGCGGAGCCGGAGAAGGGACAAATGGTGTCGGAAACAATGCCGTAAATGGCACCGGCTGGGGCAGGACCGGCGCCATGTCCCAATGCGGATGTCAGGCAGGAACGAAATGGTCCTGGAACCGGGGCAGGGGCGGAAAGAACGGCACCTACTGCTGCGCTGGTAGCGACCCTGCTATTAGAAATGCGATCTAGCCTCAAAAGTATTGACTCAAAACTGGATACGCTGACTCAACAACTTGACACAGTGAAGACTCAAGTGTCGGTGCATGAGAGGAGGTTGGATGGTCTCGAAAACAGGCAGGTGGAGTTCCATGAGTTTCAGACAGAAACTAAGGAGCAATTGCTCCAAATGGATAAGCTGCTGGGAGCCATACGAGAGAAGAATGACGATTTAGAAGCGCGCTCTCGTAGAAGCAACCTGCGCGTGACGGGAATAGCGGAAACAACAGCGATGTGCAAGATGGAGACCTATATGTCAGAACTCCTGCATGCTCTGCTTGATCCGCACCTCTCGACGGTATTCGTTGTGGAGCGGGCGCACAGAACCCTGGGCCCGAAGCCACCAGTAGGGAGTACACCACATCCCATATTGATAAAACTGCTCAACTACCAAGATAGAGACACAATATTGCGGTTGGCACGAGAAAAAGGTCAGATCACGCTCCAGGGTAACACTATTTCTTTTTATCCTGATTTTACCCCACTGGCACAAGCTGCGAGAAAAGAATTCTTACCAGCCAAGCGCCTCCTATTACAAGCGCAAATCCCATACTCCCTGCTGTATTCGGCAAAATTTAAGGTGTCTCATGATAGCAAAACGCACTTTTTCACGGACGCGAAATCGGCGCTGAAATTCGCCAAACATGTGGCTGGAAAGGGAGCCAAAAAGAAAGGGGCTGCAGACATGTCCAAATCTGGCAGGCTAAGTGACAATGACTGAAAAATCAAAAATGTTGTAATACTGGTTATGGTTCCTGTATATTTTGTTGAGGCTGCTGTTGGCTGTCTGATGGGTTGTGCTGCGGTGATATGCCCTGGTTCAGACCGGATGTGCTGCAAAACATGTGTGTGAGCTCAGCTGGTATTCCTCCACATCAGGCACAGCCTTGTTATGGTTAGATTTGTAAATTAAGAGTAGTACATGGTAAGCACTGGCTGTCTAACCCTGGTCACCCTGCGAAAGTGGGGGAGTAAGCTGCTCTACCCTCGCCCCCCTGGGAAGGTTCCCTAAGAAATGTTGACGTTAGTTAATGTTGCATATGGGAGGGTTACACTACAACCTAATTGGGGTGTTGGTGGGGGAGGGGGTGGAATGGGATGTGGGGTGTTGTTTTTTTAAGCCAAAATGTCAGGTCTGTACACGTAGCAGAGTAGTAATGCTGGTGCGAAGTTGTAAACTAAAGGGACATCACTATATGTTTGCTTTATCACAATGACATCTACCGGTAAAACTTTGAACATTGTCACCTGGAACATAAGGGGTTTGAATGATTGCAGAAAAGCGAGGCTAGTACATGCATATTTAACGAGGCATGCTATAGATATATTTCCTGCAAGAAACGCATTTGAATGCAACGCCGTTGCAGAGACTTAAACATAACAGATGGGGGGGGGGGGTATAATCCGCCATTTAATCTAGCTATGCAAGAGGGGTCGCTATCCTTATTAAGAGTGGTTCTGATTGGAAATGTATTTATACACACGTGGACCCAGAGGGGCGATATGTGCTCTTGAATGGGAGGTGAAGTGGTGACGTTTGCTACAGTGTATGGTCTGAATACAGACTCCCCTGATTTTTTCCGACAGTTATGGTCCAAGATAAGAGCTATTGGGTGTCCAACAGTGATCTGGGGAGGGGATTTGAATGCAGTGTTGTCTGATGAGGATGATAGAAAAGGCACGGCTAGGTCGCTATACCTACAAGCGCGAATGGCCCTGCACGATATCATGTCGGATGGGGGGCTGCTAGACGTTTGGAGGGTCCGACATCCCGACCTACGGGAGGGTATGTGTAAATCCACCCAACATCAGGCCTGGTCCAGACTGGACTTTTGGCTGGTATCGAGAGACGTCGCGACCTGGACAGTGGAGGTAGCCGATATGGCGCGTTCATTGTCGGATCATGCACCTTGCAACCTCCGACTGGCTTTACCCTGAGCCCCCTCTCGTGCTTTTACCTGGCGTCTGCCTCAGAATTGTTAGACGAAGCATTCAAAGAAGAGATCCGGAAGGATATTGTGCTGTATTTTGAAACAAATGAGGGGTCGGTAGAATCTGAAGCTATACTTTGGGACGCCTTTAAAGCTGTTATACGTGGGCAGTGTGTTGCAAGACAGGCAGGGGTACTGAGGGCCATTAGGGGGACATTGGCTGGATTGGAAGGAGAGATTAAAGATCTGGAGAATCAAATGTTCCTGAGAACTGACGTGCAGACAGCGGGCCTTTTAAAAACTAAACTGCTAGAATTTGAAGAGGAGGCGACTAGAGAGGTGAAATTCCTTGGCAAGTACGCAGAAATCCGACGCTATGGTGAGGGAGACAGGCCGGGGCGCACGTTGGCGTATATGATCAGGTCGATGAAAGGGACCACGTTTGTGCATGAGATTTATAGTACAACGGGGGAGTCTATTAGAGGTCAGGAGGCCATACTGAAAGCATTTCAGGAATTCTATTCTAATTTGTATAAAACGACAGGAATGGCTGATTCAGATAACAAGGCGGAATTTTTAGATTCCATTGCTTTAGCGTGGTTCAACGATAACCACAGAGTATATATGGATCTACCCATTACGAAAGAAGTGATTAAAAGTTTACCTCTGAATAAGGCTCTGGGTCCGGATGGTCTGACGACTGCCTTCTATAAGGCGTACGCTGAGGAGTTGGCTCCCAAGTTACTGGTAGTTTATGAGGAGGCGCTGGAGACGGAAATTTTGCCTCAATCAATGAGGGAGGCCATGATTATCACACTATTGAAGCCTGAAAAGGCTGAAAAGGAACTAGACTCCTATAGGCCACTATCTTTAATTAATGTTGATGTCAAGATGTATGCCAAATTACTGGCAAATCGTCTCCAACCGATGCTACCAATGATTGCATTACCTGACCAGTCGGGTTTTATTACGGGGAGGTCGACGTCGCATAATCTGCGGACGCTGTTCTCCGTCATTCATTATCTACATCCTAGTGTTCAGGCTGCAGCGATATTTCTTGATGCCACTAAGGCATTTGATTCCTTAGAGTGGTCGTATTTATTTTTGATCGGATTCAGCCCCTTATTTGTTAAGAGAATAAAACTCTCTGAACTTATCCAGCATCTTAGAATCCTTATCCGGTGGAGCTGTGGGAAAAGCACTCTGCGACGTTACGGCCTGGATGACCAGACTCTCAGGCGTAGGATGAGTGGTCAGAAAGGAGGTGACGCCTGGCAACATTCTTATCGACAGGGGCCCCTGTGGCCGGTCATGACCAAGTGCCCAACAGGATGTCAGTGAGGGCGTCATTGAAGGGAAGCAGAGGCTCCAGCGAAGTAGACGCCGTCTGGAGCTCCTCGAGAAGGAGGTTAGTTTTGAGGGTCACCGTGGGAAGATCAAGGTTGAGGACCTCAGCGGCCTGACACAGCACCATTGTGTAGGAAGCGCCCTCCTCCATTTTAGACGAGGGAGAGGCAAACCCTGGGTCAGAAGAGACATCGAGGTCACCTGCATCCTCCAGATCGTCCACCCAGTCCTGCTCGGAGTCACACTGATGGGCAAGAGGGTCCTCGGACCCCTCCCATTCATCCTCCACCTCCGTTTCCGGAGGAGCCGGCCGCTGTGGCGGAGCTTTGAGAAGGGACAAATGGTGTCGGAAACAATGCCGTAAATGGCACCGGCTGGGGCCGGACCGGCGCCATGTCCCAATGCGGATCCCAGGCAGGAACGAAATGGTCCTGGAACCAGGGCAGGGGCGGAAAGAACGGCACCTACTGCTGCGCTGGTAGCGACCCTGCTATTAGAAATGCGATCTAGCCTCAAAAGTATTGACTCAAAACTGGATACGCTGACTCAACAACTTGACACAGTGAAGACTCAAGTGTCGGTGCATGAGACGAGGTTGGATGGTCTCGAAAACAGGCAGGTGGAGTTCCATGAGTTTCAGACGGAAACTAAGGAGCAATTGCTCCAAATGGATAAGCTGCTGGGAGCCATACGAGAGAAGAATGACGATTTAGAAGCGCGCTCTCGTAGAAGCAACCTGCGCGTGACGGGAATAGCGGAAACAACAGCGATGTCCAAGATGGAGACCTATATGTCAGAACTCCTGCATGCTCTGTTTGATCCGCACCTCTCGACGGTATTTGTTGTGGAGCGGGCGCACAGAACCCTGGGCCCGAAGCCACCAGTAGGGAGTACACCACATCCCATATTGATAAAACTGCTGAACTACCAAGATAGAGACACAATATTGCGGTTGGCACGAGAAAAAGGTCAGATCACGCACCAGGGTAACACTATTTCTTTTTATCCTGATTTTACCCCACTGGTACAAGCTGCGAGAAAAGAATTCTTACCAGCCAAGCGCCTCCTATTACAAGCGCAAATCCCAACTCCCTGCTGTATTCGGCGAAATTTAAGGTGTCTCATGATAGCAAAACGCACTTTTTCACGGACATGAAATCGGCGCTGAAATTCGCCAAACATATGGCTGGAAAGGGAGCCAAAAAGAAAGGGGCTGCAGACATGTCCAAATCTGGCAGGCTAAGTGACAATGACTGAAAAAAAAAAATGGTGTAATACTGGTTATGGTTCCTGTATATTTTGTTGAGGCTGCTGTTGGCTGTCTGATGGGTTGTGCTGCGGTGATATGCCCTGGGGCAGACCGGATGTGCTGCAAAACATGTGTGTGAGCTCAGCTGGTATTCCTCCACATCAGGCACAGCCTTGTTATGGTTAGATTTGTGAATTAAGAGTAGTACATGGTAAGCACTGGCTGTCTAACCCTGGTCACCCTGCAAAAGTGGGGGAGTAAGCTGCTCTACCCTCGCCCCCCCTGGGAAGGTTCCCTAAGAAATGTTGACGTTAGTTAATGTTGCATATGGGAGGGTTACACTACAACCTAATTGGGGGGTTGGTGGGGGAGGGGGTGGAATGGGATGTGGTGTGTTGTTTTTTTAAGCCAAAATGTCAGGTCTGTACACGTAGCAGAGTAGTAATGCTGGTGCGAAGTTGTAAACTAAAGGGACATCACTATATGTTTGCTTTATCATAATGACATCTACCGGTAAAACTTTGAACATTGTCACCTGGAACATAAGGGGTTTGAATGATTGCAGAAAAGCGAGGCTAGTACATGCATATTTAACGAGACATGCTATAGATATATTTCCTGCAAGAAACGCATTTGAATGTAACGCCGTTGCAGAGACTTAAACATAACAGATGGGGGAGGTATAATCCGCCATTTAATCTAGCTATGCAAGAGGGGTCGCTATCCTTATTAAGAGTTGTTCTGATTGGAAATGTATTTATACACACGTGGACCCAGAGGGGCGATATGTGCTCTTGAATGGGAGGTGAAGTGGTGACGTTTGCTACAGTGTATGGTCTGAATACAGACTCCCCTGATTTTTTCCGACAGTTATGGTCCAAGATAAGAGCTATTGGGTGTCCAACAGTGATCTGGGGAGGGGATTTGAATGCAGTGTTGTCTGATGAGGATGATAGAAAAGGCACGGCTAGGTCGCTATACCTACAAGAGCGAATGGCCCTGCACGATATCATGTTGGATGGGGGGCTGCTAGACGTTTGGAGGGTCTGACATCCCGACCTACGGGAGGGTACGTGTAAATCCACCCAACATCAGGCCTGGTCCAGACTGGACTTTTGGCTGGTATCGAGAGACGTCGCGACCTGGACAGTGGAGGTAGCCGATATGGCGCGTTCATTGTCGGATCATGCACCTTGCAACCTCCGGCTGGCTTTGCCCTGAGCCCCCTCTCGTGCTTTTACCTGGCGTCTGCCTCAGAATTGTTAGACGAAGCATTCAAAGAAGAGATCCGGAAGGATATTGTGCTGTATTTTGAAACAAATGAGGGGTCGGTAGAATCTGAAGCTATACTTTGGGACGCCTTTAAAGCTGTTATACGTGGGCAGTGTGTTGCATGACAGGCAGGGGTACTGAGGGCCATCAGGGGGACATTGGCTGGATTGGAAGGAGAGATTAAAGATCTGGAGAATCAAATGTTCCTGAGAACTGACGTGCAGACAGCGGGCCTTTTAAAAACTAAACTGCTAGAATTTGAAGAGGAGGCGACTAGAGAGGTGAAATTCCTTGGCAAGTACGCAGAAGCCCGACGCTATGGTGAGGGAGACAGGCCGGGGCGCACGTTGGCGTATATGATCAGGTCGATGAAAGGGACCACGTTTGTGCATGAGATTTATAGTACAACGGGGGAGTCTATTAGAGGTCAGGAGGCCATACTGAAAGCATTTCAGGAATTCTATTCTAATTTGTATAAAACGACAGGAATGGCTGATTCAGATAACAAGGCGGAATTTTTAGATTCCATTGCTTTAGCGTGGTTCAACGATAACCACAGAGTATATATGGATCTACCCATTACGAAAGAAGTGATTAAAAGTTTACCTCTGAATAAGGCTCTGGGTCCGGATGGTCTGACGACTGCCTTCTATAAGGCGTACGCTGAGGAGTTGGCTCCCAAGTTACTGGTAGTTTATGAGGAGGCGCTGGAGACGGAAATTTTGCCTCAATCAATGAGGGAGGCCATGATTATCACACTATTGAAGCCTGAAAAGGCTGAAAAGGAACTAGACTCCTATAGGCCACTATCTTTAATTGATGTTGATGTCAAGATGTATGCCAAATTACTGGCAAATCATCTCCAGCCGATGCTACCAATGATTGCATTACCTGACCAGTCGGGTTTTATTACGGGGAGGTCGACGTCGCATAATCTGCGGACGCTGTTCTCCGTCATTCATTATCTACATCCTAGTGTTCAGGCTGCAGCGATATTTCTTGATGCCACTAAGGCATTTGATTCCTTAGAGTGGTCGTATTTATTTTTGATCCTCCAACGCATCGGATTCAGCCCCTTATTTGTTAAGAGAATAAAACTCTCTGAACTTATCCAGCATCTTAGAATCCTTATCCGGTGGAGCTGTGGGAAAAGCACTCTGCGACGTTACGGCCTGGATGACCAGACTCTCAGGCGTAGGATGAGTGGTCAGAAAGGAGGTGACGCCTGGCAACATTCTTATCGACAGGGGCCCCTGTGGCCGGTCATGACCAAGTGCCCAACAGGATGTCAGTGAGGGCGTCATTGAAGGGAAGCAGAGGCTCCAGCGAAGTAGACGCCGTCTGGAGCTCCTCGAGAAGGAGGTTAGTTTTGAGGGTCACCGTGGGAAGATCAAGGTTGAGGACCTCAGCAGCCTGACACAGCACCATTGTGTAGGAAGCGCCCTCCTCCATTTTAGGCGAGGGAGAGGCAAACCCTGGGTCAGAAGAGACATCGAGGTCACCTGCATCCTCCAGATCGTCCACCCAGTCCTGCTCGGAGTCACACTGATGGGCAAGAGGGTCCTCGGACCCCTCCCATTCATCCTCCACCTCCGTTTCCGGAGGAGCCGGCCGCTGTGGCAGAGCTTTGAGAAGGGACAAATGGTGTCGGAAACAATGCCGTAAATGGCACCGGCTGGGGCCGGACCGGCGCCATGTCCCAATGCGGATCCCAGGCAGGAACGAAATGGTCCTGGAACCGGGGCAGGGGCGGAAAGAACGGCACCTACTGCTGCGCTGGTTGCGACCCTGCTATTAGAAATGCGATCTAGCCTCAAAAGTATTGACTCAAAACTGGATACGCTGACTCAACAACTTGACACAGTGAAGACTCAAGTGTCGGTGCATGAGACGAGGTTGGAAGGTCTCGAAAACAGGCAGGTGGAGTTCCATGAGTTTCAGACGGAAACTAAGGAGCAATTGCTCCAAATGGATAAGCTGCTGGGAGCCATACGAGAGAAGAATGACGATTTAGAAGCGCGCTCTCGTAGAAGCAACCTGCGCGTGACGGGAATAGCGGAAACAACAGCGATGTCCAAGATGGAGACCTATATGTCAGAACTCCTGCATGCTCTGTTTGATCCGCACCTCTCGACGGTATTCGTTGTGGAGCGGGCGCACAGAACCCTGGGCCCGAAGCCACCAGTAGGGAGTACACCACATCCCATATTGATAAAACTGCTGAACTACCAAGATAGAGACACAATATTGCGGTTGGCACGAGAAAAAGGTCAGATCACGCACCAGGGTAACACTATTTCTTTTTATCCTGATTTTACCCCACTGGTACAAGCTGCGAGAAAAGAATTCTTACCAGCCAAGCGCCTCCTATTACAAGCGCAAATCCCAACTCCCTGCTGTATTCGGCGAAATTTAAGGTGTCTCATGATAGCAAAACGCACTTTTTCACGGACATGAAATCGGCGCTGAAATTCGCCAAACATGTGGCTGGAAAGGGAGCCAAAAAGAAAGGGGCTGCAGACATGTCCAAATCTGGCAGGCTAAGTGACAATGACTGAAAAAAAATAAAAATGGTGTAATACTGGTTATGGTTCCTGTATATTTTATTGAGGCTGCTGTTGGCTGTCTGATGGGTTGTGCTGCGGTGATATGCCCTGGGGCAGACCGGATGTGCTGCAAAACATGTGTGTGAGCTCAGCTGGTATTCCTCCACATCAGGCACAGCCTTGTTATGGTTAGATTTGTGAATTAAGAGTAGTACATGGTAAGCATTGGCTGTCTAACCCTGGTCACCCTGCAAAAGTGGGGGAGTAAGCTGCTCTACCCTTGCCCCCCCTGGGAAGGTTCCCTAAGAAATGTTGACGTTAGTTAATGTTGCATATGGGAGGGTTACACTACAACCTAATTGGGGGGTTGGTGGGGGAGGGGGTGGAATGGGATGTGGTGTGTTGTTTTTTTAAGCCAAAATGTCAGGTCTGTACACGTAGCAGGGTAGTAATGCTGGTGCGAAGTTGTAAACTAAAGGGACATCACTATATTTTTGCTTTATCATAATGACATCTACCGGTAAAACTTTGAACATTGTCACCTGGAACATAAGGGGTTTGAATGATTGCAGAAAAGCGAGGCTAGTACATGCATATTTAACGAGACATGCTATAGATATATTTCCTGCAAGAAACGCATTTGAATGTAACGCCGTTGCAGAGACTTAAACATAACAGATGGGAGGAGGTATAATCCGCCATTTAATCTAGCTATGCAAGAGGGGTCGCTATCCTTATTAAGAGTGGTTCTGATTGGAAATGTATTTATACACACGTGGACCCAGAGGGGCGATATGTGCTCTTGAATGGGAGGTGAAGTGGTGACGTTTGCTGCAGTGTATGGTCCGAATACAGACTCCCCTGATTTTTCCGACAGTTATGGTCCAAGATAAGAGCTATTGGGTGTCCAACAGTGATCTGGGGAGGGGATTTGAATGCAGTGTTGTCTGATGAGGATGATAGAAAAGGCACAGCTAGGTCGCTATACCTACAAGCGCGAATGGCCCTGCACGATATCATGTTGGATGGGGGGCTGCTAGACGTTTGGAGGGTCCGACATCCCGACCTACGGGAGGGTACGTGTATATCCACCCAACATCAGGCCTGGTCCAGACTGGACTTTTGGCTGGTATCGAGAGACGTCGCTACCTGGACAGTGGAGGTAGCCGATATGGCGCGTTCATTGTCGGATCATGCACCTTGCAACCTCCGACTGGCTTTGCCCTGAGCCCCCTCTCGTGCTTTTACCTGGCGTCTGCCTCAGAATGCTTTGTTAGACGAAGCATTCAGAGAAGAGATCCGGAAGGATATTGTGCTGTATTTTGAAACAAATGAGGGGTCGGTAGAATCTGAAGCTATACTTTGGGACGCCTTTAAAGCTGTTATACGTGGGCAGTGTGTTGCAAGACAGGCAGGGGCACTGAGGGCCATCAGGGGGACATTGGCTGGATTGGAAGGAGAGATTAAAGATCTGGAGAATCAAATGTTCCAGAGAACTGACGTGCAGACAGTGGGCCTTTTAAAAACGAAACTGCTAGAATTTGAAGAGGAGGCGACTAGAGAGGTGCAATTCCTTGGCAAGTACGCAGAAGCCCGACGCTATGGTGAGGGAGACTGGCTGGGGCGCACGTTGGCGTATATGATCAGGTCGATGAAAGGGACCACGTTTGTGCATGAGATTTATAGTACAACGGGGGAGTCTATTAGAGGTCAGGAGGCCATACTGAAAGCATTTCAGGAATTCTATTCTAATTTGTATAAAACGACGGGAATAGCTGATTCAGATAACAAGGCGGAATTTTTAGATTCCATTGCTTTAGCGTGGTTCAACGATAACCACAGAGTATATATGGATCTACCCATTACGAAAGAAGTGATTAAAAGTTTACCTCTGAATAAGGCTCCGGGTCCGGATGGTCTGACGACTGCCTTCTATAAGGCGTACGCTGAGGAGTTGGCTCCCAAGTTACTGGTAGTTTATGAGGAGGCGCTGGAGACGAAATTTTGCCTCAATCAATGAGGGAGGCCATGATTATCACACTATTGAAGCCTGAAAAGGCTGAAAATGAACTAGACTCCTATAGGCCACTATCTTTAATTAATGTTGATGTCAAGATATATGCCAAATTACTGGCAAATCGTCTCCAACCGATGTTACCAATGATTGCATTACCTGACCAGTCGGGTTTTATTACGGGGAGGTCGACGTCGCATAATCTGCGGACGCTGTTCTCCGTCATTCATTATCTACATCCTAGTGTTCAGGCTGCAGCGATATTTCTTGATGCCACTAAGGCATTTGATTCCTTAGAGTGGTCGTATTTATTTTTGATCCTCCAACGCATCGGATTCAGCCCCTTATTTGTTAAGAGAATAAAACTGCTATATGAGGCACCTAGAGCTCGGGTCCAGGTTAATGGCATGGCGTTGGGCCCTTTCCGGATATCAAGGGGCACGAGACAGGGATGTCTGCTGTCACCGTTATTATTCGCTATAGCTATAGAACCGTTGGCTGCACGGATAAGGCAACACCATACTGCCAGAGGAATAGGATTTAGTGCACGTAGTCTTGTGATCTCTCTATACGCTGATGACGTTACACTTTACATTCTCAATCCGGAGGTAAATCTTGATCCAGAGCTGCGGGATTTTATAAGATTTGGGGGATTTACAGGCATTACTATAAACTGGTCTAAGCCTGTGATGTTCCCCCTTACTGATGGCACAAGAGAAGTCTGCTCTGAGTTCCCCCTTCGATGGGAGGCTACTGAAGTTAAATATTTGGGAGTGTGGCTAAGCCGTAATTTGCAAGATATATGGACACTGAATTTTGGGAGGGCTTATGCACGGCTGGAGGGAAAGGTGGCTCTCTGGTCTACATTGCCTCTTTCTGTGGCCGGTATGGTGGCACTGGCGAAGATGGTTATATTGCCTAAATTTCTTTATCGGTTTGTGAATGTGCCTGTTCCACTTACTAAACATTTTTTTGCATTGTTGCGTACACAGCTGCTGTCCTTGGTGTGGGCAGGGGGGGGGGGCAAGCCAGGGTGTCCTGGGATCTATTGACTCTTCCCCTGAAACAAGGTGGGCTGGGGGCGCCTGATATGCAGCTCTATGCGTTGTGCGCACAAGCGCAGTTCCATCATTTCTGAGTCCATGAGACACCATTTCAGCCCCATGTTACGGTCGTGAGGGACGCGGTGGCACAGATGCCGCTCAATGAAGCATTCTATCGCACTGTTAGCAGGCCCAGGGAGGATGTTGATACTGCTGGGACGTTATGCTAGGCGTGGAGGGGACTGCAGAAACGGGCGGGTGTGAAGACATTATATGCGCCATCAATGGTACTTGAAAATAATCCTATGTTGGCATGCATGGCGAAAGGTGTCAGTAGGACCCTAACGACTGCACTAAAACTAAGCACCTTTGCTGACCTCTACCCAGAGGGAATTTTTAGCCCCCCCCTGCTGGATACTGACGAGGGTACTGTGCCGTTTGCCGAAAGATTTCTATACCACCAGCTGCGCACTGCGTGTCGTGCGATGTATGCAGAGTTCCCTGACGCACCGCAAATCATGTTACCACTGGAAAATGGACTCAAGTCGCAGTCGGCTAAAAAGCTGATAACGAGGCTTTACACTCTTATGCAGTCCTCTTATCCAATTGGAAGGCCAAAATCCATGGAGCTTTGGAATGGGGAATTGCACCCGCAGATAACGGACGAACAGTGGGAGTATTGCTGTGGTCAACTGACGGACTTGCCTCCTAACTACCGCTTGAGGTTGATTCACTTTAAGTTTTTACATAGATATTACCGGACTCCGGTAAGTTTGCATCGCATGCAATTGAGGGGCGATGCTGTATGTTGGAGGTGTGGGGGGCTTGATCGGGCAACCTTCCTTCATGTGGCATGGGACTGCCTGCACTTATATGAATACTGGAGCAAGATATTTAGCGCAGTTAATCAGATAATTGGCAGAGTTGATCAACCATCCCCACTGTTGGGTCTTTTAGGATATGTGCGTGACACAGTGCCAAGAGGGGTAAATTGCATGCGCTTTTACTGTTATACGCTCGTAGACAAGTTGCTATGCGCTGGGGTAGAAAGCGAGTGCCACAATTTAAGGCTTGGTTACTGGATGTGACTTATGGGCATACCCAATTGAATCTCTTTTGGGAACAGATGCTGTCTACATCCTGCCCAAAGGATATATGGGAACCCTTCTTGGAGTGGTCACGGGAAGCTGAAGAACAGGAACTACAAGATTTGGGTTGCACTGAAGGGCAGACAGGTGTTTCATTAGAATCTGCATGTTAATATAGGGAGCGGATACGTCTTGATTCGTGCGCTAGAGTGTTAGCTTACATTTATTGCTATGCATGTGGCATGGGGGTAGTATGTACAGCTCTGTAATAGACAACATGCATCACCAAAGGTACAATAATCAAAGTTAGCGTAGCCATTCTATGTCATTGCGATGTTCCCCAACGTTTGATCAGTAGAGATCTTACTGTATAACGCTACAACGGGTACTGGGATGCGAAATGCTATGTCATTCTTGGTAATATGTAATGTGGATATGTTCTGACTGGCTATGGGTTGGCACTCTGTGCCTTTGTCTTTTTTCTTTATGCTTAAAACCAATAAAAACAATTTTAAAAAAACGATCTCAAACCAACCTGGTTTTGCAAGGGGGTCCCATGGGTTTTTGGCCCGGGGCTAGGCGGCCATCCAGGGAAACCTACCAAACCCACACATTTCTGGAAACTAGACATCCTGGGGAGTCTAGTGAGGTATGGCTTGTGTGGGTCCCCCAACATTCTCCTACCAAAAATTGACTGCAAATCTCAAATTTTGCCGAAAAAAACACCTTTTTCTCAAAATTCTGTGTGTGAAAGTTCTGGAATCTGTGTGGATCCACAAATTTTCTCCCACCCAGTATTCCCCCAGGTCTCCCGATAAAAATGGTACCTCACTTGTCTGGGTAAGCATAGTGGCTGCACCAGGAAATGGCTGAAATCGTACTGTGGAGACTTCAAAATGTCTACAAGAAAACTACCTGGTTTGGGGGTGGGGGGCACCTGAGATTTTGGCGCCAGGCTCGACGGCCATCTTGGGAAAGTACCAAACCCAAATATTTCTGAAATCTAAACACCCGGGGGAGACCAATGAGGTATGGCTTGCGTGGATCCTACTCAGAATGCCATGCAAACCTCAAATTTAGCTGAAAATACCACATATTTCTGTGTGGAATCACCGTGCCGGCACAAATGTCCTACCCCACAGCATTCTCCAAAGTGTCCTGAGTAAAATGATACCTCACTTGAGTAGGTGTCTAATGCAGAATTGGCTAAAAACGTATTTTTTTTAAATATAGCGCTTAGAATTCTCAGTGCTATACCCTTATTCCCTAGGTTTTGGGCTCTTCCCAGTCACAGGCCCTTGCCCCACCCACACAAGTGAGGCATCCTTTTACTCTGGAGACTCAGGGGAACGCTGTGGGTTAGGACATTTGTGCAGGCACGGTGATTACACACAAACATATGTGGAAAATGTGTTTTTTTCAGCTACATTTGAAATGTGCATGGCATTCTGGGTAGGAAAACGTTGGGAGACCCACGCAAGCCATACCTCGCTGGACTCTCCCGGGAGTCTAGTTTCCAGAAATGTGTGGGTTTGGTAGGTTTCCCTAGATGGCCACCGAGCCCCGGGCCAAAAACTCATGGGACCCTCTTGCAAAACCAGGTTGGTTTGTGATGGGTAATTTTGAATGTTTTGGGCCCTTGCTTGTTGCGGGTCCTTGACCCACCCACGCAAGTGAGGTACCATTTTTCTCAGAAGACTTTGGGGACTGCGGGTGGGTGGACATTTGTGGATCCACGCAGATTCCAGAACTTTCCACCACAGAAATGTGAGGAAAAAGTTTTTGGGACAATTTTTCGGTTTGCGAGGAATTCTGGGTAACAGAACCTGCTGAGAGCCAGTCAAGTCAAACCATCCTGGATTCCCCTGGGTGTCTAGTTTTCAAAAATGTATAGGTTTGCTAGGGTTCCCTAGGTGCCGGCAGAGCTAGGGTTAAAAAACGATAGCTAGGCACTTTGCAAAAAAAAAAAAGGGTAATTTTTCACTGTGAAATTGTGGTGTGTCCACGGTGCGTTTTGAGCCGTTTCCTATAGTGGGCACTATGCCTACACACACAAGTGAGGTACCATTTTTAATCAGAAGACTTAGGGTAATTCAGATTTGTAAAGCAACTGTTATTACCTATTGACTTTCGATGCATTTCTGCCTTCCAAATGAAAGAATGTGTAAAAAAAGAAGTCATTTTGAAAAATGACCGATAATTCTCATGCTAGTATGAGTATTCCCAATTTCGGAAATGTGCAAATATCTACTGTTTCTAACGTACAAGTTACTTATCTTCGGTAACAATATATCTGGTAGATTCCTTAACGTAGAATTATCCCCAGGAGTGAGACTGGATCCAGAAAATTTTCTTTGCCACAGCATCTCTGCACGCTGGGGGCAGTACCACGTGATTCCGTCCTGACGTCGTCAGCGGGCGTGACGTCAGCGAGGTCACATAAGCCCCACCCCGGCGCGCCAACATCAGTTTTTTCCTTTTCCGCGTGCAACGTCGTTCCGGTTCGTGCCCTGGGCCTGCTTAGGCCTTTCTCTTTCGCGTGTGTTTGTGGGAACAGTGTGCGGATGCCTTCAGGGTTTTAACACATGCTCGTCTTGTGGACGCCTGATGTCGGCGACAGACCCTCACCTCATTTGGATGTGGTGCTTGGGGAATATAATGACTCCACTGATTGCGAGGCGTGCCAGCTGTTGAAGCCGAAGACGCGGCGGGAGCGCCGGGTGAAACTTCTCTCTGCTCGAATGTCCAGATTGGCTTCCTCACTTTGATCAGCTTCTGCGGAAGGTTTTGGAAGAAGCCATCGTCGTCCTCGTCCCTCTCCTACGCCCCAAGAGCGTCGCTCGCATGTCGGTAAGAGTCGCAGTTTGTCCCCGAGGGCCAGTTTCCAGCCTGTTGGGGGCGTGGGCTCTCTGCGGGTGATGTGGCCCTGTGTATCGTCCCCCTATCCACCGTTTCCTGGTGAGGGGGCATTGAGAGCCCAGATGGAGACATATGCGGCGGCTTTGCAGGCCTCGCTGGCTTCTCCTCCTCCTCCTCCCCCTCCTGAGATGTTGGCGGTATTGTGCGGGGCCTTCCGCGACATCGCCAGCAGCTCCGGCCCCGGCACAGACTGGCTCGCATCCCCTGCGCCGACTGGCTCGCATCCCCGAGCCCTTCTCGGCCCTACGGACAGGCGGCGATCTTGTCTGAGGCCGAGGTGACACCGCTTCGGTTCCGGCAGCTGCTGGCTCTGGCGGCACCACAGGGGTCGGCGGACCCCCCTCGTCCCATCATGGATTGAGGCTGGCTGGGGACCACTCGTACCTCCCTGGCCCCCTCTCGTCCCTCCACGCAGGCGGCTGCCTCATAGGAGGTCGAATCGGCCTTGGCGGCGCCACAGGGGTCGGCAGGCCCCTCTCGTCCCCTCATGAGTTGAGGCTGGCAGGGGACTCCTTGTCACTCCCCGGGTCACGCCCGCGGACGACGTCAGGACGGAATCACGTGATACCGCCCCCGGCGTGCAGAGATGCTGTGGCAAAGAACATTTTCCGGATCCAATCTCATGCAAGGGGATAATTCTACGTTAAGGAATCTGCAGCTAGTAGTCTCTATCAGATCTCTATATTTTGTTCCGATTTCAGAAATACATAGGTGTTTTTCATACCGACTTTTCCAAGTATACATTTTCCCAGAATAATTGCTATATACCCAGCACATAATAAAAAATCATTGCAAGTCGCTGCTCAGTTGTTGGCGCTGGGTTCGTCGTCTTCTTGGTGAACCTACTAGTCCTATATATCCCCACAACCAGTAACATCCACCGGCTGTAATGGTATATTGCTTTCAAAGAGCTGTCATAATTAGAAGTTACAGGTGGAAACGTTGACAACTAATTTTCAATTTTTCCTATATTAAACTGTTGGACACAAATTTGGCGTGGATACAAAAAAAAGATTTACACAAATGACCCCTTGCTGAATTCAGTATTTTGTCTACTTATCAAAAATGTATAGCTTTCCAAGATCCATTATTGCTTCCATTAACTGGAAGGATGTTGAAAGCACAATAAATAGCAAAAATAGGTTATGGCCCAGAAAACTGCCAAAACTGTGTAACAAAATGTGCCATTCTCTAAAAGCCTGGAAAATGGTGATTCCAGCCCCACAAACCCTTTTTTGATACCATTTGCAGAGAAAAACCCAGAAGCTTTCATTTGCAGCACTTTTTTCCCCAAAAAACCAAAATGTTGCTGTATTTTGGCAAATTTCTGGGTCCCCTCCAGGGGAATCCACAAACCCTGGGTACCTTTAGAATCCCCATGATGAGAAAAGGACACAAATTTGGGGTGGATACGTCATATGGTCAAAAAGTTACAGGGGCCTAAGCGCGAACTACCCCAAATAGCCAAAAAAAGGCTTAGCACAGGGAAGGGGGTGGCGGAGACCTAGCAGCGAAGGGGTTAAGGGTCTTTTTCTGCTCAAGTGGGCTCCCTTGCTTGCTCCGGGCCTGCTCTGACTCTTGCTTGTGACGAGTCTCTTGGACCTTGCTGATCCCAACGTTGCTCCTTCTTCGTTCTCCACATCAAGGCTTGTTGGTGCTCTCACCAGACACAGACCTCCTATTTCTCAACTTTCAACATGGGAGATCTTAGGGATGGGTGGAGGTTAAGAAGGGTCAGGGGGTGGCTCACCTCAAAGATCCCACTTCTGAGCCTGATGAGGAGTCTGATGAGTCCACAGTGGTGAACTTTGATCCCCCAGAGAATAGTACAGAGGGAGCCCTTAGAGGTACATCTCGCTTTATTCCTCCTGAGAGGGAGAAAAGAGTCAAGGTTCATTGACAATTCTAATGCCTCTAACGCTTTCATAGGGACCTCCATCTCTAGCAAAAGGGAGGACTCCTTAGAAAGGGAATACCACCTTGAGAGAGTCAAACTCTGGCTCAAGAAGGGGGGCGGAGCTAGCCTGCAACGGAGATGGCCGCCTAAGCCGTCGGCTCCTCCGCTTCAATAATTATCCTTAAGCATATCCTGAGGGTAGCGGCGTCCTTCATGCCCAGTATTGTCGATTACCTGAATCGGAGCAGTGGGGGCACATACTGGGCGAACCTTGCCCGTGACGACCGAAGAGAAGTTCCGGTATTTGGCCGATACCGCTGAGGGCAGTGGCACGGTGTGGCGCGGCCTATCTCCTGCTACGGAGCGAGCGACGCCTGCTCTGGAGGGTCCTTCTGCCCGCGGTCACCCGGAGCAGCTGCGGGGACGGAACAACAGACTGGAGCTGTGCGGAATGTTGTGGGACCTCGCCTGGCAGGGCTGAGGTGAGCGGTGGTACCTCGTTGAACGTGCTGCGCCGATTGGGACGCCTGAGGCAGCGGCGACTCCTCACCTGAGGCCCCGGCCTTAGTTGGGCCACTAGGCCTCACGCACCCGGAGGTATTGCAGTAAGGAGATCCCTGAGACTCCGCTGCCCCGCTTCCTCTCCCATAGCCTGCGAGGCCTTGCCAGCTGCCTCGCCCCCGCACTAAGGAGGCCATAGAACTGGAGGCTGCCAGCCGCGGACCTGTGCGGGGGGTCGTGGAGGAGAGCCCGATTTTGCGGTCAGCCGAGGGGGGAGGGGCCGCGACTGTGCCTGCTCCGGCCCCATCCCCGGGACCGGTCGCTGCTAGTGAGATCGCTACTTCTGCACGTCGGGCTTGGGCCACTTCCATGACTTGTGCCCTGCAACGGTAGAGACTGGGGCCTGTCCTCATGGTGTGACGCAGAGGATTTGAAACCATAGTGTGGGGCCCTATATCGCCGCGCTGTGCCCCTGATGGTAGATAGTGACCTGGATATCGCAACTGAGGGCTGTGGAGTGCGGGACACTCGGGGCCTCTTCATCCCTTTCGCCCTGCTGTACCTGATGGACTGATACATGTTGCTGGAGGTAGCTGTGGGCCAAGGCACTTGAATGCTGAGCGGGGCCCAGGTCACTGCATGGTCCACCAGATCGACCACGGAACGAGTGTCAACGCCAAAGACGGAGTTGTGCATTTTTGTTTGGTATCTCCCATCCTGTCCTGAGATAATTCCTGTGTGGGACATTGTGTGTGTGGGCTCTGCTGCTTGGTTTGAGACAGCTGCGTGACTCCTGAGTCTCCCCTCTTGCGTAGGGTACTGCGACTGCGGTGAGCGCCACTAGGCCCGAATCCCTCTACTCCGGATTGTCTGGTGAGACAGCGCAAATACGCCGAAACACGCGGGGGCCGCCTCTTTCAGCCCGACGGTGAGATCGGTGTCGACCGTTTACATACAGCCTGCCCCAGATAAGAGACGCCAGACGCATACGGGGTCCATGAGGGCCGGTTCAGACGTGACGCACGCAACCCAAATTATCCTTCGACTCTAACAAGAAACCCAAAGCCACGGACCCGCCATCAAGAGAGGCGAAAGATGAAGCTGGGAACTCAGGAGAAGGAGATGCACCTGAGCCTGACATACGTGACATATTGCTGGCTATGGAAAAAAACCTGCAGGGAGGCATTACGTCTCTCAGTACCAAAATGGATGCGCACACGTACGGCATGGACAGAATGGCGGAACGGCTCGACAAACCCGCCGAACGCCTAGACATGTCGGAACGCAGAATCGGCAAGGTAGAAGAGGCGCAGACGACTCTGGATTCGGAACATAAACAACTGGGCAAGGTGATACAGCTCCTGCAAGACAAGGCTGAGTATTTGGAAGCGCGTTCGTGCAGATGCAACATACGTATTACGGGCCTTCCAGAAAACACCCAAACGGGAAACATGGAGTTGTTTGTGGAATCTCTTCTGAAAAAGCTGCTAGGGGACACCGTCTTCTCAGGAATGTTGGTCATAGAGAGAGCCCACCGCACACTTGGCTTGAGACCAAAACCGGGGGCTCCACCGCGTCCCATTGTAGCCAAGCTCCTGAATTACAGAGACCTCGATACTGCTTTATGACTTGCTCGAGAGAAACAACCACTAAAATATGAAGGCAGCACCCTATCCTTGTTCCCTGATTTCACTGCGAGGGTTCAGGAAGCGAGACGCCAATTTGTTCCCATGAAGCGGCAAATTCGTGATCTTGGCATTGACTATGCGATGCCGTACCCCGCGAAATTGAGGGTTAACAGACAGGGAAGGTCTACTATCTTCACGGACCCAAGGGCACTACAGAAAGCTATGAAGTACTGGCGCAAAGACACTCGAAAGGCACCCAGCGGCGGAGGGGTGGAGGAGAATCCCGATAGTCCCATGGAAGAACAGGACTGAGAACGTGGTCTGCTGCTCGGGGAGGTATTTGTACATATGTGTCCTGCACTTGGATGTGCCACTGGTTCTGTCGACCGACAAAGCTTTTTTCCAGGGTGGGCATAGGTTTGTGCTGGGTTGGAGCCCATACGACGCTGACAGATCTACTGCAGGGAAGCCAGGGCATGTAATGTTGCGGTGCGTGGGAGTGCTCAATTGCTAGAGCCATATCTACAAAGTTGTTACTATAGCAGTCTTTCGCTCTCTAATGCTGCGTAGGCAGGAGGTATGACGACCTGTGACCACAATATGATATTGCATTTGAATAGGTGGTAGTAGGCCATTATATACTGTTTATATAGACTGCGATGGGTTTGCTGTGATTGTTAATTTAAAAACAGCGAGAGGGGCGGTGAAGGGGAGCTTTCTTAAGACTTGTGTTGCCGGCCCTCACTGCCATAGGAAAATGTTTGTTATTTCGTAGGGCGCTGGCTATTGCTCACCTTTTTCTTTAGAGAGGCGGGGGCGGGGCAATGTGGCGGGAGCAATGTATAAACACTGATATAGCTGACTGAGCGAGCTACCTACGCCCCGGTGTGTATGCCACATTTCCCTGATTAGCTCTTACTTCTGGGTTATCTGTTTTTGCTGTGTGACATTTTGTATTTTTCACATGGCAGTGGGGAAGGAGGGAGGGGGAGGGGAGAGGGGGGAGAGGGGGAGTGTATGAAGTTCAAATGAGGGGGTGGGGATGGTTTGGGGGTGGGACGCGGCCATGTTGGGGTTGGGCAAGCGTGGGAGGGGGTTGGGATGGGGCCTTTTGCTCTTTCTTCTTGGTTGTTTACGAATGTGAGAAATTGTTTTGTTGGTGTAGATTAGGATTTGAAATTTATTGGTGACCGCACATATAGACAGACGCACCGAACGCTGACACGCACGATGGTGCCCCACTACATATACACACCACGCCTACCACTATGACACAGCACATCCATGACAATGAAACTATTTATTTATTTTATTTATTTATTTAGATTTGTATAGCGCCTTATCACCCAGGGGACTCTAAGCGCTTGTCCAGAGGTACACACAGAATATTCACAGGGCCAGAGCAACCTTAGGACGAGCCCCATGCCTCCCGGAAGCGCACGGTTTTGAGCATCTTCCTGAAAGGCAGGAGGCTAGGTTCTTTGCGCAGATGTATTGGCAAGTTGTTCCAGGCCACTGGGTTCGCATTTGAGAAAGCACGCCCGCCCATGGTAGATAGTCATAAGCGGGGGCGGACCAGAAGAGTGGCATCTGTTGAACAGAGAGCCCTACCGGGGACATATGGGACCAAGCGCCCAATGATATAGCTATACCCTATGCCCTGGGACAGCAAGCTGACCCTGCAGCATGAGCAAGGTGAGATAACAATGGGGCTCAGCTCCGGGGCAGTCATCCAGATTAAGTCTAGGGTATGACCTTTGTCGTGTGTTGAACCCACTACCTGTTGAACAAGACCGAGTGAGGTCAGCGCCTCCTCTAGCTGATTTGCCTGACAGTCTCTAGGAGACTTCTCCCAATGCAAGTTGAAGTCTCCCATTACCATCAGTCAGGAGTGGAGGATTCCTCGAGCCATGTTTCAGTAACTCCCAAGATGTCCAGTTCCCCTTTCTGCAATAATGAAAAGATCTCCAAATTATGTTTTTGCAGAGAACGGGTGTTAAGTAGCGCTAAATTAAGCCTCTCTGCTGAGTCCTTTCTGTTGGGCCCGCATTTCAGGATGATACAAGAAGGGTTAAGCAGCCCTTCCCGCCGTAGGTCCGTGATGGTCGCATGACTAAGCTGTAGTTTGCCGTGGTTAAATGCCATGAGCGCGAACCTGGAATACGCGATACAGCGCAGACGGGCTTGCCTCTGGAGCGCCTCCGGCCCGCCTGCTACGCGCGCGCGCTGTGCGCTTGCATTGTCTGATTTAAATAGCTGTCCAGCGTGGCCGCCACGCCACTAGAGCGCTCCCAAAATGGCGACCGCAAATGTCAATTCCTTCCCCTAAGATGGCGCTGAGTTGGGTAAGATGAGCTAAAGATCCCGCTAAAGCAGCAGGTGAGTGAGATAATTTTTAAGGTGCAAGTAGGCGAAAGTTCGAGAGTAATGATCAGCATAAACACATAAAATATTTAAAAAATGATTATCAGCGCTAATGTCAGTAGTGGTAGCGCGCCTTTCCCAATAGCCTCTAAAGCAGTGGTACCTTGTCCTAGACCCGGCACGCCTGCAGTGTCCGGCTTAAATAGCTGTCCAGCGTGGCCGCCACGCCACTAGAGCGCTCCCAAAATGGCGCCCGCAAATGTCAATTCCTTCCCCTAAGATGGCGCTGGAGTTGGGTAAGATGAGCTAAAGATCCCGCTAAAGCAGCAGGTGAGTGAGATAATTTTTAAGGTGCAAGTAGGCGAAAGTTCGAGAGTAATGATCAGCATAAACACATAAAATATTTAAAAAACGATTATCAGCGCTAATGTCAGTAGTGGTAGCGCGCTTTTCCCAATAGCCTCTAAAGCAGTGGTACCTTGTCCTAGACCCGGCACGCCTGCAGTGTCCGGCCTAAATAGCTGTTCAGCGTGGCAGCCTTGCCACTAGAGCGCTCCCTAAATGGTGCCCGCAAATGTCAATTCCTTCCCCTAAGATGGCGCTGGAGTTGGGTAAGATGAGCTAAAGATCCCGCTAAAGCAGCAGGTGAGCGAGATAATTTTTAAGGTGCAAGTAGGCGAAAGTTCGAGAGCAATGATCAGCATAAACACATAAAATATTTAAAAAACGATTATCAGCGCTAATGTCAGTAGTGGTAGCGCGCCTTTCCCAATAGCCTCTAAAGCAGTAGTACCTTGTCCTCACACCATCACTATCACTATCACACTTCTGACATGGAATGTGAGGGGTTTGAATGATCACAGAAATGTCAGAAGGGTACTGCAGTGCCTCTCGAGACATGCAATTGACGTAGCCTTACTTCAGGAAACTCACCTGAGACAGGACAGCCCTACGCTGACCTACAGGGGTCTACATAACAACACACATTCTGCCGGCTTCACTTCCAATGCCAGGGGGGTACTCACTTGGGTGAATCCTAAGGCCTCTCTGACCATTACTCCTGTTGCCACAGATGGGGAGGGGCGATATACCATTACAAAATGCAGTGGCAAGGGAATGTCCTTCCACGTGGTTAACACTTATTGGCCCACTTTTGACTGCCCTTCCTTCTATTTAACTTTGGCCAGCAAGATTTGAGACCTTGGTGAGGGACACGTCCTGTGGGGCGGAGACTTCAACATGACCCGCTGCCTGGCGCTGGATCGCTCGGACGGCCCTGACAGACGCCCGTCAGCCTCTGCTCGTGTGTTGGAAGCTGAGATGACTAGAATAGGATTACAAGACATATGGAGAACTAGATACTCAACAGAGGGGGGATACACGCACAACACAGTGTTCACACTAGTATCGACTATTGTATACTCTCCTCCCCTCTCCTCGCTAGGATGCAGGCCTGTGTGACGCTGCCCCGCACCTACTCGGATCATTCCCCGGTCCTTGTCAAGCTTACGGCCCCCACGCGCCGACCCCCCCCCCCGTTCTCATGGCGCTTACCTCCGTTTGCGCTTTTAGATGATGCTTTCAGAGAGGAGCTGTCGGCTGCTACCGAAGAATTCTTCGAAAGAAACATAGGCTCAGTGGATTCCTTTTTAACTGTCTGGGAAGCCTATAAGGCTTATATATACGTGGTGTGGCCATTTCAAAGCATGCGGGCGTGCTTAAGTCCATCAGAGGTCGCCTTTCATTGCTAGAAACTAAGCTGAAAAATATTGAATTGCGCCGCCACAGAGACCCCAGTGCTGAGCTGACACAGGAACTAGCGCATACGTTAAAAGAACATCATGATGAGGCGGATGCAGAGGTGAAACACATGGGGAAATATGCCATAGCCAGATCATACGGTGAGGGTGAACGCCCAGGGGCAGTATTGGCCAAGATCGCCAAGCAGCGCAAGCATGGCGCTCTGCAGCGTATAATGAGATCACCACAAGGTGATGAGGAACTGACAGAGGAGCAGGTGGCGGAACGCTTTAGGTGTTACTATGCGGATCTCTATGCTACTAGAGGCCAGATCCCGGAGGATCGCATTCTTGATTATCTAACGCACATTAAATTGCCCTGGCTAACTAATACCCACCGTGAATTTTTGGCGCGCCCCTTTGAGAGAGAGGAGGTAGTGTGGGCACTGTCGTCCATGAAGGCAGGCAGCGCTCCGGGCAGTGATGGCTTCCCGGCCTCTTTTTATAAAACGTATTCAGATTTATTAATACCCAAATTGCTGACGCTGATCGAACAGATGGCGGAGGGGGGGATGATGACTCCGACGATGAGAGAGGCGATTATAGTGACTATCCTAAAGCCCGACAAACCCCCAGGGGATTGCGCATCTTATTGGCCACTGTCGCTGTTAAATTTGGACGCGAAGATATTCGCAAAGATTGTAGCAAATCGTCTTAGCCCACTAATCCCTACACTTGTCGCCCCCGAACAGGCGGGCTTTGTCCCCAACCGTAATCTGACCTATAACCTGCCCACTGTATTTGCGGCATTCCAACACACACGACAGGAAGTGCCGGCAGTTACTGTCTTCCTTGATATGGAAAAGGCCTTCGACTCTGTCGAATGGCCCTTCCTACGTCAGGTGCTCAACCGCATGGGCGTAGGGGAACTGTTTCTCCAACTTATAAATACACCATATGCCTCCCGAAAGGCGCGGGTTCATATTGGCTAGCTTACGTCTGAGCCCTTCTCGATAGGCCGTGGCACTAGACAGGGCTGCCCCCTCTCTCCTCTCATATACGCCTTGGTAGCAGAGCCTCTGGCGTGTGCGCTACGAGAATACCATGGTCACCGTGGTATCCGTTTGCCTGGATATAACTTGGTAGTCTCCACATATGCGGACGACACGCTATTATACATACAAAAACCAGAGGAAAACCTCTTGCGGGTGCTAAGAGAAGTGGTATTGTTCAGTTCGCTGTCTGGGATTCAAGTGAACTGGGGCAAACTGTTATGTTCCCACTCACCCCTGTCACCAGGAGAGTTGACTCGGACTATCCCATACAGTGGACTACGGAAGGAGTAGTTTCTGTCCTGTAACTCCAGTTCTGTAGTAGGGGTATCTCTGTTATAGTCATAATCTAGTGAATAGTCCCGCCCATGTGCGAGGACCCCGGCAATCAAAAATAATCTCTTAAATTGTCAGAAAATTGCAGAACTGCAAAGACACTTAAGAGAAAATTTAAAGACAAATAATGCAGCCTATATCCACAGGCTACACTGTCCAGTACTTCAACTAGAAATTCCACCAAAAAAAACCACAAACAGCACAGCCTGCCCAGTTTCTCCATAGAGAAACTTGCCTCTACCAGTAAAAGCCTCTGGAATGATAGAGAGGAAGGCATGGACAGACAAGCCCCATAGGCTGCCAATATGTGGCTTAAATAGGATACTGTGCCTTTAAGAGAACTTTCCAGAACTTCTCCCAGTATCCCAGAATGCACAGCAGGTCCCTCTTACTTTCAGTTCTTTTTGAAGGATTAACACGCCAGACCTGTAGCATTCCTGACATGAATATCTCTCTCCACCGGGGAGGCGGGAGGGCGCTTATGACTATAACAGAGATACCCCTACTACAGAACTGGAGTTACAGGACAGAAACTACTCCTTCTGTAGTAGGGGAACTCTGTGTATAGTCATAATCTAGTGAATAGAATGGCAAGCCCATCCCCACACCAGAACGGCGGTGGAGAAGAGAGAAGTAACACCACTATTGTGCGAACAGATTTCGCAGCGAAGCCTGCCCAACCTGAGCGTCTGCCCTGACATCAGTGTCCAGGCAGTAATGCTTAGCAAAGGTATGGACCGACCTCCAAGTGGCCGCCTTGCAGATTTCTGCAATTGGAACATTACGGAGCAGTGCCGTCGTGGCAGCTTTGCCCCTGGTGGAATGAGCCTTAGGTTTACCCCCTAAGGTCTTATTAGCTTTTTGGCAACACAATTGTATGCAGGACACAATCCACCTAGAGATAGACTGCTTAGAGGTCGCAAGACCCGTCCTGACCGATCCATAATTTACAAACAATTGGTCCGACCTACGAATATCTTTGGTTTTATCCAGATAAAATTTCAACACCCTCCTAACATCCAGGGAATGTAAAGACCTTTCCGCAGGAGATGAAGGATTCTGAAAAAACGTAGGCAAAGTTATAGTCTGGTTGACATGAAAATCAGAAATAACCTTGGGAAGAAATTTATTCGTAAGACCTTCAAATGGATCCCCCTCGAACACCGAAAGACAGTCACTCACGCCCTGGTCACCAGCAGACTCGACTACAGCAACACACTCTACGCCGGAATAAACAAAAACCTCATCCGCAAGCTACAGAACATCCAGAACGCCGCCGCAAGACTGGTCCTCAACCTGCCAAAACACTGCCACATCTCCCAGCACCTGCGCACACTCCACTGGCTCCCCGTCGAGGCGAGAATCACCTTAAAGATGCTCACCCACGCACACAAGGCCCTCCACGGCACCGGACCAGCATACCTGAACAGCCGGCTCAAATTCCACGCACCCCAAAGGACCCTACGATCAGCCCAGCTCTCCTACGCCGTGGTCCCCCGCACCAGAAAGACAAGATCGGGAGGCCGCTCCTTCTCCTTCCTCGCGGCAAAAGCATGGAACGCCCTTCCGCTCCACCTCAGACAGACAACATCGCTCCCTATCTTCGCAAGAAACCTCAAAACCTGGCTCTTCGACAGACCCCCTCCTTGATGGAATGGAATCTGCACCCCCTCCCCACCCCTAGCGCCTTGAGACCCTTACGGGTGAGTAGTCGCGCTTTAACAAACTCCTGATTGATTGATTATAGGGTGAGTACGCATAACAACCTTAGCAGCATGAAATACAGTATAAGGTTCTTGGCAACACAACGCCTGAATTTCACTCACCCTGCGGGCCGATGTAATGGCCACGAGGAACGCCGCCTTCCAGGACAGGTGCTGCAACGAAGCCTTATGAATAGGTTCAAAAGGCTCCTTCATCAATCTGGACAGCACCACATTCAATTCCCATGAAGGCGAAGGAAGCCTGACAGGAGGGAACACTTTCTTCAAGCCTACCAGAAAATCTTTGATCACAGGGATCTGGAAAAAGGAAGTCTGTGAAGGGCATTTCCTGTAGGCAGTCAACGCAGCAAGATGAACCTTAATGGATTGGACATTAAGGCCAGACTGCACCAAATGTAGGAGATAAGGAAGGATGACATCTTCCTTGCATGTCGTTGGATCATAATTCTTGGACTTGCACCAGATACAAAATCTCTTCCACTTGTACGCATAAGAAGTCCTAGTGGAAGATCTCTTAGCTTCCTTCAGTATGTCCATACAATCCGCAGGGAGATTCAAATGGCCATATTGCACTATTTCAGGAGCCATGCCGCCAAATTCAAAGACGAGAGGTTGGAGTGCAACATCTGTCCCCCGAACTTCGTGAGAAGGTCCGGCCTGCACGGCAGCCGTATGTGAGGAAGGAGAGACCGGTGAAGCAGGTCCGTGAACCACCACTGCCTGGGCCATTCCGGGGAAATCAGGATCATCCGCGCCCTGGACCGGGACAGCTTGATGAGAACCGTCGGAATCAGGGGAATAGGTGGAAAAGCGTACAGAAAGCTGTTCGACCAGTTGATCCATAACGCATTCCCCAGCGTCCCCGGCTGGTAGTACCTGGAGGCGAAGTCTCGGCATTTGCTGTTTTCGGTGGTGGCGAACAGATCTACGTCTGGAGTCCCCCACCTTGCGAAGACTTCTCCTAGCACTTCGTCGTTTATGACCCATTCGTGATTTTCCTGAATCAGTCTGCTCAGTGCGTCTGCCTGAACATTCTGCACACCTGGCAGATGGGTAGCCGTTATCATCAGTCCTCTGGCCAGAAGCCAGTGCCAGATCGCCTGCGCCTCCTTTGACAGGGTGCGCAATCTCGAGCCCACCTGCTTGTTGAGGTAATACATCGTGGTCGTATTGTCCGTTTGCACAAGCAGAGAGTTGGTCTGGAAGGAAGGAAGAAAGGCCTTCAACGCCAAGTGAACAGCTCTGAGTTCCAGGAAATTGATATGGTACGTGGACTCTGTCTGTGACCACGTCCCTTGAATCTGTAAGTCTCCGGAGTGCGCCCCCCAGCCGTGGAGAGACACATCCGTCACAATAGTCTGCATGAGAATGTCCTTGTGGAAGGGAACCCCTCTCAGGAGATTCTCCGCCGAACACCACCACCTCAGAGACTGAAGAGCATGCAGAGACAGTCGTATCTTGTCGTCCCAAGACCCTTTCCTCTGATCCCACTGATCCTCCAAACACTCCTGCAATGGTCTCCTGTGCAGCCGTGCGTGTGGCGTGAGTAAGATACAAGAGGCCATCGATCCCAGTAAAGAAGACACCATCCTCACTGTTGTAGATGGAGTGGTCATAAGAGCCTGAGCCTTCCGGAGGAGTGATAATCATCGCTCCTCCGAAGGAGACACGCTTGCTGACAGCGTATTGCTGGAGGCTCCCAAGTACTGGATGCACTGGACCGGAGTCGGGACAGACTTGGACATGTTGATGTGCAACCCCAGTTTGTTCAAGAGAACCCACGTCTTCTGGAAGTGTGCTTGAGCTTCCGAGAAGGAGGAGGCCTTGATCAGCCAATCGTCCAGGTACGGGTAGACGAACACCTTGTTCTTCCTCAGGTGTGCTGCTACCACCGCCATGCACTTCGAGAACGTCCTCGGCGCAGACTTCAGTCCGAATGGCAGTACTGTATATTGATAATGATTGGCGCGACTTGGAATCGCAGGAACTTCCTGTGCTTGCGTGCAATGGGCACATGGAAGTATGCATCCTGTAGGTCTATGGCACACAGCCAGTCTCCCTGTTGCAACTGAGGATAGATCTGATGCAACGACAGCATGCAAAACTTTTCTCTGCGAATCCACTTGTTTGCTTGTCGCAAATCCAGAATGGGCCTGAACTCGTTCTTGTCCTTTTTGCGGACCAGGAAGAACCGGGAGTACAGACCTCTTCCTCTCTGAGACCGAGGTACGTCTTCTATCGCCCTTTTCCTTAGCAGGATATCGGCCTCCGCCTGGAGCTCGCGCAGCTGAAACTGCGAACTGACCGGCGGGATTGATGGGGGCCGGCTGATGAACCGAAGACTGTATCCATTGCAAACAATATTCAGCACCCACTTGTCCTGAGTAGTTTTTCTCCACTCTGCCAGAAAAAATTGAACGCTTCCCCCCACCGGAGTGGGTAACGGATGTTGGGGAAGTAAGCGCTCAGGGCCTAGACCCGGCCGGGCCTTTAGTCGCTGTTGCTGACTGGTGGCCGCCTCTTCCCCTCTGGCGCTTCTGGAACGGTCTTCGGAACTGCTGCTGTTGTTGCTGCTGCTGTTGTCCTGAAGACTGGCCCCGCCCTCTGCCCTGGCCACCGAACCGTCGCTGGAACGGTCGGTACGACTTCTTGGTCTCCTTGGGTTTTTCCAAACCCACAGCTGTGAGCGTTTCGGCCTCCGCCTTCATGCGGGCCATTTCGTCATCCGCATGTTTCCCAAATAGGGTTTTGCCAGAGAATGGTAAATTGGCAACCCTTTGTTGTGCGTCAGGTTTTAGGGACGTGAGGCGAAGCCAGGCATGTCTTCGCTGGTTAATTCCGTGGCAGAAACTATGCGCCGCCAGCAGGGAAGAGTCGGCTGCGGCACTGATGACCTGATTCGCCAACCACATCCCCTCACTCAACACCTCTTGGAAGTCTTCTCGCTTATCACGCGGCAGATGTTCCACAAACCGCTGTAGAGATTCCCAGAGGGCTCTGTCATATCGACCCTACAAGGCCGTGGCACTCGCAGCCTTCATAGAGGTCGCCGACATCCCACAAACCTTTCTCCCAGACGAATCCAGCCACCTGGATTCCTTATCTGGCGGAACTGTGGAGGACGGAGTGGTGGCATGTTGTTTACGAGCCGCCGTCACAATCACAGAGTCTGGAGGGGGTTCCACCCGTAGGAACGCCGGATCCGAGTCGGGAGCCCGGTATTTTTTCTGCAGTCTCGAGGGGGCAACCTTAGTCACCGCCGGGGTGAGGAAAAGGTCCATGGCTGGGTCTTCCAGGGCCGGTACCAGTGGTAGTAACGGCCGAGACAGATGTTTCTGGTGCAGCGTCTCAAAGATCACCGCGATCTTGGGCGTGGGCACCGTCAATGAGATGCCCAATTTCGCTGCACCTCGCAAAAGGACGTCATGGAAAGACACCAGATCATCAATCGGTGAAACCCTTGTTTCCGGTGAGTCCGACAAAGTCGGAGAATAGTCCCTGGTCCCTGAAGACCTTGTCCGGGAACGAGACCTGTGCCTCCTGTGGCGTCGTCTCGACCTTGTGGACGACCTGTTGCGCGATCGTTCCCTCCTCCTGGAACGTGATCGCGATCTCCCAGTACGGGGGCGCTCCGCAGGTTTCCGTGGAGGCGTCTTCCGTGGCCTATCATGGGGTTTAGGTTTCGGAGTCCCCTTAGGCGGTGTAGGGAGCGGAGGCAGAGACACCGATCTCGGTGGTAGGACAGGAGGTATCTCCGGCCGAGGAGTGGGCCCACGAGGTGGGACCGGTGGTGGAGGTTGTCCCGCTGGAGGAAGTGGAGGCAGCGGAGGGTTGCTGGGAGGATCCTCCTTAGGTAGCGGAGGAGGCGTCCCAGGCCGAGGTGGTGTGTAAACCATCGAGTACACCGAGCCCGGTGACTTCTTCGGGGGAGGCGACTGTGAACCAGACCCTCCAGTACGTGAGCGACGCCTCCGGCGTCCTTCACCAGACCCATTGTTACTTCTGGCGCCAGAACTCCTTCTGCGCTGCTTAGGAGAGTAGGAAAGCCTTGGAGACGCCGATCTCTTTCTCCTCGACGTCGAGCGTCGCTTTTCCGGCGTCGAACGTCGACCCCGCGACTCCGGTGTCGAACACCGCTTCCTTGACGTCGAGTGCCTCTTCCTCGACGTCGAACGCCGCCACCGCGGCGACGAACGGTCAGTCCTCGACGACGAACGTCGACTCCTCCTCTGCGTCGACCGTTTTCTTGCAGTCCTCGACATCGAGGAGCCCCTCGACGGCGACCGTCTGCTCGACGGCGACCGGCGGTGTCGCTTCGACCGCGAGCGCCGATGCCTGCCAGTCCTTCTTCGACGTAGATGACTCGACGCTGACGACGACGACGCCGTTGGCGGTGATTTTGACGGCGGCCTACCCAGGCCTCTCGACATCGACCATCCACGCTGTCTCGACCCGGAGCCCCGGGGAGATGGGGAACACACCGTCGTCATCCCTCTCGACGTCGTCGTCGATGCAATCGACGCCGACGGAGCCCGGGACCGTTTGCTGGGCTTCCTGCCTCAGGGGAGCCCCCCAGAGGCCTCAGCAGGGGCAGAGGGAGCCTTCCCAGCCTGCCCAGACCCACCTGCAGCCTTCAGCCGTCTCTCCTCTAGGCCTTGAAGCCTAATCTTCAGCCTGTACCTCAGAGTCCTTGTAGTAAAGGTCTGGCAGATGTCACAATCTTCAGGGACATGTGCTTCAGGAAGACAGAGTATGCAGACGTCATGTGGATCAGACTTGGCCTTCTTCCTCCCACATGCTGGGCACTTGTCGAAGAGAGCAGGCATTTTAGAGCCCTAAAAAGCCTGAACAAAGTACACAAACTGAAAACACTTTTAAAACCAAAAGTGCACAAAATTCCAATAAACCCTTGAAAAAGGGAGAGCTCAATGCACCAGGGTCCTGTTAGCAGGAGCCGGAAAAAAGAACTGAAAGTAAGAGGGATCTGCTGTGCATTCTGGGATACTGGGAGAAGTTCTGGAAAGTTCTCTTAAAGGCACAGTATCCTATTTAAGCCACATAATGGCAGCCTATGGGGCTTGTCTGTCCATGCCTTCCTCTCCATCATTCCAGAGGCTTTTACTGGTAGAGGCAAGTTTCTCTATGGAGAAACTGGGCAGGCTGTGCTGTTTGTGGTTTTTTTTGGTGGAATTTCTAGTTGAAGTACTGGACAGTGTAGCCTGTGGATATAGGCTGCATTATTTGTCTTTAAATTTTCTCTTAAGTGTCTTTGCAGTTCTGCAATTTTCTGATAACTTAAGAGATTATTTTTGATTGCGGGGGTCCTCGCACATGGGCGGGACTATTCACTAGATTATGACTATACACAGAGATCCTCTACTACAGAAGCGGTTCGCTACTTGGGCATCCGATTACATACGGATTCGGAGGTGGTCCTGCGGGAGAATTATGGGGTAGCGATATCCCAAAAACTGGAGGAAGCGGTTGATATATGGATACACCTTACTTTATCACTGTTGGGCTGTATATCCTTAGTGAAGATGATAGTCCTCCCCCGACTGTTATTTCTTTTCAGTAACATTCCAATGGTACTGTCAAATGTATTTTTCCGACAACTTCACGCTTTGGTTCTACGACTGATCTGGGCTGGTAAACAGCCTAGGGTGGCATGGGACATTTTGATTCGCCCCTATGAGGAGGGCGGCCTGAATGCCCCGGATTTCGAGTTATATTATCGTGCAGCCCAAGGTGCGCATGTGTATGGATGGATACATGGCCCGGCGGATGTACCACATCTGAAGATCGAAGGAATAGTGGCCGATCCGACTCCCCTGCCGGCACTACTCGCCCACCCCAGGGACCGACGTACAGGTATAATAGATTCATTGAACTCTGTGACACACGCCTGGTACCACCTTATGGATGTCCAGGCCTGCTCATTACTATATGCACCGGAGGCAAAGCTGGCTTGGTGTGCATGGATTAGTTCCTGTATGGACAAAGGGGTCCTAAAAGCGCTTGCTAAATTGAATCTCACCACCATGGGCGACCTCTTTGCCAATGGCAAGGCTTGCACCTGGGACGACATAGCTACGGGGGGCGATTTGGGCGCCCTTGCCCTCGCATGTTTTCATTTCCACAGGGTAAGGCATGCCTTACGGGAATTGTTGGGAGAGGAACTGACGCAACCGCAAACGGTGCTGCCGTACGAATATATAGTCACAGCTAAAACATCAATCCAACTAATTTCGCGGCTTTATCGAACCACGCTTGCAGAGCGGACAGCGCACTATGCGAAACCTCGCTTGGCGTGGCAGGCGGATTTAAATACCAATCTTCCAGAAGACAAATGGAGGTACTGTTGCCCAAGTGTTAAGAGAGTATCGCTCAATGGCCGCCACCACCTATTGCACTTTAAATTCCTTAACAGGGTATATTACACCCCTGAGCGGCTGTTTAGATACGCTTTGCGGGATAGCCCTTGTTGCGAGAGATGCAGATCCCAATCAGCGGATTTTCTGCATTTGGCCTGGCTGTGCCCGAAAGTAGCGGACTTTTGGCTAGCAGTGTACGGCGAAGTGAATGACATCACTGGTCTGTCGTTGACCCCTTCCCCGCCTTTGGCCATATTGGGGTATTCTAAGGACATTACACCGGCCTTGCGGAGACTAGTGGATATGGCTTTTTTAATCGCCAGGCGCTGCGTTGCGCTCACTTGGATGCGTGGCCCGACCCAGATGTTGGCTAGATGGACAAACGATATGATCTATTGCTGTACGCAAACGGGGCTTTACAGCAAACTCCTCCCTCCCCGTAACCGACCTAAGAATTACTGAGCACTGTACCTAGAGAAGAGGCATGTACGAGGGGATGGAGACTCGAGCGACACACAATCAGTCATAGACACAGAAGGTACACGGGAGGATACATTGCAGGGTCCTGACATGGAAATACCTCCCTAGACAATTAGGATTATATTCTTGATACAGGCATTGTAATAGAAGGAATGTGCACTGACAGCCTTAATGAAGGTGGGAGGGTGGTAGTGTACTGTATATGCGATGTCAATACGAATTGGAAATGTGGGGATATTGTCGTCTTTGCAAATGGGTCCTTGTTGCTAAATTATTGTCATGTTCTGCATTGATAAGTGCTGAACTTGCGTTAATTGACTGTATGTTGTTGAAATGCCAATAAACAAATTTAAAAAAAAACTCTGGCTCAAGAAGGTGGAGTTGATCCTTGATAACGAGACCCTGAAGTACAGAAGGTTAGGAAGAATTTTGGACCAGGGTAGCAGCACTAGTGAACCTAGGGTCAGGGAGACTTCCTTTGATGCTAGGAACCCGAGCAGGATAATCCCTCCTTACCAGGAGGGGATGACATCCATAAATGGATTACTGCTTTAGAGAGGTCCCGTAAAGTTCAGAAGGTCCCTCAAGGGCAGTGGGCAGATATCCTGTGTCTCTTCTTTGCTAAGAAAGGTAGAGACAAACTTCTCACTGTCAGGGAGGAAGATGCAGACAACTACTCAGTCTTGCAGAGTGCCCTCATGGATGGGTTTGATTTAACCAATGAACAGTACAGGGTTAAGCTTATGGACACACAGACTGCACAAATCCAAGACAGAGTTGATTTTGTGGACAGTGCTATTAAGGTTCTGGAAGGCTGGATTCATGGAAGCAATGCACATGATTATGAGGGACTGTACAGTTTATTGATGAGGAAGCCCATTCTTAATTGTCAAAATAAGCAACTTCACCAGTACCTGATGGACTCTGATCTAACCTATCTCTAAGAATTGGGAAAGAATACAAACAAGTGGATATCTTACTACCCTGCCTTCTCTTTGCCTACAGAAAGGTTCCTCAGAAGGGTATGGCTATAGCCCATTTGAACTTCTGTTTGGGCATCCAGTTAGGGGTCCATTGTGGTTGGTTAAGGAGGGATGGGAGCATCCTCTCAAACCTCCTAAACAAGACCTAGTGGGCTATGTACTCAGCCTTTATCGTATTGACGAGTATATGACGTAGCCAGCAAAAACCTTGAGGGCAGCCAGGAGCTTCAGAAAGCTTGGCATGACCAAAAGGCTGTACGGACCGTTTACCAGCCAGGACAGTGGATGTTGGAGTCTGTGGCCCCTGCAGCTCTCCAGGACAAGTGAAGTAGCCACATTATCCTTGAGAAAAAAGGTTGTCACATACTTGGTTGACCTAGGCACTCCAAGAAGTCCTCACAGAGTACTTCATATGAAATTACTAAAGCCTTTTATTGACACGGCTGACATGAGCTTCTCATGGCCACTGATGAGGGACAGGAGGAAGAGAGTGACCCTCTCCCTGTTCTCTCTCAGGACCCTGTTGATGGGTCAGTTGATGGAGTAGTCTTGGTAGCCAGCTTCACCGACCAGAAGAAAGCTGATTGTAGACCAGTTCTCAATCAGTTTCCCAATTGGTTTTCTCTGACTCAGTCAAACACGTTGGTGTACCCATGAAGTGGGCACAGGTGAAAGTCTACCTGTCAAGAGTAAAATCTATAGACAACCTGAACATGTCAGAAACTGCAAAACACACAAGATGATGGACGGAATGTTGCACAATGGCAAAACATTCACCCCAGTCACAGATCTGGGTTTAAACCATCGTTATTTTGCTCACCAAGCCACCCCAGTTCAGACATGGCCATATGCAAAACAGTCTTGACCCTGTGCCTCATGGGAACAGTCCAGACCAAACTGCCAAGCCATGTCTTCCCTGGACCGGAATCAAGCATCCTAGGACCAGTTTCTGGCTATCAGCAGTCTTCAGCCAGGAATGCTTGACTCTAGTGGCGTAGGGAGCAAGGGACCCAAGTCTGGGCATACCCTTCCCACATAGGGTGAACAGCAATACACACAAGATGATGGAGGGAATGTTGCACAATGGCAAAACATTCACCCCCAGTCACAGATCTGGGTTTAATCCATCATTAGTTTACTCACCAAGCCACCCCAGTTCAGACATGGCCATATGCTAATCAGATGGGGCAGGGTCAACACTGATTTGCATATGGCTGGGTCCAAACTGGAATGGCATGGTGAGAAAAAACTATGGATTTAGGCACAGATCTCTGTACTGGGGTGAATGCATGACATTGGTCTGCATTCTGTCCATCAATAGTCCTTTTTGCATTTGTCACCCCGAGTGGGACGGGTATGCTCAGACGTGAGCCCCATGCTCTCAATGCCACTGGAATCAAGCTATCCTGGCTGTAGAGGGGTGAAACCCCGAAACCGGTCCTAGGATGCTTGTTTCCAGTCCAGGGAGGACCTGGCCTGGCAGTTCAGGCTGGACTGTTCCCATTGGGGGCAGGGTCAAGACTGATTTGCATATGGCTGGGTCCAAACTGGAATGGCATGGTGAGCAAAAAACAGATGGATTTAGGCCCAGATCTCTGTACTCGGTGAATGCATGACATTGGTCTGCATTCTGTCCATCAATAGTTCTTTTTGCACATGTCAGATACTGCATCAGGACAGAGGTCCAAAAGATGCTGGAGTTGGGCGGTCATTGAGCCTTCGGCTAGCCCATGGGCTAGTCCTGTAGTCCTTGTGCCAAAACCTACCACCCAAGATGGTGAGAGAGATGAGGTTTTGTGTAGTCTCAATGAAGTCACTATGACTGATGTTCATCAAAATCCCAGGGCAGATGAGCTGATTGATACCCTGGCCTCTGCCAAGTTTCTCAGGACATTTGACCTTGGTTACTGGCAAATCAGACTGAGGATGCCAAACCAAAAACAGCATTTCCAACCTACAGTGGGCATTATCAATTTATTGTGATGCCTTTTAGCGTGAAGAATGTACCTGCCACATTTCAGAGGTAGGTGAACAAAGTCCTAACAGGTCTGAAAGCCTATAATGCAGCATATCTAGATGCTAGTGCGGTCTTTAGCTCCACCTGTGAGTATCACCTGGTCAACCTCAGGAATGTTCTGGAGGCCCTGCAGAAGGCAGGACTCACTATGAATGCCAAAAAGTGCCAGATAGGACAGAGCAAGGTTGTATACTTGGGTCACCTTGTAGGTGGAGGCCAAGTTCATCCATTGGAGGACAAAATCCAGACCATAATGGACTAGGTTGCTCCCACTACCCAGACTCATGTCAGAGCTTTCATTTTTTTTAAACGGTTTTTATTGCAGTACCAAATGCACAGCACTCCATTCAACATGGGATCTGTTCAAGCAGATTCTTCGCTCACTGATCTCTGCCCACCTACATTATACACAGACTTTCAGCCCACATCCCGGAGGCCGGGCGACGTCATCTGTTTCCGAGGTGCATCGTTACATTATCCATCAGTTATAGTCAGTACATGAGGCAATCCGCTGTCTGCTTTTCAAGTTTTTCCCCTCCCCGTCCCCGTTCACAGCTGAGCAATATACTTCCGCTATGCCTGGAACTATCAGGTAAAGAAACCTTCCCTCCCCCCCCCCCCAGTGTCAACACCTGCGCCTATCGCTGAGAGATAAAGCCACGTGGTGATGGACAGAAGCATCTTGCTACTTATTGGATGTGTGTGTCTGGTGGGGGTGTCAGCACCGTAGCAGCCCCAGTGAGGCCCTCCGGTTCTCCTGTCTCCTCCTCGTCCTCCACCTCCACTGAGCTATCCCGTAGTGCCTGCACAAGCATCTCCCAAGCCATCGCCGCCTCCTGGGCCCGCTCGTCCGACCTGCGACGAGCTAGTTGGTACCTGACCGCACTCTCGCCTGCCGCCCATTTTAGAAATTCGTTCAGCCATCTCCGGTGCGTCGGGCTCGTTTTAGATTTCCATCCCTTAGTTAGTTCCCTCTTAGCTAAGAGTAGGCCCATGTCAATGAATTTGCTTGATAATTTATTTTTGGGCGTGTGCGGGAACCAGTGTAATATACTGACCGCCGTGTCGTACGGCAAGTCCCTATCCGTCACTTCATTTAATGTGTCGCCTATTTCTCTCCAATATATTTGTAGGTGTGGGCAGTCCCTCAACATATGCACAAGATCCGCTCCTATCTTATTGCACCTGGGGCACGCTGCGTCCTCTACTCCGAAATATTTTACTATCTTGCTCGGGGTGAGGTAGGCCCTGTGGAGAATGTAGAAGTGAATCAATTGGAAATGCGCATTTCTAGTGCTCTTTCTAGCCCTCCGTACCAGTTGGGACCACGTTGTGTCCGGGATGTCCGTCTGCAGGTCCGATTCCCATTTGGCTTTCAGTGTCACCAAAGGCTGCAGGGCCTTGCTCAGCATCCGTGAGTAGAGGCACGACACTGCTTTAAAGGTGCCCGCCGCCATCATAGTATACTGACAAGCCAGTGTAGTCGCTGGTTCTGTCAGTCCGCCTCCCAAGTACGCCTGAATGGCTCTCACCACTGCCGAGTGCAGCAGGTAGTCCCCCCTCGGAAGGTCGTAGCGCTCTTGCAGAGTCTGATATGGGGTCATAACCCCGTCATCGTATAAGTCTCCCACCATCTGCAGCCCTAGGTTCTCCCATACCTGTAGCCTCGACCAATCCCCGCCGTGTGGGAGTGCTGTCACCATGCCCAGTGGGATTTCGGGCGCGTACGGGTGCTTGACTCCCGCTTTCTTTTGCGAGCGGTTCCAGCATAATCGGAACGTCCGTTCCTCTTGAGATAGATCCCTAAGCACTAATCTTTGCTGCAGGGCGATGTAAGCCAGCACATGACGAGGGGTACCGTTGTCCCTCTCCTGGTCCGAACCGCGGTAAACTCTTGCAATTTCTTGCGTAAAGGTCTGCAGTTGGGCAGCCAGATAATAGAGCTCGAAGTCTGGGACCGCTAGGCCACCCTCGTCTTTTGAGTGGGTCAGCGTTGCCAACGCAATTCTACGTCTACCCTTTCCCCATAAGAAGGATGTAATCGTCGATCTCAACTGCCGGGAGATTGTCTCAGGTACCCAAATGGGGAGTGTCGAGAAGTAGTATAACAATCGCGGCAGCGCTACCATTTTCAGAAGAGAGATCCGACCCGCCACCGACAGAGGCAGGGTTGCCCAAAAGGACATACTGCACTGCAGTGCGCGGATACAGCGACCTATGTTTCCATCCAGCATATCCGCGGTCTCATGGTGTACATGTACACCCAGGTAGGTCAGGCAGCTAGGTTCCCATCTAAGCAGTGGGCAGGTCGGGGGCTGCGCCTCCTCCTTTCGTAGGGGGAAGAGACTGGTTTTTGTCCAATTAACTCTCAGGCCTGACAAGTCGCCGAATCGCGCCAACAGCCTCTCTGCGCCATCCACGGCCCCCTCGGCATCCTCTAAAAAAAGGAGTATGTCGTCCGCATATAACGAGATGAAGTGTTGGGCCCCTATGAATTCTAAGCCTTTGTAATAGCCGCCTCACCTAGCCATTGCTGCCAGAGGTTCCACCGCCAGCGCAAATAGCAGGGGAGAGAGCGCACATCCCTGTCTGGTGCCCCGCCGCACCTCGTATTGGTGCGACACCAGAGTTCCGACTCTCACTCTTGCCCTCGCCGATGTGTATAGTACTTTCGTCCAGTTAATGTTGCCCTCACCCAGCCCAAAGCACCGCATCGCCCTATAAAGGTACTCCCATTCTAAGTTATCGAAGGCTTTCTCTATGTCGACAGCCAATACTAGGGGAGTCCTTGCCTCTGGCGGCGCGTCGCCTACCAGTCTGAGCAGCCGTCGGATGTTGTGCGTCGTGTTCCGGGTGGGAATAAATCCGGACTGGTCCTTGTGGACCAGGTCCTGCATGTGAGTCAGTAAGCTGGAAGCTAGCACCGTGCTCAGAATCTTGCAATCTGTCGTTAGCATAGACAGTGGTCGATAGGATGTGCTTTCCCTTCTTGGTTTGAGTAGAGAGATCATTATAGCCTCGCACATAGAGTGGGGGAGTCGGCCCCTATCCTTGGCTTCATTGTACATTACTTGGAGCCTTGGGGCTAATTGGTCTAGGTAACGCCCGTAGAACTCGATGGGCAGTCCGTCCATACCTGGGGTTTTGTTACGCGCCATTCGCTTAATCGCGCCCCTTATTTCCGCCATCTCTATTTGGCCACCTAGGGCATCTGCCTGTTCTTGTTCCAGGCGTGGTAACTGCAATTTGCTCAGAAAAGCGTCTATTGCCTCCCCTTGGTCCCCCAGCGCACTCTTATACAATTCCTCATAATACGACCTGAAGCAGTCTAAGATCTCCGGTTGTGTGTTGTGGACGTGGCCCCCTTCCCCTGCTAAAGCCAGGATGGGGTGGCTGTTCCTAGTGGGATTCGCTAGCCAAGCTAGAAGTGTTCCAGTTTTGTCCCCCTCAGCATGTGATTTTGTCAGGTACGTTCTATAATCAAAACTACGAAGGCGTTCTGTCTCCACTGCCACAGCCTCCCGCGCGACACAGACCGTCTCCTGCAGTTCGGGCCGGTTAGGGCGCGCTCGTTCAGCCTCCCTCAGTTTGCGCTCAGCCTTTTCCAGGTCATCTAGCAGAGTTCTGCGCGCCCCTGCATATTTCCCTATGCAGTGCCCTCTCACCACAGTTTTGAAAGCGTCTCACTCCACTGCTCTGGTAGAAGCGGAGCCCTCATTCTCCGTGAAGTATTGCGAGACCTTGTCTCCCAGCGCCTCTCGGAAAGGTGGGTCATCTAGCGTGTCCGGCCGTAGCCTCCACATCGGGATCCGCGACACTTCAGTCATCCAGGCTAATGTCAGGAGTAGAGGGTTATGATCGGACAGTGTGCGCGTCAGGTATTCAGTCCGGGCCACCACAGTAAGCACTGTCTGGGAGCTCAGGAAGGTGTCAAGGCGGACATGAAGGTCGTGCAGGCTGGAATAAAATGAGTAATCCCGCTCCCCCGGGTGTTGTGTGCGCCAAGCATCTACCAGTTCCCACTGTCTCTGCCACTCCGATCTGCATCTCGCTAGCCTGTGTATTGGGGATGTAGGCAGTGGTGGATGTGACCTATCCAGTGCAGTTTCTGCTATAGAGTTAAAGTCCCCTCCCATCAGGACCGGACCTGCAAGGTAACCAGCCAATTCCCCAGAGAGCTTTGCAAAGAAGGCTACTTGGTCTATATTAG
Organism: Lissotriton helveticus; assembly: GCF_964261635.1. NCBI lineage: Eukaryota > Metazoa > Chordata > Amphibia > Caudata > Salamandridae > Lissotriton > Lissotriton helveticus. The sequence continues at coordinate 413,431,608 of NC_136063.1, read as the reverse complement.
GTGCGTAGACACTACTAAGTACGATGTGCCGGCCTCTGAGTAGGCCCTCAACTGCCACAAACCTCCCTTCAGGGTCCACTATGTGCCTAGTCGCTTGGAAAGGGGTACCCGCTCTTATCCATATTAGCACCCCTCTAGCAAAAGCGGAATACGTAGTGTTGAATAGGTGTCCCCTCCACCTACGCTGTAGCGCTAGTCCCTCTTTCTTTGTCAGATGAGTTTCCTGCAGGAACGCTATATGTACCCCTCGACGGACCAGATAAGCATGAATCTTGTGTCTCCTCGCCATAGTATGCAATCCCCTCACATACCAAGACACACATTTTATCGCTCCTGCGTTAGCCATTGTCCCACAGTGTTCGGTTCAGTTCAATTATGTGTTGTTCCCAGGCTGCAGGCATGACACTGTTCCCGCCCCACCCCCAAACTTTCCCTTCCTCCCCTCCCAACACTTCGCCTTGAGCTTCCCCAACTTCTCCAGGCCCCCACCCCCCCAGAACAGGACCTAACTTCAAGAGAGTTGCTCCCATCCAAACTGTATATGGGCAAACGTGCTCCCAAGCTACCTATTCCGCAGTCTGATCTGCGGAGGCCCTAATTCACGGTCGTAACCGTGAGTGCCTTAAGGGCAATCGGGGTGTGGACTAGGTCCAAAGGTAGAGACAGCCACCCTCCCCGCTCCCATTTGTTAGCAGCGGATGGACCCCCCGCCAATCGATCCTCCACCGCAATACCTTACATTCTGTGAGTCCTCGACCCCGCAGGACTGTCCCCTTAGCTCTCCGTGCTTATCAAATGTTCAGGATCCCCACCGATGTTTGTGGTGTCACCAGCGGACCCTTGATGTTGTGTGTCTCGGAGTTTTCCGACTCCGACCCCGAGTTTTTGGCCTCTGAGTTTGAGTCCTGCTGCGATGGGGAGGCGCCCGATCCCGTCAACGACACCACCGCTTGTAGCGCCGCTTGCCGCTCCGCCTCTGTCTGGGACACCGACGGTTTCCTCGATCCCTGTCGTCGCCAGCGCAGCCTCTGTGATTTCCACGGCTGCGTTCTTGATTTTTCCCTCTCTTCTTGGACTCTGGCTCCGTCCGTGCCCGCTTTATATGTTTCCCACCAGTCCCAGGCATCCGCTGACGTGGGGAAGAAGTGTGTCTTGTCGTCCAGGGCAACTCTTAATTTAGCTGGGAAGAGCAGGGAGTATCAAATGCCCTCTGTTCGCAGTTCGCGTTTAATGGATAAGAAGGAGGCTCGCAGTTTCTGCGTCTCGAACGTGTAGTCTGGGAATAGGGTCACTTTGCTATTTGCTACTTGGAAAGGCCCCGTATCGCGGGCCTTCTGAAGCAAAAGGTCCCTGTCCTTGTAGTGCAGCAGTTTGGCTACGATTGGCCTCGGGGGCAGACCAGGCTTGGGGGGCCGAGCTGGAACTCGATGAGCTCGCTCCAGAGTGAAGAACGGTGACAGACCTTCCGGCGCCACCGTGGTCTTTAGCCAATTGTCCAGGTACCCAAGCATATCTTCCTCCTCTGTTTTTTCGGGCAATCCTACTATGCGAATGTTGCTTCTCCGACTTCTATTTTCGGCATCCTCGGCTCTCCGTTCCAGCGTCTGTATTCTACCCAGGGCGTCCGTGAGCCTTTCTTCCATAGTTTTATGGGCTGGGGCCAGCACCTCCATAGTGTCTTCCACCTCTTTGACTCTATCTTTAAGTTTGTCGTGGTCCGCCCTCAGGAGTCCCAATCCTGATACCACCTGCGCAATATCGTGTTGCAAAGCGTCTCTCGTAGCCGCGATAGCCTCCAGGATGCGGTCCTGAAGCTGCTGCAGGTCCGAGGGTCCCGCAGGGCCACCTTCCGACGACTCCAGGGACGCAGCTCCCTCGGTTTTACCTTTAGTTTTCCCCATGGCGGGAGGGCGGGTCCCGCACCAGCAACCGCAATCTGTAACGTCGTTCTTCCGGGCACACTATCGTGTGACACGGCCACTGTTGTGCACCCGCACCGCAGCCAGTCCCCCACTCAGGGGGGTCGTGTTCAGGCTTGGCCCCAGACAGGGCTCCGCAGGCTCCCTCCTATCCTCGGTCCGCGATTCCCCCGTTCCTGTGGCCACATTGGCTGCAGTTCCTTCAGGAGTGGGTGGTTCGCTCACGCGCTCGCACGGGACTATGGACCCGGCCGTCTGTGTTGGGGGAGGAATCCCGGGCTTAGGCCTTGCTCTGTCCGTGCTGGTGGGGCCTTCTCAGCGGCCCGGTCCGCTCTGCCCTAGGGCCATCCAGCGGGGTCAAGGCCACGCCGCCATCAACCCCAGCCCAAGCCAGCTGCTCAGATCCAATCCCCAGTGCGGTGTCTTCTGAGTACTCTCAGGGTACTATCGCCCGGGGCCCCAGGCTCTCGCATTGCCCGCAAGTACCGAATAGGGTCCGCTAGTCGCCGCCCGGTGCCCAGGCAACAAACCCCACCAGTTAGGTCGCGGTGCAGCGCCCCCTCGAGAGCATCCACCGTTCCGTGCCCGCTGTTTTCCTACTGTTCAGCTCGGGCGCAGGGCCATCCGCGGTCAGTCCGCCCCGCGGGGCGGTCGCAGGTCTCCGGCTGCCCCTCAGTATTCCTCGCCGGCCCGTGTCAGCAGCACTCAGTGGGGGGGAGCAGCACCACTTACTTCCTTGTTCCTCCCTGCTCCCGCGGCTCCGGACAAGTTCTCCGCCCTCACGCGCAGCAGCGGGGCCAACGGGCGCTCCCAGCGGCCGGGTGCGGCCGGTAGTCTTCTCCTCGGTCCCGGAGCGGGTCAGGCACCGCGGTGCTCACTGGTCGCTCACTCTGCAGGGGGGTCGCTACTCCCTGTCCGATTTCTCTCTGGGGAATTGCCTCTCAGCTGGATGCGCCCCTCAGTTTCTCCCGGCATCCGGGACGTCTGCCATTTTGCCCATCACCGAGTGCCGACTTCCAATCGCCACTTTCTCCGTGGCGGGCCCACACCTCACTCCGCCGGTCTCACCGAGGGTGCAGTTCGGGTTCCCACAGCCTCCGGTTCGCAAGCGGAGGGTCCCGCGGGCGTCACCGCATCAGTTTACAGGAGAATTGCGGGGTCTAGACTCAGAGCTCCAAGCTCACGCCACCATTCCCCTCGGCTCCGTAGCCACGCCCCCCATGTCAGAGCTTTTATGGGCCTGACTGGGTACTACAGGAGGTTTGTTAAGGGATATGGGTCAATTGTGACTACCCTTAATGATCTCACCTCCAGAAGGATGCCTAAGAAAGTCCAGTGGACAGTTAACTGTCAAAAGGGATTTGATGACCTGAACCAGGCCATGTGCTCTGCTCCCAGTCTACAGTCCTGTTTACTCCAAAACCTTCATTGTACAGGCAGATGCTTCTGAGATAGGGGTAAGAGCTGTTTTGCCACAACTTTAATGCAGAGGGCCAGGACCAACCAGTAGCTTTTATAAGCAGAAGGTTGAACCCCAGGGGGAAACATTGTTCAGCTATTGAGAGGTAGGCCTTTGCTGTGGTCTGGGCCTTGAAGAAGTTAAGGCCATACCTGTTTTACTTACTTCATTGTTCAGACAGACCATAATCCACTCTTATAGCTTACACAGATGAATGGCGAAAAGCCCAAAAGTTTGAGGTGGTCCAATTTTCTACTGGGGATGGACTTTTCTGTGGAACAGGGAGTAACCATGCCAATGAAGATGGACTCTCCAGATATTTCCACTTAGAAAATGAAGATTCAACTGGGCAAGATTAGTCTCATATCCTTTTGTTTTGAGGGGGTGTAGGAAAGTATGATCTGCTTTCATGGTGATCCCCACTTTTTGCTGGTGTTATTTTGTTTTCTGACTAGTCTGACTGGGATCGCTGCAAATCAGGATGCCAGTCACTATGCTCTCCCTTAATGTGACTATGGTAAGTACTTTAGTACCTTCCCTATTGGCTACTGGAGTACCCTTCTAAGTCCCTAGTATGTGGTACTAAGGTACCCAGTGCATATGTACAGCAGGGGCCTCCCACGGGCTGCAGCATGTATAATGCCACCCATGGGAGACCACTCAAACTGCGACCACAGGCCGGCCATTGCAGCCTGTGTGAGCTGGTGCTAGCACCACTCAGCAGATTATACGTTTACTTATATCTGAGGTCACTGCACTTAATCTCTATAAGTCACTACTAAGACAGGCCTTTCAATCCTGAAGGCAGGTTTCTAGGTTATAAGTGAGGGTGCCCTGCTTGAGCAGGACACCCTCTACAAACCCAGGAGTCAATTCTCCAGGTTTTGTAAGTACAGTCAGCCATTTTATACATTTAGTGGACATCAAGTCAATTACGAGATGTCTAACTATATATTGGATGCACCGAAACCGGTCATGTTTGGTATCAAACATGTTGGAATCCTACCCCAACACCGATTTCAGTGTTTGATGTAGGATCCCATGTACTGGGGGACTCTCTTAGGGAGCCCCACTGTATTCCTCGTACCAGCCTCACAGGGTCTAACAGCAAACTATGGCTGCTGCTGGCCACAGACGCATTCTGACCTCCTGCTGCTGAGCGCAAGCAAGGGAAGGTAGAACAATAGGTGTCCTGTCACATGAAGGTGTGACCACCTCCCAGACAGGACTTATTGTGTTGGGCTGGGGGCACTTGCTTGAAAGTCACATTTGGTGCCTTGCTTCCATACTCCAGTTTAAACCAAATGGCTCCCTTTCTGGCACAAAACTGGCCAATGGACACAGGAGTATCCTACCTTCTGCCTAGCCACTCCTCTGGAAGGGAGACCTGAATTGTCCCAACCCTTTACCTAGGGTACTTAAGGGCTTACCTGTGGGTGGCTCTTCAGATTCGTCATGGGAGAAGATTAAGGATCCAAAACCACTTCAATTGCCACCGTCTGGGCACGTTGGATTTCTTTGGACTTTGTCTGGACCCAAGATTGCATCAAGGAAGACTCCTGCTGCTCCTGGTCTCGTCCTGCTAGCCTTCTGCGTCTGTGCTTCATCCATATTCTTCTCAAGGCCTGTGCGCATCAAATAAACCTGAAGTAATCTCCCTTGGAGTCACCCCCCTGCATTTGCAGGCAGCGCAACAAAGTTTACCGGTCTGCTGCTCCTGGGGTCTCACGGACTCCGAAAGGCTCATTAACACAGGTGGTGGATCTGCAATTCCCTTGAGGTCCGCACTGCATTCTCAGCAAGTCTGAGGCCAGGATCCCTTATCGAAACTGCTGGAACAGAACCCTTGAGCACTGCGTCGACTTGCTGTTACTAAGGCTTGTTGACTGTCCTCCAGAGATCTTCGGGCTACAAGAAGTTCCAGCATCTCTTCCTGCTAAGGTCTTCGTTCTCTTCTCACCGCAACCTCTGCACCGTGGGCCTGCATCCCTGGTGAGCTGCTCGAGATCCTCTTGCACCTCCTGTGCCTTCAGCCTGTGGGTAGTCTTAAGGGCTTCTATTGGCTTCAGTAGGATCTCCTGATTGCTTGAGGCCTGCTCTGACTCTTGCATTTGGCGAGTCCCTCAGACCTCGCTGGCCCAAACACTGCAGGTTTTTCCTTTTCCACATTTGTTGCGACTGCCAAAGCTTTTGGTACTCCCGCCAGACACCGACCCCATGGTTCTTGACTTCCGACGTGGGACAGCTCATGAATGGCTCTTGATCTTCCACATCGTCGCCTGTTCCTTTCAGTTGCAGCAACAAGGTCTCGAGGTCTCCGTCATTACTCCTACATCTTCCATCATTGGTGGTCATTGGTCTTCCGTGCCTCCCAGTCAGTCCAGAGTGGCATAGACTGTAGCCTCTGCTTGCAGACTCCTCTTCAAGAATCCATTCTTAGATTCCACAAGACTTTTATCTTCTTCGCCAGCGACATCTTTAGTGAAGCCCCTAATTGTGGTCCCAATGCTGCAGGTTTTTCCTTTTCCATATTTGTTGCGACTGCCAAGGCTTGTTGGTGCTCCCGCCAGACACCGACCCCACGGTTCTTGACTTCCGACGTGGGACAGCTCAGGAATGGCTCTTGGTCTTCCACATCGTCACCTGTTCCTCTCAGTTGCAGCAACAAGGTCTCTAGGTCTCAGTCATTACTCCTACATCTTCCGTCATCGGTGGTCATTGGTCTTCCGTGCCTCCTAGTCACTCCAGAGTGGCATAGACTGTCGCCTCTGTTTGCAGGTACTCCTCTTCAAGAATCTATTCTTGGATTCCACAAGACTTTTACCTTCTTCGCCAGCGACATCTTTACTGAAGCCCTTAATTGTGGTTTAAGGCAGTTTCCGATGTCACTTCACACCTATGCACTGGTGTAGGTATCCTGGTTCCTGGGGTGGCCACGGGTGGGGTGACTCTCCGACCTTCCATCTGCCACAGGGTTTCTTCAGGATCCACTGGGAAGGGTCTTTCTTAAAAACTGGAACGTAACTTTCCCATTGACTTGCATTGAGTACGCGGCTGTTTTCACTCTCCACACAGCTTCCGTGGGGTTCCTGGGTACTTACCATGGGTTGTTCCTTGGGTCACCAGCTCTTCCGAGTCTTCTGGTCCAAGTCTCAACTTCGATTGCAGTTCGCATTCCACTTCTTTATTATATGGTTTGGCCTCCCCCTGGAGACCAATGTGTATTTGTGCTTACTTACCCATGACCTTATGACATATTGTGTTGATATCTTCAGGTAGGAAATGTACAAATGTGTTAGTGAATGTGTATAATAAATATAACTATTTTTATAACTGCACTGTGTGGTTCTTTTTAATTGACCTACACTATATGATTAGTTCTGGTAAAATAAGCTGCTTAACACTCTTTCTGGACTAAAGGCTGCCCTCCACAGCTACCACTTAGAGAGCTTTCTATGGTTGCACTAATCCAGACAACCCTTTAACCCTTTCCATGCGTCGGACGGCCGGGAGCCGTCCGACGACACGGTGGTCGTGTGCGGAGGACGGCTCCCGGCCGTCCTAGTAGCAACCCAGGGGGGAAGTGCTGGCGCTCCCCCGTGTGCCACCCCTAAAGCAGCCCCCTCCCGCAAAGACAAAGGAAGACCTTCCGCTATCCCCCCCTCCCCCCACCTCATCAAGTAATGACGTCAGCGCGCCTCGCGCGCTGGCGTCATTACATGCAACCGGACATGCTGGAAGCCATTTGCTTCCTGTGCGTCCAGCAGTAAAGAGGTGAGTTTGTTCTCGGGAGGCTGGGGGGGGATTTAAAAAAGGCATCCGAGGAAAGGAAAGTGTTTTCCTTTCCTCCAATGTCTTTTTTAAACATTCCTGCTGCACGTTCGCTCATGAAGCGCGATCGTGCAGCAGTAATGCTTGTTCTTTTTGTTTTTTTTAATTAATCCTTCGTCGAAGAAATGTCTTTTGGTAAGATGGGGCTAAAAATAAATACATCTGCTATGCACATAAACGTTTCAGGCAAAAGACAGTGAATCTTTTATTTATGGCAATTGATTCAGCAAAAGCCCTCAGCTTCGGAACAAAAAAAACATTGGAAACGCTCGAGTGATCACATGTCTAGAAGGAAAGGGGATGGGAGGGTTTTTGCAAATGAAATCACTATCTAGCATTGGCATTTGATTTTTGTTAAAACGGGCATAAGCTCATAAATTTCACCCAGACTTAGTATGGCCGTGATTGCTTGAGACTAGTGTCCTATGCATCATCTGCTTTACCATTGGCACTGTGGGTAAAAGCAGTAAGTTTACGAAGGTGAACGTTTGTACCACAACGTGTAACAAGATGTAATCTTTTGTTATACACTTATGTAGAAATAAAATTGTATTCATTTTCTTCCTGGCAAGCTAAAGGTAACTCAGGGCCAGATATGTAATGAGAAATGATGCTTTATTATTTCAAGCTCTGGATCAAGTTTGATAATTGGCACGTTTTGTGCATTTTTATTTTTCATTACATTAAATCTTTTATAAGTGCTGCATGAGTCAGTAAGCCACCAAAAATGTGTCTTAAAGCCTTTGCACAAAATAGAGACACTCAAGTTTAACTGGGATTCACTGCCCTGGGAACTGTTTTATTGTTGATAAAAGTTTAACTTAACATTATAAAGTAGTACTGGCCTCCTCAAATGAATGTGTATTTTTAAGATATTTTTGTGCAAGTTTATACTGTTGAAAACTGTATATTTTTTTCCTTGGTTCCTAAGAAATGTTTTGTAAAGTGGGCTGCAGGGAACACTGAAACAAAGTGAGACAACACTCACCTCTTAGCCTGAATATTACAGGGTCTTTTGTGTCTGGGAGCGGCCCATTTGGCAAGGGTCGCTCCCCTTGGGAAAATTAAGAAACTTCCATAGCTGAATGAAGTGTAAGAAGTCAGCCAGATAACCTGATGAGAAAGGCTCACATTTCCCAAATCATTATTTTGTCTCATAAAAATGTACTAAAGGGTAACACCAGCTTGTAATTTTAACTGTTCCTTTTGCGTGCGTTTGTTGGTAATGGAAATAATTTCTATGAAGAGCCTGGTGGTCCCTGTAATTTACATACCTACCCACAGTCTCAGTGCTACAGGTTTTAAAGTAAGCCAATTACAATAGGTTATGCACCACTAATGCAAAGAATATGATTTTCTGTGACTTTAACCGCCATTGGACTTTTAATGAGCAAAACAAATTTTGTTGTGTGCGAAATCTTAGGGCAGGGTGAGCGTGAGTGGCGAGAGCATTTACTAAGTGCGTAGCCGAGCTCTCACGTATTGTGGTTAGGTATGATAGGAAGGTTGTACACACTTCAGAAGCCAAAAGAGATTAGGTATGGTAGGGTAGGTACGGTACGTATATTTAGGAGAGGCATGGTGGGTTATTTATTTACTTGGTACAGGTAAGTCAGGTTAAGTATAGTAGATAGGTATAGTAGGTTAGTTATGAAAACTTTAGAATCCACAATGCTTACAGTACTACAACAATGTGGTTTGCCCAGATATGTAAGTAAAGAAGTCTACTGATAGCTTCTGAATCCAGTAGGTCTATGAGGCTCACAAAAGTGTGTAATTGTAGTAACTTCAGCATTAGTTTTAGAATCCTTAGAGATGGTAGTACTACGTTTGTGAGGCCCACCCAGACCAGGAAGGTAGCTAATTTAGCGATATCTTTTAAATCCAGAGATCCTGCATTTGTGGTATTGATTTTTTATCTATGTGTAATGTTATGTACCATTCATGAATGTCTGTATGTTAGCATGGCTGTTTTAAGGTCGATCTGTTCCCTAGGGGGGCAGAATCCTCTAGACACCAGGGCTTATTAAATGTTGGTGTTGGGGAGTGACCCTTTAGGCAAGGTTCGCTCGCCTTATGCTTTTAGGCCCACCTATCACCTTTGCTTGGCTGGTAGATAGTGTGTGGACTAGTGCATTATTTGCATGTAATTGTATTGTTTTATTTCTCCTTTTTATTCTAGTGCATATTTTTTGTTTCTTTGCGGTTTCAGCAGTGGTTGGTCTGCAGGTTTGCGTAGTTGCTTTTTTTTTGGTAAGAAAATGATTTTTGTTGTGTATACTCCAAATAAGTATTTGTGTCATGCATAAATGCATTTTTTTGTAAGTGGTGTTATAAAGCAGCATATTTAGGGAGTTTATTGTGCATGAAAATCTTTGTGGTGTGTTTTGCGTTGTCTTATGTCTAACTTTCTTTTCTTTTTCTTTTTTAGTGGGATATTGTTGATCTTTACTGTGACTGTGCAGAGTAGGTGGTGGTGAGTGTAGCTGCTTCTGGCAAGTGAGTGTTATAGTGTTGGAGAATATATATTTCTTTGTGATAAAGCCACAATTTGTTTATTGCTTTTGTTATTGTTGACTTCTTTGACAAGTTACCTTTATTAGTAAGCATTATGGCTAGCCGTAGAATGACTGCTCAGCAGGTGGTTGGTATGCTTCTTGAATCTTCCTCTGAGCAGGATTATGAGTCTGACAGTGCGTCTGAGGGAGAGGAGGGAGGGGAAGATTCAGGCAGTGAGTTTTCTCTTCACATGGAATCATCGGATGATGAAGATACTCTGAGTGCAGATGAAGCTACTCTCAGTGCGGATGAAGTGCCTGTTTTAGAGGAGGACACTGCTGTGCCGATGGTGCAAGAGGCATCTGGATAGCAGCATGAGGCTGCTAGGCTTCCTATTTGAATTGCTGGAGTCTGGGTTGATCCAAACATGGTGCAACCGGTGCTGCCTGCCTTTAGTGGTGATGCAGGGTGTAGAGTGGATTGTGAACATTTTTTGCCTATACAGTTTTTCCAGTTGTTCATGGATGATGTATTTTTGGGTGAGGTTGTTGAGCAGACCAATTTGTATGCTGAACAGTTTTTGAGAGACAACAGTGCCAGACTTAAGCCCCGCTCTAGAGTTACCCGGTAGACTCCCACAAATCTGGAAGAGATGAAGAAGTTTTTGGGTTTGACTTCTTTGATGGGCTTGATAAAGAATCCATCCCTGGCTTCATATTGGTCTACCAGTCCCTTGATGGCAACAGCCATATTTCCTGCAATTATGAGTCGTGATCGTTATTTACTTTTGCTTCGGATGCTGCATTTTGTAGATAATGCTTTGGCGTTGCCACGAGATCACCCTGACTGTGACCGTCTTTTTAAGATTCGACCTGTTCTTGATCACTTTGTAGATCGATTTTCTGAGATCTATACTCCAGGCAAAGAAATATCTGTTGATGAGTCTTTGGTCCTGTTCAAGGGCCGTTTGGTTTTTAGACAGTACATTCCTAGCAAGAGGGCACGTTATGGAATTAAGCTGTATATGTTGTCTGAGAGTAAGACAGGATATGTCTTTAATTTCCGGGTGTACACTGGTAGAGATTCCACTATTGACCCCCCTGGTTGTCCGTCCACTTTTGGAGTTTCAGAGAAAATTGTGTGGGATCTTGCTAGAGGACTGTTAAACAGAGGCCACCATTTGTACCTTGACAACTTCTACACTGCTGTGCAATTGTTTAACACCTTGGCTGCTAAGGCTTTTCCCGCTGGGTGCTGACAAGTCAGATTTACCATTGTTCATGACAAGGTCAGCTCGTCATTAGCACAGGATCAGTGCACTGCATGACGAGCTGACCTTGTCATGAGCATGGAACAGGTTAAGGAATTGTTCAAAGTGGACACTTTTGCTTGTGGCACAATCCGCTCTAACCGTAAAGGTTACCCAAAAGAGCTTGTTTGCAAAAAGCTTCAGAGGGGACAGTGCAGTGCCTTGCGTAGTGAGGAACTGCTAGCCGTGAAATTTGTGGACAGGAGGGATGTGTACATGCTGACTACCATTCATGATGAGAGTACATCACCTGTGACTGTATGGGGTCAGCTTGGTGAAGTGCGCAAACCTGTGTGCATTTTAGAGTACAATAAGCACATGGGTGGTGTTGATAGAGTAGATCAGAGGTTGGAACCTTACACTGCTATTCGTAAGGCTTACATTTGGTATAAGAAGTTGGCCATCCATCTCTTCAATTTAGCAACTTTCAATGCTTTTGTTGTGTACAAGGAGTGTTCTCCTGCATCAAAGATGATTTTTGTTCAGTTTCAGGAGTCTGTGATAGGCAGTCTTGTTGTTGTACAACAGGCAAGTGTTCCTAGAGTAGGAGTGGTAGAGGATGTGGCTAGATTGAAAGATCGCCACTTTCCTGATTTAATTCCTCCCATGCCCAAAAAAAACAATCCCTGTAAGAGATGTAGAGTCTGCATTCGAAGAGGTGTGCGGAAGGAGAGTCGCATGCACTGTGCCGACTGTCCTTCTGATCCTGGGCTGTGTGTGCCCGCATGTTTCAGATTGTATCACACTCAAAAGAAATTTTGGGAGCAACCATGAGTCTAATAGTGTTCTGCCTGGTCTTTATGGTTTTATATAGTTGTTCAGTTTAACGTTTGGCAATAGAATGATGTCTTTACTTACTGCTGTTGTTTTTGTAGTTATAGTGTTTTATTTAGTTGCAATTGGTTTGTGCTTTCTTTCTTGTTTAAAAAAAAATAGGATTGTGTGCGTGGACTGGCGCTTGGCTGGTGGTGTGCGTGGACTGGCGCTTGGCTGGAGGTGTGCGTGGACTGGCGCTTAGCTGGCAGTGTGTGTTGACTGGTGCTTAGCTGGCGGTGTGCGTGGAGTGGCGATTGGCGGGCGGTGTGTGTGGAGTGGTGCTTGTCTGGCGGTGTGTGTGGAGTGGTGCTTGGCTGGTGGTGTGCGTGGAGTGGTACTTGGCTGTCTGTGCACGGAGTGGTGCTTGGCTGGCGGTGTGTGTGGAGTGGCGCTTGGCTTGAGGTGTGCGTGGAGTGGTGCTTGGCTGGTGGTGTGTGTGGAGTGGTGCTTGGCTGGCGGTGTGTGTGGAGTGGCGCTTGGCTGGATGGTGTGCGTGGAGTGGTACTTGGCTGTCTGTGTACGGAGTGGTGCTTGGCTGGCGGTGTGTGTGGAGTGGCGCTTGGCTGGTGGTGTGCGTGGAGTGGTACTTGGCTGTCTGTGCACGGAGTGGTGCTTGTCTGGCGGTGTGTGTGGAGTGGTGCTTGGCTGGTGGTGTGCGTGGAGTGGTACTTGGCTGTCTGTGCACGGAGTGGTGCTTGGCTGGCGGTGTGTGTGGAGTGGCGCTTGGCTTGAGGTGTGCGTGGAGTGGTGCTTGGCTGGTGGTGTGTGTGGAGTGGTGCTTGGCTGGCGGTGTGTGTGGAGTGGCGCTTGGCTGGATGGTGTGTGTGGAGTGGTACTTGGCTATCTGTGCACGGAGTGGTGCTTGCCTGGCGGTGTATGTGGAGTGGCGCTTGGCTGGATGGTGTGCGTGGAGTGGTACTTGGCTGTCTGTGTACGGAGTGGTGCTTGGCTGGCGGTGTGTGTGGAGTGGCGCTTGGCTGGTGGTGTGCGTGGAGTGGTACTTGGCTGTCTGTGCACGGAGTGGTGCTTGGCTGGCGGTGTGTGTGGAGTGGCGCTTGGCTGGATGGTGTGCGTGGAGTGGTACTTGGCTGTCTGTGTACAGAGTGGTGCTTGGCTGGCGGTGTGTGGAGTGGCGCTTGGCTGGTGGTGTGCGTGGAGTGGTACTTGGCTGTCTGTGTACAGAGTGGTGCTTGGCTGGCGGTGTGTGTGGAGTGGCGCTTGGCTGGTGGTGTGCGTGGAGTGGTACTTGGCTGTCTGTGCACGGAGTGGTGCTTGGCTGGCGGTGTGTGTGGAGTGGCGCTTGGCTTGCGGTGTACGTGGAGTGGCGCTTGGCTTGCGGTGTGCGTGGAGTTGTGCTTGGCTGTCGGTGTGTGCTGACTGGTGTTTGGCTGGCGGTGTGCATGGTCTGGTGCTTGGATGGTGGTGTGGGTGGACTGGCGCTCAGCTGTCGGTGTGTGAGTAGTTACTTTCTGTTGGTCACTACACACACTGCTAGTTGAGTGACACTCCACGCGGTCCATCATTTTGTGTAGTTGCAGTGTCAGAAATTTGGGCGTGTGAAAGTGATGGGCCCTTGAATGGCGCTGTCTGCTGGTGTGAGTGTTGAAATGTGATGGGTCCGCGGCTGGCGGTGTGAATGTTTTGTATGTGTCACACGTACGAAAGGTGTATGAATGGCCTGTAAAGAGGTTGGTGCCTTGACGTGGCTTTACAGCTCACGAGCTGTGAGTCAGTGGTTCAGTTTATCATACTTTCAATTATACGCAGTGTATTTCATTTTTGTGAAATTACTTGCGAATACAATTGTATGTACTGAATCATCACTCACCCTCGTGCCAAATCCAACCAATATGTGTGTGTGCTTGCGGATTAGATGGCTGTGCAGTAATATTTGTCTTTTTTCTCTTTCTGCAGTAGGGTGTACCTTATCCCTTATTGTGATTGTTGTAATGTGTTGCTTTTCCTTCCGGATGGTGTCAATGGTCTGGTTTGTATCAGGTATGAAAGATGCATGAATGGCCTGTAAAACGGTTGATGCCTTGTCGTGGCTTTACAGCTCACGAGTTGCGAGTCACTGGTTTGTTTTTTATGCATTTATTTATTGACAGAGCATTTAAATTTTTTGAAATATCTTGTTAATAAAATATTATGTACTGAACCATCACTCGCCCTCGTGCCAAATCCAACCTGTATGTGTGCGTCTTTGAGGAATAGATAGCCGTGCTTGAATGTTTGACTTTTGAGTAACTCTGTTAAGGTGTACATTATAGCTATAAATAACTTACAAAATTTAGATATTATTATTAAACCATGGTAGTATATGGTCATGTCTTTCTGGTGAATTCTATTGTTGTTTTTTATCCACAATCTCCTGCAAACTTGAAATTGTCTGTCACAATTTCCATGCAATATTGTTTTAAAAATCGCACGCTCTCAAATTGAAAACTTAATTCATTCAAAACAATTTGGTTTTGCAAGGGGGTTCCCATGAGTTTTTGGCCCGGGGCTTGGCGGGCATCTTTGGAAACTACCAAACCCAAACAGTTCTGAAAACTAGACACCCGGGGGAGTCCAGGGAGGTATGGCATGCGTGGGTCCCCCAATGTTTTCCTACCCAGAAATCCCTGCAAACCTTAAATTTAGGTTAAAAAAACCACTTTTCCATACATTTTTGGGTGGGATCTCCCTACCGGCACTAATGTCCTACCGCCCAGCGTTCCCCTTGATCTCCCGAGTAAAATGATACCTCACGCAAGTGAGGTACCATTTTTATCGGGAGACCTGGGGGAACGCTGTGTGGGAGGTAATTTGTGTGAACCCAGTGATGCCACACTTTCCCACACAAAAAAGTGTGAAAAAACTGTTTTTTTCAGCTAAAATTGAGGTTTGCAAGGGATTCTGGGAAAAGGAACGTTGGAGGATCCACGCAAGCCATACCTCCTTGGAAGCCCCCGGGTGTCTACTTTTCAGAAATGTGTGGGTTTGGTAGGTTTCCCTAGATGGCCGTCTAGCACGGGGCCAAAAACCCAGGTAACCCCTCTTGCAAAAGCTGGTGGTTTTGACAATGATGACAATGTAAAACAAAAAGTAGTCTTTTTGTCCAAAAAGGGCAAGATTTCACTGGGAAATTGAGGTGCGACCACGTTGCGTTTTGCGCTGTTTCATGTCGCAGCCACTACGCCTACCCACGCAAGTGAGTTACCATTTGTTTCGGGAGACCTTGAGGAAATCCTGGGTGGGTGGAAATTTGTTGATCCACGCAGATTCTAGAACTTTCCACCACAGAAATGTGAGGAAAATGTGTTTTTTTGTCAAATTCTTAGCTTTGCAAGGGATTCTGGGTAACAAAACCTGGTGGTAGGCAGTCGAGTCACCCCATCCTGAATTCCCCTGGGTGTCTAGTTTTCACAAATGTATAGGTTTGCTAGGTTTCCCTAGGTGCTGGCAGAGCTAGGGCTCAAAAACAAAAGGTAGTCTCTTTGTCCAAAAAGGGCAAGATTTCACTGGGAAATTGAGGTGCGACCATGTTGCGTTTTGTGCTGTTTCATGTCGCAGCCACTATGCCTACCGACGCAAGTGAGGTACCATTTTTTCGGGAGACCTGTGGGAACGCTGGGTGGGTGGAAATTTGTTGATCCACGCAGATTACAGAACTTTCCACCACAGAAATGTGAGAAAAATGTTTTTTTTTGGTCAAATTCTTAGCTTTGCAAGGGATTCTGGGTAACAATACCTGGTGGTAGGCAGTCGAGTCACCCCATCCTGAATTCCCCTGGGTGTCTAGTTTTCAAAAATGTATAGGTTTGCTAGGTTTCCCTAGGTGCTGGCAGAGCTAGGGCTCAAAAACAAAAGGTAGTCTCTTTGTCCAAAAAAGGGCAAGATTTCACTGGGAAATTGAGGTGCGACCACGTTGCGTTTTGCGCTGTTTCATGTCGCAGCCACTATGCCTACCCAAGCAAGTGAGGTACCTTTTTTTGGGAAGACCTGGGGGAACGCTGGGTGGGTGGAAATTTGTTGATCCACGCAGATTCCAGAACTTTCCACCACAGAAATGTGAGGAAAATGTGTTTTTTTGTCAATTTCTTAGCTTTGCAAGGGATTCTGGGTAACAAAACCTGGTGGTAGGCAGTCGAGTCATCCCATCCTGAATTCCCCTGGGTGTCTAGTTTTCAAAAATGTATAGGTTTGCTAGGTTTCCCTAGGTGCTGGCAGAGCTAGGGCTCAAAAACAAAAGGTAGTCTCTTTGTCCAAAAAGGGCAGGATTTCACTGGGAAATTGAGGTGCGACCACGTTGTGTTTTGCGATGTTTCATGTTGCAGCCACTATGCCTACCCATGCTAGTGAGGTACCATTTTTTTCGGGAGACCTGAGGGAACGCTGGGTGGGTGGAAATTTGTTGATCCACGCAGGTTCCAGAACTTTCCACCACAGAAATGTGAGGAAAATGTGTTTTTTTTGTCAATTTCTTAGCTTTGCAAGGGATTCTGGGTAACAAAACCTGGTGGTAGGCAGTCGAGTCACCCCATCCTGAATTTCCCTGGGTGTCTAGTTTTTAAAAATGTATAGGTTTGCTAGGTTTCCCTAGGTGCTGGCAGAGCTAGGGCTCAAAAACAAAAGGTAGTCTCTTTGTCCAAAAAATGCAAGATTTCACTGGGAAATTGAGGTGCGACCACGTTGCGTTTTGCGCTGTTTCATGTCGCAGCCACTATGCCTACCCACGCAAGTGATGTACCATTTTTTTGGGAAGACCTGGGGGAACGCTGGGTGGGTGGAAATTTGTTGATCCACGCAGATTCCAGAACTTTCCACCACAGAAATGTGAGAAAAATGTGTTTTTTTGTCAATTTCTTAGCTTTGCAAGGGATTCTGGGTAACAAAACCTGGTGGTAGGCAGTCGAGTCACCCCATCCTGAATTCCCCTGGGTGTCTAGTTTTAAAAAAATGTATAGGTTTGCTAGGTTTCCCTAGGTGCTGGCAGAGCTAGGGTTCAAAAACAAAAGGTAGTCTCTTTGTCCAAAAAATGCAAGATTTCACTGGGAAATTGAGGTGCGACCACGTTGCGTTTTGCACTGTTTCATGTCGCAGCCACTATGCCTACCCACGCAAGTGATGTACCATTTTTTTGGGAAGACCTGGGGGAACGCTGGGTGGGTGGAAATTTGTTGATCCACGCAGATTCCAGAACTTTCCACCACAGAAATGTGAGAAAAATGTGTTTTTTTGTCAATTTCTTAGCTTTGCAAGGGATTCTGGGTAACAAAACCTGGTGGTAGGCAGTCGAGTCACCCCATCCTGAATTCCCCTGGGTGTCTAGTTTTAAAAAAATGTATAGGTTTGCTAGGTTTCCCTAGGTGCTGGCAGAGCTAGGGCTCAAAAACAAAAGGTAGTCTCTTTGTCCAAAAAATGCAAGATTTCACTGGGAAACTGAGGTGCGACCACGTTGCGTTTTGCGCTGTTTCATGTCGCAGCCACTATGCCTACCCACGCAAGTGAGGTACCATTTTTTTCGGGAGACCTGGGGGAACGCTGGGTGGGTGGAAATTTGTTGATCCACGCAGATTCCAGAACTTTCCACCACAGAAATGTGAGGAAAATGTGTTTTTTTGTCAATTTCTTAGCTTTGCAAGGGATTCTGGGTAACAAAACCTGGTGGTAGGCAGTCGAGTCACCCCATCCTGAATTCCCCTGGGTGTCTAGTTTTGAAAAATGTATAGGTTTGCTAGGTTTCCCTAGGTGCTGGCAGAGCTAGGGCTCAAAAACAAAAGGTAGTCTCTTTGTCCAAAAAGGGCAAGATTTCACTGGGAAATTGAGGTGTGACCACGTTGCGTTTTGCGCTGTTTCATGTCGCAGCCACTATGCCTACCCAAGCAAGTGAGGTACCATGTTTTTTGGGAAGACCTGGGGGAACGCTGGGTGGGTGGAAATTTGTTGATCCACGCAGATTCCAGAACTTTCCACCACAGAAATGTGAGGAAAATGTGTTTTTTTGTCAATTTCTTAGCTTTGCAAGGGATTCTGGGTAACAAAACCTGGTGGTAGGCAGTCGAGTCACCCCATCCTGAATTCCCCTGGGTGTCTAGTTTTCAGAAATGTATAGGTTTGCTAGGTTTCCCTAGGTGCTGGCAGAGCTAGGGCTCAAAAACAAAAGGTAGTCTCTTTGTCCAAAAAGGGCAGGATTTCACTGGGAAATTGAGGTGCGACCACGTTGTGTTTTGCGATGTTTCATGTTGCAGCCACTATGCCTACCCATGCTAGTGAGGTACCATTTTTTTCGGGAGACCTGGGGGAACGCTGGGTGGGTGGAAATTTGTTGATCCACGCAGGTTCCAGAACTTTCCACCACAGAAATGTGAGGAAAATGTGTTTTTTTTGGTCAAATTCTTAGCTTTGCAAGGGATTCTGGGTAACAAAACCTGGTGGTAGGCAGTTGAGTGACCCCATCCTGAATTCCCTTGGGTGTCTAGTTTTAAAAAATGTATAGGTTTGCTAGGTTTCCCTAGGTGCTGGCAGAGCTAGGGCTCAAAAACAAAAGGTAGTCTTTTTGTCCAAAAAGGGCAAGATTTCACTGGGAAATTGAGGTGCGACCACGTTGCGTTTTGCGCTGTTTCATGTCGCAGCCACTATGCCTACCCACGCAACTGAGGTACCATTTTTTTCGAGAGACCTGGGGGAACGCTGGGTGGGTGGAAATTTGTTGATCCACGCAGATTCCAGAACTTTCCACCACGTAAATGTGAGGAAAATGTGTTTTTTTGTCAATTTCTTAGCTTTGCAAGGGATTCTGGGTAACAAAACCTGGTGGTAGGCAGTCGAGTCACCCCATCCTGAATTTCCCTGAGTGTCTAGTTTTAAAAAATGTATAGGTTTGCTAGGTTTCCCTAGGTGCTGGCAGAGCTAGGGCTCAAAAACAAAAGGTAGTCTCTTTGTCCAAAAAATGCAAGATTTCACTGGGAAACTGAGGTGCGACCACGTTGCGTTTTGCGCTGTTTCATGTCGCAGCCACTATGCCTACCCACGCAAGTGAGGTACCATTTTTTTCGGGAGACCTGGGGGAACGCTGGGTGGGTGGAAATTTGTTGATCCACGCAGATTCCAGAACTTTCCACCACGTAAATGTGAGGAAAATGTGTTTTTTTGTCAATTTCTTAGCTTTGCAAGGGATTCTGGGTAACAAAACCTGGTGGTAGGCAGTCGAGTCACCCCATCCTGAATTTCCCTGGGTGTCTAGTTTTTAAAAATGTATAGGTTTGCTAGGTTTCCCTAGGTGCTGGCAGAGCTAGGGCTCAAAAACAAAAGGTAGTCTCCTTGTCCAAAAAATGCAAGATTTCACTGGGAAATTGAGGTGCGACCACGTTGCGTTTTGCGCTGTTTCATGTCGCAGCCACTATGCCTACCCACGCAAGTGATGTACCATTTTTTTGGGAAGACCTGGGGGAACGCTGGGTGGGTGGAAATTTGTTGATCCACGCAGATTCCAGAACTTTCCACCACAGAAATGTGAGAAAAATGTGTTTTTTTGTCAATTTCTTAGCTTTGCAAGGGATTCTGGGTAACAAAACCTGGTGGTAGGCAGTCGAGTCACCCCATCCTGAATTCCCCTGGGTGTCTAGTTTTCAAAAATGTATAGGTTTGCTAGGTTTCCCTAGGTGCTGGCAGAGCTAGGGCTCAAAAACAAAAGGTAGTCTCTTTGTCCAAAAAGGGCAGGATTTCACTGGGAAATTGAGGTGCGACCACGTTGTGTTTTGCGATGTTTCATGTTGCAGCCACTATGCCTACCCATGCTAGTGAGGTACCATTTTTTTCGGGAGACCTGGGGGAACGCTGGGTGGGTGGAAATTTGTTGATCCACGCAGGTTCCAGAACTTTCCACCACAGAAATGTGAGGAAAATGTGTTTTTTTTGGTCAAATTCTTAGCTTTGCAAGGGATTCTGGGTAACAAAACCTGGTGGTAGGCAGTCGAGTCACCCCATCCTGAATTTCCCTGGGTGTCTAGTTTTTAAAAATGTATAGGTTTGCTAGGTTTCCCTAGGTGCTGGCAGAGCTAGGGCTCAAAAACAAAAGGTAGTCTCTTTGTCCAAAAAATGCAAGATTTCACTGGGAAATTGAGGTGCGACCACGTTGCGTTTTGCGCTGTTTCATGTCGCAGCCACTATGCCTACCCATGCAAGTGATGTACCATTTTTTTGGGAAGACCTGGGGGAACGCTGGGTGGGTGGAAATTTGTTGATCCACGCAGATTCCAGAACTTTCCACCACAGAAATGTGAGAAAAATGTGTTTTTTTGTCAATTTCTTAGCTTTGCAAGGGATTCTGGGTAACAAAACCTGGTGGTAGGCAGTCGAGTCACCCCATCCTGAATTCCCCTGGGTGTCTAGTTTTAAAAAATGTATAGGTTTGCTAGGTTTCCCTAGGTGCTGGCAGAGCTAGGGCTCAAAAACAAAAGGTAGTCTCTTTGTCCAAAAAATGCAAGATTTCACTGGGAAATTGAGGTGCGACCACGTTGCGTTTTGCGCTGTTTCATGTCGCAGCCACTATGCCTACCCACGCAAGTGATGTACCATTTTTTTGGGAAGACCTGGGGGAACGCTGGGTGGGTGGAAATTTGTTGATCCACGCAGATTCCAGAACTTTCCACCACAGAAATGTGAGAAAAATGTGTTTTTTTGTCAATTTCTTAGCTTTGCAAGGGATTCTGGGTAACAAAACCTGGTGGTAGGCAGTCGAGTCACCCCATCCTGAATTCCCCTGGGTGTCTAGTTTTAAAAAATGTATAGGTTTGCTAGGTTTCCCTAGGTGCTGGCAGAGCTAGGGCTCAAAAACAAAAGGTAGTCTCTTTGTCCAAAAAATGCAAGATTTCACTGGGAAACTGAGGTGCGACCACGTTGCGTTTTGCGCTGTTTCATGTCGCAGCCACTATGCCTACCCATGCAAGTGAGGTACCATTTTTTTCGGGAGACCTGGGGGAACGCTGGGTGGGTGGAAATTTGTTGATCCACGCAGATTCCAGAACTTTCCACCACAGAAATGTGAGGAAAATGTGTTTTTTTGTCAATTTCTTAGCTTTGCAAGGGATTCTGGGTAACAAAACCTGGTGGTA
This sequence comes from Lissotriton helveticus, assembly GCF_964261635.1. Taxonomy (NCBI): domain Eukaryota; kingdom Metazoa; phylum Chordata; class Amphibia; order Caudata; family Salamandridae; genus Lissotriton; species Lissotriton helveticus. The sequence continues at coordinate 413,410,677 of NC_136063.1, read as the reverse complement.
GGCAGTCGAGTCACCCCATCCTGAATTCCCCTGGGTGTCTAGTTTTGACAAATGTATAGGTTTGCTAGGTTTCCCTAGGTGCTGGTAGAGCTAGGGCTCAAAAACAAAAGGTAGTCTATTTGTCCAAAAAGGGCAAGATTTCACTGGGAAATTGAGGTGTGACCACGTTGCGTTTTGCGCTGTTTCATGTCGCAGCCACTATGCCTACCCAAGCAAGTGAGGTACCATGTTTTTTGGGAAGACCTGGGGGAACGCTGGGTGGGTGGAAATTTGTTGATCCACGCAGATTCCAGAACTTTCCACCACAGAAATGTGAGGAAAATGTGTTTTTTTGTCAATTTCTTAGCTTTGCAAGGGATTCTGGGTAACAAAACCTGGTGGTAGGCAGTCGAGTCACCCCATCCTGAATTCCCCTGGGTGTCTAGTTTTAAAAAATGTATAGGTTTGCTAGGTTTCCCTAGGTGCTGGCAGAGCTAGGGCTCAAAAACAAAAGGTAGTCTCTTTGTCCAAAAAGGGCAGGATTTCACTGGGAAATTGAGGTGCGACCACGTTGTGTTTTGCGATGTTTCATGTTGCAGCCACTATGCCTACCCATGCTAGTGAGGTACCATTTTTTTCGGGAGACCTGGGGGAACGCTGGGTGGGTGGAAATTTGTTGATCCACGCAGGTTCCAGAACTTTCCACCACAGAAATGTGAGGAAAATGTGTTTTTTTTGTCAATTTCTTAGCTTTGCAAGGGATTCTGGGTAACAAAACCTGGTGGTAGGCAGTCGAGTCACCCCATCCTGAATCCCCCTGGGTGTCTAGTTTTCAAAAATGTATAGGTTTGCTAGGTTTCCCTAGGTGCTGGCAGAGCTAGGGCTCAAAAACAAAAGGTAGTCTCTTTGTCCAAAAAGGGCAGGATTTCACTGGGAAATTGAGGTGCGACCACGTTGCGTTTTGCGCTGTTTCATGTCGCAGCCACTATGCCTACCCACGCAAGTGAGGTACCATTTTTTTCGAGAGACCTGGGGGAACGCTGGGTGGGTGGAAATTTGTTGATCCACGCAGATTCCAGAACTTTCCACCACGTAAATGTGAGGAAAATGTGTTTTTTTGTCAATTTCTTAGCTTTGCAAGGGATTCTGGGTAACAAAACCTGGTGGTAGGCAGTCGAGTCACCCCATCCTGAATTTCCCTGGGTGTCTAGTTTAAAAAAATGTATAGGTTTGCTAGGTTTCCCTAGGTGCTGGCAGAGCTAGGGCTCAAAAACAAAAGGTAGTCTCTTTGTCCAAAAAATGCAAGATTTCACTGGGAAACTGAGGTGCGACCACGTTGCGTTTTGCGTTGTTTCATGTCGCAGCCACTATGCCTACCCACGCAAGTGAGGTACCATTTTTTTCGGGAGACCTGGGGGAACGCTGGGTGGGTGGAAATTTGTTGATCCACGCAGATTCCAGAACTTTCCACCACGTAAATGTGAGGAAAATGTGTTTTTTTGTCAATTTCTTAGCTTTGCAAGGGATTCTGGGTAACAAAACCTGGTGGTAGGCAGTCGAGTCACCCCAGCCTGAATTTCCCTGGGTGTCTAGTTCTTAAAAATGTATAGGTTTGCTAGGTTTCCCTAGGTGCTGGCAGAGCTAGGGCTCAAAAACAAAAGGTAGTCTCTTTGTCCAAAAAATGCAAGATTTCACTGGGAAATTGAGGTGCGACCACGTTGCGTTTTGCGTTGTTTCATGTCGCAGCCACTATGCCTACCCACGCAAGTGATGTACCATTTTTTTGGGAAGACCTGGGGGAACGCTGGGTGGGTGGAAATTTGTTGATCCACGCAGATTCCAGAACTTTCCACCACAGAAATGTGAGAAAAATGTGTTTTTTTGTCAATTTCTTAGCTTTGCAAGGGATTCTGGGTAACAAAACCTGGTGGTAGGCAGTCGAGTCACCCCATCCTGAATTCCCCTGGGTGTCTAGTTTTCAAAAATGTATAGGTTTGCTAGGTTTCCCTAGGTGCTGGCAGAGCTAGGGCTCAAAAACAAAAGGTAGTCTCTTTGTCCAAAAAGGGCAGGATTTCACTGGGAAATTGAGGTGCGACCACGTTGTGTTTTGCGATGTTTCATGTTGCAGCCACTATGCCTACCCATGCTAGTGAGGTACCATTTTTTTCGGGAGACCTGGGGGAACGCTGGGTGGGTGGAAATTTGTTGATCCACGCAGGTTCCAGAACTTTCCACCACAGAAATGTGAGGAAAATGTGTTTTTTTTGGTCAAATTCTTAGCTTTGCAAGGGATTCTGGGTAACAAAACCTGGTGGTAGGCAGTTGAGTGACCCCATCCTGAATTCCCTTGGGTGTCTAGTTTTCAAAAATTTATAGGTTTGCTAGGTTTCCCTAGGTGCTGGCAGAGCTAGGGCTCAAAAACAAAAGGTAGTCTTTTTGTCCAAAAAGGGCAAGATTTCACTGGGAAATTGAGGTGCGACCATGTTGCGTTTTGCGCTGTTTCATGTCGCAGCCACTATGCCTACCCACGCAAGTGAGGTACCATTTTTTTCGGGAGACCTGGGGGAACGCTGGGTGGGTGGAAATTTGTTGATCCACGCATATTCCAGAACTTTCCACCACAGAAATGTGAGGAAAATGTGTTTTTTTTGTCAATTTCTTAGCTTTGCAAGGGATTCTGGGTAACAAAACCTGGTGGTAGGCAGTCGAGTCACCCCATCCTGAATTTCCCTGGGTGTCTAGTTTTTAAAAATGTATAGGTTTGCTAGGTTTCCCTAGGTGCTGGCAGAGCTAGGGCTCAAAAACAAAAGGTAGTCTCTTTGTCCAAAAAATGCAAGATTTCACTGGGAAATTGAGGTGCGACCTCGTTGCGTTTTGCGCTGTTTCATGTCGCAGCCACTATGCCTACCCATGCAAGTGATGTACCATTTTTTTGGGAAGACCTGGGGGAACGCTGGGTGGGTGGAAATTTGTTGATCCACGCAGATTCCAGAACTTTCCACCACAGAAATGTGAGAAAAATGTGTTTTTTTGTCAATTTCTTAGCTTTGCAAGGGATTCTGGGTAACAAAACCTGGTGGTAGGCAGTCGAGTCACCCCATCCTGAATTCCCCTGGGTGTCTAGTTTTAAAAAATGTATAGGTTTGCTAGGTTTCCCTAGGTGCTGGCAGAGCTAGGGCTCAAAAACAAAAGGTAGTCTCTTTGTCCAAAAAATGCAAGATTTCACTGGGAAATTGAGGTGCGACCACGTTGCGTTTTGCGCTGTTTCATGTCGCAGCCACTATGCCTACCCACGCAAGTGATGTACCATTTTTTTGGGAAGACCTGGGGGAACGCTGGGTGGGTGGAAATTTGTTGATCCACGCAGATTCCAGAACTTTCCACCACAGAAATGTGAGAAAAATGTGTTTTTTTGTCAATTTCTTAGCTTTGCAAGGGATTCTGGGTAACAAAACCTGGTGGTAGGCAGTCGAGTCACCCCATCCTGAATTCCCCTGGGTGTCTAGTTTTAAAAAATGTATAGGTTTGCTAGGTTTCCCTAGGTGCTGGCAGAGCTAGGGCTCAAAAACAAAAGGTAGTCTCTTTGTCCAAAAAATGCAAGATTTCACTGGGAAACTGAGGTGCGACCACGTTGCGTTTTGCGCTGTTTCATGTCGCAGCCACTATGCCTACCCACGCAAGTGAGGTACCATTTTTTTCGGGAGACCTGGGGGAACGCTGGGTGGGTGGAAATTTGTTGATCCACGCAGATTCCAGAACTTTCCACCACAGAAATGTGAGGAAAATGTGTTTTTTTGTCAATTTCTTAGCTTTGCAAGGGATTCTGGGTAACAAAACCTGGTGGTAGGCAGTCGAGTCACCCCATCCTGAATTCCCCTGGGTGTCTAGTTTTGACAAATGTATAGGTTTGCTAGGTTTCCCTAGGTGCTGGTAGAGCTAGGGCTCAAAAACAAAAGGTAGTCTATTTGTCCAAAAAGGGCAAGATTTCACTGGGAAATTGAGGTGTGACCACGTTGCGTTTTGCGCTGTTTCATGTCGCAGCCACTATGCCTACCCAAGCAAGTGAGGTACCATGTTTTTTGGGAAGACCTGGGGGAACGCTGGGTGGGTGGAAATTTGTTGATCCACGCAGATTCCAGAACTTTCCACCACAGAAATGTGAGGAAAATGTGTTTTTTTGTCAATTTCTTAGCTTTGCAAGGGATTCTGGGTAACAAAACCTGGTGGTAGGCAGTCGAGTCACCCCATCCTGAATTCCCCTGGGTGTCTAGTTTTCAAAAATGTATAGGTTTGCTAGGTTTCCCTAGGTGCTGGCAGAGCTAGGGCTCAAAAACAAAAGGTAGTCTCTTTGTCCAAAAAGGGCAGGATTTCACTGGGAAATTGAGGTGCGACCACGTTGTGTTTTGCGATGTTTCATGTTGCAGCCACTATGCCTACCCATGCTAGTGAGGTACCATTTTTTTCGGGAGACCTGGGGGAACGCTGGGTGGGTGGAAATTTGTTGATCCACGCAGGTTCCAGAACTTTCCACCACAGAAATGTGAGGAAAATGTGTTTTTTTTGTCAATTTCTTAGCTTTGCAAGGGATTCTGGGTAACAAAACCTGGTGGTAGGCAGTCGAGTCACCCCATCCTGAATTCCCCTGGGTGTCTAGTTTTCAAAAATGTATAGGTTTGCTAGGTTTCCCTAGGTGCTGGCAGAGCTAGGGCTCAAAAACAAAAGGTAGTCTCTTTGTCCAAAAAGGGCAGGATTTCACTGGGAAATTGAGGTGCGACCACGTTGTGTTTTGCGATGTTTCATGTTGCAGCCACTATGCCTACCCATGCTAGTGAGGTACCATTTTTTTCGGGAGACCTGGGGGAACGCTGGGTGGGTGGAAATTTGTTGATCCACGCAGGTTCCAGAACTTTCCACCACAGAAATGTGAGGAAAATGTGTTTTTTTTGTCAATTTCTTAGCTTTGCAAGGGATTCTGGGTAACAAAACCTGGTGGTAGGCAGTCGAGTCACCCCATCCTGAATTCCCCTGGGTGTCTAGTTTTCAAAAATGTATAGGTTTGCTAGGTTTCCCTAGGTGCTGGCAGAGCTAGGGCTCAAAAACAAAAGGTAGTCTCTTTGTCCAAAAAGGGCAGGATTTCACTGGGAAATTGAGGTGCGACCACGTTGTGTTTTGCGATGTTTCATGTTGCAGCCACTATGCCTACCCATGCTAGTGAGGTACCATTTTTTTCGGGAGACCTGGGGGAACGCTGGGTGGGTGGAAATTTGTTGATCCACGCAGGTTCCAGAACTTTCCACCACAGAAATGTGAGGAAAATGTGTTTTTTTTGGTCAAATTCTTAGCTTTGCAAGGGATTCTGGGTAACAAAACCTGGTGGTAGGCAGTTGAGTGACCCCATCCTGAATTCCCTTGGGTGTCTAGTTTTCAAAAATGTATAGGTTTGCTAGGTTTCCCTAGGTGCTGGCAGAGCTAGGGCTCAAAAACAAAAGGTAGTCTTTTTGTCCAAAAAGGGCAAGATTTCACTGGGAAATTGAGGTGCGACCACGTTGCGTTTTGCGCTGTTTCATGTCGCAGCCACTATGCCTACCCACGCAAGTGAGGTACCATTTTTTTCGAGAGACCTGGGGGAACGCTGGGTGGGTGGAAATTTGTTGATCCACGCAGATTCCAGAACTTTCCACCACGTAAATGTGAGGAAAATGTGTTTTTTTGTCAATTTCTTAGCTTTGCAAGGGATTCTGGGTAACAAAACCTGGTGGTAGGCAGTCGAGTCACCCCATCCTGAATTTCCCTGGGTGTCTAGTTTTAAAAAATGTATAGGTTTGCTAGGTTTCCCTAGGTGCTGGCAGAGCTAGGGCTCAAAAACAAAAGGTAGTCTCTTTGTCCAAAAAATGCAAGATTTCACTGGGAAACTGAGGTGCGACCACGTTGCGTTTTGCGCTGTTTCATGTCGCAGCCACTATGCCTACCCACGCAAGTGAGGTACCATTTTTTTCGGGAGACCTGGGGGAACGCTGGGTGGGTGGAAATTTGTTGATCCACGCAGATTCCAGAACTTTCCACCACGTAAATGTGAGGAAAATGTGTTTTTTTTGTCACTTTCTTAGCTTTGCAAGGGATTCTGGGTAACAAAACCTGGTGGTAGGCAGTCGAGTCACCCCATCCTGAATTTCCCTGGGTGTCTAGTTTTTAAAAATGTATAGGTTTGCTAGGTTTCCCTAGGTGCTGGCAGAGCTAGGGCTCAAAAACAAAAGGTAGTCTCTTTGTCCAAAAAATGCAAGATTTCACTGGGAAATTGAGGTGCGACCACGTTGCGTTTTGCGCTGTTTCATGTCGCAGCCACTATGCCTACCCACGCAAGTGATGTACCATTTTTTTGGGAAGACCTGGGGGAACGCTGGGTGGGTGGAAATTTGTTGATCCACGCAGATTCCAGAACTTTCCACCACAGAAATGTGAGAAAAATGTGTTTTTTTGTCAATTTCTTAGCTTTGCAAGGGATTCTGGGTAACAAAACCTGGTGGTAGGCAGTCGAGTCACCCCATCCTGAATTCCCCTGGGTGTCTAGTTTTCGAAAAAATGTATAGGTTTGCTAGGTTTCCCTAGGTGCTGGCAGAGCTAGGGCTCAAAAACAAAAGGTAGTCTTTTTGTCCAAAAAGGGCAAGATTTCACTGGGAAATTGAGGTGCGACCATGTTGCGTTTTGCGCTGTTTCATGTCGCAGCCACTATGCCTACCCACGCAAGTGAGGTACCATTTTTTTCGGGAGACCTGGGGGAACGCTGGGTGGGTGGAAATTTGTTGATCCACGCATATTCCAGAACTTTCCACCACAGAAATGTGAGGAAAATTTGTTTTTTTTGTCAATTTCTTAGCTTTGCAAGGGATTCTGGGTAACAAAACCTGGTGGTAGGCAGTCGAGTCACCCCATCCTGAATTTCCCTGGGTGTCTAGTTTTAAAAAATGTATAGGTTTGCTAGGTTTCCCTAGGTGCTGGCAGAGCTAGGGCTCAAAAACAAAAGGTAGTCTCTTTGTCCAAAAAATGCAAGATTTCACTGGGAAATTGAGGTGCGACCACGTTGCGTTTTGCGCTGTTTCATGTCGCAGCCACTATGCCTACCCACGCAAGTGATGTACCATTTTTTTGGGAAGACCTGGGGGAACGCTGGGTGGGTGGAAATTTGTTGATCCACGCAGATTCCAGAACTTTCCACCACAGAAATGTGAGAAAAATGTGTTTTTTTGTCAATTTCTTAGCTTTGCAAGGGATTCTGGGTAACAAAACCTGGTGGTAGGCAGTCGAGTCACCCCATCCTGAATTCCCCTGGGTGTCTAGTTTTAAAAAATGTATAGGTTTGCTAGGTTTCCCTAGGTGCTGGCAGAGCTAGGGCTCAAAAACAAAAGGTAGTCTCTTTGTCCAAAAAATGCAAGATTTCACTGGGAAATTGAGGTGCGACCACGTTGCGTTTTGCGCTGTTTCATGTCGCAGCCACTATGCCTACCCACGCAAGTGATGTACCATTTTTTTGGGAAGACCTGGGGGAACGCTGGGTGGGTGGAAATTTGTTGATCCACGCAGATTCCAGAACTTTCCACCACAGAAATGTGAGAAAAATGTGTTTTTTTGTCAATTTCTTAGCTTTGCAAGGGATTCTGGGTAACAAAACCTGGTGGTAGGCAGTCGAGTCACCCCATCCTAAATTCCCCTGGGTGTCTAGTTTTAAAAAATGTATAGGTTTGCTAGGTTTCCCTAGGTGCTGGCAGAGCTAGGGCTCAAAAACAAAAGGTAGTCTCTTTGTCCAAAAAATGCAAGATTTCACTGGGAAACTGAGGTGCGACCACGTTGCGTTTTGCGCTGTTTCATGTCGCAGCCACTATGCCTACCCACGCAAGTGAGGTACCATTTTTTTCGGGAGACCTGGGGGAACGCTGGGTGGGTGGAAATTTGTTGATCCACGCAGATTCCAGAACTTTCCACCACAGAAATGTGAGGAAAATGTGTTTTTTTGTCAATTTCTTAGCTTTGCAAGGGATTCTGGGTAACAAAACCTGGTGGTAGGCAGTCGAGTCACCCCATCCTGAATTCCCCTGGGTGTCTAGTTTTGAAAAATGTATAGGTTTGCTAGGTTTCCCTAGGTGCTGGTAGAGCTAGGGCTCAAAAACAAAAGGTAGTCTATTTGTCCAAAAAGGGCAAGATTTCACTGGGAAATTGAGGTGTGACCACGTTGCGTTTTGCGCTGTTTCATGTCGCAGCCACTATGCCTACCCAAGCAAGTGAGGTACCATGTTTTTTGGGAAGACCTGGGGGAACGCTGGGTGGGTGGAAATTTGTTGATCCACGCAGATTCCAGAACTTTCCACCACAGAAATGTGAGGAAAATGTGTTTTTTTGTCAATTTCTTAGCTTTGCAAGGGATTCTGGGTAACAAAACCTGGTGGTAGGCAGTCGAGTCACCCCATCCTGAATTCCCCTGGGTGTCTAGTTTTCAAAAATGTATAGGTTTGCTAGGTTTCCCTAGGTGCTGGCAGAGCTAGGGCTCAAAAACAAAAGGTAGTCTCTTTGTCCAAAAAGGGCAGGATTTCACTGGGAAATTGAGGTGCGACCACGTTGTGTTTTGCGATGTTTCATGTTGCAGCCACTATGCCTACCCATGCTAGTGAGGTACCATTTTTTTCGGGAGACCTGGGGGAACGCTGGGTGGGTGGAAATTTGTTGATCCACGCAGGTTCCAGAACTTTCCACCACAGAAATGTGAGGAAAATGTGTTTTTTTGTCAATTTCTTAGCTTTGCAAGGGATTCTGGGTAACAAAACCTGGTGGTAGGCAGTCGAGTCACCCCATCCTGAATTCCCCTGGGTGTCTAGTTTTGACAAATGTATAGGTTTGCTAGGTTTCCCTAGGTGCTGGTAGAGCTAGGGCTCAAAAACAAAAGGTAGTCTATTTGTCCAAAAAGGGCAAGATTTCACTGGGAAATTGAGGTGTGACCACGTTGCGTTTTGCGCTGTTTCATGTCGCAGCCACTATGCCTACCCAAGCAAGTGAGGTACCATGTTTTTTGGGAAGACCTGGGGGAACGCTGGGTGGGTGGAAATTTGTTGATCCACGCAGATTCCAGAACTTTCCACCACAGAAATGTGAGGAAAATGTGTTTTTTTGTCAATTTCTTAGCTTTGCAAGGGATTCTGGGTAACAAAACCTGGTGGTAGGCAGTCGATTCACCCCATCCTGAATTCCCCTGGGTGTCTAGTTTTCAAAAATGTATAGGTTTGCTAGGTTTCCCTAGGTGCTGGCAGAGCTAGGGCTCAAAAACAAAAGGTAGTCTCTTTGTCCAAAAAGGGCAGGATTTCACTGGGAAATTGAGGTGCGACCACGTTGTGTTTTGCGATGTTTCATGTTGCAGCCACTATGCCTACCCATGCTAGTGAGGTACCATTTTTTTTGGGAGACCTGGGGGAACGCTGGGTGGGTGGAAATTTGTTGATCCACGCAGGTTCCAGAACTTTCCACCACAGAAATGTGAGGAAAATGTGTTTTTTTTGTCAATTTCTTAGCTTTGCAAGGGATTCTGGGTAACAAAACCTGGTGGTAGGCAGTCGAGTCACCCCATCCTGAATTCCCCTGGGTGTCTAGTTTTAAAAAATGTATAGGTTTGCTAGGTTTCCCTAGGTGCTGGCAGAGCTAGGGCTCAAAAACAAAAGGTAGTCTCTTTGTCCAAAAAGGGCAGGATTTCACTGGGAAATTGAGGTGCGACCACGTTGTGTTTTGCGATGTTTCATGTCGCAGCCACTATGCCTACCCATGCAAGTGAGGTACCATTTTTTTCGGGAGACCTGGGGGAACGCTGGGTGGGTGGAAATTTGTTGATCCACGCAGATTCCAGAACTTTCCACCACAGAAATGTGAGGAAAATGTGTTTTTTTGTCAATTTCTTAGCTTTGCAAGGGATTCTGGGTAACAAAACCTGGTGGTAGGCAGTCGAGTCACCCCATCCTGAATTCCCCTGGGTGTCTAGTTTTGAAAAATGTATAGGTTTGCTAGGTTTCCCTAGGTGCTGGTAGAGCTAGGGCTCAAAAACAAAAGGTAGTCTATTTGTCCAAAAAGGGCAAGATTTCACTGGGAAATTGAGGTGTGACCACGTTGCGTTTTGCGCTGTTTCATGTCGCAGCCACTATGCCTACCCAAGCAAGTGAGGTACCATGTTTTTTGGGAAGACCTGGGGGAACGCTGGGTGGGTGGAAATTTGTTGATCCACGCAGATTCCAGAACTTTCCACCACAGAAATGTGAGGAAAATGTGTTTTTTTGTCAATTTCTTAGCTTTGCAAGGGATTCTGGGTAACAAAACCTGGTGGTAGGCAGTCGAGTCACCCCATCCTGAATTCCCCTGGGTGTCTAGTTTTCAAAAATGTATAGGTTTGCTAGGTTTCCCTAGGTGCTGGCAGAGCTAGGGCTCAAAAACAAAAGGTAGTCTCTTTGTCCAAAAAGGGCAGGATTTCACTGGGAAATTGAGGTGCGACCACGTTGTGTTTTGCGATGTTTCATGTTGCAGCCACTATGCCTACCCATGCTAGTGAGGTACCATTTTTTTCGGGAGACCTGGGGGAACGCTGGGTGGGTGGAAATTTGTTGATCCACGCAGGTTCCAGAACTTTCCACCACAGAAATGTGAGGAAAATGTGTTTTTTTGTCAATTTCTTAGCTTTGCAAGGGATTCTGGGTAACAAAACCTGGTGGTAGGCAGTCGAGTCACCCCATCCTGAATTCCCCTGGGTGTCTAGTTTTGACAAATGTATAGGTTTGCTAGGTTTCCCTAGGTGCTGGTAGAGCTAGGGCTCAAAAACAAAAGGTAGTCTATTTGTCCAAAAAGGGCAAGATTTCACTGGGAAATTGAGGTGTGACCACGTTGCGTTTTGCGCTGTTTCATGTCGCAGCCACTATGCCTACCCAAGCAAGTGAGGTACCATGTTTTTTGGGAAGACCTGGGGGAACGCTGGGTGGGTGGAAATTTGTTGATCCACGCAGATTCCAGAACTTTCCACCACAGAAATGTGAGGAAAATGTGTTTTTTTGTCAATTTCTTAGCTTTGCAAGGGATTCTGGGTAACAAAACCTGGTGGTAGGCAGTCGAGTCACCCCATCCTGAATTCCCCTGGGTGTCTAGTTTTCAAAAATGTATAGGTTTGCTAGGTTTCCCTAGGTGCTGGCAGAGCTAGGGCTCAAAAACAAAAGGTAGTCTCTTTGTCCAAAAAGGGCAGGATTTCACTGGGAAATTGAGGTGCGACCACGTTGTGTTTTGCGATGTTTCATGTTGCAGCCACTATGCCTACCCATGCTAGTGAGGTACCATTTTTTTCGGGAGACCTGGGGGAACGCTGGGTGGGTGGAAATTTGTTGATCCACGCAGGTTCCAGAACTTTCCACCACAGAAATGTGAGGAAAATGTGTTTTTTTTGTCAATTTCTTAGCTTTGCAAGGGATTCTGGGTAACAAAACCTGGTGGTAGGCAGTCGAGTCACCCCATCCTGAATTCCCCTGGGTGTCTAGTTTTCAAAAATGTATAGGTTTGCTAGGTTTCCCTAGGTGCTGGCAGAGCTAGGGCTCAAAAACAAAAGGTAGTCTCTTTGTCCAAAAAGGGCAGGATTTCACTGGGAAATTGAGGTGCGACCACGTTGTGTTTTGCGATGTTTCATGTTGCAGCCACTATGCCTACCCATGCTAGTGAGGTACCATTTTTTTCGGGAGACCTGGGGGAACGCTGGGTGGGTGGAAATTTGTTGATCCACGCAGGTTCCAGAACTTTCCACCACAGAAATGTGAGGAAAATGTGTTTTTTTTGGTCAAATTCTTAGCTTTGCAAGGGATTCTGGGTAACAAAACCTGGTGGTAGGCAGTTGAGTGACCCCATCCTGAATTCCCTTGGGTGTCTAGTTTTAAAAAATGTATAGGTTTGCTAGGTTTCCCTAGGTGCTGGCAGAGCTAGGGCTCAAAAACAAAAGGTAGTCTTTTTGTCCAAAAAGGGCAAGATTTCACTGGGAAATTAAGGTGCGACCACGTTGCGTTTTGCGCTGTTTCATGTCGCAGCCACTATGCCTACCCACGCAACTGAGGTACCATTTTTTTCGAGAGACCTGGGGGAACGCTGGGTGGGTGGAAATTTGTTGATCCACGCAGATTCCAGAACTTTCCACCACGTAAATGTGAGGAAAATGTGTTTTTTTGTCAATTTCTTAGCTTTGCAAGGGATTCTGGGTAACAAAACCTGGTGGTAGGCAGTCGAGTCACCCCATCCTGAATTTCCCTGAGTGTCTAGTTTTAAAAAATGTATAGGTTTGCTAGGTTTCCCTAGGTGCTGGCAGAGCTAGGGCTCAAAAACAAAAGGTAGTCTCTTTGTCCAAAAAATGCAAGATTTCACTGGGAAACTGAGGTGCGACCACGTTGCGTTTTGCGCTGTTTCATGTCGCAGCCACTATGCCTACCCACGCAAGTGAGGTACCATTTTTTTCGGGAGACCTGGGGGAACGCTGGGTGGGTGGAAATTTGTTGATCCACGCAGATTCCAGAACTTTCCACCACGTAAATGTGAGGAAAATGTGTTTTTTTGTCAATTTCTTAGCTTTGCAAGGGATTCTGGGTAACAAAACCTGGTGGTAGGCAGTCGAGTCACCCCATCCTGAATTTCCCTGGGTGTCTAGTTTTTAAAAATGTATAGGTTTGCTAGGTTTCCCTAGGTGCTGGCAGAGCTAGGGCTCAAAAACAAAAGGTAGTCTCTTTGTCAAAAAAATGCAAGATTTCACTGGGAAATTGAGGTGCGACCACGTTGCGTTTTGCGCTGTTTCATGTCGCAGCCACTATGCCTACCCACGCAAGTGATGTACCATTTTTTTGGGAAGACCTGGGGGAACGCTGGGTGGGTGGAAATTTGTTGATCCACGCAGATTCCAGAACTTTCCACCACAGAAATGTGAGAAAAATGTGTTTTTTTGTCAATTTCTTAGCTTTGCAAGGGATTCTGGGTAACAAAACCTGGTGGTAGGCAGTCGAGTCACCCCATCCTGAATTCCCCTGGGTGTCTAGTTTTCAAAAATGTATAGGTTTGCTAGGTTTCCCTAGGTGCTGGCAGAGCTAGGGCTCAAAAACAAAAGGTAGTCTCTTTGTCCAAAAAGGGCAGGATTTCACTGGGAAATTGAGGTGCGACCACGTTGTGTTTTGCGATGTTTCATGTTGCAGCCACTATGCCTACCCATGCTAGTGAGGTACCATTTTTTTCGGGAGACCTGGGGGAACGCTGGGTGGGTGGAAATTTGTTGATCCACGCAGGTTCCAGAACTTTCCACCACAGAAATGTGAGGAAAATGTGTTTTTTTGGTCAAATTCTTAGCTTTGCAAGGGATTCTGGGTAACAAAACCTGGTGGTAGGCAGTTGAGTGACCCCATCCTGAATTCCCTTGGGTGTCTAGTTTTCAAAAATTTATAGGTTTGCTAGGTTTCCCTAGGTGCTGGCAGAGCTAGGGCTCAAAAACAAAAGGTAGTCTTTTTGTCCAAAAAGGGCAAGATTTCACTGGGAAATTGAGGTGCGACCATGTTGCGTTTTGCGCTGTTTCATGTCGCAGCCACTATGCCTACCCACGCAAGTGAGGTACCATTTTTTTCGGGAGACCTGGGGGAACGCTGGGTGGGTGGAAATTTGTTGATCCACGCATATTCCAGAACTTTCCACCACAGAAATGTGAGGAAAATTTGTTTTTTTTGTCAATTTCTTAGCTTTGCAAGGGATTCTGGGTAACAAAACCTGGTGGTAGGCAGTCGAGTCACCCCATCCTGAATTTCCCTGGGTGTCTAGTTTTTAAAAATGTATAGGTTTGCTAGGTTTCCCTAGGTGCTGTCAGAGCTAGGGCTCAAAAACAAAAGGTAGTCTCTTTGTCCAAAAAATGCAAGATTTCACTGGGAAATTGAGGTGCGACCACGTTGCGTTTTGCGCTGTTTCATGTCGCAGCCACTATGCCTACCCACGCAAGTGATGTACCATTTTTTTGGGAAGACCTGGGGGAACGCTGGGTGGGTGGAAATTTGTTGATCCACGCAGATTCCAGAACTTTCCACCACAGAAATGTGAGAAAAATGTGTTTTTTTGTCAATTTCTTAGCTTTGCAAGGGATTCTGGGTAACAAAACCTGGTGGTAGGCAGTCGAGTCACCCCATCCTGAATTCCCCTGGGTGTCTAGTTTTAAAAAATGTATAGGTTTGCTAGGTTTCCCTAGGTGCTGGCAGAGCTAGGGCTCAAAAACAAAAGGTAGTCTCTTTGTCCAAAAAATGCAAGATTTCACTGGGAAATTGAGGTGCGACCACGTTGCGTTTTGCGCTGTTTCATGTCGCAGCCACTATGCCTACCCACGCAAGTGATGTACCATTTTTTTGGGAAGACCTGGGGGAACGCTGGGTGGGTGGAAATTTGTTGATCCACGCAGATTCCAGAACTTTCCACCACAGAAATGTGAGAAAAATGTGTTTTTTTGTCAATTTCTTAGCTTTGCAAGGGATTCTGGGTAACAAAACCTGGTGGTAGGCAGTCGAGTCACCCCATCCTGAATTCCCCTGGGTGTCTAGTTTTAAAAAATGTATAGGTTTGCTAGGTTTCCCTAGGTGCTGGCAGAGCTAGGGCTCAAAAACAAAAGGTAGTCTCTTTGTCCAAAAAATGCAAGATTTCACTGGGAAACTGAGGTGCGACCACGTTGCGTTTTGCGCTGTTTCATGTCGCAGCCACTATGCCTACCCACGCAAGTGAGGTACCATTTTTTTCGGGAGACCTGGGGGAACGCTGGGTGGGTGGAAATTTGTTGATCCACGCAGATTCCAGAACTTTCCACCACAGAAATGTGAGGAAAATGTGTTTTTTTGTCAATTTCTTAGCTTTGCAAGGGATTCTGGGTAACAAAACCTGGTGGTAGGCAGTCGAGTCACCCCATCCTGAATTCCCCTGGGTGTCTAGTTTTGAAAAATGTATAGGTTTGCTAGGTTTCCCTAGGTGCTGGTAGAGCTAGGGCTCAAAAACAAAAGGTAGTCTATTTGTCCAAAAAGGGCAAGATTTCACTAGGAAATTGAGGTGTGACCACGTTGCGTTTTGCGCTGTTTCATGTCGCAGCCACTATGCCTACCCAAGCAAGTGAGGTACCATGTTTTTTGGGAAGACCTGGGGGAACGCTGGGTGGGTGGAAATTTGTTGATCCACGCAGATTCCAGAACTTTCCACCACAGAAATGTGAGGAAAATGTGTTTTTTTGTCAATTTCTTAGCTTTGCAAGGGATTCTGGGTAACAAAACCTGGTGGTAGGCAGTCGAGTCACCCCATCCTGAATTCCCCTGGGTGTCTAGTTTTCAAAAATGTATAGGTTTGCAAGGTTTCCCTAGGTGCTGGCAGAGCTAGGGCTCAAAAACAAAAGGTAGTCTCTTTGTCCAAAAAGGGCAGGATTTCACTGGGAAATTGAGGTGCGACCACGTTGTGTTTTGCGATGTTTCATGTTGCAGCCACTATGCCTACCCATGCTAGTGAGGTACCATTTTTTTCGGGAGACCTGGGGGAACGCTGGGTGGGTGGAAATTTGTTGATCCACGCAGGTTCCAGAACTTTCCACCACAGAAATGTGAGGAAAATGTGTTTTTTTTGGTCAAATTCTTAGCTTTGCAAGGGATTCTGGGTAACAAAACCTGGTGGTAGGCAGTTGAGTGACCCCATCCTGAATTCCCTTGGGTGTCTAGTTTTCAAAAATGTATAGGTTTGCTAGGTTTCCCTAGGTGCTGGCAGAGCTAGGGCTCAAAAACAAAAGGTAGTCTTTTTGTCCAAAAAGGGCAAGATTTCACTGGGAAATTGAGGTGCGACCACGTTGCGTTTTGCGCTGTTTCATGTCGCAGCCACTATGCCTACCCACGCAAGTGAGGTACCATTTTTTTCGGGAGACCTGGGGGAACGCTGGGTGGGTGGAAATTTGTTGATCCATGCAGATTCCAGAACTTTCCACCACGTAAATGTGAGGAAAATGTGTTTTTTTTGTCAATTTCTTAGCTTTGCAAGGGATTCTGGGTAACAAAACCTGGTGGTAGGCAGTCGAGTCACCCCATCCTGAATTCCCCTGGGTGTCTAGTTTTCAAAAATGTATAGGTTTGCTAGGTTTCCCTAGGTGCTGGCAGAGCTAGGGCTCAAAAACAAAAGGTAGTCTCTTTGTCCAAAAAGGGCAGGATTTCACTGGGAAATTGAGGTGCGACCACGTTGTGTTTTGCGATGTTTCATGTTGCAGCCACTATGCCTACCCATGCTAGTGAGGTACCATTTTTTTCGGGAGACCTGGGGGAACGCTGGGTGGGTGGAAATTTGTTGATCCACGCAGGTTCCAGAACTTTCCACCACAGAAATGTGAGGAAAATGTGTTTTTTTTGGTCAAATTCTTAGCTTTGCAAGGGATTCTGGGTAACAAAACCTGGTGGTAGGCAGTTGAGTGACCCCATCCTGAATTCCCTTGGGTGTCTAGTTTTCAAAAATGTATAGGTTTGCTAGGTTTCCCTAGGTGCTGGCAGAGCTAGGGCTCGAAAACAAAAGGTAGTCTTTTTGTCCAAAAAGGGCAAGATTTCACTGGGAAATTGAGGTGCGACCACGTTGCGTTTTGCGCTGTTTCATGTCGCAGCCACTATGCCTACCCACGCAAGTGAGGTACCATTTTTTTCGGGAGACCTGGGGGAACGCTGGGTGGGTGGAAATTTGTTGATCCACGCAGATTCCAGAACTTTCCACCACGTAAATGTGAGAAAAATGTGTTTTTTTGTCAATTTCTTAGCTTTGCAAGGGATTCTGGGTAACAAAACCTGGTGGTAGGCAGTCGAGTCACCCCATCCTGAATTCCCCTGGGTGTCTAGTTTTAAAAAATGTATAGGTTTACTAGGTTTCCCTAGGTGCTGGCAGAGCTAGGGCTCAAAAACAAAAGGTAGTCTCTTTGTCCAAAAAATGCAAGATTTCACTGGGAAATTGAGGTGCGACCACGTTGCGTTTTGCGCTGTTTCATGTCGCAGCCACTATGCCTACCCACGCAAGTGATGTACCATTTTTTTGGGAAGACCTGGGGGAACGCTGGGTGGGTGGAAATTTGTTGATCCACGCAGATTCCAGAACTTTCCACCACAGAAATGTGAGAAAAATGTGTTTTTTTGTCAATTTCTTAGCTTTGCAAGGGATTCTGGGTAACAAAACCTGTTGGTAGGCAGTCGAGTCACCCCATC
This sequence comes from Lissotriton helveticus, assembly GCF_964261635.1. NCBI lineage: Eukaryota > Metazoa > Chordata > Amphibia > Caudata > Salamandridae > Lissotriton > Lissotriton helveticus. The sequence goes on along the minus strand of NC_136063.1, from coordinate 413,393,437 downwards.
CTGAATTCCCCTGGGTGTCTAGTTTTCAAAAATGTATAGGTTTGCTAGGTTTCCCTAGGTGCTGGCAGAGCTAGGGCTAAAAAACAAAAGGTAGTCTCTTTGTCCAAAAAGGGCAGGATTTCACTGGGAAATTGAGGTGCGACCACGTTGTGTTTTGCGATGTTTCATGTTGCAGCCACTATGCCTACCCATGCTAGTGAGGTACCATTTTTTTCGGGAGACCTGGGGGAACGCTGGGTGGGTGGAAATTTGTTGATCCACGCAGGTTCCAGAACTTTCCACCACAGAAATGTGAGGAAAATGTGTTTTTTTTGGTCAAATTCTTAGCTTTGCAAGGGATTCTGGGTAACAAAACCTGGTGGTAGGCAGTTGAGTGACCCCATCCTGAATTCCCTTGGGTGTCTAGTTTTCAAAAATGTATAGGTTTGCTAGGTTTCCCTAGGTGCTGGCAGAGCTAGGGCTCAAAAACAAAAGGTAGTCTTTTTGTCCAAAAAGGGCAAGATTTCACTGGGAAATTGAGGTGCGACCACGTTGCGTTTTGCGCTGTTTCATGTCGCAGCCACTATGCCTACCCACGCAAGTGAGGTACCATTTTTTTCGGGAGACCTGGGGGAACGCTGGGTGGGTGGAAATTTGTTGATCCACGCAGATTCCAGAACTTTCCACCACATAAATGTGAGGAAAATGTGTTTTTTTTGTCAATTTCTTAGCTTTGCAAGGGATTCTGGGTAACAAAACCTGGTGGTAGGCAGTCGAGTAACCCCCTCCTGAATTTCCCTGGGTGTCTAGTTTTTAAAAATGTATAGGTTTGCTAGGTTTCCCTAGGTGCTGGCAGAGCTAGGGCTCAAAAACAAAAGGTAGTCTCTTTGTCCAAAAAATGCAAGATTTCACTGGGAAATTGAGGTGCGACCACGTTGCGTTTTGCGCTGTTTCATGTCGCAGCCACTATGCCTACCCACGCAAGTGATGTACCATTTTTTTGGGAAGACCTGGGGGAACGCTGGGTGGGTGGAAATTTGTTGATCCACGCAGATTCCAGAACTTTCCACCACAGAAATGTGAGAAAAATGTGTTTTTTTGTCAATTTCTTAGCTTTGCAAGGGATTCTGGGTAACAAAACCTGTTGGTAGGCAGTCGAGTCACCCCATCCTGAATTCCCCTGGGTGTCTAGTTTTCAAAAATGTATAGGTTTGCTAGGTTTCCCTAGGTGCTGGCAGAGCTAGGGCTAAAAAACAAAAGGTAGTCTCTTTGTCCAAAAAGGGCAGGATTTCACTGGGAAATTGAGGTGCGACCACGTTGTGTTTTGCGATGTTTCATGTTGCAGCCACTATGCCTACCCATGCTAGTGAGGTACCATTTTTTTCGGGAGACCTGGGGGAACACTGGGTGGGTGGAAATTTGTTGATCCACGCAGGTTCCAGAACTTTCCACCACAGAAATGTGAGGAAAATGTGTTTTTTTTGGTCAAATTCTTAGCTTTGCAAGGGATTCTGGGTAACAAAACCTGGTGGTAGGCAGTTGAGTGACCCCATCCTGAATTCCCTTGGGTGTCTAGTTTTCAAAAATGTATAGGTTTGCTAGGTTTCCCTAGGTGCTGGCAGAGCTAGGGCTCAAAAACAAAAGGTAGTCTTTTTGTCCAAAAAGGGCAAGATTTCACTGGGAAATTGAGGTGCGACCACGTTGCGTTTTGCGCTGTTTCATGTCGCAGCCACTATGCCTACCCACGCAAGTGAGGTACCATTTTTTTCGGGAGACCTGGGGGAACGCTGGGTGGGTGGAAATTTGTTGATCCACGCATATTCCAGAACTTTCCACCACAGAAATGTGAGGAAAATTTGTTTTTTTTGTCAATTTCTTAGCTTTGCAAGGGATTCTGGGTAACAAAACCTGGTGGTAGGCAGTCGAGTAACCCCCTCCTGAATTTCCCTGGGTGTCTAGGTTTTAAAAATGTATAGGTTTGCTAGGTTTCCCTAGGTGCTGGCAGAGCTAGGGCTCAAAAACAAAAGGTAGTCTCTTTGTCCAAAAAATGCAAGATTTCACTGGGAAATTGAGGTGCGACCACGTTGCGTTTTGCGCTGTTTCATGTCGCAGCCACTATGCCTACCCACGCAAGTGATGTACCATTTTTTTGGGAAGACCTGGGGGAACGCTGGGTGGGTGGAAATTTGTTGATCCACGCAGATTCCAGAACTTTCCACCACAGAAATGTGAGGAAAATGTGTTTTTTTGTCAATTTCTTAGCTTTGCAAGGGATTCTGGGTAACAAAACCTGGTGGTAGGCAGTCGAGTAACCCCCTCCTGAATTTCCCTGGGTGTCTAGTTTTTAAAAATGTATAGGTTTGCTAGGTTTCCCTAGGTGCTGGCAGAGCTAGGGCTCAAAAACAAAAGGTAGTCTCTTTGTCCAAAAAATGCAAGATTTCACTGGGAAATTGAGGTGCGACCACGTTGCGTTTTGCGCTGTTTCATGTCGCAGCCACTATGCCTACCCACGCAAGTGATGTACTATTTTTTTGGGAAGACCTGGGGGAACGCTGGGTGGGTGGAAATTTGTTGATCCACGCAGATTCCAGAACTTTCCACCACAGAAATGTGAGGAAAATGTGTTTTTTTGTCAATTTCTTAGCTTTGCAAGGGATTCTGGGTAACAAAACCTGGTGGTAGGCAGTCGAGTCACCCCATCCTGAATTCCCCTGGGTGTCTAGTTTTAAAAAATGTATAGGTTTGCTAGGTTTCCCTAGGTGCTGGCAGAGCTAGGGCTCAAAAACAAAAGGTAGTCTCTTTGTCCAAAAAATGCAAGATTTCACTGGGAAATTGAGGTGCGACCACGTTGCGTTTTGCGCTGTTTCATGTCGCAGCCACTATGCCTACCCACGCAAGTGATGTACCATTTTTTTGGGAAGACCTGGGGGAACGCTGGGTGGGTGGAAATTTGTTGATCCACGCAGATTCCAGAACTTTCCACCACAGAAATGTGAGAAAAATGTGTTTTTTTGTCAATTTCTTAGCTTTGCAAGGGAATCTGGGTAACAAAACCTGGTGGTAGGCAGTCGAGTCACCCCATCCTGAATTCCCCTGGGTGTCTAGTTTTGAAAAATGTATAGGTTTGCTAGGTTTCCCTAGGTGCTGGTAGAGCTAGGGCTCAAAAACAAAAGGTAGTCTATTTGTCCAAAAAGGGCAAGATTTCACTGGGAAATTGAGGTGTGACCACGTTGCGTTTTGCGCTGTTTCATGTCGCAGCCACTATGCCTACCCAAGCAAGTGAGGTACCATGTTTTTTGGGAAGACCTGGGGGAACGCTGGGTGGGTGGAAATTTGTTGATCCACGCAGATTCCAGAACTTTCCACCACAGAAATGTGAGGAAAATGTGTTTTTTGTCAATTTCTTAGCTTTGCAAGGGATTCTGGGTAACAAAACCTGGTGGTAGGCAGTCGAGTCACCCCATCCTGAATTCCCCTGGGTGTCTAGTTTTCAAAAATGTATAGGTTTGCTAGGTTTCCCTAGGTGCTGGCAGAGCTAGGGCTCAAAAACAAAAGGTAGTCTCTTTGTCCAAAAAGGGCAAGATTTCACTGGGAAATTGAGGTGCGACCACGTTGTGTTTTGCGATGTTTCATGTTGCAGCCACTATGCCTACCCATGCTAGTGAGGTACCATTTTTTTCGGGAGACCTGGGGGAACGCTGGGTGGGTGGAAATTTGTTGATCCACGCAGGTTCCAGAACTTTCCACCACAGAAATGTGAGGAAAATGTGTTTTTTTTGGTCAAATTCTTAGCTTTGCAAGGGATTCTGGGTAACAAAACCTGGTGGTAGGCAGTTGAGTGACCCCATCCTGAATTCCCTTGGGTGTCTAGTTTTCAAAAATGTATAGGTTTGCTAGGTTTCCCTAGGTGCTGGCAGAGCTAGGGCTCAAAAACAAAAGGTAGTCTTTTTGTCCAAAAAGGGCAAGATTTCACTGGGAAATTGAGGTGCGACCACGTTGCGTTTTGCGCTGTTTCATGTCGCAGCCACTATGCCTACCCACGCAAGTGAGGTACCATTTTTTTCGGGAGACCTGGGGGAACGCTGGGTGGGTGGAAATTTGTTGATCCATGCAGATTCCAGAACTTTCCACCACGTAAATGTGAGGAAAATGTGTTTTTTTTGTCAATTTCTTAGCTTTGCAAGGGATTCTGGGTAACAAAACCTGGTGGTAGGCAGTTGAGTCACCCCATCCTGAATTCCCCTGGGTGTCTAGTTTTCAAAAATGTATAGGTTTGCTAGGTTTCCCTAGGTGCTGGCAGAGCTAGGGCTCAAAAACAAAAGGTAGTCTCTTTGTCCAAAAAGGGCAGGATTTCACTGGGAAATTGAGGTGCGACCACGTTGTGTTTTGCGATGTTTCATGTTGCAGCCACTATGCCTACCCATGCTAGTGAGGTACCATTTTTTTCGGGAGACCTGAGGGAACGCTGGGTGGGTGGAAATTTGTTGATCCACGCAGGTTCCAGAACTTTCCACCACAGAAATGTGAGGAAAATGTGTTTTTTTTGGTCAAATTCTTAGCTTTGCAAGGGATTCTGGGTAACAAAACCTGGTGGTAGGCAGTTGAGTGACCCCATCCTGAATTCCCTTGGGTGTCTAGTTTTCAAAAATGTATAGGTTTGCTAGGTTTCCCTAGGTGCTGGCAGAGCTAGGGCTCGAAAACAAAAGGTAGTCTTTTTGTCCAAAAAGGGCAAGATTTCACTGGGAAATTGAGGTGCGACCACGTTGCGTTTTGCGCTGTTTCATGTCGCAGCCACTATGCCTACCCACGCAAGTGAGGTACCATTTTTTTCGGGAGACCTGGGGGAACGCTGGGTGGGTGGAAATTTGTTGATCCACGCAGATTCCAGAACTTTCCACCACGTAAATGTGAGAAAAATGTGTTTTTTTGTCAATTTCTTAGCTTTGCAAGGGATTCTGGGTAACAAAACCTGGTGGTAGGCAGTCGAGTCACCCCATCCTGAATTCCCCTGGGTGTCTAGTTTAAAAAAATGTATAGGTTTACTAGGTTTCCCTAGGTGCTGGCAGAGCTAGGGCTCAAAAACAAAAGGTAGTCTCTTTGTCCAAAAAATGCAAGATTTCACTGGGAAATTGAGGTGCGACCACGTTGCGTTTTGCGCTGTTTCATGTCGCAGCCACTATGCCTACCCACGCAAGTGATGTACCATTTTTTTGGGAAGACCTGGGGGAACGCTAGGTGGGTGGAAATTTGTTGATCCACGCAGATTCCAGAACTTTCCACCACAGAAATGTGAGAAAAATGTGTTTTTTTGTCAATTTCTTAGCTTTGCAAGGGATTCTGTGTAACAAAACCTGTTGGTAGGCAGTCGAGTCACCCCATCCTGAATTCCCCTGGGTGTCTAGTTTTCAAAAATGTATAGGTTTGCTAGGTTTCCCTAGGTGCTGGCAGAGCTAGGGCTCAAAAACAAAAGGTAGTCTCTTTGTCCAAAAAGGGCAGGATTTCACTGGGAAATTGAGGTGCGACCACGTTGTGTTTTGCGATGTTTCATGTTGCAGCCACTATGCCTACCCATGCTAGTGAGGTACCATTTTTTTCGGGAGACCTGGGGGAACGCTGGGTGGGTGGAAATTTGTTGATCCACGCAGGTTCCAGAACTTTCCACCACAGAAATGTGAGGAAAATGTGTTTTTTTTTGGTCAAATTCTTAGCTTTGCAAGGGATTCTGGGTAACAAAACCTGGTGGTAGGCAGTTGAGTGACCCCATCCTGAATTCCCTTGGGTGTCTAGTTTTCAAAAATGTATAGGTTTGCTAGGTTTCCCTAGGTGCTGGCAGAGCTAGGGCTCAAAAACAAAAGGTAGTCTTTTTGTCCAAAAAGGGCAAGATTTCACTGGGAAATTGAGGTGCGACCACGTTGCGTTTTGCGCTGTTTCATGTCGCAGCCACTATGCCTACCCACGCAAGTGAGGTACCATTTTTTTCGGGAGACCTGGGGGAACGCTGGGTGGGTGGAAATTTGTTGATCCACGCAGATTCCAGAACTTTCCACCACAGAAATGTGAGGAAAATGTGTTTTTTTTGTCAATTTCTTAGCTTTGCAAGGGATTCTGGGTAACAAAACCTGGTGGTAGGCAGTTGAGTGACCCCATCCTGAATTCCCTTGGGTGTCTAGTTTTCAAAAATGTATAGGTTTGCTAGGTTTCCCTAGGTGCTGGCAGAGCTAGGGCTCGAAAACAAAAGGTAGTCTTTTTGTCCAAAAAGGGCAAGATTTCACTGGGAAATTGAGGTGCGACCACGTTGCGTTTTGCGCTGTTTCATGTCGCAGCCACTATGCCTACCCACGCAAGTGAGGTACCATTTTTTTCGGGAGACCTGGGGGAACGCTGGGTGGGTGGAAATTTGTTGATCCACGCAGATTCCAGAACTTTCCACCACGTAAATGTGAGAAAAATGTGTTTTTTTGTCAATTTCTTAGCTTTGCAAGGGATTCTGGGTAACAAAACCTGGTGGTAGGCAGTCGAGTCACCCCATCCTGAATTCCCCTGGGTGTCTAGTTTTAAAAAATGTATAGGTTTACTAGGTTTCCCTAGGTGCTGGCAGAGCTAGGGCTCAAAAACAAAAGGTAGTCTCTTTGTCCAAAAAATGCAAGATTTCACTGGGAAATTGAGGTGCGACCACGTTGCGTTTTGCGCTGTTTCATGTCGCAGCCACTATGCCTACCCACGCAAGTGATGTACCATTTTTTTGGGAAGACCTGGGGGAACGCTGGGTGGGTGGAAATTTGTTGATCCACGCAGATTCCAGAACTTTCCACCACAGAAATGTGAGAAAAATGTGTTTTTTTGTCAATTTCTTAGCTTTGCAAGGGATTCTGGGTAACAAAACCTGTTGGTAGGCAGTCGAGTCACCCCATCCTGAATTCCCCTGGGTGTCTAGTTTTCAAAAATGTATAGGTTTGCTAGGTTTCCCTAGGTGCTGGCAGAGCTAGGGCTCAAAAACAAAAGGTAGTCTCTTTGTCCAAAAAGGGCAGGATTTCATTGGGAAATTGAGGTGCGACCACGTTGTGTTTTGCGATGTTTCATGTTGCAGCCACTATGCCTACCCATGCTAGTGAGGTACCATTTTTTTCGGGAGACCTGGGGGAACGCTGGGTGGGTGGAAATTTGTTGATCCACGCAGGTTCCAGAACTTTCCACCACAGAAATGTGAGGAAAATGTGTTTTTTTTGGTCAAATTCTTAGCTTTGCAAGGGATTCTGGGTAACAAAACCTGGTGGTAGGCAGTTGAGTGACCCCATCCTGAATTCCCTTGGGTGTCTAGTTTTCAAAAATGTATAGGTTTGCTAGGTTTCCCTAGGTGCTGGCAGAGCTAGGGCTCAAAAACAAAAGGTAGTCTTTTTGTCCAAAAAGGGCAAGATTTCACTGGGAAATTGAGGTGCGACCACGTTGCGTTTTGCGCTGTTTCATGTCGCAGCCACTATGCCTACCCACGCAAGTGAGGTACCATTTTTTTCGGGAGACCTGGGGGAACGCTGGGTGGGTGGAAATTTGTTGATCCACGCAGATTCCAGAACTTTCCACCACATAAATGTGAGGAAAATGTGTTTTTTTTGTCAATTTCTTAGCTTTGCAAGGGATTCTGGGTAACAAAACCTGGTGGTAGGCAGTCGAGTAACCCCCTCCTGAATTTCCCTGGGTGTCTAGTTTTTAAAAATGTATAGGTTTGCTAGGTTTCCCTAGGTGCTGGCAGAGCTAGGGCTCAAAAACAAAAGGTAGTCTCTTTGTCCAAAAAATGCAAGATTTCACTGGGAAATTGAGGTGCGACCACATTGCGTTTTGCGCTGTTTCATGTCGCAGCCACTATGCCTACCCACGCAAGTGATGTACCATTTTTTTGGGAAGACCTGGGGGAACGCTGGGTGGGTGGAAATTTGTTGATCCACGCAGATTCCAGAACTTTCCACCACAGAAATGTGAGGAAAATGTGTTTTTTTGTCAATTTCTTAGCTTTGCAAGGGATTCTGGGTAACAAAACCTGGTGGTAGGCAGTCGAGTCACCCCATCCTGAATTCCCCTGGGTGTCTAGTTTTAAAAAATGTATAGGTTTGCTAGGTTTCCCTAGGTGCTGGCAGAGCTAGGGCTCAAAAACAAAAGGTAGTCTCTTTGTCCAAAAAATGCAAGATTTCACTGGGAAATTGAGGTGCGACCACGTTGCGTTTTGCGCTGTTTCATGTCGCAGCCACTATGCCTACCCACGCAAGTGATGTACCATTTTTTTGGGAAGACCTGGGGGAACGCTGGGTGGGTGGAAATTTGTTGATCCACGCAGATTCCAGAACTTTCCACCACAGAAATGTGAGAAAAATGTGTTTTTTTGTCAATTTCTTAGCTTTGCAAGGGAATCTGGGTAACAAAACCTGGTGGTAGGCAGTCGAGTCACCCCATCCTAAATTCCCCTGGGTGTCTAGTTTTGAAAAATGTATAGGTTTGCTAGGTTTCCCTAGGTGCTGGTAGAGCTAGGGCTCAAAAACAAAAGGTAGTCTATTTGTCCAAAAAGGGCAAGATTTCACTGGGAAATTGAGGTGTGACCACGTTGCGTTTTGCGCTGTTTCATGTCGCAGCCACTATGCCTACCCAAGCAAGTGAGGTACCATGTTTTTTGGGAAGACCTGGGGGAACGCTGGGTGGGTGGAAATTTGTTGATCCACGCAGATTCCAGAACTTTCCACCACAGAAATGTGAGGAAAATGTGTTTTTTTGTCAATTTCTTAGCTTTGCAAGGGATTCTGGGTAACAAAACCTGGTGGTAGGCAGTCGAGTCACCCCATCCTGAATTCCCCTGGGTGTCTAGTTTTCAAAAATGTATAGGTTTGCTAGGTTTCCCTAGGTGCTGGCAGAGCTAGGGCTCAAAAACAAAAGGTAGTCTCTTTGTCCAAAAAGGGCAAGATTTCACTGGGAAATTGAGGTGCGACCACGTTGTGTTTTGCGATGTTTCATGTTGCAGCCACTATGCCTACCCATGCTAGTGAGGTACCATTTTTTTCGGGAGACCTGGGGGAACGCTGGGTGGGTGGAAATTTGTTGATCCACGCAGGTTCCAGAACTTTCCACCACAGAAATGTGAGGAAAATGTGGTTTTTTTGGTCAAATTCTTAGCTTTGCAAGGGATTCTGGGTAACAAAACCTGGTGGTAGGCAGTTGAGTGACCCCATCCTGAATTCCCTTGGGTGTCTAGTTTTCAAAAATGTATAGGTTTGCTAGGTTTCCCTAGGTGCTGGCAGAGCTAGGGCTCAAAAACAAAAGGTAGTCTTTTTGTCCAAAAAGGGCAAGATTTCACTGGGAAATTGAGGTGCGACCACGTTGCGTTTTGCGCTGTTTCATGTCGCAGCCACTATGCCTACCCACGCAAGTGAGGTACCATTTTTTTCAGGAGACCTGGGGGAACGCTGGGTGGGTGGAAATTTGTTGATCCATGCAGATTCCAGAACTTTCCACCACGTAAATGTGAGGAAAATGTGTTTTTTTTGTCAATTTCTTAGCTTTGCAAGGGATTCTGGGTAACAAAACCTGGTGGTAGGCAGTCGAGTCACCCCATCCTGAATTCCCCTGGGTGTCTAGTTTTCAAAAATGTATAGGTTTGCTAGGTTTCCCTAGGTGCTGGCAGAGCTAGGGCTCAAAAACAAAAGGTAGTCTCTTTGTCCAAAAAGGGCAGGATTTCACTGGGAAATTGAGGTGCGACCACGTTGTGTTTTGCGATGTTTCATGTTGCAGCCACTATGCCTACCCATGCTAGTGAGGTACCATTTTTTTCGGGAGACCTGGGGGAACGCTGGGTGGGTGGAAATTTGTTGATCCACGCAGGTTCCAGAACTTTCCACCACAGAAATGTGAGGAAAATGTGTTTTTTTTGGTCAAATTCTTAGCTTTGCAAGGGATTCTGGGTAACAAAACCTGGTGGTAGGCAGTTGAGTGACCCCATCCTGAATTCCCTTGGGTGTCTAGTTTTCAAAAATGTATAGGTTTGCTAGGTTTCCCTAGGTGCTGGCAGAGCTAGGGCTCGAAAACAAAAGGTAGTCTTTTTGTCCAAAAAGGGCAAGATTTCACTGGGAAATTGAGGTGCGACCACGTTGCGTTTTGCGCTGTTTCATGTCGCAGCCACTATGCCTACCCACGCAAGTGAGGTACCATTTTTTTCGGGAGACCTGGGGGAACGCTGGGTGGGTGGAAATTTGTTGATCCACGCAGATTCCAGAACTTTCCACCACGTAAATGTGAGAAAAATGTGTTTTTTTGTCAATTTCTTAGCTTTGCAAGGGATTCTGGGTAACAAAACCTGGTGGTAGGCAGTCGAGTCACCCCATCCTGAATTCCCCTGGGTGTCTAGTTTAAAAAAATGTATAGGTTTACTAGGTTTCCCTAGGTGCTGGCAGAGCTAGGGCTCAAAAACAAAAGGTAGTCTCTTTGTCCAAAAAATGCAAGATTTCACTGGGAAATTGAGGTGCGACCACGTTGCGTTTTGCGCTGTTTCATGTCGCAGCCACTATGCCTACCCATGCAAGTGATGTACCATTTTTTTGGGAAGACCTGGGGGAACGCTGGGTGGGTGGAAATTTGTTGATCCACGCAGATTCCAGAACTTTCCACCACAGAAATGTGAGAAAAATGTGTTTTTTTGTCAATTTCTTAGCTTTGCAAGGGATTCTGGGTAACAAAACCTGTTGGTAGGCAGTCGAGTCACCCCATCCTGAATTCCCCTGGGTGTCTAGTTTTCAAAAATGTATAGGTTTGCTAGGTTTCCCTAGGTGCTGGCAGAGCTAGGGCTCAAAAACAAAAGGTAGTCTCTTTGTCCAAAAAGGGCAGGATTTCACTGGGAAATTGAGGTGCGACCACGTTGTGTTTTGCGATGTTTCATGTTGCAGCCACTATGCCTACCCATGCTAGTGAGGTACCATTTTTTTCGGGAGACCTGGGGGAACGCTGGGTGGGTGGAAATTTGTTGATCCACGCAGGTTCCAGAACTTTCCACCACAGAAATGTGAGGAAAATGTGGTTTTTTTTGGTCAAATTCTTAGCTTTGCAAGGGATTCTGGGTAACAAAACCTGGTGGTAGGCAGTTGAGTGACCCCATCCTGAATTCCCTTGGGTGTCTAGTTTTCAAAAATGTATAGGTTTGCTAGGTTTCCCTAGGTGCTGGCAGAGCTAGGGCTCAAAAACAAAAGGTAGTCTTTTTGTCCAAAAAGGGCAAGATTTCACTGGGAAATTGAGGTGCGACCACGTTGCGTTTTGCGCTGTTTCATGTCGCAGCCACTATGCCTACCCACGCAAGTGAGGTACCATTTTTTTCGGGAGACCTGGGGGAACGCTGGGTGGGTGGAAATTTGTTGATCCACGCAGATTCCAGAACTTTCCACCACAGAAATGTGAGGAAAATGTGTTTTTTTTGTCAATTTCTTAGCTTTGCAAGGGATTCTGGGTAACAAAACCTGGTGGTAGGCAGTTGAGTGACCCCATCCTGAATTCCCTTGGGTGTCTAGTTTTCAAAAATGTATAGGTTTGCTAGGTTTCCCTAGGTGCTGGCAGAGCTAGGGCTCGAAAACAAAAGGTAGTCTTTTTGTCCAAAAAGGGCAAGATTTCACTGGGAAATTGAGGTGCGACCACGTTGCGTTTTGCGCTGTTTCATGTCGCAGCCACTATGCCTACCCACGCAAGTGAGGTACCATTTTTTTCGGGAGACCTGGGGGAACGCTGGGTGGGTGGAAATTTGTTGATCCACGCAGATTCCAGAACTTTCCACCACGTAAATGTGAGAAAAATGTGTTTTTTTGTCAATTTCTTAGCTTTGCAAGGGATTCTGGGTAACAAAACCTGGTGGTAGGCAGTCGAGTCACCCCATCCTGTATTCCCCTGGGTGTCTAGTTTTAAAAAATGTATAGGTTTACTAGGTTTCCCTAGGTGCTGGCAGAGCTAGGGCTCAAAAACAAAAGGTAGTCTCTTTGTCCAAAAAATGCAAGATTTCACTGGGAAATTGAGGTGCGACCACGTTGCGTTTTGCGCTGTTTCATGTCGCAGCCACTATGCCTACCCACGCAAGTGATGTACCATTTTTTTGGGAAGACCTGGGGGAACGCTGGGTGGGTGGAAATTTGTTGATCCACGCAGATTCCAGAACTTTCCACCACAGAAATGTGAGAAAAATGTGTTTTTTTGTCAATTTCTTAGCTTTGCAAGGGATTCTGGGTAACAAAACCTGTTGGTAGGCAGTCGAGTCACCCCATCCTGAATTCCCCTGGGTGTCTAGTTTTCAAAAATGTATAGGTTTGCTAGGTTTCCCTAGGTGCTGGCAGAGCTAGGGCTCAAAAACAAAAGGTAGTCTCTTTGTCCAAAAAGGGCAGGATTTCACTGGGAAATTGAGGTGCGACCACGTTGTGTTTTGCGATGTTTCATGTTGCAGCCACTATGCCTACCCATGCTAGTGAGGTACCATTTTTTTCGGGAGACCTGGGGGAACGCTGGGTGGGTGGAAATTTGTTGATCCACGCAGGTTCCAGAACTTTCCACCACAGAAATGTGAGGAAAATGTGTTTTTTTTGGTCAAATTCTTAGCTTTGCAAGGGATTCTGGGTAACAAAACCTGGTGGTAGGCAGTTGAGTGACCCCATCCTGAATTCCCTTGGGTGTCTAGTTTTCAAAAATGTATAGGTTTGCTAGGTTTCCCTAGGTGCTGGCAGAGCTAGGGCTCAAAAACAAAAGGTAGTCTTTTTGTCCAAAAAGGGCAAGATTTCACTGGGAAATTGAGGTGCGACCACGTTGCGTTTTGCGCTGTTTCATGTCGCAGCCACTATGCCTACCCACGCAAGTGAGGTACCATTTTTTTCGGGAGACCTGGGGGAACGCTGGGTGGGTGGAAATTTGTTGATCCACGCAGATTCCAGAACTTTCCACCACATAAATGTGAGGAAAATGTGTTTTTTTTGTCAATTTCTTAGCTTTGCAAGGGATTCTGGGTAACAAAACCTGGTGGTAGGCAGTCGAGTAACCCCCTCCTGAATTTCCCTGGGTGTCTAGTTTTTAAAAATGTATAGGTTTGCTAGGTTTCCCTAGGTGCTGGCAGAGCTAGGGCTCAAAAACAAAAGGTAGTCTCTTTGTCCAAAAAATGCAAGATTTCACTGGGAAATTGAGGTGCGACCACGTTGCGTTTTGCGCTGTTTCATGTCGCAGCCACTATGCCTACCCACGCAAGTGATGTACCATTTTTTTGGGAAGACCTGGGGGAACGCTGGGTGGGTGGAAATTTGTTGATCCACGCAGATTCCAGAACTTTCCACCACAGAAATGTGAGGAAAATGTGTTGTTTTTGTCAATTTCTTAGCTTTGCAAGGGATTCTGGGTAACAAAACCTGGTGGTAGGCAGTCGAGTCACCCCATCCTGAATTCCCCTGGGTGTCTAGTTTTAAAAAATGTATAGGTTTGCTAGGTTTCCCTAGGTGCTGGCAGAGCTAGGGCTCAAAAACAAAAGGTAGTCTCTTTGTCCAAAAAATGCAAGATTTCACTGGGAAATTGAGGTGCGACCACGTTGCGTTTTGCGCTGTTTCATGTCGCAGCCACTATGCCTACCCACGCAAGTGATGTACCATTTTTTTGGGAAGACCTGGGGGAACGCTGGGTGGGTGGAAATTTGTTGATCCACGCAGATTCCAGAACTTTCCACCACATAAATGTGAGAAAAATGTGTTTTTTTGTCAATTTCTTAGCTTTGCAAGGGATTCTGGGTAACAAAACCTGGTGGTAGGCAGTCGAGTAACCCCCTCCTGAATTTCCCTGGGTGTCTAGTTTTTAAAAATGTATAGGTTTGCTAGGTTTCCCTAGGTGCTGGCAGAGCTAGGGCTCAAAAACAAAAGGTAGTCTCTTTGTCCAAAAAATGCAAGATTTCACTGGGAAATTGAGGTGCGACCACGTTGCGTTTTGCGCTGTTTCATGTCGCAGCCACTATGCCTACCCACGCAAGTGATGTACCATTTTTTTGGGAAGACCTGGGGGAACGCTGGGTGGGTGGAAATTTGTTGATCCACGCAGATTCCAGAACTTTCCACCACAGAAATGTGAGAAAAATGTGTTTTTTTGTCAATTTCTTAGCTTTGCAAGGGAATCTGGGTAACAAAACCTGGTGGTAGGCAGTCGAGTCACCCCATCCTGAATTCCCCTGGGTGTCTAGTTTTGAAAAATGTATAGGTTTGCTAGGTTTCCCTAGGTGCTGGTAGAGCTAGGGCTCAAAAACAAAAGGTAGTCTATTTGTCCAAAAAGGGCAAGATTTCACTGGGAAATTGAGGTGTGACCACGTTGCGTTTTGCGCTGTTTCATGTCGCAGCCACTATGCCTACCCAAGCAAGTGAGGTACCATGTTTTTTGGGAAGACCTGGGGGAACGCTGGGTGGGTGGAAATTTGTTGATCCACGCAGATTCCAGAACTTTCCACCACAGAAATGTGAGGAAAATGTGTTTTTTTGTCAATTTCTTAGCTTTGCAAGGGATTCTGGGTAACAAAACCTGGTGGTAGGCAGTCGAGTCACCCCATCCTGAATTCCCCTGGGTGTCTAGTTTTCAAAAATGTATAGGTTTGCTAGGTTTCCCTAGGTGCTGGCAGAGCTAGGGCTCAAAAACAAAAGGTAGTCTCTTTGTCCAAAAAGGGCAGGATTTCACTGGGAAATTGAGGTGCGACCACGTTGTGTTTTGCGATGTTTCATGTTGCAGCCACTATGCCTACCCATGCTAGTGAGGTACCATTTTTTTCGGGAGACCTGGGGGAACGCTGGGTGGGTGGAAATTTGTTGATCCACGCAGGTTCCAGAACTTTCCACCACAGAAATGTGAGGAAAATGTGTTTTTTTTGGTCAAATTCTTAGCTTTGCAAGGGATTCTGGGTAACAAAACCTGGTGGTAGGCAGTTGAGTGACCCCATCCTGAATTTCCTTGGGTGTCTAGTTTTCAAAAATGTATAGGTTTGCTAGGTTTCCCTAGGTGCTGGCAGAGCTAGGGCTCAAAAACAAAAGGTAGTCTTTTTGTCCAAAAAGGGCAAGATTTCACTGGGAAATTGAGGTGCGACCACGTTGCGTTTTGCGCTGTTTCATGTCGCAGCCACTATGCCTACCCACGCAAGTGAGGTACCATTTTTTTCGGGAGACCTAGGGGAACGCTGGGTGGGTGGAAATTTGTTGATCCACGCAGATTCCAGAACTTTCCACCACATAAATGTGAGGAAAATGTGTTTTTTTTGTCAATTTCTTAGCTTTGCAAGGTATTCTGGGTAACAAAACCTGGTGGTAGGCAGTCGAGTAACACCCTCCTGAATTTCCCTGGGTGTCTAGTTTTTAAAAATGTATAGGTTTGGTAGGTTTCCCTAGGTGCTGGCAGAGCTAGGGCTCAAAAACAAAAGGTAGTCTCTTTGTCCAAAAAATGCAAGATTTCACTGGGAAATTGAGGTGCGACCACGTTGCGTTTTGCGCTGTTTCATGTCGCAGCCACTATGCCTACCCACGCAAGTGATGTACCATTTTTTTGGGAAGACCTGGGGGAACGCTGGGTGGGTGGAAATTTGTTGATCCACGCAGATTCCAGAACTTTCCACCACAGAAATGTGAGGAAAATGTGTTTTTTTGTCAATTTCTTAGCTTTGCAAGGGATTCTGGGTAACAAAACCTGGTGGTAGGCAGTCGAGTCACCCCATCCTGAATTCCCCTGGGTGTCTAGTTTTAAAAAATGTATAGGTTTGCTATGTTTCCCTAGGTGCTGGCAGAGCTAGGGCTCAAAAACAAAAGGTAGTCTCTTTGTCCAAAAAATGCAAGATTTCACTGGGAAATTGAGGTGCGACCACGTTGCGTTTTGCGCTGTTTCATGTCGCAGCCACTATGCCTACCCACGCAAGTGATGTACCATTTTTTTGGGAAGACCTGGGGGAACGCTGGGTGGGTGGAAATTTGTTGATCCACGCAGATTCCAGAACTTTCCACCACATAAATGTGAGAAAAATGTGTTTTTTTGTCAATTTCTTAGCTTTGCAAGGGATTCTGGGTAACAAAACCTGGTGGTAGGCAGTCGAGTAACCCCCTCCTGAATTTCCCTGGGTGTCTAGTTTTTAAAAATGTATAGGTTTGCTAGGTTTCCCTAGGTGCTGGCAGAGCTAGGGCTCAAAAACAAAAGGTAGTCTCTTTGTCCAAAAAATGCAAGATTTCACTGGGAAATTGAGGTGCGACCACGTTGCGTTTTGCGCTGTTTCATGTCGCAGCCACTATGCCTACCCACGCAAGTGATGTACCATTTTTTTGGGAAGACCTGGGGGAACGCTGGGTGGGTGGAAATTTGTTGATCCACGCAGATTCCAGAACTTTCCACCACAGAAATGTGAGAAAAATGTGTTTTTTTGTCAATTTCTTAGCTTTGCAAGGGAATCTGGGTAACAAAACCTGGTGGTAGGCAGTCGAGTCACCCCATCCTGAATTCCCCTGGGTGTCTAGTTTTGAAAAATGTATAGGTTTGCTAGGTTTCCCTAGGTGCTGGTAGAGCTAGGGCTCAAAAACAAAAGGTAGTCTATTTGTCCAAAAAGGGCAAGATTTCACTGGGAAATTGAGGTGTGACCACGTTGCGTTTTGCGCTGTTTCATGTCGCAGCCACTATGCCTACCCAAGCAAGTGAGGTACCATGTTTTTTGGGAAGACCTGGGGGAACGCTGGGTGGGTGGAAATTTGTTGATCCACGCAGATTCCAGAACTTTCCACCACAGAAATGTGAGGAAAATGTGTTTTTTTGTCAATTTCTTAGCTTTGCAAGGGATTCTGGGTAACAAAACCTGGTGGTAGGCAGTCGAGTCACCCCATCCTGAATTCCCCTGGGTGTCTAGTTTTCAAAAATGTATAGGTTTGCTAGGTTTCCCTAGGTGCTGGCAGAGCTAGGGCTCAAAAACAAAAGGTAGTCTCTTTGTCCAAAAAGGGCAGGATTTCACTGGGAAATTGAGGTGCGACCACGTTGTGTTTTGCGATGTTTCATGTTGCAGCCACTATGCCTACCCATGCTAGTGAGGTACCATTTTTTTCGGGAGACCTGGGGGAACGCTGGGTGGGTGGAAATTTGTTGATCCACGCAGGTTCCAGAACTTTCCACCACAGAAATGTGAGGAAAATGTGTTTTTTTTGGTCAAATTCTTAGCTTTGCAAGGGATTCTGGGTAACAAAACCTGGTGGTAGGCAGTTGAGTGACCCCATCCTGAATTCCCTTGGGTGTCTAGTTTTCAAAAATGTATAGGTTTGCTAGGTTTCCCTAGGTGCTGGCAGAGCTAGGGCTCAAAAACAAAAGGTAGTCTTTTTGTCCAAAAAGGGCAAGATTTCACTGGGAAATTGAGGTGCGACCACGTTGCGTTTTGCGCTGTTTCATGTCGCAGCCATTATGCCTACCCACGCAAGTGAGGTACCATTTTTTTCGGGAGACCTGGGGGAACGCTGGGTGGGTGGAAATTTGTTGATCCATGCAGATTCCAGAACTTTCCACCACGTAAATGTGAGGAAAATGTGTTTTTTTTGTCAATTTCTTAGCTTTGCAAGGGATTCTGGGTAACAAAACCTGGTGGTAGGCAGTCGAGTCACCCCATCCTGAATTCCCCTGGGTGTCTAGTTTTCAAAAATGTATAGGTTTGCTAGGTTTCCCTAGGTGCTGGCAGAGCTAGGGCTCGAAAACAAAAGGTAGTCTGTTTGTCCAAAAAGGGCAAGATTTCACTGGGAAATTGAGGTGCGACCACGTTGCGTTTTGCGCTGTTTCATGTCGCAGCCACTATGCCTACCCACGCAAGTGAGGTACCATTTTTTTCGGGAGACCTGGGGGAACGCTGGGTGGGTGGAAATTTGTTGATCCACGCAGATTCCAGAACTTTCCACCACGTAAATGTGAGAAAAATGTGTTTTTTTGTCAATTTCTTAGCTTTGCAAGGGATTCTGGGTAACAAAACCTGGTGGTAGGCAGTCGAGTCACCCCATCCTGAATTCCCCTGGGTGTCTAGTTTTAAAAAATGTATAGGTTTACTAGGTTTCCCTAGGTGCTGGCAGAGCTAGGGCTCAAAAACAAAAGGTAGTCTCTTTGTCCAAAAAATGCAAGATTTCACTGGGAAATTGAGGTGCGACCACGTTGCGTTTTGCGCTGTTTCATGTCGCAGCCACTATGCCTACCCACGCAAGTGATGTACCATTTTTTTGGGAAGACCTGGGGGAACGCTGGGTGGGTGGAAATTTGTTGATCCACGCAGATTCCAGAACTTTCCACCACAGAAATGTGAGAAAAATGTGTTTTTTTGTCAATTTCTTAGCTTTGCAAGGGATTCTGGGTAACAAAACCTGTTGGTAGGCAGTCGAGTCACCCCATCCTGAATTCCCCTGGGTGTCTAGTTTTCAAAAATGTATAGGTTTGCTAGGTTTCCCTAGGTGCTGGCAGAGCTAGGGCTCAAAAACAAAAGGTAGTCTCTTTGTCCAAAAAGGGCAGGATTTCACTGGGAAATTGAGGTGCGACCACGTTGTGTTTTGCGATGTTTCATGTTGCAGCCACTATGCCTACCCATGCTAGTGAGGTACCATTTTTTTCGGGAGACCTGGGGGAACGCTGGGTGGGTGGAAATTTGTTGATCCACGCAGGTTCCAGAACTTTCCACCACAGAAATGTGAGGAAAATGTGTTTTTTTTTGGTCAAATTCTTAGCTTTGCAAGGGATTCTGGGTAACAAAACCTGGTGGTAGGCAGTTGAGTGACCCCATCCTGAATTCCCTTGGGTGTCTAGTTTTCAAAAATGTATAGGTTTGCTAGGTTTCCCTAGGTGCTGGCAGAGCTAGGGCTCAAAAACAAAAAGTAGTCTTTTTGTCCAAAAAGGGCAAGATTTCACTGGGAAATTGAGGTGCGACCACGTTGCGTTTTGCGCTGTTTCATGTCGCAGCCACTATGCCTACCCACGCAAGTGAGGTACCATTTTTTTCGGGAGACCTGGGGGAACGCTGGGTGGGTGGAAATTTGTTGATCCACGCAGATTCCAGAACTTTCCACCACAGAAATGTGAGGAAAATGTGTTTTTTTTGTCAATTTCTTAGCTTTGCAAGGGATTCTGGGTAACAAAACCTGGTGGTAGGCAGTCGAGTAACCCCCTCCTGAATTTCCCTGGGTGTCTAGTTTTTAAAAATGTATAGGTTTGCTAGGTTTCCCTAGGTACTGGCAGAGCTAGGGCTCAAAAACAAAAGGTAGTCTCTTTGTCCAAAAAATGCAAGATTTCACTGGGAAATTGAGGTGCGACCACGTTGCGTTTTGCGCTGTTTCATGTCGCAGCCACTATGCCTACCCACGCAAGTGATGTACCATTTTTTTGGGAAGACCTGGGGGAACGCTGGGTGGGTGGAAATTTGTTGATCCACGCAGATTCCAGAACTTTCCACCACAGAAATGTGAGGAAAATGTGTTTTTTAGTCAATTTCTTAGCTTTGCAAGGGATTCTGGGTAACAAAACCTGGTGGTAGGCAGTCGAGTCACCCCATCCTGAATTCACCTGGGTGTCTAGTTTTAAAAAATGTATAGGTTTGCTAGGTTTCCCTAGGTGCTGGCAGAGCTAGGGCTCAAAAACAAAAGGTAGTCTCTTTGTCCAAAAAATGCAAGATTTCACTGGGAAATTGAGGTGCGACCACGTTGCGTTTTGCGCTGTTTCATGTCGCAGCCACTATGCCTACCCACGCAAGTGATGTACCATTTTTTTGGGAAGACCTGGGGGAACGCTGGGTGGGTGGAAATTTGTTGATCTATGCAGATTCCAGAACTTTCCACCACAGAAATGTGAGAAAAATGTGTTTTTTTGTCAATTTCTTAGCTTTGCAAGGGAATCTGGGTAACAAAACCTGGTGGTAGGCAGTCGAGTCACCCCATCCTGAATTCCCCTGTGTGTCTAGTTTTAAAAAATGTATAGGTTTGCTAGGTTTCCCTAGGTGCTGGCAGAGCTAGGGCTCAAAAACAAAAGGTAGTCTCTTTGTCCAAAAAGGGCACGATTTCACTGGGAAACTGAGGTGCGACCACGTTGCGTTTTGCGCTGTTTCATGTCGCAGCCACTATGCCTACCCACGCAAGTGAGGTACCATTTTTTTCGGGAGACCTGGGGGAACGCTGGGTGGGTGGAAATTTGTTGATCCACGCAGATTCCAGAACTTTCCACCACAGAAATGTGAGGAAAATGTGTTTTTTTGTCAATTTCTTAGCTTTGCAAGGGATTCTGGGTAACAAAACCTGGTGGTAGGCAGTCGAGTCACCCCATCCTGAATTCCCCTGGGTGTCTAGTTTTCAAAAATGTATAGGTTTGCTAGGTCTCCCTAGGTGCTGGCAGAACTAGGGCTCAAAAACAAAAGGTAGTCTCTTTGTCCAAAAAGGGCAAGATTTCACGGGGAAATTGAGGTGCGACCATGTTGCGTTTTGCGCTGTTTCATGTCGCAGCCACAATGCCTACCGACGCAAGTGAGGTACCATTTTGTCAGGAGACCTGGGGGAACGCTGGGTGGGTGGAAATTTGTTGATCCACGCAGATTCTAGAACTTTCCACCACAGAAATTTGAGGAAAATGTGTATTGTTTGGTCAAATTCTTAGCTTTGCAAGGGATTCTGGGTAACAAAACCTGGTGGTGGGCAGTCGAGTCACCCCATCCTGAATTCCCCTGGGTGTCTAGTGTTAAAAAATTTATAGGTTTGCTAGGTTACCCTAGGTGCTGGCAGAGCTAGGGCTAAAAAACAAAAGGTAGTCTCTTTGTCCAAAAAGGGCAGGATTTCACTGGGAAATTGAGGTGCTACCACGTTGCGTTTTGCGATGTTTCATGTTGCAGCCACTATGCCTACCCACGCAAGTGATGTACCATTTTTTTGGGAAGACCTGGGGGAACGCTGGGTGGGTGGAAATTTGTTGATCCACGCAGATTCCAGAACTTTCCACCACAGAAATGTGAGAAAAATGTGTTTTTTTGTCAATTTCTTAGCTTTGCAAGGGATTCTGGGTAACAAAACCTGGTGGTAGGCAGTCGAGTCACCCCATCCTGAATTCCCCTGGGTGTCTAGTTTTCAAAAATGTATAGGTTTGCTAGGTTTCCCTAGGTGCTGGCAGAGCTAGGGCTCAAAAACAAAAGGTAGTCTCTTTGTCCAAAAAGGGCAGGATTTCACTGGGAAATTGAGGTGCGACCACGTTGTGTTTTGCGATGTTTCATGTTGCAGCCACTATGCCTACCCATGCTAGTGAGGTACCATTTTTTTCGGGAGACCTGGGGGAACGCTGGGTGGGTGGAAATTTGTTGATCCACGCAGGTTCCAGAACTTTCCACCACAGAAATGTGAGGAAAATGTGTTTTTTTTTGGTCAAATTCTTAGCTTTGCAAGGGATTCTGGGTAACAAAACCTGGTGGTAGGCAGTTGAGTGACCCCATCCTGAATTCCCTTGGGTGTCTAGTTTTCAAAAATGTATAGGTTTGCTAGGTTTCCCTAGGTGCTGGCAGAGCTAGGGCTCAAAAACAAAAGGTAGTCTTTTTGTCCAAAAAGGGCAAGATTTCACTGGGAAATTGAGGTGCGACCACGTTGCGTTTTGCGCTGTTTCATGTCGCAGCCACTATGCCTACCCACGCAAGTGAGGTACCATTTTTTTCGGGAGACCTGGGGGAACGCTGGGTGGGTGGAAATTTGTTGATCCACGCATATTCCAGAACTTTCCACCACAGAAATGTGAGGAAAATGTGTTTTTTTTGTCAATTTCTTAGCTTTGCAAGGGATTCTGGGTAACAAAACCTGGTGGTAGGCAGTCGAGTCACCCCATCCTGAATTTCCCTGGGTGTATAGTTTTTAAAAATGTATAGGATTGCTAGTTTTCCCTAGGTGCTGGCAGAGCTCGGGCTCAAAAACAAAAGGTAGTCTCTTTGTCCAAAAAATGCAAGATTTCACTGGGAAATTGAGGTGCGACCACGTTGCGTTTTGCGCTGTTTCATGTCGCAGCCACTATGCCTACCCACGCAAGTGATGTACCATTTTTTTGGGAAGACCTGGGGGAACGCTGGGTGGGTGGAAATTTGTTGATCCACGCAGATTCCAGAACTTTCCACCACAGAAATGTGAGAAAAATGTGTTTTTTTGTCAATTTCTTAGCTTTGCAAGGGATTCTGGGTAACAAAACCTGGTGGTAGGCAGTCGAGTCACCCCATCCTGAATTCCCCTGGGTGTCTAGTTTTAAAAAATGTATAGGTTTGCTAGGTTTCCCTAGGTGCTGGCAGAGCTAGGGCTCAAAAACAAAAGGTAGTCTCTTTGTCCAAAAAATGCAAGATTTCATTGGGAAACTGAGGTGCGACCACGTTGCGTTTTGCGCTGTTTCATGTCGCAGCCACTATGCCTACCCACGCAAGTGAGGTACCATTTTTTTCGGGAGACCTGGGGGAACGCTGGGTGGGTGGAAATTTGTTGATCCACGCAGATTCCACCACAGAAATGTGAGGAAAATTTGTTTTTTTGTCAATTTCTTAGCTTTGCAAGGGATTCTGGGTAACAAAACCTGGTGGTAGGCAGTCGAGTCACCCCATCCTGAATTCCCCTGGGTGTCTAGTTTTGAAAAATGTATAGGTTTGCTAGGTTTCCCTAGGTGCTGGCAGAGCTAGGGCTCAAAAACAAAAGGTAGTCTCTTTGTCCAAAAAGGGCAAGATTTCACTGGGAAATTGAGGTGTGACCACGTTGCGTTTTGCGCTGTTTCATGTCGCAGCCACTATGCCTACCCAAGCAAGTGAGGTACCATGTTTTTTGGGAAGACCTGGGGGAACACTGGGTGGGTGGAAATTTGTTGATCCACGCAGATTCCAGAACTTTCCACCACAGAAATGTGAGGAAAATGTGTTTTTTTGTCAATTTCTTAGCTTTGCAAGGGATTCTGGGTAACAAAACCTGGTGGTAGGCAGTTGAGTCACCCCATCCTGAATTCCCCTGGGTGTCTAGTTTTCAAAAATGTATAGGTTTGCTAGGTTTCCCTAGGTGCTGGCAGAGCTAGGGCTCAAAAACAAAAGGTAGTCTCTTTGTCCAAAAAGGGCAGGATTTCACTGGGAAATTGAGGTGCGACCACGTTGTGTTTTGCGATGTTTCATGTTGCAGCTACTATGCCTACCCATGCTAGTGAGGTACCATTTTTTTCGGGAGACCTGGGGGAACGCTGGGTGGGTGGAAATTTGTTGATCCACGCAGGTTCCAGAACTTTCCACCACAGAAATGTGAGGAAAATGTGTTTTTTTTGGTCAAATTCTTAGCTTTGCAAGGGATTCTGGGTAACAAAACCTGGTGGTAGGCAGTTGAGTGACCCCATCCTGAATTCCCTTGGGTGTCTAGTTTTCAAAAATGTATAGGTTTGCTAGGTTTCCCTAGGTGCTGGCAGAGCTAGGGCTCAAAAACAAAAGGTAGTCTTTTTGTCCAAAAAGGGCAAGATTTCCCTGGGAAATTGAGGTGCGACCACGTTGCGTTTTGCGCTGTTTCATGTCGCAGCCACTATGCCTACCCACGCAAGTGAGGTACCATTTTTTTTCGGGAGGCCTGGGGGAACGCTGGGTGCGTGGAAATTTGTTGATCCACGCAGATTCCAGAACTTTCCACCACGTAAATGTGAGGAAAATGTTTTATTTTTGTCAATTTCTTAGCTTTGCAAGGGATTCTGGGTAACAAAACCTGGTGGTAGGCAGTCGAGTCACCCCATCCTGAATTCCCCTGGGTGTCTAGTTTTCAAAAATGTATAGGTTTGCTAGGTTTCCCTAGGTGCTGGCAGAGCTAGGGCTCAAAAACAAAAGGTAGTCTCTTTGTCCAAAAAGGGCAGGATTTCACTGGGAAATTGAGGTGCGACCACGTTGTGTTTTGCGATGTTTCATGTTGCAGCCACTATGCCTACCCATGCTAGTGAGGTACCATTTTTTTCGGGAGACCTGGGGGAACGCTGGGTGGGTGGAAATTTGTTGATCCACGCAGGTTCCAGAACTTTCCACCACAGAAATGTGAGGAAAATGTGTTTTTTTTGGTCAAATTCTTAGCTTTGCAAGGGATTCTGGGTAACAAAACCTGGTGGTAGGCAGTTGAGTGACCCCATCCTGAATTCCCTTGGGTGTCTAGTTTTCAAAAATGTATAGGTTTGCTAGGTTTCCCTAGGTGCTGGCAGAGCTAGGGCTCGAAAACAAAAGGTAGTCTTTTTGTCCAAAAAGGGCAAGATTTCACTGGGAAATTGAGGTGCGACCACGTTGCGTTTTGCGCTGTTTCATGTCGCAGCCACTATGCTTACCCACGCAAGTGAGGTACCATTTTTTTCGGGAGACCTGGGGGAACGCTGGGTGGGTGGAAATTTGTTGATCCACGCAGATTCCAGAACTTTCCACCACGTAAATGTGAGAAAAATGTGTTTTTTTGTCAATTTCTTAGCTTTGCAAGGGATTCTGGGTAACAAAACCTGGTGGTAGGCAGTCGAGTCACCCCATCCTGAATTCCCCTGGGTGTCTAGTTTTAAAAAATGTATAGGTTTGCTAGGTTTCCCTAGGTGCTGGCAGAGCTAGGGCTCGAAAACAAAAGGTAGTCTCTTTGTCCAAAAAATGCAATATTTCACTGGGAAATTGAGGTGCGACCACGTTGCGTTTTGCGCTGTTTCATGTCGCAGCCACTATGCCTACCCACGCAAGTGATGTACCATTTTTTTGGGAAGACCTGGGGGAACGCTGGGTGGGTGGAAATTTGTTGATCCACGCAGATTCCAGAACTTTCCACCACAGAAATGTGAGGAAAATGTGTTTTTTTGTCAATTTCTTAGCTTTGCAAGGGATTCTGGGTAACAAAACCTGGTGGTAGGCAGTCGAGTCACCCCATCCTGAATTCCCCTGGGTGTCTAGTTTTCAAAAATGTATAGGTTTGCTAGGTTTCCCTAGGTGCTGGCAGAGCTAGGGCTCAAAAACAAAAGGTAGTCTCTTTGTCCAAAAAGGGCAGGATTTCACTGGGAAATTGAGGTGCGACCACGTTGTGTTTTGCGATGTTTCATGTTGCAGCCACTATGCCTACCCATGCTAGTGAGGTACCATTTTTTTCGGGAGACCTGGGGGAACGCTGGGTGGGTGGAAATTTGTTGATCCACGCAGGTTCCAGAACTTTCCACCACAGAAATGTGAGGAAAATGTGTTTTTTTTGGTCAAATTCTTAGCTTTGCAAGGGATTCTGGGTAACAAAACCTGGTGGTAGGCAGTTGAGTGACCCCATCCTGAATTCCCTTGGGTGTCTAGTTTTCAAAAATGTATAGGTTTGCTAGGTTTCCCTAGGTGCTGGCAGAGCTAGGGCTCAAAAACAAAAGGTAGTCTTTTTGTCCAAAAAGGGCAAGATTTCACTGGGAAATTGAGGTGCGACCACGTTGCGTTTTGCGCTGTTTCATGTCGCAGCCACTATGCCTACCCATGCAAGTGAGGTACCATTTTTTTCGGGAGACCTGGGGGAACGCTGGGTGGGTGGAAATTTGTTGATCCACGCAGATTCCAGAACTTTCCACCACAGAAATGTGAGGAAAATGTGTTTTTTTTGTCAATTTCTTAGCTTTGCAAGGGATTCTGGGTAACAAAACCTGGTGGTAGGCAGTCGAGTAACCCCATCCTGAATTTCCCTGGGTGTCTAGTTTTTAAAAATGTATAGGTTTGCTAGGTTTCCCTAGGTGCTGGCAGAGCTAGGGCTCAAAAACAAAAGGTAGTCTCTTTGTCCAAAAAATGCAAGATTTCACTGGGAAATTGAGGTGCGACCACGTTGCGTTTTGCGCTGTTTCATGTCGCAGCCACTATGCCTACCCACGCAAGTGATGTACCATTTTTTTGGGAAGACCTGGGGGAACGCTTGGTGGGTGGAAATTTGTTGATCCACGCAGATTCCAGAACTTTCCACCACAGAAATGTGAGGAAAATGTGTTTTTTTGTCAATTTCTTAGCTTTGCAAGGGATTCTGGGTAACAAAACCTGGTGGTAGGCAGTCGAGTCACCCCATCCTGAATTCCCCTGGGTGTCTAGTTTTAAAAAATGTATAGGTTTGCTAGGTTTCCCTAGGTGCTGGCAGAGCTAGGGCTCAAAAACAAAAGGTAGTCTCTTTGTCCAAAAAATGCAAGATTTCACTGGGAAATTGAGGTGCGACCACGTTGCGTTTTGCGCTGTTTCATGTCGCAGCCACTATGCCTACCCACGCAAGTGATGTACCATTTTTTTGGGAAGACCTGGGGGAACGCTTGGTGGGTGGAAATTTGTTGATCCACGCAGATTCCAGAACTTTCCACCACAGAAATGTCAGGAAAATGTGTTTTTTTGTCAATTTCTTAGCTTTGCAAGGGATTCTGGGTAACAAAACCTGGTGGTAGGCAGTCGAGTCACCCCATCCTGAATTCCCCTGGGTGTCTAGTTTTAAAAAATGTATAGGTTTGCTAGGTTTCCCTAGGTGCTGGCAGAGCTAGGGCTCAAAAACAAAAGGTAGTCTCTTTGTCCAAAAAATGCAAGATTTCACTGGGAAATTGAGGTGCGACCACGTTGCGTTTTGCGCTGTTTCATGTCGCAGCCACTATGCCTACCCACGCAAGTGATGTACCATTTTTTTGGGAAGACCTGGGGGAACGCTGGGTGGGTGGAAATTTGTTGATCCACGCAGATTCCAGAACTTTCCACCACAGAAATGTGAGAAAAATGTGTTTTTTTGTCAATTTCTTAGCTTTGCAAGGGAATCTGGATAACAAAACCTGGTGGTAGGCAGTCGAGTCACCCCATCCTGAATTCCCCTGTGTGTCTAGTTTTAAAAAATGTATAGGTTTGCTAGGTTTCCCTAGGTGCTGGCAGAGCTAGGGCTCAAAAACAAAAGGTAGTCTCTTTGTCCAAAAAGGGCACGATTTCACTGGGAAACTGAGGTGCGACCACGTTGCGTTTTGCGCTGTTTCATGTCGCAGCCACTATGCCTACCCACGCAAGTGAGGTACCATTTTGTTTCGGGAGACCTGGGGGAACGCTGGGTGGGTGGAAATTTGTTGATCCACGCAGATTCCAGAACTTTCCACCACAGAAATGTGAGGAAAATGTGTTTTTTTGTCAATTTCTTAGATTTGCAAGGGATTCTGGGTAACAAAACCTGGTGGTAGGCAGTCGAGTCACCCCATCCTGAATTCCCCATGGTGTCTAGTTTTCAAAAATGTATAGGTTTGCTAGGTCTCCCTAGGTGCTGGCAGAACTAGGGCTCAAAAACAAAAGGTAGTCTCTTTGTCCAAAAAGGGCAAGATTTCACGGGGAAATTGAGGTGCGACCATGTTGCGTTTTGCGCTGTTTCATGTCGCAGCCACAATGCCTACCGACGCAAGTGAGGTACCATTTTTTCAGGAGACCTGGGGGAACGCTGGGTGGGTGGAAATTTGTTGATCCACGCAGATTCTAGAACTTTCCACCACAGAAATTTGAGGAAAATGTGTATTTTTTGTCAAATTCTTAGCTTTGCAAGGGATTCTGGGTAACAAAACCTGGTGGTAGGCAGTTGAGTCACCCCATCCTGAATTCCCCTGGGTGTCTAGTGTTAAAAAATTTATAGGTTTGCTAGGTTACCCTAGGTGCTGGCAGAGCTAGGGCTCAAAAACAAAAGGTAGTCTCTTTGTCCAAAAAATGCAAGATTTCACTGGGAAATTGAGGTGCGACCACGTTGCGTTTTGCGCTGTTTCATGTCGCAGCCACTATGCCTACCCACGCAAGTGATGTACCATTTTTTGGGGAAGACCTGGGGGAACGCTGGGTGGGTGGAAATTTGTTGATCCACGCAGATTCCAGAACTTTCCACCACAGAAATGTGAGAAAAATGTGTTTTTTTGTCAATTTCTTAGCTTTGCAAGGGATTCTGGGTAACAAAACCTGGTGGTAGGCAGTCGAGTCACCCCATCCTAAATTCCCCTGGGTGTCTAGTTTTAAAAAATGTATAGGTTTGCTAGGTTTCCCTAGGTGCTGGCAGAGCTAGGGCTCAAAAACAAAAGGTAGTCTCTTTGTCCAAAAAGGGCACGATTTCACTGGGAAACTGAGGTGCGACCACGTTGCGTTTTGCGCTGTTTCATGTCGCAGCCACAATGCCTACCCACGCAAGTGAGGTACCATTTTTCTCGGGAGACGTGGGGGAACGCTGGGTGGGTGGAAATTTGTTGATCCACGCAGATTCCAGAACTTTCCACCACAGAAATGTGAGGAAAATGTGTTTTTTTGTCAATTTCTTAGCTTTGCAAGGGATTCTGGGTAACAAAACCTGGTGGTAGGCAGTCGAGTCACCCCATCCTGAATTCCCCTGGGTGTCTAGTTTTCAAAAATGTATAGGTTTGCTAGGTTTCCCTAGATGCTGGCAGAACTAGGGCTCAAAAACAAAAGGTAGTCTCTTTGTCCAAAAAGGGCAAGATTTCACGGGGAAATTGAGGTGCGACCATGTTGCGTTTTGCGCTGTTTCATGTCGCAGCCACAATGCCTACCGACGCAACTGAGGTACCATTTTTTCAGGAGACCTGGGGGAACGCTGGGTGGGTGGAAATTTGTTGATCCACGCAGATTCTAGAACTTTCCACCACAGAAATTTGAGGAAAATGTGTTTTTTTTGGTCAAATTCTTAGCTTTGCAAGGGATTCTGGGTAACAAAACCTGGTGGTAGGCAGTCGAGTCACCCCATCCTGAATTCCCCTGGGTGTCTAGTGTTAAAAAATTTATAGGTTTGCTAGGTTACCCTAGGTGCTGGCAGAGCTAGGGCTCAAAAACAAAAGGTAGTCTCTTTGTCCAAAAAGGGCAGGATTTCACTGGGAAATTGAGGTGCTACCACGTTGCGTTTTGCGATGTTTCATGTTGCAGCCACTATGCCTACCCACGCAAGTTAGGTACCATTTTTTTCGGGAGACCTGGGGGAACGCTGGGTGGGTAGATATTTGTTGATCCACGCAGATTCCAGAACTTTCCACCACAGAAATGTGAGGAAAATGTGTTTTTTTGTCAATTTCTTAGTTTTGCAAGTGATTCTGGGTAACAAAACCTGGTGATAGGCAGTCGAGTCACCCCATCCTGAATTCCCCTGGGTGTCTAGTTTTCAAAAATGTATAGGTTTGCTAGGTTTCCCCAGGTGCAGGCAGAGCTAGGGCTCAAAAACAAAAGGTATTCTTTTTGTCCAAAAAGGGCAAGATTTCACTGGGAAATTGAGGTGCGACCACGTTGCGTTTTGCGCTGTTTCATGTCGCAGCCACTATGCCTACCCACGCAAGTGAGGTACCATTTTTTTTGGGTAATCTGGGGGAACGCTGGGTGGGTGGAAATGTGTTGATCCACGCAGATTCCAGAACTTTCCACCACAGAAATGTGAGGAAAATTTGTTTTTTTTGTCAAATTCTTAGCTTTGCAAGGGATTCTGGATAACAAAACCTGGTGGTAGGCAGTCGAGGCACCCCATCCTGAATTCCCCTGGGTGTCTAGTTTTCAAAAATGTATAGGTTTGCTAGGTTTCCCTAAGTGCTGGCAGAGCTAGGGCTCAAAAACAAAAGGTAGTCTCTTTGTCCAAAAAGGGCAAAATTTCACTGGGAAATCGAGGTGCGACCACGTTGCGTTTTGCGCTGTTTCATGGCACAGCCACTATGCCTACCCACGCAAGTGAGGTACCATTTTTTTCGGGAGACCTGGGGGAACGCTAGGTGGGTTGAAATTTGTTGATCCACGCAGATTCCAGAACTTTCCACCACGGAAATGTGAGAAAAATGTGTTTTTTTTGTCAAATTCTTAGCTTTGCAAGGGATTCTGGGTAACAAAACCTGGTGGTAGGCAGTCGAGTCACCCCATCCTGAATTCCCCTGGGTGTCTAGTTTTCAAAAATGTATAGGTTTGCTAGGTTTCCCTAGGTGCTGGCAGAGCTAGGGCTCAAAAACAAAAGGTAGTCTCTTTGTCCAAAAAGGGCAAGATTTCACGGGGAAATTGAGGTGCGACCATGTTGCGTTTTGCTCTGTTTCATGTCGCAGCCACAATGCCTACCGACGCAAGTGAGGTACCATTTTTTCAGGAGACCTGGGGGAACGCTGGGTGGGTGGAAATTTGATGATCCACGCAGATTCCAGAACTTTCCACCACAGAAATTTGAGGAAAATGTGTTTTTTTGGGTCAATTTCTTAGTTTTGCAAGGGATTCTGGGTAACAAAACCTGGTGGTAGGCAGTCGAGTCACCCCATCCTGAATTCCCCTGGGTGTCTAGTTTTCAAAAATGTATAGGTTTGCTAGGTTTCCCTAGGTGCTGGCAGAGCTAGGGCTCAAAAACAAAAGGTAGTCTCTTTGTCCAAAAAGGGCAAGATTTCACGGGGAAATTGAGGTGCGACCATGTTGCGTTTTGCTCTGTTTCATGTCGCAGCCACAATGCCTACCGACGCAAGTGAGGTACCATTTTTTCAGGAGACCTGGGGGAACGCTGGGTGGGTGGAAATTTGATGATCCACGCAGATTCCAGAACTTTCCACCACAGAAATTTGAGGAAAATGTGTTTTTTTGGGTCAATTTCTTAGTTTTGCAAGGGATTCTGGGTAACAAAACCTGGTGGTAGGCAGTCGAGTCACCCCATCCTGAATTCCCCTGGGTGTCTAGTTTTAAAAAATGTATAGGTTTGCTAGGTTTCCCTAGGTGCTGGCAGAGCTAGGGCTCAAAAACAAAAGGTAGTCTCTTTGTCCAAAAAGGGCAAGATTTCACTGGGAAATCGAGGTGCGACCACGTTGCGTTTTGCGCTGTTTTATGTCGCAGCCACTATGCCTACCCACACAAGTGAGGTACCATTTTTTTCGGGAGACCTGGGGGAACGCTGGGTGGGTGGAAATTTGTTGATCCACGCAGATTCCAGAACTTTTCACCACAGAAATGTGAGGAAAATGTGTTTTGTTTGTCAATTTCTTAGCTTTGCAAGGGATATTGGGTAACAAAACCTGGTGGTAGGCAGTCGAGTCACCCCATCCTGAATTCCTCTGGGTGTCTAGTTTTCAAAAATGTATAGGTTTGCTAGGTTTCCCTAGGTGCTGGCAGAGCTACGGCTCAAAAACTAAAGGTAGTCTCTTTGTCCAAAAAGGGCAAGATTTCACTGGGAAATTGAGGTGCGACCACGTTGCGTTTTGCGCTGTTTCATGTCGCAGCCACTATGCCTACCGACGCAAGTGAGGTACCATTTTTTTCGGGAGACCTGGGGGAACGCTGGGTGGGTGGAAATTTGTTGATCCATGCAGATTACAGAACTTTCCACCACAGAAATGTGAGAAAAATGTGTTTTTGTTGTCAAATTCTTAGCTTTGCAAAGGATTCTGGGTAACAAAACCTGGTGGTAGGCAGTCGAGGCACCCCATCCTGAATTCCCCTGGGTGTCTAGTTTTCAAAAATGTATAGGTTTGCTAGGTTTCCCTAGGTGCTGGCAGAGCTAGGGCTCAAAAACAAAAGGTAGTCTCTTTGTCCAAAAAGGGCAAAATTTCACTGGGAAATCGAGGTGCGACCACGTTGCGTTTTGCGCTGTTTCATGGCACAGCCACTATGCCTACCCACGCAAGTGAGGTACCATTTTTTTCGGGAGACCTGGGGGAACGCTGGGTGGGTGGAAATTTGTTGATCCACGCAGATTCCAGAACTTTCCACCACGGAAATGTGAGAAAAATGTGTTTTTTTTGTCAAATTCTTAGCTTTGCAAGGGATTCTGGGTAACAAAACCTGGTGGTAGGCAGTCGAGTCACCCCATCCTGAATTCCCCTGGGTGTCTAGTTTTAAAAAATGTATAGGTTTGCTAGGTTTCCTTAGGTGCTGGCAGAGCTAGGGCTCAAAAACAAAAGGTAGTCTCTTTGTCCAAAAAATGCAAGATTTCACTGGGAAATTGAGGTGCGACCACGTTGCGTTTTGCGCTGTTTCATGTCGCAGCCACTATGCCTACCCACGCAAGTGATGTACCATTTTTTTGGGAAGACCTGGGGGAACGCTGGGTGGGTGGAAATTTGTTGATCCACGCAGATTCCAGAACTTTCCACCACAGAAATGTGAGAAAAATGTGTTTTTTTGTCAATTTCTTAGCTTTGCAAGGGATTCTGGGTAACAAAACCTGGTGGTAGGCAGTCGAGTCACCCCATCCTGAATTCCCCTGGGTGTCTAGTTTTAAAACATTTATAGGTTTGCTAGGTTTCCCTAGGTGCTGGCAGAGCTAGGGCTCAAAAACAAAAGGTAGTCTCTTTGTCCAAAAAATGCAAGATTTCACTGGGAAACTGAGGTGCGACCACGTTGCGTTTTGCGCTGTTTCATGTCGCAGCCACTATGCCTACCCACGCAAGTGAGGTACCATTTTTTTCGGGAGACCTGGGGGAACGCTGGGTGGGTGGAAATTTGTTGATCCACGCAGATTCCAGAACTTTCCACCACTGAAATGTGAGGAAAATGTGTTTTTTTGTCAATTTCTTAGCTTTGCAAGGGATTCTGGGTAACAAAACCTGGTGGTAGGCAGTCGAGTCACCCCATCCTGAATTCCCCTGGGTGTCTAGTTTTGAAAAATTTATAGGTTTGCTAGGTTTCCCTAGGTGCTGGCAGAGCTAGGGCTCAAAAACAAAAGGTAGTCTATTTGTCCAAAAAGGGCAAGATTTCACTGGGAAATTGAGGTGTGACCACGTTGCGTTTTGCGCTGTTTCATGTCGCAGCCACTATGCCTACCCAAGCAAGTGAGGTACCATGTTTTTTGGGAAGACCTGGGGGAACGCTGGGTGGGTGGAAATTTGTTGATCCACGCAGATTCCAGAACTTTCCACCACAGAAATGTGAGGAAAATGTGTTTTTTTGTCAATTTCTTAGCTTTGCAAGGGATTCTGGGTAACAAAACCTGGTGGTAGGCAGTCGAGTCACCCCATCCTGAATTCCCCTGGGTGTCTAGTTTTCAAAAATGTATAGGTTTGCTAGGTTTCCCTAGGTGCTGGCAGAGCTAGGGCTCAAAAACAAAAGGTAGTCTCTTTGTCCAAAAAGGGCAGGATTTCACTGGGAAATTGAGGTGCGACCACGTTGTGTTTTGCGATGTTTCATGTTGCAGCCACTATGCCTACCCATGCTAGTGAGGTACCATTTTTTTCAGGAGACCTGGGGGAACGCTGGGTGGGTGGAAATTTGTTGATCCACGCAGGTTCCAGAACTTTCCATCACAGAAATGTGAGGAAAATGTGTTTTTTTTGGTCAAATTCTTAGCTTTGCAAGGGATTCTGGGTAACAAAACCTGGTGGTAGGCAGTTGAGTGACCCCATCCTGAATTCCCTTGGGTGTCTAGTTTTCAAAAATGTATAGGTTTGCTAGGTTTCCCTAGGTGCTGGCAGAGCTAGGGCTCAAAAACAAAAGGTAGTCTTTTTGTCCAAAAAGGGCAAGATTTCACTGGGAAATTGAGGTGCGACCACGTTGCGTTTTGCGCTGTTTCATGTCGCAGCCACTATGCCTACCCACGCAAGTGAGGTACCATTGTTTTCGGGAGACCTGGGGGAACGCTGGGTGGGTGGAAATTTGTTGATCCACGCAGATTCCAGAACTTTCCACCACGTAAATGTGAGGAAAATGTGTTTTTTTTGTCAATTTCTTAGCTTTGCAAGGGATTCTGGGTAACAAAACCTGGTGGTAGGCAGTCGAGTCACCCCATCCTGAATTCCCCTGGGTGTCTAGTTTTCAAAAATGTATAGGTTTGCTAGGTTTCCCTAGGTGCTGGCAGAGCTAGGGCTCAAAAACAAAAGGTAGTCTCTTTGTCCAAAAAGGGCAGGATTTCACTGGGAAATTGAGGTGCGACCACGTTGTGTTTTGCGATGTTTCATGTTGCAGCCACTATGCCTACCCATGCTAGTGAGATACCATTTTTTTCGGGAGACCTGGGGGAACGCTGGGTGGGTGGAAATTTGTTGATCCACGCAGGTTCCAGAACTTTCCACCACAGAAATGTGAGGAAAATGTGTTTTTTTTGGTCAAATTCTTAGCTTTGCAAGGGATTCTGGGTAACAAAACCTGGTGGTAGGCAGTTGAGTGACCCCATCCTGAATTCCCTTGGGTGTCTAGTTTTCAAAAATGTATAGGTTTGCTAGGTTTCCCTAGTTGCTGGCAGAGCTAGGGCTCGAAAACAAAAGGTAGTCTTTTTGTCCAAAAAGGGCAAGATTTCACTGGGAAATTGAGGTGCGACCACGTTGCGTTTTGCGCTGTTTCATGTTGCAGCCACTATGCCTACCCACGCAAGTGAGGTACCATTTTTTTCGGGAGACCTGGGGGAACGCTGGGTGGGTGGAAATTTGTTGATCCACGCAGATTCCAGAACTTTCCACCACGTAAATGTGAGAAAAATGTGTTTTTTTGTCAATTTCTTAGCTTTGCAAGTGTCGCGACGTCAATGGAATGTACCACTAACCTCTGAAAGATGTCAGCAGGAACGATGGATAGATGTCTAGTCCCCCTCTTCTCCGGAAAGCACAATACACAGTGTAGGGGTAACACAACTATGCATGAATGCCTCCCAGGGAAAAAAGGGGAAAGGGGTAAACAATAAAGGATGTTCCGAAGGGCTTCTGGGAATTGTATGGACGCCGTCCACCCACTCTCTCGCCAGTGTCTATGAACCCCCGGTGTTTTCTGCAGGTAAAGAAAGAAGAAGAACCAACATTAGACACCCAGTACTGCGCAGGAAGCACGTTCACAGATGTTCACAAACTGACAGGTACTAACTGTAGAGGTGTATAGAAGCGCTTGTGATGCCCTCAGGAAAACAAACAGGAACCAGTACTTCGTGGAGAGGGACCACGCCTACTCAGGAGCAGCCTGACAACTGGCGTCTAAGGTTTTCAAAAGGTCGGCAAAATCAGCAAGGAAAAGATAAACAAACAAAATCAGCAAGGGTTGTCTTCGGATTGTGCGCACCGGTACCGGCACGCCTGGAATGCACAACAGGAACCCCCAGGAAAGATGCAGTGGCGGAGACGGCAACGCGCTCCTGCGCGGGTCTCACAAACGCCACCTGACTAAAGCCAGAATGAAGTCCAAAGAAAAGTACAGCGGCGGAGACGGCAACGCGCTCCTGCGCGGGTCTCGCAAACGCCACTAGCAGAAGCGAGGGCGCCCGTCTTATAAATGCGGGGACTCGCGAAATGGTTCTAGCACCAAACACAGTGTCGGGGAATGCGGGGAAAGCAGAATCCGTTCTGCTCGAAAGGGCAAAAAAGTACCTGGATACTCGCTCCGGCTACACCGGCAAGGCTCCGTCCTGAACACCATCAAAGTCTTGATTGACAAGCCCCGAGCCGTTACCTCGGAAGGCTTTTGTCAATCCAGCGCTTCCGTTTCCGTGGCTGCAGGGTCTCTGGGGAATGTAGTCCCGCAATCGCCTGGCTCCCTCCAGTGGCGATATGCGGGTACTACATCTTCTGATCACCGCTCTCCGTCTCTTCCTGACCCCAACACCCCAGGTAGGCGCTACAGCAAGGGATTCTGGGTAACAAAACCTGGTGGTAGGCAGTCGAGTCACCCCATCCTGAATTCCCCTGGGTGTCTAGTTTTAAAAAATGTATAGGTTTACTAGGTTTCCCTAGGTGCTGGCAGAGCTAGGGCTCAAAAACAAAAGGTAGTCTCTTTGTCCAAAAAATGCAAGATTTCACTGGGAAATTGAGGTGCGACCACATTGCGTTTTGCGCTGTTTCATGTCGCAGCCACTATGCCTACCCACGCAAGTGATGTACCATTTTTTTGGGAAGACCTGGGGGAACGCTGGGTGGGTGGAAATTTGTTGATCCACGCAGATTCCAGAACTTTCCACCACAGAAATGTGAGAAAAATGTGTTTTTTTGTCAATTTCTTAGCTTTGCAAGGGATTCTGGGTAACAAAACCTGGTGGTAGGCAGTCGAGTCACCCCATCCTGAATTCCCCTGGGTGTCTAGTTTTCAAAAATGTATAGGTTTGCTAGGTTTCCCTAGGTGCTGGCAGAGCTAGGGCTCAAAAACAAAAGGTAGTCTCTTTGTCCAAAAAGGGCAGGATTTCACTGGGAAATTGAGGTGCGACCACGTTGTGTTTTGCGATGTTTCATGTTGCAGCCACTATGCCTACCCATGCTAGTGAGGTACCATTTTTTTCGGGAGACCTGGGGGAACGCTGGGTGGGTGGAAATTTGTTGATCCACGCAGGTTCCAGAACTTTCCACCACAGAAATGTGAGGAAAATGTGTTTTTTTTGGTCAAATTCTTAGCTTTGCAAGGGGTTCTGGGTAACAAAACCTGGTGGTAGGCAGTTGAGTGACCCCATCCTGAATTCCCATGGGTGTCTAGTTTTCAAAAATGTATAGGTTTGCTAGGTTTCCCTAGGTGCTGGCAGAGCTAGGGCTCAAAAACAAAAGGTAGTCTTTTTGTCCAAAAAGGGCAAGATTTCACTGGGAAATTGAGGTGCGACCACGTTGCGTTTTGCGCTGTTTCATGTCGCAGCCACTATGCCTACCCACGCAAGTGAGGTACCATTTTTTTCGGGAGACCTGGGGGAACGCTGGGTGGGTGGAAATTTGTTGATCCACGCAGATTCCAGAACTTTCCACCACAGAAATGTGAGGAAAATGTGTTTTTTTTGTCAATTTCTTAGCTTTGCAAGGGATTCTGGGTAACAACACCTGGTGGTAGGCAGTCGAGTAACCCCCTCCTGAATTTCCCTGGGTGTCTAGTTTTTAAAAATGTATAGGTTTGCTAGGTTTCCCTAGGTGCTGGCAGAGCTAGGGCTCAAAAACAAAAGGTAGTCTATTTGTCCAAAAAGGGCAAGATTTCACTGGGAAATTGAGGTGTGACCACGTTGCGTTTTGCGCTGTTTCATGTCACAGCCACTATGCCTACCCAAGCAAGTGAGGTACCATGTTTTTTGGGAAGACCTGGGGGAACGCTGGGTGGGTGGAAATTTGTTGATCCACGCAGATTCCAGAACTTTCCACCACAGAAATGTGAGGAAAATGTGTTTTTTTGTCAATTTCTTAGCTTTGCAAGGGATTCTGGGTAACAAAACCTGGTGGTAGGCAGTCGAGTCACCCCATCCTGAATTCCCCTGGGTGTCTAGTTTTCAAAAATGTATAGGTTTGCTAGGTTTCCCTAGGTGCTGGCAGAGCTAGGGCTCAAAAACAAAAGTTAGTCTCTTTGTCCAAAAAGGGCAGGATTTCACTGGGAAATTGAGGTGCGACCACGTTGTGTTTTGCGATGTTTCATGTTGCAGCCACTATGCCTACCCATGCTAGTGAGGTACCATTTTTTTCGGGAGACCTGGGGGAACGCTGGGTGGGTGGAAATTTGTTGATCCACGCAGGTTCCAGAACTTTCCACCACAGAAATGTGAGGAAAATGTGTTTTTTTTGGTCAAATTCTTAGCTTTGCAAGGGATTCTGGGTAACAAAACCTGGTGGTAGGCAGTTGAGTGACCCCATCCTGAATTCCCTTGGGTGTCTAGTTTTCAAAAATGTATAGGTTTGCTAGGTTTCCCTAGGTGCTGGCAGAGCTAGGGCTCAAAAACAAAAGGTAGTCTTTTTGTCCAAAAAGGGCAAGATTTCACTGGGAAATTGAGGTGCGACCACGTTGCGTTTTGCGCTGTTTCATGTCGCAGCCACTATGCCTACCCACGCAAGTGAGGTACCATTTTTTTCGGGAGACCTGGGGGAACGCTGGGTGGGTGGAAATTTGTTGATCCACGCAGATTCCAGAACTTTCCACCACGTAAATGTGAGGAAAATGTGTTTTTTTGTCAATTTCTTAGCTTTGCAAGGGATTCTGGGTAACAAAACCTGGTGGTAGGCAGTCGAGTCACCCCATCCTGAATTCCCCTGGGTGTCTAGTTTTCAAAAATGTATAGGTTTGCTAGGTTTCCCTAGGTGCTGGCAGAGCTAGGGCTCAAAAACAAAAGGTAGTCTCTTTGTCCAAAAAGGGCAGGATTTCACTGGGAAATTGAGGTGCGACCACGTTGTGTTTTGCGATGTTTCATGTTGCAGCCACTATGCCTACCCATGCTAGTGAGGTACCATTTTTTTCGGGAGACCTGGGGGAACGCTGGGTGGGTGGAAATTTGTTGATCCACGCAGGTTCCAGAACTTTCCACCACAGAAATGTGAGGAAAATGTGTTTTTTTTGGTCAAATTCTTAGCTTTGCAAGGGATTCTGGGTAACAAAACCTGGTGGTAGGCAGTTGAGTGACCCCATCCTGAATTCCCTTGGGTGTCTAGTTTTCAAAAATGTATAGGTTTGCTAGGTTTCCCTAGGTGCTGGCAGAGCTAGGGCTCGAAAACAAAAGGTAGTCTTTTTGTCCAAAAAGGGCAAGATTTCACTGGGAAATTGAGGTGCGACCACGTTGCGTTTTGCGCTGTTTCATGTCGCAGCCACTATGCCTACCCACGCAAGTGAGGTACCATTTTTTTCGGGAGACCTGGGGGAACGCTGGGTGGGTGGAAATTTGTTGATCCACGCAGATTCCAGAACTTTCCACCACGTAAATGTGAGAAAAATGTGTTTTTTTGTCAATTTCTTAGCTTTGCAAGGGATTCTGGGTAACAAAACCTGGTAGTAGGCAGTCGAGTCACCCCATCCTGAATTCCCCTGGGTGTCTAGTTTTAAAAAATGTATAGGTTTACTAGGTTTCCCTAGGTGCTGGCAGAGCTATGGCTCAAAAACAAAAGGTAGTCTCTTTGTCCAAAAAATGCAAGATTTCACTGGGAAATTGAGGTGCGACCACGTTGCGTTTTGCGCTGTTTCATGTCGCAGCCACTATGCCTACCCACGCAAGTGATGTACCATTTTTTTGGGAAGACCTGGGGGAACGCTGGGTGGGTGGAAATTTGTTGATCCACGCAGATTCCAGAACTTTCCACCACAGAAATGTGAGAAAAATGTGTTTTTTTGTCAATTTCTTAGCTTTGCAAGGGATTCTGGGTAACAAAACCTGGTGGTAGGCAGTCGAGTCACCCCATCCTGAATTCCCCTGGGTGTCTAGTTTTCAAAAATGTATAGGTTTGCTAGGTTTCCCTAGGTGCTGGCAGAGCTAGGGCTCAAAAACAAAAGGTAGTCTCTTTGTCCAAAAAGGGCAGGATTTCACTGGGAAATTGAGGTGCGACCACGTTGTGTTTTACG
The DNA here is from genome assembly GCF_964261635.1 of Lissotriton helveticus. Taxonomy (NCBI): domain Eukaryota; kingdom Metazoa; phylum Chordata; class Amphibia; order Caudata; family Salamandridae; genus Lissotriton; species Lissotriton helveticus. The sequence continues at coordinate 413,354,289 of NC_136063.1, read as the reverse complement.
ATGTTTCATGTTGCAGCCACTATGCCTACCCATGCTAGTGAGGTACCATTTTTTTCGGGAGACCTGGGGGAACGCTGGGTGGGTGGAAATTTGTTGATCCACGCAGGTTCCAGAACTTTCCACCACAGAAATGTGAGGAAAATGTGTTTTTTTTGGTCAAATTCTTAGCTTTGCAAGGGATTCTGGGTAACAAAACCTGGTGGTAGGCAGTTGAGTGACCCCATCCTGAATTCCCTTGGGTGTCTAGTTTTCAAAAATGTATAGGTTTGCTAGGTTTCCCTAGGTGCTGGCAGAGCTAGGGCTCAAAAACAAAAGGTAGTCTTTTTGTCCAAAAAGGGCAAGATTTCACTGGGAAATTGAGGTGCGACCACGTTGCGTTTTGCGCTGTTTCATGTCGCAGCCACTATGCCTACCCACGCAAGTGAGGTACCATTTTTTTCGGGAGACCTGGGGGAACGCTGGGTGGGTGGAAATTTGTTGATCCACGCAGATTCCAGAACTTTCCACCACAGAAATGTGAGGAAAATGTGTTTTTTTTGTCAATTTCTTAGCTTTGCAAGGGATTCTGGGTAACAAAACCTGGTGGTAGGCAGTCGATTAACCCCCTCCTGAATTTCCCTGGGTGTCTAGTTTTTAAAAATGTATAGGTTTGCTAGGTTTCCCTAGGTGCTGGCAGAGCTAGGGCTCAAAAACAAAAGGTAGTCTCTTTGTCCAAAAAATGCAAGATTTCACTGGGAAATTGAGGTGCGACCACGTTGCGTTTTGCGCTGTTTCATGTCGCAGCCACTATGCCTACCCACGCAAGTGATGTACCATTTTTTTGGGAAGACCTGGGGGAACGCTGGGTGGGTGGAAATTTGTTGATCCACGCAGATTCCAGAACTTTCCACCACAGAAATGTGAGGAAAATGTGTTTTTTGTCAATTTCTTAGCTTTGCAAGGGATTCTGGGTAACAAAACCTGGTGGTAGGCAGTCGAGTCACCCCATCCTGAATTCCCCTGGGTGTCTAGTTTTAAAAAATGTATAGGTTTGCTAGGTTTCCCTAGGTGCTGGCAGAGCTAGGGCTCAAAAACAAAAGGTAGTCTCTTTGTCCAAAAAATGCAAGATTTCACTGGGAAATTGAGGTGCGACCACGTTGCGTTTTGCGCTGTTTCATGTCGCAGCCACTATGCCTACCCACGCAAGTGATGTACCATTTTTTTGGGAAGACCTGGGGGAACGCTGGGTGGGTGGAAATTTGTTGATCCACGCAGATTCCAGAACTTTCCACCACAGAAATGTGAGAAAAATGTGTTTTTTTGTCAATTTCTTAGCTTTGCAAGGGAATCTGGGTAACAAAACCTGGTGGTAGGCAGTCGAGTCACCCCATCCTGAATTCCCCTGTGTGTCTAGTTTTAAAAAATGTATAGGTTTGCTAGGTTTCCCTAGGTGCTGGCAGAGCTAGGGCTCAAAAACAAAAGGTAGTCTCTTTGTCAAAAAAGGGAACGATTTCACTGGGAAACTGAGGTGCGACCACGTTGCGTTTTGCGCTGTTTCATGTCGCAGCCACTATGCCTACCCACGCAAGTGAGGTACCATTTTTTTCGGGAGACCTGGGGGAACGCTGGGTGGGTGGAAATTTGTTGATCCACGCAGATTCCAGAACTTTCCACCACAGAAATGTGAGGAAAATTTGTTTTTTTGTCAATTTCTTAGCTTTGCAAGGGATTCTGGGTAACAAAACCTGGTGGTAGGCAGTCGAGTCACCCCATCCTGAATTCCCCTGGGTGTCTAGTTTTCAAAAATGTATAGGTTTGCTAGGTTTCCCTAGGTGCTGGCAGAGCTAGGGCTCAAAAACAAAAGGTAGTCTCTTTGTCCAAAAAGGGCAGGATTTCACTGGGAAATTGAGGTGCGACCACGTTGTGTTTTGCGATGTTTCATGTTGCAGCTACTATGCCTACCCATGCTTGTGAGGTACCATTTTTTTCGGGAGACCTGGGGGAACGCTGGGTGGGTGGAAATTTGTTGATCCACGCAGGTTCCAGAACTTTCCACCACAGAAATGTGAGGAAAATGTGTTTTTTTTGGTCAAATTCTTAGCTTTGCAAGGGATTCTGGGTAACAAAACCTGGTGGTAGGCAGTCGAGTCACCCCATCCTGAATTCCCCTGGGTGTCTAGTGTTAAACAATTTATAGGTTTGCTAGGTTACCCTAGGTGCTGGCAGAGCTAGGGCTCAAAAACAAAAGGTAGTCTCTTTGTCCAAAAAGGGCAGGATTTCACTGGGAAATTGAGGTGCTACCACGTTGCGTTTTGCGATGTTTCATGTTGCAGCCACTATGCCTACCCACGCAAGTGATGTACCATTTTTTTGGGAAGACCTGGGGGAACGCTGGGTGGGTGGAAATTTGTTGATCCACGCAGATTCCAGAACTTTCCACCACAGAAATGTGAGAAAAATGTGTTTTTTTGTCAATTTCTTAGCTTTGCAAGGGATTCTGGGTAACAAAACCTGGTGGTAGGCAGTCGAGTCACCCCATCCTGAATTCCCCTGGGTGTCTAGTTTTCAAAAATGTATAGGTTTGCTAGGTTTCCCTAGGTGCTGGCAGAGCTAGGGCTCAAAAACAAAAGGTAGTCTCTTTGTCCAAAAAGGGCAGGATTTCACTGGGAAATTGAGGTGCGACCACGTTGTGTTTTGCAATGTTTCATGTTGCAGCCACTATGCCTACCCATGCTAGTGAGGTACCATTTTTTTCGGGAGACCTGGGGGAACGCTGGGTGGGTGGAAATTTGTTGATCCACGCAGGTTCCAGAACTTTCCACCACAGAAATGTGAGGAAAATGTGGTTTTTTTTGGTCAAATTCTTAGCTTTGCAAGGGATTCTGGGTAACAAAACCTGGTGGTAGGCAGTTGAGTGACCCCATCCTGAATTCCCTTGGGTGTCTAGTTTTCAAAAATGTATAGGTTTGCTAGGTTTCCCTAGGTGCTGGCAGAGCTAGGGCTCAAAAACAAAAGGTAGTCTTTTTGTCCAAAAAGGGCAAGATTTCACTGGGAAATTGAGGTGCGACCACGTTGCGTTTTGCGCTGTTTCATGTCGCAGCCACTATGCCTACCCACGCAAGTGAGGTACCATTTTTTTCGGGAGACCTGGGGGAACGCTGGGTGGGTGGAAATTTGTTGATCCACGCATATTCCAGAACTTTCCACCACAGAAATGTGAGGAAAATGTGTTTTTTGTCAATTTCTTAGCTTTGCAAGGGATTCTGGGTAACAAAACCTGGTGGTAGGCAGTCGAGTCACCCCCTCCTGAATTTCCCTGGGTGTCTAGTTTTTAAAAATGTATAGGTTTGCTAGGTTTCCCTAGGTGCTGGCAGAGCTAGGGCTCAAAAACAAAAGGTAGTCTCTTTGTCCAAAAAATGCAAGATTTCACTGGGAAATTGAGGTGCGACCACGTTGCGTTTTGCGCTGTTTCATGTCGCAGCCACTATGCCTACCCACGCAAGTGATGTACCATTTTTTTGGGAAGACCTGGGGGAACGCTGGGTGGGTGGAAATTTGTTGATCCACGCAGATTCCAGAACTTTCCACCACAGAAATGTGAGGAAAATGTGTTTTTTGTCAATTTCTTAGCTTTGCAAGGGATTCTGGGTAACAAAACCTGGTGGTAGGCAGTCGAGTCACCCCATCCTGAATTCCCCTGGGTGTCTAGTTTTAAAAAATGTATAGGTTTGCTAGGTTTCCCTAGGTGCTGGCAGAGCTAGGGCTCAAAAACAAAAGGTAGTCTCTTTGTCCAAAAAATGCAAGATTTCACTGGGAAATTGAGGTGCGACCACGTTGCGTTTTGCGCTGTTTCATGTCGCAGCCACTATGCCTACCCACGCAAGTGATGTACCATTTTTTGGGAAGACCTGGGGGAACGCTGGGTGGGTGGAAATTTGTTGATCCACGCAGATTCCAGAACTTTCCACCACAGAAATGTGAGAAAAATGTGTTTTTTTGTCAATTTCTTAGCTTTGCAAGGGAATCTGGGTAACAAAACCTGGTGGTAGGCAGTCGAGTCACCCCATCCTGAATTCCCCTGTGTGTCTAGTTTTAAAAAATGTATAGGTTTGCTAGGTTTCCCTAGGTGCTGGCAGAGCTAGGGCTCAAAAACAAAAGGTAGTCTCTTTGTCAAAAAAGGGAACGATTTCACTGGGAAACTGAGGTGCGACCACGTTGCGTTTTGCGCTGTTTCATGTCGCAGCCACTATGCCTACCCACGCAAGTGAGGTACCATTTTTTTCGGGAGACCTGGGGGAACGCTGGGTGGGTGGAAATTTGTTGATCCACGCAGATTCCAGAACTTTCCACCACAGAAATGTGAGGAAAATTTGTTTTTTTGTCAATTTCTTAGCTTTGCAAGGGATTCTGGGTAACAAAACCTGGTGGTAGGCAGTCGAGTCACCCCATCCTGAATTCCCCTGGGTGTCTAGTTTTCAAAAATGTATAGGTTTGCTAGGTTTCCCTAGGTGCTGGCAGAGCTAGGGCTCAAAAACAAAAGGTAGTCTCTTTGTCCAAAAAGGGCAGGATTTCACTGGGAAATTGAGGTGCGACCACGTTGTGTTTTGCGATGTTTCATGTTGCAGCTACTATGCCTACCCATGCTTGTGAGGTACCATTTTTTTCGGGAGACCTGGGGGAACGCTGGGTGGGTGGAAATTTGTTGATCCACGCAGGTTCCAGAACTTTCCACCACAGAAATGTGAGGAAAATGTGTTTTTTTTGGTCAAATTCTTAGCTTTGCAAGGGATTCTGGGTAACAAAACCTGGTGGTAGGCAGTCGAGTCACCCCATCCTGAATTCCCCTGGGTGTCTAGTGTTAAACAATTTATAGGTTTGCTAGGTTACCCTAGGTGCTGGCAGAGCTAGGGCTCAAAAACAAAAGGTAGTCTCTTTGTCCAAAAAGGGCAGGATTTCACTGGGAAATTGAGGTGCTACCACGTTGCGTTTTGCGATGTTTCATGTTGCAGCCACTATGCCTACCCACGCAAGTGATGTACCATTTTTTTGGGAAGACCTGGGGGAACGCTGGGTGGGTGGAAATTTGTTGATCCACGCAGATTCCAGAACTTTCCACCACAGAAATGTGAGAAAAATGTGTTTTTTTGTCAATTTCTTAGCTTTGCAAGGGATTCTGGGTAACAAAACCTGGTGGTAGGCAGTCGAGTCACCCCATCCTGAATTCCCCTGGGTGTCTAGTTTTCAAAAATGTATAGGTTTGCTAGGTTTCCCTAGGTGCTGGCAGAGCTAGGGCTCAAAAACAAAAGGTAGTCTCTTTGTCCAAAAAGGGCAGGATTTCACTGGGAAATTGAGGTGCGACCACGTTGTGTTTTGCAATGTTTCATGTTGCAGCCACTATGCCTACCCATGCTAGTGAGGTACCATTTTTTTCGGGAGACCTGGGGGAACGCTGGGTGGGTGGAAATTTGTTGATCCACGCAGGTTCCAGAACTTTCCACCACAGAAATGTGAGGAAAATGTGGTTTTTTTTGGTCAAATTCTTAGCTTTGCAAGGGATTCTGGGTAACAAAACCTGGTGGTAGGCAGTTGAGTGACCCCATCCTGAATTCCCTTGGGTGTCTAGTTTTCAAAAATGTATAGGTTTGCTAGGTTTCCCTAGGTGCTGGCAGAGCTAGGGCTCAAAAACAAAAGGTAGTCTTTTTGTCCAAAAAGGGCAAGATTTCACTGGGAAATTGAGGTGCGACCACGTTGCGTTTTGCGCTGTTTCATGTCGCAGCCACTATGCCTACCCACGCAAGTGAGGTACCATTTTTTTCGGGAGACCTGGGGGAACGCTGGGTGGGTGGAAATTTGTTGATCCACGCATATTCCAGAACTTTCCACCACAGAAATGTGAGGAAAATGTGTTTTTTGTCAATTTCTTAGCTTTGCAAGGGATTCTGGGTAACAAAACCTGGTGGTAGGCAGTCGAGTCACCCCATCCTGAATTTCCCTGGGTGTCTAGTTTTTAAAAATGTATAGGTTTGCTAGGTTTCCCTAGGTGCTGGCAGAGCTAGGGCTCAAAAACAAAAGGTAGTCTCTTTGTCCAAAAAATGCAAGATTTCACTGGGAAATTGAGGTGCGACCACGTTGCGTTTTGCGCTGTTTCATGTCGCAGCCACTATGCCTACCCACGCAAGTGATGTACCATTTTTTTGGGAAGACCTGGGGGAACGCTGGGTGGGTGGACATTTGTTGATCCACGCAGATTCCAGAACTTTCCACCACAGAAATGTGAGAAAAATGTGTTTTTTTGTCAATTTCTTAGCTTTGCAAGGGATTCTGGGTAACAAAACCTGGTGGTAGGCAGTCGAGTCACCCCATCCTGAATTCCCCTGGGTGTCTAGTTTTAAAAAATGTATAGGTTTGCTAGGTTTCCCTAGGTGCTGGCAGAGCTAGGGCTCAAAAACAAAAGGTAGTCTCTTTGTCCAAAAAATGCAAGATTTCACTGGGAAATTGAGGTGCGACCACGTTGCGTTTTGCGCTGTTTCATGTCGCAGCCACTATGCCTACCCACGCAAGTGATGTACCATTTTTTGGGGAAGACCTGGGGGAACGCTGGGTGGGTGGAAATTTGTTGATCCACGCAGATTCCAGAACTTTCCACCACAGAAATGTGAGAAAAATGTGTTTTTTTGTCAATTTCTTAGCTTTGCAAGGGATTCTGGGTAACAAAACCTGGTGGTAGGCAGTCGAGTCACCCCATCCTGAATTCCCCTGGGTGTCTAGTTTTAAAAAATGTATAGGTTTGCTAGGTTTCCCTAGGTGCTGGCAGAGCTAGGGCTCAAAAACAAAAGGTAGTCTCTTTGTCCAAAAAATGCAAGATTTCACTGGGAAACTGAGGTGCGACCACGTTGCGTTTTGCGCTGTTTCATGTCGCAGCCACTATGCCTACCCACGCAAGTGAGGTACCATTTTTTTCGGGAGACCTGGGGGAACGCTGGGTGGGTGGAAATTTGTTGATCCACGCAGATTCCACCACAGAAATGTGAGGAAAATGTGTTTTTTTGTCAATTTCTTAGCTTTGCAAGGGATTCTGGGTAACAAAACCTGGTGGTAGGCAGTCGAGTCACCCCATCCTGAATTCCCCTGGGTGTCTAGTTTTGAAAAATGTATAGGTTTGCTAGGTTTCCCTAGGTGCTGGCAGAGCTAGGGCTCAAAAACAAAAGGTAGTCTCTTTGTCCAAAAAGGGCAAGATTTCACTGGGAAATTGAGGTGTGACCACGTTGCGTTTTGCGCTGTTTCATGTCGCAGCCACTATGCCTACCCAAGCAAGTGAGGTACCATGTTTTTTGGGAAGACCTGGGGGAACGCTGGGTGGGTGGAAATTTGTTGATCCACGCAGATTCCAGAACTTTCCACCACAGAAATGTGAGGAAAATGTGTTTTTTTGTCAATTTCTTAGCTGTGCAAGGGATTCTGGGTAACAAAACCTGGTGGTAGGCAGTCGAGTCACCCCATCCTGAATTCCCCTGGGTGTCTAGTTTTCAAAAATGTATAGGTTTGCTAGGTTTCCCTAGGTGCTGGCAGAGCTAGGGCTCAAAAACAAAAGGTAGTCTCTTTGTCCAAAAAGGGCAGGATTTCACTGGGAAATTGAGGTGCGACCACGTTGTGTTTTGCGATGTTTCATGTTGCAGCTACTATGCCTACCCATGCTAGTGAGGTACCATTTTTTTCGGGAGACCTGGGGGAACGCTGGGTGGGTGGAAATTTGTTGATCCACGCAGGTTCCAGAACTTTCCACCACAGAAATGTGAGGAAAATGTGTTTTTTTTGGTCAAATTCTTAGCTTTGCAAGGGATTCTGGGTAACAAAACCTGGTGGTAGGCAGTTGAGTGACCCCATCCTGAATTCCCTTGGGTGTCTAGTTTTCAAAAATGTATAGGTTTGCTAGGTTTCCCTAGGTGCTGGCAGAGCTAGGGCTCAAAAACAAAAGGTAGTCTTTTTGTCCAAAAAGGGCAAGATTTCACTGGGAAATTGAGGTGCGACCACGTTGCGTTTTGCGCTGTTTCATGTCGCAGCCACTATGCCTACCCACGCAAGTGAGGTACCATTTTTTTTCTGGAGACCTGGGGGAACGCTGGGTGCGTGGAAATTTGTTGATCCACGCAGATTCCAGAACTTTCCACCACGTAAATGTGAGGAAAATGTGTTTTTTTGTCAATTTCTTAGCTTTGCAAGGGATTCTGGGTAACAAAACCTGGTGGTAGGCAGTCGAGTCACCCCATCCTGAATTCCCCTGGGTGTCTAGTTTTCAAAAATGTATAGGTTTGCTAGGTTTCCCTAGGTGCTGGCAGAGCTAGGGCTCAAAAACAAAAGGTAGTCTCTTTGTCCAAAAAGGGCAGGATTTCACTGGGAAATTGAGGTGCGACCACGTTGTGTTTTGCGATGTTTCATGTTGCAGCCACTATGCCTACCCATGCAAGTGAGATACCATTTTTTTCGGGAGACCTGGGGGAACGCTGGGTGGGTGGAAATTTGTTGATCCACGCAGGTTCCAGAACTTTCCACCACAGAAATGTGAGGAAAATGTGTTTTTTTTGGTCAAATTCTTAGCTTTGCAAGGGATTCTGGGTAACAAAACCTGGTGGTAGGCAGTTGAGTGACCCCATCCTGAATTCCCCTGGGTGTCTAGTTTTAAAAAATGTATAGGTTTGCTAGGTTTCCCTAGGTGCTGGCAGAGCTAGGGCTCAAAAACAAAAGGTAGTCTCTTTGTCCAAAAAATGCAAGATTTCACTGGGAAATTGAGGTGCGACCACGTTGCGTTTTGCGCTGTTTCATGTCGCAGCCACTATGCCTACCCACGCAAGTGATGTACCATTTTTTTGGGAAGACCTGGGGGAACGCTGGGTGGGTGGAAATTTGTTGATCCACGCAGATTCCAGAACTTTCCACCACCGAAATGTGAGAAAAATGTGTTTTTTTGTCAATTTCTTAGCTTTGCAAGGGATTCTGGGTAACAAAACCTGGTGGTAGGCAGTCGAGTCACCCCATCCTGAATTCCCCTGGGTGTCTAGTTTTGAAAAATTTATAGGTTTGCTAGGTTTCCCTAGGTGCTGGCAGAGCTAGGGCTCAAAAACAAAAGGTAGTCTCTTTGTCCAAAAAGGGCAAGATTTCACTGGGAAATTGAGGTGCGACCACGTTGCGTTTTGCGCTGTTTCATGTCGCAGCCACTATGCCTACCCAAGCAAGTGAGGTACCATTTTTTTGGGAAGACCTGGGGGAACGCTGGGTGGGTGGAAATTTGTTGATCCACGCAGATTCCAGAACTTTCCACCACAGAAATGTGAGGAAAATGTGTTTTTTTGTCAATTTCTTAGCTTTGCAAGGGATTCTGGGTAACAAAACCTGGTGGTAGGCAGTCGAGTCACCCCATCCTGAATTCCCCTGGGTGTCTAGTTTTCAAAAATGTATAGGTTTGCTAGGTTTCCCTAGGTGCTGGCAGAGCTAGGGCTCAAAAACAAAAGGTAGTCTCTTTGTCCAAAAAGGGCAGGATTTCACTGGGAAATTGAGGTGCGACCACGTTGTGTTTTGCGATGTTTCATGTTGCAGCCACTATGCCTACCCATGCTAGTGAGGTACCATTTTTTTCGGGAGACCTGGGGGAACGCTGGGTGGGTGGAAATTTGTTGATCCACGCAGGTTCCAGAACTTTCCACCACAGAAATGTGAGGAAAATGTGTTTTTTTTGGTCAAATTCTTAGCTTTGCAAGGGATTCTGGGTAACAAAACCTGGTGGTAGGCAGTTGAGTGACCCCATCCTGAATTCCCTTGGGTGTCTAGTTTTCAAAAATGTATAGGTTTGCTAGGTTTCCCTAGGTGCTGGCAGAGCTAGGGCTCAAAAACAAAAGGTAGTCTTTTTGTCCAAAAAGGGCAAGATTTCACTGGGAAATTGAGGTGCGACCACGTTGCGTTTTGCGCTGTTTCATGTCGCAGCCACTATGCCTACCCATGCAAGTGAGGTACCATTTTTTTCGGGAGACCTGGGGGAACGCTGGGTGGGTGGAAATTTGTTGATCCACGCAGATTCCAGAACTTTCCACCACAGAAATGTGAGGAAAATGTGTTTTTTTTGTCAATTTCTTAGCTTTGCAAGGGATTCTGGGTAACAAAACCTGGTGGTAGGCAGTCGAGTAACCCCATCCTGAATTTCCCTGGGTGTCTAGTTTTTAAAAATGTATAGGTTTGCTAGGTTTCCCTAGGTGCTGGCAGAGCTAGGGCTCAAAAACAAAAGGTAGTCTCTTTGTCCAAAAAATGCAAGATTTCACTGGGAAATTGAGGTGCGACCACGTTGCGTTTTGCGCTGTTTCATGTCGCAGCCACTATGCCTACCCACGCAAGTGATGTACCATTTTTTTGGGAAGACCTGGGGGAACGCTGGGTGGGTGGAAATTTGTTGATCCACGCAGATTCCAGAACTTTCCACCACAGAAATGTGAGAAAAATGTGTTTTTTTGTCAATTTCTTAGCTTTGCAAGGGAATCTGGGTAACAAAACCTGGTGGTAGGCAGTCGAGTCACCCCATCCTGAATTCCCCTGTGTGTCTAGTTTTAAAAAATGTATAGGTTTGCTAGGTTTCCCTAGGTGCTGGCAGAGCTAGGGCTCAAAAACACAAGGTAGTCTCTTTGTCCAAAAAGGGCACGATTTCACTGGGAAACTGAGGTGCGACCACGTTGCGTTTTGCGCTGTTTCATGTCGCAGCCACTATGCCTACCCACGCAAGTGAGGTACCATTTTTTTCGGGAGACCTGGGGGAACGCTGGGTGGGTGGAAATTTGTTGATCCACGCAGATTCCAGAACTTTCCACCACAGAAATGTGAGGAAAATGTGTTTTTTTTGGTCAAATTCTTAGCTTTGCAAGGGATTCTGGGTAACAAAACCTGGTGGTAGGCAGTTGAGTGACCCCATCCTGAATTCCCTTGGGTGTCTAGTTTTCAAAAATGTATAGGTTTGCTAGGTTTCCCTAGGTGCTGGCAGAGCTAGGGCTCAAAAACAAAAGGTAGTCTTTTTGTCCAAAAAGGGCAAGATTTCACTGGGAAATTGAGGTGCGACCACGTTGCGTTTTGCGCTGTTTCATGTCGCAGCCACTATGCCTACCCATGCAAGTGAGGTACCATTTTTTTCGGGAGACCTGGGGGAACGCTGGGTGGGTGGAAATTTGTTGATCCACGCAGATTCCAGAACTTTCCACCACAGAAATGTGAGAAAAATGTGTTTTTTTGTCAATTTCTTAGCTTTGCAAGGGATTCTGGGTAACAAAACCTGGTGGTAGGCAGTCGAGTCACCCCATCCTGAATTCCCCTGGGTGTCTAGTTTTAAAAAATGTATAGGTTTGCTAGGTTTCCCTAGGTGCTGGCAGAGCTAGGGCTCAAAAACAAAAGGTAGTCTCTTTGTCCAAAAAATGCAAGATTTCACTGGGAAATTGAGGTGCGACCACGTTGCGTTTTGCGCTGTTTCATGTCGCAGCCACTATGCCTACCCACGCAAGTGATGTACCATTTTTTTGGGAAGACCTGGGGGAACGCTGGGTGGGTGGAAATTTGTTGATCCACGCAGATTCCAGAACTTTCCACCACAGAAATGTTAGGAAAATGTGTTTTTTTGTCAATTTCTTAGCTTTGCAAGGGATTCTGGGTAACAAAACCTGGTGGTAGGCAGTCGAGTCACCCCATCCTGAATTCCCCTGGGTGTCTAGTTTTAAAAAATGTATAGGTTTGCTAGGTTTCCCTAGGTGCTGGCAGAGCTAGGGCTCAAAAACAAAAGGTAGTCTCTTTGTCCAAAAAGGGCACGATTTCACTGGGAAACTGAGGTGCGACCACGTTGCGTTTTGCGCTGTTTCATGTCGCAGCCACTATGCCTACCCACGCAAGTGAGGTACCATTTTTTTCGGGAGACCTGGGGGAACGCTGGGTGGGTGGAAATTTGTTGATCCACGCAGATTCCAGAACTTTCCACCACAGAAATGTGAGGAAAATGTGTTGTTTTGTCAATTTCTTAGCTTTGCAAGGGATTCTGGGTAACAAAACCTGGTGGTAGGCAGTCGAGTCACCCCATCCTGAATTCCCCTGGGTGTCTAGTGTTAAAAAATTTATAGGTTTGCTAGGTTACCCTAGGTGCTGGCAGAGCTAGGGCTCAAAAACAAAAGGTAGTCTCTTTGTCCAAAAAGGGCAGGATTTCACTGGGAAATTGAGGTGCTACCATGTTGCGTTTTGCGATGTTTCATGTTGCAGCCACTATGCCTACCCACGCAAGTTAGGTACCATTTTTTTGGGAAGACCTGGGGGAACGCTGGGTGGGTGGAAATTTGTTGATCCACGCAGATTCCAGAACTTTCCACCACAGAAATGTGAGAAAAATGTGTTTTTTTGTCAATTTCTTAGCTTTGCAAGGGATTCTGGGTAACAAAACCTGGTGGTAGGCAGTCGAGTCACCCCATCCTGAATTCCCCTGGGTGTCTAGTTTTAAAAAATGTATAGGTTTGGTAGGTTTCCCTAGGTGCTGGCAGAGCTAGGGCTCAAAAACAAAAGGTAGTCTCTTTGTCCAAAAAATGCAAGATTTCACTGGGAAATTGAGGTGCGACCACGTTGCGTTTTGCGCTGTTTCATGTCGCAGCCACTATGCCTACCCACGCAAGTGATGTACCATTTTTTTGGGAAGACCTGGGGGAACGCTGGGTGGGTGGAAATTTGTTGATCCACGCAGATTCCAGAACTTTCCACCACAGAAATGTTAGGAAAATGTGTTTTTTTGTCAATTTCTTAGCTTTGCAAGGGATTCTGGGTAACAAAACCTGGTGGTAGGCAGTCGAGTCACCCCATCCTGAATTCCCCTGGGTGTCTAGTTTTAAAAAATGTATAGGTTTGCTAGGTTTCCCTAGGTGCTGGCAGAGCTAGGGCTCAAAAACAAAAGGTAGTCTCTTTGTCCAAAAAATGCAAGATTTCACTGGGAAATTGAGGTGCGACCACGTTGCGTTTTGCGCTGTTTCATGTCGCAGCCACTATGCCTACCCACGCAAGTGATGTACCATTTTTTTGGGAAGACCTGGGGGAACGCTGGGTGGGTGGAAATTTGTTGATCCACGCAGATTCCAGAACTTTCCACCACAGAAATGTGAGAAAAATGTGTTTTTTTGTCAATTTCTTAGCTTTGCAAGGGAATCTGGGTAACAAAACCTGGTGGTAGGCAGTCGAGTCACCCCATCCTGAATTCCCCTGTGTGTCTAGTTTTAAAAAATGTATAGGTTTGCTAGGTTTCCCTAGGTGCTGGCAGAGCTAGGGCTCAAAAACAAAAGGTAGTCTCTTTGTCCAAAAAGGGCACGATTTCACTGGGAAACTGAGGTGCGACCACGTTGCGTTTTGCGCTGTTTCATGTCGCAGCCACTATGCCTACCCACGCAAGTGAGGTACCATTTTTTTCGGGAGACCTGGGGGAACGCTGGGTGGGTGGAAATTTGTTGATCCACGCAGATTCCAGAACTTTCCACCACAGAAATGTGAGGAAAATGTGTTTTTTTGTCAATTTCTTAGCTTTGCAAGGGATTCTGGGTAACAAAACCTGGTGGTAGGCAGTCGAGTCACCCCATCCTAAATTCCCCTGGGTGTCTAGTTTTCAAAAATGTATAGGTTTGCTAGGTCTCCCTAGGTGCTGGCAGAACTAGGGCTCAAAAACAAAAGGTAGTCTCTTTGTCCAAAAAGGGCAAGATTTCACGGGGAAATTGAGGTGCGACCATGTTGCGTTTTGCGCTGTTTCATGTCGCAGCCACAATGCCTACCGACGCAAGTGAGGTACCATTTTTTCAGGAGACCTGGGGGAACGCTGGGTGGGTGGAAATTTGTTGATCCACGCAGATTCTAGAACTTTCCACCACAGAAATTTGAGGAAAATGTGTATTTTTTGGTCAAATTCTTAGCTTTGCAAGGGATTCTGGGTAACAAAACCTGGTGGTAGGCAGTCGAGTCACCCCATCCTGAATTCCCCTGGGTGTCTAGTGTTAAAAAATTTATAGGTTTGCTAGGTTACCCTAGGTGCTGGCAGAGCTAGGGCTCAAAAACAAAAGGTAGTCTCTTTGTCCAAAAAGGGCAGGATTTCACTGGGAAATTGAGGTGCTACCACGTTGCGTTTTGCGATGTTTCATGTTGCAGCCACTATGCCTACCCACGCAAGTTAGGTACCATTTTTTTGGGAAGACCTGGGGGAACGCTGGGTGGGTGGAAATTTGTTGATCCACGCAGATTCCAGAACTTTCCACCACAGAAATGTGAGAAAAATGTGTTTTTTTGTCAATTTCTTAGCTTTGCAAAGGATTCTGGGTAACAAAACCTGGTGGTAGGCAGTCGAGTCACCCCATCCTGAATTCCCCTGGGTGTCTAGTTTTAAAAAATGTATAGGTTTGCTAGGTTTCCCTAGGTGCTGGCAGAGCTAGGGCTCAAAAACAAAAGGTAGTCTCTTTGTCCAAAAAATGCAAGATTTCACTGGGAAATTGAGGTGCGACCACGTTGCGTTTTGCGCTGTTTCATGTCGCAGCCACTATGCCTACCCACACAAGTGATGTACCATTTTTTGGGGAAGACCTGGGGGAACGCTGGGTGGGTGGAAATTTGTTGATCCACGCAGATTCCAGAACTTTCCACCACAGAAATGTGAGAAAAATGTGTTTTTTTGTCAATTTCTTAGCTTTGCAAGGGATTCTGGGTAACAAAACCTGGTGGTAGGCAGTCGAGTCACCCCATCCTGAATTCCCCTGGGTGTCTAGTTTTAAAAAATGTATAGGTTTGCTAGGTTTCCCTAGGTGCTGGCAGAGCTAGGGCTCAAAAACAAAAGGTAGTCTCTTTGTCCAAAAAGGGCACGATTTCACTGGGAAACTGAGGTGCGACCACGTTGCGTTTTGCGCTGTTTCATGTCGCAGCCACAATGCCTACCCACGCAAGTGAGGTACCATTTTTTTCGGGAGACCTGGGGGAACGCTGGGTGGGTGGAAATTTGTTGATCCACGCAGATTACAGAACTTTCCACCACAGAAATGTGAGGAAAATGTGTTTTTTTGTCAATTTCTTAGCTTTGCAAGGGATTCTGGGTAACAAAACCTGGTGGTAGGCAGTCGAGTCACCCCATCCTGAATTCCCCTGGGTGTCTAGTTTTCAAAAATGTATAGGTTTGCTAGGTTTCCCTAGGTGCTGGCAGAACTAGGGCTCAAAAACAAAAGGTAGTCTCTTTGTCCAAAAAGGGCAAGATTTCACGGGGAAATTGAGGTGCGACCATGTTGCGTTTTGCGCTGTTTCATGTCGCAGCCACAATGCCTACCGACGCAAGTGAGGTACCATTTTTTCAGGAGACCTGGGGGAACGCTGGGTGGGTGGAAATTTGTTGATCCACGCAGATTCTAGAACTTTCCACCACAGAAATTTGAGGAAAATGTGTTTTGTTTGGTCAAATTCTTAGCTTTGCAAGGGATTCTGGGTAACAAAACCTGGTGGTAGGCAGTCGAGTCACCCCATCCTGAATTCCCCTGGGTGTCTAGTTTTCAAAAATGTATAGGTTTGCTAGGTTTCCCCAGGTGCAGGCAGAGCTAGGGCTCAAAAACAAAAGGTATTCTTTTTGTCCAAAAAGGGCAAGATTTCACTGGGAAATTGAGGTGCGACCACGTTCCGTTTTGCGCTGTTTCATGTCGCAGCCACTATGCCTACCCACGCAAGTGAGGTACCATTTTTTTTGGGTAATCTGGGGGAACGCTGGGTGGGTGGAAATGTGTTGATCCACGCAGATTCCAGAACTTTCCACCACAGAAATGTGAGGAAAATTTGTTTTTTTTGTCAAATTCTTAGCTTTGCAAGGGATTATGGGTAACAAAACCTGGTGGTAGGCAGTCGAGGCACCCCATCCTGAATTCCCCTGGGTGTCTAGTTTTCAAAAATGTATAGGTTTGCTAGGTTTCCCTAAGTGCTGGCAGAGCTAGGGCTCTAAAACAAAAGGTAGTCTCTTTGTCCAAAAAGGGCAAAATTTCACTGGGAAATCGAGGTGCGACCACGTTGCGTTTTGCGCTGTTTCATGGCACAGCCACTATGCCTACCCACGCAAGTGAGGTACCATTTTTTTCGAGAGACCTGGGGGAACGCTGGGTGGGTGGAAATTTGTTGATCCACGCAGATTCCAGAACTTTCCACCACGGAAATGTGAGAAAAATGTGTTTTTTTTGTCAAATTCTTAGCTTTGCAAGGGATTCTGGGTAACAAAACCTGGTGGTAGGCAGTCGAGTCACCCCATCCTGAATTCCCCTGGGTGTCTAGTTTTCAAAAATGTATAGGTTTGCTAGGTTTCCCTAGGTGCTGGCAGAGCTAGGGCTCAAAAACAAAAGGTAGTCTCTTTGTCCAAAAAGGGCAAGATTTCACGGGGAAATTGAGGTGCGACCATGTTGCGTTTTGCTCTGTTTCATGTCGCAGCCACAATGCCTACCGACGCAAGTGAGGTACCATTTTTTCAGGAGACCTGGGGGAACGCTGGGTGGGTGGAAATTTGATGATCCACGCAGATTCCAGAACTTTCCACCACAGAAATTTGAGGAAAATGTGTTTTTTTGGGTCAATTTCTTAGTTTTGCAAGGGATTCTGGGTAACAAAACCTGGTGGTAGGCAGTCGAGTCACCCCATCCTGAATTCCCCTGGGTGTCTAGTTTTCAAAAATGTATAGGTTTGCTAGGTTTCCCTAGGTGCTGGCAGAGCTAGGGCTCAAAAACAAAAGGTAGTCTCTTTGTCCAAAAAGGGCAAGATTTCACGGGGAAATTGAGGTGCGACCATGTTGCGTTTTGCTCTGCTTCATGTCGCAGCCACAATGCCTACCGACGCAAGTGAGGTACCATTTTTTCAGGAGACCTGGGGGAACGCTGGGTGGGTGGAAATTTGATGATCCACGCAGATTCCAGAACTTTCCACCACAGAAATTTGAGGAAAATGTGTTTTTTTGGGTCAATTTCTTAGTTTTGCAAGGGATTCTGGGTAACAAAACCTGGTGGTAGGCAGTCGAGTCACCCCATCCTGAATTCCCCTGGGTGTCTAGTTTTAAAAAATGTATAGGTTTGCTAGGTTTCCCTAGGTGCTGGCAGAGCTAGGGCTCAAAAACAAAAGGTAGTCTCTTTGTCCAAAAAGGGCAAGATTTCACTGGGAAATCGAGGTGCGACCACGTTGCGTTTTGCGCTGTTTCATGTCACAGCCACTATGCCTACCCACACAAGTGAGGTACCATTTTTTTCGGGAGACCTGGGAGAACGCTGGGTGGGTGGAAATTTGTTGATCCACGCAGATTCCAGAACTTTTCACCACAGAAATGTGAGGAAAATGTGTTTTGTTTGTCAATTTCTTAGCTTTGCAAGGGATATTGGGTAACAAAACCTGGTGGTAGGCAGTCGAGTCACCCCATCCTGAATTCCTCTGGGTGTCTAGTTTTCAAAAATGTATAGGTTTGCTAGGTTTCCCTAGGTGCTGGCAGAGCTACGGCTCAAAAACTAAAGGTAGTCTCTTTGTCCAAAAAGGGCAAGATTTCACTGGGAAATTGAGGTGCGACCACGTTGCGTTTTGCGCTGTTTCATGTCGCAGCCACTATGCCTACCGACGCAAGTGAGGTACCATTTTTTTCGGGAGACCTGGGGGAACGCTGGGTGGGTGGAAATTTGTTGATCCATGCAGATTACAGAACTTTCCACCACAGAAATGTGAGAAAAATGTGTTTTTGTTGTCAAATTCTTAGCTTTGCAAAGGATTCTGGGTAACAAAACCTGGTGGTAGGCAGTCGAGGCACCCCATCCTGAATTCCCCTGGGTGTCTAGTTTTCAAAAATGTATAGGTTTGCTAGGTTTCCCTAGGTGCTGGCAGAGCTAGGGCTCAAAAACAAAAGGTAGTCTCTTTGTCCAAAAAGGGCAAAATTTCACTGGGAAATCGAGGTGCGACCACGTTGCGTTTTGCGCTGTTTCATGGCACAGCCACTATGCCTACCCACGCAAGTGAGGTACCATTTTTTTCGGGAGACCTGGGGGAACGCTGGGTGGGTGGAAATTTGTTGATCCACGCAGATTCCAGAACTTTCCACCACGGAAATGTGAGAAAAATGTGTTTTTTTTGTCAAATTCTTAGCTTTGCAAGGGATTCTGGGTAACAAAACCTGGTGGTAGGCAGTCGAGTCACCCCATCCTGAATTCCCCTGGGTGTCTAGTTTTCAAAAATGTATAGGTTTGCTAGGTTACCCTAGGTGCTGGCAGAGCTAGGGCTCAAAAACAAAAGGTAGTCTCTTTGTCCAAAAAGGGCAAGATTTCACGGGGAAATTGAGGTGCGACCATGTTGCGTTTTGCTCTGTTTCATGTCGCAGCCACAATGCCTACCGACGCAAGTGAGGTACCATTTTTTCAGGAGACCTGGGGGAACGCTGGGTGGGTGGAAATTTGATGATCCACGCAGATTCCAGAACTTTCCACCACAGAAATGTGAGGAAAATGTGTTTTTTTGGGTCAAATTCTTAGCTTTGCAAGGGATTCTGGGTAACAAAACCTGGTGGTAGGCAGTCGAGTCACCCCATCCTGAATTCCCCTGGGTGTCTAGTTTTCAAAAATGTATAGGTTTGCTAGGTTTCCCTAGGTGCTGGCAGAGCTAGGGCTCAAACACAAAAGGTAGTCTCTTTGTCCAAAAAGGGCAGGATTTCACTGGGAAATTGAGGTGCGACCACGTTGTGTTTTGCGATGTTTCATGTTGCAGCCACTATGCCTACCCATGCTAGTGAGGTACCATTTTTTTCGGGAGACCTGGGGGAACGCTGGGTGGGTGGAAATTTGTTGATCCACGCAGGTTCCAGAACTTTCCACCACAGAAATGTGAGGAAAATGTGTTTTTTTTGGTCAAATTCTTAGCTTTGCAAGGGATTCTGGGTAACAAAACCTGGTGGTAGGCAGTTGAGTGACCCCATCCTGAATTCCCTTGGGTGTCTAGTTTTCAAAAATGTATAGGTTTGCTAGGTTTCCCTAGGTGCTGGCAGAGCTAGGGCTCAAAAACAAAAGGTAGTCTTTTTGTCCAAAAAGGGCAAGATTTCACTGGGAAATTGAGGTGCGACCACGTTGCGTTTTGCGCTGTTTCATGTCGCAGCCACAATGCCTACCCACGCAAGTGATGTACCATTTTTTTGGGAAGACCTGGGGGAACGCTGGGTGGGTGGAAATTTGTTGATCCACGCAGATTCCAGAACTTTCCACCACAGAAATGTGAGAAAAATGTGTTTTTTTGTCAATTTCTTAGCTTTGCAAGGGAATCTGGGTAACAAAACCTGGTGGTAGGCAGTCGAGTCACCCCATCCTGAATTCCCCTGTGTGTCTAGTTTTAAAAAATGTATAGGTTTGCTAGGTTTCCCTAGGTGCTGGCAGAGCTAGGGCTCAAAAACAAAAGGTAGTCTCTTTGTCCAAAAAGGGCACGATTTCACTGGGAAACTGAGGTGCGACCACGTTGCGTTTTGCGCTGTTTCATGTCGCAGCCACTATGCCTACCCACGCAAGTGATGTACCATTTTTTTGGGAAGACCTGGGGGAACGCTGGGTGGGTGGAAATTTGTTGATCCACGCAGATTCCAGAACTTTCCACCACAGAAATGTGAGGAAAATGTGTTTTTTTGTCAATTTCTTAGCTTTGCAAGGGATTCTGGGTAACAAAACCTGGTGGTAGGCAGTCGAGTCACCCCATCCTGAATTCTCCTGGGTGTCTAGTTTTAAAAAATGTATAGGTTTGCTAGGTTTCCCTAGGTGCTGGCAGAGCTAGGGCTCAAAAACAAAAGGTAGTCTCTTTGTCCAAAAAATGCAAGATTTCACTGGGAAATTGAGGTGCGACCACGTTGCGTTTTGCGCTGTTTCATGTCGCAGCCACTATGCCTACCCACGCAAGTGATGTACCATTTTTTTGGGAAGACCTGGGGGAACGCTGGGTGGGTGGAAATTTGTTGATCCACGCAGATTCCAGAACTTTTCACCACAGAAATGTGAGGAAAATGTGTTTTGTTTGTCAATTTCTTAGCTTTGCAAGGGATATTGGGTAACAAAACCTGGTGGTAGGCAGTCGAGTCACCCCATCCTGAATTCCTCTGGGTGTCTAGTTTTCAAAAATGTATAGGTTTGCTAGGTTTCCCTAGGTGCTGGCAGAGCTACGGCTCAAAAACTAAAGGTAGTCTCTTTGTCCAAAAAGGGCAAGATTTCACTGGGAAATTGAGGTGCGACCACGTTGCGTTTTGCGCTGTTTCATGTCGCAGCCACTATGCCTACCGACGCAAGTGAGGTACCATTTTTTTCGGGAGACCTGGGGGAACGCTGGGTGGGTGGAAATTTGTTGATCCATGCAGATTACAGAACTTTCCACCACAGAAATGTGAGAAAAATGTGTTTTTGTTGTCAAATTCTTAGCTTTGCAAAGGATTCTGGGTAACAAAACCTGGTGGTAGGCAGTCGAGGCACCCCATCCTGAATTCCCCTGGGTGTCTAGTTTTCAAAAATGTATAGGTTTGCTAGGTTTCCCTAGGTGCTGGCAGAGCTAGGGCTCAAAAACAAAAGGTAGTCTCTTTGTCCAAAAAGGGCAAAATTTCACTGGGAAATCGAGGTGCGACCACGTTGCGTTTTGCGCTGTTTCATGGCACAGCCACTATGCCTACCCACGCAAGTGAGGTACCATTTTTTTCGGGAGACCTGGGGGAACGCTGGGTGGGTGGAAATTTGTTGATCCACGCAGATTCCAGAACTTTCCACCACGGAAATGTGAGAAAAATGTGTTTTTTTTGTCAAATTCTTAGCTTTGCAAGGGATTCTGGGTAACAAAACCTGGTGGTAGGCAGTCGAGTCACCCCATCCTGAATTCCCCTGGGTGTCTAGTTTTCAAAAATGTATAGGTTTGCTAGGTTACCCTAGGTGCTGGCAGAGCTAGGGCTCAAAAACAAAAGGTAGTCTCTTTGTCCAAAAAGGGCAAGATTTCACGGGGAAATTGAGGTGCGACCATGTTGCGTTTTGCTCTGTTTCATGTCGCAGCCACAATGCCTACCGACGCAAGTGAGGTACCATTTTTTCAGGAGACCTGGGGGAACGCTGGGTGGGTGGAAATTTGATGATCCACGCAGATTCCAGAACTTTCCACCACAGAAATTTGAGGAAAATGTGGTTTTTTTGGTCAATTTCTTAGTTTTGCAAGGGATTCTGGGTAACAAAACCTGGTGGTAGGCAGTCGAGTCACCCCATCCTGAATTCCCCTGGGTGTCTAGTTTTAAAAAATGTATAGGTTTGCTAGGTTTCCCTAGGTGCTGGCAGAGCTAGGGCTCAAAAACAAAAGGTAGTCTCTTTGTCCAAAAAGGGCAAGATTTCACTGGGAAATCGAGGTGCGACCACGTTGCGTTTTGCGCTGTTTCATGTCGCAACCACTATGCCTACCCACGCAAGTGAGGTACCATTTTTTTCGGGAGACCTGGGGGAACGCTGGGTGGGTGGAAATTTGTTGATCCACGCAGATTCCAGAACTTTTCACCACAGAAATGTGAGGAAAATGTGTTTTGTTTGTCAATTTCTTAGCTTTGCAAGGGATATTGGGTAACAAAACCTGGTGGTAGGCAGTCGAGTCACCCCATCCTGAATTCCTCTGGGTGTCTAGTTTTCAAAAATGTATAGGTTTGCTAGGTTTCCCTAGGTGCTGGCAGAGCTACGGCTCAAAAACTAAAGGTAGTCTCTTTGTCCAAAAAGGGCAAGATTTCACTGGGAAATTGAGGTGCGACCACGTTGCGTTTTGCGCTGTTTCATGTCGCAGCCACTATGCCTGCCGACGCAAGTGAGGTACCATTTTTTTCGGGAGACCTGGGGGAACGCTGGGTGGGTGGAAATTTGTTGATCCATGCATATTACAGAACTTTCCACCACAGAAATGTGAGAAAAATGTGTTTTTGTTGTCAAATTCTTAGCTTTGCAAAGGATTCTGGGTAACAAAACCTGGTGGTAGGCAGTCGAGGCACCCCATCCTGAATTCCCCTGGGTGTCTAGTTTTCAAAAATTTATAGGTTTGCTAGGTTTCCCATAGGTGCTGGCAGAGCTAGGGCTCAAAAACAAAAGGTAGTCTCTTTGTCCAAAAAGGGCAAGATTTCACTGGGAAATTGAAGTGCGACCACGTTGCATTTTGCGGTTTCATGTCGCAGCCACTATGCCTACCGACGCAAGTGAGGTACCATTTTTTTCGGGAGACCTGGGGGAACGCTGGGTGGGTGGAAATGTGTTGATCCACGCAGATTCCAGAACTTTCCACCACAGCAATGTGAGGAAAATGTGTTTTTTTTGTCAAATTCTTAGCTTTGCAAGGAATTCTGGGTAACAAAACCTGGTGGTAGGCAGTCGAGTTACTCCATCCTGAATTCCCCTGGGTGTCTAGTTTTAAAAAATGTATAGGTTTGCTAGGTTTCCCTAGGTGCTGGCAGAGCTAGGGCTCAAAAACAAAAGGTAGTCTCTTTGTCCAAAAAGGGCAAGATTTCACTGGGAAATTGAGGTGCGACCACGTTGCGTTTTGCGCTGTTTCATGTCACAGCCACTATGCCTACCCACGCAAGTGAGGTACCATTTTTTTCGGGAAATTTGGGGGAATGGGGGAACGCTGGGTGGGTGGAAATTTGTGGATCCACGCAGATTCCAGAACTTTCCACCACAGAAATGTGAGGAAAATGTGTTTTTTTGGGTCAAATTCTTAGCTTTGCAAGGGATTCTGGGTAACAAAACCTGGTGGTAGGCAGTCGAGTCACCCCATCCTGAATTCCCCTGGGTGTCTAGTTTTCAAAAATGTATAGGTTTGCTAGGTTTCCCTAGGTGCTGGCAGAGCTAGGGCTCAAACACAAAAGGTAGTCTCTTTGTCCAAAAAGGGCAGGATTTCACTGGGAAATTGAGGTGCGACCACGTTGTGTTTTGCGATGTTTCATGTTGCAGCCACTATGCCTACCCATGCTAGTGAGGTACCATTTTTTTCGGGAGACCTGGGGGAACGCTGGGTGGGTGGAAATTTGTTGATCCACGCAGGTTCCAGAACTTTCCACCACAGAAATGTGAGGAAAATGTGTTTTTTTTGGTCAAATTCTTAGCTTTGCAAGGGATTCTGGGTAACAAAACCTGGTGGTAGGCAGTTGAGTGACCCCATCCTGAATTCCCTTGGGTGTCTAGTTTTCAAAAATGTATAGGTTTGCTAGGTTTCCCTAGGTGCTGGCAGAGCTAGGGCTCAAAAACAAAAGGTAGTCTTTTTGTCCAAAAAGGGCAAGATTTCACTGGGAAATTGAGGTGCGACCACGTTGCGTTTTGCGCTGTTTCATGTCGCAGCCACTATGCCTACCCACGCAAGTGATGTACCATTTTTTTGGGAAGACCTGGGGGAACGCTGGGTGGGTGGAAATTTGTTGATCCACGCAGATTCCAGAACTTTCCACCACAGAAATGTGAGAAAAATGTGTTTTTTTGTCAATTTCTTAGCTTTGCAAGGGAATCTGGGTAACAAAACCTGGTGGTAGGCAGTCGAGTCACCCCATCCTGAATTCCCCTGTGTGTCTAGTTTTAAAAAATGTATAGGTTTGCTAGGTTTCCCTAGGTGCTGGCAGAGCTAGGGCTCAAAAACAAAAGGTAGTCTCTTTGTCCAAAAAGGGCACGATTTCACTGGGAAACTGAGGTGCGACCACGTTGCGTTTTGCGCTGTTTCATGTCGCAGCCACTATGCCTACCCACGCAAGTGAGGTACCATTTTTTTCGGGAGACCTGGGGGAACGCTGGGTGGGTGGAAATTTGTTGATCCACGCAGATTCCAGAACTTTCCACCACAGAAATGTGAGGAAAATGTGTTTTTTTGTCAATTTCTTAGCTTTGCAAGGGATTCTGGGTAACAAAACCTGGTGGTAGGCAGTCGAGTCACCCCATCCTGAATTCCCCTGGGTGTCTAGTGTTAAAAAATTTATAGGTTTGCTAGGTTACCCTAGGTGCTGGCAGAGCTAGGGCTCAAAAACAAAAGGTAGTCTCTTTGTCCAAAAAGGGCAGGATTTCACTGGGAAATTGAGGTGCTACCACGTTGCGTTTTGCGATGTTTCATGTTGCAGCCACTATGCCTACCCACGCAAGTTAGGTACCATTTTTTTGGGAAGACCTGGGGGAACGCTGGGTGGGTGGAAATTTGTTGATCCACGCAGATTCCAGAACTTTCCACCACAGAAATGTGAGAAAAATGTGTTTTTTTGTCAATTTCTTAGCTTTGCAAGGGATTCTGGGTAACAAAACCTGGTGGTAGGCAGTCGAGTCACCCCATCCTGAATTCCCCTGGGTGTCTAGTTTTAAAAAATGTATAGGTTTGCTAGGTTTCCCTAGGTGCTGGCAGAGCTAGGGCTCAAAAACAAAAGGTAGTCTCTTTGTCCAAAAAATGCAAGATTTCACTGGGAAATTGAGGTGCGACCACGTTGCGTTTTGCGCTGTTTCATGTCGCAGCCACTATGCCTACCCACGCAAGTGATGTACCATTTTTTTGGGAAGACCTGGGGGAACGCTGGGTGGGTGGAAATTTGTTGATCCACGCAGATTCCAGAACTTTCCACCACAGAAATGTTAGGAAAATGTGTTTTTTGTCAATTTCTTAGCTTTGCAAGGGATTCTGGGTAACAAAACCTGGTGGTAGGCAGTCGAGTCACCCCATCCTGAATTCCCCTGGGTGTCTAGTTTTCAAAAATGTATAGGTTTGCTAGGTTTCCCCAGGTGCAGGCAGAGCTAGGGCTCAAAAACAAAAGGTATTCTTTTTGTCCAAAAAGGGCAAGATTTCACTGGGAAATTGAGGTGCGACCACGTTCCGTTTTGCGCTGTTTCATGTCGCAGCCACTATGCCTACCCACGCAAGTGAGGTACCATTTTTTTTGGGTAATCTGGGGGAACGCTGGGTGGGTGGAAATGTGTTGATCCACGCAGATTCCAGAACTTTCCACCACAGAAATGTGAGGAAAATTTGTTTTTTTTGTCAAATTCTTAGCTTTGCAAGGGATTCTGGGTAACAAAACCTGGTGGTAGGCAGTCGAGGCACCCCATCCTGAATTCCCCTGGGTGTCTAGTTTTCAAAAATGTATAGGTTTGCTAGGTTTCCCTAAGTGCTGGCAGAGCTAGGGCTAAAAAACAAAAGGTAGTCTCTTTGTCCAAAAAGGGCAAAATTTCACTGGGAAATCGAGGTGCGACCACGTTGCGTTTTGCGCTGTTTCATGGCACAGCCACTATGCCTACCCACGCAAGTGAGGTACCATTTTTTTCGGGAGACCTGGGGGAACGCTGGGTGGGTGGAAATTTGTTGATCCACGCAGATTCCAGAACTTTCCACCACGGAAATGTGAGAAAAATGTGTTTTTTTTGTCAAATTCTTAGCTTTGCAAGGGATTCTGGGTAACAAAACCTGGTGGTAGGCAGTCGAGTCACCCCATCCTGAATTCCCCTGGGTGTCTAGTTTTCAAAAATGTATAGGTTTGCTAGGTTTCCCTAGGTGCTGGCAGAGCTAGGGCTCAAAAACAAAAGGTAGTCTCTTTGTCCAAAAAGGGCAAGATTTCACGGGGAAATTGAGGTGCGACCATGTTGCGTTTTGCTCTGTTTCATGTCGCAGCCACAATGCCTACCGACGCAAGTGAGGTACCATTTTTTCAGGAGACCTGGGGGAACGCTGGGTGGGTGGAAATTTGATGATCCACGCAGATTCCAGAACTTTCCACCACAGAAATTTGAGGAAAATGTGTTTTTTTGGGTCAATTTCTTAGTTTTGCAAGGGATTCTGGGTAACAAAACCTGGTGGTAGGCAGTCGAGTCACCCCATCCTGAATTCCCCTGGGTGTCTAGTTTTCAAAAATGTATAGGTTTGCTAGGTTTCCCTAGGTGCTGGCAGAGCTAGGGCTCAAAAACAAAAGGTAGTCTCTTTGTCCAAAAAGGGCAAGATTTCACGGGGAAATTGAGGTGCGACCATGTTGCGTTTTGCTCTGTTTCATGTCGCAGCCACAATGCCTACCGACGCAAGTGAGGTACCATTTTTTCAGGAGACCTGGGGGAACGCTGGGTGGGTGGAAATTTGATGATCCACGCAGATTCCAGAACTTTCCACCACAGAAATTTGAGGAAAATGTGTTTTTTTGGGTCAATTTCTTAGTTTTGCAAGGGATTCTGGGTAACAAAACCTGGTGGTAGGCAGTCGAGTCACCCCATCCTGAATTCCCCTGGGTGTCTAGTTTTAAAAAATGTATAGGTTTGCTAGGTTTCCCTAGGTGCTGGCAGAGCTAGGGCTCAAAAACAAAAGGTAGTCTCTTTGTCCAAAAAGGGCAAGATTTCACTGGGAAATCGAGGTGCGACCACGTTGCGTTTTGCGCTGTTTCATGTCGCAGCCACTATGCCTACCCACACAAGTGAGGTACCATTTTTTTCGGGAGACCTGGGAGAACGCTGGGTGGGTGGAAATTTGTTGATCCACGCAGATTCCAGAACTTTTCACCACAGAAATGTGAGGAAAATGTGTTTTGTTTGTCAATTTCTTAGCTTTGCAAGGGATATTGGGTAACAAAACCTGGTGGTAGGCAGTCGAGTCACCCCATCCTGAATTCCTCTGGGTGTCTAGTTTTCAAAAATGTATAGGTTTGCTAGGTTTCCCTAGGTGCTGGCAGAGCTACGGCTCAAAAACTAAAGGTAGTCTCTTTGTCCAAAAAGGGCAAGATTTCACTGGGAAATTGAGGTGCGACCACGTTGCGTTTTGCGCTGTTTCATGTCGCAGCCACTATGCCTACCGACGCAAGTGAGGTACCATTTTTTTCGGGAGACCTGGGGGAACGCTGGGTGGGTGGAAATTTGTTGATCCATGCAGATTACAGAACTTTCCACCACGGAAATGTGAGAAAAATGTGTTTTTTTTGTCAAATTCTTAGCTTTGCAAGGGATTCTGGGTAACAAAACCTGGTGGTAGGCAGTCGAGTCACCCCATCCTGAATTCACCTGGGTGTCTAGTTTTCAAAAATGTATAGGTTTGCTAGGTTTCCCTAGGTGCTGGCAGAGCTACGGCTCAAAAACTAAAGGTAGTCTCTTTGTCCAAAAAGGGCAAGATTTCACTGGGAAATTGAGGTGCGACCACGTTGCGTTTTGCGCTGTTTCATGTCGCAGCCACTATGCCTACCGACGCAAGTGAGGTACCATTTTTTTCGGGAGACCTGGGGGAACGCTGGGTGGGTGGAAATTTGTTGATCCATGCAGATTACAGAACTTTCCACCACAGAAATGTGAGAAAAATGTGTTTTTGTTGTCAAATTCTTAGCTTTGCAAAGGATTCTGGGTAACAAAACCTGGTGGTAGGCAATCGAGGCACCCCATCCTGAATTCCCCTGGGTGTCTAGTGTTCAAAAATGTATAGGTTTGCTAGGTTTCCCTAGGTGCTGGCAGAGCTAGGGCTCAAAAACAAAAGGTAGTCTCTTTGTCCAAAAAGGGCAAAATTTCACTGGGAAATCGAGGTGCGACCACGTTGCGTTTTGCGCTGTTTCATGGCACAGCCACTATGCCTACCCACGCAAGTGAGGTACCATTTTTTTCGGGAGACCTGGGGGAACGCTGGGTGGGTGGAAATTTGTTGATCCACGCAGATTCCAGAACTTTCCACCACGGAAATGTGAGAAAAATGTGTTTTTTTTGTCAAATTCTTAGCTTTGCAAGGGATTCTGGGTAACAAAACCTGGTGGTAGGCAGTCGAGTCACCCCATCCTGAATTCCCCTGGGTGTCTAGTTTTCAAAAATGTATAGGTTTGGTAGGTTTCCCTAGGTGCTGGCAGAGCTAGGGCTCAAAAACAAAAGGTAGTCTCTTTGTCCAAAAAGGGCAAGATTTCACGGGGAAATTGAGGTGCGACCATGTTGCGTTTTGCTCTGTTTCATGTCGCAGCCACAATGCCTACCGACGCATGTGAGGTACCATTTTTTCAGGAGACCTGGGGGAACGCTGGGTGGGTGGAAATTTGATGATCCACGCAGATTCCAGAACTTTCCACCACAGAAATTTGAGGAAAATGTGTTTTTTTTGGTCAATTTCTTAGTTTTGCAAGGGATTCTGGGTAACAAAACCTGGTGGTAGGCAGTCGAGTCACCCCATCCTGAATTCCCCTGGGTGTCTAGTTTTAAAAAATGTATAGGTTTGCTAGGTTTCCCTAGGTGCTGGCAGAGCTAGGGCTCAAAAACAAAAGGTAGTCTCTTTGTCCAAAAAGGGCAAGATTTCACTGGGAAATCGAGGTGCGACCACGTTGCGTTTTGCGCTGTTTCATGTCGCAGCCACTATGCCTACCCACGCAAGTGAGGTACCATTTTTTTCGGGAGACCTGGGGGAACGCTGGGTGGGTGGAAATTTGTTGATCCACGCAGATTCCAGAACTTTTCACCACAGAAATGTGAGGAAAATGTGTTTTGTTTGTCAATTTCTTAGCTTTGCAAGGGATATTGGGTAACAAAACCTGGTGGTAGGCAGTCGAGTCACCCCATCCTGAATTCCGCTGGGTGTCTAGTTTTCAAAAATGTATAGGTTTGCTAGGTTTCCCTAGGTGCTGGCAGAGCTACGGCTCAAAAACTAAAGGTAGTCTCTTTGTCCAAAAAGGGCAAGATTTCACTGGGAAATTGAGGTGCGACCACGTTGCGTTTTGCGCTGTTTCATGTCGCAGCCACTATGCCTACCGACGCAAGTGAGGTACCATTTTTTTCGGGAGACCTGGGGGAACGCTGGGTGGGTGGAAATTTGTTGATCCATGCAGATTACAGAACTTTCCACCACAGAAATGTGAGAAAAATGTGTTTTTGTTGTCAAATTCTTAGCTTTGCAAAGGATTCTGGGTAACAAAACCTGGTGGTAGGCAATCGAGGCACCCCATCCTGAATTCCCCTGGGTGTCTAGTGTTCAAAAATGTATAGGTTTGCTAGGTTTCCCTAGGTGCTGGCAGAGCTAGGGCTCAAAAACAAAAGGTAGTCTCTTTGTCCAAAAAGGGCAAAATTTCACTGGGAAATCGAGGTGCGACCACGTTGCGTTTTGCGCTGTTTCATGGCACAGCCACTATGCCTACCCACGCAAGTGAGGTACCATTTTTTTCGGGAGACCTGGGGGAACGCTGGGTGGGTGGAAATTTGTTGATCCACGCAGATTCCAGAACTTTCCACCACGGAAATGTGAGAAAAATGTGTTTTTTTTGTCAAATTCTTAGCTTTGCAAGGGATTCTGGGTAACAAAACCTGGTGGTAGGCAGTCGAGTCACCCCATCCTGAATTCCCCTGGGTGTCTAGTTTTCAAAAATGTATAGGTTTGCTAGGTTTCCCTAGGTGCTGGCAGAGCTAGGGCTCAAAAACAAAAGGTAGTCTCTTTGTCCAAAAAGGGCAAGATTTCACGGGGAAATTGAGGTGCGACCATGTTGCGTTTTGCTCTGTTTCATGTCGCAGCCACAATGCCTACCGACGCATGTGAGGTACCATTTTTTCAGGAGACCTGGGGGAACGCTGGGTGGGTGGAAATTTGATGATCCACGCAGATTCCAGAACTTTCCACCACAGAAATTTGAGGAAAATGTGTTTTTTTTGGTCAATTTCTTAGTTTTGCAAGGGATTCTGGGTAACAAAACCTGGTGGTAGGCAGTCGAGTCACCCCATCCTGAATTCCCCTGGGTGTCTAGTTTTAAAAAATGTATAGGTTTGCTAGGTTTCCCTAGGTGCTGGCAGAGCTAGGGCTCAAAAACAAAAGGTAGTCTCTTTGTCCAAAAAGGGCAAGATTTCACTGGGAAATCGAGGTGCGACCACGTTGCGTTTTGCGCTATTTCATGTCGCAGCCACTATGCCTACCCACGCAAGTGAGGTACCATTTTTTTCGGGAGACCTGGGGGAACGCTGGGTGGGTGGAAATTTGTTGATCCACGCAGATTCCAGAACTTTTCACCACAGAAATGTGAGGAAAATGTGTTTTGTTTGTCAATTTCTTAGCTTTGCAAGGGATATTGGGTAACAAAACCTGGTGGTAGGCAGTCGAGTCACCCCATCCTGAATTCCTCTGGGTGTCTAGTTTTCAAAAATGTATAGGTTTGCTAGGTTTCCCTAGGTGCTGGCAGAGCTACGGCTCAAAAACTAAAGGTAGTCTCTTTGTCCAAAAAGGGCAAGATTTCACTGGGAAATTGAGGTGCGACCACGTTGCGTTTTGCGCTGTTTCATGTCGCAGCCACTATGCCTGCCGACGCAAGTGAGGTACCATTTTTTTCGGGAGACCTGGGGGAACGCTGGGTGGGTGGAAATTTGTTGATCCATGCATATTACAGAACTTTCCACCACAGAAATGTGAGAAAAATGTGTTTTTGTTGTCAAATTCTTAGCTTTGCAAAGGATTCTGGGTAACAAAACCTGGTGGTAGGCAGTCGAGGCACCCCATCCTGAATTCCCCTGGGTGTCTAGTTTTCAAAAATTTATAGGTTTGCTAGGTTTCCCATAGGTGCTGGCAGAGCTAGGGCTCAAAAACAAAAGGTAGTCTCTTTGTCCAAAAAGGGCAAGATTTCACTGGGAAATTGAAGTGCGACCACGTTGCATTTTGCGGTTTCATGTCGCAGCCACTATGCCTACCGACGCAAGTGAGGTACCATTTTTTTCGGGAGACCTGGGGGAACGCTGGGTGGGTGGAAATGTGTTGATCCACGCAGATTCCAGAACTTTCCACCACAGAAATGTGAGGAAAATTTGTTTTTTTTGTCAAATTCTTAGCTTTGCAAGGGATTCTGGGTAACAAAACCTGGTGGTAGGCAGTCGAGGCACCCCATCCTGAATTCCCCTGGGTGTCTAGTTTTCAAAAATGTATAGGTTTGCTAGGTTTCCCTAAGTGCTGGCAGAGCTAGGGCTAAAAAACAAAAGGTAGTCTCTTTGTCCAAAAAGGGCAAAATTTCACTGGGAAATCGAGGTGCGACCACGTTGCGTTTTGCGCTGTTTCATGGCACAGCCACTATGCCTACCCACGCAAGTGAGGTACCATTTTTTTCGGGAGACCTGGGGGAACGCTGGGTGGGTGGAAATTTGTTGATCCACGCAGATTCCAGAACTTTCCACCACGGAAATGTGAGAAAAATGTGTTTTTTTTGTCAAATTCTTAGCTTTGCAAGGGATTCTGGGTAACAAAACCTGGTGGTAGGCAGTCGAGTCACCCCATCCTGAATTCCCCTGGGTGTCTAGTTTTCAAAAATGTATAGGTTTGCTAGGTTTCCCTAGGTGCTGGCAGAGCTAGGGCTCAAAAACAAAAGGTAGTCTCTTTGTCCAAAAAGGGCAAGATTTCACGGGGAAATTGAGGTGCGACCATGTTGCGTTTTGCTCTGTTTCATGTCGCAGCCACAATGCCTACCGACGCAAGTGAGGTACCATTTTTTCAGGAGACCTGGGGGAACGCTGGGTGGGTGGAAATTTGATGATCCACGCAGATTCCAGAACTTTCCACCACAGAAATTTGAGGAAAATGTGTTTTTTTGGGTCAATTTCTTAGTTTTGCAAGGGATTCTGGGTAACAAAACCTGGTGGTAGGCAGTCGAGTCACCCCATCCTGAATTCCCCTGGGTGTCTAGTTTTCAAAAATGTATAGGTTTGCTAGGTTTCCCTAGGTGCTGGCAGAGCTAGGGCTCAAAAACAAAAGGTAGTCTCTTTGTCCAAAAAGGGCAAGATTTCACGGGGAAATTGAGGTGCGACCATGTTGCGTTTTGCTCTGTTTCATGTCGCAGCCACAATGCCTACCGACGCAAGTGAGGTACCATTTTTTCAGGAGACCTGGGGGAACGCTGGGTGGGTGGAAATTTGATGATCCACGCAGATTCCAGAACTTTCCACCACAGAAATTTGAGGAAAATGTGTTTTTTTGGGTCAATTTCTTAGTTTTGCAAGGGATTCTGGGTAACAAAACCTGGTGGTAGGCAGTCGAGTCACCCCATCCTGAATTCCCCTGGGTGTCTAGTTTTAAAAAATGTATAGGTTTGCTAGGTTTCCCTAGGTGCTGGCAGAGCTAGGGCTCAAAAACAAAAGGTAGTCTCTTTGTCCAAAAAGGGCAAGATTTCACTGGGAAATCGAGGTGCGACCACGTTGCGTTTTGCGCTGTTTCATGTCGCAGCCACTATGCCTACCCACACAAGTGAGGTACCATTTTTTTCGGGAGACCTGGGAGAACGCTGGGTGGGTGGAAATTTGTTGATCCACGCAGATTCCAGAACTTTTCACCACAGAAATGTGAGGAAAATGTGTTTTGTTTGTCAATTTCTTAGCTTTGCAAGGGATATTGGGTAACAAAACCTGGTGGTAGGCAGTCGAGTCACCCCATCCTGAATTCCTCTGGGTGTCTAGTTTTCAAAAATGTATAGGTTTGCTAGGTTTCCCTAGGTGCTGGCAGAGCTACGGCTCAAAAACTAAAGGTAGTCTCTTTGTCCAAAAAGGGCAAGATTTCACTGGGAAATTGAGGTGCGACCACGTTGCGTTTTGCGCTGTTTCATGTCGCAGCCACTATGCCTACCGACGCAAGTGAGGTACCATTTTTTTCGGGAGACCTGGGGGAACGCTGGGTGGGTGGAAATTTGTTGATCCATGCAGATTACAGAACTTTCCACCACGGAAATGTGAGAAAAATGTGTTTTTTTTGTCAAATTCTTAGCTTTGCAAGGGATTCTGGGTAACAAAACCTGGTGGTAGGCAGTCGAGTCACCCCATCCTGAATTCACCTGGGTGTCTAGTTTTCAAAAATGTATAGGTTTGCTAGGTTTCCCTAGGTGCTGGCAGAGCTACGGCTCAAAAACTAAAGGTAGTCTCTTTGTCCAAAAAGGGCAAGATTTCACTGGGAAATTGAGGTGCGACCACGTTGCGTTTTGCGCTGTTTCATGTCGCAGCCACTATGCCTACCGACGCAAGTGAGGTACCATTTTTTTCGGGAGACCTGGGGGAACGCTGGGTGGGTGGAAATTTGTTGATCCATGCAGATTACAGAACTTTCCACCACAGAAATGTGAGAAAAATGTGTTTTTGTTGTCAAATTCTTAGCTTTGCAAAGGATTCTGGGTAACAAAACCTGGTGGTAGGCAATCGAGGCACCCCATCCTGAATTCCCCTGGGTGTCTAGTGTTCAAAAATGTATAGGTTTGCTAGGTTTCCCTAGGTGCTGGCAGAGCTAGGGCTCAAAAACAAAAGGTAGTCTCTTTGTCCAAAAAGGGCAAAATTTCACTGGGAAATCGAGGTGCGACCACGTTGCGTTTTGCGCTGTTTCATGGCACAGCCACTATGCCTACCCACGCAAGTGAGGTACCATTTTTTTCGGGAGACCTGGGGGAACGCTGGGTGGGTGGAAATTTGTTGATCCACGCAGATTCCAGAACTTTCCACCACGGAAATGTGAGAAAAATGTGTTTTTTTTGTCAAATTCTTAGCTTTGCAAGGGATTCTGGGTAACAAAACCTGGTGGTAGGCAGTCGAGTCACCCCATCCTGAATTCCCCTGGGTGTCTAGTTTTCAAAAATGTATAGGTTTGCTAGGTTTCCCTAGGTGCTGGCAGAGCTAGGGCTCAAAAACAAAAGGTAGTCTCTTTGTCCAAAAAGGGCAAGATTTCACGGGGAAATTGAGGTGCGACCATGTTGCGTTTTGCTCTGTTTCATGTCGCAGCCACAATGCCTACCGACGCATGTGAGGTACCATTTTTTCAGGAGACCTGGGGGAACGCTGGGTGGGTGGAAATTTGATGATCCACGCAGATTCCAGAACTTTCCACCACAGAAATTTGAGGAAAATGTGTTTTTTTTGGTCAATTTCTTAGTTTTGCAAGGGATTCTGGGTAACAAAACCTGGTGGTAGGCAGTCGAGTCACCCCATCCTGAATTCCCCTGGGTGTCTAGTTTTAAAAAATGTATAGGTTTGCTAGGTTTCCCTAGGTGCTGGCAGAGCTAGGGCTCAAAAACAAAAGGTAGTCTCTTTGTCCAAAAAGGGCAAGATTTCACTGGGAAATCGAGGTGCGACCACGTTGCGTTTTGCGCTGTTTCATGTCGCAGCCACTATGCCTACCCACGCAAGTGAGGTACCATTTTTTTCGGGAGACCTGGGGGAACGCTGGGTGGGTGGAAATTTGTTGATCCACGCAGATTCCAGAACTTTTCACCACAGAAATGTGAGGAAAATGTGTTTTGTTTGTCAATTTCTTAGCTTTGCAAGGGATATTGGGTAACAAAACCTGGTGGTAGGCAGTCGAGTCACCCCATCCTGAATTCCGCTGGGTGTCTAGTTTTCAAAAATGTATAGGTTTGCTAGGTTTCCCTAGGTGCTGGCAGAGCTACGGCTCAAAAACTAAAGGTAGTCTCTTTGTCCAAAAAGGGCAAGATTTCACTGGGAAATTGAGGTGCGACCACGTTGCGTTTTGCGCTGTTTCATGTCGCAGCCACTATGCCTACCGACGCAAGTGAGGTACCATTTTTTTCGGGAGACCTGGGGGAACGCTGGGTGGGTGGAAATTTGTTGATCCATGCAGATTACAGAACTTTCCACCACAGAAATGTGAGAAAAATGTGTTTTTGTTGTCAAATTCTTAGCTTTGCAAAGGATTCTGGGTAACAAAACCTGGTGGTAGGCAATCGAGGCACCCCATCCTGAATTCCCCTGGGTGTCTAGTGTTCAAAAATGTATAGGTTTGCTAGGTTTCCCTAGGTGCTGGCAGAGCTAGGGCTCAAAAACAAAAGGTAGTCTCTTTGTCCAAAAAGGGCAAAATTTCACTGGGAAATCGAGGTGCGACCACGTTGCGTTTTGCGCTGTTTCATGGCACAGCCACTATGCCTACCCACGCAAGTGAGGTACCATTTTTTTCGGGAGACCTGGGGGAACGCTGGGTGGGTGGAAATTTGTTGATCCACGCAGATTCCAGAACTTTCCACCACGGAAATGTGAGAAAAATGTGTTTTTTTTGTCAAATTCTTAGCTTTGCAAGGGATTCTGGGTAACAAAACCTGGTGGTAGGCAGTCGAGTCACCCCATCCTGAATTCCCCTGGGTGTCTAGTTTTCAAAAATGTATAGGTTTGCTAGGTTTCCCTAGGTGCTGGCAGAGCTAGGGCTCAAAAACAAAAGGTAGTCTCTTTGTCCAAAAAGGGCAAGATTTCACGGGGAAATTGAGGTGCGACCATGTTGCGTTTTGCTCTGTTTCATGTCGCAGCCACAATGCCTACCGACGCATGTGAGGTACCATTTTTTCAGGAGACCTGGGGGAACGCTGGGTGGGTGGAAATTTGATGATCCACGCAGATTCCAGAACTTTCCACCACAGAAATTTGAGGAAAATGTGTTTTTTTTGGTCAATTTCTTAGTTTTGCAAGGGATTCTGGGTAACAAAACCTGGTGGTAGGCAGTCGAGTCACCCCATCCTGAATTCCCCTGGGTGTCTAGTTTTAAAAAATGTATAGGTTTGCTAGGTTTCCCTAGGTGCTGGCAGAGCTAGGGCTCAAAAACAAAAGGTAGTCTCTTTGTCCAAAAAGGGCAAGATTTCACTGGGAAATCGAGGTGCGACCACGTTGCGTTTTGCGCTGTTTCATGTCGCAGCCACTATGCCTACCCACGCAAGTGAGGTACCATTTTTTTCGGGAGACCTGGGGGAACGCTGGGTGGGTGGAAATTTGTTGATCCACGCAGATTCCAGAACTTTTCACCACAGAAATGTGAGGAAAATGTGTTTTGTTTGTCAATTTCTTAGCTTTGCAAGGGATATTGGGTAACAAAACCTGGTGGTAGGCAGTCGAGTCACCCCATCCTGAATTCCTCTGGGTGTCTAGTTTTCAAAAATGTATAGGTTTGCTAGGTTTCCCTAGGTGCTGGCAGAGCTAGGGCTCAAAAACAAAAGGTAGTCTCTTTGTCCAAAAAGGGCAAGATTTCACTGGGAAATTGAAGTGCGACCACGTTGCATTTTGCGGTTTCATGTCGCAGCCACTATGCCTACCGACGCAAGTGAGGTACCATTTTTTTCGGGAGACCTGGGGGAACGCTGGGTGGGTGGAAATGTGTTGATCCACGCAGATTCCAGAACTTTCCACCACAGCAATGTGAGGAAAATGTGTTTTTTTTGTCAAATTCTTAGCTTTGCAAGGAATTCTGGGTAACAAAACCTGGTGGTAGGCAGTCGAGTTACTCCATCCTGTATTCCCCTGGGTGTCTAGTTTTAAAAAATATATAGGTTTGCTAGGTTTCCCTAGGTGCTGGCAGAGCTAGGGCTCAAAAACAAAAGGTAGTCTCTTTGTCCAAAAAGGGCAAGATTTCACTGGGAAATTGAGGTGCGACCACGTTGCGTTTTGCGCTGTTTCATGTCACAGCCACTATGCCTACCCACGCAAGTGAGGTACCATTTTTTTCGGGAAATTTGGGGGAATGGGGGAACGCTGGGTGGGTGGAAATTTGTGGATCCACGCAGATTCCAGAACATTCCACCACAGAAATGTGAGGAAAATGTGTTTTTTTGGGTCAAATTCTTAGCTTTGCAAGGGATTCTGGGTAACAAAACCTGGTGGTAGGCAGTCGAGTCACCCCATCCTGAATTCCCCTGGGTGTCTAGTTTTCAAAAATGTATAGGTTTGCTAGGTTTCCCTAGGTGCTGGCAGAGCTAGGGCTCAAACACAAAAGGTAGTCTCTTTGTCCAAAAAGGGCAGGATTTCACTGGGAAATTGAGGTGCGACCACGTTGTGTTTTGCGATGTTTCATGTTGCAGCCACTATGCCTACCCATGCTAGTGAGGTACCATTTTTTTCGGGAGACCTGGGGGAACGCTGGGTGGGTGGAAATTTGTTGATCCACGCAGGTTCCAGAACTTTCCACCACAGAAATGTGAGGAAAATGTGTTTTTTTTGGTCAAATTCTTAGCTTTGCAAGGGATTCTGGGTAACAAAACCTGGTGGTAGGCAGTTGAGTGACCCCATCCTGAATTCCCTTGGTTGTCTAGTTTTCAAAAATGTATAGGTTTGCTAGGTTTCCCTAGGTGCTGGCAGAGCTAGGGCTCAAAAACAAAAGGTAGTCTTTTTGTCCAAAAAGGGCAAGATTTCACTGGGAAATTGAGGTGCGACCACGTTGCGTTTTGCGCTGTTTCATGTCGCAGCCACTATGCCTACCCACGCAAGTGATGTACCATTTTTTTGGGAAGACCTGGGGGAACGCTGGGTGGGTGGAAATTTGTTGATCCACGCAGATTCCAGAACTTTCCACCACAGAAATGTGAGAAAAATATGTTTTTTTGTCAATTTCTTAGCTTTGCAAGGGAATCTGGGTAACAAAACCTGGTGGTAGGCAGTCGAGTCACCCCATCCTGAATTCCCCTGTGTGTCTAGTTTTAAAAAATGTATAGGTTTGCTAGGTTTCCCTAGGTGCTGGCAGAGCTAGGGCTCAAAAACAAAAGGTAGTCTCTTTGTCCAAAAAGGGCACGATTTCACTGGGAAACTGAGGTGCGACCACGTTGCGTTTTGCGCTGTTTCATGTCGCAGCCACTATGCCTACCCACGCAAGTGAGGTACCATTTTTTTCGGGAGACCTGGGGGAACGCTGGGTGGGTGGAAATTTGTTGATCCACGCAGATTCCAGAACTTTCCACCACAGAAATGTGAGGAAAATGTGTTTTTTTGTCAATTTCTTAGCTTTGCAAGGGATTCTGGGTAACAAAACCTGGTGGTAGGCAGTCGAGTCACCCCATCCTGAATTCCCCTGGGTGTCTAGTGTTAAAAAATGTATAGGTTTGCTAGGTTACCCTAGGTGCTGGCAGAGCTAGGGCTCAAAAACAAAAGGTAGTCTCTTTGTCCAAAAAGGGCAGGATTTCACTGGGAAATTGAGGTGCTACCACGTTGCGTTTTGCGATGTTTCATGTTGCAGCCACTATGCCTACCCACGCAAGTTAGGTACCATTTTTTTGGGAAGACCTGGGGGAACGCTGGGTGGGTGGAAATTTGTTGATCCACGCAGATTCCAGAACTTTCCACCACAGAAATGTGAGAAAAATGTGTTTTTTTGTCAATTTCTTAGCTTTGCAAGGGATTCTGGGTAACAAAACCTGGTGGTAGGCAGTCGAGTCACCCCATCCTGAATTCCCCTGGGTGTCTAGTTTTAAAAAATGTATAGGTTTGCTAGGTTTCCCTAGGTGCTGGCAGAGCTAGGGCTCAAAAACAAAAGGTAGTCTCTTTGTCCAAAAAATGCAAGATTTCACTGGGAAATTGAGGTGCGACCACGTTGCGTTTTGCGCTGTTTCATGTCGCAGCCACTATGCCTACCCACGCAAGTGATGTACCATTTTTTTGGGAAGACCTGGGGGAACGCTGGGTGGGTGGAAATTTGTTGATCCACGCAGATTCCAGAACTTTCCACCACAGAAATGTTAGGAAAATGTGTTTTTTGTCAATTTCTTAGCTTTGCAAGGGATTCTGGGTAACAAAACCTGGTGGTAGGCAGTCGAGTCACCCCATCCTGAATTCCCCTGGGTGTCTAGTTTTAAAAAATGTATAGGTTTGCTAGGTTTCCCTAGGTGCTGGCAGAGCTAGGGCTCAAAAACAAAAGGTAGTCTCTTTGTCCAAAAAATGCAAGATTTCACTGGGAAATTGAGGTGCGACCACGTTGCGTTTTGCGCTGTTTCATGTCGCAGCCACTATGCCTACCCACGCAAGTGATGTACCATTTTTTTGGGAAGACCTGGGGGAACGCTGGGTGGGTGGAAATTTGTTGATCCACGCAGATTCCAGAACTTTCCACCACAGAAATGTGAGAAAAATGTGTTTTTTTGTCAATTTCTTAGCTTTGCAAGGGAATCTGGGTAACAAAACCTGGTGGTAGGCAGTCGAGTCACCCCATCCTGAATTCCCCTGTGTGTCTAGTTTTAAAAAATGTATAGGTTTGCTAGGTTTCCCTAGGTGCTGGCAGAGCTAGGGCTCAAAAACAAAAGGTAGTCTCTTTGTCCAAAAAGGGCACGATTTCACTGGGAAACTGAGGTGCGACCACGTTGCGTTTTGCGCTGTTTCATGTCGCAGCCACTATGCCTACCCACGCAAGTGAGGTACCATTTTTTTCGGGAGACCTGGGGGAACGCTGGGTGGGTGGAAATTTGTTGATCCACGCAGATTCCAGAACTTTCCACCACAGAAATGTGAGGAAAATGTGTTTTTTTGTCAATTTCTTAGCTTTGCAAGGGATTCTGGGTAACAAAACCTGGTGGTAGGCAGTCGAGTCACCCCATCCTGAATTCCCCTGGGTGTCTAGTTTTTAAAAATGTATAGGTTTGCTAGGTCTCCCTAGGTGCTGGCAGAACTAGGGCTCAAAAACAAAAGGTAGTCTCTTTGTCCAAAAAGGGCAAGATTTCACGGGGAAATTGAGGTGCGACCATGTTGCGTTTTGCGCTGTTTCATGTCGCAGCCACAATGCCTACCGACGCAAGTGAGGTACCATTTTTTCAGGAGACCTGGGGGAACGCTGGGTGGGTGGAAATTTGTTGATCCACGCAGATTCTAGAACTTTCCACCA
Organism: Lissotriton helveticus; assembly: GCF_964261635.1. Taxonomy (NCBI): domain Eukaryota; kingdom Metazoa; phylum Chordata; class Amphibia; order Caudata; family Salamandridae; genus Lissotriton; species Lissotriton helveticus. Next base: position 413,314,743 of record NC_136063.1, on the reverse strand, counting down.
CAGAAATTTGAGGAAAATGTGTATTTTTTGGTCAAATTCTTAGCTTTGCAAGGGATTCTGGGTAACAAAACCTGGTGGTAGGCAGTCGAGTCACCCCATCCTGAATTCCCCTGGGTGTCTAGTGTTAAAAAATTTATAGGTTTGCTAGGTTACCCTAGGTGCTGGCAGAGCTAGGGCTCAAAAACAAAAGGTAGTCTCTTTGTCCAAAAAGGGCAGGATTTCACTGGGAAATTGAGGTGCTACTACGTTGCGTTTTGCGCTGTTTCATGTCGCAGCCACTATGCCTACCCACACAAGTGAGGTACCATTTTTTTCGGGAGACCTGGGAGAACGCTGGGTGGGTGGAAATTTGTTGATCCACGCAGATTCCAGAACTTTTCACCACAGAAATGTGAGGAAAATGTGTTTTGTTTGTCAATTTCTTAGCTTTGCAAGGGATATTGGGTAACAAAACCTGGTGGTAGGCAGTCGAGTCACCCCATCCTGAATTCCTCTGGGTGTCTAGTTTTCAAAAATGTATAGGTTTGCTAGGTTTCCCTAGGTGCTGGCAGAGCTACGGCTCAAAAACTAAAGGTAGTCTCTTTGTCCAAAAAGGGCAAGATTTCACTGGGAAATTGAGGTGCGACCACGTTGCGTTTTGCGCTGTTTCATGTCGCAGCCACTATGCCTACCGACGCAAGTGAGGTACCATTTTTTTCGGGAGACCTGGGGGAACGCTGGGTGGGTGGAAATTTGTTGATCCATGCAGATTACAGAACTTTCCACCACGGAAATGTGAGAAAAATGTGTTTTTTTTGTCAAATTCTTAGCTTTGCAAGGGATTCTGGGTAACAAAACCTGGTGGTAGGCAGTCGAGTCACCCCATCCTGAATTCACCTGGGTGTCTAGTTTTCAAAAATGTATAGGTTTGCTAGGTTTCCCTAGGTGCTGGCAGAGCTACGGCTCAAAAACTAAAGGTAGTCTCTTTGTCCAAAAAGGGCAAGATTTCACTGGGAAATTGAGGTGCGACCACGTTGCGTTTTGCGCTGTTTCATGTCGCAGCCACTATGCCTACCGACGCAAGTGAGGTACCATTTTTTTCGGGAGACCTGGGGGAACGCTGGGTGGGTGGAAATTTGTTGATCCATGCAGATTACAGAACTTTCCACCACAGAAATGTGAGAAAAATGTGTTTTTGTTGTCAAATTCTTAGCTTTGCAAAGGATTCTGGGTAACAAAACCTGGTGGTAGGCAATCGAGGCACCCCATCCTGAATTCCCCTGGGTGTCTAGTGTTCAAAAATGTATAGGTTTGCTAGGTTTCCCTAGGTGCTGGCAGAGCTAGGGCTCAAAAACAAAAGGTAGTCTCTTTGTCCAAAAAGGGCAAAATTTCACTGGGAAATCGAGGTGCGACCACGTTGCGTTTTGCGCTGTTTCATGGCACAGCCACTATGCCTACCCACGCAAGTGAGGTACCATTTTTTTCGGGAGACCTGGGGGAACGCTGGGTGGGTGGAAATTTGTTGATCCACGCAGATTCCAGAACTTTCCACCACGGAAATGTGAGAAAAATGTGTTTTTTTTGTCAAATTCTTAGCTTTGCAAGGGATTCTGGGTAACAAAACCTGGTGGTAGGCAGTCGAGTCACCCCATCCTGAATTCCCCTGGGTGTCTAGTTTTCAAAAATGTATAGGTTTGCTAGGTTTCCCTAGGTGCTGGCAGAGCTAGGGCTCAAAAACAAAAGGTAGTCTCTTTGTCCAAAAAGGGCAAGATTTCACGGGGAAATTGAGGTGCGACCATGTTGCGTTTTGCTCTGTTTCATGTCGCAGCCACAATGCCTACCGACGCATGTGAGGTACCATTTTTTCAGGAGACCTGGGGGAACGCTGGGTGGGTGGAAATTTGATGATCCACGCAGATTCCAGAACTTTCCACCACAGAAATTTGAGGAAAATGTGTTTTTTTTGGTCAATTTCTTAGTTTTGCAAGGGATTCTGGGTAACAAAACCTGGTGGTAGGCAGTCGAGTCACCCCATCCTGAATTCCCCTGGGTGTCTAGTTTTAAAAAATGTATAGGTTTGCTAGGTTTCCCTAGGTGCTGGCAGAGCTAGGGCTCAAAAACAAAAGGTAGTCTCTTTGTCCAAAAAGGGCAAGATTTCACTGGGAAATCGAGGTGCGACCACGTTGCGTTTTGCGCTGTTTCATGTCGCAGCCACTATGCCTACCCACGCAAGTGAGGTACCATTTTTTTCGGGAGACCTGGGGGAACGCTGGGTGGGTGGAAATTTGTTGATCCACGCAGATTCCAGAACTTTTCACCACAGAAATGTGAGGAAAATGTGTTTTGTTTGTCAATTTCTTAGCTTTGCAAGGGATATTGGGTAACAAAACCTGGTGGTAGGCAGTCGAGTCACCCCATCCTGAATTCCTCTGGGTGTCTAGTTTTCAAAAATGTATAGGTTTGCTAGGTTTCCCTAGGTGCTGGCAGAGCTACGGCTCAAAAACTAAAGGTAGTCTCTTTGTCCAAAAAGGGCAAGATTTCACTGGGAAATTGAGGTGCGACCACGTTGCGTTTTGCGCTGTTTCATGTCGCAGCCACTATGCCTACCGACGCAAGTGAGGTACCATTTTTTTCGGGAGACCTGGGGGAACGCTGGGTGGGTGGAAATTTGTTGATCCATGCAGATTACAGAACTTTCCACCACAGAAATGTGAGAAAAATGTGTTTTTGTTGTCAAATTCTTAGCTTTGCAAAGGATTCTGGGTAACAAAACCTGGTGGTAGGCAATCGAGGCACCCCATCCTGAATTCCCCTGGGTGTCTAGTGTTCAAAAATGTATAGGTTTGCTAGGTTTCCCTAGGTGCTGGCAGAGCTAGGGCTCAAAAACAAAAGGTAGTCTCTTTGTCCAAAAAGGGCAAAATTTCACTGGGAAATCGAGGTGCGACCACGTTGCGTTTTGCGCTGTTTCATGGCACAGCCACTATGCCTACCCACGCAAGTGAGGTACCATTTTTTTCGGGAGACCTGGGGGAACGCTGGGTGGGTGGAAATTTGTTGATCCACGCAGATTCCAGAACTTTCCACCACGGAAATGTGAGAAAAATGTGTTTTTTTTGTCAAATTCTTAGCTTTGCAAGGGATTCTGGGTAACAAAACCTGGTGGTAGGCAGTCGAGTCACCCCATCCTGAATTCCCCTGGGTGTCTAGTTTTCAAAAATGTATAGGTTTGCTAGGTTTCCCTAGGTGCTGGCAGAGCTAGGGCTCAAAAACAAAAGGTAGTCTCTTTGTCCAAAAAGGGCAAGATTTCACGGGGAAATTGAGGTGCGACCATGTTGCGTTTTGCTCTGTTTCATGTCGCAGCCACAATGCCTACCGACGCATGTGAGGTACCATTTTTTCAGGAGACCTGGGGGAACGCTGGGTGGGTGGAAATTTGATGATCCACGCAGATTCCAGAACTTTCCACCACAGAAATTTGAGGAAAATGTGTTTTTTTTGGTCAATTTCTTAGTTTTGCAAGGGATTCTGGGTAACAAAACCTGGTGGTAGGCAGTCGAGTCACCCCATCCTGAATTCCCCTGGGTGTCTAGTTTTAAAAAATGTATAGGTTTGCTAGGTTTCCCTAGGTGCTGGCAGAGCTAGGGCTCAAAAACAAAAGGTAGTCTCTTTGTCCAAAAAGGGCAAGATTTCACTGGGAAATCGAGGTGCGACCACGTTGCGTTTTGCGCTGTTTCATGTCGCAGCCACTATGCCTACCCACGCAAGTGAGGTACCATTTTTTTCGGGAGACCTGGGGGAACGCTGGGTGGGTGGAAATTTGTTGATCCACGCAGATTCCAGAACTTTTCACCACAGAAATGTGAGGAAAATGTGTTTTGTTTGTCAATTTCTTAGCTTTGCAAGGGATATTGGGTAACAAAACCTGGTGGTAGGCAGTCGAGTCACCCCATCCTGAATTCCTCTGGGTGTCTAGTTTTCAAAAATGTATAGGTTTGCTAGGTTTCCCTAGGTGCTGGCAGAGCTACGGCTCAAAAACTAAAGGTAGTCTCTTTGTCCAAAAAGGGCAAGATTTCACTGGGAAATTGAGGTGCGACCACGTTGCGTTTTGCGCTGTTTCATGTCGCAGCCACTATGCCTGCCGACGCAAGTGAGGTACCATTTTTTTCGGGAGACCTGGGGGAACGCTGGGTGGGTGGAAATTTGTTGATCCATGCATATTACAGAACTTTCCACCACAGAAATGTGAGAAAAATGTGTTTTTGTTGTCAAATTCTTAGCTTTGCAAAGGATTCTGGGTAACAAAACCTGGTGGTAGGCAGTCGAGGCACCCCATCCTGAATTCCCCTGGGTGTCTAGTTTTCAAAAATTTATAGGTTTGCTAGGTTTCCCATAGGTGCTGGCAGAGCTAGGGCTCAAAAACAAAAGGTAGTCTCTTTGTCCAAAAAGGGCAAGATTTCACTGGGAAATTGAAGTGCGACCACGTTGCATTTTGCGGTTTCATGTCGCAGCCACTATGCCTACCGACGCAAGTGAGGTACCATTTTTTTCGGGAGACCTGGGGGAACGCTGGGTGGGTGGAAATGTGTTGATCCACGCAGATTCCAGAACTTTCCACCACAGCAATGTGAGGAAAATGTGTTTTTTTTGTCAAATTCTTAGCTTTGCAAGGAATTCTGGGTAACAAAACCTGGTGGTAGGCAGTCGAGTTACTCCATCCTGAATTCCCCTGGGTGTCTAGTTTTAAAAAATGTATAGGTTTGCTAGGTTTCCCTAGGTGCTGGCAGAGCTAGGGCTCAAAAACAAAAGGTAGTCTCTTTGTCCAAAAAGGGCAAGATTTCACTGGGAAATTGAGGTGCGACCACGTTGCGTTTTGCGCTGTTTCATGTCACAGCCACTATGCCTACCCACGCAAGTGAGGTACCATTTTTTTCGGGAAATTTGGGGGAATGGGGGAACGCTGGGTGGGTGGAAATTTGTGGATCCACGCAGATTCCAGAACATTCCACCACAGAAATGTGAGGAAAATGTGTTTTTTTGGGTCAAATTCTTAGCTTTGCAAGGGATTCTGGGTAACAAAACCTGGTGGTAGGCAGTCGAGTCACCCCATCCTGAATTCCCCTGGGTGTCTAGTTTTCAAAAATGTATAGGTTTGCTAGGTTTCCCTAGGTGCTGGCAGAGCTAGGGCTCAAACACAAAAGGTAGTCTCTTTGTCCAAAAAGGGCAGGATTTCACTGGGAAATTGAGGTGCGACCACGTTGTGTTTTGCGATGTTTCATGTTGCAGCCACTATGCCTACCCATGCTAGTGAGGTACCATTTTTTTCGGGAGACCTGGGGGAACGCTGGGTGGGTGGAAATTTGTTGATCCACGCAGGTTCCAGAACTTTCCACCACAGAAATGTGAGGAAAATGTGTTTTTTTTGGTCAAATTCTTAGCTTTGCAAGGGATTCTGGGTAACAAAACCTGGTGGTAGGCAGTTGAGTGACCCCATCCTGAATTCCCTTGGGTGTCTAGTTTTCAAAAATGTATAGGTTTGCTAGGTTTCCCTAGGTGCTGGCAGAGCTAGGGCTCAAAAACAAAAGGTAGTCTTTTTGTCCAAAAAGGGCAAGATTTCACTGGGAAATTGAGGTGCGACCACGTTGCGTTTTGCGCTGTTTCATGTCGCAGCCACTATGCCTACCCACGCAAGTGATGTACCATTTTTTTGGGAAGACCTGGGGGAACGCTGGGTGGGTGGAAATTTGTTGATCCACGCAGATTCCAGAACTTTCCACCACAGAAATGTGAGAAAAATATGTTTTTTTGTCAATTTCTTAGCTTTGCAAGGGAATCTGGGTAACAAAACCTGGTGGTAGGCAGTCGAGTCACCCCATCCTGAATTCCCCTGTGTGTCTAGTTTTAAAAAATGTATAGGTTTGCTAGGTTTCCCTAGGTGCTGGCAGAGCTAGGGCTCAAAAACAAAAGGTAGTCTCTTTGTCCAAAAAGGGCACGATTTCACTGGGAAACTGAGGTGCGACCACGTTGCGTTTTGCGCTGTTTCATGTCGCAGCCACTATGCCTACCCACGCAAGTGAGGTACCATTTTTTTCGGGAGACCTGGGGGAACGCTGGGTGGGTGGAAATTTGTTGATCCACGCAGATTCCAGAACTTTCCACCACAGAAATGTGAGGAAAATGTGTTTTTTTGTCAATTTCTTAGCTTTGCAAGGGATTCTGGGTAACAAAACCTGGTGGTAGGCAGTCGAGTCACCCCATCCTGAATTCCCCTGGGTGTCTAGTGTTAAAAAATTTATAGGTTTGCTAGGTTACCCTAGGTGCTGGCAGAGCTAGGGCTCAAAAACAAAAGGTAGTCTCTTTGTCCAAAAAGGGCAGGATTTCACTGGGAAATTGAGGTGCTACCACGTTGCGTTTTGCGATGTTTCATGTTGCAGCCACTATGCCTACCCACGCAAGTTAGGTACCATTTTTTTGGGAAGACCTGGGGGAACGCTGGGTGGGTGGAAATTTGTTGATCCACGCAGATTCCAGAACTTTCCACCACAGAAATGTGAGAAAAATGTGTTTTTTTGTCAATTTCTTAGCTTTGCAAGGGATTCTGGGTAACAAAACCTGGTGGTAGGCAGTCGAGTCACCCCATCCTGAATTCCCCTGGGTGTCTAGTTTTAAAAAATGTATAGGTTTGCTAGGTTTCCCTAGGTTCTGGCAGAGCTAGGGCTCAAAAACAAAAGGTAGTCTCTTTGTCCAAAAAATGCAAGATTTCACTGGGAAATTGAGGTGCGACCACGTTGCGTTTTGCGCTGTTTCATGTCGCAGCCACTATGCCTACCCACGCAAGTGATGTACCATTTTTTTGGGAAGACCTGGGGGAACGCTGGGTGGGTGGAAATTTGTTGATCCACGCAGATTCCAGAACTTTCCACCACAGAAATGTTAGGAAAATGTGTTTTTTGTCAATTTCTTAGCTTTGCAAGGGATTCTGGGTAACAAAACCTGGTGGTAGGCAGTCGAGTCACCCCATCCTGAATTCCCCTGGGTGTCTAGTTTTAAAAAATGTATAGGTTTGCTAGGTTTCCCTAGGTGCTGGCAGAGCTAGGGCTCAAAAACAAAAGGTAGTCTCTTTGTCCAAAAAATGCAAGATTTCACTGGGAAATTGAGGTGCGACCACGTTGCGTTTTGCGCTGTTTCATGTCGCAGCCACTATGCCTACCCACGCAAGTGATGTACCATTTTTTTGGGAAGACCTGGGGGAACGCTGGGTGGGTGGAAATTTGTTGATCCACGCAGATTCCAGAACTTTCCACCACAGAAATGTGAGAAAAATGTGTTTTTTTGTCAATTTCTTAGCTTTGCAAGGGAATCTGGGTAACAAAACCTGGTGGTAGGCAGTCGAGTCACCCCATCCTGAATTCCCCTGTGTGTCTAGTTTTAAAAAATGTATAGGTTTGCTAGGTTTCCCTAGGTGCTGGCAGAGCTAGGGCTCAAAAACAAAAGGTAGTCTCTTTGTCCAAAAAGGGCACGATTTCACTGGGAAACTGAGGTGCGACCACGTTGCGTTTTGCGCTGTTTCATGTCGCAGCCACTATGCCTACCCACGCAAGTGAGGTACCATTTTTTTCGGGAGACCTGGGGGAACGCTGGGTGGGTGGAAATTTGTTGATCCACGCAGATTCCAGAACTTTCCACCACAGAAATGTGAGGAAAATGTGTTTTTTTGTCAATTTCCTAGCTTTGCAAGGGATTCTGGGTAACAAAACCTGGTGGTAGGCAGTCGAGTCACCCCATCCTGAATTCCCCTGGGTGTCTAGTTTTCAAAAATGTATAGGTTTGCTAGGTCTCCCTAGGTGCTGGCAGAACTAGGGCTCAAAAACAAAAGGTAGTCTCTTTGTCCAAAAAGGGCAAGATTTCACGGGGAAATTGAGGTGCGACCATGTTGCGTTTTGCGCTGTTTCATGTCGCAGCCACAATGCCTACCGACGCAAGTGAGGTACCATTTTTTCAGGAGACCTGGGGGAACGCTGGGTGGGTGGAAATTTGTTGATCCACGCAGATTCTAGAACTTTCCACCACAGAAATTTGAGGAAAATGTGTATTTTTTGGTCAAATTCTTAGCTTTGCAAGGGATTCTGGGTAACAAAACCTGGTGGTAGGCAGTCGAGTCACCCCATCCTGAATTCCCCTGGGTGTCTAGTGTTAAAAAATTTATAGGTTTGCTAGGTTACCCTAGGTGCTGGCAGAGCTAGGGCTCAAAAACAAAAGGTAGTCTCTTTGTCCAAAAAGGGCAGGATTTCACTGGGAAATTGAGGTGCTACTACGTTGCGTTTTGCGATGTTTCATGTTGCAGCCACTATGCCTACCCACGCAAGTTAGGTACCATTTTTTTGGGAAGACCTGGGGGAACGCTGGGTGGGTGGAAATTTGTTGATCCACGCAGATTCCAGAACTTTCCACCACAGAAATGTGAGAAAAATTTGTTTTTTTGTCAATTTCTTAGCTTTGCAAGGGATTCTGGGTAACAAAACCTGGTGGTAGGCAGTCGAGTCACCCCATCCTGAATTCCCCTGGGTGTCTAGTTTTAAAAAATGTATAGGTTTGCTAGGTTTCCCTAGGTGCTGGCAGAGCTAGGGCTCAAAAACAAAAGGTAGTCTCTTTGTCCAAAAAGGGCACGATTTCACTGGGAAACTGAGGTGCGACCACGTTGCGTTTTGCGCTGTTTCATGTCGCAGCCACAATGCCTACCCACGCAAGTGAGGTACCATTTTTTTCGGGAGACCTGGGGGAACGCTGGGTGGGTGGAAATTTGTTGATCCACGCAGATTCCAGAACTTTCCACCACAGAAATGTGAGGAAAATGTGTTTTTTTGTCAATTTCTTAGCTTTGCAAGGGATTCTGGGTAACAAAACCTGGTGGTAGGCAGTCGAGTCACCCCATCCTGAATTCCCCTGGGTGTCTAGTTTTCAAAAATGTATAGGTTTGCTAGGTTTCCCTAGGTGCTGGCAGAACTAGGGCTCAAAAACAAAAGGTAGTCTCTTTGTCCAAAAAGGGCAGGATTTCACTGGGAAATTGAGGTGCGACCACGTTGCGTTTTGCGCTGTTTCATGTCGCAGCCACTATGCCTACCCACGCAAGTGATGTACCATTTTTTGGGGAAGACCTGGGGGAACGCTGGGTGGGTGGAAATTTGTTGATCCACGCAGATTCCAGAACTTTCCACCACAGAAATGTGGGAAAAATGTGTTTTTTTGTCAATTTCTTAGCTTTGCAAGGGATTCTGGGTAACAAAACCTGGTGGTAGGCAGTCGAGTCACCCCATCCTGAATTCCCCTGGGTGTCTAGTTTTAAAAAATGTATAGGTTTGCTAGGTTTCCCTAGGTGCTGGCAGAGCTAGGGCTCAAAAACAAAAGGTAGTCTCTTTGTCCAAAAAGGGCACGATTTCACTGGGAAACTGAGGTGCGACCACGTTGCGTTTTGCGCTGTTTCATGTCGCAGCCACAATGCCTACCCACGCAAGTGAGGTACCATTTTTTTCGGGAGACCTGGGGGAACGCTGGGTGGGTGGAAATTTGTTGATCCACGCAGATTCCAGAACTTTCCACCACAGAAATGTGAGGAAAATGTGTTTTTTTGTCAATTTCTTAGCTTTGCAAGGGATTCTGGGTAACAAAACCTGGTGGTAGGCAGTCGAGTCACCCCATCCTGAATTCCCCTGGGTGTCTAGTTTTCAAAAATGTATAGGTTTGCTAGGTTTCCCTAGGTGCTGGCAGAACTAGGGCTCAAAAACAAAAGGTAGTCTCTTTGTCCAAAAAGGGCAAGATTTCATGGGGAAATTGAGGTGCGACCATGTTGCGTTTTGCGCTGTTTCATGTCGCAGCCACAATGCCTACCGACGCAAGTGAGGTACCATTTTTTCAGGAGACCTGGGGGAACGCTGGGTGGGTGGAAATTTGTTGATCCACGCAGATTCTAGAACTTTCCACCACAGAAATTTGAGGAAAATGTGTTTTGTTTGGTCAAATTCTTAGCTTTGCAAGGGATTCTGGGTAACAAAACCTGGTGGTAGGCAGTCGAGTCACCCCATCCTGAATTCCCCTGGGTGTCTAGTGTTAAAAAATTTATAGGTTTGCTAGGTTACCCTAGGTGCTGGCAGAGCTAGGGCTCAAAAACAAAAGGTAGTCTCTTTGTCCAAAAAGGGCAGGATTTCACTGGGAAATTGAGGTGCTACCACGTTGCGTTTTGCGATGTTTCATGTTGCAGCCACTATGCCTACCCACGCAAGTTAGGTACCATTTTTTTCGGGAGACCTGGGGGAACGCTGGGTGGGTAGAAATTTGTTGATCCACGCAGATTCCAGAACTTTCCACCACAGAAATGTGAGGAAAATGTGTTTTTTTGTCAATTTCTTAGTTTTGCAAGTGATTCTGGGTAACAAAACCTGGTGAAAGGCAGTCGAGTCACCCCATCCTGAATTCCCCTGGGTGTCTAGTTTTCAAAAATGTATAGGTTTGCTAGGTTTCCCCAGGTGCAGGCAGAGCTAGGGCTCAAAAACAAAAGGTATTCTTTTTGTCCAAAAAGGGCAAGATTTCACTGGGAAATTGAGGTGCGACCACGTTGCGTTTTGCGCTGTTTCATGTCGCAGCCACTATGCCTACCCACGCAAGTGAGGTACCATTTTTTTTGGGTAATCTGGGGGAACGCTGGGTGGGTGGAAATGTGTTGATCCACGCAGATTCCAGAACTTTCCACCACAGAAATGTGAGGAAAATTTGTTTTTTTTGTCAAATTCTTAGCTTTGCAAGGGATTCTGGGTAACAAAACCTGGTGGTAGGCAGTCGAGGCACCCCATCCTGAATTCCCCTGGGTGTCTAGGTTTCAAAAATGTATAGGTTTGCTAGGTTTCCCTAAGTGCTGGCAGAGCTAGGGCTCAAAAACAAAAGGTAGTCTCTTTGTCCAAAAAGGGCAAAATTTCACTGGGAAATCGAGGTGCGACCACGTTGCGTTTTGCGCTGTTTCATGGCACAGCCACTATGCCTACCCACGCAAGTGAGGTACCATTTTTTTCGGGAGACCTGGGGGAACGCTGGGTGGGTGGAAATTTGTTGATCCACGCAGATTCCAGAACTTTCCACCACGGAAATGTGAGAAAAATGTGTTTTTTTTGTCAAATTCTTAGCTTTGCAAGGGATTCTGGGTAACAAAACCTGGTGGTAGGCAGTCGAGTCACCCCATCCTGAATTCCCCTGGGTGTCTAGTTTTCAAAAATGTATAGGTTTGCTAGGTTTCCCTAGGTGCTGGCAGAGCTAGGGCTCAAAAACAAAAGGTAGTCTCTTTGTCCAAAAAGGGCAAGATTTCACGGGGAAATTGAGGTGCGACCATGTTGCGTTTTGCTCTGTTTCATGTCGCAGCCACAATGCCTACCGACGCAAGTGAGGTACCATTTTTTCAGGAGACCTGGGGGAACGCTGGGTGGGTGGAAATTTGATGATCCACGCAGATTCCAGAACTTTCCACCACAGAAATTTGAGGAAAATGTGTTTTTTTGGGTCAATTTCTTAGTTTTGCAAGGGATTCTGGGTAACAAAACCTGGTGGTAGGCAGTCGAGTCACCCCATCCTGAATTCCCCTGGGTGTCTAGTTTTCAAAAATGTATAGGTTTGCTAGGTTTCCCTAGGTGCTGGCAGAGCTAGGGCTCAAAAACAAAAGGTAGTCTCTTTGTCCAAAAAGGGCAAGATTTCACGGGGAAATTGAGGTGCGACCATGTTGCGTTTTGCTCTGTTTCATGTCGCAGCCACAATGCCTACTGACGCAAGTGAGGTACCATTTTTTCAGGAGACCTGGGGGAACGCTGGGTGGGTGGAAATTTGATGATCCACGCAGATTCCAGAACTTTCCACCACAGAAATTTGAGGAAAATGTGTTTTTTTGGGTCAATTTCTTAGTTTTGCAAGGGATTCTGGGTAACAAAACCTGGTGGTAGGCAGTCGAGTCACCCCATCCTGAATTCCCCTGGGTGTCTAGTTTTAAAAAATGTATAGGTTTGCTAGGTTTCCCTAGGTGCTGGCAGAGCTAGGGCTCAAAAACAAAAGGTAGTCTCTTTGTCCAAAAAGGGCAAGATTTCACTGGGAAATCGAGGTGCGACCACGTTGCGTTTTGCGCTGTTTCATGTCGCAGCCACTATGCCTACCCACACAAGTGAGGTACCATTTTTTTCGGGAGACCTGGGAGAACGCTGGGTGGGTGGAAATTTGTTGATCCACGCAGATTCCAGAACTTTTCACCACAGAAATGTGAGGAAAATGTGTTTTGTTTGTCAATTTCTTAGCTTTGCAAGGGATATTGGGTAACAAAACCTGGTGGTAGGCAGTCGAGTCACCCCATCCTGAATTCCTCTGGGTGTCTAGTTTTCAAAAATGTATAGGTTTGCTAGGTTTCCCTAGGTGCTGGCAGAGCTACGGCTCAAAAACTAAAGGTAGTCTCTTTGTCCAAAAAGGGCAAGATTTCACTGGGAAATTGAGGTGCGACCACGTTGCGTTTTGCGCTGTTTCATGTCGCAGCCACTATGCCTACCGACGCAAGTGAGGTACCATTTTTTTCGGGAGACCTGGGGGAACGCTGGGTGGGTGGAAATTTGTTGATCCATGCAGATTACAGAACTTTCCACCACAGAAATGTGAGAAAAATGTGTTTTTGTTGTCAAATTCTTAGCTTTGCAAAGGATTCTGGGTAACAAAACCTGGTGGTAGGCAGTCGAGGCACCCCATCCTGAATTCCCCTGGGTGTCTAGTTTTCAAAAATGTATAGGTTTGCTAGGTTTCCCTAGGTGCTGGCAGAGCTAGGGCTCAAAAACAAAAGGTAGTCTCTTTGTCCAAAAAGGGCAAAATTTCACTGGGAAATCGAGGTGCGACCACGTTGCGTTTTGCGCTGTTTCATGGCACAGCCACTATGCCTACCCACGCAAGTGAGGTACCATTTTTTTCGGGAGACCTGGGGGAACGCTGGGTGGGTGGAAATTTGTTGATCCACGCAGATTCCAGAACTTTCCACCACGGAAATGTGAGAAAAATGTGGTTTTTTTGTCAAATTCTTAGCTTTGCAAGGGATTCTGGGTAACAAAACCTGGTGGTAGGCAGTCGAGTCACCCCATCCTGAATTCCCCTGGGTGTCTAGTTTTTAAAAATGTATAGGTTTGCTAGGTTTCCCTAGGTGCTGGCAGAGCTAGGGCTCAAAAACAAAAGGTAGTCTCTTTGTCCAAAAAGGGCAAGATTTCACGGGGAAATTGAGGTGCGACCATGTTGCGTTTTGCTCTGTTTCATGTCGCAGCCACAATGCCTACCGACGCAAGTGAGGTACCATTTTTTCAGGAGACCTGGGGGAACGCTGGGTGGGTGGAAATTTGATGATCCACGCAGATTCCAGAACTTTCCACCACAGAAATTTGAGGAAAATGTGTTTTTACTGGTCAATTTCTTAGTTTTGCAAGGGATTCTGGGTAACAAAACCTGGTGGTAGGCAGTCGAGTCACCCCATCCTGAATTCCCCTGGGTGTCTAGTTTTAAAAAATGTATAGGTTTGCTAGGTTTCCCTAGGTGCTGGCAGAGCTAGGGCTCAAAAACAAAAGGTAGTCTCTTTGTCCAAAAAGGGCAAGATTTCACTGGGAAATCGAGGTGCGACCACGTTGCGTTTTGCGCTGTTTCATGTCGCAGCCACTATGCCTACCCACGCAAGTGAGGTACCATTTTTTTCGGGAGACCTGGGGGAACGCTGGGTGGGTGGAAATTTGTTGATCCACGCAGATTCCAGAACTTTTCACCACAGAAATGTGAGGAAAATGTGTTTTGTTTGTCAATTTCTTAGCTTTGCAAGGGATATTGGGTAACAAAACCTGGTGGTAGGCAGTCGAGTCACCCCATCCTGAATTCCTCTGGGTGTCTAGTTTTCAAAAATGTATAGGTTTGCTAGGTTTCCCTAGGTGCTGGCAGAGCTACGGCTCAAAAACTAAAGGTAGTCTCTTTGTCCAAAAAGGGCAAGATTTCACTGGGAAATTGAGGTGCGACCACGTTGCGTTTTGCGCTGTTTCATGTCGCAGCCACTATGCCTGCCGACGCAAGTGAGGTACCATTTTTTTCGGGAGACCTGGGGGAACGCTGGGTGGGTGGAAATTTGTTGATCCATGCAGATTACAGAACTTTCCACCACAGAAATGTGAGAAAAATGTGTTTTTGTTGTCAAATTCTTAGCTTTGCAAAGGATTCTGGGTAACAAAACCTGGTGGTAGGCAGTCGAGGCACCCCATCCTGAATTCCCCTGGGTGTCTAGTTTTCAAAAATTTATAGGTTTGCTAGGTTTCCCATAGGTGCTGGCAGAGCTAGGGCTCAAAAACAAAAGGTAGTCTCTTTGTCCAAAAAGGGCAAGATTTCACTGGGAAATTGAAGTGCGACCACGTTGCATTTTGCGGTTTCATGTCGCAGCCACTATGCCTACCGACGCAAGTGAGGTACCATTTTTTTCGGGAGACCTGGGGGAACGCTGGGTGGGTGGAAATGTGTTGATCCACGCAGATTCCAGAACTTTCCACCACAGCAATGTGAGGAAAATGTGTTTTTTTTGTCAAATTCTTAGCTTTGCAAGGAATTCTGGGTAACAAAACCTGGTGGTAGGCAGTCGAGTTACTCCATCCTGAATTCCCCTGGGTGTCTAGTTTTAAAAAATGTATAGGTTTGCTAGGTTTCCCTAGGTGCTGGCAGAGCTAGGGCTCAAAAACAAAAGGTAGTCTCTTTGTCCAAAAAGGGCAAAATTTCACTGGGAAATCGAGGTGCGACCACGTTGCGTTTTGCGCTGTTTCATGGCACAGCCACTATGCCTACCCACGCAAGTGAGGTACCATTTTTTTCGGGAGACCTGGGGGAACGCTGGGTGGGTGGAAATTTGTGGATCCACGCAGATTCCAGAACTTTCCACCACGGAAATGTGAGAAAAATGTGTTTTTTTTGTCAAATTCTTAGCTTTGCAAGGGATTCTGGGTAACAAAACCTGGTGGTAGGCAGTCGAGTCACCCCATCCTGAATTCCCCTGGGTGTCTAGTTTTCAAAAATGTATAGGTTTGCTAGGTTTCCCTAGGTGCTGGCAGAGCTAGGGCTCAAAAACAAAAGGTAGTCTCTTTGTCCAAAAAGGGCAAGATTTCACGGGGAAATTGAGGTGCGACCATGTTGCGTTTTGCTCTGTTTCATGTCGCAGCCACAATGCCTACCGACGCAAGTGAGGTACCATTTTTTCAGGAGACCTGGGGGAACGCTGGGTGGGTGGAAATTTGATGATCCACGCAGATTCCAGAACTTTCCACCACAGAAATTTGAGGAAAATGTGTTTTTTTGGGTCAATTTCTTAGTTTTGCAAGGGATTCTGGGTAACAAAACCTGGTGGTAGGCAGTCGAGTCACCCCATCCTGAATTCCCCTGGGTGTCTAGTTTTCAAAAATGTATAGGTTTGCTAGGTTTCCCTAGGTGCTGGCAGAGCTAGGGCTCAAAAACAAAAGGTAGTCTCTTTGTCCAAAAAGGGCAAGATTTCACGGGGAAATTGAGGTGCGACCATGTTGCGTTTTGCTCTGTTTCATGTCGCAGCCACAATGCCTACCGACGCAAGTGAGGTACCATTTTTTCAGGAGACCTGGGGGAACGCTGGGTGGGTGGAAATTTGATGATCCACGCAGATTCCAGAACTTTCCACCACAGAAATTTGAGGAAAATGTGTTTTTTTGGGTCAATTTCTTAGTTTTGCAAGGGATTCTGGGTAACAAAACCTGGTGGTAGGCAGTCGAGTCACCCCATCCTGAATTCCCCTGGGTGTCTAGTTTTAAAAAATGTATAGGTTTGCTAGGTTTCCCTAGGTGCTGGCAGAGCTAGGGCTCAAAAACAAAAGGTAGTCTCTTTGTCCAAAAAGGGCAAGATTTCACTGGGAAATCGAGGTGCGACCACGTTGCGTTTTGCGCTGTTTCATGTCGCAGCCACTATGCCTACCCACACAAGTGAGGTACCATTTTTTTCGGGAGACCTGGGAGAACGCTGGGTGGGTGGAAATTTGTTGATCCACGCAGATTCCAGAACTTTTCACCACAGAAATGTGAGGAAAATGTGTTTTGTTTGTCAATTTCTTAGCTTTGCAAGGGATATTGGGTAACAAAACCTGGTGGTAGGCAGTCGAGTCACCCCATCCTGAATTCCTCTGGGTGTCTAGTTTTCAAAAATGTATAGGTTTGCTAGGTTTCCCTAGGTGCTGGCAGAGCTACGGCTCAAAAACTAAAGGTAGTCTCTTTGTCCAAAAAGGGCAAGATTTCACTGGGAAATTGAGGTGCGACCACGTTGCGTTTTGCGCTGTTTCATGTCGCAGCCACTATGCCTACCGACGCAAGTGAGGTACCATTTTTTTCGGGAGACCTGGGGGAACGCTGGGTGGGTGGAAATTTGTTGATCCATGCAGATTACAGAACTTTCCACCACAGAAATGTGAGAAAAATGTGTTTTTGTTGTCAAATTCTTAGCTTTGCAAAGGATTCTGGGTAACAAAACCTGGTGGTAGGCAGTCGAGGCACCCCATCCTGAATTTCCCTGGGTGTCTAGTTTTCAAAAATGTATAGGTTTGCTAGGTTTCCCTAGGTGCTGGCAGAGCTAGGGTTCAAAAACCAAAGGTAGTCTCTTTGTCCAAAAAGGGCAAAATTTCACTGGGAAATCGAGGTGCGACCACGTTGCGTTTTGCGCTGTTTCATGGCACAGCCACTATGCCTACCCACGCAAGTGAGGTACCATTTTTTTCGGGAGACCTGGGGGAACGCTGGGTGGGTGGAAATTTGTTGATCCACGCAGATTCCAGAACTTTCCACCACGGAAATGTGAGAAAAATGTGGTTTTTTTGTCAAATTCTTAGCTTTGCAAGGGATTCTGGGTAACAAAACCTGGTGGTAGGCAGTCGAGTCACCCCATCCTGAATTCCCCTGGGTGTCTAGTTTTTAAAAATGTATAGGTTTGCTAGGTTTCCCTAGGTGCTGGCAGAGCTAGGGCTCAAAAACAAAAGGTAGTCTCTTTGTCCAAAAAGGGCAAGATTTCACGGGGAAATTGAGGTGCGACCATGTTGCGTTTTGCTCTGTTTCATGTCGCAGCCACAATGCCTACCGACGCAAGTGAGGTACCATTTTTTCAGGAGACCTGGGGGAACGCTGGGTGGGTGGAAATTTGATGATCCACGCAGATTCCAGAACTTTCCACCACAGAAATTTGAGGAAAATGTGTTTTTACTGGTCAATTTCTTAGTTTTGCAAGGGATTCTGGGTAACAAAACCTGGTGGTAGGCAGTCGAGTCACCCCATCCTGAATTCCCCTGGGTGTCTAGTTTTAAAAAATGTATAGGTTTGCTAGGTTTCCCTAGGTGCTGGCAGAGCTAGGGCTCAAAAACAAAAGGTAGTCTCTTTGTCCAAAAAGGGCAAGATTTCACTGGGAAATCGAGGTGCGACCACGTTGCGTTTTGCGCTGTTTCATGTCGCAGCCACTATGCCTACCCACGCAAGTGAGGTACCATTTTTTTCGGGAGACCTGGGGGAACGCTGGGTGGGTGGAAATTTGTTGATCCACGCAGATTCCAGAACTTTTCACCACAGAAATGTGAGGAAAATGTGTTTTGTTTGTCAATTTCTTAGCTTTGCAAGGGATATTGGGTAACAAAACCTGGTGGTAGGCAGTCGAGTCACCCCATCCTGAATTCCTCTGGGTGTCTAGTTTTCAAAAATGTATAGGTTTGCTAGGTTTCCCTAGGTGCTGGCAGAGCTACGGCTCAAAAACTAAAGGTAGTCTCTTTGTCCAAAAAGGGCAAGATTTCACTGGGAAATTGAGGTGCGACCACGTTGCGTTTTGCGCTGTTTCATGTCGCAGCCACTATGCCTGCCGACGCAAGTGAGGTACCATTTTTTTCGGGAGACCTGGGGGAACGCTGGGTGGGTGGAAATTTGTTGATCCATGCAGATTACAGAACTTTCCACCACAGAAATGTGAGAAAAATGTGTTTTTGTTGTCAAATTCTTAGCTTTGCAAAGGATTCTGGGTAACAAAACCTGGTGGTAGGCAGTCGAGGCACCCCATCCTGAATTCCCCTGGGTGTCTAGTTTTCAAAAATTTATAGGTTTGCTAGGTTTCCCATAGGTGCTGGCAGAGCTAGGGCTCAAAAACAAAAGGTAGTCTCTTTGTCCAAAAAGGGCAAGATTTCACTGGGAAATTGAAGTGCGACCACGTTGCATTTTGCGGTTTCATGTCGCAGCCACTATGCCTACCGACGCAAGTGAGGTACCATTTTTTTCGGGAGACCTGGGGGAATGCTGGGTGGGTGGAAATGTGTTGATCCACGCAGATTCCAGAACTTTCCACCACAGCAATGTGAGGAAAATGTGTTTTTTTTGTCAAATTCTTAGCTTTGCAAGGAATTCTGGGTAACAAAACCTGGTGGTAGGCAGTCGAGTTACTCCATCCTGAATTCCCCTGGGTGTCTAGTTTTAAAAAATGTATAGGTTTGCTAGGTTTCCCTAGGTGCTGGCAGAGCTAGGGCTCAAAAACAAAAGGTAGTCTCTTTGTCCAAAAAGGGCAAGATTTCACTGGGAAATTGAGGTGCGACCACGTTGCGTTTTGCGCTGTTTCATGTCACAGCCACTATGCCTACCCACGCAAGTGAGGTACCATTTTTTTCGGGAAATTTGGGGGAATGGGGGAACGCTGGGTGGGTGGAAATTTGTGGATCCACGCAGATTCCAGAACTTTCCACCACAGAAATGTGAGGAAAATGTGTTTTTTTGGGTCAAATTCTTAGCTTTGCAAGGGATTCTGGGTAACAAAACCTGGTGGTAGGCAGTCGAGTCACCCCATCCTGAATTCCCCTGGGTGTCTAGTTTTCAAAAATGTATAGGTTTGCTAGGTTTCCCTAGGTGCTGGCAGAGCTAGGGCTCAAACACAAAAGGTAGTCTCTTTGTCCAAAAAGGGCAGGATTTCACTGGGAAATTGAGGTGCGACCACGTTGTGTTTTGCGATGTTTCATGTTGCAGCCACTATGCCTACCCATGCTAGTGAGGTACCATTTTTTTCGGGAGACCTGGGGGAACGCTGGGTGGGTGGAAATTTGTTGATCCACGCAGGTTCCAGAACTTTCCACCACAGAAATGTGAGGAAAATGTGTTTTTTTTGGTCAAATTCTTAGCTTTGCAAGGGATTCTGGGTAACAAAACCTGGTGGTAGGCAGTTGAGTGACCCCATCCTGAATTCCCTTGGGTGTCTAGTTTTCAAAAATGTATAGGTTTGCTAGGTTTCCCTAGGTGCTGGCAGAGCTAGGGCTCAAAAACAAAAGGTAGTCTTTTTGTCCAAAAAGGGCAAGATTTCACTGGGAAATTGAGGTGCGACCAAGTTGCGTTTTGCGCTGTTTCATGTCGCAGCCACTATGCCTACCCACGGAAGTGAGGTACCATTTTTTTGGGAAGACCTGGGGGAACGCTGGGTGGGTGGAAATTTGTTGATCCACGCAGATTCCAGAACTTTCCACCACAGAAATGTGAGAAAAATGTGTTTTTTTGTCAATTTCTTAGCTTTGCAAGGGATTCTGGGTAACAAAACATGGTGGTAGGCAGTCGAGTCACCCCATCCTGAATTCCCCTGGGTGTCTAGTTTTAAAAAATGTATAGGTTTGCTAGGTTTCCCTAGGTGCTGGCAGAGCTAGGGCTCAAAAACAAAAGGTAGTCTCTTTGTCCAAAAAGGGCAAGATTTCACTGGGAAATCGAGGTGCGACCACGTTGCGTTTTGCGCTGTTTCATGTCGCAGCCACTATGCCTACCCACGCAAGTGAGGTACCATTTTTTTCGGGAGACCTGGGGGAACGCTGGGTGGGTGGAAATTTGTTGATCCACGCAGATTCCAGAACTTTTCACCACAGAAATGTGAGGAAAATGTGTTTTGTTTGTCAATTTCTTAGCTTTGCAAGGGATATTGGGTAACAAAACCTGGTGGTAGGCAGTCGAGTCACCCCATCCTGAATTCCTCTGGGTGTCTAGTTTTCAAAAATGTATAGGTTTGCTAGGTTTCCCTAGGTGCTGGCAGAGCTACGGCTCAAAAACTAAAGGTAGTCTCTTTGTCCAAAAAGGGCAAGATTTCACTGGGAAATTGAGGTGCGACCACGTTGCGTTTTGCGCTGTTTCATGTCGCAGCCACTATGCCTGCCGACGCAAGTGAGGTACCATTTTTTTCGGGAGACCTGGGGGAACGCTGGGTGGGTGGAAATTTGTTGATCCATGCAGATTACAGAACTTTCCACCACAGAAATGTGAGAAAAATGTGTTTTTGTTGTCAAATTCTTAGCTTTGCAAAGGATTCTGGGTAACAAAACCTGGTGGTAGGCAGTCGAGGCACCCCATCCTGAATTCCCCTGGGTGTCTAGTTTTCAAAAATTTATAGGTTTGCTAGGTTTCCCATAGGTGCTGGCAGAGCTAGGGCTCAAAAACAAAAGGTAGTCTCTTTGTCCAAAAAGGGCAAGATTTCACTGGGAAATTGAAGTGCGACCACGTTGCATTTTGCGGTTTCATGTCGCAGCCACTATGCCTACCGACGCAAGTGAGGTACCATTTTTTTCGGGAGACCTGGGGGAACGCTGGGTGGGTGGAAATGTGTTGATCCACGCAGATTCCAGAACTTTCCACCACAGCAATGTGAGGAAAATGTGTTTTTTTTGTCAAATTCTTAGCTTTGCAAGGAATTCTGGGTAACAAAACCTGTTGGTAGGCAGTCGAGTTACTCCATCCTGAATTCCCCTGGGTGTCTAGTTTTAAAAAATGTATAGGTTTGCTAGGTTTCCCTAGGTGCTGGCAGAGCTAGGGCTCAAAAACAAAAGGTAGTCTCTTTGTCCAAAAAGGGCAAGATTTCACTGGGAAATTGAGGTGCGACCACGTTGCGTTTTGCGCTGTTTCATGTCACAGCCACTATGCCTACCCACGCAAGTGAGGTACCATTTTTTTCGGGAAATTTGGGGGAATGGGGGAACGCTGGGTGGGTGGAAATTTGTGGATCCACGCAGATTCCAGAACTTTCCACCACAGAAATGTGAGGAAAATGTGTTTTTTTGGGTCAAATTCTTAGCTTTGCAAGGGATTCTGGGTAACAAAACCTGGTGGTAGGCAGTCGAGTCACCCCATCCTGAATTCCCCTGGGTGTCTAGTTTTCAAAAATGTATAGGTTTGCTAGGTTTCCCTAGGTGCTGGCAGAGCTAGGGCTCAAACACAAAAGGTAGTCTCTTTGTCCAAAAAGGGCAGGATTTCACTGGGAAATTGAGGTGCGACCACGTTGTGTTTTGCGATGTTTCATGTTGCAGCCACTATGCCTACCCATGCTAGTGAGGTACCATTTTTTTCGGGAGACCTGGGGGAACGCTGGGTGGGTGGAAATTTGTTGATCCACGCAGGTTCCAGAACTTTCCACCACAGAAATGTGAGGAAAATGTGTTTTTTTTGGTCAAATTCTTAGCTTTGCAAGGGATTCTGGGTAACAAAACCTGGTGGTAGGCAGTTGAGTGACCCCATCCTGAATTCCCTTGGGTGTCTAGTTTTCAAAAATGTATAGGTTTGCTAGGTTTCCCTAGGTGCTGGCAGAGCTAGGGCTCAAAAACAAAAGGTAGTCTTTTTGTCCAAAAAGGGCAAGATTTCACTGGGAAATTGAGGTGCGACCAAGTTGCGTTTTGCGCTGTTTCATGTCGCAGCCACTATGCCTACCCACGGAAGTGAGGTACCATTTTTTTGGGAAGACCTGGGGGAACGCTGGGTGGGTGGAAATTTGTTGATCCACGCAGATTCCAGAACTTTCCACCACAGAAATGTGAGAAAAATGTGTTTTTTTGTCAATTTCTTAGCTTTGCAAGGGATTCTGGGTAACAAAACATGGTGGTAGGCAGTCGAGTCACCCCATCCTGAATTCCCCTGGGTGTCTAGTTTAAAAAAATGTATAGGTTTGCTAGGTTTCCCTAGGTGCTGGCAGAGCTAGGGCTCAAAAACAAAAGGTAGTCTCTTTGTCCAAAAAATGCAAGATTTCACTGGGAAATTGAGGTGCGACCACGTTGCGTTTTGCGCTGTTTCATGTCGCAGCCCCTATGCCTACCCACGCAAGTGATGTACCATTTTTTTGGGAAGACCTGGGGGAACGCTGGGTGGGTGGAAATTTGTTGATCCACGCAGATTCCAGAACTTTCCACCACAGAAATGTGAGAAAAATGTGTTTTTTTGTCAATTTCTTAGCTTTGCAAGGGATTCTGGGTAACACAACCTGGTGGTAGGCAGTCGAGTCACCCCATCCTGAATTCCCCTGGGTGTCTAGTTTTAAAAAATGTATAGGTTTGCTAGGTTTCCCTAGGTGCTGGCAGAGCTAGGGCTCAAAAACAAAAGGTAGTCTCTTTGTCCAAAAAGGGCACGATTTCACTGGGAAACTGAGGTGCGACCACGTTGCGTTTTGCGCTGTTTCATGTCGCAGCCACTATGCCTACCCACGCAAGTGAGGTACCATTTTTTTCGGGAGACCTGGGGGAACGCTGGGTGGGTGGAAATTTGTTGATCCACGCAGATTCCAGAACTTTCCACCACAGAAATGTGAGGAAAATGTGTTTTTTTGTCAATTTCTTAGCTTTGCAAGGGATTCTGGGTAACAAAACCTGGTGGTAGGCAGTCGAGTCACCCCATCCTGAATTCCCCTGGGTGTCTAGTTTTCAAAAATGTATAGGTTTGCTAGGTTTCCCTAGGTGCTGGCAGAACTAGGGCTCAAAAACAAAAGGTAGTCTCTTTGTCCAAAAAGGGCAAGATTTCACGGGGAAATTGAGGTGCGACCATGTTGCGTTTTGCGCTGTTTCATGTCGCAGCCACAATGCCTACCGACACAAGTGAGGTACCATTTTTTCAGGAGACCTGGGGGAACGCTGGGTGGGTGAAAATTTGTTGATCCACGCAGATTCCAGAACTTTCCACCACAGAAATTTGAGGAAAATGTGTTTTTTTGGTCCAATTCTTAGCTTTGCAAGGGATTCTGGGTAACAAAACCTGGTGGTAGGCAGTCGAGTCACCCCATCCTGAATTCCCCTGGGTGTCTAGTGTTAAAAAATTTATAGGTTTGCTAGGTTACCCTAGGTGCTGGCAGAGCTAGGGCTCAAAAACAAAAGGTAGTCTCTTTGTCCAAAAAGGGCAGGATTTCACTGGGAAATTGAGGTGCTACCACGTTGCGTTTTGCGATGTTTCATGTTGCAGCCACTATGCCTACCCACGCAAGTTAGGTACCATTTTTTTCGGGAGACCTGGGGGAACGCTGGGTGGGTAGAAATTTGTTGATCCACGCAGATTCCAGAACTTTCCACCACAGAAATGTGAGGAAAATGTGTTTTTTTGTCAATTTCTTAGTTTTGCAAGTGATTCTGGGTAACAAAACCTGGTGATAGGCAGTCGAGTCACCCCATCCTGAATTCCCTTGGGTGTCTAGTTTTCAAAAATGTATAGGTTTGCTAGGTTTCCCTAGGTGCTGGCAGAGCTAGGGCTCAAAAACAAAAGGTAGTCTTTCTGTCCAAAAAGGGCAAGATTTCACTGGGAAATTGAGGTGCGACCACGTTGCGTTTTGCGCTGTTTCATGTCGCAGCCACTATGCCTACCCACGCAAGTGAGGTACCATTTTTTTCGGGAGACCTGGGGGAACGCTGGGTGGGTGGAAATGTGTTGATCCACGCAGATTCCAGAACTTTCCACCACAGAAATGTGAGGAAAATGTGTTTTTTTTGTCAATTTCTTAGCTTTGCAAGGGATTCTGGGTAACAAAACCTGGTGGTAGGCAGTCGAGTCACCCCATCCTGAATTTCCCTGGGTGTCTAGTTTTAAAAAATGTATAGGTTTGCTAGGTTTCCCTAGGTGCTGGCAGAGCTAGGGCTCAAAAACAAAAGGTAGTCTCTTTGTCCAAAAAATGCAAGATTTCACTGGGAAATTGAGGTGCGACCACGTTGCGTTTTGCGCTGTTTCATGTCGCAGCCACTATGCCTACCCACGCAAGTGATGTACCATTTTTTTGGGAAGACCTGGGGGAACGCTGGGTGGGTGGAAATTTGTTGATCCACGCAGATTCCAGAACTTTCCACCACAGAAATGTGAGAAAAATGTGTTTTTTTGTCAATTTCTTAGCTTTGCAAGGGATTCTGGGTAACAAAACCTGGTGGTAGGCAGTCGAGTCACCCCATCCTGAATTCCCCTGGGTGTCTAGTTTTAAAAAATGTATAGGTTTGCTAGGTTTCCCTAGGTGCTGGCAGAGCTAGGGCTCAAAAACAAAAGGTAGTCTCTTTGTCCAAAAAGGGCAGGATTTCACTGGGAAATTGAGGTGCTACCACGTTGCGTTTTGCGATGTTTCATGTTGCAGCCACTATGCCTACCCACGCAAGTTAGGTACCATTTTTTTCGGGAGACCTGGGGGAACGCTGGGTGGGTAGAAATTTGTTGATCCACGCAGATTCCAGAACTTTCCACCACAGAAATGTGAGGAAAATTAGTTTTTTTGTCAATTTCTTAGTTTTGCAAGTGATTCTGGGTAACAAAACCTGGTGATAGGCAGTCGAGTCACCCCATCCTGAATTCCCTTGGGTGTCTAGTTTTCAAAAATGTATAGGTTTGCTAGGTTTCCCTAGGTGCTGGCAGAGCTAGGGCTCAAAAACAAAAGGTAGTCTTTCTGTCCAAAAAGGGCAAGATTTCACTGGGAAATTGAGGTGCGACCACGTTGCGTTTTGCGCTGTTTCATGTCGCAGCCACTATGCCTACCCACGCAAGTGAGGTACCATTTTTTTCGGGAGACCTGGGGGAACGCTGGGTGGGTGGAAATTTGTTGATCCACGCAGATTCCAGAACTTTCCACCACAGAAATGTGAGGAAAATGTGTTTTTTTTGTCAATTTCTTAGCTTTGCAAGGGATTCTGGGTAACAAAACCTGGTGGTAGGCAATCGAGTCACCCCATCCTGAATTTCCCTGGGTGTCTAGTTTTAAAAAATGTATAGGTTTGCTAGGTTTCCCTAGGTGCTGGCAGAGCTAGGGCTCAAAAACAAAAGGTAGTCTCTTTGTCCAAAAAATGCAAGATTTCACTGGGAAATTGAGGTGCGACCACATTGCGTTTTGCGCTGTTTCATGTCGCAGCCACTATGCCTACCCACGCAAGTGATGTACCATTTTTTTGGGAAGACCTGGGGGAACGCTGGGTGGGTGGAAATTTGTTGATCCACGCAGATTCCAGAACTTTCCACCACAGAAATGTGAGAAAAATGTGTTTTTTTGTCAATTTCTTAGCTTTGCAAGGGATTCTGGGTAACAAAACCTGGTGGTAGGCAGTCGAGTCACCCCATCCTGAATTCCCCTGGGTGTCTAGTTTTAAAAAATGTATAGGTTTGCTAGGTTTCCCTAGGTGCTGGCAGAGCTAGGGCTCAAAAACAAAAGGTAGTCTCTTTGTCCAAAAAATGCAAGATTTCACTGGGAAATTGAGGTGCGACCACGTTGCGTTTTGCGCTGTTTCATGTCGCAGCCACTATGCCTACCCACGCAAGTGATGTACCATTTTTTTGGGAAGACCTGGGGGAACGCTGGGTGGGTGGAAATTTGTTGATCCACGCAGATTCCAGAACTTTCCACCACAGAAATGTGAGAAAAATGTGTTTTTTTGTCAATTTCTTAGCTTTGCAAGGGATTCTGGGTAACAAAACCTGGTGGTAGGCAGTCGAGTCACCCCATCCTGAATTCCCCTGGGTGTCTAGTTTTAAAAAATGTATAGGTTTGCTAGGTTTCCCTAGGTGCTGGCAGAGCTAGGGCTCAAAAACAAAAGGTAGTCTCTTTGTCCAAAAAGGGCACGATTTCACTGGGAAACTGAGGTGCGACCACGTTGCGCTTTGCGCTGTTTCATGTCGCAGCCACTATGCCTACCCACGCAAGTGAGGTACCATTTTTTTCGGGAGACCTGGGGGAACGCTGGGTGGGTGGAAATTTGTTGATCCACGCAGATTCCAGAACTTTCCACCACAGAAATGTGAGGAAAATGTGTTTTTTTGTCAATTTCTTAGCTTTGCAAGGGATTCTGGGTAACAAAACCTGGTGGTAGGCAGTCGAGTCACCCCATCCTAAATTCCCCTGGGTGTCTAGTTTTCAAAAATGTATAGGTTTGCTAGGTTTCCCTAGGTGCTGGCAGAGCTAGGGCTCAAAAACAAAAGGTAGTCTCTTTGTCCAAAAAATGCAAGATTTCACTGGGAAATTGAGGTGCGACCACGTTGCGTTTTGCGCTGTTTCATGTCGCAGCCACTATGCCTACCCACGCAAGTGATGTACCATTTTTTTGGGAAGACCTGGGGGAACGCTGGGTGGGTGGAAATTTGTTGATCCACGCAGATTCCAGAACTTTCCACCACAGAAATGTGAGAAAAATGTGTTTTTTTGTCAATTTCTTAGCTTTGCAAGGGATTCTGGGTAACAAAACCTGGTGGTAGGCAGTCGAGTCACCCCATCCTGAATTCCCCTGGGTGTCTAGTGTTAAAAAATGTATAGGTTTGCTAGGTTACCCTAGGTGCTGGCAGAGCTAGGGCTCAAAAACAAAAGGTAGTCTCTTTGTCCAAAAAGGGCAGGATTTCACTGGGAAATTGAGGTGCTACCACGTTGCATTTTGCGATGTTTCATGTTGCAGCCACTATGCCTACCCACGCAAGTTAGGTACCATTTTTTTCGGGAGACCTGGGGGAACGCTGGGTGGGTAGAAATTTGTTGATCCACGCAGATTCCAGAACTTTCCACCACAGAAATGTGAGGAAAATGTGTTTTTTTGTCAATTTCTTAGTTTTGCAAGTGATTCTGGGTAACAAAACCTGGTGATAGGCAGTCGAGTCACCCCATCCTGAATTCCCTTGGGTGTCTAGTTTTCAAAAATGTATAGGTTTGCTAGGTTTCCCTAGGTGCTGGCAGAGCTAGGGCTCAAAAACAAAAGGTAGTCTTTCTGTCCAAAAAGGGCAAGATTTCACTGGGAAATTGAGGTGCGACCACGTTGCGTTTTGTGCTGTTTCATGTCGCAGCCACTATGCCTACCCACGCAAGTGAGGTACCATTTTTTTCGGGAGACCTGGGGGAACGCTGGGTGGGTGGAAATTTGTTGATCCACGCAGATTCCAGAACTTTCCACCACAGAAATGTGAGGAAAATGTGTTTTTTTTGTCAATTTCTTAGCTTTGCAAGGGATTCTGGGTAACAAAACCTGGTGGTAGGCAGTCGAGTCACCCCATCCTGAATTTCCCTGGGTGTCTAGTTTTAAAAGATGTATAGGTTTGCTAGGTTTCCCTAGGTGCTGGCAGAGCTAGGGCTCAAAAACAAAAGGTAGTCTCTTTGTCCAAAAAATGCAAGATTTCACTGGGAAATTGAGGTGCGACCACGTTGCGTTTTGCGCTGTTTCATGTCGCAGCCACTATGCCTACCCACGCAAGTGATGTACCATTTTTTTGGGAAGACCTGGGGGAACGCTGGGTGGGTGGAAATTTGTTGATCCACGCAGATTCCAGAACTTTCCACCACAGAAATGTGAGAAAAATGTGTTTTTTTGTCAATTTCTTAGCTTTGCAAGGGATTCTGGGTAACAAAACCTGGTGGTAGGCAGTCGAGTCACCCCATCCTGAATTCCCCTGGGTGTCTAGTTTTAAAAAATGTATAGGTTTGCTAGGTTTCCCTAGGTGCTGGCAGAGCTAGGGCTCAAAAACAAAAGGTAGTCTCTTTGTCCAAAAAATGCAAGATTTCACTGGGAAATTGAGGTGCGACCACGTTGCGTTTTGCGCTGTTTCATGTCGCAGCCACTATGCCTACCCACGCAAGTGATGTACCATTTTTTTGGGAAGACCTGGGGGAACGCTGGGTGGGTGGAAATTTGTTGATCCACGCAGATTCCAGAACTTTCCACCACAGAAATGTGAGGAAAATGTGTTTTTTTGTCAATTTCTTAGCTTTGCAAGGGATTCTGGGTAACAAAACCTGGTGGTAGGCAGTCGAGTCACCCCATCCTAAATTCCCCTGGGTGTCTAGTTTTTAAAAATGTATAGGTTTGCTAGGTTTCCCTAGGTGCTGGCAGAGCTAGGGCTCAAAAACAAAAGGTAGTCTCTTTGTCCAAAAAATGCAAGATTTCACTGGGAAATTGAGGTGCGACCACGTTGCGTTTTGCGCTGTTTCATGTCGCAGCCACTATGCCTACCCACGCAAGTGATGTACCATTTTTTTGGGAAGACCTGGGGGAACGCTGGGTGGGTGGAAATTTGTTGATCCACGCAGATTCCAGAACTTTCCACCACAGAAATGTGAGAAAAATGTGTTTTTTTGTCAATTTCTTAGCTTTGCAAGGGATTCTGGGTAACAAAACCTGGTGGTAGGCAGTCGAGTCACCCCATCCTGAATTCCCCATGGTGTCTAGTTTTAAAAAATGTATAGGTTTGCTAGGTTTCCCTAGGTGCTGGCAGAGCTAGGGCTCAAAAACAAAAGGTAGTCTCTTTGTCCAAAAAATGCAAGATTTCACTGGGAAATTGAGGTGCGACCACGTTGCGTTTTGCGCTGTTTCATGTCGCAGCCACTATGCCTACCCACGCAAGTGATGTACCATTTTTTTGGGAAGACCTGGGGGAACGCTGGGTGGGTGGATATTTGTTGATCCACGCAGATTCCAGAACTTTCCACCACAGAAATGTGAGAAAAATGTGTTTTTTTGTCAATTTCTTAGCTTTGCAAGGGATTCTGGGTAACAAAACCTGGTGGTAGGCTGTCGAGTCACCCCATCCTGAATTCCCCTGGGTGTCTAGTTTTAAAAAATGTATAGGTTTGCTAGGTTTCCCTAGGTGCTGGCAGAGCTAGGGCTCAAAAACAAAAGGTAGTCTCTTTGTCCAAAAAGGGCACGATTTCACTGGGAAACTGAGGTGCGACCACGTTGCGTTTTGCGCTGTTTCATGTCGCAGCCACTATGCCTACCCACGCAAGTGAGGTACCATTTTTTTCGGGAGACCTGGGGGAACGCTGGGTGGGTGGAAATTTGTTGATCCACGCAGATTCCAGAACTTTCCACCACAGAAATGTGAGGAAAATGTGTTTTTTTGTCAATTTCGTAGTTTTGCAAGTGATTCTGGGTAACAAAACCTGGTGATAGTCAGTCGAGTCACCCCATCCTGAATTCCCTTGGGTGTCTAGTTTTCAAAAATGTATAGGTTTGCTAGGTTTCCCTAGGTGCTGGCAGAGCTAGGGCTCAAAAACAAAAGGTAGTCTTTCTGTCCAAAAAGGGCAAGATTTCACTGGGAAATTGAGGTGCGACCACGTTGCGTTTTGTGCTGTTTCATGTCGCAGCCACTATGCCTACCCACGCAAGTGAGGTACCATTTTTTTCGGGAGACCTGGGGGAACGCTGGGTGGGTGGAAATTTGTTGATCCACGCAGATTCCAGAACTTTCCACCACAGAAATGTGAGGAAAATGTGTTTTTTTTGTCAATTTCTTAGCTTTGCAAGGGATTCTGGGTAACAAAACCTGGTGGTAGGCAGTCGAGTCACCCCATCCTGAATTTCCCTGGGTGTCTAGTTTTAAAAAATGTATAGGTTTGCTAGGTTTCCCTAGGTGCTGGCAGAGCTAGGGCTCAAAAACAAAAGGTAGTCTCTTTGTCCAAAAAATGCAAGATTTCACTGGGAAATTGAGGTGCGACCACGTTGCGTTTTGCGCTGTTTCATGTCGCAGCCACTATGCCTACCCACGCAAGTGATGTACCATTTTTTTGGGAAGACCTGGGGGAACGCTGGGTGGGTGGAAATTTGTTGATCCACGCAGATTCCAGAACTTTCCACCACAGAAATGTGAGAAAAATGTGTTTTTTTGTCAATTTCTTAGCTTTGCAAGGGATTCTGGGTAACAAAACCTGGTGGTAGGCAGTCGAGTCACCCCATCCTGAATTCCCCTGGGTGTCTAGTTTTAAAAAATGTATAGGTTTGCTAGGTTTCCCTAGGTGCTGGCAGAGCTAGGGCTCAAAAACAAAAGGTAGTCTCTTTGTCCAAAAAATGCAAGATTTCACTGGGAAATTGAGGTGCGACCACGTTGCGTTTTGCGCTGTTTCATGTCGCAGCCACTATGCCTACCCACGCAAGTGATGTACCATTTTTTGGGAAGACCTGGGGGAACGCTGGGTGGGTGGAAATTTGTTGATCCACGCAGATTCCAGAACTTTCCACCACAGAAATGTGAGAAAAATGTGTTTTTTTGTCAATTTCTTAGCTTTGCAAGGGATTCTGGGTAACAAAACCTGGTGGTAGGCAGTCGAGTCACCCCATCCTGAATTCCCCTGGGTGTCTAGTTTTAAAAAATGTATAGGTTTGCTAGGTTTCCCTAGGTGCTGGCAGAGCTAGGGCTCAAAAACAAAAGGTAGTCTCTTTGTCCAAAAAATGCAAGATTTCACTGGGAAATTGAGGTGCGACCACGTTGCGTTTTGCGCTGTTTCATGTCGCAGCCACTATGCCTACCCACGCAAGTGATGTACCATTTTTTTGGGAAGACCTGGGGGAACGCTGGGTGGGTGGAAATTTGTTGATCCACGCAGATTCCAGAACTTTCCACCACAGAAATGTGAGAAAAATGTGTTTTCTTGTCAATTTCTTAGCTTTGCAAGGGATTCTGGGTAACAAAACCTGGTGGTAGGCTGTCGAGTCACCCCATCCTGAATTCCCCTGGGTGTCTAGTTTTAAAAAATGTATAGGTTTGCTAGGTTTCCCTAGGTGCTGGCAGAGCTAGGGCTCAAAAACAAAAGGTAGTCTCTTTGTCCAAAAAGGGCACGATTTCACTGGGAAACTGAGGTGCGACCACGTTGCGTTTTGCGCTGTTTCATGTGTCAGCCACTATGCCTACCCACGCAAGTGAGGTACCATTTTTTTCGGGTAATCTGGGGGAACGCTGGGTGGGTGGAAATGTGTTGATCCACGCAGATTCCAGAACTTTCCACCACAGAAATGTGAGGAAAATTTGTTTTTTTTGTCAAATTCTTAGCTTTGCAAGGGATTCTGGGTAACAAAACCTGGTGGTAGGCAGTCGAGTCACCCCATCCTGAATTCCCCTGGGTGTCTAGTTTTAAAAAATGTATAGGTTTGCTAGGTTTCCCTAGGTGCTGGCAGAGCTAGGGCTCAAAAACAAAAGGTAGTCTCTTTGTCCAAAAAGAGCAAGATTTCACTGGGAAATTGAGGTGCGACCACATTGCGTTTTGCGCTGTTTCATGTCGCAGTCACTATGTCTACCCAAGCAAGTGAGGTACCATTTTTTTCGGGAGACCTGGGGGAACGCTGGGTGGGTGGAAATTTGTTGATCCACGCAGATTCCAGAACTTTCCACCACAGAAATGTGAGGAAAATGTGTTTTTTTTGTCAAATGTTTAGTTTTGCAAGTGATTCTGGGTAACAAAACCTGGTGATAGGCAGTCAAGTCACCCCATCCTGAATTCCCCTGGGTGTCTAGTTTTCAAAAATGTATAGGTTTGCTAGGTTTCCCCAGGTGCAGGCAGAGCTAGGGCTCAAAAACAAAAGGTATTCTTTTTGTCCAAAAAGGGCAAGATTTCACTGGGAAATTGAGGTGCGACCACATTGCGTTTTGCGCTGTTTCATGTCGCAGTCACTATGTCTACCCAAGCAAGTGAGGTACCATTTTTTTCGGGAGACCTGGGGGAACGCTGGGTGGGTGGAAATTTGTTGATCCACTTAGATTCCAGAACTTTCCACCACAGAAATGTGAGGAAAATGTGTTTTTTTTGTCAAATTCTTAGCTTTGCAAGGGATTCTGGGTAACAAAACCTGGTGGTAGGCAGTCGAGTCACCCCATCCTGAATTCCCCTGGGTGTCTAGTTTTCAAAAATGTATAGGTTTGCTAGGTTTCCCTAGGTGCTGGCAGAACTAGGGCTCAAAAACAAAAGGTAGTCTCTTTGTCCAAAAAGGGCAAGATTTCACGGGGAAATTGAGGTGCGACCATGTTGCGTTTTGCGCTGTTTCATGTCGCAGCCACAATGCCTACCGACACAAGTGAGGTACCATTTTTTCAGGAGACCTGGGGGAACGCTGGGTGGGTGAAAATTTGTTGATCCACGCAGATTCCAGAACTTTCCACCACAGAAATTTGAGGAAAATGTGTTTTTTTGGTCAAATTCTTAGCTTTGCAAGGGATTCTGGGTAACAAAACCTGGTGGTAGGCAGTCGAGTCACCCCATCCTGAATTCCCCTGGGTGTCTAGTGTTAAAAAATTTATAGGTTTGCTAGGTTACCCTAGGTGCTGGCAGAGCTAGGGCTCAAAAACAAAAGGTAGTCTCTTTGTCCAAAAAGGGCAGGATTTCACTGGGAAATTGAGGTGCTACCACGTTGCGTTTTGCGATGTTTCATGTTGCAGCCACTATGCCTACCCACGCAAGTTAGGTACCATTTTTTTCGGGAGACCTGGGGGAACGCTGGGTGGGTAGAAATTTGTTGATCCACGCAGATTCCAGAACTTTCCACCACAGAAATGTGAGGAAAATGTGTTTTTTTGTCAATTTCTTAGTTTTGCAAGTGATTCTGGGTAACAAAACCTGGTGATAGGCAGTCGAGTCACCCCATCCTGAATTCCCTTGGGTGTCTAGTTTTCAAAAATGTATAGGTTTGCTAGGTTTCCCTAGGTGCTGGCAGAGCTAGGGCTCAAAAACAAAAGGTAGTCTTTCTGTCCAAAAAGGGCAAGATTTCACTGGGAAATTGAGGTGCGACCACGTTGCGTTTTGCGCTGTTTCATGTCGCAGCCACTATGCCTACCCACGCAAGTGAGGTACCATTTTTTTCGGGAGACCTGGGGGAACGCTGGGTGGGTGGAAATTTGTTGATCCACGCAGATTCCAGAACTTTCCACCACAGAAATGTGAGGAAAATGTGTTTTTTTTGTCAATTTCTTAGCTTTGCAAGGGATTCTGGGTAACAAAACCTGGTGGTAGGCAGTCGAGTCACCCCATCCTGAATTTCCCTGGGTGTCTAGTTTTAAAAAATGTATAGGTTTGCTAGGTTTCCCTAGGTGCTGGCAGAGCTAGGGCTCAAAAACAAAAGGTAGTCTCTTTGTCCAAAAAATGCAAGATTTCACTGGGAAATTGAGGTGCGACCACGTTGCGTTTTGCGCTGTTTCATGTCGCAGCCACTATGCCTACCCACGCAAGTGATGAACCATTCTTTTGGGAAGACCTGGGGGAACGCTGGGTGGGTGGAAATTTGTTGATCCACGCAGATTCCAGAACTTTCCACCACAGAAATGTGAGAAAAATGTGTTTTTTTGTCAATTTCTTAGCTTTGCAAGGGATTCTGGGTAACAAAACCTGGTGGTAGGCAGTCGAGTCACCCCATCCTGAATTCCCCTGGGTGTCTAGTTTTAAAAAATGTATAGGTTTGCTAGGTTTCCCTAGGTGCTGGCAGAGCTAGGGCTCAAAAACAAAAGGTAGTCTCTTTGTCCAAAAAATGCAAGATTTCACTGGGAAATTGAGGTGCGACCACGTTGCGTTTTGCGCTGTTTCATGTCGCAGCCACTATGCCTACCCACGCAAGTGATGTACCATTTTTTTGGGAAGACCTGGGGGAACGCTGGGTGGGTGGAAATTTGTTGATCCACGCAGATTCCAGAACTTTCCACCACAGAAATGTGGGAAAAATGTGTTTTTTTGTCAATTTCTTAGCTTTGCAAGGGATTCTGGGTAACAAAACCTGGTGGTAGGCTGTCGAGTCACCCCATCCTGAATTCCCCTGGGTGTCTAGTTTTCAAAAATGTATAGGTTTGCTAGGTTTCCCTAGGTGCTGGCAGAGCTAGGGCTCAAAAACAAAAGGTAGTCTCTTTGTCCAAAAAGGGCACGATTTCACTGGGAAACTGAGGTGCGACCACGTTGCGCTTTGCGCTGTTTCATGTCGCAGCCACTATGCCTACCCACGCAAGTGAGGTACCATTTTTTTCGGGAGACCTGGGGGAACGCTGGGTGGGTGGAAATTTGTTGATCCACGCAGATTCCAGAACTTTCCACCACAGAAATGTGAGGAAAATGTGTTTTTTTGTCAATTTCTTAGCTTTGCAAGGGATTCTGGGTAACAAAACCTGGTGGTAGGCAGTGGAGTCACCCCATCCTAAATTCCCCTGGGTGTCTAGTTTTCAAAAATGTATAGGTTTGCTAGGTTTCCCTAGGTGCTGGCAGAGCTAGGGCTCAAAAACAAAAGGTAGTCTCTTTGTCCAAAAAATGCAAGATTTCACTGGGAAATTGAGGTGCGACCACGTTGCGTTTTGCGCTGTTTCATGTCGCAGCCACTATGCCTACCCACGCAAGTGATGTACCATTTTTTTGGGAAGACCTGGGGGAACGCTGGGTGGGTGGAAATTTGTTGATCCACGCAGATTCCAGAACTTTCCACCACAGAAATGTGAGAAAAATGTGTTTTTTTGTCAATTTCTTAGCTTTGCAAGGGATTCTGGGTAACAAAACCTGGTGGTAGGCTGTCGAGTCACCCCATCCTGAATTCCCCTGGGTGTCTAGTTTTCAAAAATGTATAGGTTTGCTAGGTTTCCCTAGGTGCTGGCAGAGCTAGGGCTCAAAAACAAAAGGTAGTCTCTTTGTCCAAAAAGGGCACGATTTCACTGGGAAATTGAGGTGCGACCACGTTGCGTTTTGCGCTGTTTCATGTGTCAGCCACTATGCCTACCCACGCAAGTGAGGTACCATTTTTTTCGGGTAATCTGGGGGAACGCTGGGTGGGTGGAAATGTGTTGATCCACGCAGATTCCAGAACTTTCCACCACAGAAATGTGAGGAAAATTTGTTTTTTTTGTCAAATTCTTAGCTTTGCAAGGGATTCTGGGTAACAAAACCTGGTGGTAGGCAGTCGAGTCACCCCATCCTGAATTCCCCTGGGTGTCTAGTTTTAAAAAATGTATAGGTTTGCTAGGTTTCCCTAGGTGCTGGCAGAGCTAGGGCTCAAAAACAAAAGGTAGTCTCTTTGTCCAAAAAGAGCAAGATTTCACTGGGAAATTGAGGTGCGACCACATTGCGTTTTGCGCTGTTTCATGTCGCAGTCACTATGTCTACCCAAGCAAGTGAGGTACCATTTTTTTCGGGAGACCTGGGGGAACGCTGGGTGGGTGGAAATTTGTTGATCCACGCAGATTCCAGAACTTTCCACCACAGAAATGTGAGGAAAATGTGTTTTTTTTGTCAAATGTTTAGTTTTGCAAGTGATTCTGGGTAACAAAACCTGGTGATAGGCAGTCAAGTCACCCCATCCTGAATTCCCCTGGGTGTCTAGTTTTCAAAAATGTATAGGTTTGCTAGGTTTCCCCAGGTGCAGGCAGAGCTAGGGCTCAAAAACAAAAGGTATTCTTTTTGTCCAAAAAGGGCAAGATTTCACTGGGAAATTGAGGTGCGACCACATTGCGTTTTGCGCTGTTTCATGTCGCAGTCACTATGTCTACCCAAGCAAGTGAGGTACCATTTTTTTCGGGAGACCTGGGGGAACGCTGGGTGGGTGGAAATTTGTTGATCCACTTAGATTCCAGAACTTTCCACCACAGAAATGTGAGGAAAATGTGTTTTTTTTGTCAAATTCTTAGCTTTGCAAGGGATTCTGGGTAACAAAACCTGGTGGTAGGCAGTCGAGTCACCCCATCCTGAATTCCCCTGGGTGTCTAGTTTTCAAAAATGTATAGGTTTGCTAGGTTTCCCTAGGTGCTGGCAGAACTAGGGCTCAAAAACAAAAGGTAGTCTCTTTGTCCAAAAAGGGCAAGATTTCACGGGGAAATTGAGGTGCGACCATGTTGTGTTTTGCGCTGTTTCATGTCGCAGCCACAATGCCTACCGACACAAGTGAGGTACCATTTTTTCAGGAGACCTGGGGGAACGCTGGGTGGGTGAAAATTTGTTGATCCACGCAGATTCCAGAACTTTCCACCACAGAAATTTGAGGAAAATGTGTTTTTTTTGGTCAAATTCTTAGCTTTGCAAGGGATTCTGGGTAACAAAACCTGGTGGTAGGCAGTCGAGTCACCCCATCCTGAATTCCCCTGGGTGTCTAGTGTTAAAAAATTTATAGGTTTGCTAGGTTACCCTAGGTGCTGGCAGAGCTAGGGCTCAAAAACAAAAGGTAGTCTCTTTGTCCAAAAAGGGCAGGATTTCACTGGGAAATTGAGGTGCTACCACGTTGCGTTTTGCGATGTTTCATGTTGCAGCCACTATGCCTACCCACGCAAGTTAGGTACCATTTTTTTCGGGAGACCTGGGGGAACGCTGGGTGGGTAGAAATTTGTTGATCCACGCAGATTCCAGAACTTTCCACCACAGAAATGTGAGGAAAATGTGTTTTTTTGTCAATTTCTTAGTTTTGCAAGTGATTCTGGGTAACAAAACCTGGTGATAGGCAGTCGAGTCACCCCATCCTGAATTCCCTTGGGTGTCTAGTTTTCAAAAATGTATAGGTTTGCTAGGTTTCCCTAGGTGCTGGCAGAGCTAGGGCTCAAAAACAAAAGGTAGTCTTTCTGTCCAAAAAGGGCAAGATTTCACTGGGAAATTGAGGTGCGACCACGTTGCGTTTTGCGCTGTTTCATGTCGCAGCCACTATGCCTACCCACGCAAGTGAGGTACCATTTTTTTCGGGAGACCTGGGGGAACGCTGGGTGGGTGGAAATTTGTTGATCCACGCAGATTCCAGAACTTTCCACCACAGAAATGTGAGGAAAATGTGTTTTTTTTGTCAATTTCTTAGCTTTGCAAGGGATTCTGGGTAACAAAACCTGGTGGTAGGCAGTCGAGTCACCCCATCCTGAATTTCCCTGGGTGTCTAGTTTTAAAAAATGTATAGGTTTGCTAGGTTTCCCTAGGTGCTGGCAGAGCTAGGGCTCAAAAACAAAAGGTAGTCTCTTTGTCCAAAAAATGCAAGATTTCACTGGGAAATTGAGGTGCGACCACGTTGCGTTTTGCGCTGTTTCATGTCGCAGCCACTATGCCTACCCACGCAAGTGATGAACCATTCTTTTGGGAAGACCTGGGGGAACGCTGGGTGGGTGGAAATTTGTTGATCCACGCAGATTCCAGAACTTTCCACCACAAAAATGTGAGAAAAATGTGTTTTTTTGTCAATTTCTTAGCTTTGCAAGGGATTCTGGGTAACAAAACCTGGTGGTAGGCAGTCGAGTCACCCCATCCTGAATTCCCCTGGGTGTCTAGTTTTAAAAAATGTATAGGTTTGCTAGGTTTCCCTAGGTGCTGGCAGAGCTAGGGCTCAAAAACAAAAGGTAGTCTCTTTGTCCAAAAAATGCAAGATTTCACTGGGAAATTGAGGTGCGACCACGTTGCGTTTTGCGCTGTTTCATGTCGCAGCCACTATGCCTACCCACGCAAGTGATGTACCATTTTTTTGGGAAGACCTGGGGGAACGCTGGGTGGGTGGAAATTTGTTGATCCACGCAGATTCCAGAACTTTCCACCACAGAAATGTGGGAAAAATGTGTTTTTTTGTCAATTTCTTAGCTTTGCAAGGGATTCTGGGTAACAAAACCTGGTGGTAGGCTGTCGAGTCACCCCATCCTGAATTCCCCTGGGTGTCTAGTTTTCAAAAATGTATAGGTTTGCTAGGTTTCCCTAGGTGCTGGCAGAGCTAGGGCTCAAAAACAAAAGGTAGTCTCTTTGTCCAAAAAGAGCACGATTTCACTGGGAAACTGAGGTGCGACCACGTTGCGCTTTGCGCTGTTTCATGTCGCAGCCACTATGCCTACCCACGCAAGTGAGGTACCATTTTTTTCGGGAGACCTGGGGGAACGCTGGGTGGGTGGAAATTTGTTGATCCACGCAGATTCCAGAACTTTCCACCACAGAAATGTGAGGAAAATGTGTTTTTTTGTCAATTTCTTAGCTTTGCAAGGGATTCTGGGTAACAAAACCTGGTGGTAGGCAGTGGAGTCACCCCATCCTAAATTCCCCTGGGTGTCTAGTTTTCAAAAATGTATAGGTTTGCTAGGTTTCCCTAGGTGCTGGCAGAGCTAGGGCTCAAAAACAAAAGGTAGTCTCTTTGTCCAAAAAATGCAAGATTTCACTGGGAAATTGAGGTGCGACCACGTTGCGTTTTGCGCTGTTTCATGTCGCAGCCACTATGCCTACCCACGCAAGTGATGTACCATTTTTTTGGGAAGACCTGGGGGAACGCTGGGTGGGTGGAAATTTGTTGATCCACGCAGATTCCAGAACTTTCCACCACAGAAATGTGAGAAAAATGTGTTTTTTTGTCAATTTCTTAGCTTTGCAAGGGATTCTGGGTAACAAAACCTGGTGGTAGGCTGTCGAGTCACCCCATCCTGAATTCCCCTGGGTGTCTAGTTTTCAAAAATGTATAGGTTTGCTAGGTTTCCCTAGGTGCTGGCAGAGCTAGGGCTCAAAAACAAAAGGTAGTCTCTTTGTCCAAAAAGGGCACGATTTCACTGGGAAACTGAGGTGCGACCACGTTGCGCTTTGCGCTGTTTCATGTCGCAGCCACTATGCCTACCCACGCAAGTGAGGTACCATTTTTTTCGGGAGACCTGGGGGAACGCTGGGTGGGTGGAAATTTGTTGATCCACGCAGATTCCAGAACTTTCCACCACAGAAATGTGAGGAAAATGTGTTTTTTTGTCAATTTCTTAGCTTTGCAAAAGATTCTGGGTAACAAAACCTGGTGGTAGGCAGTCGAGTCACCCCATCCTAAATTCCCCTGGGTGTCTAGTTTTCAAAAATGTATAGGTTTGCTAGGTTTCCCTAGGTGCTGGCAGAGCTAGGGCTCAAAAACAAAAGGTAGTCTCTTTGTCCAAAAAATGCAAGATTTCACTGGGAAATTGAGGTGCGACCATGTTGCGTTTTGCGCTGTTTCATGTCGCAGCCACTATGCCTACCCACGCAAGTGATGTACCATTTTTTTGGGAAGACCTGGGGGAACGCTGGGTGGGTGGAAATTTGTTGATCCACGCAGATTCCAGAACTTTCCACCACAGAAATGTGAGAAAAATGTGTTTTTTTGTCAATTTCTTAGCTTTGCAAGGGATTCTGGGTAACAAAACCTGGTGGTAGGCAGTCGAGTCACCCCATCCTGAATTCCCCTGGGTGTCTGGTGTTAAAGAATGTATAGGTTTGCTAGGTTACCCTAGGTGCTGGCAGAGCTAGGGCTCAAAAACAAAAGGTAGTCTCTTTGTCCAAAAAGGGCAGGATTTCACTGGGAAATTGAGGTGCTACCACGTTGCGTTTTGCGATGTTTCATGTTGCAGCCACTATGCCTACCCACGCAAGTTAGGTACCATTTTTTTCGGGAGACCTGGGGGAACGCTGGGTGGGTAGAAATTTGTTGATCCACGCAGATTCCAGAACTTTCCACCACAGAAATGTGAGGAAAATGTGTTTTTTTGTCAATTTCTTAGTTTTGCAAGTGATTCTGGGTAACAAAACCTGGTGATAGGCAGTCGAGTCACCCCATCCTGAATTCCCTTGGGTGTCTAGTTTTCAAAAATGTATAGGTTTGCTAGGTTTCCCTAGGTGCTGGCAGAGCTAGGGCTCAAAAACAAAAGGTAGTCTTTCTGTCCAAAAAGGGCAAGATTTCACTGGGAAATTGAGGTGTGACCACGTTGCGTTTTGTGCTGTTTCATGTCGCAGCCAGTATGCCTACCCACGCAAGTGAGGTACCATTTTTTTCGGGAGACCTGGGGGAACGCTGGGTGGGTGGAAATTTGTTGATCCACGCAGATTCCAGAACTTTCCACCACAGAAATGTGAGGAAAATGTGTTTTTTTTGTCAATTTCTTAGCTTTGCAAGGGATTCTGGGTAACAAAACCTGGTGGTAGGCAGTCGAGTCACCCCATCCTGAATTTCCCTGGGTGTCTAGTTTTAAAAAATGTATAGGTTTGCTAGGTTTCCCTAGGTGCTGGCAGAGCTAGGGCTCAAAAACAAAAGGTAGTCTCTTTGTCCAAAAAATGCAAGATTTCACTGGGAAATTGAGGTGCGACCACGTTGCGTTTTGCGCTGTTTCATGTCGCAGCCACTATGCCTACCCACGCAAGTGATGTACCATTTTTTTGGGAAGACCTGGGGGAACGCTGGGTGGGTGGAAATTTGTTGATCCACGCAGATTCCAGAACTTTCCACCACAGAAATGTGAGAAAAATGTGTTTTTTTGTCAATTTCTTAGCTTTGCAAGGGATTCTGGGTAACAAAACCTGGTGGTAGGCAGTCGAGTCACCCCATCCTGAATTCCCCTGGGTGTCTAGTTTTAAAAAATGTATAGGTTTGCTAGGTTTCCCTAGGTGCTGGCAGAGCTAGGGCTCAAAAACAAAAGGTAGTCTCGATGTCCAAAAAATGCAAGATTTCACTGGGAAATTGAGGTGCGACCACGTTGCGTTTTGCGCTGTTTCATGTCGCAGCCACTATGCCTACCCACGCAAGTGATGTACCATTTTTTTGGGAAGACCTGGGGGAACGCTGGGTGGGTGGAAATTTGTTGATCCACGCAGATTCCAGAACTTTCCACCACAGAAATGTGAGGAAAATGTGTTTTTTTGTCAATTTCTTAGCTTTGCAAGGGATTCTGGGTAACAAAACCTGGTGGTAGGCAGTCGAGTCACCCCATCCTGAATTTCCCTGGGTGTCTAGTTTTAAAAAATGTATAGGTTTGCTAGGTTTCCCTAGGTGCTGGCAGAGCTAGGGCTCAAAAACAAAAGGTAGTCTCTTTGTCCAAAAAATGCAAGATTTCACTGGGAAATTGAGGTGCGACCACGTTGCGTTTTGCGCTGTTTCATGTCGCAGCCACTATGCCTACCCACGCAAGTGATGTACCATTTTTTGGGAAGACCTGGGGGAACGCTGGGTGGGTGGAAATTTGTTGATCCACGCAGATTCCAGAACTTTCCACCACAGAAATGTGAGAAAAATGTGTTTTTTTGTCAATTTCTTAGCTTTGCAAGGGATTCTGGGTAACAAAACCTGGTGGTAGGCAGTCGAGTCACCCCATCCTGAATTCCCCTGGGTGTCTAGTTTTAAAAAATGTATAGGTTTGCTAGGTTTCCCTAGGTGCTGGCAGAGCTAGGGCTCAAAAACAAAAGGTAGTCTCTTTGTCCAAAAAATGCAAGATTTCACTGGGAAATTGAGGTGCGACCACGTTGCGTTTTGCGCTGTTTCATGTCGCAGCCACTATGCCTACCCACGCAAGTGATGTACCATTTTTTTGGGAAGACCTGGGGGAACGCTGGGTGGGTGGAAATTTGTTGATCCACGCAGATTCCAGAACTTTCCACCACAGAAATGTGAGAAAAATGTGTTTTCTTGTCAATTTCTTAGCTTTGCAAGGGATTCTGGGTAACAAAACCTGGTGGTAGGCTGTCGAGTCACCCCATCCTGAATTCCCCTGGGTGTCTAGTTTTAAAAAATGTATAGGTTTGCTAGGTTTCCCTAGGTGCTGGCAGAGCTAGGGCTCAAAAACAAAAGGTAGTCTCTTTGTCCAAAAAGGGCACGATTTCACTGGGAAACTGAGGTGCGACCACGTTGCGTTTTGAGCTGTTTCATGTCGCAGCCACTATGCCTACCCACGCAAGTGAGGTACCATTTTTTTCGGGAGACCTGGGGGAACGCTGGGTGGGTGGAAATTTGTTGATCCACGCAGATTCCAGAACTTTCCACCACAGAAATTTGAGGAAAATGTGTTTTTTTTGGTCAAATTCTTAGCTTTGCAGGGGATTCTGGGTATCAAAACCTGGTGGTAGGCAGTCGAGTCACCCCATCCTGAATTCCCCTGGGTGTCTAGTGTTAAAAAATGTATAGGTTTGCTAGGTTACCCTAGGTGCTGGCAGAGCTAGGGCTCAAAAACAAAAGGTAGTCTCTTTGTCCAAAAAGGGCAGGATTTCACTGGGAAATTGAGGTGCTACCACGTTGCGTTTTGCGATGTTTCATGTTGCAGCCACTATGCCTACCCACGCAAGTTAGGTACCATTTTTTTCGGGAGACCTGGGGGAACGCTGGGTGGGTAGAAATTTGTTGATCCACGCAGATTCCAGAACTTTCCACCACAGAAATGTGAGGAAAATGTGTTTTTTTGTCAATTTATTAGTTTTGCAAGTGATTCTGGGGAACAAAACCTGGTGATAGGCAGTCGAGTCACCCCATCCTGAATTCCCCTGGGTGTCTAGTTTTAAAAAATGTATAGGTTTGCTAGGTTTCCCCAGGTGCAGGCAGAGCTAGGGCTCAAAAACAAAAGGTATTCTTTTTGTCCAAAAAGGGCAAGATTTCACTGGGAAATTGAGGTGCGACCACGTTGCGTTTTGCGCTGTTTCATGTGTCAGCCACTATGCCTACCCACGCAAGTGAGGTACCATTTTTTTCGGGTAATCTGGGGGAACGCTGGGTGGGTGGAAATGTGTTGATCCACGCAGATTCCAGAACTTTCCACCACAGAAATGTGAGGAAAATGTGTTTTTTTGTCAATTTATTAGTTTTGCAAGTGATTCTGGGTAACAAAACCTGGTGATAGGCAGTCAAGTCACCCCATCCTGAATTCCCCTGGGTGTCTAGTTTTCAAAAATGTATAGGTTTGCTAGGTTTCCCCAGGTGCAGGCAGAGCTAGGGCTCAAAAACAAAAGGTATTCTTTTTGTCCAAAAAGGGCAAGATTTCACTGGGAAATTGAGGTGCGACCACATTGCGTTTTGCGCTGTTTCATGTCGCAGTCACTATGTCTACCCAAGCAAGTGAGGTACCATTTTTTTCGGGAGACCTGGGGGAACGCTGGGTGGGTGGAAATTTGTTGATCCACTTAGATTCCAGAACTTTCCACCACAGAAATGTGAGGAAAATGTGTTTTTTTTGTCAAATTCTTAGCTTTGCAAGGGATTCTGGGTAACAAAACCTGGTGGTAGGCAGTCGAGTCACCCCATCCTGAATTCCCCTGGGTGTCTAGTTTTCAAAAATGTATAGGTTTGCTAGGTTTCCCTAGGTGCTGGCAGAACTAGGGCTCAAAAACAAAAGGTAGTCTCTTTGTCCAAAAAGGGCAAGATTTCACGGGGAAATTGAGGTGCGACCATGTTGCGTTTTGCGCTGTTTCATGTCGCAGCCACAATGCCTACCGACACAAGTGAGGTACCATTTTTTCAGGAGACCTGGGGGAACGCTGGGTGGGTGAAAATTTGTTGATCCACGCAGATTCCAGAACTTTCCACCACAGAAATTTGAGGAAAATGTGTTTTTTTTGGTCAAATTCTTAGCTTTGCAAGGGATTCTGGGTAACAAAACCTGGTGGTAGGCAGTCGAGTCACCCCATCCTGAATTCCCCTGGGTGTCTAGTGTTAAAAAATTTATAGGTTTGCTAGGTTACCCTAGGTGCTGGCAGAGCTAGGGCTCAAAAACAAAAGGTAGTCTCTTTGTCCAAAAAGGGCAGGATTTCACTGGGAAATTGAGGTGCTACCACGTTGCGTTTTGCGATGTTTCATGTTGCAGCCACTATGCCTACCCACGCAAGTTAGGTACCATTTTTTTCGGGAGACCTGGGGGAACGCTGGGTGGGTAGAAATTTGTTGATCCACGCAGATTCCAGAACTTTCCACCACAGAAATGTGAGGAAAATGTGTTTTTTTGTCAATTTCTTAGTTTTGCAAGTGATTCTGGGTAACAAAACCTGGTGATAGGCAGTCGAGTCACCCCATCCTGAATTCCCTTGGGTGTCTAGTTTTCAAAAATGTATAGGTTTGCTAGGTTTCCCTAGGTGCTGGCAGAGCTAGGGCTCAAAAACAAAAGGTAGTCTTTCTGTCCAAAAAGGGCAAGATTTCACTGGGAAATTGAGGTGCGACCACGTTGCGTTTTGCGCTGTTTCATGTCGCAGCCACTATGCCTACCCACGCAAGTGAGGTACCATTTTTTTCGGGAGACCTGGGGGAACGCTGGGTGGGTGGAAATTTGTTGATCCACGCAGATTCCAGAACTTTCCACCACAGAAATGTGAGGAAAAT
Source organism: Lissotriton helveticus (assembly GCF_964261635.1). Taxonomy (NCBI): domain Eukaryota; kingdom Metazoa; phylum Chordata; class Amphibia; order Caudata; family Salamandridae; genus Lissotriton; species Lissotriton helveticus. The sequence continues at coordinate 413,270,708 of NC_136063.1, read as the reverse complement.
GTGTTTTTTTTGTCAATTTCTTAGCTTTGCAAGGGATTCTGGGTAACAAAACCTGGTGGTAGGCAGTCGAGTCACCCCATCCTGAATTTCCCTGGGTGTCTAGTTTTAAAAAATGTATAGGTTTGCTAGGTTTCCCTAGGTGCTGGCAGAGCTAGGGCTCAAAAACAAAAGGTAGTCTCTTTGTCCAAAAAATGCAAGATTTCACTGGGAAATTGAGGTGCGACCACGTTGCGCTTTGCGCTGTTTCATGTCGCAGCCACTATGCCTACCCACGCAAGTGATGAACCATTCTTTTGGGAAGACCTGGGGGAACGCTGGGTGGGTGGAAATTTGTTGATCCACGCAGATTCCAGAACTTTCCACCACAGAAATGTGAGAAAAATGTGTTTTTTTGTCAATTTCTTAGCTTTGCAAGGGATTCTGGGTAACAAAACCTGGTGGTAGGCAGTCGAGTCACCCCATCCTGAATTCCCCTGGGTGTCTAGTTTTAAAAAATGTATAGGTTTGCTAGGTTTCCCTAGGTGCTGGCAGAGCTAGGGCTCAAAAACAAAAGGTAGTCTCTTTGTCCAAAAAATGCAAGATTTCACTGGGAAATTGAGGTGCGACCACGTTGCGTTTTGCGCTGTTTCATGTCGCAGCCACTATGCCTACCCACGCAAGTGATGTACCATTTTTTTGGGAAGACCTGGGGGAACGCTGGGTGGGTGGAAATTTGTTGATCCACGCAGATTCCAGAACTTTCCACCACAGAAATGTGGGAAAAATGTGTTTTTTTGTCAATTTCTTAGCTTTGCAAGGGATTCTGGGTAACAAAACCTGGTGGTAGGCTGTCGAGTCACCCCATCCTGAATTCCCCTGGGTGTCTAGTTTTCAAAAATGTATAGGTTTGCTAGGTTTCCCTAGGTGCTGGCAGAGCTAGGGCTCAAAAACAAAAGGTAGTCTCTTTGTCCAAAAAGGGCACGATTTCACTGGGAAACTGAGGTGCGACCACGTTGCGCTTTGCGCTGTTTCATGTCGCAGCCACTATGCCTACCCACGCAAGTGAGGTACCATTTTTTTCGGGAGACCTGGGGGAACGCTGGGTGGGTGGAAATTTGTTGATCCACGCAGATTCCAGAACTTTCCACCACAGAAATGTGAGGAAAATGTGTTTTTTTGTCAATTTCTTAGCTTTGCAAGGGATTCTGGGTAACAAAACCTGGTGGTAGGCAGTGGAGTCACCCCATCCTAAATTCCCCTGGGTGTCTAGTTTTCAAAAATGTATAGGTTTGCTAGGTTTCCCTAGGTGCTGGCAGAGCTAGGGCTCAAAAACAAAAGGTAGTCTCTTTGTCCAAAAAATGCAAGATTTCACTGGGAAATTGAGGTGCGACCACGTTGCGTTTTGCGCTGTTTCATGTCGCAGCCACTATGCCTACCCACGCAAGTGATGTACCATTTTTTTGGGAAGACCTGGGGGAACGCTGGGTGGGTGGAAATTTGTTGATCCACGCAGATTCCAGAACTTTCCACCACAGAAATGTGAGAAAAATGTGTTTTTTTGTCAATTTCTTAGCTTTGCAAGGGATTCTGGGTAACAAAACCTGGTGGTAGGCTGTCGAGTCACCCCATCCTGAATTCCCCTGGGTGTCTAGTTTTCAAAAATGTATAGGTTTGCTAGGTTTCCCTAGGTGCTGGCAGAGCTAGGGCTCAAAAACAAAAGGTAGTCTCTTTGTCCAAAAAGGGCACGATTTCACTGGGAAATTGAGGTGCGACCACGTTGCGTTTTGCGCTGTTTCATGTGTCAGCCACTATGCCTACCCACGCAAGTGAGGTACCATTTTTTTCGGGTAATCTGGGGGAACGCTGGGTGGGTGGAAATGTGTTGATCCACGCAGATTCCAGAACTTTCCACCACAGAAATGTGAGGAAAATTTGTTTTTTTTGTCAAATTCTTAGCTTTGCAAGGGATTCTGGGTAACAAAACCTGGTGGTAGGCAGTCGAGTCACCCCATCCTGAATTCCCCTGGGTGTCTAGTTTTAAAAAATGTATAGGTTTGCTAGGTTTCCCTAGGTGCTGGCAGAGCTAGGGCTCAAAAACAAAAGGTAGTCTCTTTGTCCAAAAAGAGCAAGATTTCACTGGGAAATTGAGGTGCGACCACATTGCGTTTTGCGCTGTTTCATGTCGCAGTCACTATGTCTACCCAAGCAAGTGAGGTACCATTTTTTTCGGGAGACCTGGGGGAACGCTGGGTGGGTGGAAATTTGTTGATCCACGCAGATTCCAGAACTTTCCACCACAGAAATGTGAGGAAAATGTGTTTTTTTTGTCAAATGTTTAGTTTTGCAAGTGATTCTGGGTAACAAAACCTGGTGATAGGCAGTCAAGTCACCCCATCCTGAATTCCCCTGGGTGTCTAGTTTTCAAAAATGTATAGGTTTGCTAGGTTTCCCCAGGTGCAGGCAGAGCTAGGGCTCAAAAACAAAAGGTATTCTTTTTGTCCAAAAAGGGCAAGATTTCACTGGGAAATTGAGGTGCGACCACATTGCGTTTTGCGCTGTTTCATGTCGCAGTCACTATGTCTACCCAAGCAAGTGAGGTACCATTTTTTTCGGGAGACCTGGGGGAACGCTGGGTGGGTGGAAATTTGTTGATCCACTTAGATTCCAGAACTTTCCACCACAGAAATGTGAGGAAAATGTGTTTTTTTTGTCAAATTCTTAGCTTTGCAAGGGATTCTGGGTAACAAAACCTGGTGGTAGGCAGTCGAGTCACCCCATCCTGAATTCCCCTGGGTGTCTAGTTTTCAAAAATGTATAGGTTTGCTAGGTTTCCCTAGGTGCTGGCAGAACTAGGGCTCAAAAACAAAAGGTAGTCTCTTTGTCCAAAAAGGGCAAGATTTCACGGGGAAATTGAGGTGCGACCATGTTGCGTTTTGCGCTGTTTCATGTCGCAGCCACAATGCCTACCGACACAAGTGAGGTACCATTTTTTCAGGAGACCTGGGGGAACGCTGGGTGGGTGAAAATTTGTTGATCCACGCAGATTCCAGAACTTTCCACCACAGAAATTTGAGGAAAATGTGTTTTTTTTGGTCAAATTCTTAGCTTTGCAAGGGATTCTGGGTAACAAAACCTGGTGGTAGGCAGTCGAGTCACCCCATCCTGAATTCCCCTGGGTGTCTAGTGTTAAAAAATTTATAGGTTTGCTAGGTTACCCTAGGTGCTGGCAGAGCTAGGGCTCAAAAACAAAAGGTAGTCTCTTTGTCCAAAAAGGGCAGGATTTCACTGGGAAATTGAGGTGCTACCACGTTGCGTTTTGCGATGTTTCATGTTGCAGCCACTATGCCTACCCACGCAAGTTAGGTACCATTTTTTTCGGGAGACCTGGGGGAACGCTGGGTGGGTAGAAATTTGTTGATCCACGCAGATTCCAGAACTTTCCACCACAGAAATGTGAGGAAAATGTGTTTTTTTGTCAATTTCTTAGTTTTGCAAGTGATTCTGGGTAACAAAACCTGGTGATAGGCAGTCGAGTCACCCCATCCTGAATTCCCTTGGGTGTCTAGTTTTCAAAAATGTATAGGTTTGCTAGGTTTCCCTAGGTGCTGGCAGAGCTAGGGCTCAAAAACAAAAGGTAGTCTTTCTGTCCAAAAAGGGCAAGATTTCACTGGGAAATTGAGGTGCGACCACGTTGCGTTTTGCGCTGTTTCATGTCGCAGCCACTATGCCTACCCACGCAAGTGAGGTACCATTTTTTTCGGGAGACCTGGGGGAACGCTGGGTGGGTGGAAATTTGTTGATCCACGCAGATTCCAGAACTTTCCACCACAGAAATGTGAGGAAAATGTGTTTTTTTTGTCAATTTCTTAGCTTTGCAAGGGATTCTGGGTAACAAAACCTGGTGGTAGGCAGTCGAGTCACCCCATCCTGAATTTCCCTGGGTGTCTAGTTTTAAAAAATGTATAGGTTTGCTAGGTTTCCCTAGGTGCTGGCAGAGCTAGGGCTCAAAAACAAAAGGTAGTCTCTTTGTCCAAAAAATGCAAGATTTCACTGGGAAATTGAGGTGCGACCACGTTGCGTTTTGCGCTGTTTCATGTCGCAGCCACTATGCCTACCCACGCAAGTGATGAACCATTCTTTTGGGAAGACCTGGGGGAACGCTGGGTGGGTGGAAATTTGTTGATCCACGCAGATTCCAGAACTTTCCACCACAAAAATGTGAGAAAAATGTGTTTTTTTGTCAATTTCTTAGCTTTGCAAGGGATTCTGGGTAACAAAACCTGGTGGTAGGCAGTCGAGTCACCCCATCCTGAATTCCCCTGGGTGTCTAGTTTTAAAAAATGTATAGGTTTGCTAGGTTTCCCTAGGTGCTGGCAGAGCTAGGGCTCAAATACAAAAGGTAGTCTCTTTGTCCAAAAAGGGCACGATTTCACTGGGAAACTGAGGTGCGACCACGTTGCGCTTTGCGCTGTTTCATGTCGCAGCCACTATGCCTACCCACGCAAGTGAGGTACCATTTTTTTCGGGAGACCTGGGGGAACGCTGGGTGGGTGGAAATTTGTTGATCCACGCAGATTCCAGAACTTTCCACCACCGAAATGTGAGGAAAATGTGTTTTTTTGTCAATTTCTTAGCTTTGCAAAAGATTCTGGGTAACAAAACCTGGTGGTAGGCAGTCGAGTCACCCCATCCTAAATTCCCCTGGGTGTCTAGTTTTCAAAAATGTATAGGTTTGCTAGGTTTCCCTAGGTGCTGGCAGAGCTAGGGCTCAAAAACAAAAGGTAGTCTCTTTGTCCAAAAAATGCAAGATTTCACTGGGAAATTGAGGTGCGACCATGTTGCGTTTTGCGCTGTTTCATGTCGCAGCCACTATGCCTACCCACGCAAGTGATGTACCATTTTTTTGGGAAGACCTGGGGGAACGCTGGGTGGGTGGAAATTTGTTGATCCACGCAGATTCCAGAACTTTCCACCACAGAAATGTGAGAAAAATGTGTTTTTTTGTCAATTTCTTAGCTTTGCAAGGGATTCTGGGTAACAAAACCTGGTGGTAGGCAGTCGAGTCACCCCATCCTGAATTCCCCTGGGTGTCTGGTGTTAAAGAATGTATAGGTTTGCTAGGTTACCCTAGGTGCTGGCAGAGCTAGGGCTCAAAAACAAAAGGTAGTCTCTTTGTCCAAAAAGGGCAGGATTTCACTGGGAAATTGAGGTGCTACCACGTTGCGTTTTGCGATGTTTCATGTTGCAGCCACTATGCCTACCCACGCAAGTTAGGTACCATTTTTTTCGGGAGACCTGGGGGAACGCTGGGTGGGTAGAAATTTGTTGATCCACGCAGATTCCAGAACTTTCCACCACAGAAATGTGAGGAAAATGTGTTTTTTTGTCAATTTCTTAGTTTTGCAAGTGATTCTGGGTAACAAAACCTGGTGATAGGCAGTCGAGTCACCCCATCCTGAATTCCCTTGGGTGTCTAGTTTTCAAAAATGTATAGGTTTGCTAGGTTTCCCTAGGTGCTGGCAGAGCTAGGGCTCAAAAACAAAAGGTAGTCTTTCTGTCCAAAAAGGGCAAGATTTCACTGGGAAATTGAGGTGCGACCACGTTGCGTTTTGTGCTGTTTCATGTCGCAGCCAGTATGCCTACCCACGCAAGTGAGGTACCATTTTTTTCGGGAGACCTGGGGGAACGCTGGGTGGGTGGAAATTTGTTGATCCACGCAGATTCCAGAACTTTCCACCACAGAAATGTGAGGAAAATGTGTTTTTTTTGTCAATTTCTTAGCTTTGCAAGGGATTCTGGGTAACAAAACCTGGTGGTAGGCAGTCGAGTCACCCCATCCTGAATTTCCCTGGGTGTCTAGTTTTAAAAAATGTATAGGTTTGCTAGGTTTCCCTAGGTGCTGGCAGAGCTAGGGCTCAAAAACAAAAGGTAGTCTCTTTGTCCAAAAAATGCAAGATTTCACTGGGAAATTGAGGTGCGACCACGTTGCGTTTTGCGCTGTTTCATGTCGCAGCCACTATGCCTACCCACGCAAGTGATGTACCATTTTTTTGGGAAGACCTGGGGGAACGCTGGGTGGGTGGAAATTTGTTGATCCACGCAGATTCCAGAACTTTCCACCACAGAAATGTGAGAAAAATGTGTTTTTTTGTCAATTTCTTAGCTTTGCAAGGGATTCTGGGTAACAAAACCTGGTGGTAGGCAGTCGAGTCACCCCATCCTGAATTCCCCTGGGTGTCTAGTTTTAAAAAATGTATAGGTTTGCTAGGTTTCCCTAGGTGCTGGCAGAGCTAGGGCTCAAAAACAAAAGGTAGTCTCGATGTCCAAAAAATGCAAGATTTCACTGGGAAATTGAGGTGCGACCACGTTGCGTTTTGCGCTGTTTCATGTCGCAGCCACTATGCCTACCCACGCAAGTGATGTACCATTTTTTTGGGAAGACCTGGGGGAACGCTGGGTGGGTGGAAATTTGTTGATCCACGCAGATTCCAGAACTTTCCACCACAGAAATGTGAGGAAAATGTGTTTTTTTGTCAATTTCTTAGCTTTGCAAGGGATTCTGGGTAACAAAACCTGGTGGTAGGCAGTCGAGTCACCCCATCCTGAATTTCCCTGGGTGTCTAGTTTTAAAAAATGTATAGGTTTGCTAGGTTTCCCTAGGTGCTGGCAGAGCTAGGGCTCAAAAACAAAAGGTAGTCTCTTTGTCCAAAAAATGCAAGATTTCACTGGGAAATTGAGGTGCGACCACGTTGCGTTTTGCGCTGTTTCATGTCGCAGCCACTATGCCTACCCACGCAAGTGATGTACCATTTTTTGGGAAGACCTGGGGGAACGCTGGGTGGGTGGAAATTTGTTGATCCACGCAGATTCCAGAACTTTCCACCACAGAAATGTGAGAAAAATGTGTTTTTTTGTCAATTTCTTAGCTTTGCAAGGGATTCTGGGTAACAAAACCTGGTGGTAGGCAGTCGAGTCACCCCATCCTGAATTCCCCTGGGTGTCTAGTTTTAAAAAATGTATAGGTTTGCTAGGTTTCCCTAGGTGCTGGCAGAGCTAGGGCTCAAAAACAAAAGGTAGTCTCTTTGTCCAAAAAATGCAAGATTTCACTGGGAAATTGAGGTGCGACCACGTTGCGTTTTGCGCTGTTTCATGTCGCAGCCACTATGCCTACCCACGCAAGTGATGTACCATTTTTTTGGGAAGACCTGGGGGAACGCTGGGTGGGTGGAAATTTGTTGATCCACGCAGATTCCAGAACTTTCCACCACAGAAATTTGAGGAAAATGTGTTTTTTTTGGTCAAATTCTTAGCTTTGCAGGGGATTCTGGGTATCAAAACCTGGTGGTAGGCAGTCGAGTCACCCCATCCTGAATTCCCCTGGGTGTCTAGTGTTAAAAAATGTATAGGTTTGCTAGGTTACCCTAGGTGCTGGCAGAGCTAGGGCTCAAAAACAAAAGGTAGTCTCTTTGTCCAAAAAGGGCAGGATTTCACTGGGAAATTGAGGTGCTACCACGTTGCGTTTTGCGATGTTTCATGTTGCAGCCACTATGCCTACCCACGCAAGTTAGGTACCATTTTTTTCGGGAGACCTGGGGGAACGCTGGGTGGGTAGAAATTTGTTGATCCACGCAGATTCCAGAACTTTCCACCACAGAAATGTGAGGAAAATGTGTTTTTTTGTCAATTTATTAGTTTTGCAAGTGATTCTGGGGAACAAAACCTGGTGATAGGCAGTCGAGTCACCCCATCCTGAATTCCCCTGGGTGTCTAGTTTTAAAAAATGTATAGGTTTGCTAGGTTTCCCCAGGTGCAGGCAGAGCTAGGGCTCAAAAACAAAAGGTATTCTTTTTGTCCAAAAAGGGCAAGATTTCACTGGGAAATTGAGGTGCGACCACGTTGCGTTTTGCGCTGTTTCATGTGTCAGCCACTATGCCTACCCACGCAAGTGAGGTACCATTTTTTTCGGGTAATCTGGGGGAACGCTGGGTGGGTGGAAATGTGTTGATCCACGCAGATTCCAGAACTTTCCACCACAGAAATGTGAGGAAAATGTGTTTTTTTGTCAATTTATTAGTTTTGCAAGTGATTCTGGGTAACAAAACCTGGTGATAGGCAGTCAAGTCACCCCATCCTGAATTCCCCTGGGTGTCTAGTTTTCAAAAATGTATAGGTTTGCTAGGTTTCCCCAGGTGCAGGCAGAGCTAGGGCTCAAAAACAAAAGGTATTCTTTTTGTCCAAAAAGGGCAAGATTTCACTGGGAAATTGAGGTGCGACCACATTGCGTTTTGCGCTGTTTCATGTCGCAGTCACTATGTCTACCCAAGCAAGTGAGGTACCATTTTTTTCGGGAGACCTGGGGGAACGCTGGGTGGGTGGAAATTTGTTGATCCACTTAGATTCCAGAACTTTCCACCACAGAAATGTGAGGAAAATGTGTTTTTTTTGTCAAATTCTTAGCTTTGCAAGGGATTCTGGGTAACAAAACCTGGTGGTAGGCAGTCGAGTCACCCCATCCTGAATTCCCCTGGGTGTCTAGTTTTCAAAAATGTATAGGTTTGCTAGGTTTCCCTAGGTGCTGGCAGAACTAGGGCTCAAAAACAAAAGGTAGTCTCTTTGTCCAAAAAGGGCAAGATTTCACGGGGAAATTGAGGTGCGACCATGTTGCGTTTTGCGCTGTTTCATGTCGCAGCCACAATGCCTACCGACACAAGTGAGGTACCATTTTTTCAGGAGACCTGGGGGAACGCTGGGTGGGTGAAAATTTGTTGATCCACGCAGATTCCAGAACTTTCCACCACAGAAATTTGAGGAAAATGTGTTTTTTTTGGTCAAATTCTTAGCTTTGCAAGGGATTCTGGGTAACAAAACCTGGTGGTAGGCAGTCGAGTCACCCCATCCTGAATTCCCCTGGGTGTCTAGTGTTAAAAAATTTATAGGTTTGCTAGGTTACCCTAGGTGCTGGCAGAGCTAGGGCTCAAAAACAAAAGGTAGTCTCTTTGTCCAAAAAGGGCAGGATTTCACTGGGAAATTGAGGTGCTACCACGTTGCGTTTTGCGATGTTTCATGTTGCAGCCACTATGCCTACCCACGCAAGTTAGGTACCATTTTTTTCGGGAGACCTGGGGGAACGCTGGGTGGGTAGAAATTTGTTGATCCACGCAGATTCCAGAACTTTCCACCACAGAAATGTGAGGAAAATTTGTTTTTTTGTCAATTTCTTAGTTTTGCAAGTGATTCTGGGTAACAAAACCTGGTGATAGGCAGTCGAGTCACCCCATCCTGAATTCCCTTGGGTGTCTAGTTTTCAAAAATGTATAGGTTTGCTAGGTTTCCCTAGGTGCTGGCAGAGCTAGGGCTCAAAAACAAAAGGTAGTCTTTCTGTCCAAAAAGGGCAAGATTTCACTGGGAAATTGAGGTGCGACCACGTTGCGTTTTGCGCTGTTTCATGTCGCAGCCACTATGCCTACCCACGCAAGTGAGGTACCATTTTTTTCGGGAGACCTGGGGGAACGCTGGGTGGGTGGAAATTTGTTGATCCACGCAGATTCCAGAACTTTCCACCACAGAAATGTGAGGAAAATGTGTTTTTTTTGTCAATTTCTTAGCTTTGCAAGGGATTCTGGGTAACAAAACCTGGTGGTAGGCAGTCGAGTCACCCCATCCTGAATTTCCCTGGGTGTCTAGTTTTAAAAAATGTATAGGTTTGCTAGGTTTCCCTAGGTGCTGGCAGAGCTAGGGCTCAAAAACAAAAGGTAGTCTCTTTGTCCAAAAAATGCAAGATTTCACTGGGAAATTGAGGTGCGACCACGTTGCGTTTTGCGCTGTTTCATGTCGCAGCCACTATGCCTACCCACGCAAGTGATGAACCATTCTTTTGGGAAGACCTGGGGGAACGCTGGGTGGGTGGAAATTTGTTGATCCACGCAGAGTCCAGAACTTTCCACCACAGAAATGTGAGAAAAATGTGTTTTTTTGTCAATTTCTTAGCTTTGCAAGGGATTCTGGGTAACAAAACCTGGTGGTAGGCAGTCGAGTCACCCCATCCTGAATTCCCCTGGGTGTCTAGTTTTAACAAATGTATAGGTTTGCTAGGTTTCCCTAGGTGCTGGCAGAGCTAGGGCTCAAAAACAAAAGGTAGTCTCTTTGTCCAAAAAATGCAAGATTTCACTGGGAAATTGAGGTGCGACCACGTTGCGTTTTGCGCTGTTTCATGTCGCAGCCACTATGCCTACCCACGCAAGTGATGTACCATTTTTTTGGGAAGACCTGGGGGAACGCTGGGTGGGTGGAAATTTGTTGATCCACGCAGATTCCAGAACTTTCCACCACAGAAATGTGGGAAAAATGTGTTTTTTTGTCAATTTCTTAGCTTTGCAAGGGATTCTGGGTAACAAAACCTGGTGGTAGGCTGTCGAGTCACCCCATCCTGAATTCCCCTGGGTGTCTAGTTTTCAAAAATGTATAGGTTTGCTAGGTTTCCCTAGGTGCTGGCAGAGCTAGGGCTCAAAAACAAAAGGTAGTCTCTTTGTCCAAAAAGGGCACGATTTCACTGGGAAACTGAGGTGCGACCACGTTGCGCTTTGCGCTGTTTCATGTCGCAGCCACTATGCCTACCCACGCAAGTGAGGTACCATTTTTTTCGGGAGACCTGGGGGAACGCTGGGTGGGTGGAAATTTGTTGATCCACGCAGATTCCAGAACTTTCCACCACAGAAATGTGAGGAAAATGTGTTTTTTTGTCAATTTCTTAGCTTTGCAAGGGATTCTGGGTAACAAAACCTGGTGGTAGGCAGTGGAGTCACCCCATCCTAAATTCCCCAGGGTGTCTAGTTTTCAAAAATGTATAGGTTTGCTAGGTTTCCCTAGGTGCTGGCAGAGCTAGGGCTCAAAAACAAAAGGTAGTCTCTTTGTCCAAAAAATGCAAGATTTCACTGGGAAATTGAGGTGCGACCACGTTGCGTTTTGCGCTGTTTCATGTCGCAGCCACTATGCCTACCCACGCAAGTGATGTACCATTTTTTTGTGAAAACCTGGGGGAACGCTGGGTGGGTGGAAATTTGTTGATCCACGCAGATTCCAGAACTTTCCACCACAGAAATGTGAGAAAAATGTGTTTTTTTGTCAATTTCTTAGCTTTGCAAGGGATTCTGGGTAACAAAACCTGGTGGTAGGCTGTCGAGTCACCCCATCCTGAATTCCCCTGGGTGTCTAGTTTTCAAAAATGTATAGGTTTGCTAGGTTTCCCTAGGTGCTGGCAGAGCTAGGGCTCAAAAACAAAAGGTAGTCTCTTTGTCCAAAAAGGGCACGATTTCACTGGGAAATTGAGGTGCGACCACGTTGCGTTTTGCGCTGTTTCATGTGTCAGCCACTATGCCTACCCACGCAAGTGAGGTACCATTTTTTTCGGGTAATCTGGGGGAACGCTGGGTGGGTGGAAATGTGTTGATCCACGCAGATTCCAGAACTTTCCACCACAGAAATGTGAGGAAAATTTGTTTTTTTTGTCAAATTCTTAGCTTTGCAAGGGATTCTGGGTAACAAAACCTGGTGGTAGGCAGTCGAGTCACCCCATCCTGAATTCCCCTGGGTGTCTAGTTTTAAAAAATGTATAGGTTTGCTAGGTTTCCCTAGGTGCTGGCAGAGCTAGGGCTCAAAAACAAAAGGTAGTCTCTTTGTCCAAAAAGAGCAAGATTTCACTGGGAAATTGAGGTGCGACCACATTGCGTTTTGCGCTGTTTCATGTCGCAGTCACTATGTCTACCCAAGCAAGTGAGGTACCATTTTTTTCGGGAGACCTGGGGGAACGCTGGGTGGGTGGAAATTTGTTGATCCACGCAGATTCCAGAACTTTCCACCACAGAAATGTGAGGAAAATGTGTTTTTTTTGTCAAATGTTTAGTTTTGCAAGTGATTCTGGGTAACAAAACCTGGTGATAGGCAGTCAAGTCACCCCATCCTGAATTCCCCTGGGTGTCTAGTTTTCAAAAATGTATAGGTTTGCTAGGTTTCCCCAGGTGCAGGCAGAGCTAGGGCTCAAAAACAAAAGGTATTCTTTTTGTCCAAAAAGGGCAAGATTTCACTGGGAAATTGAGGTGCGACCACATTGCGTTTTGCGCTGTTTCATGTCGCAGTCACTATGGCTACCCAAGCAAGTGAGGTACCATTTTTTTCGGGAGACCTGGGGAAACGCTGGGTGGGTGGAAATTTGTTGATCCACTTAGATTCCAGAACTTTCCACCACAGAAATGTGAGGAAAATGTGTTTTTTTTGTCAAATTCTTAGCTTTGCAAGGGATTCTGGGTAACAAAACCTGGTGGTAGGCAGTCGAGTCACCCCATCCTGAATTCCCCTGGGTGTCTAGTTTTCAAAAATGTATAGGTTTGCTAGGTTTCCCTAGGTGCTGGCAGAACTAGGGCTCAAAAACAAAAGGTAGTCTCTTTGTCCAAAAAGGGCAAGATTTCACGGGGAAATTGAGGTGCGACCATGTTGCGTTTTGCGCTGTTTCATGTCGCAGCCACAATGCCTACCGACACAAGTGAGGTACCATTTTTTCGGGAGACCTGGGGGAACGCTGGGTGGGTGGAAATTTGTTGATCCACGCAGATTCCAGAACTTTCCACCACAGAAATGTGAGGAAAATGTGTTTTTTTTGTCAATTTCTTAGCTTTGCAAGGGATTCTGGGTAACAAAACCTGGTGGTAGGCAGTCGAGTCACCCCATCCTGAATTTCCCTGGGTGTCTAGTTTTAAAAAATGTATAGGTTTGCTAGGTTTCCCTAGGTGCTGGCAGAGCTAGGGCTCAAAAACAAAAGGTAGTCTCTTTGTCCAAAAAATGCAAGATTTCACTGGGAAATTGAGGTGCGACCACGTTGCGTTTTGCGCTGTTTCATGTCGCAGCCACTATGCCTACCCACGCAAGTGATGAACCATTCTTTTGGGAAGACCTGGGGGAACGCTGGGTGGGTGGAAATTTGTTGATCCACGCAGATTCCAGAACTTTCCACCACAGAAATGTGAGAAAAATGTGTTTTTTTGTCAATTTCTTAGCTTTGCAAGGGATTCTGGGTAACAAAACCTGGTGGTAGGCAGTCGAGTCACCCCATCCTGAATTCCCCTGGGTGTCTAGTTTTAAAAAATGTATAGGTTTGCTAGGTTTCCCTAGGTGCTGGCAGAGCTAGGGCTCAAAAACAAAAGGTAGTCTCTTTGTCCAAAAAGGGCACGATTTCACTGGGAAATTGAGGTGCGACCACGTTGCGTTTTGCGCTGTTTCATGTGTCAGCCACTATGCCTACCCACGCAAGTGAGGTACCATTTTTTTCGGGTAATCTGGGGGAACGCTGGGTGGGTGGAAATGTGTTGATCCACGCAGATTCCAGAACTTTCCACCACAGAAATGTGAGGAAAATTTGTTTTTTTTGTCAAATTCTTAGCTTTGCAAGGGATTCTGGGTAACAAAACCTGGTGGTAGGCAGTCGAGTCACCCCATCCTGAATTCCCCTGGGTGTCTAGTTTTAAAAAATGTATAGGTTTGCTAGGTTTCCCTAGGTGCTGGCAGAGCTAGGGCTCAAAAACAAAAGGTAGTCTCTTTGTCCAAAAAGAGCAAGATTTCACTGGGAAATTGAGGTGCGACCACATTGCGTTTTGCGCTGTTTCATGTCGCAGTCACTATGTCTACCCAAGCAAGTGAGGTACCATTTTTTTCGGGAGACCTGGGGGAACGCTGGGTGGGTGGAAATTTGTTGATCCACGCAGATTCCAGAACTTTCCACCACAGAAATGTGAGGAAAATGTGTTTTTTTTGTCAAATGTTTAGTTTTGCAAGTGATTCTGGGTAACAAAACCTGGTGATAGGCAGTCAAGTCACCCCATCCTGAATTCCCCTGGGTGTCTAGTTTTCAAAAATGTATAGGTTTGCTAGGTTTCCCCAGGTGCAGGCAGAGCTAGGGCTCAAAAACAAAAGGTATTCTTTTTGTCCAAAAAGGGCAAGATTTCACTGGGAAATTGAGGTGCGACCACATTGCGTTTTGCGCTGTTTCATGTCGCAGTCACTATGTCTACCCAAGCAAGTGAGGTACCATTTTTTTCGGGAGACCTGGGGGAACGCTGGGTGGGTGGAAATTTGTTGATCCACTTAGATTCCAGAACTTTCCACCACAGAAATGTGAGGAAAATGTGTTTTTTTTGTCAAATTCTTAGCTTTGCAAGGGATTCTGGGTAACAAAACCTGGTGGTAGGCAGTCGAGTCACCCCATCCTGAATTCCCCTGGGTGTCTAGTTTTCAAAAATGTATAGGTTTGCTAGGTTTCCCTAGGTGCTGGCAGAACTAGGGCTCAAAAACAAAAGGTAGTCTCTTTGTCCAAAAAGGGTAAGATTTCACGGGGAAATTGAGGTGCGACCATGTTGCGTTTTGCGCTGTTTCATGTCGCAGCCACAATGCCTACCGACACAAGTGAGGTACCATTTTTTCAGGAGACCTGGGGGAACGCTGGGTGGGTGAAAATTTGTTGATCCACGCAGATTCCAGAACTTTCCACCACAGAAATTTGAGGAAAATGTGTTTTTTTTGGTCAAATTCTTAGCTTTGCAAGGGATTCTGGGTAACAAAACCTGGTGATAGGCAGTCAAGTCACCCCATCCTGAATTCCCCTGGGTGTCTAGTTTTCAAAAATGTATAGGTTTGCTAGGTTTCCCCAGGTGCAGGCAGAGCTAGGGCTCAAAAACAAAAGGTATTCTTTTTGTCCAAAAAGGGCAAGATTTCACTGGGAAATTGAGGTGCGACCACATTGCGTTTTGCGCTGTTTCATGTCGCAGTCACTATGTCTACCCAAGCAAGTGAGGTACCATTTTTTTCGGGAGACCTGGGGGAACGCTGGGTGGGTGGAAATTTGTTGATCCACTTAGATTCCAGAACTTTCCACCACAGAAATGTGAGGAAAATGTGTTTTTTTTGTCAAATTCTTAGCTTTGCAAGGGATTCTGGGTAACAAAACCTGGTGGTAGGCAGTCGAGTCACCCCATCCTGAATTCCCCTGGGTGTCTAGTTTTCAAAAATGTATAGGTTTGCTAGGTTTCCCTAGGTGCTGGCAGAACTAGGGCTCAAAAACAAAAGGTAGTCTCTTTGTCCAAAAAGGGCAAGATTTCACGGGGAAATTGAGGTGCGACCATGTTGCGTTTTGCGCTGTTTCATGTCGCAGCCACAATGCCTACCGACACAAGTGAGGTACCATTTTTTCAGGAGACCTGGGGGAACGCTGGGTGGGTGAAAATTTGTTGATCCACGCAGATTCCAGAACTTTCCACCACAGAAATTTGAGGAAAATGTGTTTTTTTTGGTCAAATTCTTAGCTTTGCAAGGGATTCTGGGTAACAAAACCTGGTGGTAGGCAGTCGAGTCACCCCATCCTGAATTCCCCTGGGTGTCTAGTGTTAAAAAATTTATAGGTTTGCTAGGTTACCCTAGGTGCTGGCAGAGCTAGGGCTCAAAAACAAAAGGTAGTCTCTTTGTCCAAAAAGGGCAGGATTTCACTGGGAAATTGAGGTGCTACCACGTTGCGTTTTGCGATGTTTCATGTTGCAGCCACTATGCCTACCCACGCAAGTTAGGTACCATTTTTTTCGGGAGACCTGGGGGAACGCTGGGTGGGTAGAAATTTGTTGATCCACGCAGATTCCAGAACTTTCCACCACAGAAATGTGAGGAAAATGTGTTTTTTTGTCAATTTCTTAGTTTTGCAAGTGATTCTGGGTAACAAAACCTGGTGATAGGCAGTCGAGTCACCCCATCCTGAATTCCCTTGGGTGTCTAGTTTTCAAAAATTTATAGGTTTGCTAGGTTTCCCTAGGTGCTGGCAGAGCTAGGGCTCAAAAACAAAAGGTAGTCTTTCTGTCCAAAAAGGGCAAGATTTCACTGGGAAATTGAGGTGCGACCACGTTGCGTTTTGCGCTGTTTCATGTCGCAGCCACTATGCCTACCCACGCAAGTGAGGTACCATTTTTTTCGGGAGACCTGGGGGAACGCTGGGTGGGTGGAAATTTGTTGATCCACGCAGATTCCAGAACTTTCCACCACAGAAATGTGAGGAAAATGTGTTTTTTTTGTCAATTTCTTAGCTTTGCAAGGGATTCTGGGTAACAAAACCTGGTGGTAGGCAGTCGAGTCACCCCATCCTGAATTTCCCTGGGTGTCTAGTTTTAAAAAATGTATAGGTTTGCTAGGTTTCCCTAGGTGCTGGCAGAGCTAGGGCTCAAAAACAAAAGGTAGTCTCTTTGTCCAAAAAATGCAAGATTTCACTGGGAAATTGAGGTGCGACCACGTTGCGTTTTGCGCTGTTTCATGTCGCAGCCACTATGCCTACCCACGCAAGTGATGAACCATTCTTTTGGGAAGACCTGGGGGAACGCTGGGTGGGTGGAAATTTGTTGATCCACGCAGATTCCAGAACTTTCCACCACAGAAATGTGAGAAAAATGTGTTTTTTTGTCAATTTCTTAGCTTTGCAAGGGATTCTGGGTAACAAAACCTGGTGGTAGGCAGTCGAGTCACCCCATCCTGAATTCCCCTGGGTGTCTAGTTTTAAAAAATGTATAGGTTTGCTAGGTTTCCCTAGGTGCTGGCAGAGCTAGGGCTCAAAAACAAAAGGTAGTCTCTTTGTCCAAAAAATGCAAGATTTCACTGGGAAATTGAGGTGCGACCACGTTGCGTTTTGCGCTGTTTCATGTCGCAGCCACTATGCCTACCCACGCAAGTGATGTACCATTTTTTTGGGAAGACCTGGGGGAACGCTGGGTGGGTGGAAATTTGTTGATCCACGCAGATTCCAGAACTTTCCACCACAGAAATGTGGGAAAAATGTGTTTTTTTGTCAATTTCTTAGCTTTGCAAGGGATTCTGGGTAACAAAACCTGGTGGTAGGCTGTCGAGTCACCCCATCCTGAATTCCCCTGGGTGTCTAGTTTTCAAAAATGTATAGGTTTGCTAGGTTTCCCTAGGTGCTGGCAGAGCTAGGGCTCAAAAACAAAAGGTAGTCTCTTTGTCCAAAAAGGGCACGATTTCACTGGGAAACTGAGGTGCGACCACGTTGCGCTTTGCGCTGTTTCATGTCGCAGCCACTATGCCTACCCACGCAAGTGAGGTACCATTTTTTTCGGGAGACCTGGGGGAACGCTGGGTGGGTGGAAATTTGTTGATCCACGCAGATTCCAGAACTTTCCACCACAGAAATGTGAGGAAAATGTGTTTTTTTGTCAATTTCTTAGCTTTGCAAGGGATTCTGGGTAACAAAACCTGGTGGTAGGCAGTGGAGTCACCCCATCCTAAATTCCCCTGGGTGTCTAGTTTTCAAAAATGTATAGGTTTGCTAGGTTTCCCTAGGTGCTGGCAGAGCTAGGGCTCAAAAACAAAAGGTAGTCTCTTTGTCCAAAAAATGCAAGATTTCACTGGGAAATTGAGGTGCGACCACGTTGCGTTTTGCGCTGTTTCATGTCGCAGCCACTATGCCTACCCACGCAAGTGATGTACCATTTTTTTGGGAAGACCTGGGGGAACGCTGGGTGGGTGGAAATTTGTTGATCCACGCAGATTCCAGAACTTTCCACCACAGAAATGTGAGAAAAATGTGTTTTTTTGTCAATTTCTTAGCTTTGCAAGGGATTCTGGGTAACAAAACCTGGTGGTAGGCTGTCGAGTCACCCCATCCTGAATTCCCCTGGGTGTCTAGTTTTCAAAAATGTATAGGTTTGCTAGGTTTCCCTAGGTGCTGGCAGAGCTAGGGCTCAAAAACAAAAGGTAGTCTCTTTGTCCAAAAAGGGCACGATTTCACTGGGAAACTGAGGTGCGACCACGTTGCGCTTTGCGCTGTTTCATGTCGCAGCCACTATGCCTACCCACGCAAGTGAGGTACCATTTTTTTCGGGAGACCTGGGGGAACGCTGGGTGGGTGGAAATTTGTTGATCCACGCAGATTCCAGAACTTTCCACCACAGAAATGTGAGGAAAATGTGTTTTTTTGTCAATTTCTTAGCTTTGCAAAAGATTCTGGGTAACAAAACCTGGTGGTAGGCAGTCGAGTCACCCCATCCTAAATTCCCCTGGGTGTCTAGTTTTCAAAAATGTATAGGTTTGCTAGGTTTCCCTAGGTGCTGGCAGAGCTAGGGCTCAAAAACAAAAGGTAGTCTCTTTGTCCAAAAAATGCAAGATTTCACTGGGAAATTGAGGTGCGACCATGTTGCGTTTTGCGCTGTTTCATGTCGCAGCCACTATGCCTACCCACGCAAGTGATGTACCATTTTTTTGGGAAGACCTGGGGGAACGCTGGGTGGGTGGAAATTTGTTGATCCACGCAGATTCCAGAACTTTCCACCACAGAAATGTGAGAAAAATGTGTTTTTTTGTCAATTTCTTAGCTTTGCAAGGGATTCTGGGTAACAAAACCTGGTGGTAGGCAGTCGAGTCACCCCATCCTGAATTCCCCTGGGTGTCTGGTGTTAAAAAATGTATAGGTTTGCTAGGTTACCCTAGGTGCTGGCAGAGCTAGGGCTCAAAAACAAAAGGTAGTCTCTTTGTCCAAAAAGGGCAGGATTTCACTGGGAAATTGAGGTGCTACCACGTTGCGTTTTGCGATGTTTCATGTTGCAGCCACTATGCCTACCCACGCAAGTTAGGTACCATTTTTTTCGGGAGACCTGGGGGAACGCTGGGTGGGTAGAAATTTGTTGATCCACGCAGATTCCAGAACTTTCCACCACAGAAATGTGAGGAAAATGTGTTTTTTTGTCAATTTCTTAGTTTTGCAAGTGATTCTGGGTAACAAAACCTGGTGATAGGCAGTCGAGTCACCCCATCCTGAATTCCCTTGGGTGTCTAGTTTTCAAAAATGTATAGGTTTGCTAGGTTTCCCTAGGTGCTGGCAGAGCTAGGGCTCAAAAACAAAAGGTAGTCTTTCTGTCCAAAAAGGGCAAGATTTCACTGGGAAATTGAGGTGCGACCACGTTGCGTTTTGTGCTGTTTCATGTCGCAGCCACTATGCCTACCCACGCAAGTGAGGTACCATTTTTTTCGGGAGACCTGGGGGAACGCTGGGTGGGTGGAAATTTGTTGATCCACGCAGATTCCAGAACTTTCCACCACAGAAATGTGAGGAAAATGTGTTTTTTTTGTCAATTTCTTAGCTTTGCAAGGGATTCTGGGTAACAAAACCTGGTGGTAGGCAGTCGAGTCACCCCATCCTGAATTTCCCTGGGTCTCTAGTTTTAAAAAATGTATAGGTTTGCTAGGTTTCCCTAGGTGCTGGCAGAGCTAGGGCTCAAAAACAAAAGGTAGTCTCTTTGTCCAAAAAATGCAAGATTTCACTGGGAAATTGAGGTGCGACCACGTTGCGTTTTGCGCTGTTTCATGTCGCAGCCACTATGCCTACCCACGCAAGTGATGTACCATTTTTTTGGGAAGACCTGGGGGAACGCTGGGTGGGTGGAAATTTGTTGATCCACGCAGATTCCAGAACTTTCCACCACAGAAATGTGAGAAAAATGTGTTTTTTTGTCAATTTCTTAGCTTTGCAAGGGATTCTGGGTAACAAAACCTGGTGGTAGGCAGTCGAGTCACCCCATCCTGAATTCCCCTGGGTGTCTAGTTTTAAAAAATGTATAGGTTTGCTAGGTTTCCCTAGGTGCTGGCAGAGCTAGGGCTCAAAAACAAAAGGTAGTCTCTTTGTCCAAAAAATGCAAGATTTCACTGGGAAATTGAGGTGCGACCACGTTGCGTTTTGCGCTGTTTCATGTCGCAGCCACTATGCCTACCCACGCAAGTGATGTACCATTTTTTTGGGAAGACCTGGGGGAACGCTGGGTGGGTGGAAATTTGTTGATCCACGCAGATTCCAGAACTTTCCACCACAGAAATGTGAGGAAAATGTGTTTTTTTGTCAATTTCTTAGCTTTGCAAGGGATTCTGGGTAACAAAACCTGGTGGTAGGCAGTCGAGTCACCCCATCCTGAATTCCCCTGGGTGTCTAGTGTTAAAAAATGTATAGGTTTGCTAGGTTACCCTAGGTGCTGGCAGAGCTAGGGCTCAAAAACAAAAGGTAGTCTCTTTGTCCAAAAAGGGCAGGATTTCACTGGGAAATTGAGGTGCTACCACGTTGCGTTTTGCGATGTTTCATGTTGCAGCCACTATGCCTACCCACGCAAGTTAGGTACCATTTTTTTCGGGAGACCTGGGGGAACGCTGGGTGGGTAGAAATTTGTTGATCCACGCAGATTCCAGAACTTTCCACCACAGAAATGTGAGGAAAATGTGTTTTTTTGTCAATTTCTTAGTTTTGCAAGTGATTCTGGGTAACAAAACCTGGTGATAGGCAGTCGAGTCACCCCATCCTGAATTCCCCTGGGTGTCTAGTTTTAAAAAATGTATAGGTTTGCTAGGTTTCCCCAGGTGCAGGCAGAGCTAGGGCTCAAAAACAAAAGGTATTCTTTTTGTCCAAAAAGGGCAAGATTTCACTGGGAAATTGAGGTGCGACCACGTTGCGTTTTGCGCTGTTTCATGTGTCAGCCACTATGCCTACCCACGCAAGTGAGGTACCATTTTTTTCGGGTAATCTGGGGGAACGCTGGGTGGGTGGAAATTTGTTGATCCACGCAGATTCCAGAACTTTCCACCACGGAAATGTGAGGAAAATGTGTTTTTTTGTCAATTTCTTAGTTTTGCAAGTGATTCTGGGTAACAAAACCTGGTGATAGGCAGTCAAGTCACCCCATCCTGAATTCCCCTGGGTGTCTAGTTTTCAAAAATGTATAGGTTTGCTAGGTTTCCCCAGGTGCAGGCAGAGCTAGGGCTCAAAAACAAAAGGTATTCTTTTTGTCCAAAAAGGGCAAGATTTCACTGGGAAATTGAGGTGCGACCACATTGCGTTTTGCGCTGTTTCATGTCGCAGTCACTATGTCTACCCAAGCAAGTGAGGTACCATTTTTTTCGGGAGACCTGGGGAAACGCTGGGTGGGTGGAAATTTGTTGATCCACTTAGATTCTAGAACTTTCCACCACAGAAATGTGAGGAAAATGTGTTTTTTTTGTCAAATTCTTAGCTTTGCAAGGGATTCTGGGTAACAAAACCTGGTGGTAGGCAGTCGAGTCACCCCATCCTGAATTCCCCTGGGTGTCTAGTTTTCAAAAATGTATAGGTTTGCTAGGTTTCCCTAGGTGCTGGCAGAACTAGGGCTCAAAAACAAAAGGTAGTCTCTTTGTCCAAAAAGGGCAAGATTTCACGGGGAAATTGAGGTGCGACCATGTTGCGTTTTGCGCTGTTTCATGTCGCAGCCACAATGCCTACCGACACAAGTGAGGTACCATTTTTTCAGGAGACCTGGGGGAACGCTGGGTGGGTGAAAATTTGTTGATCCACGCAGATTCCAGAACTTTCCACCACAGAAATTTGAGGAAAATGTGTTTTTTTTGGTCAAATTCTTAGCTTTGCAAGGGATTCTGGGTAACAAAACCTGGTGGTAGGCAGTCGAGTCACCCCATCCTGAATTCCCCTGGGTGTCTAGTGTTAAAAAATTTATAGGTTTGCTAGGTTACCCTAGGTGCTGGCAGAGCTAGGGCTCAAAAACAAAAGGTAGTCTCTTTGTCCAAAAAGGGCAGGATTTCACTGGGAAATTGAGGTGCTACCACGTTGCGTTTTTGTCCAAAAAGGGCAGGATTTCACTGGGAAATTGAGGTGCTACCACGTTGCGTTTTGCGATGTTTCATGTTGCAGCCACTATGCCTACCCACGCAAGTGATGTACCATTTTTTTGGGAAATTTGTTGATCCACGCAGATTCCAGAACTTTCCACCACAGAAATGTGAGAAAAATGTGTTTTTTTGTCAATTTCTTAGCTTTGCAAGGGATTCTGGGTAACAAAACCTGGTGGTAGGCAGTCGAGTCACCCCATCCTGAATTCCCCTGGGTGTCTAGTTTTAAAAAATGTATAGGTTTGCTAGGTTTCCCCAGGTGCAGGCAGAGCTAGGGCTCAAAAACAAAAGGTATTCTTTTTGTCCAAAAAGGGCAAGATTTCACTGGGAAATTGAGGTGCGACCACATTGCGTTTTGCGCTGTTTCATGTCGCAGTCACTATGTCTACCCAAGCAAGTGAGGTACCATTTTTTTCGGGAGACCTGGGGGAACGCTGGGTGGGTGGAAATTTGTTGATCCACTTAGATTCTAGAACTTTCCACCACAGAAATGTGAGGAAAATGTGGTTTTTTTGTCAAATTCTTAGCTTTGCAAGGGATTCTGGGTAACAAAACCTGGTGGTAGGCAGTCGAGTCACCCCATCCTGAATTCCCTTGGGTGTCTAGTTTTCAAAAATGTATAGGTTTGCTAGGTTTCCCTAGGTGCTGGCAGAGCTAGGGCTCAAAAACAAAAGGTAGTCTTTCTGTCCAAAAAGGGCAAGATTTCACTGGGAAATTGAGGTGCGACCACGTTGCGTTTTGCGCTGTTTCATGTCGCAGCCACTATGCCTACCCACGCAAGTGAGGTACCATTTTTTTCGGGAGACCTGGGGGAACGCTGGGTGGGTGGAAATTTGTTGATCCACGCAGATTCCAGAACTTTCCACCACAGAAATGTGAGGAAAATTTGTTTTTTTTGTCAATTTCTTAGCTTTGCAAGGGATTCTGGGTAACAAAACCTGGTGGTAGGCAGTCGAGTCACCCCATCCTGAATTTCCCTGGGTGTCTAGTTTTAAAAAATGTATAGGTTTGCTAGGTTTCCCTAGGTGCTGGCAGAGCTAGGGCTCAAAAACAAAAGGTAGTCTCTTTGTCCAAAAAATGCAAGATTTCACTGGGAAATTGAGGTGCGACCACGTTGCGTTTTGCGCTGTTTCATGTCGCAGCCACTATGCCTACCCACGCAAGTGATGTACCATTTTTTTGGGAAGACCTGGGGGAACGCTGGGTGGGTGGAAATTTGTTGATCCACGCAGATTCCAGAACTTTCCACCACAGAAATGTGAGAAAAATGTGTTTTTTTGTCAATTTCTTAGCTTTGCAAGGGATTCTGGGTAACAAAACCTGGTGGTAGGCAGTCGAGTCACCCCATCCTGAATTCCCCTGGGTGTCTAGTTTTAAAAAATGTATAGGTTTGCTAGGTTTCCCTAGGTGCTGGCAGAGCTAGGGCTCAAAAACAAAAGGTAGTCTCTTTGTCCAAAAAATGCAAGATTTCACTGGGAAATTGAGGTGCGACCACGTTGCGTTTTGCGCTGTTTCATGTCGCAGCCACTATGCCTACCCACGCAAGTGATGTACCATTTTTTTGGGAAGACCTGGGGGAACGCTGGGTGGGTGGAAATTTGTTGATCCACGCAGATTCCAGAACTTTCCACCACAGAAATGTGGGAAAAATGTGTTTTTTTGTCAATTTCTTAGCTTTGCAAGGGATTCTGGGTAACAAAACCTGGTGGTAGGCTGTCGAGTCACCCCATCCTGAATTCCCCTGGGTGTCTAGTTTTCAAAAATGTATAGGTTTGCTAGGTTTCCCTAGGTGCTGGCAGAGCTAGGGCTCAAAAACAAAAGGTAGTCTCTTTGTCCAAAAAGGGCACGATTTCACTGGGAAACTGAGGTGCGACCACGTTGCGCTTTGCGCTGTTTCATGTCGCAGCCACTATGCCTACCCACGCAAGTGAGGTACCATTTTTTTCGGGAGACCTGGGGGAACGCTGGGTGGGTGGAAATTTGTTGATCCACGCAGATTCCAGAACTTTCCACCACAGAAATGTGAGGAAAATGTGTTTTTTTTTGTCAATTTCTTAGCTTTGCAAGGGATTCTGGGTAACAAAACCTGGTGGTAGGCAGTGGAGTCACCCCATCCTAAATTCCCCTGGGTGTCTAGTTTTCAAAAATGTATAGGTTTGCTAGGTTTCCCTAGGTGCTGGCAGAGCTAGGGCTCAAAAACAAAAGGTAGTCTCTTTGTCCAAAAAATGCAAGATTTCACTGGGAAATTGAGGTGCGACCACGTTGCGTTTTGCGCTGTTTCATGTCGCAGCCACTATGCCTACCCACGCAAGTGATGTACCATTTTTTTGGGAAGACCTGGGGGAACGCTGGGTGGGTGGAAATTTGTTGATCCACGCAGATTCCAGAACTTTCCACCACAGAAATGTGAGAAAAATGTGTTTTTTTGTCAATTTCTTAGCTTTGCAAGGGATTCTGGGTAACAAAACCTGGTGGTAGGCTGTCGAGTCACCCCATCCTGAATTCCCCTGGGTGTCTAGTTTTCAAAAATGTATAGGTTTGCTAGGTTTCCCTAGGTGCTGGCAGAGCTAGGGCTCAAAAACAAAAGGTAGTCTCTTTGTCCAAAAAGGGCACGATTTCACTGGGAAACTGAGGTGCGACCACGTTGCGCTTTGCGCTGTTTCATGTCGCAGCCACTATGCCTACCCACGCAAGTGAGGTACCATTTTTTTCGGGAGACCTGGGGGAACGCTGGGTGGGTGGAAATTTGTTGATCCACGCAGATTCCAGAACTTTCCACCACAGAAATGTGAGGAAAATGTGTTTTTTTGTCAATTTCTTAGCTTTGCAAGGGATTCTGGGTAACAAAACCTGGTGGTAGGCAGTCGAGTCACCCCATCCTAAATTCCCCTGGGTGTCTAGTTTTCAAAAATGTATAGGTTTGCTAGGTTTCCCTAGGTGCTGGCAGAGCTAGGGCTCAAAAACAAAAGGTAGTCTCTTTGTCCAAAAAATGCAAGATTTCACTGGGAAATTGAGGTGCGACCATGTTGCGTTTTGCGCTGTTTCATGTCGCAGCCACTATGCCTACCCACGCAAGTGATGTACCATTTTTTTGGGAAGACCTGGGGGAACGCTGGGTGGGTGGAAATTTGTTGATCCACGCAGATTCCAGAACTTTCCACCACAGAAATGTGAGAAAAATGTGTTTTTTTGTCAATTTCTTAGCTTTGCAAGGGATTCTGGGTAACAAAACCTGGTGGTAGGCTGTCGAGTCACCCCATCCTGAATTCCCCTGGGTGTCTAGTGTTAAAAAATGTATAGGTTTGCTAGGTTACCCTAGGTGCTGGCAGAGCTAGGGCTCAAAAACAAAAGGTAGTCTCTTTGTCCAAAAAGGGCAGGATTTCACTGGGAAATTGAGGTGCTACCACGTTGCGTTTTGCGATGTTTCATGTTGCAGCCACTATGCCTACCCACGCAAGTTAGGTACCATTTTTTTCGGGAGACCTGGGGGAACGCTGGGTGGGTAGAAATTTGTTGATCCACGCAGATTCCAGAACTTTCCACCACAGAAATGTGAGGAAAATGTGTTTTTTTGTCAATTTCTTAGTTTTGCAAGTGATTCTGGGTAACAAAACCTGGTGATAGGCAGTCGAGTCACCCCATCCTGAATTCCCTTGGGTGTCTAGTTTTCAAAAATGTATAGGTTTGCTAGGTTTCCCTAGGTGCTGGCAGAGCTAGGGCTCAAAAACAAAAGGTAGTCTTTCTGTCCAAAAAGGGCAAGATTTCACTGGGAAATTGAGGTGCGACCACGTTGCGTTTTGTGCTGTTTCATGTCGCAGCCACTATGCCTACCCACGCAAGTGAGGTACCATTTTTTTCGGGAGACCTGGGGGAACGCTGGGTGGGTGGAAATTTGTTGATCCACGCAGATTCCAGAACTTTCCACCACAGAAATGTGAGGAAAATGTGTTTTTTTTTGTCAATTTCTTAGCTTTGCAAGGGATTCTGGGTAACAAAACCTGGTGGTAGGCAGTCGAGTCACCCCATCCTGAATTTCCCTGGGTGTCTAGTTTTAAAAAATGTATAGGTTTGCTAGGTTTCCCTAGGTGCTGGCAGAGCTAGGGCTCAAAAACAAAAGGTAGTCTCTTTGTCCAAAAAATGCAAGATTTCACTGGGAAATTGAGGTGCGACCACGTTGCGTTTTGCGCTGTTTCATGTCGCAGCCACTATGCCTACCCACGCAAGTGATGTACCATTTTTTGGGGAAGACCTGGGGGAACGCTGGGTGGGTGGAAATTTGTTGATCCACGCAGATTCCAGAACTTTCCACCACAGAAATGTGAGGAAAATGTGTTTTTTTGTCAATTTCTTAGCTTTGCAAGGGATTCTGGGTAACAAAACCTGGTGGTAGGCAGTCGAGTCACCCCATCCTAAATTCCCCTGGGTGTCTAGTTTTCAAAAATGTATAGGTTTGCTAGGTTTCCCTAGGTGCTGGCAGATCTAGGGCTCAAAAACAAAAGGTAGTCTCTTTGTCCAAAAAATGCAAGATTTCACTGGGAAATTGAGGTGCGACCACGTTGCGTTTTGCGCTGTTTCATGTCGCAGCCACTATGCCTACCCACGCAAGTGATGTACCATTTTTTTGGGAAGACCTGGGGGAACGCTGGGTGGGTGGAAATTTGTTGATCCACGCAGATTCCAGAACTTTCCACCACAGAAATTTGAGGAAAATGTGTTTTTTTTGGTCAAATTCTTAGCTTTGCAGGGGATTCTGGGTAACAAAACCTGGTGGTAGGCAGTTGAGTCACCCCATCCTGAATTCCCCTGGGTGTCTAGTTTTCAAAAATGTATAGGTTTGCTAGGTTTCCCTAGGTGCTGGCAGAGCTAGGGCTCAAAAACAAAAGGTAGTCTCTTTGTCCAAAAAATGCAAGATTTCACTGGGAAATTGAGGTGCGACCACGTTGCGTTTTGCGCTGTTTCATGTCGCAGCCACTATGCCTACCCACGCAAGTGATGTACCATTTTTTTGGGAAGACCTGGGGGAACGCTGGGTGGGTGGA
Source organism: Lissotriton helveticus (assembly GCF_964261635.1). Taxonomy (NCBI): domain Eukaryota; kingdom Metazoa; phylum Chordata; class Amphibia; order Caudata; family Salamandridae; genus Lissotriton; species Lissotriton helveticus. Next base: position 413,243,964 of record NC_136063.1, on the reverse strand, counting down.
AATTTGTTGATCCACGCAGATTCCAGAACTTTCCACCACAGAAATGTGAGAAAAATAAGTTTTTTTGTCAATTTCTTAGCTTTGCAAGGGATTCTGGGTAACAAAACCTGGTGGTAGGCAGTCGAGTCACCCCATCCTGAATTCCCCTGGGTGTCTAGTGTTAAAAAATGTATAGGTTTGCTAGGTTACCCTAGGTGCTGGCAGAGCTAGGGCTCAAAAACAAAAGGTAGTCTCTTTGTCCAAAAAGGGCAGGATTTCACTGGGAAATTGAGGTGCTACCACGTTGCGTTTTGCGCTGTTTCATGTCGCAGCCACAATGCCTACCGACACAAGTGAGGTACCATTTTTTCAGGAGACCTGGGGGAACGCTGGGTGGGTAGAAATTTGTTGATCCACGCAGATTCCAGAACTTTCCACCACAGAAATGTGAGGAAAATGTGTTTTTTTGTCAATTTCTTAGTTTTGCAAGTGATTCTGGGTAACAAAACCTGGTGATAGGCAGTCGAGTCACCCCATCCTGAATTCCCTTGGGTGTCTAGTTTTCAAAAATGTATAGGTTTGCTAGGTTTCCCTAGGTGCTGGCAGAGCTAGGGCTCAAAAACAAAAGGTAGTCTTTCTGTCCAAAAAGGGCAAGATTTCACTGGGAAATTGAGGTGCGACCACGTTGTGTTTTGCGCTGTTTCATGTCGCAGCCACTATGCCTACCCACGCAAGTGAGGTACCATTTTTTTCGGGAGACCTGGGGGAACGCTGGGTGGGTGGAAATTTGTTGATCCACGCAGATTCCAGAACTTTCCACCACAGAAATGTGAGGAAAATTTGTTTTTTTTGTCAATTTCTTAGCTTTGCAAGGGATTCTGGGTAACAAAACCTGGTGGTAGGCAGTCGAGTCACCCCATCCTGAATTTCCCTGGGTGTCTAGTTTTAAAAAATGTATAGGTTTGCTAGGTTTCCCTAGGTGCTGGCAGAGCTAGGGCTCAAAAACAAAAGGTAGTCTCTTTGTCCAAAAAATGCAAGATTTCACTGGGAAATTGAGGTGCGACCACGTTGCGTTTTGCGCTGTTTCATGTCGCAGCCACTATGCCTACCCACGCAAGTGATGTACCATTTTTTTGGGAAGACCTGGGGGAACGCTGGGTGGGTGGAAATTTGTTGATCCACGCAGATTCCAGAACTTTCCACCACAGAAATGTGAGAAAAATGTGTTTTTTTGTCAATTTCTTAGCTTTGCAAGGGATTCTGGGTAACAAAACCTGGTGGTAGGCAGTCGAGTCACCCCATCCTGAATTCCCCTGGGTGTCTAGTTTTAAAAAATGTATAGGTTTGCTAGGTTTCCCTAGGTGCTGGCAGAGCTAGGGCTCAAAAACAAAAGGTAGTCTCTTTGTCCAAAAAATGCAAGATTTCACTGGGAAATTGAGGTGCGACCACGTTGCGTTTTGCGCTGTTTCATGTCGCAGCCACTATGCCTACCCACGCAAGTGATGTACCATTTTTTTGGGAAGACCTGGGGGAACGCTGGGTGGGTGGAAATTTGTTGATCCACGCAGATTCCAGAACTTTCCACCACAGAAATGTGGGAAAAATGTGTTTTTTTGTCAATTTCTTAGCTTTGCAAGGGATTCTGGGTAACAAAACCTGGTGGTAGGCTGTCGAGTCACCCCATCCTGAATTCCCCTGGGTGTCTAGTTTTCAAAAATGTATAGGTTTGCTAGGTTTCCCTAGGTGCTGGCAGAGCTAGGGCTCAAAAACAAAAGGTAGTCTCTTTGTCCAAAAAGGGCACGATTTCACTGGGAAACTGAGGTGCGACCACGTTGCGCTTTGCGCTGTTTCATGTCGCAGCCACTATGCCTACCCACGCAAGTGAGGTACCATTTTTTTCGGGAGACCTGGGGGAACGCTGGGTGGGTGGAAATTTGTTGATCCACGCAGATTCCAGAACTTTCCACCACAGAAATGTGAGGAAAATGTGTTTTTTTGTCAATTTCTTAGCTTTGCAAGGGATTCTGGGTAACAAAACCTGGTGGTAGGCAGTGGAGTCACCCCATCCTAAATTCCCCTGGGTGTCTAGTTTTCAAAAATGTATAGGTTTGCTAGGTTTCCCTAGGTGCTGGCAGAGCTAGGGCTCAAAAACAAAAGGTAGTCTCTTTGTCCAAAAAATGCAAGATTTCACTGGGAAATTGAGGTGCGACCACGTTGCGTTTTGCGCTGTTTCATGTCGCAGCCACTATGCCTACCCACGCAAGTGATGTACCATTTTTTTGGGAAGACCTGGGGGAACGCTGGGTGGGTGGAAATTTGTTGATCCACGCAGATTCCAGAACTTTCCACCACAGAAATGTGAGAAAAATGTGTTTTTTTGTCAATTTCTTAGCTTTGCAAGGGATTCTGGGTAACAAAACCTGGTGGTAGGCTGTCGAGTCACCCCATCCTGAATTCCCCTGGGTGTCTAGTTTTCAAAAATGTATAGGTTTGCTAGGTTTCCCTAGGTGCTGGCAGAGCTAGGGCTCAAAAACAAAAGGTAGTCTCTTTGTCCAAAAAGGGCACGATTTCACTGGGAAACTGAGGTGCGACCACGTTGCGCTTTGCGCTGTTTCATGTCGCAGCCACTATGCCTACCCACGCAAGTGAGGTACCATTTTTTTCGGGAGACCTGGGGGAACGCTGGGTGGGTGGAAATTTGTTGATCCACGCAGATTCCAGAACTTTCCACCACAGAAATGTGAGGAAAATGTGTTTTTTTGTCAATTTCTTAGCTTTGCAAGGGATTCTGGGTAACAAAACCTGGTGGTAGGCAGTCGAGTCACCCCATCCTAAATTCCCCTGGGTGTCTAGTTTTCAAAAATGTATAGGTTTGCTAGGTTTCCCTAGGTGCTGGCAGAGCTAGGGCTCAAAAACAAAAGGTAGTCTCTTTGTCCAAAAAGGGCAGGATTTCACTGGGAAATTGAGGTGCTACCACGTTGCGTTTTGCGATGTTTCATGTTGCAGCCACTATGCCTACCCACGCAAGTTAGGTACCATTTTTTTCGGGAGACCTGGGGGAACGCTGGGTGGGTAGAAATTTGTTGATCCACGCAGATTCCAGAACTTTCCACCACAGAAATGTGAGGAAAATGTGTTTTTTTGTCAATTTCTTAGTTTTGCAAGTGATTCTGGGTAACAAAACCTGGTGATAGGCAGTCGAGTCACCCCATCCTGAATTCCCTTGGGTGTCTAGTTTTCAAAAATGTATAGGTTTGCTAGGTTTCCCTAGGTGCTGGCAGAGCTAGGGCTCAAAAACAAAAGGTAGTCTTTCTGTCCAAAAAGGGCAAGATTTCACTGGGAAATTGAGGTGCGACCACGTTGCGTTTTGTGCTGTTTCATGTCGCAGCCACTATGCCTACCCACGCAAGTGAGGTACCATTTTTTTCGGGAGACCTGGGGGAACGCTGGGTGGGTGGAAATTTGTTGATCCACGCAGATTCCAGAACTTTCCACCACAGAAATGTGAGGAAAATGTGTTTTTTTTTGTCAATTTCTTAGCTTTGCAAGGGATTCTGGGTAACAAAACCTGGTGGTAGGCAGTCGAGTCACCCCATCCTGAATTTCCTGGGTGTCTAGTTTTAAAAAATGTATAGGTTTGCTAGGTTTCCCTAGGTGCTGGCAGAGCTAGGGCTCAAAAACAAAAGGTAGTCTCTTTGTCCAAAAAATGCAAGATTTCACTGGGAAATTGAGGTGCGACCACGTTGCGTTTTGCGCTGTTTCATGTCACAGCCACTATGCCTACCCACGCAAGTGATGTACCATTTTTTGGGGAAGACCTGGGGGAACGCTGGGTGGGTGGAAATTTGTTGATCCACGCAGATTCCAGAACTTTCCACCACAGAAATGTGAGGAAAATGTGTTTTTTTGTCAATTTCTTAGCTTTGCAAGGGATTCTGGGTAACAAAACCTGGTGGTAGGCAGTCGAGTCACCCCATCCTAAATTCCCCTGGGTGTCTAGTTTTCAAAAATGTATAGGTTTGCTAGGTTTCCCTAGGTGCTGGCAGATCTAGGGCTCAAAAACAAAAGGTAGTCTCTTTGTCCAAAAAATGCAAGATTTCACTGGGAAATTGAGGTGCGACCACGTTGCGTTTTGCGCTGTTTCATGTCGCAGCCACTATGCCTACCCACGCAAGTGATGTACCATTTTTTTGGGAAGACCTGGGGGAACGCTGGGTGGGTGGAAATTTGTTGATCCACGCAGATTCCAGAACTTTCCACCACAGAAATTTGAGGAAAATGTGTTTTTTTTGGTCAAATTCTTAGCTTTGCAGGGGATTCTGGGTAACAAAACCTGGTGGTAGGCAGTTGAGTCACCCCATCCTGAATTCCCCTGGGTGTCTAGTTTTCAAAAATGTATAGGTTTGCTAGGTTTCCCTAGGTGCTGGCAGAGCTAGGGCTCAAAAACAAAAGGTAGTCTCTTTGTCCAAAAAATGCAAGATTTCACTGGGAAATTGAGGTGCGACCACGTTGCGTTTTGCGCTGTTTCATGTCGCAGCCACTATGCCTACCCACGCAAGTGATGTACCATTTTTTTGGGAAGACCTGGGGGAACGCTGGGTGGGTGGAAATTTGTTGATCCACGCAGATTCCAGAACTTTCCACCACAGAAATGTGAGAAAAATAAGTTTTTTTGTCAATTTCTTAGCTTTGCAAGGGATTCTGGGTAACAAAACCTGGTGGTAGGCAGTCGAGTCACCCCATCCTGAATTCCCCTGGGTGTCTAGTGTTAAAAAATGTATAGGTTTGCTAGGTTACCCTAGGTGCTGGCAGAGCTAGGGCTCAAAAACAAAAGGTAGTCTCTTTGTCCAAAAAGGGCAGGATTTCACTGGGAAATTGAGGTGCTACCACGTTGCGTTTTGCGATGTTTCATGTTGCAGCCACTATGCCTACCCACGCAAGTTAGGTACCATTTTTTTCGGGAGACCTGCGGGAACGCTGGGTGGGTAGAAATTTGTTGATCCACGCAGATTCCAGAACTTTCCACCACAGAAATGTGAGGAAAATGTGTTTTTTTGTCAATTTCTTAGTTTTGCAAGTGATTCTGGGTAACAAAACCTGGTGATAGGCAGTCGAGTCACCCCATTCTGAATTCCCTTGGGTGTCTAGTTTTCAAAAATGTATAGGTTTGCTAGGTTTCCCTAGGTGCTGGCAGAGCTAGGGCTCAAAAACAAAAGGTAGTCTTTCTGTCCAAAAAGGGCAAGATTTCACTGGGAAATTGAGGTGCGACCACGTTGCGTTTTGTGCTGTTTCATGTCGCAGCCACTATGCCTACCCACGCAAGTGAGGTACCATTTTTTTCGGGAGACCTGGGGGAACGCTGGGTGGGTGGAAATTTGTTGATCCACGCAGATTCCAGAACTTTCCACCACAGAAATGTGAGGAAAATGTGTTTTTTTTGTCAATTTCTTAGCTTTGCAAGGGATTCTGGGTAACAAAACCTGGTGGTAGGCAGTCGAGTCACCCCATCCTGAATTTCCCTGGGTGTCTAGTTTTAAAAAATGTATAGGTTTGCTAGGTTTCCCTAGGTGCTGGCAGAGCTAGGGCTCAAAAACAAAAGGTAGTCTCTTTGTCCAAAAAATGCAAGATTTCACTGGGAAATTGAGGTGCGACCACGTTGCGTTTTGCGCTGTTTCATGTCGCAGCCACTATGCCTACCCACGCAAGTGATGTACCATTTTTTTGGGAAGACCTGGGGGAACGCTGGGTGGGTGGAAATTTGTTGATCCACGCAGATTCCAGAACTTTCCACCACAGAAATGTGAGAAAAATGTGTTTTTTTGTCAATTTCTTAGCTTTGCAAGGGATTCTGGGTAACAAAACCTGGTGGTAGGCAGTCTAGTCACCCCATCCTGAATTCCCCTGGGTGTCTAGTTTTAAAAAATGTATAGGTTTGCTAGGTTTCCCTAGGTGCTGGCAGAGCTAGGGCTCAAAAACAAAAGGTAGTCTCTTTGTCCAAAAAATGCAAGATTTCACTGGGAAATTGAGGTGCGACCACGTTGCGTTTTGCGCTGTTTCATGTCGCAGCCACTATGCCTACCCACGCAAGTGATGTACCATTTTTTTGGGAAGACCTGGGGGAACGCTGGGTGGGTGGAAATTTGTTGATCCACGCAGATTCCAGAACTTTCCACCACAGAAATGTGAGGAAAATTTGTTTTTTTGTCAATTTCTTAGCTTTGCAAGGGATTCTGGGTAACAAAACCTGGTGGTAGGCAGTCGAGTCACCCCATCCTGAATTTCCCTGGGTGTCTAGTTTTAAAAAATGTATAGGTTTGCTAGGTTTCCCTAGGTGCTGGCAGAGCTAGGGCTCAAAAACAAAAGGTAGTCTCTTTGTCCAAAAAATGCAAGATTTCACTGGGAAATTGAGGTGCGACCACGTTGCGTTTTGCGCTGTTTCATGTCGCAGCCACTATGCCTACCCACGCAAGTGATGTACCATTTTTTTGGGAAGACCTGGGGGAACGCTGGGTGGGTGGAAATTTGTTGATCCACGCAGATTCCAGAACTTTCCACCACAGAAATGTGAGAAAAATGTGTTTTTTTGTCAATTTCTTAGCTTTGCAAGGGATTCTGGGTAACAAAACCTGGTGGTAGGCAGTCGAGTCGCCCCATCCTGAATTCCCCTGGGTGTCTAGTTTTAAAAAATGTATAGGTTTGCTAGGTTTCCCTAGGTGCTGGCAGAGCTAGGGCTCAAAAACAAAAGGTAGTCTCTTTGTCCAAAAAATGCAAGATTTCACTGGGAAATTGAGGTGCGACCACATTGCGTTTTGCGCTGTTTCATGTCGCAGCCACTATGCCTACCCACGCAAGTGATGTACCATTTTTTTGGGAAGACCTGGGGGAACGCTGGGTGGGTGGATATTTGTTGATCCACGCAGATTCCAGAACTTTCCACCACGGAAATGTGAGAAAAATGTGTTTTTTTGTCAATTTCTTAGCTTTGCAAGGGATTCTGGGTAACAAAACCTGGTGGTAGGCTGTCGAGTCACCCCATCCTGAATTCCCCTGGGTGTCTAGTTTTAAAAAATGTATAGGTTTGCTAGGTTTCCCTAGGTGCTGGCAGAGCTAGGGCTCAAAAACAAAAGGTAGTCTCTTTGTCCAAAAAGGGCACGATTTCACTGGGAAACTGAGGTGCGACCACGTTGCGTTTTGCGCTGTTTCATGTCGCAGCCACTATGCCTACCCACGCAAGTGAGGTACCATTTTTTTCGGGAGACCTGGGGGAACGCTGGGTGGGTGGAAATTTGTTGATCCACGCAGATTCCAGAACTTTCCACCACAGAAATTTGAGGAAAATGTGTTTTTTTTGGTCAAATTCTTAGCTTTGCAGGGGATTCTGGGTAACAAAACCTGGTGGTAGGCAGTCGAGTCACCCCATCCTGAATTCCCCTGGGTGTCTAGTGTTAAAAAATGTATAGGTTTGCTAGGTTACCCTAGGTGCTGGCAGAGCTAGGGCTCAAAAACAAAAGGTAGTCTCTTTGTCCAAAAAGGGCAGGATTTCTCTGGGAAATTGAGGTGCTACCACGTTACGTTTTGCGATGTTTCATGTTGCAGCCACTATGCCTACCCACGCAAGTTAGGTACCATTTTTTTCGGGAGACCTGGGGGAACGCTGGGTGGGTAGAAATTTGTTGATCCACGCAGATTCCAGAACTTTCCACCACAGAAATGTGAGGAAAATGTGTTTTTTTGTCAATTTCTTAGTTTTGCAAGTGATTCTGGGTAACAAAACCTGGTGATAGGCAGTCGAGTCACCCCATCCTGAATTCCCTTGGGTGTCTAGTTTTCAAAAATGTATAGGTTTGCTAGGTTTCCCTAGGTGCTGGCAGAGCTAGGGCTCAAAAACAAAAGGTAGTCTTTCTGTCCAAAAAGGGCAAGATTTCACTGGGAAATTGAGGTGCGACCACGTTGCGTTTTGTGCTGTTTCATGTCGCAGCCACTATGGCTACCCACGCAAGTGAGGTACCATTTTTTTCGGGAGACCTGGGGGAACGCTGGGTGGGTGGAAATTTGTTGATCCACGCAGATTCCAGAACTTTCCACCACAGAAATGTGAGGAAAATGTGTTTTTTTTGTCAATTTCTTAGCTTTGCAAGGGATTCTGGGTAACAAAACCTGGTGGTAGGCAGTCGAGTCACCCCATCCTGAATTTCCCTGGGTGTCTAGTTTTAAAAAATGTATAGGTTTGCTAGGTTTCCCTAGGTGCTGGCAGAGCTAGGGCTCAAAAACAAAAGGTAGTCTCTTTGTCCAAAAAATGCAAGATTTCACTGGGAAATTGAGGTGCGACCACGTTGCGTTTTGCGCTGTTTCATGTCGCAGCCACTATGCCTACCCACGCAAGTGATGTACCATTTTTTTGGGAAGACCTGGGGGAACGCTGGGTGGGTGGAAATTTGTTGATCCACGCAGATTCCAGAACTTTCCACCACAGAAATGTGAGGAAAATGTGTTTTTTTGTCAATTTCTTAGCTTTGCAAGGGATTCTGGGTAACAAAACCTGGTGGTAGGCAGTCGAGTCACCCCATCCTGAATTTCCCTGGGTGTCTAGTTTTAAAAAATGTATAGGTTTGCTAGGTTTCCCTAGGTGCTGGCAGAGCTAGGGCTCAAAAACAAAAGGTAGTCTCTTTGTCCAAAAAATGCAAGATTTCACTGGGAAATTGAGGTGCGACCACGTTGCGTTTTGCGCTGTTTCATGTCGCAGCCACTATGCCTACCCACGCAAGTGATGTACCATTTTTTTGGGAAGACCTGGGGGAACGCTGGGTGGGTGGAAATTTGTTGATCCACGCAGATTCCAGAACTTTACACCACAAAAATGTGAGAAAAATGTGTTTTTTTGTCAATTTCTTAGCTTTGCAAGGGATTCTGGGTAACAAAACCTGGTGGTAGGCAGTCGAGTCACCCCATCCTGAATTCCCCTGGGTGTCTAGTTTAAAAAAATGTATAGGTTTGCTAGGTTTCCCTAGGTGCTGGCAGAGCTAGGGCTCAAAAACAAAAGGTAGTCTCTTTGTCCAAAAAATGCAAGATTTCACTGGGAAATTGAGGTGCGACCACGTTGCGTTTTGCGCTGTTTCATGTCGCAGCCACTATGCCTACCCACGCAAGTGATGTACCATTTTTTTGGGAAGACCTGGGGGAACGCTGGGTGGGTGGATATTTGTTGATCCACGCAGATTCCAGAACTTTCCACCACAGAAATGTGAGAAAAATGTGTTTTTTTGTCAATTTCTTAGCTTTGCAAGGGATTCTGGGTAACAAAACCTGGTGGTAGGCTGTCGAGTCACCCCATCCTGAATTCCCCTGGGTGTCTAGTTTTAAAAAATGTATAGGTTTGCTAGGTTTCCCTAGGTGCTGGCAGAGCTAGGGCTCAAAAACAAAAGGTAGTCTCTTTGTCCAAAAAGGGCACGATTTCACTGGGAAACTGAGGTGCGACCACGTTGCGTTTTGCGCTGTTTCATGTCGCAGCCACTATGCCTACCCACGCAAGTGAGGTACCATTTTTTTTGGGAGACCTGGGGGAACGCTGGGTGGGTGGAAATTTGTTGATCCACGCAGATTCCAGAACTTTCCACCCCAGAAATGTGAGGAAAATGTGTTTTTTTTGGTCAAATTCTTAGCTTTGCAGGGGATTCTGGGTAACAAAACCTGGTGGTAGGCAGTCGAGTCACCCCATCCTGAATTCCCCTGGGTGTCTAGTGTTAAAAAATGTATAGGTTTGCTAGGTTACCCTAGGTGCTGGCAGAGCTAGGGCTCAAAAACAAAAGGTAGTCTCTTTGTCCAAAAAGGGCAGGATTTCTCTGGGAAATTGAGGTGCTACCACGTTACGTTTTGCGATGTTTCATGTTGCAGCCACTATGCCTACCCACGCAAGTTAGGTACCATTTTTTTCGGGAGACCTGGGGGAACGCTGGGTGGGTAGAAATTTGTTGATCCACGCAGATTCCAGAACTTTCCATCACAGAAATGTGAGGAAAATGTGTTTTTTTGTCAATTTCTTAGTTTTGCAAGTGATTCTGGGTAACAAAACCTGGTGATAGGCAGTCGAGTCACCCCATCCTGAATTCCCCTGGGTGTCTAGTTTTAAAAAATGTATAGGTTTGCTAGGTTTCCCCAGGTGCAGGCAGAGCTAGGGCTCAAAAACAAAAGGTATTCTTTTTGTCCAAAAAGGGCAAGATTTCACTGGGAAATTGAGGTGCGACCACGTTGCGTTTTGCGCTGTTTCATGTGTCAGCCACTATGCCTACCCACGCAAGTGAGGTACCATTTTTTTCGGGTAATCTGGGGGAACGCTGGGTGGGTGGAAATGTGTTGATCCACGCAGATTCCAGAACTTTCCACCACAGAAATGTGAGGAAAATTTGTTTTTTTTGTCAAATTCTTAGCTTTGCAAGGGATTCTGGGTAACAAAACCTGGTGGTAGGCAGTCGAGTCACCCCATCCTGAATTCCCCTGGGTGTCTAGTTTTAAAAAATGTATAGGTTTGCTAGGTTTCCCTAGGTGCTGGCAGAGCTAGGGCTCAAAAACAAAAGGTAGTCTCTTTGTCCAAAAAGAGCAAGATTTCACTGGGAAATTGAGGTGCGACCACATTGCGTTTTGCGCTGTTTCATGTCGCAGTCACTATGTCTACCCAAGCAAGTGAGGTACCATTTTTTTCGGGAGACCTGGGGGAACGCTGGGTGGGTGGAAATTTGTTGATCCACGCAGATTCCAGAACTTTCCACCACAGAAATGTGAGGAAAATGTGCTTTTTTTTGTCAAATGTTTAGTTTTGCAAGTGATTCTGGGTAACAAACCCTGGTGATAGGCAGTCAAGTCACCCCATCCTGAATTCCCCTGGGTGTCTAGTTTTCAAAAATGTATAGGTTTGCTAGGTTTCCCCAGGTGCAGGCAGAGCTAGGGCTCAAAAACAAAAGGTATTCTTTTTGTCCAAAAAGGGCAAGATTTCACTGGGAAATTGAGGTGCGACCACGTTGCGTTTTGCGCTGTTTCATGTCGCAGCCACTATGCCTACCCACGCAAGTGAGGTACCATTTTTTTCGGGTAATCTGGGGGAACGCTGGGTGGGTGGAAATGTGTTGATCCACGCAGATTCCAGAACTTTCCACCACAGAAATGTGAGGAAAATTTGTTTTTTTTGTCAAATTCTTAGCTTTGCAAGGGATTCTGGGTAACAAAACCTGGTGGTAGGCAGTCGAGTCACCCCATCCTGAATTCCCCTGGGTGTCTAGTTTTCAAAAATATATAGGTTTGCTAGGTTTCCCTAGGTGCTGGCAGAGCTAGGGCTCAAAAACAAAAGGTAGTCTCTTTGTCCAAAAAGAGCAAGATTTCACTGGGAAATTGAGGTGCGACCACATTGCGTTTTGCGCTGTTTCATGTCGCAGTCACTATGTCTACCCAAGCAAGTGAGGTACCATTTTTTTCGGGAGACCTGGGGGAACGCTGGGTGGGTGGAAATTTGTTGATCCACTTAGATTCCAGAACTTTCCACCACAGAAATGTGAGGAAAATGTGTTTTTTTTGTCAAATTCTTAGCTTTGCAAGGGATTCTGGGTAACAAAACCTGGTGGTAGGCAGTCGAGTCACCCCATCCTGAATTCCCCTGGGTGTCTAGTTTTCAAAAATGTATAGGTTTGCTAGGTTTCCCTAGGTGCTGGCAGAACTAGGGCTCAAAAACAAAAGGTAGTCTCTTTGTCCAAAAAGGGCAAGATTTCACGGGGAAATTGAGGTGCGACCATGTTGCGTTTTGCGCTGTTTCATGTCGCAGCCACAATGCCTACCGACACAAGTGAGGTACCATTTTTTCAGGAGACCTGGGGGAACGCTGGGTGGGTGAAAATTTGTTGATCCACGCAGATTCCAGAACTTTCCACCACAGAAATTTGAGGAAAATGAGTTTTTTTGGTCAAATTCTTAGCTTTGCAAGGGATTCTGGGTAACAAAACCTGGTGGTAGGCAGTCGAGTCACCCCATCCTGAATTCCCCTGGGTGTCTAGTGTTAAAAAATGTATAGGTTTGCTAGGTTACCCTAGGTGCTGGCAGAGCTAGGGCTCAAAAACAAAAGGTAGTCTCTTTGTCCAAAAAGGGCAGGATTTCACTGGGAAATTGAGGTGCTACCACGTTGCGTTTTGCGATGTTTCATGTTGCAGCCACTATGCCTACCCACGCAAGTTAGGTACCATTTTTTTCGGGAGACCTGGGGGAACGCTGGGTGGGTAGAAATTTGTTGATCCACGCAGATTCCAGAACTTTCCACCACAGAAATGTGAGGAAAATGTGTTTTTTTGTCAATTTCTTAGTTTTGCAAGTGATTCTGGGTAACAAAACCTGGTGATAGGCAGTCGAGTCACCCCATCCTGAATTCCCTTGGGTGTCTAGTTTTCAAAAATGTATAGGTTTGCTAGGTTTCCCTAGGTGCTGGCAGAGCTAGGGCTCAAAAACAAAAGGTAGTCTTTCTGTCCAAAAAGGGCAAGATTTCACTGGGAAATTGAGGTGCGACCACGTTGCGTTTTGCGCTGTTTCATGTCGCAGCCACTATGCCTACCCACGCAAGTGAGGTACCATTTTTTTCAGGAGACCTGGGGGAACGCTGGGTGGGTGGAAATTTGTTGATCCACGCAGATTCCAGAACTTTCCACCACAGAAATGTGAGGAAAATGTGTTTTTTTTGTCAATTTCTTAGCTTTGCAAGGGATTCTGGGTAACAAAACCTGGTGGTAGGCAGTCGAGTCACCCCATCCTGAATTTCCCTGGGTGTCTAGTTTTAAAAAATGTATAGGTTTGCTAGGTTTCCCTAGGTGCTGGCAGAGCTAGGGCTCAAAAACAAAAGGTAGTCTCTTTGTCCAAAAAATGCAAGATTTCACTGGGAAATTGAGGTGCGACCACGTTGCGTTTTGCGCTGTTTCATGTCGCAGCCACTATGCCTACCCACGCAAGTGATGTACCATTTTTTTGGGAAGACCTGGGGGAACGCTGGGTGGGTGGAAATTTGTTGATCCACGCAGATTCCAGAACTTTCCACCACAGAAATGTGAGAAAAATGTGTTTTTTTGTCAATTTCTTAGCTTTGCAAGGGATTCTGGGTAACAAAACCTGGTGGTAGGCAGTCGAGTCACCCCATCCTGAATTCCCCTGGGTGTCTAGTTTTAAAAAATGTATAGGTTTGCTAGGTTTCCCTAGGTGCTGGCAGAGCTAGGGCTCAAAAACAAAAGGTAGTCTCTTTGTCCAAAAAATGCAAGATTTCACTGGGAAATTGAGGTGCGACCACGTTGCGTTTTGCGCTGTTTCATGTCGCAGCCACTATGCCTACCCACGCAAGTGATGTACCATTTTTTTGGGAAGACCTGGGGGAACGCTGGGTGGGTGGAAATTTGTTGATCCACGCAGATTCCAGAACTTTCCACCACAGAAATGTGAGAAAAATGTGTTTTTTTGTCAATTTCTTAGCTTTGCAAGGGATTCTGGGTAACAAAACCTGGTGGTAGGCTGTCGAGTCACCCCATCCTGAATTCCCCTGGGTGTCTAGTTTTCAAAAATGTATAGGTTTGCTAGGTTTCCCTAGGTGCTGGCAGAGCTAGGGCTCAAAAACAAAAGGTAGTCTCTTTGTCCAAAAAGGGCACGATTTCACTGGGAAACTGAGGTGCGACCACGTTGCGCTTTGCGCTGTTTCATGTCGCAGCCACTATGCCTACCCACGCAAGTGAGGTACCATTTTTTTCGGGAGACCTGGGGGAACGCTGGGTGGGTGGAAATTTGTTGATCCACGCAGATTCCAGAACTTTCCACCACAGAAATGTGAGGAAAATGTGTTTTTTTGTCAATTTCTTAGCTTTGCAAGGGATTCTGGGTAACAAAACCTGGTGGTAGGCAGTGGAGTCACCCCATCCTAAATTCCCCTGGGTGTCTAGTTTTCAAAAATGTATAGGTTTGCTAGGTTTCCCTAGGTGCTGGCAGAGCTAGGGCTCAAAAACAAAAGGTAGTCTCTTTGTCCAAAAAATGCAAGATTTCACTGGGAAATTGAGGTGCGACCACGTTGCGTTTTGCGCTGTTTCATGTCGCAGCCACTATGCCTACCCACGCAAGTGATGTACCATTTTTTTGGGAAGACCTGGGGGAACGCTGGGTGGGTGGAAATTTGTTGATCCACGCAGATTCCAGAACTTTCCACCACAGAAATGTGAGAAAAATGTGTTTTTTTGTCAATTTCTTAGCTTTGCCAGGGATTCTGGGTAACAAAACCTGGTGGTAGGCAGTCGAGTCACCCCATCCTGAATAGTTTTAAAAAATGTATAGGTTTGCTAGGTTTCCCTAGGTGCTGGCAGAGCTAGGGCTCAAAAACAAAAGGTAGTCTCTTTGTCCAAAAAATGCAAGATTTCACTGGGAAATTGAGGTGCGACCACGTTGCGTTTTGCGCTGTTTCATGTCGCAGCCACTATGCCTACCCACGCAAGTGATGTACCATTTTTTTGGGAAGACCTGGGGGAACGCTGGGTGGGTGGAAATTTGTTGATCCACGCAGATTCCAGAACTTTCCACCACAGAAATGTGAGAAAAATGTGTTTTTTTGTCAATTTCTTAGCTTTGCAAGGGATTCTGGGTAACAAAACCTGGTGGTAGGCTGTCGAGTCACCCCATCCTGAATTCCCCTGGGTGTCTAGTTTTCAAAAATGTATAGGTTTGCTAGGTTTCCCTAGGTGCTGGCAGAGCTAGGGCTCAAAAACAAAAGGTAGTCTCTTTGTCCAAAAAGGGCACGATTTCACTGGGAAACTGAGGTGCGACCACGTTGCGCTTTGCGCTGTTTCATGTCGCAGCCACTATGCCTACCCATGCAAGTGAGGTACCATTTTTTTCGGGAGACCTGGGGGAACGCTGGGTGGGTGGAAATTTGTTGATCCACGCAGATTCCAGAACTTTCCACCACAGAAATGTGAGGAAAATGTGTTTTTTTGTCAATTTCTTAGCTTTGCAAGGGATTCTGGGTAACAAAACCTGGTGGTAGGCAGTCGAGTCACCCCATCCTAAATTCCCCTGGGTGTCTAGTTTTCAAAAATGTATAGGTTTGCTAGGTTTCCCTAGGTGCTGGCAGAGCTAGGGCTCAAAAACAAAAGGTAGTCTCTTTGTCCAAAAAATGCAAGATTTCACTGGGAAATTGAGGTGCGACCACGTTGCGTTTTGCGCTGTTTCATGTCGCAGCCACTATGCCTACCCACGCAAGTGATGTACCATTTTTTTGGGAAGACCTGGGGGAACGCTGGGTGGGTGGAAATTTGTTGATCCACGCAGATTCCAGAACTTTCCACCACAGAAATGTGAGAAAAATGTGTTTTTTTGTCAATTTCTTAGCTTTGCAAGGGATTCTGGGTAACAAAACCTGGTGGTAGGCAGTCGAGTCACCCCATCCTGAATTCCCCTGGGTGTCTAGTGTTAAAAAATTTATAGGTTTGCTAGGTTACCCTAGGTGCTGGCAGAGCTAGGGCTCAAAAACAAAAGGTAGTCTCTTTGTCCAAAAAGGGCAGGATTTCACTGGGAAATTGAGGTGCTACCACGTTGCGTTTTGCGATGTTTCATGTTGCAGCCACTATGCATACCCACGCAAGTTAGGTACCATTTTTTTCGGGAGACCTGGGGGAACGCTGGGTGGGTAGAAATTTGTTGATCCACGCAGATTCCAGAACTTTCCACCACAGAAATGTGAGGAAAATGTGTTTTTTTGTCAATTTCTTAGTTTTGCAAGTGATTCTGGGTAACAAAACCTGGTGATAGGCAGTCGAGTCACCCCATCCTGAATTCCCTTGGGTGTCTAGTTTTCAAAAATGTATAGGTTTGCTAGGTTTCCCTAGGTGCTGGCAGAGCTAGGGCTCAAAAACAAAAGGTAGTCTTTCTGTCCAAAAAGGGCAAGATTTCACTGGGAAATTGAGGTGCGACCACGTTGCGTTTTGTGCTGTTTCATGTCGCAGCCACTATGCCTACCCACGCAAGTGAGGTACCATTTTTTTCGGGAGACCTGGGGGAACGCTGGGTGGGTGGAAATTTGTTGATCCACGCAGATTCCAGAACTTTCCACCACAGAAATGTGAGGAAAATGTGTTTTTTTGTCAATTTCTTAGCTTTGCAAGGGATTCTGGGTAACAAAACCTGGTGGTAGGCAGTCGAGTCACCCCATCCTGAATTTCCCTGGGTGTCTAGTTTTAAAAAACGTATAGGTTTGCTAGGTTTCCCTAGGTGCTGGCAGAGCTAGGGCTCAAAAACAAAAGGAAGTCTCTTTGTCCAAAAAATGCAAGATTTCACTGGGAAATTGAGGTGCGACCACGTTGCATTTTGCGCTGTTTCATGTCGCAGCCACTATGCCTACCCACGCAAGTGATGTACCATTTTTTTGGGAAGACCTGGGGGAACGCTGGGTGGGTGGAAATTTGTTGATCCACGCAGATTCCAGAACTTTCCACCACAGAAATGTGAGGAAAATGTGTTTTTTTGTCAATTTCTTAGCTTTGCAAGGGATTCTGGGTAACAAAACCTGGTGGTAGGCAGTCGAGTCACCCCATCCTAAATTCCCCTGGGTGTCTAGTTTTCAAAAATGTATAGGTTTGCTAGGTTTCCCTAGGTGCTGGCAGAGCTAGGGCTCAAAAACAAAAGGTAGTCTCTTTGTCCAAAAAATGCAAGATTTCACTGGGAAATTGAGGTGCGACCACGTTGCGTTTTGCGCTGTTTCATGTCGCAGCCACTATGCCTACCCACGCAAGTGATGTACCATTTTTTTGGGAAGACCTGGGGGAACGCTGGGTGGGTGGATATTTGTTGATCCACGCAGATTCCAGAACTTTCCACCACAGAAATGTGAGAAAAATGTGTTTTTTTGTCAATTTCTTAGCTTTGCAAGGGATTCTGGGTAACAAAACCTGGTGGTAGGCTGTCGAGTCACCCCATCCTGAATTCCCCTGGGTGTCTAGTTTTAAAAAATGTATAGGTTTGCTAGGTTTCCCTAGGTGCTGGCAGAGCTAGGGCTCAAAAACAAAAGGTAGTCTCTTTGTCCAAAAAGGGCACGATTTCACTGGGAAACTGAGGTGCGACCACGTTGCGTTTTGCGCTGTTTCATGTCGCAGCCACTATGCCTACCCACGCAAGTGAGGTACCATTTTTTTCGGGAGACCTGGGGGAACGCTGGGTGGGTGGAAATTTGTTGATCCACGCAGATTCCAGAACTTTCCACCACAGAAATTTGAGGAAAATGTGTTTTTTTTGGTCAAATTCTTAGCTTTGCAGGGGATTCTGGGTAACAAAACCTGGTGGTAGGCAGTCGAGTCACCCCATCCTGAATTCCCCTGGGTGTCTAGTTTTCAAAAATGTATAGGTTTGCTAGGTTTCCCTAGGTGCTGGCAGAGCTAGGGCGCAAAAACAAAAGGTAGTCTCTTTGTCCAAAAAATGCAAGATTTCACTGGGAAATTGAGGTGCGACCACGTTGCGTTTTGCGCTGTTTCATGTCACAGCCACTATGCCTACCCACGCAAGTGATGTACCATTTTTTTGGGAAGACTTGGGGGAACGCTGGGTGGGTGGAAATTTGTTGATCCACGCAGATTCCAGAACTTTCCACCACAGAAATGTGAGAAAAATGTGTTTTTTTGTCAATTTCTTAGCTTTGCAAGGGATTCTGGGTAACAAAACCTGGTGGTAGGCAGTCGAGTCACCCCATCCTGAATTCCCCTGGGTGTCTAGTGTTAAAAAATTTATAGGTTTGCTAGGTTACCCTAGGTGCTGGCAGAGCTAGCGCTCAAAAACAAAAGGTAGTCTCTTTGTCCAAAAAGGGCAGGATTTCACTGGGAAATTGAGGTGCTCCCACGTTGCGTTTTGCGATGTTTCATGTTGCAGCCACTATGCCTACCCACGCAAGTTAGGTACCATTTTTATCGGGAGACCTGCGGGAACGCTGGGTGGGTAGAAATTTGTTGATCCACGCAGATTCCAGAACTTTCCACCACAGAAATGTGAGGAAAATGTGTTTTTTTGTCAATTTCTTAGTTTTGCAAGTGATTCTGGGTAACAAAACCTGGTGATAGGCAGTCGAGTCACCCCATCCTGAATTCCCTTGGGTGTCTAGTTTTCAAAAATGTATAGGTTTGCTAGGTTTCCCTAGGTGCTGGCAGAGCTAGGGCTCAAAAACAAAAGGTAGTCTTTCTGTCCAAAAAGGGCAAGATTTCACTGGGAAATTGAGGTGCGACCACGTTGCGTTTTGTGCTGTTTCATGTCGCAGCCACTATGCCTACCCACGCAAGTGAGGTACCATTTTTTTCGGGAGACCTGGGGGAACGCTGGGTGGGTGGAAATTTGTTGATCCACGCAGATTCCAGAACTTTCCACCACAGAAATGTGAGGAAAATGTGTTTTTTTGTCAATTTCTTAGCTTTGCAAGGGATTCTGGGTAACAAAACCTGGTGGTAGGCAGTCGAGTCACCCCATCCTGAATTTCCCTGGGTGTCTAGTTTTAAAAAATGTATAGGTTTGCTAGGTTTCCCTAGGTGCTGGCAGAGCTAGGGCTCAAAAACAAAAGGTAGTCTCTTTGTCCAAAAAATGCAAGATTTCACTGGGAAATTGAGGTGCGACCACGTTGCGTTTTGCGCTGTTTCATGTCGCAGCCACTATGCCTACCCACGCAAGTGATGTACCATTTTTTTGGGAAGACCTGGGGGAACGCTGGGTGGGTGGAAATTTGTTGATCCACGCAGATTCCAGAACTTTCCACCACAGAAATGTGAGAAAAATGTGTTTTTTTGTCAATTTCTTAGCTTTGCAAGGGATTCTGGGTAACAAAACCTGGTGGTAGGCAGTCGAGTCACCCCATCCTGAATTCCTCTGGGTGTCTAGTTTTAAAAAATGTATAGGTTTGCTAGGTTTCCCTAGGTGCTGGCAGAGCTAGGGCTCAAAAACAAAAGGTAGTCTCTTTGTCCAAAAAATGCAAGATTTCACTGGGAAATTGAGGTGCGACCACGTTGCGTTTTGCGCTGTTTCATGTCGCAGCCACTATGCCTACCCACGCAAGTGATGTACCATTTTTTTGGGAAGACCTGGGGGAACGCTGGGTGGGTGGAAATTTGTTGATCCACGCAGATTCCAGAACTTTCCACCACAGAAATGTGAGGAAAATGTGTTTTTTTGTCAATTTCTTAGCTTTGCAAGGGATTCTGGGTAACAAAACCTGGTGGTAGGCAGTCGAGTCACCCCATCCTAAATTCCCCTGGGTGTCTAGTTTTCAAAAATGTATAGGTTTGCTAGGTTTCCCTAGGTGCTGGCAGAGCTAGGGCTCAAAAACAAAAGGTAGTCTCTTTGTCCAAAAAATGCAAGATTTCACTGGGAAATTGAGGTGCGACCACGTTGCGTTTTGCGCTGTTTCATGTCGCAGCCACTATGCCTACCCACGCAAGTGATGTACCATTTTTTTGGGAAGACCTGGGGGAACGCTGGGTGGGTGGAAATTTGTTGATCCACGCAGATTCCAGAACTTTCCACCACAGAAATGTGAGAAAAATGTGTTTTTTTGTCAATTTCTTAGCTTTGCAAGGGATTCTGGGTAACAAAACCTGGTGGTAGGCAGTCGAGTCACCGCATCCTGAATTCCCCTGGGTGTCTAGTTTTAAAAAATGTATAGGTTTGCTAGGTTTCCCTAGGTGCTGGCAGAGCTAGGGCTCAAAAACAAAAGGTAGTCTCTTTGTCCAAAAAATGCAAGATTTCACTGGGAAATTGAGGTGCGACCACGTTGCGTTTTGCGCTGTTTCATGTCGCAGCCACTATGCCTACCCACGCAAGTGATGTACCATTTTTTTGGGAAGACCTGGGGGAACGCTGGGTGGGTGGATATTTGTTGATCCATGCAGATTCCAGAACTTTCCACCACAGAAATGTGAGAAAAATGTGTTTTTTTGTCAATTTCTTAGCTTTGCAAGGGATTCTGGGTAACAAAACCTGGTGGTAGGCTGTCGAGTCACCCCATCCTGAATTCCCCTGGGTGTCTAGTTTTAAAAAATGTATAGGTTTGCTAGGTTTCCCTAGGTGCTGGCAGAGCTAGGGCTCAAAAACAAAAGGTAGTCTCTTTGTCCAAAAAGGGCACGATTTCACTGGGAAACTGAGGTGCGACCACGTTGCGTTTTGCGCTGTTTCATGTCGCAGCCACTATGCCTACCCACGCAAGTGAGGTACCATTTTTTTCGGGAGACCTGGGGGAACGCTGGGTGGGTGGAAATTTGTTGATCCACGCAGATTCCAGAACTTTCCACCACAGAAATTTGAGGAAAATGTGTTTTTTTTGGTCAAATTCTTAGCTTTGCAGGGGATTCTGGGTAACAAAACCTGGTGGTAGGCAGTCGAGTCACCCCATCCTGAATTCCCCTGGGTGTTTAGTGTTAAAAAATGTATAGGTTTGCTAGGTTACCCTAGGTGCTGGCAGAGCTAGGGCTCAAAAACAAAAGGTAGTCTCTTTGTCCAAAAAGGGCAGGATTTCACTGGGAAATTGAGGTGCTACCACGTTGCGTTTTGCGATGTTTCATGTTGCAGCCACTATGCCTACCCACGCAAGTTAGGTACCATTTTTTTCGGGAGACCTGGGGGAACGCTGGGTGGGTAGAAATTTGTTGATCCACGCAGATTCCAGAACTTTCCACCACAGAAATGTGAGGAAAATTTGTTTTTTTTGTCAATTTCTTAGTTTTGCAAGTGATTCTGGGTAACAAAACCTGGTGATAGGCAGTCGAGTCACCCCATCCTGAATTCCCCTGGGTGTCTAGTTTTAAAAAATGTATAGGTTTGCTAGGTTTCCCCAGGTGCAGGCAGAGCTAGGGCTCAAAAACAAAAGGTATTCTTTTTGTCCAAAAAGGGCAAGATTTCACTGGGAAATTGAGGTGCGACCACGTTGCGTTTTGCGCTGTTTCATGTCTCAGCCACTATGCCTACCCACGCAAGTGAGGTACCATTTTTTTCGGGTAATCTGGGGGAACGCTGGGTGGGTGGAAATGTGTTGATCCACGCAGATTCCAGAACTTTCCACCACAGAAATGTGAGGAAAATTTGTTTTTTTTGTCAAATTCTTAGCTTTGCAAGGGATTCTGGGTAACAAAACCTGGTGGTAGGCAGTCGAGTCACCCCATCCTGAATTCCCCTTGGTGTCTAGTTATAAAAAATGTATAGGTTTGCTAGGTTTCCCTAGGTGCTGGCAGAGCTAGGGCTCAAAAACAAAAGGTAGTCTCTTTGTCCAAAAAGAGCAAGATTTCACTGGGAAATTGAGGTGCGACCACATTGCGTTTTGCGCTGTTTCATGTCGCAGTCACTATGTCTACCCAAGCAAGTGAGGTACCATTTTTTTCGGGAGACCTGGGGGAACGCTGGGTGGGTGGAAATTTGTTGATCCACGCAGATTCCAGAACTTTCCACCACAGAAATGTGAGGAAAATGTGTTTTTTTGGTCAAATGTTTAGTTTTGCAAGTGATTCTGGGTAACAAAACCTGGTGATAGGCAGTCAAGTCACCCCATCCTGAATTCCCCTGGGTGTCTAGTTTTCAAAAATGTATAGGTTTGCTAGGTTTCCCCAGGTGCAGGCAGAGCTAGGGCTCAAAAACAAAAGGTATTCTTTTTGTCCAAAAAGGGCAAGATTTCACTGGGAAATTGAGGTGCGACCATGTTGCGTTTTGCGCTGTTTCATGTCGCAGCCACTATGCCTACCCACGCAAGTGAGGTACCATTTTTTTCGGGTAATCTGGGGGAACGCTGGGTGGGTGGAAATGTGTTGATCCACGCAGATTCCAGAACTTTCCACCACAGAAATGTGAGGAAAATTTGTTTTTTTTGTCAAATTCTTAGCTTTGCAAGGGATTCTGGGTAACAAAACCTGGTGGTAGGCAGTCGAGTCACCCCATCCTGAATTCCCCTGGGTGTCTAGTTTTCAAAAATATATAGGTTTGCTAGGTTTCCCTAGGTGCTGGCAGAGCTAGGGCTCAAAAACAAAAGGTAGTCTCTTTGTCCAAAAAGAGCAAGATTTCACTGGGAAATTGAGGTGCGACCACATTGCGTTTTGCGCTGTTTCATGTCGCAGTCACTATGTCTACCCAAGCAAGTGAGGTACCATTTTTTTCGGGAGACCTGGGCGAACGCTGGGTGGGTGGAAATTTGTTGATCCACTTAGTTTCCAGAACTTTCCACCACAGAAATGTGAGGAAAATGTGTTTTTTTTGTCAAATTTTTAGATTTGCAAGGGATTCTTGGTAACAAAACCTGGTGATAGGCAGTCGAGCCACCCCATCCTGAATTCCCCTGGGTGTCTAGTTTTCAAAAATGTATAGGTTTGCTAGGTTCCCCTAGGTGCTGGCAGAGCTAGGGCTCAAAAACAAAAAGCAGTTTCTTTGTCCAAAAAAGGCAAGATTTCACTGGGAAATTGAGGTGCGACCACGTTGCGTTTTCCACTGTTTCATGTCGCAGCCACTATGCCTACCCACGCAAGTGAGGTACCATTTTTTTCGGGTAATCTGGGGGGAACGCTGGGTGGGTGGAAATTTGTTGATCCACGCAGATTCCAGAACTTTCCACCACAGAAATGTGAGGAAAATGTGGTTTTTTTGGTCAAATTCCTAGCTTTGCAAGGGATTCTGGGTAACAAAACCTGGTGGTAGGCAGTCGAGTCACCCCATCCTGAATTCTCCTGGGTGTCTAGTTTTAAAAATGTATAGGTTTGCTAGGTTTCCCTAGGTGCTGGCAGAGCTAGGGCTCAAAAACAAAAGGTAGTCTCTTTGTCCAAAAAGGGCAAGATTTCACTGGGAAATTGAGGTGCGACCACGTTGCATTTTGCGCTGTTTCATGTCGCAGCCACTATGCCTACCCACGCAAGTGAGGTACCATTTTTTTTGGGTAATCTGGGGGAACGCTGGGTGGGTGGAAATTTTTTGATCCACGCAGGTTCCAGAACTTTCCACCACAGAAATGTGAGGAAAATGTTTTTTTGTCACATTCTTAGCTTTGCAAGGGATTCTGGGTAACAAAACCTGGTGGTAGGCAGTTGAGTGACCCCATCCTGAATTCCCTTGGGTGTCTAGTTTTAAAAAATGTATAGGTTTGCTAGGTTTTCCTAGGTGCTGGCAGAGCTAGGGCTCAAAAACAAAAGGTAGTCTTTTTGTCCTAAAAGGGCAAGATTTCACTGGGAAATTGAGGTGCTACCACGTTGTGTTTTGCGCTGTTTCATGTCGCAGCCACTATGCCTACCCACGCAAGTGATGTACCATTTTTTTGGGAAGACCTGGGGGAACGCTGGGTGGGTGGAAATTTGTTGATCCATGCAGATTCTAGAACTTTCCACCACAGAAATGTGAGGAAAATGTGTTTTTTTTGGTCAATTTCTTAGCTTTGCAAAGGATTCTGGGTAACAAAACCTGGTGGTAGGCAGTCGAGTCACCCCATCCTAAATTCCCCTGGGTGTCTAGTTTTCAAAAATGTATAGGTTTGCTAGGTTTCCCTAGGTGCTGGCAGATCTAGGGCTCAAAAACAAAAGGTAGTCTCTTTGTCCAAAAAGGGCAAGATTTCACTAGGAAATTGAAGTGCGGCCACGTTGCGTTTTGCGATGTTTCATGTTGCAGCCACTATGCCTACCCATGCAAGTGAGGTACCATTTTTTTCGGGAGAGCTGGGGGAACGCTGGGTGGGTGGAAATTTGTTGACCCACGCAGATTCCAGAACTTTCCACCACAGAAATGTGAGGAAAATGTGTTTTTTTTGTCAATTTCTTAGTTTTGCAAGGGATTGTGGGTAACAAAACCTGGTGGTAGGCAGTCGAGTCACCCCATCCTGAATTTCCCTGGGTGTCTAGTTTTTAAAAATGTATAGGTTTGCTAGCTTTCCCTAGGTGCTGGCAGAGCTAGGGCTCAAAAACAAAAGGTAGTCTCTTTGTCCAAAAAATGCAAGATTTCACGGGGAAATTGAGGTGCGACCACGTTGCGTTTTGCGCTGTTTCATGTCGCAGCCACAATGCCTACCGACGCAAGTGAGGTACCATTTTTTCAGGAGACCTGGGGGAACGCTGGGTGGGTGGAAATTTGTTGATCCTCACAGATTCCAGAACTTTCCACCACGGAAATGTGAGGAAAATGTGTTTTTTTTGTCAAATTCTTAGCTTTGCAAGGGATTCTGGGTAACAACACCTGGTGGTAGGCAGTCGAGTCACCCCATCCTGAATTTCCCTGGGTGTCTAGTTTTCAAAAATGTATAGGTCTGCTAGGTTTCCCTAGGTGCTGGCAGAGCTAGGGCTCAAAAACAAAAGGTAGTCTCTTTGTCCAAAAAGGGCAAGATTTCACTGGGAAATTGAAGAGCGACCACGTTGCGTTTTGCGCTGTTTCATGTCGCAGCCACTATGCCTACCCACGCAAGTGAGGTACCATTTTTTTCGGGAAATCTGGGGGAACGCTGGGTGGGTGGAAATTTGTTGATCCACGCAGATTCCAGAACTTTCCACCACAGAAATGTGCAGAAATGTGAGGAAAATGTGTTTTTTTGGGTCAAATTCTTAGCTTTGCAAGGGATTCTGGGTAACAAAACCTGGTAGTAGGCAGTCGAGTCACCCCATCCTGAATTCCCCTGGGTGTCTAGTTTTAAAAAATGTATAGGTTTGCTAGGTTACCCTAGGTGCTGGCAGAGCTAGGGCTCAAAAACAAAAGGTAGTCTCTTTGTCCAAAAAGGGCAGGATTTCACTGGGAAATTGAGGTGCTACCACGTTGTGTTTTGCGATGTTTCATGTTGCAGCCACTATGCCTACCCACGCAAGTGAGGTACCATTTTTTCGGGAGACCTGGGGGAACGCTGGGTGGGTGGAAATTTGTTGATCCACGCAGATTACAGAACTTTCCACCACAGAAATGTGAGAAAAATGTGTTTTTGTTGTCAAATTCTTAGTTTTGCAAGGGATTCTGGGAAACAAAACCTGGTGGTAGGCAGTCGAGGCACCCCATCCTGAATTCCCCTGGGTGTCTAGTTTTCAAAAATGTATAGGTTTGCTAGGTTTCCCATAGGTGCTGGCAGAGCTAGGGCTCAAAAACAAAAGGTAGTCTCTTTGTCCAAAAAGGGCAAGATTTCACTGGGAAATTGAGGTGCGACCACGTTGCGTTTTGTGGTTTCATGTCGCAGCCACTATGCCTACTCACGCAAGTGAGGTAGCATTTTTTCGGGAGACCTGGGGGAACGCTGGGTGGGTGGAAATTTGTTGATCCACGCAGATTCCAGAACTTTCCACCACAGAAATGTGAGGAAAATGTGTTTTTTTTGTCAATTTCTTAGCTTTGCAAGGGATTCTGGGTAACAAAACCTGGTGGTAGGCAGTCGAGTCACCCCATCCTGAATTCCCCTGGGTGTCTACTTTTCAAAAATGTATAGGCTTGCTAGGTTTCCCTAGGTGCTGGCAGAGCTAGGGCTCAAAAACAAAAGGTAGTCTCTTTGTCCAAAAAGGGCAAGATTTCACTGGGAAATTGAGGTGCGACCACGTTGCGTTTTGCGCTGTTTCATGTCTCAGCCACTATGCCTACCGACGCAAGTGAGGTACCATTTTTTTCGGGAGACCTGGGGGAAGGCTGGGTGGGTGGAAATTTGTTGATCCACGCAGATTCCAGAACTTTCCACCACAGAAATAAGGAAAATGTTTTTTTTTGTCAAATTCTTAGCTTTGCAAGGAATTCTGGGTAACAAAACCTGGTGGTAGGCAGTCGAGTCACCGCATCCTGAATTCCCCTGGGTGTCTAGTTTTAAAAAATGTATAGGTTTGCTAGGTTTCCCTAGGTGCTGGCAGAGCTAGGGCTCAAAAACAAAAGGTAGTCTCTTTGTCCAAAAAGGGCAAGATTTCACTGGGAAATTGAGGTGCGACCACGTTGCGTTTTGCGCTGTTTCATGTCGCAGCCACTATGCCTACCCACGCAAGTGAGGTACCATTTTTTTCAAGAAATCTGGGGGAACGCTGGGTGGGTGGAAATTTGTTGATCCACGCAGATTCCAGAACTTTCCACCACAGAAATGTAAGGAAAATGTGTTTTTTTTGGTCAAATTCTTAGCTTTGCAAGGGATTCTGGGTAACAAAACCTGGTGGTAGACAGTCGAGTCACCCCATCCTGAATTCCCCTGGGTGTCTAGTTTTCAAAAATGTATAGGTTTGCTAGGTTTCCCATAGGTGCTGGCAGAGCTAGGGCTCAAAAACAAAAGGTAGTCTCTTTGTCCAAAAAGAGCAAGATTTCACTGGGAAATCGAGGTGCGACCATCTTGCGTTTTGCGCTGTTTCATGTCACAGCCACTATGCCTACCCACGCAAGTGAGGTACCATTTTTTTCGGGAGACCTGGGGGAACGCTGGGTGGGTGGAAATTTGTTGATCCACGCATATTACAGAACTTTCCACCAGGGAAATGTGAGAAAAATGTGGGTTTTTGGTCAAATTCTTAGCTTTGCAAGGGATTCAAAACAAAACCTGGTGGTAGGCAGTCGAGTCACCCCATCCTGAATTCCCCTGGGTGTCTAGTTTTAAAAAATGTATAGGTTTGCTAGGTTTTCCATAGGTGCTGGCAGAGCTAGGGCTCAAAAACAAAAAGTAGTCTCTTTGTCCAAAAAGGGCAAGATTTCACTGGGAAATTGAGATGCGACAACGTTGCGTTTTGCGCTGTTTCATGTCGCAGCCACTATGCCTACCTACGCAAGTGAGGTACCATTTTTTTCGGGTAATCTGGGGGGAACGCTGGGTGGGTGGAAATTTGTTGATCCACGCAGATTCCAGAACTTTCCACCACAGAAATGTGAGGAAAATGTGTTTTTTTTGGTCAAATTCTTAGCTTTGCAAGGGATTCTGGGTAACAAAACCTGGTGGTAGGCAGTCGAGTCACCCCATCCTGAATTCTCCTGGGTGTCTAGTTTTAAAAAATGTATAGGTTTGCTAGGTTACCCTAGGTGCTGGCAGAGCTAGGGCTCAAAAACAAAAGGTAGTCTCTTTGTCCAAAAAGGGCAGGATTTCACTGGGAAATTGAGGTGCTACCACGTTGCGTTTTGCGATGTTTCATGTTGCAGCCACTATGCCTACCCACGCAAGTTAGGTACCATTTTTTTCGGGAGACCTGGGGGAACGCTGGGTGGGTAGAAATTTGTTGATCCACGCAGATTCCAGAACTTTCCACCACAGAAATGTGAGGAAAATCTGTTTTTTTTGTCAATTTCTTAGTTTTGCAAGTGATTCTGGGTAACAAAACCTGGTGATAGGCAGTCGAGTCACCCCATCCTGAATTCCCCTGGGTGTCTAGTTTTAAAAAATGTATAGGTTTGCTAGGTTTCCCCAGGTGCAGGCAGAGCTAGGGCTCAAAAACAAAAGGTATTCTTTTTGTCCAAAAAGGGCAAGATTTCACTGGGAAATTGAGGTGCGACCACGTTGCGTTTTGCGCTGTTTCATGTCTCAGCCACTATGCCTACCCACGCAAGTGAGGTACCATTTTTTTCGGGTAATCTGGGGGAACGCTGGGTGGGTGGAAATGTGTTGATCCACGCAGATTCCAGAACTTTCCACCACAGAAATGTGAGGAAAATTTGTTTTTTTTGTCAAATTCTTAGCTTTGCAAGGGATTCTGGGTAACAAAACCTGGTGGTAGGCAGTCGAGTCACCCCATCCTGAATTCCCCTGGGTGTCTAGTTTTAAAAAATGTATAGGTTTGCTAGGTTTCCCTAGGTGCTGGCAGAGCTAGGGCTCAAAAACAAAAGGTAGTCTCTTTGTCCAAAAAGAGCAAGATTTCACTGGGAAATTGAGGTGCGACCACATTGCGTTTTGCGCTGTTTCATGTCGCAGTCACTATGTCTACCCAAGCAAGTGAGGTACCATTTTTTTCGGGAGACCTGGGGGAACGCTGGGTGGGTGGAAATTTGTTGATCCACGCAGATTCCAGAACTTTCCACCACAGAAATGTGAGGAAAATGTGTTTTTTTGGTCAAATGTTTAGTTTTGCAAGTGATTCTGGGTAACAAAACCTGGTGATAGGCAGTCAAGTCACCCCATCCTGAATTCCCCTGGGTGTCTAGTTTTCAAAAATGTATAGGTTTGCTAGGTTTCCCCAGGTGCAGGCAGAGCTAGGGCTCAAAAACAAAAGGTATTCTTTTTGTCCAAAAAGGGCAAGATTTCACTGGGAAATTGAGGTGCGACCATGTTGCGTTTTGCGCTGTTTCATGTCGCAGCCACTATGCCTACCCACGCAAGTGAGGTACCATTTTTTTCGGGTAATCTGGGGGAACGCTGGGTGGGTGGAAATGTGTTGATCCACGCAGATTCCAGAACTTTCCACCACAGAAATGTGAGGAAAATTTGTTTTTTTTGTCAAATTCTTAGCTTTGCAAGAGATTCTGGGTAACAAAACCTGGTGGTAGGCAGTCGAGTCACCCCATCCTGAATTCCCCTGGGTGTCTAGTTTTCAAAAATATATAGGTTTGCTAGGTTTCCCTAGGTGCTGGCAGAGCTAGGGCTCAAAAACAAAAGGTAGTCTCTTTGTCCAAAAAGAGCAAGATTTCACTGGGAAATTGAGGTGCGACCACATTGCGTTTTGCGCTGTTTCATGTCGCAGTCACTATGTCTACCCAAGCAAGTGAGGTACCATTTTTTTCGGGAGACCTGGGCGAACGCTGGGTGGGTGGAAATTTGTTGATCCACTTAGATTCCAGAACTTTCCACCACAGAAATGTGAGGAAAATGTGTTTTTTTTGTCAAATTTTTAGATTTGCAAGGGATTCTTGGTAACAAAACCTGGTGATAGGCAGTCGAGCCACCCCATCCTGAATTCCCCTGGGTGTCTAGTTTTCAAAAATGTATAGGTTTGCTAGGTTCCCCTAGGTGCTGGCAGAGCTAGGGCTCAAAAACAAAAAGCAGTCTCTTTGTCCAAAAAAGGCAAGATTTCACTGGGAAATTGAGGTGCGACCACGTTGCGTTTTCCACTGTTTCATGTCGCAGCCACTATGCCTACCCACGCAAGTGAGGTACCATTTTTTTCGGGTAATCTGGGGGGAACGCTGGGTGGGTGGAAATTTGTTGATCCACGCAGATTCCAGAACTTTCCACCACAGAAATGTGAGGAAAATGTGGTTTTTTTGGTCAAATTCTTAGCTTTGCAAGGGATTCTGGGTAACAAAACCTGGTGGTAGGCAGTCGAGTCACCCCATCCTGAATTCTCCTGGGTGTCTAGTTTTAAAAAATGTATAGGTTTGCTAGGTTTCCCTAGGTGCTGGCAGAGCTAGGGCTCAAAAACAAAAGGTAGTCTCTTTGTCCAAAAAGGGCAAGATTTCACTGGGAAATTGAGGTGCGACCACGTTGCGTTTTGCGCTGTTTCATGTCGCAGCCACTATGCCTACCCACGCAAGTGAGGTACCATTTTTTTTGGGTAATCTGGGGGAACGCTGGGTGGGTGGAAATTTTTTGATCCACGCAGGTTCCAGAACTTTCCACCACAGAAATGTGAGGAAAATGTTTTTTTGTCACATTCTTAGCTTTGCAAGGGATTCTGGGTAACAAAACCTGGTGGTAGGCAGTTGAGTGACCCCATCCTGAATTCCCTTGGGTGTCTAGTTTTAAAAAATGTATAGGTTTGCTAGGTTTCCCTAGGTGCTGGCAGAGCTAGGGCTCAAAAACAAAAGGTAGTCTTTTTGTCCTAAAAGGGCAAGATTTCACTGGGAAATTGAGGTGCGACCACGTTGTGTTTTGCGCTGTTTCATGTCGCAGCCACTATGCCTACCCACGCAAGTGATGTACCATTTTTTTGGGAAGACCTGGGGGAACGCTGGGTGGGTGGAAATTTGTTGATCCATGCAGATTCTAGAACTTTCCACCACAGAAATGTGAGGAAAATGTGTTTTTTTTTGTCAATTTCTTAGCTTTGCAAAGGATTCTGGGTAACAAAACCTGGTGGTAGGCAGTCGAGTCACCCCATCCTAAATTCCCCTGGGTGTCTAGTTTTCAAAAATGTATAGGTTTGCTAGGTTTCCCTAGGTGCTGGCAGATCTAGGGCTCAAAAACAAAAGGTAGTCTCTTTGTCCAAAAAGGGCAAGATTTCACTAGGAAATTGAAGTGCGGCCACGTTGCGTTTTGCGATGTTTCATGTTGCAGCCACTATGCCTACCCATGCAAGTGAGGTACCATTTTTTTCGGGAGAGCTGGGGGAACGCTGGGTGGGTGGAAATTTGTTGACCCACGCAGATTCCAGAACTTTCCACCACAGAAATGTGAGGAAAATGTGTTTTTTTTGTCAATTTCTTAGTTTTGCAAGGGATTGTGGGTAACAAAACCTGGTGGTAGGCAGTCGAGTCACCCCATCCTGAATTTCCCTGGGTGTCTAGTTTTTAAAAATGTATAGGTTTGCTAGCTTTCCCTAGGTGCTGGCAGAGCTAGGGCTCAAAAACAAAAGGTAGTCTCTTTGTCCAAAAAATGCAAGATTTCACGGGGAAATTGAGGTGCGACCACGTTGCGTTTTGCGCTGTTTCATGTCGCAGCCACAATGCCTACCGACGCAAGTGAGGTACCATTTTTTCAGGAGACCTGGGGGAACGCTCGGTGGGTGGAAATTTGTTGATCCTCACAGATTCCAGAACTTTCCACCACAGAAATGTGAGGAAAATGTGTTTTTTTTGTCAAATTCTTAGCTTTGCAAGGGATTCTGGGTAACAACACCTGGTGGTAGGCAGTCGAGTCACCCCATCCTGAATTTCCCTGGGTGTCTAGTTTTCAAAAATGTATAGGTCTGCTAGGTTTCCCTAGGTGCTGGCAGAGCTAGGGCTCAAAAACAAAAGGTAGTCTCTTTGTCCAAAAAGGGCAAGATTTCACTGGGAAATTGAAGAGCGACCACGTTGCGTTTTGCGCTGTTTCATGTCGCAGCCACTATGCCTACCCACGCAAGTGAGGTACCATTTTTTTCGGGAAATCTGGGGGAACGCTGGGTGGGTGGAAATTTGTTGATCCACGCAGATTCCAGAACTTTCCACCACAGAAATGTGCAGAAATGTGAGGAAAATGTGTTTTTTTGGGTCAAATTCTTAGCTTTGCAAGGGATTCTGGGTAACAAAACCTGGTAGTAGGCAGTCGAGTCACCCCATCCTGAATTCCCCTGGGTGTCTAGTTTTAAAAAATGTATAGGTTTGCTAGGTTACCCTAGGTGCTGGCAGAGCTAGGGCTCAAAAACAAAAGGTAGTCTCTTTGTCCAAAAAGGGCAGGATTTCACTGGGAAATTGAGGTGCTACCACGTTGTGTTTTGCGATGTTTCATGTTGCAGCCACTATGCCTACCCACGCAAGTGAGGTACCATTTTTTCGGGAGACCTGGGGGAACGCTGGGTGGGTGGAAATTTGTTGATCCACGCAGATTACAGAACTTTCCACCACAGAAATGTGAGAAAAATGTGTTTTTGTTGTCAAATTCTTAGTTTTGCAAGGGATTCTGGGAAACAAAACCTGGTGGTAGGCAGTCGAGGCACCCCATCCTGAATTCCCCTGGGTGTCTAGTTTTCAAAAATGTATAGGTTTGCTAGGTTTCCCATAGGTGCTGGCAGAGCTAGGGCTCAAAAACAAAAGGTAGTCTCTTTGTCCAAAAAGGGCAAGATTTCACTGGGAAATTGAGGTGCGACCACGTTGCGTTTTGTGGTTTCATGTCGCAGCCACTATGCCTACTCACGCAAGTGAGGTACCATTTTTTTCGGGAGACCTGGGGGAAGGCTGGGTGGGTGGAAATTTGTTGATCCACGCAGATTCCAGAACTTTCCACCACAGAAATAAGGAAAATGTTTTTTTTTGTCAAATTCTTAGCTTTGCAAGGAATTCTGGGTAACAAAACCTGGTGGTAGGCAGTCGAGTCACCGCATCCTGAATTCCCCTGGGTGTCTAGTTTTAAAAAATGTATAGGTTTGCTAGGTTTCCCTAGGTGCTGGCAGAGCTAGGGCTCAAAAACAAAAGGTAGTCTCTTTGTCCAAAAAGGGCAAGATTTCACTGGGAAATTGAGGTGCGACCACGTTGCGTTTTGCGCTGTTTCATGTCGCAGCCACTATGCCTACCCACGCAAGTGAGGTACCATTTTTTTCAAGAAATCTGGGGGAACGCTGGGTGGGTGGAAATTTGTTGATCCACGCAGATTCCAGAACTTTCCACCACAGAAATGTAAGGAAAATGGGTTTTTTTTGGTCAAATTCTTAGCTTTGCAAGGGATTCTGGGTAACAAAACCTGGTGGTAGACAGTCGAGTCACCCCATCCTGAATTCCCCTGGGTGTCTAGTTTTCAAAAATGTATAGGTTTGCTAGGTTTCCCATAGGTGCTGGCAGAGCTAGGGCTCAAAAACAAAAGGTAGTCTCTTTGTCCAAAAAGAGCAAGATTTCACTGGGAAATCGAGGTGCGACCATCTTGCGTTTTGCGCTGTTTCATGTCACAGCCACTATGCCTACCCACGCAAGTGAGGTACCATTTTTTTCGGGAGACCTGGGGGAACGCTGGGTGGGTGGAAATTTGTTGATCCACGCATATTACAGAACTTTCCACCAGGGAAATGTGAGAAAAATGTGGGTTTTTGGTCAAATTCTTAGCTTTGCAAGGGATTCAAAACAAAACCTGGTGGTAGGCAGTCGAGTCACCCCATCCTGAATTCCCCTGGGTGTCTAGTTTTAAAAAATGTATAGGTTTGCTAGGTTTTCCATAGGTGCTGGCAGAGCTAGGGCTCAAAAACAAAAAGTAGTCTCTTTGTCCAAAAAGGGCAAGATTTCACTGGGAAATTGAGATGCGACCACGTTGCGTTTTGCGCTGTTTCATGTCGCAGCCACTATGCCTACCTACGCAAGTGAGGTACCATTTTTTTCGGGTAATCTGGGGGGAACGCTGGGTGGGTGGAAATTTGTTGATCCACGCAGATTCCAGAACTTTCCACCACAGAAATGTGAGGAAAATGTGTTTTTTTTGGTCAAATTCTTAGCTTTGCAAGGGATTCTGGGTAACAAAACCTGGTGGTAGGCAGTCGAGTCACCCCATCCTGAATTCTCCTGGGTGTCTAGTTTTAAAAAATGTATAGGTTTGCTAGGTTACCCTAGGTGCTGGCAGAGCTAGGGCTCAAAAACAAAAGGTAGTCTCTTTGTCCAAAAAGGGCAGGATTTCACTGGGAAATTGAGGTGCTACCACGTTGCGTTTTGCGATGTTTCATGTTGCAGCCACTATGCCTACCCACGCAAGTTAGGTACCATTTTTTTCGGGAGACCTGGGGGAACGCTGGGTGGGTAGAAATTTGTTGATCCACGCAGATTCCAGAACTTTCCACCACAGAAATGTGAGGAAAATTTGTTTTTTTTGTCAATTTCTTAGTTTTGCAAGTGATTCTGGGTAACAAAACCTGGTGATAGGCAGTCGAGTCACCCCATCCTGAATTCCCCTGGGTGTCTAGTTTTAAAAAATGTATAGGTTTGCTAGGTTTCCCCAGGTGCAGGCAGAGCTAGGGCTCAAAAACAAAAGGTATTCTTTTTGTCCAAAAAGGGCAAGATTTCACTGGGAAATTGAGGTGCGACCACGTTGCGTTTTGCGCTGTTTCATGTCTCAGCCACTATGCCTACCCACGCAAGTGAGGTACCATTTTTTTCGGGTAATCTGGGGGAACGCTGGGTGGGTGGAAATGTGTTGATCCACGCAGATTCCAGAACTTTCCACCACAGAAATGTGAGGAAAATTTGTTTTTTTTGTCAAATTCTTAGCTTTGCAAGGGATTCTGGGTAACAAAACCTGGTGGTAGGCAGTCGAGTCACCCCATCCTGAATTCCCCTGGGTGTCTAGTTTTAAAAAATGTATAGGTTTGCTAGGTTTCCCTAGGTGCTGGCAGAGCTAGGGCTCAAAAACAAAAGGTAGTCTCTTTGTCCAAAAAGAGCAAGATTTCACTGGGAAATTGAGGTGCGACCACATTGCGTTTTGCGCTGTTTCATGTCGCAGTCACTATGTCTACCCAAGCAAGTGAGGTACCATTTTTTTCGGGAGACCTGGGGGAACGCTGGGTGGGTGGAAATTTGTTGATCCACGCAGATTCCAGAACTTTCCACCACAGAAATGTGAGGAAAATGTGTTTTTTTGGTCAAATGTTTAGTTTTGCAAGTGATTCTGGGTAACAAAACCTGGTGATAGGCAGTCAAGTCACCCCATCCTGAATTCCCCTGGGTGTCTAGTTTTCAAAAATGTATAGGTTTGCTAGGTTTCCCCAGGTGCAGGCAGAGCTAGGGCTCAAAAACAAAAGGTATTCTTTTTGTCCAAAAAGGGCAAGATTTCACTGGGAAATTGAGGTGCGACCATGTTGCGTTTTGCGCTGTTTCATGTCGCAGCCACTATGCCTACCCACGCAAGTGAGGTACCATTTTTTTCGGGTAATCTGGGGGAACGCTGGGTGGGTGGAAATGTGTTGATCCACGCAGATTCCAGAACTTTCCACCACAGAAATGTGAGGAAAATTTGTTTTTTTTGTCAAATTCTTAGCTTTGCAAGAGATTCTGGGTAACAAAACCTGGTGGTAGGCAGTCGAGTCACCCCATCCTGAATTCCCCTGGGTGTCTAGTTTTCAAAAATATATAGGTTTGCTAGGTTTCCCTAGGTGCTGGCAGAGCTA
The DNA here is from genome assembly GCF_964261635.1 of Lissotriton helveticus. Taxonomy (NCBI): domain Eukaryota; kingdom Metazoa; phylum Chordata; class Amphibia; order Caudata; family Salamandridae; genus Lissotriton; species Lissotriton helveticus. The sequence continues at coordinate 413,209,321 of NC_136063.1, read as the reverse complement.
GGGCTCAAAAACAAAAGGTAGTCTCTTTGTCCAAAAAGAGCAAGATTTCACTGGGAAATTGAGGTGCGACCACATTGCGTTTTGCGCTGTTTCATGTCGCAGTCACTATGTCTACCCAAGCAAGTGAGGTACCATTTTTTTCGGGAGACCTGGGCGAACGCTGGGTGGGTGGAAATTTGTTGATCCACTTAGATTCCAGAACTTTCCACCACAGAAATGTGAGGAAAATGTGTTTTTTTTGTCAAATTTTTAGATTTGCAAGGGATTCTTGGTAACAAAACCTGGTGATAGGCAGTCGAGCCACCCCATCCTGAATTCCCCTGGGTGTCTAGTTTTCAAAAATGTATAGGTTTGCTAGGTTCCCCTAGGTGCTGGCAGAGCTAGGGCTCAAAAACAAAAAGCAGTCTCTTTGTCCAAAAAAGGCAAGATTTCACTGGGAAATTGAGGTGCGACCACGTTGCGTTTTCCACTGTTTCATGTCGCAGCCACTATGCCTACCCACGCAAGTGAGGTACCATTTTTTTCGGGTAATCTGGGGGGAACGCTGGGTGGGTGGAAATTTGTTGATCCACGCAGATTCCAGAACTTTCCACCACAGAAATGTGAGGAAAATGTGGTTTTTTTGGTCAAATTCTTAGCTTTGCAAGGGATTCTGGGTAACAAAACCTGGTGGTAGGCAGTCGAGTCACCCCATCCTGAATTCTCCTGGGTGTCTAGTTTTAAAAAATGTATAGGTTTGCTAGGTTTCCCTAGGTGCTGGCAGAGCTAGGGCTCAAAAACAAAAGGTAGTCTCTTTGTCCAAAAAGGGCAAGATTTCACTGGGAAATTGAGGTGCGACCACGTTGCGTTTTGCGCTGTTTCATGTCGCAGCCACTATGCCTACCCACGCAAGTGAGGTACCATTTTTTTTGGGTAATCTGGGGGAACGCTGGGTGGGTGGAAATTTTTTGATCCACGCAGGTTCCAGAACTTTCCACCACAGAAATGTGAGGAAAATGTTTTTTTGTCACATTCTTAGCTTTGCAAGGGATTCTGGGTAACAAAACCTGGTGGTAGGCAGTTGAGTGACCCCATCCTGAATTCCCTTGGGTGTCTAGTTTTAAAAAATGTATAGGTTTGCTAGGTTTCCCTAGGTGCTGGCAGAGCTAGGGCTCAAAAACAAAAGGTAGTCTTTTTGTCCTAAAAGGGCAAGATTTCACTGGGAAATTGAGGTGCGACCACGTTGTGTTTTGCGCTGTTTCATGTCGCAGCCACTATGCCTACCCACGCAAGTGATGTACCATTTTTTTGGGAAGACCTGGGGGAACGCTGGGTGGGTGGAAATTTGTTGATCCATGCAGATTCTAGAACTTTCCACCACAGAAATGTGAGGAAAATGTGTTTTCTTTTGTCAATTTCTTAGCTTTGCAAAGGATTCTGGGTAACAAAACCTGGTGGTAGGCAGTCGAGTCACCCCATCCTAAATTCCCCTGGGTGTCTAGTTTTCAAAAATGTATAGGTTTGCTAGGTTTCCCTAGGTGCTGGCAGATCTAGGGCTCAAAAACAAAAGGTAGTCTCTTTGTCCAAAAAGGGCAAGATTTCACTAGGAAATTGAAGTGCGGCCACGTTGCGTTTTGCGATGTTTCATGTTGCAGCCACTATGCCTACCCATGCAAGTGAGGTACCATTTTTTTCGGGAGAGCTGGGGGAACGCTGGGTGGGTGGAAATTTGTTGACCCACGCAGATTCCAGAACTTTCCACCACAGAAATGTGAGGAAAATGTGTTTTTTTTGTCAATTTCTTAGTTTTGCAAGGGATTGTGGGTAACAAAACCTGGTGGTAGGCAGTCGAGTCACCCCATCCTGAATTTCCCTGGGTGTCTAGTTTTTAAAAATGTATAGGTTTGCTAGCTTTCCCTAGGTGCTGGCAGAGCTAGGGCTCAAAAACAAAAGGTAGTCTCTTTGTCCAAAAAATGCAAGATTTCACGGGGAAATTGAGGTGCGACCACGTTGCGTTTTGCGCTGTTTCATGTCGCAGCCACAATGCCTACCGACGCAAGTGAGGTACCATTTTTTCAGGAGACCTGGGGGAACGCTGGGTGGGTGGAAATTTGTTGATCCTCACAGATTCCAGAACTTTCCACCACAGAAATGTGAGGAAAATGTGTTTTTTTTGTCAAATTCTTAGCTTTGCAAGGGATTCTGGGTAACAACACCTGGTGGTAGGCAGTCGAGTCACCCCATCCTGAATTTCCCTGGGTGTCTAGTTTTCAAAAATGTATAGGTCTGCTAGGTTTCCCTAGGTGCTGGCAGAGCTAGGGCTCAAAAACAAAAGGTAGTCTCTTTGTCCAAAAAGGGCAAGATTTCACTGGGAAATTGAAGAGCGACCACGTTGCGTTTTGCGCTGTTTCATGTCGCAGCCACTATGCCTACCCACGCAAGTGAGGTACCATTTTTTTCGGGAAATCTGGGGGAACGGTGGGTGGGTGGAAATTTGTTGATCCACGCAGATTCCAGAACTTTCCACCACAGAAATGTGCAGAAATGTGAGGAAAATGTGTTTTTTTGGGTCAAATTCTTAGCTTTGCAAGGGATTCTGGGTAACAAAACCTGGTAGTAGGCAGTCGAGTCACCCCATCCTGAATTCCCCTGGGTGTCTAGTTTTAAAAAATGTATAGGTTTGCTAGGTTACCCTAGGTGCTGGCAGAGCTAGGGCTCAAAAACAAAAGGTAGTCTCTTTGTCCAAAAAGGGCAGGATTTCACTGGGAAATTGAGGTGCTACCACGTTGTGTTTTGCGATGTTTCATGTTGCAGCCACTATGCCTACCCACGCAAGTGAGGTACCATTTTTTCGGGAGACCTGGGGGAACGCTGGGTGGGTGGAAATTTGTTGATCCACGCAGATTACAGAACTTTCCACCACAGAAATGTGAGAAAAATGTGTTTTTGTTGTCAAATTCTTAGTTTTGCAAGGGATTCTGGGAAACAAAACCTGGTGGTAGGCAGTCGAGACACCCCATCCTGAATTCCCCTGGGTGTCTAGTTTTCAAAAATGTATAGGTTTGCTAGGTTTCCCATAGGTGCTGGCAGAGCTAGGGCTCAAAAACAAAAGGTAGTCTCTTTGTCCAAAAAGGGCAAGATTTCACTGGGAAATTGAGGTGCGACCACGTTGCGTTTTGTGGTTTCATGTCGCAGCCACTATGCCTACTCACGCAAGTGAGGTAGCATTTTTTCGGGAGACCTGGGGGAACGCTGGGTGGGTGGAAATTTGTTGATCCACGCAGATTCCAGAACTTTCCACCACAGAAATGTGAGGAAAATGTGTTTTTTTTGTCAATTTCTTAGCTTTGCAAGGGATTCTGGGTAACAAAACCTGGTGGTAGGCAGTCGAGTCACCCCATCCTGAATTCCCCTGGGTGTCTACTTTTCAAAAATGTATAGGCTTGCTAGGTTTCCCTAGGTGCTGGCAGAGCTAGGGCTCAAAAACAAAAGGTAGTCTCTTTGTCCAAAAAGGGCAAGATTTCACTGGGAAATTGAGGTGCGACCATGTTGCGTTTTGCGCTGTTTCATGTCTCAGCCACTATGCCTACCGACGCAAGTGAGGTACCATTTTTTTCGGGAGACCTGGGGGAAGGCTGGGTGGGTGGAAATTTGTTGATCCACGCAGATTCCAGAACTTTCCACCACAGAAATAAGGAAAATGTTTTTTTTTGTCAAATTCTTAGCTTTGCAAGGAATTCTGGGTAACAAAACCTGGTGGTAGGCAGTCGAGTCACCGCATCCTGAATTCCCCTGGGTGTCTAGTTTTAAAAAATGTATAGGTTTGCTAGGTTTCCCTAGGTGCTGGCAGAGCTAGGGCTCAAAAACAAAAGGTAGTCTCTTTGTCCAAAAAGGGCAAGATTTCACTGGGAAATTGAGGTGCGACCACGTTGCGTTTTGCGCTGTTTCATGTCGCAGCCACTATGCCTACCCACGCAAGTGAGGTACCATTTTTTTCAAGAAATCTGGGGGAACGCTGGGTGGGTGGAAATTTGTTGATCCACGCAGATTCCAGAACTTTCCACCACAGAAATGTAAGGAAAATGTGTTTTTTTTGGTCAAATTCTTAGCTTTGCAAGGGATTCTGGGTAACAAAACCTGGTGGTAGACAGTCGAGTCACCCCATCCTGAATTCCCCTGGGTGTCTAGTTTTCAAAAATGTATAGGTTTGCTAGGTTTCCCATAGGTGCTGGCAGAGCTAGGGCTCAAAAACAAAAGGTAGTCTCTTTGTCCAAAAAGAGCAAGATTTCACTGGGAAATCGAGGTGCGACCATCTTGCGTTTTGCGCTGTTTCATGTCACAGCCACTATGCCTACCCACGCAAGTGAGGTACCATTTTTTTCGGGAGACCTGGGGGAACGCTGGGTGGGTGGAAATTTGTTGATCCACGCATATTACAGAACTTTCCACCAGGGAAATGTGAGAAAAATGTGGGTTTTTGGTCAAATTCTTAGCTTTGCAAGGGATTCAAAACAAAACCTGGTGGTAGGCAGTCGAGTCACCCCATCCTGAATTCCCCTGGGTGTCTAGTTTTAAAAAATGTATAGGTTTGCTAGGTTTTCCATAGGTGCTGGCAGAGCTAGGGCTCAAAAACAAAAAGTAGTCTCTTTGTCCAAAAAGGGCAAGATTTCACTGGGAAATTGAGATGCGACCACGTTGCGTTTTGCGCTGTTTCATGTCGCAGCCACTATGCCTACCTACGCAAGTGAGGTACCATTTTTTTCGGGTAATCTGGGGGGAACGCTGGGTGGGTGGAAATTTGTTGATCCACGCAGATTCCAGAACTTTCCACCACAGAAATGTGAGGAAAATGTGTTTTTTTTGGTCAAATTCTTAGCTTTGCAAGGGATTCTGGGTAACAAAACCTGGTGGTAGGCAGTCGAGTCACCCCATCCTGAATTCTCCTGGGTGTCTAGTTTTAAAAAGTGTATAGGTTTGCTAGGTTTCCCTAGGTGCTGGCAGAGCTAGGGCTCAAAAACAAAAGGTAGTCTCTTTGTCCAAAAAGGGCAAGATTTCACTGGGAAATTGAGGTGCGACCACGTTGCGTTTTGCGCTGTTTCATGTCGCAGTCACTATGCCTACCCACGCAAGTGAGGTACCATTTTTTTCGGGAGACCTGGGGGAACGCTGGGTGGGTGGAAATTTGTTGATCCACGCATATTACAGAACTTTCCAGCACAGAAATGTGAGGAAAATGTGTTTTTTTTGTCAAATTCTTAGCTTTGCAAGGGATTCTGGGTAACAAAACCTGGTGGTAGGCAGTCGAGTCACCCCATCCTAAATGCCCCTGGGTGTCTAGTTTTCAAAAATTTATAGGTTTGCTAGGTTTCCCTAGGTGCTGGCAGAGCTAGGGCTCAAAAACAAAAGGTAGTCTCTTTGTCCAAAAAGGGCAAGATTTCACTGGGAAATTGAGGTGCGACCACGTTGCGTTTTGCGCTGTTTCATGTCGCAGCCACTATGCCTACCCACGCAAGTGAGGTACCATTTTTTTCGGGTAATCTGGGGGAACGCTGGGTGGGTGGAAATTTGTTGATCCTCGCAGATTCCAGAACTTTCCACCACAGAAATGTGAGGAAAATGTTTTTTTTGTCAAATTCTTAGCTTTGCAAGGGATTCTGGGTAACAAAACCTGGTGGTAGGCAGTCGAGTCACCCCATCCTGAATTCTCCGGGGTGTCTAGTTTTCAAAAATGTATAGGTTTGCTAGGATTCCCTAGGTGCTCGCAGCCACTATGCCTACCGACTCAAGTGAGGTACCATTTTTTTCGGGAGACCTGGGGGAACGCTGGGTGGGTGGAAATGTGTTGATCCACGCAGATTCCAGAACTTTCCACCACAGAAATGTGAGGAAAATGTGTTTTTTTGTCAAATTCTTAGCTTTGCAAGGGATTCTGGGTAACAAAACCTGGTGGTAGGCAGTCGAGTCACACCATCCAGAATTCCCCTGGGTGTCTAGTTTTCAAAAATGTATAGGTTTGCTAGGTTTCCCTAGGTGCTGGCAGAGCTAGGGCTCAAACACAAAAAGTAGTCTCTTTGTCCAAAAAGGGCAAGATTTCACTGGGAAATTGAGGTGCGACCACGTTGCGTTTTGCGCTGTTTCATGTCGCAGCCACTATGCCTACCCACGCAAGTGAGGTACCATTTTTTTCGGGTAATCTGGGGGGAACGCTGGGTGGGTGGAAATTTGTTGATCCACGCAGATTCCAGAACTTTCCACCACAGAAATTTGAGGAAAATGTGTTTTTTTGGTCAAATTCTTAGCTTTGCAGGGGATTCTGGGTAACAAAACCTGGTGGTAGGCAGTCGAGTCACCCCATCCTGAATTCCCCTGGGTGTCTAGTGTTAAAAAATGTATAGGTTTGCTAGGTTACCCTAGGTGCTGGCAGAGCTAGGGCTCAAAAACAAAAGGTAGTCTCTTTGTCCAAAAAGGGCAGGATTTCACTGGGAAATTGAGGTGCTACCACGTTGCGTTTTGCGATGTTTCATGTTGCAGCCACTATGCCTACCCACGCAAGTTAGGTACCATTTTTTTCGGGAGACCTGGGGGAACGCTGGGTGGGTGGAAATTTGTTGATCCACGCAGATTCCAGAACTTTCCACCACAGAAATAAGGAAAATGTTTTTTTTTGTCAAATTCTTAGCTTTGCAAGGAATTCTGGGTAACAAAACCTGGTGGTAGGCAGTCGAGTCACCGCATCCTGAATTCCCCTGGGTGTCTAGTTTTAAAAAATGTATAGGTTTGCTAGGTTTCCCTAGGTGCTGGCAGAGCTAGGGCTCAAAAACAAAAGGTAGTCTCTTTGTCCAAAAAGGGCAAGATTTCACTGGGAAATTGAGGTGCGACCACGTTGCGTTTTGCGCTGTTTCATGTCGCAGCCACTATGCCTACCCACGCAAGTGAGGTACCATTTTTTTCAAGAAATCTGGGGGAACGCTGGGTGGGTGGAAATTTGTTGATCCACGCAGATTCCAGAACTTTCCACCACAGAAATGTAAGGAAAATGTGTTTTTTTTGGTCAAATTCTTAGCTTTGCAAGGGATTCTGGGTAACAAAACCTGGTGGTAGACAGTCGAGTCACCCCATCCTGAATTCCCCTGGGTGTCTAGTTTTCAAAAATGTATAGGTTTGCTAGGTTTCCCATAGGTGCTGGCAGAGCTAGGGCTCAAAAACAAAAGGTAGTCTCTTTGTCCAAAAAGAGCAAGATTTCACTGGGAAATCGAGGTGCGACCATCTTGCGTTTTGCGCTGTTTCATGTCACAGCCACTATGCCTACCCACGCAAGTGAGGTACCATTTTTTTCGGGAGACCTGGGGGAACGCTGGGTGGGTGGAAATTTGTTGATCCACGCATATTACAGAACTTTCCACCAGGGAAATGTGAGAAAAATGTGGGTTTTTGGTCAAATTCTTAGCTTTGCAAGGGATTCAAAACAAAACCTGGTGGTAGGCAGTCGAGTCACCCCATCCTGAATTCCCCTGGGTGTCTAGTTTTAAAAAATGTATAGGTTTGCTAGGTTTTCCATAGGTGCTGGCAGAGCTAGGGCTCAAAAACAAAAAGTAGTCTCTTTGTCCAAAAAGGGCAAGATTTCACTGGGAAATTGAGATGCGACCACGTTGCGTTTTGCGCTGTTTCATGTCGCAGCCACTATGCCTACCTACGCAAGTGAGGTACCATTTTTTTCGGGTAATCTGGGGGGAACGCTGGGTGGGTGGAAATTTGTTGATCCACGCAGATTCCAGAACTTTCCACCACAGAAATGTGAGGAAAATGTGTTTTTTTTGGTCAAATTCTTAGCTTTGCAAGGGATTCTGGGTAACAAAACCTGGTGGTAGGCAGTCGAGTCACCCCATCCTGAATTCTCCTGGGTGTCTAGTTTTAAAAAGTGTATAGGTTTGCTAGGTTTCCCTAGGTGCTGGCAGAGCTAGGGCTCAAAAACAAAAGGTAGTCTCTTTGTCCAAAAAGGGCAAGATTTCACTGGGAAATTGAGGTGCGACCACGTTGCGTTTTGCGCTGTTTCATGTCGCAGTCACTATGCCTACCCACGCAAGTGAGGTACCATTTTTTTCGGGAGACCTGGGGGAACGCTGGGTGGGTGGAAATTTGTTGATCCACGCAGATTCCAGAACTTTCCAGCACAGAAATGTGAGGAAAATGTGTTTTTTTTGTCAAATTCTTAGCTTTGCAAGGGATTCTGGGTAACAAAACCTGGTGGTAGGCAGTCGAGTCACCCCATCCTAAATGCCCCTGGGTGTCTAGTTTTCAAAAATTTATAGGTTTGCTAGGCTTCCCTAGGTGCTGGCAGAGCTAGGGCTCAAAAACAAAAGGTAGTCTCTTTGTCCAAAAAGGGCAAGATTTCACTGGGAAATTGAGGTGCGACCACGTTGCGTTTTGCGCTGTTTCATGTCGCAGCCACTATGCCTACCCACGCAAGTGAGGTACCATTTTTTTCGGGTAATCTGGGGGAACGCTGGGTGGGTGGAAATTTGTTGATCCTCGCAGATTCCAGAACTTTCCACCACAGAAATGTGAGGAAAATGTTTTTTTTGTCAAATTCTTAGCTTTGCAAGGGATTCTGGGTAACAAAACCTGGTGGTAGGCAGTCGAGTCACCCCATCCTGAATTCTCCGGGGTGTCTAGTTTTCAAAAATGTATAGGTTTGCTAGGATTCCCTAGGTGCTCGCAGCCACTATGCCTACCGACTCAAGTGAGGTACCATTTTTTTCGGGAGACCTGGGGCAACGCTGGGTGGGTGGAAATGTGTTGATCCACGCAGATTCCAGAACTTTCCACCACAGAAATGTGAGGAAAATGTGTTTTTTTGTCAAATTCTTAGCTTTGCAAGGGATTCTGGGTAACAAAACCTGGTGGTAGGCAGTCGAGTCACACCATCCAGAATTCCCCTGGGTGTCTAGTTTTCAAAAATGTATAGGTTTGCTAGGTTTCCCTAGGTGCTGGCAGAGCTAGGGCTCAAAAACAAAAAGTAGTCTCTTTGTCCAAAAAGGGCAAGATTTCACTGGGAAATTGAGGTGCGACCACGTTGCGTTTTGCGCTGTTTCATGTCGCAGCCACTATGCCTACCCACGCAAGTGAGGTACCATTTTTTTCGGGTAATCTGGGGGGAACGCTGGGTGGGTGGAAATTTGTTGATCCACGCAGATTCCAGAACTTTCCACCACAGAAATTGGAGGAAAATGTGTTTTTTTTGGTCAAATTCTTAGCTTTGCAGGGGATTCTGGGTAACAAAACCTGGTGGTAGGCAGTCGAGTCACCCCATCCTGAATTCCCCTGGGTGTCTAGTGTTAAAAAATGTATAGGTTTGCTAGGTTACCCTAGGTGCTGGCAGAGCTAGGGCTCAAAAACAAAAGGTAGTCTCTTTGTCCAAAAAGGGCAGGATTTCACTGGGAAATTGAGGTGCTACCACGTTGCGTTTTGCGATGTTTCATGTTGCAGCCACTATGCCTACCCACGCAAGTTAGGTACCATTTTTTTCGGGAGACCTGGGGGAACGCTGGGTGGGTAGAAATTTGTTGATCCACGCAGATTCCAGAACTTTCCACCACAGAAATGTGAGGAAAATGTGTTTTTTTGTCAATTTCTTAGTTTTGCAAGTGATTCTGGGTAACAAAACCTGGTGATAGGCAGTCGAGTCACCCCATCCTGAATTCCCCTGGGTGTCTAGTTTTAAAAAATGTATAGGTTTGCTAGGTTTCCCCAGGTGCAGGCAGAGCTAGGGCTCAAAAACAAAAGGTATTCTTTTTGTCCAAAAAGGGCAAGATTTCACTGGGAAATTGAGGTGCGACCACGTTGCGTTTTGCGCTGTTTCATGTCTCAGCCACTATGCCTACCCACGCAAGTGAGGTACCATTTTTTTCGGGTAATCTGGGGGAACGCTGGGTGGGTGGAAATGTGTTGATCCACGCAGATTCCAGAACTTTCCACCACAGAAATGTGAGGAAAATTTGTTTTTTTTGTCAAATTCTTAGCTTTGCAAGGGATTCTGGGTAACAAAACCTGGTGGTAGGCAGTCGAGTCACCCCATCCTGAATTCCCCTGGGTGTCTAGTTTTAAAAAATGTATAGGTTTGCTAGGTTTCCCTAGGTGCTGGCAGAGCTAGGGCTCAAAAACAAAAGGTAGTCTCTTTGTCCAAAAAGAGCAAGATTTCACTGGGAAATTGAGGTGCGACCACATTGCGTTTTGCGCTGTTTCATGTCGCAGTCACTATGTCTACCCAAGCAAGTGAGGTACCATTTTTTTCGGGAGACCTGGGGGAACGCTGGGTGGGTGGAAATTTGTTGATCCACGCAGATTCCAGAACTTTCCACCACAGAAATGTGAGGAAAATGTGTTTTTTTTGTCAAATGTTTAGTTTTGCAAGTGATTCTGAGTAACAAAACCTGGTGATAGGCAGTCAAGTCACCCCATCCTGAATTCCCCTGGGTGTCTAGTTTTCAAAAATGTATAGGTTTGCTAGGTTTCCCCAGGTGCAGGCAGAGCTAGGGCTCAAAAACAAAAGGTATTCTTTTTGTCCAAAAAGGGCAAGATTTCACTGGGAAATTGAGGTGCGACCACGTTGCGTTTTGCGCTGTTTCATGTCGCAGCCACTATGCCTACCCACGCAAGTGAGGTACCATTTTTTTCGGGTAATCTGGGGGAACGCTGGGTGGGTGGAAATGTGTTGATCCACGCAGATTCCAGAACTTTCCACCACAGAAATGTGAGGAAAATTTGTTTTTTTTGTCAAATTCTTAGCTTTGCAAGGGATTCTGGGTAACAAAACCTGGTGGTAGGCAGTCGAGTCACCCCATCCTGAATTCCCCTGGGTGTCTAGTTTTCAAAAATATATAGGTTTGCTAGGTTTCCCTAGGTGCTGGCAGAGCTAGGGCTCAAAAACAAAAGGTAGTCTCTTTGTCCAAAAAGAGCAAGATTTCACTGGGAAATTGAGGTGCGACCACATTGCGTTTTGCGCTGTTTCATGTCGCAGTCACTATGTCTACCCAAGCAAGTGAGGTACCATTTTTTTCGGGAGACCTGGGGGAACGCTGGGTGGGTGGAAATTTGTTGATCCACTTAGATTCCAGAACTTTCCACCACAGAAATGTGAGGAAAATGTGTTTTTTTTGTCAAATTTTTAGATTTGCAAGGGATTCTTGGTAACAAAACCTGGTGATAGGCAGTCGAGCCACCCCATCCTGAATTCCCCTGGGTGTCTAGTTTTCAAAAATGTATAGGTTTGCTAGGTTCCCCTAGGTGCTGGCAGAGCTAGGGCTCAAAAACAAAAAGCAGTCTCTTTGTCCAAAAAAGGCAAGATTTCACTGGGAAATTTAGGTGCGACCACGTTGCGTTTTCCGCTGTTTCATGTCGCAGCCACTATGCCTACCCACGCAAGTGAGGTACCATTTTTTTCGGGTAATCTGGGGGGAACGCTGGGTGGGTGGAAATTTGTTGATCCACGCAGATTCCAGAACTTTCCACCACAGAAATGTGAGGAAAATGTGTTTTTTTTGGTCAAATTCTTAGCTTTGCAAGGGATTCTGGGTAACAAAACCTGGTGGTAGGCAGTCGAGTCACCCCATCCTGAATTCTCCTGGGTGTCTAGTTTTAAAAAATGTATAGGTTTGCTAGGTTTCCCTAGGTGCTGGCAGAGCTAGGGCTCAAAAACAAAAGGTAGTCTCTTTGTCCAAAAAGGGCAAGATTTCACTGGGAAATTGAGGTGCGACCATGTTGCGTTTTGCGCTGTTTCATGTCGCAGCCACTATGCCTACCCACGCAAGTGAGGTACCATTTTTTTTGGGTAACCTGGGGGAACGCTGGGTGGGTGGAAATTTTTTGATCCACGCAGGTTCCAGAACTTTCCACCACAGAAATGTGAGGAAAATGTTTTTTTGTCACATTCTTAGCTTTGCAAGGGATTCTGGGTAACAAAACCTGGTGGTAGGCAGTTGAGTGACCCCATCCTGAATTCCCTTGGGTATCTAGTTTTAAAAAATGTATAGGTTTGCTAGGTTTCCCTAGGTGCTGGCAGAGCTAGGGCTCAAAAACAAAAGGTAGTCTTTTTGTCCTAAAAGGGCAAGATTTCACTGGGAAATTGAGGTGCGACCACGTTGCGTTTTGCGCTGTTTCATGTCGCAGCCACTATGCCTACCCACGCAAGTGATGTACCATTTTTTTGGGAAGACCTGGGGGAACGCTGGGTGGGTGGAAATTTGTTGATCCACGCAGATTCTAGAACTTTCCACCACAGAAATGTGAGGAAAATGTGTTTTTTTTGTCAATTTCTTAGCTTTGCAAAGGATTCTGGGTAACAAAACCTGGTGGTAGGCAGTCGAGTCACCCCATCCTGAATTCCCCTGGGTGTCTAGTTTTCAAAAATGTATAGGTTTGCTAGGTTTCCCTAGGTGCTGGCAGATCTAGGGCTCAAAAACAAAAGGTAGTCTCTTTGTCCAAAAAGGGCAAGATTTCACTAGGAAATTGAAGTGCGACCACGTTGCGTTTTGCGATGTTTCATGTTGCAGCCACTATGCCTACCCATGCAAGTGAGGTACCATTTTTTTCGGGAGAGCTGGGGGAACGCTGGGTGGGTGGAAATTTGTTGACCCACGCAGATTCCAGAACTTTCCACCACAGAAATGTGAGGAAAATGTGTTTTTTTTGTCAATTTCTTAGTTTTGCAAGGGATTGTGGGTAACAAAACCTGGTGGTAGGCAGTCGAGTCACCCCATCCTGAATTTCCCTGGGTGTCTAGTTTTTAAAAATGTATAGGTTTGCTAGCTTTCCCTAGGTGCTGGCAGAGCTAGGGCTCAAAAACAAAAGGTAGTCTCTTTGTCCAAAAAATGCAAGATTTCACGGGGAAATTGAGGTGCGACCACGTTGCGTTTTGCGCTGTTTCATGTCGCAGCCACAATGCCTACCGACGCAAGTGAGGTACCATTTTTTCAGGAGACCTGGGGGAACGCTGGGTGGGTGGAAATTTGTTGATCCTCACAGATTCCAGAACTTTCCACCACAGAAATGTGAGGAAAATGTGTTTTTTTTGTCAAATTCTTAGCTTTGCAAGGGATTCTGGGTAACAACACCTGGTGGTAGGCAGTCGAGTCACCCCATCCTGAATTTCCCTGGGTGTCTAGTTTTCAAAAATGTATAGGTCTGCTAGGTTTCCCTAGGTGCTGGCAGAGCTAGGGCTCAAAAACAAAAGGTAGTCTCTTTGTCCAAAAAGGGCAAGATTTCACTGGGAAATTGAAGAGCGACCACGTTGCGTTTTGCGCTGTTTCATGTCGCAGCCACTATGCCTACCCACGCAAGTGAGGTACCATTTTTTTCGGGAAATCTGGGGGAACGCTGGGTGGGTGGAAATTTGTTGATCCACGCAGATTCCAGAACTTTCCACCACAGAAATGTGCAGAAATGTGAGGAAAATGTGTTTTTTTTGGTCAAATTCTTAGCTTTGCAAGGGATTCTGGGTAACAAAACCTGGTAGTAGGCAGTCGAGTCACCCCATCCTGAATTCCCCTGGGTGTCTAGTTTAAAAAAATGTATAGGTTTGCTAGGTTACCCTAGGTGCTGGCAGAGCTAGGGCTCAAAAACAAAAGGTAGTCTCTTTGTCCAAAAAGGGCAGGATTTCACTGGGAAATTGAGGTGCTACCACGTTGTGTTTTGCGATGTTTCATGTTGCAGCCACTATGCCTACCCACGCAAGTGAGGTACCATTTTTTCGGGAGACCTGGGGGAACGCTGGGTGGGTGGAAATTTGTTGATCCACGCAGATTACAGAACTTTCCACCACAGAAATGTGAGAAAAATGTGTTTTTGTTGTCAAATTCTTAGTTTTGCAAGGGATTCTGGGAAACAAAACCTGGTGGTAGGCAGTCGAGGCACCCCATCCTGAATTCCCCTGGGTGTCTAGTTTTCAAAAATGTATAGGTTTGCTAGGTTTCCCATAGGTGCTGGCAGAGCTAGGGCTCAAAAACAAAAGGTAGTCTCTTTGTCCAAAAAGGGCAAGATTTCACTGGGAAATTGAGGTGCGACCACGTTGCATTTTGTGGTTTCATGTCGCAGCCACTATGCCTACTCAAGCAAGTGAGGTAGCATTTTTTCGGGAGACCTGGGGGAACGCTGGGTGGGTGGAAATTTGTTGATCCACGCAGATTCCAGAACTTTCCACCACAGAAATGTGAGGAAAATGTGTTTTTTTTGTCAATTTCTTAGCTTTGCAAGGGATTCTGGGTAACAAAACCTGGTGGTAGGCAGTCGAGTCACCCCATCCTGAATTCCCCTGGGTGTCTACTTTTCAAAAATGTATAGGCTTGCTAGGTTTCCCTAGGTGCTGGCAGAGCTAGGGCTCAAAAACAAAAGGTAGTCTCTTTGTCCAAAAAGGGCAAGATTTCACTGGGAAATTGAGGTGCGACCACGTTGCGTTTTGCGCTGTTTCATGTCTCAGCCACTATGCCTACCGACGCAAGTGAGGTACCATTTTTTTCGGGAGACCTGGGGGAAGGCTGGGTGGGTGGAAATTTGTTGATCCACGCAGATTCCAGAACTTTCCACCACAGAAATAAGGAAAATGTTTTTTTTTGTCAAATTCTTAGCTTTGCAAGGAATTCTGGGTAACAAAACCTGGTGGTAGGCAGTCGAGTCACCCCATCCTGAATTCTCCGGGGTGTCTAGTTTTCAAAAATGTATAGGTTTGCTAGGATTCCCTAGGTGCTCGCAGCCACTATGCCTACCGACTCAAGTGAGGTACCATTTTTTTCGGGAGACCTGGGGGAACGCTGGGTGGGTGGAAATGTGTTGATCCACGCAGATTCCAGAACTTTCCACCACAGAAATGTGAGGAAAATGTGTTTTTTTGTCAAATTCTTAGCTTTGCAAGGGATTCTGGGTAACAAAACCTGGTGGTAGGCAGTCGAGTCACACCATCCAGAATTCCCCTGGGTGTCTAGTTTTCAAAAATGTATAGGTTTGCTAGGTTTCCCTAGGTGCTGGCAGAGCTAGGGCTCAAAAACAAAAAGTAGTCTCTTTGTCCAAAAAGGGCAAGATTTCACTGGGAAATTGAGGTGCGACCACGTTGCGTTTTGCGCTGTTTCATGTCGCAGC
Organism: Lissotriton helveticus; assembly: GCF_964261635.1. Classification (NCBI taxonomy): domain Eukaryota; kingdom Metazoa; phylum Chordata; class Amphibia; order Caudata; family Salamandridae; genus Lissotriton; species Lissotriton helveticus. Next base: position 413,194,216 of record NC_136063.1, on the reverse strand, counting down.
CACTATGCCTACCCACGCAAGTGAGGTACCATTTTTTTCGGGTAATCTGGGGGGAACGCTGGGTGGGTGGAAATTTGTTGATCCACGCAGATTCCAGAACTTTCCACCACAGAAATTTGAGGAAAATGTGTTTTTTTTGGTCAAATTCTTAGCTTTGCAGGGGATTCTGGGTAACAAAACCTGGTGGTAGGCAGTCGAGTCACCCCATCCTGAATTCCCCTGGGTGTCTAGTGTTAAAAAATTTATAGGTTTGCTAGGTTTCCCATAGGTGCTGGCAGAGCTAGGGCTCAAAAACAAAAGGTAGTCTCTTTGTCCAAAAAGAGCAAGATTTCACTGGGAAATTGAGGTGCGACCATCTTGCGTTTTGCGCTGTTTCATGTCACAGCCACTATGCCTACCCACGCAAGTGAGGTACCATTTTTTTCGGGAGACCTGGGGGAACGCTGGGTGGGTGGAAATTTGTTGATCCACGCATATTACAGAACTTTCCACCAGGGAAATGTGAGAAAAATGTGGGTTTTTGGTCAAATTCTTAGCTTTGCAAGGGATTCAAAACAAAACCTGGTGGTAGGCAGTCGAGTCACCCCATCCTGAATTCCCCTAGGTGTCTAGTTTTAAAAAATGTATAGGTTTGCTAGGTTTTCCATAGGTGCTGGCAGAGCTAGGGCTCAAAAACAAAAAGTAGTCTCTTTGTCCAAAAAGGGCAAGATTTCACTGGGAAATTGAGATGCGACCACGTTGCGTTTTGCGCTGTTTCATGTCGCAGCCACTATGCCTACCTACGCAAGTGAGGTACCATTTTTTTCGGGTAATCTGGGGGGAACGCTGGGTGGGTGGAAATTTGTTGATCCACGCAGATTCCAGAACTTTCCACCACAGAAATGTGAGGAAAATGTGTTTTTTTGGTCAAATTCTTAGCTTTGCAAGGGATTCTGGGTAACAAAACCTGGTGGTAGGCAGTCGAGCCACCCCATCCTGAATTCTCCTGGGTGTCTAGTTTTAAAAAGTGTACAGGTTTGCTAGGTTTCCCTAGGTGCTGGCAGAGCTAGGGCTCAAAAACAAAAGGTAGTCTCTTTGTCCAAAAAGGGCAAGATTTCACTGGGAAATTGAGGTGCGACCACGTTGCGTTTTGCGCTGTTTCATGTCGCAGTCACTATGCCTACCCACGCAAGTGAGGTACCATTTTTTTCGGGAGACCTGGGGGAACGCTGGGTGGGTGGAAATTTGTTGATCCACGCAGATTCCAGAACTTTCCAGCACAGAAATGTGAGGAAAATGTGTTTTTTTTGTCAAATTCTTAGCTTTGCAAGGGATTCTGGGTAACAAAACCTGGTGGTAGGCAGTCGAGTCACCCCATCCTAAATGCCCCTGGGTGTCTAGTTTTCAAAAATTTATAGGTTTGCTAGGTTTCCCTAGGTGCTGGCAGAGCTAGGGCTCAAAAACAAAAGGTAGTCTCTTTGTCCAAAAAGGGCAAGATTTCACTGGGAAATTGAGGTGCGACCACGTTGCGCTTTGCGCTGTTTCATGTCGCAGCCACTATGCCTACCCACGCAAGTGAGGTACCATTTTTTTCGGGTAATCTGGGGGAACGCTGGGTGGGTGGAAATTTGTTGATCCACGCAGATTCCAGAACTTTCCACCACAGAAATGTGAGGAAAATGTTTTTTTTTGTCAAATTCTTAGCTTTGCAAGGGATTCTGGGTAACAAAACCTGGTGGTAGGCAGTCGAGTCACCCCATCCTGAATTCTCCGGGGTGTCTAGTTTTCAAAAATGTATAGGTTTGCTAGGATTCCCTAGGTGCTCGCAGCCACTATGCCTACCGACTCAAGTGAGGTACCATTTTTTTCGGGAGACCTGGGGGAACGCTGGGTGGGTGGAAATGTGTTGATCCACGCAGATTCCAGAACTTTCCACCACAGAAATGTGAGGAAAATGTGTTTTTTTGTCAAATTCTTAGCTTTGCAAGGGATTCTGGGTAAAAAAACCTGGTGGTAGGCAGTCGAGTCACACCATCCAGAATTCCCCTGGGTGTCTAGTTTTCAAAAATGTATAGGTTTGCTAGGTTTCCCTAGGTGCTGGCAGAGCTAGGGCTCAAAAACAAAAAGTAGTCTCTTTGTCCAAAAAGGGCAAGATTTCACTGGGAAATTGAGGTGCGACCACGTTGCGTTTTGCGCTGTTTCATGTCGCAGCCACTATGCCTACCCACGCAAGTGAGGTACCATTTTTTTTGGGTAATCTGGGGGGAACGCTGGGTGGGTGGAAATTTGTTGATCCACGCAGATTCCAGAACTTTCCACCACAGAAATTTGAGGAAAATGTGTTTTTTTTGGTCAAATTCTTAGCTTTGCAGGGGATTCTGGGTAACAAAACCTGGTGGTAGGCAGTCGAGTCACCCCATCCTGAATTCCCCTGGGTGTCTAGTGTTAAAAAATGTATAGGTTTGCTAGGTTACCCTAGGTGCTGGCAGAGCTAGGGCTCAAAAACAAAAGGTAGTCTCTTTGTCCAAAAAGGGCAGGATTTCACTGGGAAATTGAGGTGCTACCACGTTGCGTTTTGCGATGTTTCATGTTGCAGCCACTATGCCTACCCACGCAAGTGAGGTACCATTTTTTCGGGAGACCTGGGGGAACGCTGGGTGGGTGGAAATTTGTTGATCCACGCAGATTACAGAACTTTCCACCACAGAAATGTGAGAAAAATGTGTTTTTGTTGTCAAATTCTTAGTTTTGCAAGGGATTCTGGGAAACAAAACCTGGTGGTAGGCAGTCGAGGCACCCCATCCTGAATTCCCCTGGGTGTCTAGTTTTCAAAAATGTATAGGTTTGCTAGGTTTCCCATAGGTGCTGGCAGAGCTAGGGCTCAAAAACAAAAGGTAGTCTCTTTGTCCAAAAAGGGCAAGATTTCACTGGGAAATTGAGGTGCGACCACGTTGCGTTTTGTGGTTTCATGTCGCAGCCACTATGCCTACTCACGCAAGTGAGGTAGCATTTTTTCGGGAGACCTGGGGGAACGCTGGGTGGGTGGAAATTTGTTGATCCACGCAGATTCCAGAACTTTCCACCACAGAAATGTGAGGAAAATGTGGTTTTTTTGTCAATTTCTTAGCTTTGCAAGGGATTCTGGGTAACAAAACCTGGTGGTAGGCAGTCGAGTCACCCCATCCTGAATTCCCCTGGGTGTCTACTTTTCAAAAATGTATAGGCTTGCTAGGTTTCCCTAGGTGCTGGCAGAGCTAGGGCTCAAAAACAAAAGGTAGTCTCTTTGTCCAAAAAGGGCAAGATTTCACTGGGAAATTGAGGTGCGACCACGTTGCGTTTTGCGCTGTTTCATGTCTCAGCCACTATGCCTACCGACGCAAGTGAGGTACCATTTTTTTCGGGAGACCTGGGGGAAGGCTGGGTGGGTGGAAATTTGTTGATCCACGCAGATTCCAGAACTTTCCACCACAGAAATAAGGAAAATGTTTTTTTTTGTCAAATTCTTAGCTTTGCAAGGAATTCTGGGTAACAAAACCTGGTGGTAGGCAGTCGAGTCACCGCATCCTGAATTCCCCTGGGTGTCTAGTTTTAAAAAATGTATAGGTTTGCTAGGTTTCCCTAGGTGCTGGCAGAGCTAGGGCTCAAAAACAAAAGGTAGTCTCTTTGTCCAAAAAGGGCATGATTTCACTGGGAAATTGAGGTGCGACCACGTTGCGTTTTGCGCTGTTTCATGTCGCAGCCACTATGCCTACCCACGCAAGTGAGGTACCATTTTTTTCAAGAAATCTGGGGGAACGCTGGGTGGGTGGAAATTTGTTGATCCACGCAGATTCCAGAACTTTCCACCACAGAAATGTAAGGAAAATGTGTTTTTTTTGGTCAAATTCTTAGCTTTGCAAGGGATTCTGGGTAACAAAACCTGGTGGTAGACAGTCGAGTCACCCCATCCTGAATTCCCCTGGGTGTCTAGTTTTCAAAAATGTATAGGTTTGCTAGGTTTCCCATAGGTGCTGGCAGAGCTAGGGCTCAAAAACAAAAGGTAGTCTCTTTGTCCAAAAAGAGCAAGATTTCACTGGGAAATTGAGGTGCGACCATCTTGCGTTTTGCGCTGTTTCATGTCACAGCCACTATGCCTACCCACGCAAGTGAGGTACCATTTTTTTCGGGAGACCTGGGGGAACGCTGGGTGGGTGGAAATTTGTTGATCCACGCATATTACAGAACTTTCCACCAGGGAAATGTGAGAAAAATGTGGGTTTTTGGTCAAATTCTTAGCTTTGCAAGGGATTCAAAACAAAACCTGGTGGTAGGCAGTCGAGTCACCCCATCCTGAATTCCCCTGGGTGTCTATTTTTAAAAAATGTATAGGTTTGCTAGGTTTTCCATAGGTGCTGGCAGAGCTAGGGCTCAAAAACAAAAAGTAGTCTCTTTGTCCAAAAAGGGCAAGATTTCACTGGGAAATTGAGATGCGACCACGTTGCGTTTTGCGCTGTTTCATGTCGCAGCCACTATGCCTACCTACGCAAGTGAGGTACCATTTTTTTCGGGTAATCTGGGGGGAACGCTGGGTGGGTGGAAATTTGTTGATCCACGCAGATTCCAGAACTTTCCACCACAGAAATGTGAGGAAAATGTGTTTTTTTTGGTCAAATTCTTAGCTTTGCAAGGGATTCTGGGTAACAAAACCTGGTGGTAGGCAGTCGAGCCACCCCATCCTGAATTCTCCTGGGTGTCTAGTTTTAAAAAGTGTATAGGTTTGCTAGGTTTCCCTAGGTGCTGGCAGAGCTAGGGCTCAAAAACAAAAGGTAGTCTCTTTGTCCAAAAAGGGCAAGATTTCACTGGGAAATTGAGGTGCGACCACGTTGCGTTTTGCGCTGTTTCATGTCGCAGTCACTATGCCTACCCACGCAAGTGAGGTACCATTTTTTTCGGGAGACCTGGGGGAACGCTGGGTGGGTGGAAATTTGTTGATCCACGCAGATTCCAGAACTTTCCAGCACAGAAATGTGAGGAAAATGTGTTTTTTTTGTCAAATTCTTAGCTTTGCAAGGGATTCTGGGTAACAAAACCTGGTGGTAGGCAGTCGAGTCACCCCATCCTAAATGCCCCTGGGTGTCTAGTTTTCAAAAATTTATAGGTTTGCTAGGTTTCCCTAGGTGCTGGCAGAGCTAGGGCTCAAAAACAAAAGGTAGTCTCTTTGTCCAAAAAGGGCAAGATTTCACTGGGAAATTGAGGTGCGACCATGTTGCGTTTTGCGCTGTTTCATGTCGCAGCCACTATGCCTACCCACGCAAGTGAGGTACCATTTTTTTCGGGTAATCTGGGGGAACGCTGGGTGGGTGGAAATTTGTTGATCCACGCAGATTCCAGAACTTTCCACCACAGAAATGTGAGGAAAATGTTTTTTTTTGTCAAATTCTTAGCTTTGCAAGGGATTCTGGGTAACAAAACCTGGTGGTAGGCAGTCGAGTCACCCCATCCTGAATTCTCCGGGGTGTCTAGTTTTCAAAAATGTATAGGTTTGCTAGGATTCCCTAGGTGCTCGCAGCCACTATGCCTACCGACTCAAGTGAGGTACCATTTTTTTCGGGAGACCTGGGGGAACGCTGGGTGGGTGGAAATGTGTTGATCCACGCAGATTCCAGAACTTTCCACCACAGAAATGTGAGGAAAATGTGTTTTTTTGTCAAATTCTTAGCTTTGCAAGGGATTCTGGGTAAAAAAACCTGGTGGTAGGCAGTCGAGTCACACCATCCAGAATTCCCCTGGGTGTCTAGTTTTCAAAAATGTATAGGTTTGCTAGGTTTCCCTAGGTGCTGGCAGAGCTAGGGCTCAAAAACAAAAAGTAGTCTCTTTGTCCAAAAAGGGCAAGATTTCACTGGGAAATTGAGGTGCGACCACGTTGCGTTTTGCGCTGTTTCATGTCGCAGCCACTATGCCTACCCACGCAAGTGAGGTACCATTTTTTTCGGGTAATCTGGGGGGAACGCTGGGTGGGTGGAAATTTGTTGATCCACGCAGATTCCAGAACTTTCCACCACAGAAATTTGAGGAAAATGTGTTTTTTTTGGTCAAATTCTTAGCTTTGCAGGGGATTCTGGGTAACAAAACCTGGTGGTAGGCAGTCGAGTCACCCCATCCTGAATTCCCCTGGGTGTCTAGTGTTAAAAAATGTATAGGTTTGCTAGGTTACCCTAGGTGCTGGCAGAGCTAGGGCTCAAAAACAAAAGGTAGTCTCTTTGTCCAAAAAGGGCAGGATTTCACTGGGAAATTGAGGTGCTACCACGTTGCGTTTTGCGATGTTTCATGTTGCAGCCACTATGCCTACCCACGCAAGTGAGGTACCATTTTTTCGGGAGACCTGGGCGAACGCTGGGTGGGTGGAAATTTGTTGATCCACGCAGATTACAGAACTTTCCACCACAGAAATGTGAGAAAAATGTGTTTTTGTTGTCAAATTCTTAGTTTTGCAAGGGATTCTGGGAAACAAAACCTGGTGGTAGGCAGTCGAGGCACCCCATCCTGAATTCCCCTGGGTGTCTAGTTTTCAAAAATGTATAGGTTTGCTAGGTTTCCCATAGGTGCTGGCAGAGCTAGGGCTCAAAAACAAAAGGTAGTCTCTTTGTCCAAAAAGGGCAAGATTTCACTGGGAAATTGAGGTGCGACCACGTTGCGTTTTGCGCTGTTTCATGTCTCAGCCACTATGCCTACCGACGCAAGTGAGGTACCATTTTTTTCGGGAGACCTGGGGGAAGGCTGGGTGGGTGGAAATTTGTTGATCCACGCAGATTCCAGAACTTTCCACCACAGAAATAAGGAAAATGTTTTTTTTTGTCAAATTCTTAGCTTTGCAAGGAATTCTGGGTAACAAAACCTGGTGGTAGGCAGTCGAGTCACCGCATCCTGAATTCCCCTGGGTGTCTAGTTTTAAAAAATGTATAGGTTTGCTAGGTTTCCCTAGGTGCTGGCAGAGCTAGGGCTCAAAAACAAAAGGTAGTCTCTTTGTCCAAAAAGGGCAAGATTTCACTGGGAAATTGAGGTGCGACCACGTTGCGTTTTGCGCTGTTTCATGTCGCAGCCACTATGCCTACCCACGCAAGTGAGGTACCATTTTTTTCAAGAAATCTGGGGGAACGCTGGGTGGGTGGAAATTTGTTGATCCACGCAGATTCCAGAACTTTCCACCACAGAAATGTAAGGAAAATGTGTTTTTTTTGGTCAAATTCTTAGCTTTGCAAGGGATTCTGGGTAACAAAACCTGGTGGTAGACAGTCGAGTCACCCCATCCTGAATTCCCCTGGGTGTCTAGTTTTCAAAAATGTATAGGTTTGCTAGGTTTCCCATAGGTGCTGGCAGAGCTAGGGCTCAAAAACAAAAGGTAGTCTCTTTGTCCAAAAAGAGCAAGATTTCACTGGGAAATTGAGGTGCGACCATCTTGCGTTTTGCGCTGTTTCATGTCACAGCCACTATGCCTACCCACGCAAGTGAGGTACCATTTTTTTCGGGAGACCTGGGGGAACGCTGGGTGGGTGGAAATTTGTTGATCCACGCATATTACAGAACTTTCCACCAGGGAAATGTGAGAAAAATGTGGGTTTTTGGTCAAATTCTTAGCTTTGCAAGGGATTCAAAACAAAACCTGGTGGTAGGCAGTCGAGTCACCCCATCCTGAATTCCCCTGGGTGTCTATTTTTAAAAAATGTATAGGTTTGCTAGGTTTTCCATAGGTGCTGGCAGAGCTAGGGCTCAAAAACAAAAAGTAGTCTCTTTGTCCAAAAAGGGCAAGATTTCACTGGGAAATTGAGATGCGACCACGTTGCGTTTTGCGCTGTTTCATGTCGCAGCCACTATGCCTACCTACGCAAGTGAGGTACCATTTTTTTCGGGTAATCTGGGGGGAACGCTGGGTGGGTGGAAATTTGTTGATCCACGCAGATTCCAGAACTTTCCACCACAGAAATGTGAGGAAAATGTGTTTTTTTTGGTCAAATTCTTAGCTTTGCAAGGGATTCTGGGTAACAAAACCTTGTGGTAGGCAGTCGAGCCACCCCATCCTGAATTCTCCTGGGTGTCTAGTTTTAAAAAGTGTATAGGTTTGCTAGGTTTCCCTAGGTGCTGGCAGAGCTAGGGCTCAAAAACAAAAGGTAGTCTCTTTGTCCAAAAAGGGCAAGATTTCACTGGGAAATTGAGGTGCGACCACGTTGCGTTTTGCGCTGTTTCATGTCGCAGTCACTATGCCTACCCACGCAAGTGAGGTACCATTTTTTTCGGGAGACCTGGGGGAACGCTGGGTGGGTGGAAATTTGTTGATCCACGCAGATTCCAGAACTTTCCAGCACAGAAATGTGAGGAAAATGTGTTTATTTTGTCAAATTCTTAGCTTTGCAAGGGATTCTGGGTAACAAAACCTGGTGGTAGGCAGTCGAGTCACCCCATCCTAAATGCCCCTGGGTGTCTAGTTTTCAAAAATTTATAGGTTTGCTAGGTTTCCCTAGGTGCTGGCAGAGCTAGGGCTCAAAAACAAAAGGTAGTCTCTTTGTCCAAAAAGGGCAAGATTTCACTGGGAAATTGAGGTGCGACCACGTTGCGTTTTGCGCTGTTTCATGTCGCAGCCACTATGCCTACCCACGCAAGTGAGGTACCATTGGGTGGGTGGAAATTTGTTGATCCACGCAGATTCCAGAACTTTCCACCACAGAAATGTGAGGAAAATGTTTTTTTTTGTCAAATTCTTAGCTTTGCAAGGGATTCTGGGTAACAAAACCTGGTGGTAGGCAGTCGAGTCACCCCATCCTGAATTCTCCGGGGTGTCTAGTTTTCAAAAATGTATAGGTTTGCTAGGATTCCCTAGGTGCTCGCAGCCACTATGCCTACCGACTCAAGTGAGGTACCATTTTTTTCGGGAGACCTGGGGGAACGCTGGGTGGGTGGAAATGTGTTGATCCACGCAGATTCCAGAACTTTCCACCACAGAAATGTGAGGAAAATGTGTTTTTTTGTCAAATTCTTAGCTTTGCAAGGGATTCTGGGTAACAAAACCTGGTGGTAGGCAGTCGAGTCACACCATCCAGAATTCCCCTGGGTGTCTAGTTTTCAAAAATGTATAGGTTTGCTAGGTTTCCCTAGGTGCTGGCAGAGCTAGGGCTCAAAAACAAAAAGTAGTCTCTTTGTCCAAAAAGGGCAAGATTTCACTGGGAAATTGAGATGCGACCACGTTGCGTTTTGCGCTGTTTCATGTCGCAGCCACTATGCCTACCTACGCAAGTGAGGTACCATTTTTTTCGGGTAATCTGGGGGGAACGCTGGGTGGGTGGAAATTTGTTGATCCACGCAGATTCCAGAACTTTCCACCACAGAAATGTGAGGAAAATGTGTTTTTTTTGGTCAAATTCTTAGCTTTGCAAGGGATTCTGGGTAACAAAACCTGGTGGTAGGCAGTCGAGCCACCCCATCCTGAATTCTCCTGGGTGTCTAGTTTTAAAAAGTGTATAGGTTTGCTAGGTTTCCCTAGGTGCTGGCAGAGCTAGGGCTCAAAAACAAAAGGTAGTCTCTTTGTCCAAAAAGGGCAAGATTTCACTGGGAAATTGAGGTGCGACCACGTTGCGTTTTGCGCTGTTTCATGTCGCAGTCACTATGCCTACCTACGCAAGTGAGGTACCATTTTTTTCGGGATACCTGGGGGAACGCTGGGTGGGTGGAAATTTGTTGATCCACGCAGATTCCAGAACTTTCCAGCACAGAAATGTGAGGAAAATGTGTTTTTTTTGTCAAATTCTTAGCTTTGCAAGGGATTCTGGGTAACAAAACCTGGTGGTAGGCAGTCGAGTCACCCCATCCTAAATGCCCCTGGGTGTCTAGTTTTCAAAAATTTATAGGTTTGCTAGGTTTCCCTAGGTGCTGGCAGAGCTAGGGCTCAAAAACAAAAGGTAGTCTCTTTGTCCAAAAAGGGCAAGATTTCACTGGGAAATTGAGGTGCGACCACGTTGCGCTTTGCGCTGTTTCATGTCGCAGCCACTATGCCTACCCACGCAAGTGAGGTACCATTTTTTTCGGGTAATCTGGGGGAACGCTGGGTGGGTGGAAATTTGTTGATCCACGCAGATTCCAGAACTTTCCACCACAGAAATGTGAGGAAAATGTTTTTTTTTGTCAAATTCTTAGCTTTGCAAGGGATTCTGGGTAACAAAACCTGGTGGTAGGCAGTCGAGTCACCCCATCCTGAATTCTCCGGGGTGTCTAGTTTTAAAAAATGTATAGGTTTGCTAGGATTCCCTAGGTGCTCGCAGCCACTATGCCTACCGACTCAAGTGAGGTACCATTTTTTTCGGGAGACCTGGGGGAACGCTGGGTGGGTGGAAATGTGTTGATCCACGCAGATTCCAGAACTTTCCACCACAGAAATGTGAGGAAAATGTGTTTTTTTGTCAAATTCTTAGCTTTGCAAGGGATTCTGGGTAACAAAACCTGGTGGTAGGCAGTCGAGTCACACCATCCAGAATTCCCCTGGGTGTCTAGTTTTCAAAAATGTATAGGTTTGCTAGGTTTCCCTAGGTGCTGGCAGAGCTAGGGCTCAAAAACAAAAAGTAGTCTCTTTGTCCAAAAAGGGCAAGATTTCACTGGGAAATTGAGGTGCGACCACGTTGCGTTTTGCGCTGTTTCATGTCGCAGCCACTATGCCTACCCACGCAAGTGAGGTACCATTTTTTTCGGGTAATCTGGGGGGAACGCTGGGTGGGTGGAAATTTGTTGATCCACGCAGATTCCAGAACTTTCCACCACAGAAATTTGAGGAAAATGTGTTTTTTTGGGTCAAATTCTTAGCTTTGCAGGGGATTCTGGGTAACAAAACCTGGTGGTAGGCAGTCGAGTCACCCCATCCTGAATTCCCCTGGGTGTCTAGTGTTAAAAAATGTATAGGTTTGCTAGGTTACCCTAGGTGCTGGCAGAGCTAGGGCTCAAAAACAAAAGGTAGTCTCTTTGTCCAAAAAGGGCAGGATTTCACTGGGAAATTGAGGTGCTACCACGTTGCGTTTTGCGATGTTTCATGTTGCAGCCACTATGCCTACCCACGCAAGTTAGGTACCATTTTTTTCGGGAGACCTGGGGGAACGCTGGGTGGGTAGAAATTTGTTGATCCACGCAGATTCCAGAACTTTCCACCACAGAAATGTGAGGAAAATGTGTTTTTTTGTCAATTTCTTAGTTTTGCAAGTGATTCTGGGTAACAAAACCTGGTGATAGGCAGTCGAGTCACCCCATCCTGAATTCCCCTGGGTGCCTAGTTTTAAAAAATGTATAGGTTTGCTAGGTTTCCCCAGGTGCAGGCAGAGCTAGGGCTCAAAAACAAAAGGTATTCTTTTTGTCCAAAAAGGGGAAGATTTCACTGGGAAATTGAGGTGCGACCACGTTGCGTTTTGCGCTGTTTCATGTCTCAGCCACTATGCCTACCCACGCAAGTGAGGTACCATTTTTTTCGGGTAATCTGGGGGAACGCTGGGTGGGTGGAAATGTGTTGATCCACGCAGATTCCAGAACTTTCCACCACAGAAATGTGAGGAAAATTTGTTTTTTTTGTCAAATTCTTAGCTTTGCAAGGGATTCTGGGTAACAAAACCTGGTGGTAGGCAGTCGAGTCACCCCATCCTGAATTCCCCTGGGTGTCTAGTTTTAAAAAATGTATAGGTTTGCTAGGTTTCCCTAGGTGCTGGCAGAGCTAGGGCTCAAAAACAAAAGGTAGTCTCTTTGTCCAAAAAGAGCAAGATTTCACTGGGAAATTGAGGTGCGACCACATTGCGTTTTGCGCTGTTTCATGTCGCAGTCACTATGTCTACCCAAGCAAGTGAGGTACCATTTTTTCGGGAGACCTGGGGGAACGCTGGGTGGGTGGAAATTTGTTGATCCACGCAGATTCCAGAACTTTCCACCACAGAAATGTGAGGAAAATGTGTTTTTTTTGTCAAATGTTTAGTTTTGCAAGTGATTCTGGGTAACAAAACCTGGTGATAGGCAGTCAAGTCACCCCATCCTGAATTCCCCTGGGTGTCTAGTTTTCAAAAATGTATAGGTTTGCTAGGTTTCCCCAGGTGCAGGCAGAGCTAGGGCTCACAAACAAAAGGTATTCTTTTTGTCCAAAAAGGGCAAGATTTCACTGGGAAATTGAGGTGCGACCACGTTGCGTTTTGCGCTGTTTCATGTCGCAGCCACTATGCCTACCCACGCAAGTGAGGTACCATTTTTTTCGGGTAATCTGGGGGAACGCTGGGTGGGTGGAAATGTGTTGATCCACGCAGATTCCAGAACTTTCCACCACAGAAATGTGAGGAAAATTTGTTTTTTTTGTCAAATTCTTAGCTTTGCAAGGGATTCTGGGTAACAAAACCTGGTGGTAGGCAGTCGAGTCACCCCATCCTGAATTCCCCTGGGTGTCTAGTTTTCAAAAATATATAGGTTTGCTAGGTTTCCCTAGGTGCTGGCAGAGCTAGGGCTCAAAAACAAAAGGTAGTCTCTTTGTCCAAAAAGAGCAAGATTTCACTGGGAAATTGAGGTGCGACCACATTGCGTTTTGCGCTGTTTCATGTCGCAGTCACTATGTCTACCCAAGCAAGTGAGGTACCATTTTTTTCGGGAGACCTGGGGGAACGCTGGGTGGGTGGAAATTTGTTGATCCACGCAGATTCCAGAACTTTCCACCACAGAAATGTGAGGAAAATGTGTTTTTTTTGTCAAATGTTTAGTTTTGCAAGTGATTCTGGGTAACAAAACCTGGTGATAGGCAGTCAAGTCACCCCATCCTGAATTCCCCTGGGTGTCTAGTTTTCAAAAATGTATAGGTTTGCTAGGTTTCCCCAGGTGCAGGCAGAGCTAGGGCTCAAAAACAAAAGGTATTCTTTTTGTCCAAAAAGGGCAAGATTTCACTGGGAAATTGAGGTGCGACCACGTTGCGTTTTGCGCTGTTTCATGTCGCAGCCACTATGCCTACCCACGCAAGTGAGGTACCATTTTTTTCGGGTAATCTGGGGGAACGCTGGGTGGGTGGAAATGTGTTGATCCACGCAGATTCCAGAACTTTCCACCACAGAAATGTGAGGAAAATTTGTTTTTTTTGTCAAATTCTTAGCTTTGCAAGGGATTCTGGGTAACAAAACCTGGTGGTAGGCAGTCGAGTCACCCCATCCTGAATTCCCCTGGGTGTCTAGTTTTCAAAAACTATATAGGTTTGCTAGGTTTCCCTAGGTGCTGGCAGAGCTAGGGCTCAAAAACAAAAGGTAGTCTCTTTGTCCAAAAAGAGCAAGATTTCACTGGGAAATTGAGGTGCGACCACATTGCGTTTTGCGCTGTTTCATGTCGCAGTCACTATGTCTACCCAAGCAAGTGAGGTACCATTTTTTTCGGGAGACCTGGGGGAACGCTGGGTGGGTTGAAATTTGTTGATCCACTTAGATTCCAGAACTTTCCACCACAGAAATGTGAGGAAAATGTGTTTTTTTTGTCAAATTTTTAGATTTGCAAGGGATTCTTGGTAACAAAACCTGGTGATAGGCAGTCGAGCCACCCCATCCTGTATTCCCCTGGGTGTCTAGTTTTCAAGAATGTATAGGTTTGCTAGGTTCCCCTAGGTGCTGGCAGAGCTAGGGCTCAAAAACAAAAAGCAGTCTCTTTGTCCAAAAAAGGCAAGATTTCACTGGGAAATTGAGGTGCGACCACGTTGCGTTTTCCGCTGTTTCATGTCGCAGCCACTATGCCTACCCACGCAAGTGAGGTACCATTTTTTTCGGGTAATCTGGGGGGAACGCTGGGTGGGTGGAAATTTGTTGATCCACGCAGATTCCAGAACTTTGCACCACAGAAATGTGAGGAAAATGTGTTTTTTTTGGTCAAATTCTTAGCTTTGCAAGGGATTCTGGGTAACAAAACCTGGTGGTAGGCAGTCGAGTCACCCCATCCTGAATTCTCCTGGGTGTCTAGTTTTAAAAAATGTATAGGTTTGCTAGGTTTCCCTAGGTGCTGGCAGAGCTAGGGCTCAAAAACAAAAGGTAGTCTCTTTGTCCAAAAAGGGCAAGATTTCACTGGGAAATTGAGGTGCGACCACGTTGCGTTTTGCGCTGTTTCATGTCGCAGCCACTATGCCTACCCACGCAAGTGAGGTACCATTTTTTTTGGGTAATCTGGGGGAACGCTGGGTGGGTGGAAATTTTTTGATCCACGCAGGTTCCAGAACTTTCCACCACAGAAATGTGAGGAAAATGTTTTTTTGTCACATTCTTAGCTTTGCAAGGGATTCTGGGTAACAAAACCTGGTGGTAGGCAGTTGAGTGACCCCATCCTGAATTCCCTTGGGTGTCTAGTTTTAAAAAATGTATAGGTTTGCTAGGTTTCCCTAGGTGCTGGCAGAGCTAGGGCTCAAAAACAAAAGGTAGTCTTTTTGTCCTAAAAGGGCAAGATTTCACTGGGAAATTGAGGTGCGATCACGTTGCGTTTTGCGCTGTTTCATGTCGCAGCCACTATGCCTACCCACGCAAGTGATGTACCATTTTTTTGGGAAGACCTGGGGGAACGCTGGGTGGGTGGAAATTTGTTGATCCACGCAGATTCTAGAACTTTCCACCACAGAAATGTGAGGAAAATGTGTTTTTTTTGTCAATTTCTTAGCTTTGCAAAGGATTCTGGGTAACAAAACCTGGTGGTAGGCAGTCGAGTCACCCCATCCTGAATTCCCCTGGGTGTCTAGTTTTTAAAAATGTATAGGTTTGCTAGCTTTCCCTAGGTGCTGGCAGAGCTAGGGCTCAAAAACAAAAGGTAGTCTCTTTGTCCAAAAAATGCAAGATTTCACGGGGAAATTGAGGTGCGACCACGTTGCGTTTTGCGCTGTTTCATGTCGCAGCCACAATGCCTACCGACGCAAGTGAGGTACCATTTTTTCAGGAGACCTGGGGGAACGCTGGGTGGGTGGAAATTTGTTGATCCTCACAGATTCCAGAACTTTCCACCACAGAAATGTGAGGAAAATGTGTTTTTTTTGTCAAATTCTTAGCTTTGCAAGGGATTCTGGGTAACAACACCTGGTGGTAGGCAGTCGAGTCACCCCATCCTGAATTTCCCTGGGTGTCTAGTTTTCAAAAATGTATAGGTCTGCTAGGTTTCCCTAGGTGCTGGCAGAGCTAGGGCTCAAAAACAAAAGGTAGTCTCTTTGTCCAAAAAGGGCAAGATTTCACTGGGAAATTGAAGAGCGACCACGTTGCGTTTTGCGCTGTTTCATGTCGCAGCCACTATGCCTACCCACGCAAGTGAGGTACCATTTTTTTCGGGAAATCTGGGGGAACGCTGGGTGGGTGGAAATTTGTTGATCCACGCAGATTCCAGAACTTTCCACCACAGAAATTTCCAGAAATGTGAGGAAAATGTGTTTTTTTTGGTCAAATTCTTAGCTTTGCAAGGGATTCTGGGTAACAAAACGTGGTAGTAGGCAGTCGAGTCACCCCATCCTGAATTCCCCTGGGTGTCTAGTTTTAAAAAATGTATAGGTTTGCTAGGTTACCCTAGGTGCTGGCAGAGCTAGGGCTCAAAAACAAAAGGTAGTCTCTTTGTCCAAAAAGGGCAGGATTTCACTGGGAAATTGAGGTGCTACCACGTTGTGTTTTGCGATGTTTCATGTTGCAGCCACTATGCCTACCCACGCAAGTGAGGTACCATTTTTTCGGGAGACCTGGGGGAACGCTGGGTGGGTGGAAATTTGTTGATCCACGCAGATTCCAGAACTTTCCACCACAGAAGTGTGAGGAAAATGTGTTTTTTTGTCAATTTCTTAGCTTTGCAAGGGATATTGGGTAACAAAACCTGGTGGTAGGCAGTCGAGTCACCCCATCCCGAATTCCCCTGGGTGTCTAGTTTTCAAAAATGTATAGGTTTGCTAGGTTTCCCTAGGTGCTGGCAGAGCTAGGGCTCAAAAACTAAAGGTAGTCTCTTTGTCCAAAAAGGGCAAGATTTCACTGGGAAATTGAGGTGCAACCACGTTGCGTTTTGCGCTGTTTCATGTCGCAGCCCCTATGCCTACCGACGCAAGTGAGGTACCATTTTTTTTGGCAGACCTGGGGGAACGCTGGGTGGGTGGAAATTTGTTGATCCACGCAGATTCCAGAACTTTCCACCACAGAAATAAGGAAAATGGTTTTTTTGTCAAATTCTTAGCTTTGCAAGGAATTCTGGGTAACAAAACCTGGTGGTAGGCAGTCGAGTCACCGCATCCTGAATTCCCCTGGGTGTCTAGTTTTAAAAAATGTATAGGTTTGCTAGGTTTCCCTAGGTGCTGGCAGAGCTAGGGCTCAAAAACAAAAGGTAGTCTCTTTGTCCAAAAAGGGCAAGATTTCACTGGGAAATTGAGGTGCGACCACGTTGCGTTTTGCGCTGTTTCATGTCGCAGCCACTATGCCTACCCACGCAAGTGAGGTACCAGTTTTTTTCAAGAAATCTGGGGGAACGCTGGGTGGGTGGAAATTTGTTGATCCACGCAGATTCCAGAACTTTCCACCACAGAAATGTAAGGAAAATGTGTTTTTTTTGGTCAAATTCTTAGCTTTGCAAGGGATTCTGGGTAACAAAACCTGGTGGTAGACAGTCGAGTCACCCCATCCTGAATTCCCCTGGGTGTCTAGTTTTCAAAAATGTATAGGTTTGCTAGGTTTCCCATAGGTGCTGGCAGAGCTAGGGCTCAAAAACAAAAGGTAGTCTCTTTGTCCAAAAAGAGCAAGATTTCACTGGGAAATCGAGGTGCGACCATCTTGCGTTTTGCGCTGTTTCATGTCACAGCCACTATGCCTACCCACGCAAGTGAGGTACCATTTTTTTCGGGAGACCTGGGGGAACGCTGGGTGGGTGGAAATTTGTTGATCCACGCATATTACAGAACTTTCCACCAGGGAAATGTGAGAAAAATGTGGGTTTTTGGTCAAATTCTTAGCTTTGCAAGGGATTCTGGGTAACAAAACCTGGTGGTAGGCAGTCGAGTCACCCCATCCTGAATTCTCCGGGGTGTCTAGTTTTCAAAAATGTATAGGTTTGCTAGGATTCCCTAGGTGCTCGCAGCCACTATGCCTACCGACTCAAGTGAGGTACCATTTTTTTCGGGAGACCTGGGGGAACGCTGGGTGGGTGGAAATGTGTTGATCCACGCAGATTCCAGAACTTTCCACCACAGAAATGTGAGGAAAATGTGTTTTTTTGTCAAATTCTTAGCTTTGCAAGGGATTCTGGGTAACAAAACCTGGTGGTAGGCAGTCGAGTCACACCATCCGGAATTCCCCTGGGTGTCTAGTTTTCAAAAATGTATAGGTTTGCTAGGTTTCCCTAGGTGCTGGCAGAGCTAGGGCTCAAAAACAAAAAGTAGTCTCTTTGTCCAAAAAGGGCAAGATTTCACTGGGAAATTGAGGTGCGACCACGTTGCGTTTTGCGCTGTTTCATGTCGCAGCCACTATGCCTACCCACGCAAGTGAGGTACCATTTTTTTCGGGTAATCTAGGGGGAACGCTGGGTGGGTGGAAATTTGTTGATCCACGCAGATTCCAGAACTTTCCACCATAGAAATGTGAGGAAAATGTGTTTTTTTTGGTCAAATTCTTAGCTTTGCAAGGGATTCTGGGTAACAAAACCTGGTGGTAGGCAGTCGAGTCACCCCATCCTGAATTCTCCTGGGTGTCTAGTTTTAAAAAATTTATAGGTTTGCTAGGTTTCCCTAGGTGCTGGCAGAACTAGGGCTCAAAAACAAAAGGTAGTCTCTTTGTCCAAAAAGGGCAAGATTTCACTGGGAAATTGAGGTGCGACCACGTTGCGTTTTGCGCTGTTTCATGTTGCAGCCACTATGCCTACCCACGCAAGTGATGTACCATTTTTTTGGGAAGACCTGGGGGAACGCTGGGTGGGTGGAAATTTGTTGATCCACGCAGATTCTAGAACTTTCCACCACAGAAATGTGAGGAAAATGTGTTTTTTTTGTCAATTTCTTAGCTTTGCAAAGGATTCTGGGTAACAAAACCTGGTGGTAGGCAGTCGAGTCACCCCATCCTGAATTCCCCTGGGTGTCTAGTTTTCAAAAATGTATAGGTTTGCTAGGTTTCCCTAGGTGCTGGCAGATCTAGGGCTCAAAAACAAAAGGTAGTCTCTTTGTCCAAAAAATGCAAGATTTCACGGGGAAATTGAGGTGCGACCACGTTGCGTTTTGCGCTGTTTCATGTCGCAGCCACAATGCCTACCGACGCAAGTGAGGTACCATTTTTTCAGGAGACCTGGGGGAACGCTGGGTGGGTGGAAATTTGTTGATCCTCACAGATTCCAGAACTTTCCACCACAGAAATGTGAGGAAAATGTGTTTTTTTTGTCAAATTCTTAGCTTTGCAAGGGATTCTGGGTAACAACACCTGGTGGTAGGCAGTCGAGTCACCCCATCCTGAATTTCCCTGGGTGTCTAGTTTTCAAAAATTTATAGGTCTGCTAGGTTTCCCTAGGTGCTGGCAGAGCTAGGGCTCAAAAACAAAAGGTAGTCTCTTTGTCCAAAAAGGGCAAGATTTCACTGGGAAATTGAAGAGCGACCACGTTGCGTTTTGCGCTGTTTCATGTCGCAGCCACTATGCCTACCCACGCAAGTGAGGTACCATTTTTTCGGGAAATCTGGGGGAACGCTGGGTGGGTGGAAATTTGTTGATCCACGCAGATTCCAGAACTTTCCACCACAGAAATTTCCAGAAATGTGAGGAAAATGTGTTTTTTTTGGTCAAATTCGTAGCTTTGCAAGGGATTCTGGGTAACAAAACCTGGTAGTAGGCAGTCGAGTCACCCCATCCTGAATTCCCCTGGGTGTCTAGTTTTAAAAAATTTATAGGTTTGCTAGGTTACCCTAGGTGCTGGCAGAGCTAGGGCTCAAAAACAAAAGGTAGTCTCTTTGTCCAAAAAGGGCAGGATTTCACTGGGAAATTGAGGTGCTACCACGTTGTGTTTTGCGATGTTTCATGTTGCAGCCACTATGCCTACCCACGCAAGTGAGGTACCATTTTTTCGGGAGACCTGGGGGAACGCTGGGTGGGTGGAAATTTGTTGATCCACGCAGATTCCAGAACTTTCCACCACAGAAATGTGAGGAAAATTTGTTTTTTTGTCAATTTCTTAGCTTTGCAAGGGATATTGGGTAACAAAACCTGGTGGTAGGCAGTCGAGTCACCCCATCCTGAATTCCCCTGGGTGTCTAGTTTTCAAAAATGTATAGGTTTGCTAGGTTTCCCTAGGTGCTGGCAGAGCTAGGGCTCAAAAACTAAAGGTAGTCTCTTTGTCCAAAAAGGGCAAGATTTCACTGGGAAATTGAGGTGCGACCACGTTGCGTTTTGCGCTGTTTCATGTCGCAGCCCCTATGCCTACCGACGCAAGTGAGGTACCATTTTTTTTGGCAGACCTGGGGGAACGCTGGGTGGGTGGAAATTTGTTGATCCACGCAGATTACAGAACTTTCCACCACAGAAATGTGAGAAAAATGTGTTTTTGTTGTCAAATTCTTAGTTTTGCAAGGGATTCTGGGAAACAAAACCTGGTGGTAGGCAGTCGAGGCACCCCATCCTGAATTCCCCTGGGTGTCTAGTTTTCAAAAATGTATAGGTTTGCTAGGTTTCCCATAGGTGCTGGCAGAGCTAGGGCTCAAAAACAAAAGGTAGTCTCTTTGTCCAAAAAGGGCAAGATTTCACTGGGAAATTGAGGTGCGACCACGTTGCGTTTTGTGGTTTCATGTCGCAGCCACTATGCCTACTCACGCAAGTGAGGTAGCATTTTTTCGGGAGACCTGGGGGAACGCTGGGTGGGTGGAAATTTGTTGATCCACGCAGATTCCAGAACTTTCCACCACAGAAATGTGAGGAAAATGTGTTTTTTTTGTCAATTTCTTAGCTTTGCAAGGGATTCTGGGTAACAAAACCTGGTGGTAGGCAGTCGAGTCACCCCATCCTGAATTCCCCTGGGTGTCTACTTTTCAAAAATGTATAGGCTTGCTAGGTTTCCCTAGGTGCTGGCAGAGCTAGGGCTCAAAAACAAAAGGTAGTCTCTTTGTCCAAAAAGGGCAAGATTTCACTGGGAAATTGAGGTGCGACCACGTTGCGTTTTGCGCTGTTTCATGTCTCAGCCACTATGCCTACCGACGCAAGTGAGGTACCATTTTTTTCGGGAGACCTGGGGGAAGGCTGGGTGGGTGGAAATTTGTTGATCCACGCAGATTCCAGAACTTTTCACCACAGAAATAAGGAAAATGGTTTTTTTTGTCAAATTCTTAGCTTTGCAAGGAATTCTGGGTAACAAAACCTGGTGGTAGGCAGTCGAGTCACCGCATCCTGAATTCCCCTGGGTGTCTAGTTTTAAAAAATGTATAGGTTTGCTAGGTTTCCCTAGGTGCTGGCAGAGCTAGGGCTCAAAAACAAAAGGTAGTCTCTTTGTCCAAAAAGGGCAAGATTTCACTGGGAAATTGAGGTGCGACCACGTTGCGTTTTGCGCTGTTTCATGTCGCAGCCACTATGCCTACCCACGCAAGTGAGGTACCATTTTTTTCAAGAAATCTGGGGGAACGCTGGGTGGGTGGAAATTTGTTGATCCACGCAGATTCCAGAACTTTCCACCACAGAAATGTAAGGAAAATGTGTTTTTTTTGGTCAAATTCTTAGCTTTGCAAGGGATTCTGGGTAACAAAACCTGGTGGTAGACAGTCGAGTCACCCCATCCTGAATTCCCCTGGGTGTCTAGTTTTCAAAAATGTATAGGTTTGCTAGGTTTCCCATAGGTGCTGGCAGAGCTAGGGCTCAAAAACAAAAGGTAGTCTCTTTGTCCAAAAAGAGCAAGATTTCACTGGGAAATTGAGGTGCGACCATCTTGCGTTTTGCGCTGTTTCATGTCACAGCCACTATGCCTACCCACGCAAGTGAGGTACCATTTTTTTCGGGAGACCTGGGGGAACGCTGGGTGGGTGGAAATTTGTTGATCCACGCATATTACAGAACTTTCCACCAGGGAAATGTGAGAAAAATGTGGGTTTTTGGTCAAATTCTTAGCTTTGCAAGGGATTCAAAACAAAACCTGGTGGTAGGCAGTCGAGTCACCCCATCCTGAATTCCCCTGGGTGTCTAGTTTTCAAAAATGTATAGGTTTGCTAGGTTTTCCATAGGTGCTGGCAGAGCTAGGGCTCAAAAACAAAAAGTAGTCTCTTTGTCCAAAAAGGGCAAGATTTCACTGGGAAATTGAGATGCGACCACGTTGCGTTTTGCGCTGTTTCATGTCGCAGCCACTATGCCTACCCACGCAAGTGAGGTACCATTTTTTTTCGGGTAATCTGGGGGGAACGCTGGGTGGGTGGAAATTTGTTGATCCACGCAGATTCCAGAACTTTCCAGCACAGAAATGTGAGGAAAATGTGTTTTTTTTGTCAAATTCTTAGCTTTGCAAGGGATTCTGGGTAACAAAACCTGGTGGTAGGCAGTCGAGTCACCCCATCCTAAATTCCCCTGGGTGTCTAGTTTTCAAAAATTTATAGGTTTGCTAGGTTTCCCTAGGTGCTGGCAGAGCTAGGGCTCAAAAACAAAAGGTAGTCTCTTTGTCCAAAAAGGGCAAGATTTCACTGGGAAATTGAGGTGCGACCACGTTGCGTTTTGCGCTGTTTCATGTCGCAGCCACTATGCCTACCCACGCAAGTGAGGTACCATTTTTTTCGGGTAATCTGGGGGAACGCTGGGTGGGTGGAAATTTGTTGATCCACGCAGATTCCAGAACTTTCCACCACAGAAATGTGAGGAAAATGTTTTTTTTTGTCAAATTCTTAGCTTTGCAAGGGATTCTGGGTAACAAAACCTGGTGGTAGGCAGTCGAGTCACCCCATCCTGAATTCTCCGGGGTGTCTAGTTTTCAAAAATGTATAGGTTTGCTAGGATTCCCTAGGTGCTCGCAGCCACTATGCCTACCGACTCAAGTGAGGTACCATTTTTTTCGGGAGACCTGGGGGAACGCTGGGTGGGTGGAAATGTGTTGATCCACGCAGATTCCAGAACTTTCCACCACAGAAATGTGAGGAAAATGTGTTTTTTTGTCAAATTCTTAGCTTTGCAAGGGATTCTGGGTAACAAAACCTGGTGGTAGGCAGTCGAGTCACACCATCCGGAATTCCCCTGGGTGTCTAGTTTTCAAAAATGTATAGGTTTGCTAGGTTTCCCTAGGTGCTGGCAGAGCTAGGGCTCAAAAACAAAAAGTAGTCTCTTTGTCCAAAAAGGGCAAGATTTCACTGGGAAATTGAGGTGCGACCACGTTGCGTTTTGCGCTGTTTCATGTCGCAGCCACTATGCCTACCCACGCAAGTGAGGTACCATTTTTTTCGGGTAATCTGGGGGGAACGCTGGGTGGGTGGAAATTTGTTGATCCACGCAGATTCCAGAACTTTCCACCATAGAAATGTGAGGAAAATGTGTTTTTTTTGGTCAAATTCTTAGCTTTGCAAGGGATTCTGGGTAACAAAACCTGGTGGTAGGCAGTCGAGTCACCCCATCCTGAATTCTCCTGGGTGTCTAGTTTTAAAAAATGTATAGGTTTGCTAGGTTTCCCTAGGTGCTGGCAGAGCTAGGGCTCAAAAACAAAAGGTAGTCTCTTTGTCCAAAAAGGGCAAGATTTCACTGGGAAATTGAGGTGCGACCACGTTGCGTTTTGCGCTGTTTCATGTCGCAGCCACTATGCCTACCCACGCAAGTGAGGTACCATTTTTTTCGGGTAATCTGGGGGAACGCTGAGTGGGTGGAAATTTGTTGATCCACGCAGATTCCAGAACTTTCCACCACAGAAATGTGAGGAAAATGTGTTTTTTTTGTCAATTTCTTAGCTTTGCAAGGGATTCTGGGTAACAAAACCTGGTGGTAGGCAGTCGAGTCACCCCATCCTGAATTCCCCTGGGTGTCTAGTTTTCAAAAATGTATAGGCTTGCTAGGTTTCCCTAGGTGCTGGCAGAGCTAGGGCTCAAAAACAAAAGGTAGTCTCTTTGTCCAAAAAGGGCAACATTTCACTGGGAAATCGAGGTGCGACCACATTGCGTTTTGCGCTGTTTCATGGCACAGCCACTATGCCTACCCACGCAAGTGAGGTACCATTTTTTTCGGGAGACCTGGGGGAACGCTGGGTGGGTGGAAATTTGTTGATCCACGCAGATTCCAGAACTTTCCACCACGGAAATGTGAGAAAAATGTGTTTTTTTTGTCAAATTCTTAGCTTTGCAAGGGATTCTGGGTAACAAAACCTGGTGGTAGGCAGTCGAGTCACCCCATCCTGAATTCCCCTGGGTGTCTAGTTTTCAAAAATGTATAGGTTTGCTAGGTTTTCCATAGGTGCTGGCAGAGCTAGGGCTCAAAAACAAAAAGTAGTCTCTTTGTCCAAAAAGGGCAAGATTTCACTGGGAAATTGAGATGCGACCACGTTGCGTTTTGCGCTGTTTCATGTCGCAGCCACTATGCCTACCCACGCAAGTGAGGTACCATTTTTTTCGGGTAATCTGGGGGGAACGCTGGGTGGGTGGAAATTTGTTGATCCACGCAGATTCCAGAACTTTCCACCACAGAAATGTGAGGAAAATGTGTTTTTTTTGGTCAAATTCTTAGCTTTGCAAGGGATTCTGGGTAACAAAACCTGGTGGTAGGCAGTCGAGTCACCCCATCCTGAATTCTCCTGGGTGTCTAGTTTTAAAAAGTGTATAGGTTTGCTAGGTTTCCCTAGGTGCTGGCAGAGCTAGGGCTCAAAAACAAAAGGTAGTCTCTTTGTCCAAAAAGGGCAAGATTTCACTGGGAAATTGAGGTGCGACCACGTTGCGTTTTGCGCTGTTTCATGTCGCCGTTACTATGCCTACCCACGCAAGTGAGGTACCATTTTTTTCGGGAGACCTGGGGGAACGCTGGGTGGGTGGAAATTTGTTGATCCACGCAGATTCCAGAACTTTCCACCACAGAAATGTGAGGAAAATGTGTTTTTTTTGTCAAATTCTTAGCTTTGCAAGGGATTCTGGGTAACAAAACCTGGTGGTAGGCAGTCGAGTCACCCCATCCTAAATTCCCCTGGGTGTCTAGTTTTCAAAAATTTATAGGTTTGCTATGTTTCCCTAGGTGCTGGCAGAGCTAGGGCTCAAAAACAAAAGGTAGTCTCTTTGTCCAAAAAGGGCAAGATTTCACTGGGAAATTGAGGTGCGACCACGTTGCGTTTTGCGCTGTTTCATGTCGCAGCCACTATGCCTACCCACGCAAGTGAGGTACCATTTTTTTCGGGTAATCTGGGGGAACGCTGGGTGGGTGGAAATTTGTTGATCCACGCAGATTCCAGAACTTTCCACCACAGAAATGTGAGGAAAAAGTTTTTTTTTGTCAAATTCTTAGCTTTGCAAGGGATTCTGGGTAACAAAACCTGGTGGTAGGCAGTCGAGTCACCCCATCCTGAATTCTCCGGGGTGTCTAGTTTTCAAAAATGTATAGGTTTGCTAGGATTCCCTAGGTGCTCGCAGCCACTATGCCTACCGACTCAAGTGAGGTACCATTTTTTTCGGTAGACCTGGGGGAACGCTGGGTGGGTGGAAATGTGTTGATCCACGCAGATTCCAGAACTTTCCACCACAGAAATGTGAGGAAAATGTGTTTTTTTGTCAAATTCTTAGCTTTGCAAGGGATTCTGGGTAACAAAACCTGGTGGTAGGCAGTCGAGTCACCCCATCCTGAATTCCCCTGGGTGTCTAGTTTTCAAAAATGTATAGGTTTGCTAGGTTTCCCTAGGTGCTGGCAGAGCTAGGGCTCAAAAACAAAAAGTAGTCTCTTTGTCCAAAAAGGGCAAGATTTCACTGGGAAATTGAGGTGCGACCACGTTGCATTTTGTGCTGTTTCATGTCGCAGCCACTATGCCTACCCACGCAAGTGAGGTACCATTTTTTTCGGGTAATCTGGGGGGAACGCTGGGTGGGTGGAAATTTGTTGATCCACGCAGATTCCAGAACTTTCCACCATAGAAATGTGAGGAAAATGTGTTTTTTTTGGTCAAATTCTTAGCTTTGCAAGGGATTCTGGGTAACAAAACCTGGTGGTAGGCAGTCGAGTCACCCCATCCTGAATTCTCCTGGGTGTCTAGTTTTAAAAAATGTATAGGTTTGCTAGGTTTCCCTAGGTGCTGGCAGAGCTAGGGCTCAAAAACAAAAGGTAGTCTCTTTGTCCAAAAAGGGCAAGATTTCACTGGGAAATTGAGGTGCGACCACGTTGCGTTTTGCGCTGTTTCATGTCGCAGCCACTATGCCTACCCACGCAAGTGAGGTACCATTTTTTTCGGGTAATCTGGGGGAACGCTGAGTGCGTGGAAATGTGTTGATCCACGCAGATTCCAGAACTTTCCACCACAGAAATGTGAGGAAAATGTGTTTTTTTGTCAAATTCTTAGCTTTGCAAGGGATTCTGGGTAACAAAACCTGGTGGTAGGCAGTCGAGTCACCCCATCCTGAATTCCCCTGGGTGTCTAGTTTTCAAAAATGTATAGGTTTGCTAGGTTTCCCTAGGTGCTGGCAGAGCTAGGGCCCAAAAACAAAAAGTAGTCTCTTTGTCCAAAAAGGGCAAGATTTCACTGGGAAATTGAGGTACGACCACGTTGCGTTTTGTGCTGTTTCATGTCGCAGCCACTATGCCTACCCACGCAAGTGAGGTACCATTTTTTTCGGGTAATCTGGGGGGAACGCTGGGTGGGTGGAAATTTGTTGATCCACGCAGATTCCAGAACTTTCCACCATAGAAATGTGAGGAAAATGTGTTTTTTTTGGTCAAATTCTTAGCTTTGCAAGGGATTCTGGGTAACAAAACCTGGTGGTAGGCAGTCGAGTCACCCCATCCTGAATTCTCCTGGGTGTCTAGTTTTAAAAAATGTATAGGTTTGCTAGGTTTCCCTAGGTGCTGGCAGAGCTAGGGCTCAAAAACAAAAGGTAGTCTCTTTGTCCAAAAAGGGCAAGATTTTGTCGTGTTTTGGCAGCTCCTGAGTTAGCGTTTAGCACAGCTACACGGTCTTTTCTGTTAACTTGACCAAAACGAACGGGGGCCATTTTGAATCCCTCTGACTTCCGTTTCCTATGAACACGCTGCCTCGTGGTCAGTGTGCCCTTTCGTCCTTTCTCGATACCCATGGTCACTATTCTGCTCGGCAACAGGCTATTTTTAGTACTGGTCAAGCGCACATGCGCACTATGCATCAGCTGGTCACTCTTTAGGAATGTTCACACTAACTGACCAGTGCCGTTGAACTCCTCCCACGTGCTGGCTGTGTTCCAAAAATGACCTTATATGTACCTAAAATGTGTAACTTGTAACCGCCTATCTTTTTATTGCTATTAAACTGTATAAAAGAGGTCGCACACCAATGTTCGGTGTGCTACTTCTTACATTGCCGAAGGGTGCTGTAGGAATGTATCACCACCCCATGGGGTCTTAATAAACTTGTCTTTTACCTTTTCCAGTGTCCGTGCCAACTTCTATACTAAGGCGTTCGAGAGTTTAGCAGAGTATGTAGGCCTGATTTGAACCCAACACCACAATTGGCGACCACGAAGGGACTCATCGGCGACTCGGATGCCCGAAGGAGAGGTCGTGACGAAGGTCAGGAAACTCGCCATGGACGCGTACGCTGCCACTGAGTGACCCGAGTCTTGGCACCCACTGTGTGTTTTCCCTTCCTTCCGATCTGACCTTCCAGGTGGCGCCGGTCCTCGACTGAGATTCTGATCTTGGATTGTCGTGATGTGCCGTTTTGGCTGATTTGACCACGGAACTTGGCAGTTGGACTTTGGACGTTTGAAAATATTTGGTAAGCTTTTGAGCGGTGAGGTAGTCTACTGACACTTACTGTGGCTTTTTAAAACTTTGAATTTGAATTTGAAATTTGTTAGCTGACGTTTTGAATCTTTGAATTTGAATTTGAATATGTGAAGTGCACCTCACATAGGCAGGCATGTAGGGATATTTCTCTGATTTATTTGATTTGAACGGTACACCGCGTTAGGTGACATTTTTGTAGTATCACATTTTCGTGGTACTTTTTTGGAACATGCCTGTTTTTAGCACACTCCGTAGGATGTGCTGTTCTGAAAATGGTACCAATTATCGATTAAGTGAAAAGCAGCCGGCTCCCCCAGAGGGGACTCCCAATCGTGAAATGTATGTCAAATTCGGTATTCCACCTATAATGTATAGTACATTATGGCATAAGTATACTAAGACTGATCGTGAGTTACAGTGGCCGCTATATGGGTCGTTTGACCTTCGAAAGGTACAGTATGTAGAGCAGTGTTTGTTTCAGCGAAGATCTAGACAAGATATGTTTGATTGTGTGCGTATGTGGGAGAAAGAGGTGCGTGAACGAGCGAAGCGTGAGGAAGCCTTGGCGGAGAAAGTGCAGCGGAAGGCTGCACATGACAAAGCTTTACAGCTACAGGAGAAGGAATTACAGGAAAAGAAAGTGAGGGAGAGACGAGAACGCAATTTACAGGTTAATGGTCAATTCCCTATCAGGCGTCCTCTTTATCCAGTCTTTACTAATGAAACAGATGATTTTTCATTACTAGATCGTTGTCCGCCTCCGTACGTCGTACCTACGGCTCCGAATGAGGACTCGGACGAGGATAGTGATCGAACACAGCGTACCAGGTTACATGCGGAACGAGCTGCGGAATTACGTTCATTTGCACGAAAACTAAATATTAATACTGTTACTGTTTCTGACGTTACTGAACAAATGGAACAGTGGCCTGATAAGGAACGACTGTATTTTTTAGATCATTTTGGAGATGAAGTTGTTGAGCGGTATAGAAAATATTCTCTCGAGTTAGAACCAAAGGAGATATCCAAGGGTCGTGAGAATTTTCGTAAAGGTCTTTTTGTTCTTTCAGATGCGGACGACTTCTTCAAACGTTTGATTGAACTGCGTAATGAGGCGACACGACTACGGGAGTTGGAAAAGTCGAAGAATTTGTCTATGTCCGGAGCGACGGGGATATCCAAAGAATGCCCTATCTTTGAAACAGATAAGATCGCTGCGATTAATGTTAGACCTATGCGAGAAGCTGCGCCTTTATATGTCCCTCATAAAGGGGATGGCACAGATGATGATAAAAGATCCAAAGACGCGAAAGGGTATTTTGTATATAATTGGGTTTATACGCCTTGGAATAGAGCAGATGTCATGGCGCTTAAGAATGCTTTACCTGATCCCCGTAAAAACCCTGCGGCTTTTTATGAAAATGTTGAAAGTGCAATTTCTTCATGTATCATGACGTTAGTTGATATTGATCTATTTTTCGGGTTGATATTGCCCCCTGATATGTGGAGAGCGATTCGTAGGTTTGATGACCTCACGACTCTCGGGGCCACTTGGAAAGATCTTGTTCAGGCTGATTTAGATAGAGAACCAGCATGTAAGCTGTGTCAATTAATATTAGACCTTCCAGGGGCCATACTAACAAAACTAAAGACTCTTGCTCCCGCTAAAAAGATTGATTGGACTATATTAGCCTCTTGTAAGCAGAAAGCGGATGAATCAGTTTCCGATTTTTTCTCTCGCTTCGAGGAAGCGTTCCATGATTACAGTGGTCAATTATTGACAGAAGATACTGGCAGGCATTTATTCGTTGATAAGTATGTGGCTAATCTCCTACCGGAGATTGCGAAACGATTGAAAGCGAGTGAAAGTTCATGGACCACAGCAACCCCTGCTTCTTTATTGACTATGGCTCAATATTATGAAAGACAGGAATTAGAGGCAAAAGAAAGTAGTGAAAAGAAAGCAAAGGATTTGAAGACGAAGGTAATGTTAGCCCAGGTTCAGGCTACGAGAGGAAATAACAGAGGAGGGCGAGGATCATACAGTAATGCTCCTCCCCCTCGTTCTGACATTTCTGTGAATCAATGTGCATACTGCAAACAGTTTGGGCATTGGATTGCAGACTGTCCGGTGTTTCGAGAGCAGCGTAATTTGAGGGGACGAGGAAGTGGAAGGTCTAGGAATTTTTATGGAGGGTCAAGAGGAGGTTATGGCACGAATGATCGTGGAGGATATGGAGCAAGGGGTCGTGGTCAGTCTGATTATAATACGTTTGATAACCGCAATCAATATCAGATAAATGAGGGTGGTCCTGCTGAACCACGGGATGAGCATTATGCATAGGATTGCGTAGGATGGGGTGTGGAATCGGTTGAGGTACCAGTTGATCAAAGGGGTCCATACATAGAAGCACATGTTCTGGGTTCCACTGATCAATTTCTGGTCGATACAGGAGCTACTCGTAGCGCTTTGTCCAAATGCTTGGTTCCAAGGGCTCCCCTGTCTGGCGAGGTAATTACAGCAATAGGGTTCGATGGAACACCTACTTCTAGCCCATTGTCTCAACCAGTTGCATTTCATGTTGATAAATTTGCTGCCCCATGTCCCTTTTTGTTGTCTCCAAATACACCAGATAATATTATTGGACTCGATATGTTAAAACACTTTCGAGCTACTATTCGCTGTGCCCCAGAAGGAGTGCGAGTTGTGTTGAATGAGAATTACCCAGACTTTGAGCGAGTGTGTTTTCTCCATGAATCTGAAGTATTGGCCTCCTTACCAAACACGTTGTGGGCCACTTCTGACACGGATGTGGGGCAGATGTTAATCCCTCCAGTACGTATTACTGTAAAGGAGGGAGTATCTCTACCACGTGTCCCACAATATAAGATTTCCAGAGAAGGAGAACTTGCTTTGATGCACATTGTGAACGATTTGATTTTGGCAGGAGTAGTTGAGGAAGTCCCCTACAATGTTTGCAATAGCCCAATTTTACCGATTCTTAAAAGAGATACAGATGCTAAGGTTTACCGTTTCATTATTGATTTGAGGGAAATAAACAAGATAGTAGTGCCTCAGTACCCGGTGGTGTCTGACATCACCACGTTGCTTACGTTGGTTCCATCGACGGCAACTACTTTTACAGTCATCGATTTGAAGAATGCCTTCTTTTCGATCCCTGTACATCCTGACAGTCGATATCTATTCGGCTTTACATTAAATAATAAATCGTACAGATTCTGTCGAATTCCTCAAGGCTATACTGAAAGTCCTAGCATTTATAGTCAGGCATTAAAAAGACAGCTTGATTCCTTTGACTTACAAGAGGGAGTGGTTCTCATTCAATATGTAGACGATATCTTACTTGCTGCAGACACGCCAGAACAATGTGAGAAGAGTACCTTTTCTTTGCTTTCCTTCCTGGCCAAACATAATCATAAAGTTTCGAAGAAAAAGCTACAATATTGTAGACCAAAGGTGACCTACCTCGGTCATCTTTTGTCTAAGGAGGGCCGTGCATTGACACCAGATCGAATTCAAGCAATCCTAGATACTCCAGTCCCTCGCACTCAGAAGGATGTTCGCGCCTTTATAGGTTTGACGTCTTTTTGTAGGCAATGGATATTGGGTTTTTCACATATCGTTAAACCATTGTTGGCATTGTTGTCTAAAGATACACCGATTCCCATTGAATGGACGGATGAATGTCAGAATGCTTTTGAGCAATTGAGACAAGCTCTTTGTTCTGCACCAGTGTTGGGTACACCTGATTACACGAAGATCTTTACATTATATGTACACGAGAAGGATGGGTGCGCATTGTCAATGTTAGTGCAGACACACGGAGACAAACAGAGGCCTTGTGCATACTTCTCGGCGGTACTCGACCCTGTGGCTCGAGGATTGCCTGGATGTTTTCGAGCAGTTGCAGCAACAGCAGTTGCGATACGACAAAGTGAGGGAATAGTTTTGTCACACAAATTGTTGGTGCTAGTTCCCCATGCGGTAGATGCGTTACTGAATCAAACAAAAACGCAGCATCTAACCAGTGCCCGTTTGACAGGATATGAGCTAACATTGTTGGCGCCGCACATCACACTAAAGCGATGTGCGACACTAAATCCTGCTACTTTACTGCCGGATCCTGTTGCTGAGACCCAGAAGGAAGAACAACATGATTGTGTTTTTCTGACTGAGGAACAGACAAAGGGTCGTATCGATTTACAGGATACGCCATTCCCAGATGTAGATGGGGAACTGTGGGTTGATGGATCGTGTGTGAGGTTACCAGATGGTACGACTTCCGCAGCTTATGCGATCACGACACTTAAGACCGTGGTAGAAGCAGCACGAATACCCCAGAAATCGGCTCAAGCAGCTGAATTGATAGCCTTAACGAAAGCATGTGAGTTAAGTGCTGAGCTATGTGTGAACATTTACACGGATAGTCGTTACGCTTTTGGAGTAGTGCATGATTTTGGCCTACTTTGGAAGGAACGAGGATTCCTGACTTCACACGGAGTACACATCATGCATGGAGAGTTGGTACGCGATCTCCTGAATGCACTGTTATGCCCAAAGAAAGTTGCAATAGTCAAGTGTAGTGCACACAAAAAGGTGACGGACAAAATAGGGCAAGGCAATGCTTTCGCAGACCGCATTGCGAGAGAGACCGCTATGCTGCAAAATAATTTCCCCATGTATGTGGTGAAGTCACAAGCTGAGCGGCGGCATGATGCTAGAGAAGAAATACTAGATATACAGAAGTCAGCATCTGAGGCAGAACGTATGAAATGGGCCACTAAAGGAGTATTGGATGATGAGGGTTGCTGGCGTAGTAAAGATATGGAGAGATGGAAACTACCCATGGCCTATTTACAAACAATGGTGCAAATGACACACGGGCTGGCACACATTGGAGCTCTCGCAATTACTAAATTGCTTACACGAGTTTGGGAAAATGCTGACATTGCTAGCACGGCTAAGAGAGTAGTGCAGACCTGTCTGATATGTTTGCAGCACAATCCTGGACAAGGGACTCATACTCCTAAAGGAGGGTTTGTTCCACCTACTGCACCATTCGAAGTACTACAAATGGATTACATCCAGCTGGAACGCTGTAATAATCTCAAGTATGTCCTAGTAGTGGTGTGTGCCTTCAGCAAATGGATTGAGGCTTACCCTACGAAAGACAATACAGCATTGACAACAGCTAAGGTGTTACTCAAGGAGTACTTCCCGCGCTATGGTGTTTGTAAACTTATGTGGAGTGATAATGGCCCTCATTTCATTGGAAAAGTAGTGGAATACGTCCTGAAAGGATTGGGAATCAAGCAAAGATTCCATGCTGTCTTTCATCCGCAATCAGCAGGTTTAGTAGAGAGATACAATGCAACTCTGAAGCTGAAGCTAGCAAAGATAGTGGCATCTACATCTCTGAAATGGCCGGACGCTTTGCCTCTGGCATTGCTGTCCATTCGGTCAGTGCCACATTCTCGATCTGGCCTCACACCCTACGAAGTGGTGTTTGGAAGGCCTATGAATATTTGGGGAGTTCCAAAACCTCGTTTGATACATGATATGCCTTGTATAATGATGAACGATTATCTGGCACGATTAACAAATGATTTGCTTTCTATCCATCAACAGGTTCGAGAGGCGCTCCCTGATAACTCCACTGGTGAGGCTCACGATCTCCGCCCTGGGGACCACGTGATGGTCAAAGTATTTGAACGATCCAGCAGTTTGGAACCGAGATGGCATGGCCCTGAGCAAGTGCTGCTGGCTACGCGAACTGCTGTGAGAGTCACTAACAAGAAGCGGTGGATACATTCAACGCACTGCCGACGTGTCTCTCCGGATCTGGTGAGCCCTGTGGTGCTATCCGACTACAGAAAGATTTTGGATACAGAAAAGAGCCCAGCTGTCACGCCTGATGAATTGGAGGGAGCCTTCCCGGACCACGTTGTTTCTGATAAAGTGAAGTACAATCTACGCCCCAGGAAATAAGATTCCTTTTGTGTTTTTGAAACTGGTTGGTAACCGCTCTGAGGTTTGTGAAACGGAAGCCGGGAATATCAAGGGGGGGGGATCAGTTCTGCCCAGTGTAGCGACACCCGTCTTGAATCCCGGAGAACAAATCAACGGCAGCCTCGGTTCAGAACCATCGTTTTATTTTTCCCGCTTAGTGTTGTTTTCTTGAAGAGTATTGTTTTGTGAACTATGGCATCTCCTTCGACACGAAGAGGGAGAATTCTTGGTGTTGTTTTGTTCGTCTTGACCGTAGTGGTGATCGCAGTATTAGCTTGGACTATAGAACTGTTGTTTCCTGTACGAGAACATTTGCTGCCCACCACTCCAAGTCCATCTGAACATTTTCATTTCACTCTGCCTTTTCACGAAGAAAGACATAGGCAGACTTATTTGAATAACAGCTTTATTAAGATTTTGCATCATACTCATAACATGACCAACACGTCCAATTGTTGGGTATGTGGAATGTTGCCCGGACATCAGAAGAAGGGAGGAACACCACTCATTCCTCTCCCGTTTTCTCATAATGGTTCTTGTCATGCTTGGTACACTCTTCTTTTTACTCTGCGATGGCCAACGAAAGGTGGACTACTTTTTCGGTTGAATAAAATATGTTATAACGATAAAGAGGGCTATCCACACGCTGAAGGAACTAAGTTTGAATGGGAAGAGTACCGTCCGGACAATGTTTCTACACCTCGTGTATATACGAATCAAAGACTTATAAATGTGACGAGCTCGCATATGATAACAGTCATTGATACAAAAGCAGATTTGTGTATTAGAAATAAAGGTACAATCCCTGTAGGCCGCAGTGAATGTAATATTACACTTACCTTTGATACACCAATTGGAATTGCATTTGTAGCTTCACATAACACATATTTCATTTGTGGAAATAAGGGATACCATCGTCTACCATTGGGATGGTTGGGAACGTGTTATATAGCTTTTGTATTACCACCTGTATTTATTGCTCCTCCCATGTACCACAATGATTACGTTCTGTACCATGATTTCATACTAAACAGGGTCAAACGAACAGTAGATCTTGATGAAATAGACCAGACTGATACCACTTTACAACAATATGTAGATTTCAATTTGGGGTTATTCTCATTCGTAGGAGCTGCACTGAATAGCAGGAAGATAAGGCGGCTTACGCGTGTGGTGGAAGCAGTCGCTAACGAAACTGCCTCCGCTTTAGGGAATATTACTGAGGAATTGCAAATTACCAGAATTGTGGCGCTCCAGAATCGAATGGTTCTAGATGTGATACTAGCTGACAGGGGCGGAGCATGCCGCGTCATCGGAAGTAGTTGTTGCGTGTACGTACCAGATAACTCACCTTCTGTATATGATTCGATTACAAAATTACATAAGATAGCTGCTGAGATCCACCCAGAAAATGGAACATGGACCTTTTCTGGTTGGTTCTGGACCCTGCTTAGTACTTGGGGTTGGAAATTATTAACGATTCTCTGTGTTTTTATTGGAGTACTATTTTTCCTTTGTCTATGTATTCAATGTGGCCCTACGTTATGTTCTGTATGTATCACAGCCTGTATTCCGTCCAAACGAGCTATTGATAAGCAAGAGAAACTGATCAATGATGAAGTATTGAAAATAATGGCTATTAACATTGAGGATGAACATTCTGACTACGTCCACTATGAGGTAGCTTTTGCTAAACGCTAAAAGGGCCGTCTGTCGTGTTTTGGCAGCTCCTGAGTTAGCGTTTAGCACAGCTACACGGTCTTTTCTGTTAACTTGACCAAAACGAACGGGGGCCATTTTGAATCCCTCTGACTTCCGTTTCCTATGAACACGCTGCCTCGTGGTCAGTGTGCCCTTTCGTCCTTTCTCGATACCCATGGTCACTATTCTGCTCGGCAACAGGCTATTTTTAGTACTGGTCAAGCGCACATGCGCACTATGCATCAGCTGGTCACTCTTTAGGAATGTTCACACTAACTGACCAGTGCCGTTGAACTCCTCCCACGTGCTGGCTGTGTTCCAAAAATGACCTTATATGTACCTAAAATGTGTAACTTGTAACCGCCTATCTTTTTATTGCTATTAAACTGTATAAAAGAGGTCGCACACCAATGTTCGGTGTGCTACTTCTTACATTGCCGAAGGGTGCTGTAGGAATGTATCACCACCCCATGGGGTCTTAATAAACTTGTCTTTTACCTTTTCCAGTGTCCGTGCCAACTTCTATACTAAGGCGTTCGAGAGTTTAGCAGAGTATGTAGGCCTGATTTGAACCCAACACCACAATTTCACTGGGAAATTGAGGTGCGACCACGTTGCGTTTTGCGCTGTTTCATGTCGCAGCCACTATGCCTACCCACGCAAGTGAGGTACCATTTTTTTCAGGTAATCTGGGGGAACGCTGAGTGGGTGGAAATTTGTTGATCCACGCAGATTCCAGAACTTTCCACCACAGAAATGTGAGGAAAATGTGTTTTTTTTGTCAATTTCTTAGCTTTGCAAGGGATTCTGGGTAACAAAACCTGGTGGTAGGCAGTCGAGTCACCCCATCCTGAATTCCCCTGGGTGTCTAGTTTTCAAAAATGTATAGGCTTGCTAGGTTTCCCTAGGTGCTGGCAGAGCTAGGGCTCAAAAACAAAAGGTAGTCTCTTTGTCCAAAAAGGGCAAGATTTCACTAGGAAATTGAAGTGCGACCACGTTGCGTTTTGCGCTGTTTCATGTCGCAGCCACTATGCCTACCGACGCAAGTGAGTGAGGTACCATTTTTTTCGGGAGACCTGGGGGAACGCTGGGTGGGTGGAAATTTGTTGATCCACGCAGATTCCAGAACTTTCCACCACAGCAATGTGAGGAAAATGTGTTTTTTTGTCAAATTCTTAGCTTTGCAAGGAATTCTGGGTAACAAAACCTGGTGGTAGGCAGTCGAGTCACCCTATCCTGAATTCCCCTGGGTGTCTAGTTTTCAAAAATGTATAGGTTTGCTAGGTTTCCCTAGGTGCTGGCAGAGCTAGGGCTCAAAAACAAAAGGTAGTCTCTTTGTCCAAAAAGGGCAAGATTTCACTGGGAAATTGAGGTGCGACCACGTTGCGTTTTGCACTGTTTCATGTCGCAGCCACTATGCCTACCCACGCAAGTTAGGTACCATTTTTTTCTGGAAATTTGGGGGAATGGGGGAATGCTGAGTGGGTGGAAATTTGTCGATCCACGCAGATTCCAGAACTTTCCACCACAGAAATGTGAGGAAAATGTGTTTTTTTTGGTCAAATTCTTAGCTTTGCAAGGGATTCTGGGTAACAAAACCTGGTGGTAGGCAGTCGAGTCACCCCATCCTGAATTCCCCTGGGTGTCTAGTTTTCAAAAATGTATAGGTTTGCTAGGTTTCCCTAGGTGCAGGCAGAGCTAGGGCTCAAAAACAAAAGGTAGTCTTTTTGTCCAAAAAGGGCAAGATTTCACTGGGAAATTGAGGTGCGACCACGTTGCGTTTTGCGCTGTTTCATGTCGCAGCCACTATGCCTACCCACGCAAGTGAGGTACCATTTTTTCGGGTAATCTGGGGGAACGCTGGGTGGGTGGAAATGTGTTGATCCACGCAGATTCCAGAACTTTCCACCACAGAAATGTGAGGAAAATTTTTTTTTTTGTCAAATTCTTAGCTTTGCAAGGGATTCTGGGTAACAAAACCTGGTGGTAGGCAGTCGAGTCACCCCATCCTGAATTCCCCTGGGTGTCTAGTTTTCATAAATGTATAGGTTTGCTAGGTTTCCCTAGGTGCTGGCAGAGCTAGGGCTCAAAAACAAAAGGTAGTCTCTTTGTCCAAAAAGGGCAAAATTTCACTGGGAAATCGAGGTGCGACCACGTTGCGTTTTGCGCAGTTTCATGGCACAGCCACTATGCCTACCCACGCAAGTGAGGTACCATTTTTTTCGGGAGACCTGGGGGAACGCTGGGTGGGTGGAAATTTGTTGATCCACGCAGATTCCAGAATTTTCAACCACGGAAATGTGAGAAAAATGTGTTTTTTTTGTCAAATTCTTAGCTTTGCAAGGGATTCTAGGTAACAAAACCTGGTGGTAGGCAGTCGAGTCACCCCATCCTGAATTCCCCTGGGTGTCTAGTTTTCAAAAATATATAGGTTTGCTAGGTTTTCCATAGGTGCTGGCAGAGCTAGGGCTCAAAAACAAAAGGTAGTCTCTTTGTCCAAAAAGAGCAAGATTTCACTGGGAAATTGAGGTGCGACCACATTGCGTTTTGCGCTGTTTCATGTCGCAGTCACTATGTCTACCCAAGCAAGTGAGGTACCATTTTTTTCGGGAGACCTGGGGGAACGCTGGGTGGGTGGAAATTTGTTGATCCACGCAGATTCCAGAACTTTCCACCACAGAAATGTGAGGAAAATGTGTTTTTTTGGTCAAATTTTTAGATTTGCAAGGGATTCTGGGTAACAAAACCTGGTGATAGGCAGTCGAGCCACCCCATCCTGAATTCCCCTGGGTGTCTAGTTTTCAAAAATGTATAGGTTTTTTTTGGGCGTGGCTAGCAGCCTAAGATGGTGGCAGCTTAGAGGGCGAGCTCCGCGGTTGAAGCGGCCTCCAGACCTATCCGGCAAGTAATCCGACGCAGAATTTCGCCCTACGGGCAGGGACTGAAGCCCGGGGCCGGGCGGCACGCCCGACAGCAATCAGATCCAAAATCCGACTGCAGGAAGTGAAGTTGCCCGTATTGCCCACTCTGGCCTTGGGGAGAAACTGGAGCCTGGGACCCGCCTGGTGAGTTAGAGCCGACAGGAAGTGCGGCGGCCAAGGCGTGGAGGAGCCGGAAGCGGGCGCTCGCGACGGAGCACCAGGGTCGGAAGAGACTCGCGAACTGGCGCGACCACCGGCGCCTCTGTGGCTTGCGGGTAAGAGACTGTCCGACGCCGCCCGCGGCCGGAGGGCGCAGGGAACGATCCAGGACTTTGCACGGAGGCGGCTGGACCTGTGCCGGGCCCGGGACCGCCATCTTGCCTCTTCGCCGGAGGAACCGGGGCTCTACCTTGCGGGGGAGCCGAGCCTGCCACTTTGAGGGCTGCAACAGCCGCCACCCGGATTGCGGAGGGCCTGACACGGGGGGCGCCGAATTTTTGAGGAGGGGCACCGGGGCTGCCTTTAACGCGCTGGAGCGCGACCACACAGTGAAAACAGCCGCGCAGCTGGCATATAGGCTCCGGGCGGCCGGGGCACCCTCGCCCCCTCCTCGGTGTCCGAGGTGCTAGCTTCAACTGCGGGGGTGCGGCCCAGCCGGAACCCCGACGCCACAGAGAAGGGTCCTGATCCGCTGTGGGCACAGAGGTGTCCCCGCTGCTCCACAGATCGGTGAGCGCCCCCCCTGGGTGAGACTGGCACATACCCGGCTGGGGCTTGATGACTTCAGGGTCTCCGTCAAGCATACAGAGGCCACGGGTGGACCGGTTCAGGCGCCCCCCCCCGAGCTAACGGCATACCACGCCGCCCTGACCACGGGCTATTTCCACCTCTTCAGTGAAGAGGGTCTACGGGCCCGACGAACAGCGCGGCGAATCGACCTCACCCGCTGGCCCCACCAGGCGACGAGGACGACAATAATAGCGCCTTCGGCCCCACCACATTCAGAGACTGCAGAAGCGGCGGAGGGCCACTAACGGGGCTCCTATTGGGGGGTCCTAGCTCCCTGAAATACCCTGCTCGCTGCGAACATTTTAGTGACATTACAACTGCCATGGCGGGCAAGGGATCGAAGGGTGGCAATGCGCAGACACGACTCGAGAGGTACGCCTATGACAGATCGTCCGCCTCCCCACCAGACGCTAAAACATAGGCCAGCAAGATGACCGACACAGCGGGAGGGAAGAAGGCAACCCTTGAAGACGTCATGCGAGCTCTGTCGCAGGTACAGGCTACGGTGGGGTCGATCTCGACAGAGATAACACTGATTAGGGCCGACTTCCACAAGATGTCGGAAAAAGTTTCCTCGATGGAGGTGGTGACCAAATCTTTGGTGGAGGATGTATCGGAGCTCCAGATTAGTGTTGAGCGAATCTCAAACGAGAACAAAGACCTACGTGCAAAGCTGGATGAGCAGGAAGGGCGCTCGAGGCGGAACAACATCCGCATTATAGGGGTTCCGGAGTCGGAGGACACGAGAGCGATGGACCTCTATGTGGAAAAACTGATCGAACAAGAACTCAAACCCAAGGGTCTATCCGCCTTTTTCTCCGTAGAGAGAGCGCATCGAGTCCCGGGGGGTCGTCCGAAGCAAGGAGTGGCACCACGACCGATCATTGCACGACTCTTCAATTTTCGAGACAGAGATGCGATCTTGCAGACGGCAAGAAATTCTCCCCCAGTCAGGATTCAAAATTCCATCGTGGCGTTCTTTCCAGACTACACGGCAGAGGTCGCACGTAGGAGAAGAACATTCTTTGAAGTCAAGAAAGAATTGAGGGCGAGAGAACTTCCCTATGCCATGCTCTTCCCAGCCAAATTGAGAGTAGTGGCTGAAAACAAAACGTGGTTCTTCGACACTCCGGAGGCTGCACACGACTGGCTGGAAGGATGGAGACAGACGGGGCTACCTCGCCGCTCCACAAGACCAAACAAGAACCGCACTAATGGATCCCGATCAGGCTCCCATGTATCCGGAGGAGATGTGGATCCACAATCCCCACTGAGCGAGGCACATGAAACTGAGAACAACGACGAACAATGACTTCCCGAACTTACTAACCTAGTGCAAATGTAGTTCTGGCCGGGCGGGCCATCAAGGACACCGGGCGGAGGTCCTCCGTGGACATGGAGGGAGGCCGCCGACTCCGGAGAGTCCCTCACCCCAACGAGCAAGTACTGTGTTTGGGGTTTGGATCAGGCACTCTGCTAAGTTGGGGGGGCGGGCAGTTCAGGGTCCGTCTAGCAGGGGGGCAGGGAGGGGGGGAGTTGGGAAGGGGGGGTGTTTGATTGTTTTGAGTTACTTTACAGGTGTAGATTGGAACCACGAGGCATACACATTACCTATGGCGGGCTCATGTCGAGTTATTAGATCACAATTTCTATGGTACATAGACTTTCTTAACTACAGAAGCAATGGCACGCACCACACGGAGTGACATCGGGAGGGGGGAACGTGGGGTAGGATGCATGGCACCTCTGCAACTTATGTCCTGGAACGTGAGAGGTCTGGGGGACAAGGTCAAACGAGGTTTGGTTCTACACAGTATAAAGAGGTCCAACCCAGCCCTAGTCCTGCTGCAGGAGACACATCTCACAGGCACAGCCACACACGCCTTAGACAGGAAAGGCTACCGTATGATCGCTCACTCGGAATTCACAAGGGGGTCCCGTGGGACGGGAATACTAATGCACCGATCCTCCAGATTTATACTTCAGTCCACGAAGGTAGACACGCAGGGCCGCTTCGCAGCAGCGCTCGGACAATGGGAAGGGAGACAGCTGAATATAGTTTCGGTGTACATTCCACCGGCGCTGCACACGATAGTTCTCCCAGAGCTTGGAAAGTTTCTGTTGTAACTCCCAGACGGGGACCTCATTGTAGGGGGGGATTTCAATGCAGTGGCACATAACACATTAGATAGGTTCCCGACACGGACACAGGCTCCAGGGCCCTCCCGACTACATGACTTTCTAGAGGCGCAAGGCCTGATAGATCTTTGGAGGCGCCTGCATCCGACTGACCAGCACTACACTTACCACTCAGCGGTCCATGATAGTCTATCACGGATCGACTATTTCCTGGCACCGGGACATGGGCTGCTCACTGTCGAAGACGTACAAATTAAGCCGAGGGGTGTCTCGGACCATTCCCCCTTGACACTGACCCTTTCCAACCCGGAACGGTCCCAAGAGCGCATATACCCGATATTCCCGGGATACCTTAAGGTCCCACGAGTGACCAAGGCTCTCAAATCAGCGACAACATGCTACCTCACGGAGAATACTGGCTCGGTCTCATCCCCATCGGTCCTATGGGAAGCTTATAAAACGGTCCTCCGAGGCCAAGCCATCTCCACAATAACGAGTTATAAGCGCTCCCAGAATATGGAACTACTAGACCTAGAGGACAGACTCGCCAAGGCAAATGAAGTTCATATGACTAACCCGACCGGGGACACGCTCCACGCACTACGGCTGTGTCAGCAACGTCACACTGATCTTCTACGCAGTAGAGTGATCGAACGCATAACGGCCATTACGCATAGGATTTATGACGTAGGGGATAAGGCAAGTAAGCTCCTAGCCTGGCTAGAGAAGAAGCGGGAGGGACAGAGGACTATCCTGCAACTGAGAGACTCTGTAGGAGCGCTACACACCCGTCCTGCCCGGATAGTCGAACTCCTGGCTGATCACTTCCAGGCGGTGTATACCTCTGACATAGAGGTTACCCGGGAAATGGCGGAGACAGCGCTCGTGGGAGTGCCCACCCGCACACTATTGCAGGAAAATGTTGAGGACCTAGAGTCAGACTTGTCGGCTGAGGAGATAACATCGGCTATCGCGGCACTACACCCGGGAAAAGCCATGGGTCCCAACGGAATTCCGATTGAATGGTACAAAACCATGTCGGAAACGCTCGCAACACCGCTACTCAACATGTACGTAGACAGCTTAGAACGAGGACGCTTGCCACCTGATCAGTGCATGGCTACCATTGTGGCGATCCCAAAACCTGGCAAGCCCCCTGAGGATTGCGGCTCCTACCGGCCGATTTCCCTCCTCAACGCAGAAAGCAAAATCCTGGCGAAATTATTAGCCACCAGGCTGCTGCCTCACCTTAGCCACCTCATACATCCAGACCAATCGGGATTCATGCCGCACAGAAACACGGCGCTGAATCTCAGGCGCCTGCATGGTGTCATGGCGAGAGCTCCGTTGTTGACAACCGACGCAGCGATCCTTTCACTGGACGCCACAATGGCGTTCGACTTGGTAGAGTGGCGGTACCTCTTTGCAGTCCTGCACCATATGGGCTTCGGCCCGAAATTCATAGGGTGGATCAAGCTACTGTACGAGAAACCTGTGGCGCGGGTGACTGCAAACGGACATGTCTCGAGAGTCATTGCATTAACGAGGGGCACGAGACAAGGCTGCCCGCTCTCACCACTACTGTTTGCCCTGGTCTTGGAGCCATTGGCGACTATCATTAGGACCACGCCACTGATGAGGGGCATCAACTGGGGTGATGGCTGGGAGGACAGAGTGTCCTTATATGCTGATGATATGCTAATATACCTGACTAACCCGGCAGAAGGGATTCCAATATTACTGGCATTGTGTGAGCGGCAGGGTATTGCATCGGGTTACAAGATTAACTGGACGAAATCGGTGCTCTACATGCTGCATGGGACCCCGCCACGTCTGGAGGTGGATTGCCCCTTGGTGGTGGAGGAAGTTTCCTTTAGATACTTAGGGATTCAGATCACCCGCGATCATGTGACCTTTCAGGATATGAATCTGAAACCGCTGCTCGACAGATTGAAAGCGGACGTACGCCACTGGAAGACACTCCCGCTGACGTTGTTGGGCAGAGCGGCGCTTTTCAAAATGATGGCGCTGCCCCGGTTCCTCTATGTTTTGGAGAATACACCGACACTGGTTCCGCCTTCCTTTTTCAAACAGATATCGGGGCAACTGTCAGGACTGTTGTGGGGAGATAGTCCGGCAAGGATTGCACAAGTGAAACTGATTAGGGATTGGTACAGTGGAGGGATTGCACTCCCAAACCTGGAATTGTACTATTGGGCGGCGCACCTCAAGGTGATTAACCAGTGGTTACACGCACCGCAGGAGGACCCGGCGTACTTAGCGGACAGGCGGCAGCTTGGCACTAATACACTTCTGGCCCCGCTCTATAACAAAGGCCTATTGGCGAAACTGATCGGCCCGACTAAGCACACTGTAACGCTGTGGCATAGGGCTCAATCCCGTCTGAAGTGGGGGGGGTGATTACACAACTCACACCCTTGTGGGACTCTAGGGCGCTGGGAAACTTGAGACGTAGTAAAGGATTTGACCACTGGGACACTATAGGGATTTCCACGGTGGGAGATCTGTGGACAAGAGAGGGGGTGGTTCCGTTTGACACTCTGAGACAACAATATGAGCTGAACACCACTGAGACATATCGATACATACAGATTAGACATGCATTGCTGGGCGCACTGACACCTGGTATTCAGGTCCCGGAATCGGCCCCTTTAGAGGACCGGCTACTCACTGATTACATGGAAGCTAGCGCTACATCCCTCACATATCGTAAACTAGTGAATAATCTGCCTGACCCATTACAGAAATTGAAAGAGAAATGGGAGGATGATGTTGGTGCCCTGGATGAGGCAGAATGGAATGTCGCAATGGCATCGCCTAGGGAGGCGGGCATATCAGCAAGGTTCCGATTGGTACAGTTCAAGATATTGCACCGAGTGTATTACACACGCACCACACTACACAAATTCCTGAGGGCAGATCACCCATATTGTCTACGAAATTGTGGGGAGGAGGGAACGCTGTTCCATACCCTTTGGTCCTGTCCGACCATACTAGACTACTGGAAGCGTGTGGCACGCACGATCGCCCAGACGCTGCAACTCCCGTTCACTCCTGACCCTAGACTTTGTTTGTTAAATGCATGGGGCCCGACCGACCTGACATCACACGGGCGGACATGGGTGGTCATAGGGATGATGTTAGCGAAACGAGACATAGCGCAAAGATGGGGGGCATCAGAGACACCGACTTTGACACAGTGTTGCAAAAATATGGATATGCTCATGATGGTGGAGCGGGCGGTGTATCAGCAGAGGGCCAATCCACGTAAATGGAACAAAATATGGCTGCCATGGAATGTTTATAGGGGGGAGCCTTGTGAACCTCTACAGGAAGAAGAAGATATAGATAGTTCAGAGGAGGAGGAGGATGTAGCGTAACAATGGGACTGCGGGTGGGTGGGATGGCAGGGGGCGGATTGCCTAGGTACTGTCTCGCCCTTCTGGCGTAAGGGATGATAAGACTACGTGTGGGTGGTGCATACCGGCCGCTGGCCTG
This sequence comes from Lissotriton helveticus, assembly GCF_964261635.1. Lineage (NCBI taxonomy): Eukaryota > Metazoa > Chordata > Amphibia > Caudata > Salamandridae > Lissotriton > Lissotriton helveticus. The sequence continues at coordinate 413,150,270 of NC_136063.1, read as the reverse complement.
ACGCAACTAGAAAGCTTACGTATACCTACTATGCTTCTGTAAGACCAAGCTATACACCTGAATGTTGTTTGTTGTTTACTGTTAAAGAAAAAAGAAATTTTGCGATTCGAATTGCATATGGCGGAATGTTGACGCCACGTGTCTAAATGCTTGAACTAATACATGAACTGGCATGATGCAACAATAAAAAATTAAAAAAAAAATAAAAAAAATGTATAGGTTTGCTAGGTTTCCCTAGGTGCTGGCAGAGCTAGGGCTCAAAAACAAAAAGTAGTCTCTTTGTCCAAAAAGGGCAAGATTTCACTGGAAAATTGAGGTGCGACCTCGTGGCGTTTTGCGCTGTTTCATGTCGCAGTCACTATGCCTACCCACGCAAGTGAGGTACCATTTTTTTCGGGAGACCTGGGGGAACGCTGGGTGGGTGGAAATTTGTTGATCCACGCAGATTCCAGAACTTTCCACCACAGAAATGTGAGGAAAATGTGTTTTTTTTGTCAAATTCTTAGCTTTGCAAGGGATTCTGGGTAACAAAACCTGGTGGTAGGCAGTCGAGTCACCCCATCCTAAATTCCCCATGGTGTCTAGTTTTCAAAAATGTATAGGTTTGCTAGGTTTCCCTTGGTGCTGGCAGAGCTAGGGCTCAAAAACAAAAGGTAGTCTCTTTGTCCAAAAAGGGCAAGATTTCACTGGGAAATTGAGGTGCGACCACGTTGCGTTTTGCGCTGTTTCATGTCGCAGCCACTATGCCTACCCACGCAAGTGAGGTACCATTTTTTTCGGGTAATCTGGGGGGAACGCTGGGTGGGTGGAAATTTGTTGATCCACGCAGATTCCAGAACTTTCCACCATAGAAATGTGAGGAAAATGTGTTTTTTTTGTCAAATTCTTAGCTTTGCAAGGGATTCTGGGTAACAAAACCTGGTGGTAGGCAGTCGAGTCACCCCATCCTGAATTCTCCGGGGTGTCTAGTTTTCAAAAATGTATAGGTTTGCTAGGATTCCCTAGGTGCTCGCAGCCACTATGCCTACCGACGCAAGTGAGGTACCATTTTTTTCGGGAGACCTGGGGGAACGCTGGGTGGGTGGAAATTTGTTGATCCACGCAGATTCCAGAACTTTCCACCACAGAAATGTGAGGAAAATGTGTTTTTTTGTCAAATTCTTAGCTTTGCAAGGGATTCTGGGTAACAAAACCTGGTGGTAGGCAGTCGAGTCACCCCATCCTGAATTCCCCTGGGTGTCTAGTTTTCAAAAATGTATAGGTTTGCTAGGTTTCCCTAGGTGCTGGCAGAGCTAGGGCTCAAAAACAAAAAGTAGTCTCTTTGTCCAAAAAGGGCAAGATTTCACTGGGAAATTGAGGTGCGACCACGTTGCATTTTGCGCTGTTTCATGTCGCAGCCACTATGCCTACCCACGCAAGTGAGGTACCATTTTTTTCGGGTAATCTGGGGGGAACGCTGGGTGGGTGGAAATTTGTTGATCCACGCAGATTCCAGAACTTTCCACCATAGAAATGTGAGGAAAATGTGTTTTATTTGGTCAAATTCTTAGCTTTGCAAGGGATTCTATGTAACAAAACCTGGTGGTAGGCAGTCGAGTCACCCCATCCTGAATTCTCCTGGGTGTCTAGTTTTAAAAAATGTATAGGTTTGCTAGGTTTCCCTAGGTGCTGGCAGAGCTAGGGCTCAAAAACAAAAGGTAGTCTCTTTGTCCAAAAAGGGCAAGATTTCACTGGGAAATTGAGGTGCGACCACGTTGCGTTTTGCGCTGTTTCATGTCGCAGCCGCTATGCCTACCGACGCAAGTGAGGTACCATTTTTTTCGGGAGACCTGGGGGAACGCTGGGTGGGTGGAAATTTGTTGATCCACGCAGATTCCAGAACTTTCCACCACAGAAATGTGAGGAAAATGTGTTTTTTTGTCAAATTCTTAGCTTTGCAAGGGATTCTGGGTAACAAAACCTGGTGGTAGGCAGTCGAGTCACCCCATCCTGAATTCCCCTGGGTGTCTAGTTTTCAAAAATGTATAGGTTTGCTAGGTTTCCCTAGGTGCTGGCAGAGCTAGGGCTCAAAAACAAAAAGTAGTCTCTTTGTCCAAAAAGGGCAAGATTTCACTGGGAAATTGAGGTGCGACCACGTTGCGTTTTGCGCTGTTTCATGTCGCAGCCACTATGCCTACCCACGCAAGTGAGGTACCATTTTTTTCGGGTAATCTGGGGGGAACGCTGGGTGGGTGGAAATTTGTTGATCCACGCAGATTCCAGAACTTTCCACCATAGAAATGTGAGGAAAATGTGTTTTATTTGGTCAAATTCTTAGCTTTGCAAGGGATTCTGGGTAACAAAACCTGGTGGTAGGCAGTCGAGTCACCCCATCCTGAATTCTCCTGGGTGTCTAGTTTTCAAAAATGTATAGGTTTGCTAGGTTTCCCTAGGTGCTGGCAGAGCTAGGGCTCAAAAACAAAAGGTAGTCTCTTTGTCCAAAAAGGGCAAGATTTCACTGGGAAACTGAGGTGCGACCACGTTGCGTTTTGCGCTGTTTCATGTCGCAGCCGCTATGCCTACCGACGCAAGTGAGGTACCATTTTTTTCGGGAGACCTGGGGGAACGCTGGGTGGGTGGAAATTTGTTGATCCACGCAGATTCCAGAACTTTCCACCACAGAAATGTGAGGAAAATGTGTTTTTTTGTCAAATTCTTAGCTTTGCAAGGGATTCTGGGTAACAAAACCTGGTGGTAGGCAGTCGAGTCACCCCATCCTGAATTCCCCTGGGTGTCTAGTTTTCAAAAATGTATAGGTTTGCTAGGTTTCCCTAGGTGCTGGCAGAGCTAGGGCTCAAAAACAAAAAGTAGTCTCTTTGTCCAAAAAGGGCAAGATTTCACTGGGAAATTGAGGTGCGACCACGTTGCGTTTTGCGCTGTTTCATGTCGCAGCCACTATGCCTACCCACGCAAGTGAGGTACCATTTTTTTCGGGTAATCTGGGGGGAACGCTGGGTGGGTGGAAATTTGTTGATCCACGCAGATTCCAGAACTTTCCACCATAGAAATGTGAGGAAAATGTGTTTTATTTGGTCAAATTCTTAGCTTTGCAAGGGATTCTGGGTAACAAAACCTGGTGGTAGGCAGTCGAGTCACCCCATCCTGAATTCTCCTGGGTGTCTAGTTTTAAAAAATGTATAGGTTTGCTAGGTTTCCCTAGGTGCTGGCAGAGCTAGGGCTCAAAAACAAAAGGTAGTCTCTTTGTCCAAAAAGGGCAAGATTTCACTGGGAAATTGAGGTGCGACCACGTTGCGTTTTGCGCTGTTTCATGTCGCAGCCACTATGCCTACCCACGCAAGTGAGGTACCATTTTTTTTGGGTAATCTGGGGGAACGCTGGGTGGGTGGAAATTTGTTGATCCACGCAGATTCCAGAACTTTCCACCACAGAAATGTGAGGAAAATGTGTTTTTTTTGTCAATTTCTTAGCTTTGCAAGGGATTCTGGGTAACAAAACCTGGTGGTAGGCAGTCGAGTCACCCCATCCTGAATTCCCCTGGGTGTCTAGTTTTCAAAAATGTATAGGCTTGCTAGGTTTCCCTAGGTGCTGGCAGAGCTAGGGCTCAAAAACAAAAGGTAGTCTCTTTGTCCAAAAAGGGCAAGATTTCACTGGGAAATTGAGGTGCGACCACGTTGCGTTTTGCGCTGTTTCATGTCGCAGCCACTATGCCTACCGACGCAAGTGAGTGAGGTACCATTTTTTTCGGGAGACCTGGGGGAACGCTGGGTGGGTGGAAATTTGTTGATCCAAGCAGATTCCAGAACTTTCCACCACAGCAATGTGAGGAAAATGTGTTTTTTTGTCAAATTCTTAGCTTTGCAAGGAATTCTGGGTAACAAAACCTGGTGGTAGGCAGTCGAGTCACCCTATCCTGAATTCCCCTGGGTGTCTAGTTTTAAAAAATGTATAGGTTTGCTAGGTTTCCCTAGGTGCTGGCAGAGCTAGGGCTCAAAACAAAAGGTAGTCTCTTTGTACAAAAAGGGCAAGATTTCACTGGGAAATTGAGGTGCGACCACGTTGCGTTTTGCGCTGTTACATGTCGCAGCCACTATGCCTACCCACGCAAGTGAGGTACCATTTTTTTCGGGAAATTTTGGGGAATGGGGGAACGCTGGGTGGGTGGAAATTTGTCGATCCACGCAGATTCCAGAACTTTCCACCACAGAAATGTGAGGAAAATGTGTTTTTTTTGGTCAAATTCTTAGCTTTGCAAGGGATTCTGGGTAACAAAACCTGGTAATAGGCAGTCGAGTCACCCCATCCTGAATTCCCCTGGGTGTCTAGTTTTAAAAAATGTATAGGTTTGCTAGGTTTCCCTAGGTGCTGGCAGAGCTAGGGCTCAAAAACAAAAGGTAGTCTTTTTGTCCAAAAAGGGCAAGATTTCACTGGGAAATTGAGGTGCGACCACGTTGCGTTTTGCGCTGTTTCATGTCGCAGCCACTATGCCTACCCACGCAAGTGATGTACCATTTTTTTGGGAAGACCTGGGGGAACGCTGGGTGGGTGGAAATTTGTTGATCCACGCAGATTCCAGAACTTTCCACCACAGAAATGTGAAGAAAATGTGTTTTTTTGTCAATTTCTTAGCTTTGCAAGGGATTCTGGGTAACAAAACCTGGTGGTAGGCAGTCGAGTCACCCCATCCTGAATTCCCCTGGGTGTCTAGTTTTCAAAAATGTATAGGTTTGCTAGGTTTCCCTAGGTGCTGGCAGAGCTAGGGCTCAAAAACAAAAAGTAGTCTCTTTGTCCAAAAAGGGCAAGATTTCACTGGGAAATTGAGGTGCGACCACGTTGCATTTTGCGCTGTTTCATGTCGCAGCCACTATGCCTACCCACGCAAGTGAGGTACCATTTTTTTCGGGTAATCTGGGGGGAACGCTGGGTGGGTGGAAATTTGTTGATCCACGCAGATTCCAGAACTTTCCACCATAGAAATGTGAGGAAAATGTGTTTTATTTGGTCAAATTCTTAGCTTTGCAAGGGATTCTATGTAACAAAACCTGGTGGTAGGCAGTCGAGTCACCCCATCCTGAATTCTCCTGGGTGTCTAGTTTTAAAAAATGTATAGGTTTGCTAGGTTTCCCTAGGTGCTGGCAGAGCTAGGGCTCAAAAACAAAAGGTAGTCTCTTTGTCCAAAAAGGGCAAGATTTCACTGGGAAATTGAGGTGCGACCACGTTGCGTTTTGCGCTGTTTCATGTCGCAGCCGCTATGCCTACCGACGCAAGTGAGGTACCATTTTTTTCGGGAGACCTGGGGGAACGCTGGGTGGGTGGAAATTTGTTGATCCACGCAGATTCCAGAACTTTCCACCACAGAAATGTGAGGAAAATGTGTTTTTTTGTCAAATTCTTAGCTTTGCAAGGGATTCTGGGTAACAAAACCTGGTGGTAGGCAGTCGAGTCACCCCATCCTGAATTCCCCTGGGTGTCTAGTTTTCAAAAATGTATAGGTTTGCTAGGTTTCCCTAGGTGCTGGCAGAGCTAGGGCTCAAAAACAAAAAGTAGTCTCTTTGTCCAAAAAGGGCAAGATTTCACTGGGAAATTGAGGTGCGACCACGTTGCGTTTTGCGCTGTTTCATGTCGCAGCCACTATGCCTACCCACGCAAGTGAGGTACCATTTTTTTCGGGTAATCTGGGGGGAACGCTGGGTGGGTGGAAATTTGTTGATCCACGCAGATTCCAGAACTTTCCACCATAGAAATGTGAGGAAAATGTGTTTTATTTGGTCAAATTCTTAGCTTTGCAAGGGATTCTGGGTAACAAAACCTGGTGGTAGGCAGTCGAGTCACCCCATCCTGAATTCTCCTGGGTGTCTAGTTTTCAAAAATGTATAGGTTTGCTAGGTTTCCCTAGGTGCTGGCAGAGCTAGGGCTCAAAAACAAAAGGTAGTCTCTTTGTCCAAAAAGGGCAAGATTTCACTGGGAAACTGAGGTGCGACCACGTTGCGTTTTGCGCTGTTTCATGTCGCAGCCGCTATGCCTACCGACGCAAGTGAGGTACCATTTTTTTCGGGAGACCTGGGGGAACGCTGGGTGGGTGGAAATTTGTTGATCCACGCAGATTCCAGAACTTTCCACCACAGAAATGTGAGGAAAATGTGTTTTTTTGTCAAATTCTTAGCTTTGCAAGGGATTCTGGGTAACAAAACCTGGTGGTAGGCAGTCGAGTCACCCCATCCTGAATTCCCCTGGGTGTCTAGTTTTCAAAAATGTATAGGTTTGCTAGGTTTCCCTAGGTGCTGGCAGAGCTAGGGCTCAAAAACAAAAAGTAGTCTCTTTGTCCAAAAAGGGCAAGATTTCACTGGGAAATTGAGGTGCGACCACGTTGCGTTTTGCGCTGTTTCATGTCGCAGCCACTATGCCTACCCACGCAAGTGAGGTACCATTTTTTTCGGGTAATCTGGGGGGAACGCTGGGTGGGTGGAAATTTGTTGATCCACGCAGATTCCAGAACTTTCCACCATAGAAATGTGAGGAAAATGTGTTTTATTTGGTCAAATTCTTAGCTTTGCAAGGGATTCTGGGTAACAAAACCTGGTGGTAGGCAGTCGAGTCACCCCATCCTGAATTCTCCTGGGTGTCTAGTTTTAAAAAATGTATAGGTTTGCTAGGTTTCCCTAGGTGCTGGCAGAGCTAGGGCTCAAAAACAAAAGGTAGTCTCTTTGTCCAAAAAGGGCAAGATTTCACTGGGAAATTGAGGTGCGACCACGTTGCGTTTTGCGCTGTTTCATGTCGCAGCCACTATGCCTACCCACGCAAGTGAGGTACCATTTTTTTTGGGTAATCTGGGGGAACGCTGGGTGGGTGGAAATTTGTTGATCCACGCAGATTCCAGAACTTTCCACCACAGAAATGTGAGGAAAATGTGTTTTTTTTGTCAATTTCTTAGCTTTGCAAGGGATTCTGGGTAACAAAACCTGGTGGTAGGCAGTCGAGTCACCCCATCCTGAATTCCCCTGGGTGTCTAGTTTTCAAAAATGTATAGGCTTGCTAGGTTTCCCTAGGTGCTGGCAGAGCTAGGGCTCAAAAACAAAAGGTAGTCTCTTTGTCCAAAAAGGGCAAGATTTCACTGGGAAATTGAGGTGCGACCACGTTGCGTTTTGCGCTGTTTCATGTCGCAGCCACTATGCCTACCGACGCAAGTGAGTGAGGTACCATTTTTTTCGGGAGACCTGGGGGAACGCTGGGTGGGTGGAAATTTGTTGATCCAAGCAGATTCCAGAACTTTCCACCACAGCAATGTGAGGAAAATGTGTTTTTTTGTCAAATTCTTAGCTTTGCAAGGAATTCTGGGTAACAAAACCTGGTGGTAGGCAGTCGAGTCACCCTATCCTGAATTCCCCTGGGTGTCTAGTTTTAAAAAATGTATAGGTTTGCTAGGTTTCCCTAGGTGCTGGCAGAGCTAGGGCTCAAAACAAAAGGTAGTCTCTTTGTACAAAAAGGGCAAGATTTCACTGGGAAATTGAGGTGCGACCACGTTGCGTTTTGCGCTGTTACATGTCGCAGCCACTATGCCTACCCACGCAAGTGAGGTACCATTTTTTTCGGGAAATTTTGGGGAATGGGGGAACGCTGGGTGGGTGGAAATTTGTCGATCCACGCAGATTCCAGAACTTTCCACCACAGAAATGTGAGGAAAATGTGTTTTTTTTGGTCAAATTCTTAGCTTTGCAAGGGATTCTGGGTAACAAAACCTGGTAATAGGCAGTCGAGTCACCCCATCCTGAATTCCCCTGGGTGTCTAGTTTTAAAAAATGTATAGGTTTGCTAGGTTTCCCTAGGTGCTGGCAGAGCTAGGGCTCAAAAACAAAAGGTAGTCTTTTTGTCCAAAAAGGGCAAGATTTCACTGGGAAATTGAGGTGCGACCACGTTGCGTTTTGCGCTGTTTCATGTCGCAGCCACTATGCCTACCCACGCAAGTGATGTACCATTTTTTTGGGAAGACCTGGGGGAACGCTGGGTGGGTGGAAATTTGTTGATCCACGCAGATTCCAGAACTTTCCACCACAGAAATGTGAAGAAAATGTGTTTTTTTGTCAATTTCTTAGCTTTGCAAGGGATTCTGGGTAACAAAACCTGGTGGTAGGCAGTCGAGTCACCCCATCCTGAATTCCCCTGGGTGTCTAGTTTTCAAAAATGTATAGGTTTGCTAGGTTTCCCTAGGTGCTGGCAGAGCTAGGGCTCAAAAACAAAAGGTAGTCTCTTTGTCCAAAAAGGGCAAGATTTCACTGGGAAATTGAGGTGCGACCATGTTGCGTTTTGCGCTGTTTCATGTCGCAGCCATAATGCCTACCGACGCAAGTGAGGTACCATTTTTTCAGGAGACCTGGGGGAACGCTGGGTGGGTGTGTGGAAATTTGTTGATCCACGCAGATTCCAGAACTTTCCACCACAGAAATGTGAGGAAAATGTGTTTTTTTTGTCAAATTCTTAGCTTTGCAAGAGATTCTGGGTAACAACACCTGGTGGTAGGCAGTCGAGTCACCCCATCCTGAATTCTCCTGGGTGTCTAGTTTTAAAAAATGTATAGGTTTGCTAGGTTTCCCTAGGTGCTGGCAGAGCTAGGGCTCAAAAACAAAAGGTAGTCTCTTTGTCCAAAAAGGGCAAGATTTCACTGGGAAATTGAGGTGCGACCACGTTGCGTTTTGCGCTGTTTCATGTCGCAGCCACTATGCCTACCCACGCAAGTGAGGTACCATTTTTTTTGGGTAATCTGGGGGAACGCTGGGTGGGTGGAAATTTGTTGATCCACGCAGATTCCAGAACTTTCCACCACAGAAATGTGAGGAAAATGTGTTTTTTTTGTCAATTTCTTAGCTTTGCAAGGGATTCTGGGTAACAAAACCTGGTGGTAGGCAGTCGAGTCACCCCATCCTGAATTCCCCTGGGTGTCTAGTTTTCAAAAATGTATAGGCTTGCTAGGTTTCCCTAGGTGCTGGCAGAGCTAGGGCTCAAAAACAAAAGGTAGTCTCTTTGTCCAAAAAGGGCAAGATTTCACTGGGAAATTGAGGTGCGACCACGTTGCGTTTTGCGCTGTTTCATGTCGCAGCCACTATGCCTACCGACGCAAGTGAGTGAGGTACCATTTTTTTCGGGAGACCTGGGGGAACGCTGGGTGGGTGGAAATTTGTTGATCCACGCAGATTCCAGAACTTTCCACCACAGCAATGTGAGGAAAATGTGTTTTTTTGTCAAATTCTTAGCTTTGCAAGGAATTCTGGGTAACAAAACCTGGTGGTAGGCAGTCGAGTCACCCTATCCTGAATTCCCCTGGGTGTCTAGTTTAAAAAAATGTATAGGTTTGCTAGGTTTCCCTAGGTGCTGGCAGAGCTAGGGCTCAAAACAAAAGGTAGTCTCTTTGTACAAAAAGGGCAAGATTTCACTGGGAAATTGAGGTGCGACCACGTTGCGTTTTGCGCTGTTTCATGTCGCAGCCACTATGCCTACCCACGCAAGTGAGGTACCATTTTTTTCGGGAAATTTGGGGGAATGGGGGAACGCTGGGTGGGTGGAAATTTGTCGATCCACGCAGATTCCAGAACTTTCCACCACAGAAATGTGAGGAAAATGTGTTTTTTTGGTCAAATTCTTAGCTTTGCAAGGGATTCTGGGTAACAAAACCTGGTGGTAGGCAGTCGAGTCACCCCATCCTGAATTCCCCTGGGTGTCTAGTTTTAAAAAATGTATAGGTTTGCTAGGTTTCCCTAGGTGCTGGCAGAGCTAGGGCTCAAAAACAAAAGGTAGTCTTTTTGTCCAAAAAGGGCAAGATTTCACTGGGAAATTGAGGTGCGACCACGTTGCGTTTTGCGCTGTTTCATGTCGCAGCCACTATGCCTACCCACGCAAGTGATGTACCATTTTTTTGGGAAGACCTGGGGGAACGCTGGGTGGGTGGAAATTTGTTGATCCACGCAGATTCCAGAACTTTCCACCACAGAAATGTGAGGAAAATGTGTTTTTTTTGTCAAATTCTTAGCTTTGCAAGGGATTCTGGGTAACAAAACCTGGTGGTAGGCAGTCGAGTCACCCCATCCTGAATTCCCCTGGGTGTCTAGTTTTCAAAAATGTATAGGTTTGCTAGGTTTCCCTAGGTGCTGGCAGAGCTAGGGCTCAAAAACAAAAGGTAGTCTCTATGTCCAAAAAGGGCAAGATTTCACTGGGAAATTGAGGTGCGACCATGTTGCTTTTTGCGCTGTTTCATGTCGCAGCCATAATGCCTACCGACGCAAGTGAGGTACCATTTTTTCAGGAGACCTGGGGGAACGCTGGGTGGGTGGAAATTTGTTGATCCACGCAGATTCCAGAACTTTCCACCACAGAAATGTGAGGAAAATGTGTTTTTTTTGTCAAATTCTTAGCTTTGCAAGAGATTCTGGGTAACAACACCTGGTGGTAGGCAGTCGAGTCACCCCATCCTGAATTTCCCTGGGTGTCTAGTTTTCAGAAATGTATAGGTTTGCTAGGTTACCCTAGGTGCTGGCAGATCTAGGGCTCAAAAACAAAAGGTAGTCTCTTTGTCCAAAAAGGGCAGGATTTCACTGGGAAATTGAAGTGCGACCACGTTGCGTTTTGCGATGTTTCATGTTGCAGCCACTATGCCTACCCACGCAAGTGAGGTACCATTTTTTTCGGGAGACCTGGGGGAACGCTGGGTGGGTGGAAATTTGTTGACCCACGCAGATTCCAGAACTTTCCACCACAGAAATGTGAGGAAAATGTGTTTTTTTTGTCAATTTCTTAGTTTTGCAAGGGATTGTGGGTAACAAAACCTGGTGGTAGGCAGTCGAGTCACCCCATCCTGAATTTCCCTGGGTGTCTAGTTTTTAAAAATGTATAGGTTTGCTAGCTTTCCCTAGGTGCTGGCAGAGCTAGGGCTCAAAAACAAAAGGTAGTCTCTTTGTCCAAAAAATGCAAGATTTCACGGGGAAATTGAGGTGCGACCACGTTGCGTTTTGCGCTGTTTCATGTCGCAGCCACTATGCCTACCCACGCAAATGAGGTACCATTTTCTTCGGGAGACCTGGGGGAACGCTGGGTGGGTGGAAATTTGTTGATCCACGCAGATTCCAGAACTTTCCACCACAGAAATGTGAGGAAAATGTGTTTTTTTGTCAATTTCTTAGTTTTGCAAGGGATTCTGGGTAACAAATCCTGGTGGTAGGCAGTCGAGTCACCCCATCCTGAATTCCCATGGGTGTCTAGTTTTCAAAAATGTATAGGTTTGCTAGGTTTCCCTAGGTGCTGGCAGAGCTAGGGCTCAAAAACAAAAGGTAGTCTCTTTGTCCAAAAAGGGCAAGATTTCACTGGGAAATTGAGGTGCGACCACGTTGCGTTTTGCGCTGTTTCATGTCGCAGCCACTATGCCTACCCACGCAAATGAGGTACCATTTTCTTCGGGAGACCTGGGGGAACGCTGGGTGGGTGGAAATTTGTTGATCCACGCAGATTCCAGAACTTTCCACCACAGAAATGTGAGGAAAATGTGTTTTGTTTGTCAATTTCTTAGCTTTGCAAGGGATATTGGGTAGGTAACAAAACCTGGTGGTAGGCAGCCGAGTCACCCCATCCTGAATTCCCCTGGGTGTCTAGTTTTCAAAAATGTATAGGTTTGCTAGGTTTCCCTAGGTGCTGGCAGAGCTAAGGCTCAAAAACAAAAGGTAGTCTCTTTGTCCAAAAAGGGCAAGATTTCACTGGGAAATTGAGGTGCGACCACGTTGCGTTTTGCGCTGTTTCATGTCTCAGCCACTATGCCTACCGACGCAAGTGAGGTACCATTTTTTTCGGCAGACCTGGGGGAACGCTGGGTGGGTGGAAATTTGTTGATCCACGCAGATTCCAGAACTTTCCACCACAGAAATAAGGAAAATGTTTTTTTGTTGTCAATTTCTTAGCTTTGCAAGGGATTCTGGGTCACAAAACCTGGTGGTAGGCAGTCGAGTCACCCCATCCTGAATTCCCCTGGGTGTCTAGTTTTAAAAAATGTATAGGCTTGCTAGGTTTCCCTAGGTGCTGGCAGAGCTAGGGCTCAAAAACAAAAGGTAGTCTCTTTGTCCAAAAAGGGCAAGATTTCACTGGGAAATTGAGGTGCGACCACGTTGCGTTTTGTGGTTTCATGTCGCAGCCACTATGCCTACTCACGCAAGTGAGGTACCATTTTTACGGGAGACCTGGGGGAATGCTGGGTGGGTGGAAATTTGTTGATCCACGCAGATTCCAGAACTTTCCACCACAGAAATGTGAGGAAAATGTGTTTTTTTGTCAAATTCTTAGCTTTGCAAGGGATTCTGGGTAACAAAACCTGGTGGTAGGCAGTCGAGTCACCCCATCCTGAATTCCCCTGGGTGTCTAGTTTTCAAAAATGTATAGGTTTGCTAGGTTTCCCTAGGTGCTGGCAGAGCTAGGGCTCAAAAACAAAAAGTAGTCTCTTTGTCCAAAAAGGGAAAGATTTCACTGGGAAATTGAGGTGCGACCACGTTGCGTTTTGCGCTGTTTCATGTCGCAGCCACTATGCCTACCCACGCAAGTGAGGTGCCATTTTTTTCGGGTAATCTGGGGGGAATGCTGGGTGGGTGGAAATTTGTTGATCCACGCAGATTCCAGAACTTTCCACCATTGAAATGTGAGGAAAATGTGTTTTTTTTGGTCAAATTCTTAGCTTTGCAAGGGATTCTGGGTAACAAAACCTGGTGGTAGGCAGTCGAGTCACCCCATCCTGAATTCTCCTGGGTGTGTAGTTTTAAAAAATGTATAGGTTTGCTAGGTTTCCCTAGGTGCTGGCAGAGCTAGGGCTCAAAAACAAAAGGTAGTCTCTTTGTCTAAAAAGGGCAACATTTCACTGGGAAATTGAGGTGCGACCACGTTGCGTTTTGTGGTTTCATGTCGCAGCCACTATGCCTACTCACGCAAGTGAGGTACCATTTTTTCGGGAGACCTGGGGGAACGCTGGGTGGGTGGAAATTTGTTGATCCACGCAGATTCCAGAACTTTCCACCACAGAAATGTGAGGAAAATGTGTTTTTTTGTCAATTTCTTAGCTTTGCAAGGGATTCTGGGTCACAAAACCTGGTGGTAGGCAATCGAGTCACCCCATCCTGAATTCCCCTGGGTGTCTACTTTTCAAAAATGTATAGGCTTGCTAGGTTTCCCTAGGTGCTGGCAGAGCTAGGGCTCAAAAACAAAAGGTAGTCTCTTTGTCCAAAAAGGGCAAGATTTCACTGAGAAATTGAGGTGCGACCACGTTGCGTTTTGCGCTGTTTCATGTCTCAGCCACTATGCCTACCGACGCAAGTGAGGTACCATTTTTTTCGGGAGACCTGGGGGAAGGCTGGGTGGGTGGAAATTTGTTGATCCACGCAGATTCCAGAACTTTCCACCACAGAAATAAGGAAAATGTTTTTTTTGTCAAATTCTTAGCTTTGCAAGGAATTCTGGGTAACAAAACCTGGTGGTAGGCAGTCGAGTCACCCCATCCTGAATTCCCCTGGGTGTCTAGTTTAAAAAAATGTATAGGTTTGCTAGGTTTCCCTAGGTGCTGGCAGAGCTAGGGCTCAAAAACAAAAGGTAGTCTCTTTGTCCAAAAAGGGCAAGATTTCACTGGGAAATTGAGGTGCGACCACGTTGCGTTTTGCGCTGTTTCATGTCGCAGCCGCTATGCCTACCGACGCAAGTGAGGTACCATTTTTTTCGGGAGACCTGGGGGAACGCTGGGTGGGTGGAAATTTGTTGATCCACGCAGATTCCAGAACTTTCCACCACAGAAATGTGAGGAAAATGTGTTTTTTTGTCAAATTCTTAGCTTTGCAAGGGATTCTGGGTAACAAAACCTGGTGGTAGGCAGTCGAGTCACCCCATCCTGAATTCCCCTGGGTGTCTAGTTTTCAAAAATGTATAGGTTTGCTAGGTTTCCCTAGGTGCTGGCAGAGCTAGGGCTCAAAAACAAAAAGTAGTCTCTTTGTCCAAAAAGGGCAAGATTTCACTGGGAAATTGAGGTGCGACCACGTTGCGTTTTGCGCTGTTTCATGTCGCAGCCACTATGCCTACCCACGCAAGTGAGGTACCATTTTTTTCGGGTAATCTGGGGGGAACGCTGGGTGGGTGGAAATTTGTTGATCCACGCAGATTCCAGAACTTTCCACCATAGAAATGTGAGGAAAATGTGTTTTATTTGGTCAAATTCTTAGCTTTGCAAGGGATTCTGGGTAACAAAACCTGGTGGTAGGCAGTCGAGTCACCCCATCCTGAATTCTCCTGGGTGTCTAGTTTTCAAAAATGTATAGGTTTGCTAGGTTTCCCCAGGTGCAGGCAGAGCTAGGGCTCAAAAACAAAAGGTATTCTTTTTGTCCAAAAAGGGCAAGATTTCACTGGGAAATTGAGGTGCGACCACGTTGCGTTTTGCGCTGTTTCATGTCTCAGCCACTATGCCTACCGACGCAAGTGAGGTACCATTTTTTTCGGCAGACCTGGGGGAACGCTGGGTGGGTGGAAATTTGTTGATCCACGCAGATTCCAGAACTTTCCACCACAGAAATAAGGAAAATGTTTTTTTGTTGTCAATTTCTTAGCTTTGCAAGGGATTCTGGGTCACAAAACCTGGTGGTAGGCAGTCGAGTCACCCCATCCTGAATTCCCCTGGGTGTCTAGTTTTAAAAAATGTATAGGCTTGCTAGGTTTCCCTAGGTGCTGGCAGAGCTAGGGCTCAAAAACAAAAGGTAGTCTCTTTGTCCAAAAAGGGCAAGATTTCACTGGGAAATTGAGGTGCGACCACGTTGCGTTTTGTGGTTTCATGTCGCAGCCACTATGCCTACTCACGCAAGTGAGGTACCATTTTTACGGGAGACCTGGGGGAATGCTGGGTGGGTGGAAATTTGTTGATCCACGCAGATTCCAGAACTTTCCACCACAGAAATGTGAGGAAAATGTGTTTTTTTGTCAAATTCTTAGCTTTGCAAGGGATTCTGGGTAACAAAACCTGGTGGTAGGCAGTCGAGTCACCCCATCCTGAATTCCCCTGGGTGTCTAGTTTTCAAAAATGTATAGGTTTGCTAGGTTTCCCTAGGTGCTGGCAGAGCTAGGGCTCAAAAACAAAAAGTAGTCTCTTTGTCCAAAAAGGGAAAGATTTCACTGGGAAATTGAGGTGCGACCACGTTGCGTTTTGCGCTGTTTCATGTCGCAGCCACTATGCCTACCCACGCAAGTGAGGTGCCATTTTTTTCGGGTAATCTGGGGGGAATGCTGGGTGGGTGGAAATTTGTTGATCCACGCAGATTCCAGAACTTTCCACCATTGAAATGTGAGGAAAATGTGTTTTTTTTGGTCAAATTCTTAGCTTTGCAAGGGATTCTGGGTAACAAAACCTGGTGGTAGGCAGTCGAGTCACCCCATCCTGAATTCTCCTGGGTGTGTAGTTTTAAAAAATGTATAGGTTTGCTAGGTTTCCCTAGGTGCTGGCAGAGCTAGGGCTCAAAAACAAAAGGTAGTCTCTTTGTCTAAAAAGGGCAACATTTCACTGGGAAATTGAGGTGCGACCACGTTGCGTTTTGTGGTTTCATGTCGCAGCCACTATGCCTACTCACGCAAGTGAGGTACCATTTTTTCGGGAGACCTGGGGGAACGCTGGGTGGGTGGAAATTTGTTGATCCACGCAGATTCCAGAACTTTCCACCACAGAAATGTGAGGAAAATGTGTTTTTTTGTCAATTTCTTAGCTTTGCAAGGGATTCTGGGTCACAAAACCTGGTGGTAGGCAATCGAGTCACCCCATCCTGAATTCCCCTGGGTGTCTACTTTTCAAAAATGTATAGGCTTGCTAGGTTTCCCTAGGTGCTGGCAGAGCTAGGGCTCAAAAACAAAAGGTAGTCTCTTTGTCCAAAAAGGGCAAGATTTCACTGAGAAATTGAGGTGCGACCACGTTGCGTTTTGCGCTGTTTCATGTCTCAGCCACTATGCCTACCGACGCAAGTGAGGTACCATTTTTTTCGGGAGACCTGGGGGAAGGCTGGGTGGGTGGAAATTTGTTGATCCACGCAGATTCCAGAACTTTCCACCACAGAAATAAGGAAAATGTTTTTTTTGTCAAATTCTTAGCTTTGCAAGGGATTCTGGGTAACAAAACCTGGTGGTAGGCAGTCGAGTCACCCCATCCTGAATTCCCCTGGGTGTCTAGTTTTCAAAAATGTATAGGTTTGCTAGGTTTCCCTAGGTGCTGGCAGAGCTAGGGCTCAAAAACAAAAAGTAGTCTCTTTGTCCAAAAAGGGCAAGATTTCACTGGGAAATTGAGGTGCGACCACGTTGCGTTTTGCGCTGTTTCATGTCGCAGCCACTATGCCTACCCACGCAAGTGAGGTACCATTTTTTTCGGGTAATCTGGGGGGAACGCTGGGTGGGTGGAAATTTGTTGATCCACGCAGATTCCAGAACTTTCCACCATAGAAATGTGAGGAAAATGTGTTTTATTTGGTCAAATTCTTAGCTTTGCAAGGGATTCTGGGTAACAAAACCTGGTGGTAGGCAGTCGAGTCACCCCATCCTGAATTCTCCTGGGTGTCTAGTTTTCAAAAATGTATAGGTTTGCTAGGTTTCCCTAGGTGCTGGCAGAGCTAGGGCTCAAAAACAAAAGGTAGTCTCTTTGTCCAAAAAGGGCAAGATTTCACTGGGAAACTGAGGTGCGACCACGTTGCGTTTTGCGCTGTTTCATGTCGCAGCCGCTATGCCTACCGACGCAAGTGAGGTACCATTTTTTTCGGGAGACCTGGGGGAACGCTGGGTGGGTGGAAATTTGTTGATCCACGCAGATTCCAGAACTTTCCACCACAGAAATGTGAGGAAAATGTGTTTTTTTGTCAAATTCTTAGCTTTGCAAGGGATTCTGGGTAACAAAACCTGGTGGTAGGCAGTCGAGTCACCCCATCCTGAATTCCCCTGGGTGTCTAGTTTTCAAAAATGTATAGGTTTGCTAGGTTTCCCTAGGTGCTGGCAGAGCTAGGGCTCAAAAACAAAAAGTAGTCTCTTTGTCCAAAAAGGGCAAGATTTCACTGGGAAATTGAGGTGCGACCACGTTGCGTTTTGCGCTGTTTCATGTCGCAGCCACTATGCCTACCCACGCAAGTGAGGTACCATTTTTTTCGGGTAATCTGGGGGGAACGCTGGGTGGGTGGAAATTTGTTGATCCACGCAGATTCCAGAACTTTCCACCATAGAAATGTGAGGAAAATGTGTTTTATTTGGTCAAATTCTTAGCTTTGCAAGGGATTCTGGGTAACAAAACCTGGTGGTAGGCAGTCGAGTCACCCCATCCTGAATTCTCCTGGGTGTCTAGTTTTAAAAAATGTATAGGTTTGCTAGGTTTCCCTAGGTGCTGGCAGAGCTAGGGCTCAAAAACAAAAGGTAGTCTCTTTGTCCAAAAAGGGCAAGATTTCACTGGGAAATTGAGGTGCGACCACGTTGCGTTTTGCGCTGTTTCATGTCGCAGCCACTATGCCTACCCACGCAAGTGAGGTACCATTTTTTTTGGGTAATCTGGGGGAACGCTGGGTGGGTGGAAATTTGTTGATCCACGCAGATTCCAGAACTTTCCACCACAGAAATGTGAGGAAAATGTGTTTTTTTGGTCAATTTCTTAGCTTTGCAAGGGATTCTGGGTAACAAAACCTGGTGGTAGGCAGTCGAGTCACCCCATCCTGAATTCCCCTGGGTGTCTAGTTTTCAAAAATGTATAGGCTTGCTAGGTTTCCCTAGGTGCTGGCAGAGCTAGGGCTCAAAAACAAAAGGTAGTCTCTTTGTCCAAAAAGGGCAAGATTTCACTGGGAAATTGAGGTGCGACCACGTTGCGTTTTGCGCTGTTTCATGTCGCAGCCACTATGCCTACCGACGCAAGTGAGTGAGGTACCATTTTTTTCGGGAGACCTGGGGGAACGCTGGGTGGGTGGAAATTTGTTGATCCAAGCAGATTCCAGAACTTTCCACCACAGCAATGTGAGGAAAATGTGTTTTTTTGTCAAATTCTTAGCTTTGCAAGGAATTCTGGGTAACAAAACCTGGTGGTAGGCAGTCGAGTCACCCTATCCTGAATTCCCCTGGGTGTCTAGTTTTAAAAAATGTATAGGTTTGCTAGGTTTCCCTAGGTGCTGGCAGAGCTAGGGCTCAAAACAATAGGTAGTCTCTTTGTACAAAAAGGGCAAGATTTCACTGGGAAATTGAGGTGCGACCACGTTGCGTTTTGCGCTGTTACATGTCGCAGCCACTATGCCTACCCACGCAAGTGAGGTACCATTTTTTTCGGGAAATTTTGGGGAATGGGGGAACGCTGGGTGGGTGGAAATTTGTCGATCCACGCAGATTCCAGAACTTTCCACCACAGAAATGTGAGGAAAATGTGTTTTTTTTGGTCAAATTCTTAGCTTTGCAAGGGATTCTGGGTAACAAAACCTGGTAATAGGCAGTCGAGTCACCCCATCCTGAATTCCCCTGGGTGTCTAGTTTTAAAAAATGTATAGGTTTGCTAGGTTTCCCTAGGTGCTGGCAGAGCTAGGGCTCAAAAACAAAAGGTAGTCTTTTTGTCCAAAAAGGGCAAGATTTCACTGGGAAATTGAGGTGCGACCACGTTGCGTTTTGCGCTGTTTCATGTCGCAGCCACTATGCCTACCCACGCAAGTGATGTACCATTTTTTTGGGAAGACCTGGGGGAACGCTGGGTGGGTGGAAATTTGTTGATCCACGCAGATTCCAGAACTTTCCACCACAGAAATGTGAAGAAAATGTGTTTTTTTGTCAATTTCTTAGCTTTGCAAGGGATTCTGGGTAACAAAACCTGGTGGTAGGCAGTCGAGTCACCCCATCCTGAATTCCCCTGGGTGTCTAGTTTTCAAAAATGTATAGGTTTGCTAGGTTTCCCTAGGTGCTGGCAGAGCTAGGGCTCAAAAACAAAAGGTAGTCTCTTTGTCCAAAAAGGGCAAGATTTCACTGGGAAATTGAGGTGCGACCATGTTGCGTTTTGCGCTGTTTCATGTCGCAGCCATAATGCCTACCGACGCAAGTGAGGTACCATTTTTTCAGGAGACCTGGGGGAACGCTGGGTGGGTGTGTGGAAATTTGTTGATCCACGCAGATTCCAGAACTTTCCACCACAGAAATGTGAGGAAAATGTGTTTTTTTTGTCAAATTCTTAGCTTTGCAAGAGATTCTGGGTAACAACACCTGGTGGTAGGCAGTCGAGTCACCCCATCCTGAATTCTCCTGGGTGTCTAGTTTTAAAAAATGTATAGGTTTGCTAGGTTTCCCTAGGTGCTGGCAGAGCTAGGGCTCAAAAACAAAAGGTAGTCTCTTTGTCCAAAAAGGGCAAGATTTCACTGGGAAATTGAGGTGCGACCACGTTGCGTTTTGCGCTGTTTCATGTCGCAGCCACTATGCCTACCCACGCAAGTGAGGTACCATTTTTTTTGGGTAATCTGGGGGAACGCTGGGTGGGTGGAAATTTGTTGATCCACGCAGATTCCAGAACTTTCCACCACAGAAATGTGAGGAAAATGTGTTTTTTTTGTCAATTTCTTAGCTTTGCAAGGGATTCTGGGTAACAAAACCTGGTGGTAGGCAGTCGAGTCACCCCATCCTGAATTCCCCTGGGTGTCTAGTTTTCAAAAATGTATAGGCTTGCTAGGTTTCCCTAGGTGCTGGCAGAGCTAGGGCTCAAAAACAAAAGGTAGTCTCTTTGTCCAAAAAGGGCAAGATTTCACTGGGAAATTGAGGTGCGACCACGTTGCGTTTTGCGCTGTTTCATGTCGCAGCCACTATGCCTACCGATGCAAGTGAGTGAGGTACCATTTTTTTCGGGAGACCTGGGGGAACGCTGGGTGGGTGGAAATTTGTTGATCCACGCAGATTCCAGAACTTTCCACCACAGCAATGTGAGGAAAATGTGTTTTTTTGTCAAATTCTTAGCTTTGCAAGGAATTCTGGGTAACAAAACCTGGTGGTAGGCAGTCGAGTCACCCTATCCTGAATTCCCCTGGGTGTCTAGTTTAAAAAAATGTATAGGTTTGCTAGGTTTCCCTAGGTGCTGGCAGAGCTAGGGCTCAAAACAAAAGGTAGTCTCTTTGTACAAAAAGGGCAAGATTTCACTGGGAAATTGAGGTGCGACCACGTTGCGTTTTGCGCTGTTTCATGTCGCAGCCACTATGCCTACCCACGCAAGTGAGGTACCATTTTTTTCGGGAAATTTGGGGGAATGGGGGAACGCTGGGTGGGTGGAAATTTGTCGATCCACGCAGATTCCAGAACTTTCCACCACAGAAATGTGAGGAAAATGTGTTTTTTTGGTCAAATTCTTAGCTTTGCAAGGGATTCTGGGTAACAAAACCTGGTGGTAGGCAGTCGAGTCACCCCATCCTGAATTCCCCTGGGTGTCTAGTTTTAAAAAATTTATAGGTTTGCTAGGTTTCCCTAGGTGCTGGCAGAGCTAGGGCTCAAAAACAAAAGGTAGTCTTTTTGTCCAAAAAGGGCAAGATTTCACTGGGAAATTGAGGTGCGACCACGTTGCGTTTTGCGCTGTTTCATGTCGCAGCCACTATGCCTACCCACGCAAGTGATGTACCATTTTTTTGGGAAGACCTGGGGGAACGCTGGGTGGGTGGAAATTTGTTGATCCACGCAGATTCCAGAACTTTCCACCACAGAAATGTGAGGAAAATGTGTTTTTTTTGTCAATTTCTTAGCTTTGCAAGGGATTCTGGGTAACAAAACCTGGTGGTAGGCAGTCGAGTCACCCCATCCTGAATTCCCCTGGGTGTCTAGTTTTCAAAAATGTATAGGTTTGCTAGGTTTCCCTAGGTGCTGGCAGAGCTAGGGCTCAAAAACAAAAGGTAGTCTCTTTGTCCAAAAAGGGCAAGATTTCACTGGGAAATTGAGGTGCGACCATGTTGCTTTTTGCGCTGTTTCATGTCGCAGCCATAATGCCTACCGACGCAAGTGAGGTACCATTTTTTCAGGAGACCTGGGGGAACGCTGGGTGGGTGGAAATTTGTTGATCCACGCAGATTCCAGAACTTTCCACCACAGAAATGTGAGGAAAATGTGTTTTTTTTGTCAAATTCTTAGCTTTGCAAGAGATTCTGGGTAACAACACCTGGTGGTAGGCAGTCGAGTCACCCCATCCTGAATTTCCCTGGGTGTCTAGTTTTCAGAAATGTATAGGTTTGCTAGGTTACCCTAGGTGCTGGCAGATCTAGGGCTCAAAAACAAAAGGTAGTCTCTTTGTCCAAAAAGGGCAGGATTTCACTGGGAAATTGAAGTGCGACCACGTTGCGTTTTGCGATGTTTCATGTTGCAGCCACTATGCCTACCCACGCAAGTGAGGTACCATTTTTTTCGGGAGACCTGGGGGAACGCTGGGTGGGTGGAAATTTGTTGACCCACGCAGATTCCAGAACTTTCCACCACAGAAATGTGAGGAAAATGTGTTTTTTTTGTCAATTTCTTAGTTTTGCAAGGGATTGTGGGTAACAAAACCTGGTGGTAGGCAGTCGAGTCACCCCATCCTGAATTTCCCTGGGTGTCTAGTTTTTAAAAATGTATAGGTTTGCTAGCTTTCCCTAGGTGCTGGCAGAGCTAGGGCTCAAAAACAAAAGGTAGTCTCTTTGTCCAAAAAATGCAAGATTTCACGGGGAAATTGAGGTGCGACCACGTTGCGTTTTGCGCTGTTTCATGTCGCAGCCACTATGCCTACCCACGCAAATGAGGTACCATTTTCTTCGGGAGACCTGGGGGAACGCTGGGTGGGTGGAAATTTGTTGATCCACGCAGATTCCAGAACTTTCCACCACAGAAATGTGAGGAAAATGTGTTTTTTTGTCAATTTCTTAGTTTTGCAAGGGATTCTGGGTAACAAATCCTGGTGGTAGGCAGTCGAGTCACCCCATCCTGAATTCCCATGGGTGTCTAGTTTTCAAAAATGTATAGGTTTGCTAGGTTTCCCTAGGTGCTGGCAGAGCTAGGGCTCAAAAACAAAAGGTAGTCTCTTTGTCCAAAAAGGGCAAGATTTCACTGGGAAATTGAGGTGCGACCACGTTGCGTTTTGCGCTGTTTCATGTCGCAGCCACTATGCCTACCCATGCAAATGAGGTACCATTTTCTTCGGGAGACCTGGGGGAACGCTGGGTGGGTGGAAATTTGTTGATCCACGCAGATTCCAGAACTTTCCACCACAGAAATGTGAGGAAAATGTGTTTTGTTTGTCAATTTCTTAGCTTTGCAAGGGATATTGGGTAGGTAACAAAACCTGGTGGTAGGCAGCCGAGTCACCCCATCCTGAATTCCCCTGGGTGTCTAGTTTTCAAAAATGTATAGGTTTGCTAGGTTTCCCTAGGTGCTGGCAGAGCTAGGGCTCAAAAACAAAAGGTAGTCTCTTTGTCCAAAAAGGGCAAGATTTCACTGGGAAATTGAGGTGCGACCACGTTGCGTTTTGCGCTGTTTCATGTCTCAGCCACTATGCCTACCGACGCAAGTGAGGTACCATTTTTTTCGGCAGACCTGGGGGAACGCTGGGTGGGTGGAAATTTGTTGATCCACGCAGATTCCAGAACTTTCCACCACAGAAATAAGGAAAATGTTTTTTTGTTGTCAATTTCTTAGCTTTGCAAGGGATTCTGGGTCACAAAACCTGGTGGTAGGCAGTCGAGTCACCCCATCCTGAATTCCCCTGGGTGTCTAGTTTTAAAAAATGTATAGGCTTGCTAGGTTTCCCTAGGTGCTGGCAGAGCTAGGGCTCAAAAACAAAAGGTAGTCTCTTTGTCCAAAAAGGGCAAGATTTCACTGGGAAATTGAGGTGCGACCACGTTGCGTTTTGTGGTTTCATGTCGCAGCCACTATGCCTACTCACGCAAGTGAGGTACCATTTTTACGGGAGACCTGGGGGAATGCTGGGTGGGTGGAAATTTGTTGATCCACGCAGATTCCAGAACTTTCCACCACAGAAATGTGAGGAAAATGTGTTTTTTTGTCAAATTCTTAGCTTTGCAAGGGATTCTGGGTAACAAAACCTGGTGGTAGGCAGTCGAGTCACCCCATCCTGAATTCCCCTGGGTGTCTAGTTTTCAAAAATGTATAGGTTTGCTAGGTTTCCCTAGGTGCTGGCAGAGCTAGGGCTCAAAAACAAAAAGTAGTCTCTTTGTCCAAAAAGGGAAAGATTTCACTGGGAAATTGAGGTGCGACCACGTTGCGTTTTGCGCTGTTTCATGTCGCAGCCACTATGCCTACCCACGCAAGTGAGGTGCCATTTTTTTCGGGTAATCTGGGGGGAATGCTGGGTGGGTGGAAATTTGTTGATCCACGCAGATTCCAGAACTTTCCACCATTGAAATGTGAGGAAAATGTGTTTTTTTTGGTCAAATTCTTAGCTTTGCAAGGGATTCTGGGTAACAAAACCTGGTGGTAGGCAGTCGAGTCACCCCATCCTGAATTCTCCTGGGTGTGTAGTTTTAAAAAATGTATAGGTTTGCTAGGTTTCCCTAGGTGCTGGCAGAGCTAGGGCTCAAAAACAAAAGGTAGTCTCTTTGTCTAAAAAGGGCAACATTTCACTGGGAAATTGAGGTGCGACCACGTTGCGTTTTGTGGTTTCATGTCGCAGCCACTATGCCTACTCACGCAAGTGAGGTACCATTTTTTCGGGAGACCTGGGGGAACGCTGGGTGGGTGGAAATTTGTTGATCCACGCAGATTCCAGAACTTTCCACCACAGAAATGTGAGGAAAATGTGTTTTTTTGTCAATTTCTTAGCTTTGCAAGGGATTCTGGGTCACAAAACCTGGTGGTAGGCAATCGAGTCACCCCATCCTGAATTCCCCTGGGTGTCTACTTTTCAAAAATGTATAGGCTTGCTAGGTTTCCCTAGGTGCTGGCAGAGCTAGGGCTCAAAAACAAAAGGTAGTCTCTTTGTCCAAAAAGGGCAAGATTTCACTGAGAAATTGAGGTGCGACCACGTTGCGTTTTGCGCTGTTTCATGTCTCAGCCACTATGCCTACCGACGCAAGTGAGGTACCATTTTTTTCGGGAGACCTGGGGGAAGGCTGGGTGGGTGGAAATTTGTTGATCCACGCAGATTCCAGAACTTTCCACCACAGAAATAAGGAAAATGTTTTTTTTGTCAAATTCTTAGCTTTGCAAGGAATTCTGGGTAACAAAACCTGGTGGTAGGCAGTCGAGTCACCCCATCCTGAATTCCCCTGGGTGTCTAGTTTAAAAAAATGTATAGGTTTGCTAGGTTTCCCTAGGTGCTGGCAGAGCTAGGGCTCAAAAACAAAAGGTAGTCTCTTTGTCCAAAAAGGGCAAGATTTCACTGGGAAATTGAGGTGCGACCACGTTGCGTTTTGCGCTGTTTCATGTCGTAGCCACTATGCCTACCCACGCAAGTGAGGTACCATTTTTTTTCAAGAAATCTGGGGGAACGCTGGGAGGGTGGAAATTTGTTGATCCACGCAGATTCCAGAACTTTCCACCACAGAAATGTAAGGAAAATGTGGTTTATTTGGTCAAATTCTTAGCTTTGCAAGGGATTCTGGGTAACAAAACCTGGTGGTAGGCAGTCGAGTCACCCCATCCTGAATTCCCCTGGGTGTCTAGTTTTAAAAAACGTATAGGTTTGCTAGGTTTCCCTAGGTGCTGGCAGAGCTAGGGCTCAAAAACAAAAGGTAGTCTCTTTGTCCAAAAAGGGCAAGATTTCACTGGGAAATCGAGGTGCGACCATCTTGCGTTTTGCGCTGTTTCATGTCACAGCCACTATGCCTACCCACGCAAGTGATGTACCATTTTTTTGGGAAGACCTGGGGGAACGCTGGGTGGGTGGAAATTTGTTGATCCACGCAGATTCCAGAACTTTCCACCACAGAAATGTGAGGAAAATGTGTTTTTATTGTCAAATTCTTAGCTTTGCAAGAGATTCTGGGTAACAACACCTGGTGGTAGGCAGTTGAGTCACCCCATCCTGAATTTCCCTGGGTGTCTAGTTTTCAGAAATGTATAGGTTTGCTAGGTTACCCTAGGTGCTGGCAGATCTAGGGCTCAAAAACAAAAGGTAGTCTCTTTGTCCAAAAAGGGCAGGATTTCACTGGGAAATTGAAGTGCGACCACGTTGCGTTTTGCGATGTTTCATGTTGCAGCCACTATGCCTACCCACGCAAGTGAGGTACCATTTTTTTCGGGAGACCTGGGGGAACGCTGGGTGGGTGGAAATTTGTTGACCCACGCAGATTCCAGAACTTTCCACCACAGAAATGTGAGGAAAATGTGTTTTTTTTGTCAATTTCTTAGTTTTGCAAGGGATTGTGGGTAACAAAACCTGGTGGTAGGCAGTCGAGTCACCCCATCCTGAATTTCCCTGGGTGTCTAGTTTTTAAAAATGTATAGGTTTGCTAGCTTTCCCTAGGTGCTGGCAGAGCTAGGGCTCAAAAACAAAAGGTAGTCTCTTTGTCCAAAAAATGCAAGATTTCACGGGGAAATTGAGGTGCGACCACGTTGCGTTTTGCGCTGTTTCATGTCGCAGCCACTATGCCTACCCACGCAAATGAGGTACCATTTTCTTCGGGAGACCTGGGGGAACGCTGGGTGGGTGGAAATTTGTTGATCCACGCAGATTCCAGAACTTTCCACCACAGAAATAAGGAAAATGTTTTTTTGTTGTCAATTTCTTAGCTTTGCAAGGGATTCTGGGTCACAAAACCTGGTGGTAGGCAGTCGAGTCACCCCATCCTGAATTCCCCTGGGTGTCTAGTTTTAAAAAATGTATAGGCTTGCTAGGTTTCCCTAGGTGCTGGCAGAGCTAGGGCTCAAAAACAAAAGGTAGTCTCTTTGTCCAAAAAGGGCAAGATTTCACTGGGAAATTGAGGTGCGACCACGTTGCGTTTTGTGGTTTCATGTCGCAGCCACTATGCCTACTCACGCAAGTGAGGTACCATTTTTTCGGGAGACCTGGGGGAATGCTGGGTGGGTGGAAATTTGTTGATCCACGCAGATTCCAGAACTTTCCACCACAGAAATGTGAGGAAAATGTGTTTTTTTGTCAATTTCTTAGTTTTGCAAGGTATTCTGGGTAACAAAACCTGGTGGTAGGCAGTCGAGTCACCCCATCCTGAATTCCCATGGGTGTCTAGTTTTCAAAAATGTATAGGTTTGCTAGGTTTCCCTAGGTGCTGGCAGAGCTAGGGCTCAAAAACAAAAGGTAGTCTCTTTGTCCAAAAAGGGCAAGATTTCACTGGGAAATTGAGGTGCGACCACGTTGCGTTTTGCGCTGTTTCATGTCGCAGCCACTATGCCTACCCACGCAAGTGAGGTACCATTTTCTTCGGGAGACCTGGGGGAACGCTGGGTGGGTGGAAATTTGTTGATCCACGCAGATTCCAGAACTTTCCACCACAGAAATGTGAGGAAAATGTGTTTTGTTTGTCAATTTCTTAGCTTTGCAAGGGATATTGGGTAGGTAACAAAACCTGGTGGTAGGCAGTCGAGTCACCCCATCCTGAATTCCCCTGGGTGTCTAGTTTTAAAAAATGTATAGGTGTGCTAGGTTTCCCTAGGTGCTGGCAGAGCTAGGGCTCAAAAACAAAAGGTAGTTCCTTTGTCCAAAAAGGGCAAGATTTCACTGAGAAATTGAGGTGCGACCACGTTGCGTTTTGCGCTGTTTCATGTCTCAGCCACTATGCCTACCGACGCAAGTGAGGTACCATTTTTTTCGGCAGACCTGGGGGAACGCTGGGTGGGTGGAAATTTGTTGATCCACGCAGATTCCAGAACTTTCCACCACAGAAATAAGGAAAATGTTTTTTTTTGTCAATTTCTTAGCTTTGCAAGGGATTCTGGGTCACAAAACCTGGTGGTAGGCAGTCGAGTCACCCCATCCTGAATTCCCCTGGGTGTCTAGTTTTAAAAAAATGTATAGGCTTGCTAGGTTTCCCTAGGTGCTGGCAGAGCTAGGGCTCAAAAACAAAAGGTAGTCTCTTTGTCTAAAAAGGGCAACATTTCACTGGGAAATTGAGGTGCGACCACGTTGCGTTTTGTGGTTTCATGTCGCAGCCACTATGCCTACTCACGCAAGTGAGGTACCATTTTTTCGGGAGACCTGGGGGAACGCTGGGTGGGTGGAAATTTGTTGATCCACGCAGATTCCAGAACTTTCCACCACAGAAATGTGAGGAAAATGTGTTTTTTTGTCAATTTCTTAGCTTTGCAAGGGATTCTGGGTCACAAAACCTGGTGGTAGGCAATCGAGTCACCCCATCCTGAATTCCCCTGGGTGTCTACTTTTCAAAAATGTATAGGCTTGCTAGGTTTCCCTAGGTGCTGGCAGAGCTAGGGCTCAAAAACAAAAGGTAGTCTCTTTGTCCAAAAAGGGCAAGATTTCACTGAGAAATTGAGGTGCGACCACGTTGCGTTTTGCGCTGTTTCATGTCTCAGCCACTATGCCTACCGACGCAAGTGAGGTACCATTTTTTTCGGGAGACCTGGGGGAAGGCTGGGTGGGTGGAAATTTGTTGATCCACGCAGATTCCAGAACTTTCCACCACAGAAATAAGGAAAATGTTTTTTTGTCAAATTCTTAGCTTTGCAAGGAATTCTGGGTAACAAAACCTGGTGGTAGGCAGTCGAGTCACCCCATCCTGAATTCCCCTGGGTGTCTAGTTTAAAAAAATTTATAGGTTTGCTAGGTTTCCCTAGGTGCTGGCAGAGCTAGGGCTCAAAAACAAAAGGTAGTCTCTTTGTCCAAAAAGGGCAAGATTTCACTGGGAAATTGAGGTGCGACCACGTTGCGTTTTGCGCTGTTTCATGTCGTAGCCACTATGCCTACCCACGCAAGTGAGGTACCATTTTTTTTCAAGAAATCTGGGGGAACGCTGGGAGGGTGGAAATTTGTTGATCCACGCAGATTCCAGAACTTTCCACCACAGAAATGTAAGGAAAATGTGGTTTATTTGGTCAAATTCTTAGCTTTGCAAGGGATTCTGGGTAACAAAACCTGGTGGTAGGCAGTCGAGTCACCCCATCCTGAATTCCCCTGGGTGTCTAGTTTTAAAAAATGTATAGGTTTGCTAGGTTTCCCTAGGTGCTGGCAGAGCTAGGGCTCAAAAACAAAAGGTAGTCTCTTTGTCCAAAAAGGGCAAGATTTCACTGGGAAATTGAGGTGCGACCACGTTGCGTTTTGTGGTTTCATGTCGCAGCCACTATGCCTACTCACGCAAGTGAGGTACCATTTTTTCGGGAGACCTGGGGGAACGCTGGGTGGGTGGAAATGTGTTTATCCACGCAGATTCCAGAACTTTCCACCACAGAAATGTGAGGAAAATGTGTTTTTTTTTGTCAAATTCTTAGCTTTGCAAGGGATTCTGGGTAACAAAACCTGGTGGTAGGCAGTCGAGTGACCCCATCCTGAATTCCCCTGGGTGTCTAGTTTTCAAAAATGTATAGGTTTGCTAGGTTTCCCTAGGTGCTGGCAGAGCTAGGGCTCAAAAACAAAAGGTAGTCTCTTTGTCCAAAAAGGGCAAGATTTCACTGGGAAATTGAGGTGCGACCACGTTGCGTTTTGCGCTGTTTCATGTCGCAGCCACTATGCCTACCCACGCAAGTGAGGTACCATTTTTTTCGGGTAATCTGGGGGAACGCTGGGTGGGTGGAAATTTGTTGATCCACGCAGATTCCAGAACTTTCCACCACAGAAATGTGAGGAAAATGTGTTTTTTTGTCAAATTCTTAGCTTTGCAAGGGATTCTGGGTAACAAAACCTGGTGGTAGGCAGTCGAGTCACCCCATCCTGAATTCTCCGGGGTGTCTAGTTTTCAAAAATGTATAGGTTTGCTAGGATTCCCTAGGTGCTCGCAGCCACTGTGCCTACCGACGCAAGTGAGGTACCATTTTTTTCGGGAGACCTGGGGGAACGCTGGGTGGGTGGAAATTTGTTGATCCATGCAGATTCCAGAACTTTCCACCACAGAAATGTGAGGAAAATGTGTTTTTTTGTCAAATTCTTAGCTTTGCAAGGGATTCTGGGTAACAAAACCTGGTGGTAGGCAGTCGAGTCACCCCATCCTGAATTCCCCTGGGTGTCTAGTTTTCAAAAATGTATAGGTTTGCTAGGTTTCCCTAGGTGCTGGCAGAGCTAGGGCTCAAAAACAAAAAGTAGTCTCTTTGTCCAAAAAGGGAAAGATTTCACTGGGAAATTGAGGTGCGACCACGTTGCGTTTTGCGCTGTTTCATGTCGCAGCCACTATGCCTACCCACGCAAGTGAGGTGCCATTTTTTTCGGGTAATCTGGGGGGAATGCTGGGTGGGTGGAAATTTGTTGATCCACGCAGATTCCAGAACTTTCCACCATTGAAATGTGAGGAAAATGTGTTTTTTTTGGTCAAATTCTTAGCTTTGCAAGGGATTCTGGGTAACAAAACCTGGTGGTAGGCAGTCGAGTCACCCCATCCTGAATTCTCCTGGGTGTGTAGTTTTAAAAAATGTATAGGTTTGCTAGGTTTCCCTAGGTGCTGGCAGAGCTAGGGCTCAAAAACAAAAGGTAGTCTCTTTGTCTAAAAAGGGCAACATTTCACTGGGAAATTGAGGTGCGACCACGTTGCGTTTTGTGGTTTCATGTCGCAGCCACTATGCCTACTCACGCAAGTGAGGTACCATTTTTTCGGGAGACCTGGGGGAACGCTGGGTGGGTGGAAATTTGTTGATCCACGCAGATTCCAGAACTTTCCACCACAGAAATGTGAGGAAAATGTGTTTTTTTGTCAATTTCTTAGCTTTGCAAGGGATTCTGGGTCACAAAACCTGGTGGTAGGCAATCGAGTCACCCCATCCTGAATTCCCCTGGGTGTCTACTTTTCAAAAATGTATAGGCTTGCTAGGTTTCCCTAGGTGCTGGCAGAGCTAGGGCTCAAAAACAAAAGGTAGTCTCTTTGTCCAAAAAGGGCAAGATTTCACTGAGAAATTGAGGTGCGACCACGTTGCGTTTTGCGCTGTTTCATGTCTCAGCCACTATGCCTACCGACGCAAGTGAGGTACCATTTTTTTCGGGAGACCTGGGGGAAGGCTGGGTGGGTGGAAATTTGTTGATCCACGCAGATTCCAGAACTTTCCACCACAGAAATAAGGAAAATGTTTTTTTTGTCAAATTCTTAGCTTTGCAAGGAATTCTGGGTAACAAAACCTGGTGGTAGGCAGTCGAGTCACCCCATCCTGAATTCCCCTGGGTGTCTAGTTTAAAAAAATGTATAGGTTTGCTAGGTTTCCCTAGGTGCTGGCAGAGCTAGGGCTCAAAAACAAAAGGTAGTCTCTTTGTCCAAAAAGGGCAAGATTTCACTGGGAAATTGAGGTGCGACCACGTTGCGTTTTGCGCTGTTTCATGTCGTAGCCACTATGCCTACCCACGCAAGTGAGGTACCATTTTTTTTCAAGAAATCTGGGGGAACGCTGGGAGGGTGGAAATTTGTTGATCCACGCAGATTCCAGAACTTTCCACCACAGAAATGTAAGGAAAATGTGGTTTATTTGGTCAAATTCTTAGCTTTGCAAGGGATTCTGGGTAACAAAACCTGGTGGTAGGCAGTCGAGTCACCCCATCCTGAATTCCCCTGGGTGTCTAGTTTTAAAAAATGTATAGGTTTGCTAGGTTTCCCTAGGTGCTGGCAGAGCTAGGGCTCAAAAACAAAAGGTAGTCTCTTTGTCCAAAAAGGGCAAGATTTCACTGGGAAATCGAGGTGCGACCATCTTGCGTTTTGCGCTGTTTCATGTCACAGCCACTATGCCTACCCACGCAAGTGAGGTACCATTTTTTTCGGGAGACCTGGGGGAACGCTGGGTGGGTGGAAATTTGTTGATCCACGCATATTACAGAACTTTCCACCAGGGAAATGTGAGAAAAATGTGGGTTTTTGGTCAAATTCTTAGCTTTGCAAGGGATTCTGGGTAACAAAACCTGGTGGTAGGCAGTCGAGTCACCCCATCCTGAATTCCCCTGGGTGTCTAGTTTTAAAAAATGTATAGGTTTGCTAGGTTTCCCTAGGTGCTGGCAGAGCTAGGGCTCAAAAACAAAAGGTAGTCTCTTTGTCCAAAAAGGGCAAGATTTCACTGGGAAATTGAGGTGCGACCACGTTGCGTTTTGTGGTTTCATGTCGCAGCCACTATGCCTACTCACGCAAGTGAGGTACCATTTTTTCGGGAGACCTGGGGGAACGCTGGGTGGGTGGAAATTTGTTGATCCACGCAGATTCCAGAACTTTCCACCACAGAAATGTGAGGAAAATGTGTTTTTTTGTCAATTTCTTAGCTTTGCAAGGGATTCTGGGTCACAAAACCTGGTGGTAGGCAATCGAGTCACCCCATCCTGAATTCCCCTGGGTGTCTACTTTTCAAAAATGTATAGGCTTGCTAGGTTTCCCTAGGTGCTGGCAGAGCTAGGGCTCAAAAACAAAAGGTAGTCTCTTTGTCCAAAAAGGGCAAGATTTCACTGAGAAATTGAGGTGCGACCACGTTGCGTTTTGCGCTGTTTCATGTCTCAGCCACTATGCCTACCGACGCAAGTGAGGTACCATTTTTTTCGGGAGACCTGGGGGAAGGCTGGGTGGGTGGAAATTTGTTGATCCACGCAGATTCCAGAACTTTCCACCACAGAAATAAGGAAAATGTTTTTTTTGTCAAATTCTTAGCTTTGCAAGGAATTCTGGGTAACAAAACCTGGTGGTAGGCAGTCGAGTCACCCCATCCTGAATTCCCCTGGGTGTCTAGTTTAAAAAAATGTATAGGTTTGCTAGGTTTCCCTAGGTGCTGGCAGAGCTAGGGCTCAAAAACAAAAGGTAGTCTCTTTGTCCAAAAAGGGCAAGATTTCACTGGGAAATTGAGGTGCGACCACGTTGCGTTTTGCGCTGTTTCATGTCGTAGCCACTATGCCTACCCACGCAAGTGAGGTACCATTTTTTTTCAAGAAATCTGGGGGAACGCTGGGAGGGTGGAAATTTGTTGATCCACGCAGATTCCAGAACTTTCCACCACAGAAATGTAAGGAAAATGTGGTTTATTTGGTCAAATTCTTAGCTTTGCAAGGGATTCTGGGTAACAAAACCTGGTGGTAGGCAGTCGAGTCACCCCATCCTGAATTCCCCTGGGTGTCTAGTTTTAAAAAATGTATAGGTTTGCTAGGTTTCCCTAGGTGCTGGCAGAGCTAGGGCTCAAAAACAAAAGGTAGTCTCTTTGTCCAAAAAGGGCAAGATTTCACTGGGAAATCGAGGTGCGACCATCTTGCGTTTTGCGCTGTTTCATGTCACAGCCACTATGCCTACCCACGCAAGTGAGGTACCATTTTTTTCGGGAGACCTGGGGGAACGCTGGGTGGGTGGAAATTTGTTGATCCACGCATATTACAGAACTTTCCACCAGGGAAATGTGAGAAAAATGTGGGTTTTTGGTCAAATTCTTAGCTTTGCAAGGGATTCTGGGTAACAAAACCTGGTGGTAGGCAGTCGAGTCACCCCATCCTGAATTCCCCTGGGTGTCTAGTTTTCAAAAATGTATAGGTTTGCTAGGTTTCCCATAGGTGCTGGCAGAGCTAGGGCTCAAAAACAAAAGGTAGTCTCTTTGTCCAAAAAGAGCAAGATTTCACTGGGAAATTGAGGTGCGACCACGTTGCGTTTTGCGCTGTTTCATGTCGCAGTCACTATGCCTACCCACGCAAGTGAGGTACCAATTTTTTTTGGGTAATCTGGGGGAACGCTGGGTGGGTGGAAATGTGTTTATCCACGCAGATTCCAGAACTTTCCACCACAGAAATGTGAGGAAAATGTGTTTTTTTTTGTCAAATTCTTAGCTTTGCAAGGGATTCTGGGTAACAAAACCTGGTGGTAGGCAGTCGAGTGACCCCATCCTGAATTCCCCTGGGTGTCTAGTTTTCAAAAATGTATAGGTTTGCTAGGTTTCCCTAGGTGCTGGCAGAGCTAGGGCTCAAAAACAAAAGGTAGTCTCTTTGTCCAAAAAGGGCAAGATTTCACTGGGAAATTGAGGTGCGACCACGTTGCGTTTTGCGCTGTTTCATGTCGCAGCCACTATGCCTACCCACGCAAGTGAGGTACCATTTTTTTCGGGTAATCTGGGGGAACGCTGGGTGGGTGGAAATTTGTTGATCCACGCAGATTCCAGAACTTTCCACCACAGAAATGTGAGGAAAATGTGTTTTTTTGTCAAATTCTTAGCTTTGCAAGGGATTCTGGGTAACAAAACCTGGTGGTAGGCAGTCGAGTCACCCCATCCTGAATTCTCCGGGGTGTCTAGTTTTCAAAAATGTATAGGTTTGCTAGGATTCCCTAGGTGCTCGCAGCCACTATGCCTACCGACGCAAGTGAGGTACCATTTTTTTCGGGAGACCTGGGGGAACGCTGGGTGGGTGGAAATTTGTTGATCCATGCAGATTCCAGAACTTTCCACCACAGAAATGTGAGGAAAATGTGTTTTTTTGTCAAATTCTTAGCTTTGCAAGGGATTCTGGGTAACAAAACCTGGTGGTAGGCAGTCGAGTCACCCCATCCTGAATTCCCCTGGGTGTCTAGTTTTCAAAAATGTATAGGTTTGCTAGGTTTCCCTAGGTGCTGGCAGAGCTAGGGCTCAAAAACAAAAAGTAGTCTCTTTGTCCAAAAAGGGAAAGATTTCACTGGGAAATTGAGGTGCGACCACGTTGCGTTTTGCGCTGTTTCATGTCGCAGCCACTATGCCTACCCACGCAAGTGAGGTGCCATTTTTTTCGGGTAATCTGGGGGGAATGCTGGGTGGGTGGAAATTTGTTGATCCACGCAGATTCCAGAACTTTCCACCATTGAAATGTGAGGAAAATGTGTTTTTTTTGGTCAAATTCTTAGCTTTGCAAGGGATTCTGGGTAACAAAACCTGGTGGTAGGCAGTCGAGTCACCCCATCCTGAATTCTCCTGGGTGTGTAGTTTTAAAAAATGTATAGGTTTGCTAGGTTTCCCTAGGTGCTGGCAGAGCTAGGGCTCAAAAACAAAAGGTAGTCTCTTTGTCCAAAAAGGGCAAGATTTCACTAGGAAATTGAAGTGCGACCACGTTGCGTTTTGCGCTGTTTCATGTCGCAGCCACTATGCCTACCCACGCAAGTGAGGTACAATTTTTTTCGGGAAATCTGGGGGAACGCTGGGTGGGTGGACATTTGTTGATCCACGCAGATTCCAGAACTTTCCACCACAGAAATGTGAGGAAAATGTGTTGTTTTTGGTCAAATTCTTAGCTTTGCAAGGGATTCTGGGTAACAAAACCTGGTGGTAGGCAGTCGAGTCACCCCATCCTGAATTCCCCTGGGTGTCTAGTTTTAAAAAATGTATAGGTTTGCTAGGTTTCCCTAGGTGCTGGCAGAGCTAGGGCTCAAAAACAAAAGATAGTCTCTTTGTCCAAAAAGGGCAAGATTTCACTGGGAAATTGAGGTGCGACCACGTTGCGTTTTGTGGTTTCATGTCGCAGCCACTATGCCTACTCACGCAAGTGAGGTACCATTTTTTCGGGAGACCTGGGGGAACGCTGGGTGGGTGGAAATGTGTTTATCCACGCAGATTCCAGAACTTTCCACCACAGAAATGTGAGGAAAATGTGTTTTTTTTTGTCAAATTCTTAGCTTTGCAAGGGATTCTGGGTAACAAAACCTGGTGGTAGGCAGTCGAGTGACCCCATCCTGAATTCCCCTGGGTGTCTAGTTTTCAAAAATGTATAGGTTTGCTAGGTTTCCCTAGGTGCTGGCAGAGCTAGGGCTCAAAAACAAAAGGTAGTCTCTTTGTCCAAAAAGGGCAAGATTTCACTGGGAAATTGAGGTGCGACCACGTTGCGTTTTGCGCTGTTTCATGTCGCAGCCACTATGCCTACCCACGCAAGTGAGGTACCATTTTTTTCGGGTAATCTGGGGGAACGCTGGGTGGGTGGAAATTTGTTGATCCACGCAGATTCCAGAACTTTCCACCACAGAAATGTGAGGAAAATGTGTTTTTTTGTCAAATTCTTAGCTTTGCAAGGGATTCTGGGTAACAAAACCTGGTGGTAGGCAGTCGAGTCACCCCATCCTGAATTCTCCGGGGTGTCTAGTTTTCAAAAATGTATAGGTTTGCTAGGATTCCCTAGGTGCTCGCAGCCACTATGCCTACCGACGCAAGTGAGGTACCATTTTTTTCGGGAGACCTGGGGGAACGCTGGGTGGGTGGAAATTTGTTGATCCATGCAGATTCCAGAACTTTCCACCACAGAAATGTGAGGAAAATGTGTTTTTTTGTCAAATTCTTAGCTTTGCAAGGGATTCTGGGTAACAAAACCTGGTGGTAGGCAGTCGAGTCACCCCATCCTGAATTCCCCTGGGTGTCTAGTTTTCAAAAATGTATAGGTTTGCTAGGTTTCCCTAGGTGCTGGCAGAGCTAGGGCTTAAAAACAAAAAGTAGTCTCTTTGTCCAAAAAGGGAAAGATTTCACTGGGAAATTGAGGTGCGACCACGTTGCGTTTTGCGCTGTTTCATGTCGCAGCCACTATGCCTACCCACGCAAGTGAGGTGCCATTTTTTTCGGGTAATCTGGGGGGAATGCTGGGTGGGTGGAAATTTGTTGATCCACGCAGATTCCAGAACTTTCCACCATTGAAATGTGAGGAAAATGTGTTTTTTTTGGTCAAATTCTTAGCTTTGCAAGGGATTCTGGGTAACAAAACCTGGTGGTAGGCAGTCGAGTCACCCCATCCTGAATTCTCCTGGGTGTGTAGTTTTAAAAAATGTATAGGTTTGCTAGGTTTCCCTGGGTGCTGGCAGAGCTAGGGCTCAAAAACAAAAGGTAGTCTCTTTGTCTAAAAAGGGCAACATTTCACTGGGAAATTGAGGTGCGACCACGTTGCGTTTTGTGGTTTCATGTCGCAGCCACTATGCCTACTCACGCAAGTGAGGTACCATTTTTTCGGGAGACCTGGGGGAACGCTGGGTGGGTGGAAATTTGTTGATCCACGCAGATTCCAGAACTTTCCACCACAGAAATGTGAGGAAAATGTGTTTTTTTGTCAATTTCTTAGCTTTGCAAGGGATTCTGGGTCACAAAACCTGGTGGTAGGCAATCGAGTCACCCCATCCTGAATTCCCCTGGGTGTCTACTTTTCAAAAATGTATAGGCTTGCTAGGTTTCCCTAGGTGCTGGCAGAGCTAGGGCTCAAAAACAAAAGGTAGTCTCTTTGTCCAAAAAGGGCAAGATTTCACTGAGAAATTGAGGTGCGACCACGTTGCGTTTTGCGCTGTTTCATGTCTCAGCCACTATGCCTACCGACGCAAGTGAGGTACCATTTTTTTCGGGAGACCTGGGGGAAGGCTGGGTGGGTGGAAATTTGTTGATCCACGCAGATTCCAGAACTTTCCACCACAGAAATAAGGAAAATGTTTTTTTTGTCAAATTCTTAGCTTTGCAAGGAATTCTGGGTAACAAAACCTGGTGGTAGGCAGTCGAGTCACCCCATCCTGAATTCCCCTGGGTGTCTAGTTTAAAAAAATGTATAGGTTTGCTAGGTTTCCCTAGGTGCTGGCAGAGCTAGGGCTCAAAAACAAAAGGTAGTCTCTTTGTCCAAAAAGGGCAAGATTTCACTGGGAAATTGAGGTGCGACCACGTTGCGTTTTGCGCTGTTTCATGTCGTAGCCACTATGCCTACCCACGCAAGTGAGGTACCATTTTTTTTCAAGAAATCTGGGGGAACGCTGGGAGGGTGGAAATTTGTTGATCCACGCAGATTCCAGAACTTTCCACCACAGAAATGTAAGGAAAATGTGGTTTATTTGGTCAAATTCTTAGCTTTGCAAGGGATTCTGGGTAACAAAACCTGGTGGTAGGCAGTCGAGTCACCCCATCCTGAATTCCCCTGGGTGTCTAGTTTTAAAAAATGTATAGGTTTGCTAGGTTTCCCTAGGTGCTGGCAGAGCTAGGGCTCAAAAACAAAAGGTAGTCTCTTTGTCCAAAAAGGGCAAGATTTCACTGGGAAATCGAGGTGCGACCATCTTGCGTTTTGCGCTGTTTCATGTCACAGCCACTATGCCTACCCACGCAAGTGAGGTACCATTTTTTTCGGGAGACCTGGGGGAACGCTGGGTGGGTGGAAATTTGTTGATCCACGCATATTACAGAACTTTCCACCAGGGAAATGTGAGAAAAATGTGGGTTTTTGGTCAAATTCTTAGCTTTGCAAGGGATTCTGGGTAACAAAACCTGGTGGTAGGCAGTCGAGTCACCCCATCCTGAATTCCCCTGGGTGTCTAGTTTTCAAAAATGTATAGGTTTGCTAGGTTTCCCATAGGTGCTGGCAGAGCTAGGGCTCAAAAACAAAAGGTAGTCTCTTTGTCCAAAAAGAGCAAGATTTCACTGGGAAATTGAGGTGCGACCACGTTGCGTTTTGCGCTGTTTCATGTCGCAGTCACTATGCCTACCCACGCAAGTGAGGTACCAATTTTTTTTGGGTAATCTGGGGGAACGCTGGGTGGGTGGAAATGTGTTTATCCACGCAGATTCCAGAACTTTCCACCACAGAAATGTGAGGAAAATGTGTTTTTTTTTGTCAAATTCTTAGCTTTGCAAGGGATTCTGGGTAACAAAACCTGGTGGTAGGCAGTCGAGTGACCCCATCCTGAATTCCCCTGGGTGTCTAGTTTTCAAAAATGTATAGGTTTGCTAGGTTTCCCTAGGTGCTGGCAGAGCTAGGGCTCAAAAACAAAAGGTAGTCTCTTTGTCCAAAAAGGGCAAGATTTCACTGGGAAATTGAGGTGCGACCATGTTGCGTTTTGCGCTGTTTCATGTCGCAGCCACTATGCCTACCCACGCAAGTGAGGTACCATTTTTTTCGGGTAATCTGGGGGAACGCTGGGTGGGTGGAAATTTGTTGATCCACGCAGATTCCAGAACTTTCCACCACAGAAATGTGAGGAAAATGTGTTTTTTTGTCAAATTCTTAGCTTTGCAAGGGATTCTGGGTAACAAAACCTGGTGGTAGGCAGTCGAGTCACCCCATCCTGAATTCTCCGGGGTGTCTAGTTTTCAAAAATGTATAGGTTTGCTAGGATTCCCTAGGTGCTCGCAGCCACTATGCCTACCGACGCAAGTGAGGTACCATTTTTTTCGGGAGACCTGGGGGAACGCTGGGTGGGTGGAAATTTGTTGATCCATGCAGATTCCAGAACTTTCCACCACAGAAATGTGAGGAAAATGTGTTTTTTTGTCAAATTCTTAGCTTTGCAAGGGATTCTGGGTAACAAAACCTGGTGGTAGGCAGTCGAGTCACCCCATCCTGAATTCCCCTGGGTGTCTAGTTTTCAAAAATGTATAGGTTTGCTAGGTTTCCCTAGGTGCTGGCAGAGCTAGGGCTCAAAAACAAAAAGTAGTCTCTTTGTCCAAAAAGGGAAAGATTTCACTGGGAAATTGAGGTGCGACCACGTTGCGTTTTGCGCTGTTTCATGTCGCAGCCACTATGCCTACCCACGCAAGTGAGGTGCCATTTTTTTCGGGTAATCTGGGGGGAATGCTGGGTGGGTGGAAATTTGTTGATCCACGCAGATTCCAGAACTTTCCACCATTGAAATGTGAGGAAAATGTGTTTTTTTTGGTCAAATTCTTAGCTTTGCAAGGGATTCTGGGTAACAAAACCTGGTGGTAGGCAGTCGAGTCACCCCATCCTGAATTCTCCTGGGTGTGTAGTTTTAAAAAATGTATAGGTTTGCTAGGTTTCCCTAGGTGCTGGCAGAGCTAGGGCTCAAAAACAAAAGGTAGTCTCTTTGTCCAAAAAGGGCAAGATTTCACTAGGAAATTGAAGTGCGACCACGTTGCGTTTTGCGCTGTTTCATGTCGCAGCCACTATGCCTACCCACGCAAGTGAGGTACCATTTTTTTCGGGAAATCTGGGGGAACGCTGGGTGAGTGGACATTTGTTGATCCACGCAGATTCCAGAACTTTCCACCACAGAAATGTGAGGAAAATGTGTTGTTTTTGGTCAAATTCTTAGCTTTGCAAGGGATTCTGGGTAACAAAACCTGGTGGTAGGCAGTCGAGTCACCCCATCCTGAATTCCCCTGGGTGTCTACTTTTAAAAAATGTATAGGTTTGCTAGGTTACCCTAGGTGCTGGCAGAGCTAGGGCTCAAAAACAAAAGGTAGTCTCTTTGTCCAAAAAGGGCAGGATTTCACTGGGAAATTGAGGTGCTACCACGTTGCGTTTTGCGATGTTTCATGTTGCAGCCACTATGCCTACCCACGCAAGTGAGGTACCATTTTTTTCGGGAGACCTGGGGGAACGCTGGGTGGGTGGAAATTTGTTGACCCACGCAGATTCCAGAACTTTCCACCACAGAAATGTGAGGAAAATTTGTTTTTTTTGTCAATTTCTTAGTTTTGCAAGGGATTGTGGGTAACAAAACCTGGTGGTAGGCAGTCGAGTCACCCCATCCTGAATTCCCCTGGGTGTCTAGTTTTAAAAAATGTATAGGTTTGCTAGGTTACCCTAGGTGCTGGCAGAGCTAGGGCTCAAAAACAAAAGGTAGTCTCTTTGTCCAAAAAGGGCAGGATTTCACTGGGAAATTGAGGTGCTACCACGTTGTGTTTTGCGATGTTTCATGT
Source organism: Lissotriton helveticus (assembly GCF_964261635.1). Classification (NCBI taxonomy): domain Eukaryota; kingdom Metazoa; phylum Chordata; class Amphibia; order Caudata; family Salamandridae; genus Lissotriton; species Lissotriton helveticus. The sequence continues at coordinate 413,110,610 of NC_136063.1, read as the reverse complement.
TGCAGCCACTATGCCTACCCACGCAAGTGAGGTACCATTTTTTTCGGGAGACCTGGGGGAACGCTGGGTGGGTGGAAATTTGTTGATCCACGCAGATTCCAGAACTTTCCACCACAGAAATGTGAGGAAAATGTGTTTTTTTGTCAATTTCTTAGTTTTGCAAGGGATTCTGGGTAACAAAACCTGGTGGTAGGCAGTCGAGTCACCCCATCCTGAATTCCCATGGGTGTCTAGTTTTTAAAAATGTATAGGTTTGCTAGGTTTCCCTAGGTGCTGGAAGAGCTAGGGCTCAAAAACAAAAGGTAGTCTCTTTGTCCAAAAAGGGCAAGATTTCACTCGGAAATCGAGGTGCGACCACGTTGCGTTTTGCGCTGTTTCATGTCGCAGCCACTATGCCTACCCACGCAAGTGAGGTACCATTTTCTTCGAAAGACCTGGGGGGAACGCTGGGTGGGTCGAAATTTGTTGATCCACGCAGATTCCAGAACTTTCCACCACAAAAATGTGAGGAAAATGTGTTTTGTTTGTCAATTTCTTAGCTTTGCAAGGGATATTGGGTAACAAAACCTGGTGGTAGGCAGTCGAGTCACCCCATCCTGAATTCCCCTGGGTGTCTAGTTTTCAAAAATGTATAGGTTTGCTAGGTTTCCCTAGGTGCTGGCAGAGCTAGGGCTCAAAAACTAAAGGTAGTCTCTTTTTCCAAAAAGGGCAAGATTTCACTGGGAAATTGAGGTGCGACCACGTTGCGTTTTGCGCTGTTTCATGTCGCAGCCCCTATGCCTACTGACGCAAGTGAGGTACCATTTTTTTCGGGAGACCTGGGGGAAGGCTGGGTGGGTGGAAATTTGTTGATCCACGCAGATTCCAGAACTTTCCACCACAGAAATAAGGAAAATGTTTTTTTTGTGTCAAATTCTTAGCTTTGCAAGGAATTCTGGGTAACAAAACCTGGTGGTAGGCAGTCGAGTCACCCCATCCTGAATTCCCCTGGGTGTCTAGTTTTAAAAAATGTATAGGTTTGCTAGGTTTCCCATAGGTGCTGGCAGAGCTAGGGCTCAAAAACAAAGGGTAGTCTCTTTGTCCAAAAAGGGCAAGATTTCACTGGGAAATTGAGGTGCGACCACGTTGCGTTTTGTGGTTTCATGTCGCAGCCACTATGCCTACTCACGCAAGTGAGGTACCATTTTTTCGGGAGACCTGGGGGAACGCTGGGTGGGTGGAAATTTGTTGATCCACGCAGATTCCAGAACTTTCCACCACAGAAATGTGAGGAAAATGTGTTTTTTTTTGTCAATTTCTTAGCTTTGCAAGGGATTCTGGGTCACAAAACCTGGTGGTAGGCAGTCGAGTCACCCCATCCTGAATTCCCCTGGGTGTCTACTTTTCAAAAATGTATAGGCTTGCTAGGTTTCCCTAGGTGCTGGCAGAGCTAGGGCTCAAAAACAAAAGGTAGTCTCTTTGTCCAAAAAGGGCAAGATTTCACTGAGAAATTGAGGTGCGACCACGTTGCGTTTTGCGCTGTTTCATGTCTCAGCCACTATGCCTACCGACGCAAGTGAGGTACCATTTTTTTCGGGAGACCTGGGGGAAGGCTGGGTGGGTGGAAATTTGTTGATCCACGCAGATTCCAGAACTTTCCACCACAGAAATAAGGAAAATGTTTTTTTTGTCAAATTCTTAGCTTTGCAAGGAATTCTGGGTAACAAAACCTGGTGGTAGGCAGTCGAGTCACCCCATCCTCAATTCCCCTGGGTGTCTAGTTTTAAAAAATGTATAGGTTTGCTAGGTTTCCCTAGGTGCTGGCAGAGCTAGGGCTCAAAAACAAAAGGTAGTCTCTTTGTCCAAAAAGGGCAAGATTTCACTGGGAAATTGAGGTGCGACCACGTTGCGTTTTGCGCTGTTTCATGTCGCAGCCACTATGCCTACCCACGCAAGTGAGGTACCATTTTTTTTCAAGAAATCTGGGGGAACGCTTGGTGGGTGGAAATTTGTTGATCCACGCAGATTCCAGAACTTTCCACCACAGAAATGTAAGGAAAATGTGTTTTTTTTGGTCAAATTCTTAGCTTTGCAAGGGATTCTGGGTAACAAAACCTGGTGGTAGGCAGTCGAGTCACCCCATCCTGAATTCCCCTGGGTGTCTAGTTTTAAAAAATGTATAGGTTTGCTAGGTTTCCCTAGGTGCTGGCAGAGCTAGGGCTCAAAAACAAAAGGTAGTCTCTTTGTCCAAAAAGGGCAAGATTTCACTGGGAAATCGAGGTGCGACCATCTTGCGTTTTGCGCTGTTTCATGTCACAGCCACTATGCCTACCCACGCAAGTGAGGTACCATTTTTTTCGGGAGACCTGGGGGAACGCTGGGTGGGTGGAAATTTGTTGATCCACGCATATTACAGAACTTTCCACCAGGGAAATGTGAGAAAAATGTGGGTTTTTGGTCAAATTCTTAGCTTTGCAAGGGATTCTGGGTAACAAAACCTGGTGGTAGGCAGTCGAGTCACCCCATCCTGAATTCCCCTGGGTGTCTAGTTTTCAAAAATGTATAGGTTTGCTAGGTTTCCCATAGGTGCTGGCAGAGCTAGGGCTCAAAAACAAAAGGTAGTCTCTTTGTCCAAAAAGAGCAAGATTTCACTGGGAAATTGAGGTGCGACCACGTTGCGTTTTGCGCTGTTTCATGTCGCAGCCCCTATGCCTACTGACGCAAGTGAGGTACCATTTTTTTCGGCAGACCTGGGGGAACGCTGGGTGGGTGGAAATTTGTTGATCCACGCAGATTACAGAACTTTCCACCACAGAAATGTGAGGAAAATGTGTTTTTTTGTCAATTTCTTAGCTTTGCAAGGGATTCTGGGTCACAAAACCTGGTGGTAGGCAGTCGAGTCACCCCATCCTGAATTCCCCTGGGTGTCTACTTTTCAAAAATGTATAGGCTTGCTAGGTTTCCCTAGGTGCTGGCAGAGCTAGGGCTCAAAAACAAAAGGTAGTCTCTTTGTCCAAAAAGGGCAAGATTTCACTGAGAAATTGAGGTGCGACCACGTTGCGTTTTGCGCTGTTTCATGTCTCAGCCACTATGCCTACCGACGCAAGTGAGGTACCATTTTTTTCGGGAGACCTGGGGGAAGGCTGGGTGGGTGGAAATTTGTTGATCCACGCAGATTCCAGAACTTTCCACCACAGAAATAAGGAAAATGTTTTTTTTGTCAAATTCTTAGCTTTGCAAGGAATTCTGGGTAACAAAACCTGGTGGTAGGCAGTCGAGTCACCCCATCCTGAATTCCCCTGGGTGTCTAGTTTAAAAAAATGTATAGGTTTGCTAGGTTTCCCTAGGTGCTGGCAGAGCTAGGGCTCAAAAACAAAAGGTAGTCTCTTTGTCCAAAAAGGGCAAGATTTCACTGGGAAATTGAGGTGCGACCACGTTGCGTTTTGCGCTGTTTCATGTCGTAGCCACTATGCCTACCCACGCAAGTGAGGTACCATTTTTTTTCAAGAAATCTGGGGGAACGCTGGGAGGGTGGAAATTTGTTGATCCACGCAGATTCCAGAACTTTCCACCACAGAAATGTAAGGAAAATGTGGTTTATTTGGTCAAATTCTTAGCTTTGCAAGGGATTCTGGGTAACAAAACCTGGTGGTAGGCAGTCGAGTCACCCCATCCTGAATTCCCCTGGGTGTCTAGTTTTAAAAAATGTATAGGTTTGCTAGGTTTCCCTAGGTGCTGGCAGAGCTAGGGCTCAAAAACAAAAGGTATTCTCTTTGTCCAAAAAGGGCAAGATTTCACTGGGAAATCGAGGTGCGACCATCTTGCGTTTTGCGCTGTTTCATGTCACAGCCACTATGCCTACCCACGCAAGTGAGGTACCATTTTTTTTGGGAGACCTGGGGGAACGCTGGGTGGGTGGAAATTTGTTGATCCACGCATATTACAGAACTTTCCACCAGGGAAATGTGAGAAAAATGTGGGTTTTTGGTCAAATTCTTAGCTTTGCAAGGGATTCTGGGTAACAAAACCTGGTGGTAGGCAGTCGAGTCACCCCATCCTGAATTCCCCTGGGTGTCTAGTTTTCAAAAATGTATAGGTTTGCTAGGTTTCCCATAGGTGCTGGCAGAGCTAGGGCTCAAAAACAAAAGGTAGTCTCTTTGTCCAAAAAGAGCAAGATTTCACTGGGAAATTGAGGTGCGACCACGTTGCGTTTTGCGCTGTTTCATGTCGCAGTCACTATGCCTACCCACGCAAGTGAGGTACCAATTTTTTTTGGGTAATCTGGGGGAACGCTGGGTGGGTGGAAATGTGTTTATCCACGCAGATTCCAGAACTTTCCACCACAGAAATGTGAGGAAAATGTGTTTTTTTTTGTCAAATTCTTAGCTTTGCAAGGGATTCTGGGTAACAAAACCTGGTGGTAGGCAGTCGAGTGACCCCATCCTGAATTCCCCTGGGTGTCTAGTTTTCAAAAATGTATAGGTTTGCTAGGTTTCCCTAGGTGCTGGCAGAGCTAGGGCTCAAAAACAAAAGGTAGTCTCTTTGTCCAAAAAGGGCAAGATTTCACTGGGAAATTGAGGTGCGACCATGTTGCGTTTTGCGCTGTTTCATGTCGCAGCCACTATGCCTACCCACGCAAGTGAGGTACCATTTTTTTCGGGTAATCTGGGGGAACGCGGGGTGGGTGGAAATTTGTTGATCCACGCAGATTCCAGAACTTTCCACCACAGAAATGTGAGGAAAATGTGTTTTTTTGTCAAATTCTTAGCTTTGCAAGGGATTCTGGGTAACAAAACCTGGTGGTAGGCAGTCGAGTCAACTCATCCTGAATTCTCCGGGGTGTCTAGTTTTAAAAAATGTATAGGTTTGCTAGGATTCCCTAGGTGCTCGCAGCCACTATGCCTACCGACGCAAGTGAGGTACCATTTTTTTCGGGAGACCTGGGGGAACGCTGGGTGGGTGGAAATTTGTTGATCCATGCAGATTCCAGAACTTTCCACCACAGAAATGTGAGGAAAATGTGTTTTTTTGTCAAATTCTTAGCTTTGCAAGGGATTCTGGGTAACAAAACCTGGTGGTAGGCAGTCGAGTCACCCCATCCTGAATTCCCCTGGGTGTCTAGTTTTCAAAAATGTATAGGTTTGCTAGGTTTCCCTAGGTGCTGGCAGAGCTAGGGCTCAAAAACAAAAAGTAGTCTCTTTGTCCAAAAAGGGAAAGATTTCACTGGGAAATTGAGGTGCGACCACGTTGCGTTTTGCGCTGTTTCATGTCGCAGCCACTATGCCTACCCACGCAAGTGAGGTGCCATTTTTTTCGGGTAATCTGGGGGGAATGCTGGGTGGGTGGAAATTTGTTGATCCACGCAGATTCCAGAACTTTCCACCATTGAAATGTGAGGAAAATGTGTTTTTTTTGGTCAAATTCTTAGCTTTGCAAGGGATTCTGGGTAACAAAACCTGGTGGTAGGCAGTCGAGTCACCCCATCCTGAATTCTCCTGGGTGTGTAGTTTTAAAAAATGTATAGGTTTGCTAGGTTTCCCTAGGTGCTGGCAGAGCTAGGGCTCAAAAACAAAAGGTAGTCTCTTTGTCCAAAAAGGGCAAGATTTCACTAGGAAATTGAAGTGCGACCACGTTGCGTTTTGCGCTGTTTCATGTCGCAGCCACTATGCCTACCCACGCAAGTGAGGTACCATTTTTTTCGGGAAATCTGGGGGAACGCTGGGTGGGTGGACATTTGTTGATCCACGCAGATTCCAGAACTTTCCACCACAGAAATGTGAGGAAAATGTGTTGTTTTTGGTCAAATTCTTAGCTTTGCAAGGGATTCTGGGTAACAAAACCTGGTGGTAGGCAGTCGAGTCACCCCATCCTGAATTCCCCTGGGTGTCTAGTTTTAAAAAATGTATAGGTTTGCTAGGTTACCCTAGGTGCTGGCAGAGCTAGGGCTCAAAAACAAAAGGTAGTCTCTTTGTCCAAAAAGGGCAGGATTTCACTGGGAAATTGAGGTGCTACCACGTTGCGTTTTGCGATGTTTCATGTTGCAGCCACTATGCCTACCCACGCAAGTGAGGTACCATTTTTTTCGGGAGACCTGGGGGAACGCTGGGTGGGTGGAAATTTGTTGACCCACGCAGATTCCAGAACTTTCCACCACAGAAATGTGAGGAAAATTTGTTTTTTTTGTCAATTTCTTAGTTTTGCAAGGGATTGTGGGTAACAAAACCTGGTGGTAGGCAGTCGAGTCACCCCATCCTGAATTCCCCTGGGTGTCTAGTTTTAAAAAATGTATAGGTTTGCTAGGTTACCCTAGGTGCTGGCAGAGCTAGGGCTCAAAAACAAAAGGTAGTCTCTTTGTCCAAAAAGGGCAGGATTTCACTGGGAAATTGAGGTGCTACCACGTTGTGTTTTGCGATGTTTCATGTTGCAGCCACTATGCCTACCCACGCAAGTGAGGTACCATTTTTTTCGGGAGACCTGGGGGAACGCTGGGTGGGTGGAAATTTGTTGATCCACGCAGATTCCAGAACTTTCCACCACAGAAATGTGAGGAAAATGTGTTTTTTTGTCAATTTCTTAGTTTTGCAAGGGATTCTGGGTAACAAAACCTGGTGGTAGGCAGTCGAGTCACCCCATCCTGAATTCCCATGGGTGTCTAGTTTTCAAAAATGTATAGGTTTGCTAGGTTTCCCTAGGTGCTGGCAGAGCTAGGGCTCAAAAACAAAAGGTAGTCTCTTTGTCCAAAAAGGGCAAGATTTCACTGGGAAATCGAGGTGCGACCACGTTGCGTTTTGCGCTGTTTCATGTCGCAGCCACTATGCCTACCCACGCAAGTGAGGTACCATTTTCTTCGAAAGACCTGGGGGAACGCTGGGTGGGTCGAAATTTGTTGATCCACGCAGATTCCAGAACTTTCCACCACAAAAATGTGAGGAAAATGTGTTTTGTTTGTCAATTTCTTAGCTTTGCAAGGGATATTGGGTAACAAAACCTGGTGGTAGGCAGTCGAGTCACCCCATCCTGAATTCCCCTGGGTGTCTAGTTTTCAAAAATGTATAGGTTTGCTAGGTTTCCCTAGGTGCTGGCAGAGCTAGGGCTCAAAAACTAAAGGTAGTCTCTTTTTCCAAAAAGGGCAAGATTTCACTGGGAAATTGAGGTGCGACCACGTTGCGTTTTGCGCTGTTTCATGTCGCAGCCCCTATGCCTACTGACGCAAGTGAGGTACCATTTTTTTCGGGAGACCTGGGGGAAGGCTGGGTGGGTGGAAATTTGTTGATCCACGCAGATTCCAGAACTTTCCACCACAGAAATAAGGAAAATGTTTTTTTTTGTCAAATTCTTAGCTTTGCAAGGAATTCTGGGTAACAAAACCTGGTGGTAGGCAGTCGAGTCACCCCATCCTGAATTCCCCTGGGTGTCTAGTTTTAAAAAATGTATAGGTTTGCTAGGTTTCCCATAGGTGCTGGCAGAGCTAGGGCTCAAAAACAAAGGGTAGTCTCTTTGTCCAAAAAGGGCAAGATTTCACTGGGAAATTGAGGTGCGACCACGTTGCGTTTTGTGGTTTCATGTCGCAGCCACTATGCCTACTCACGCAAGTGAGGTACCATTTTTTCGGGAGACCTGGGGGAACTCTGGGTGGGTGGAAATTTGTTGATCCACGCAGATTCCAGAACTTTCCACCACAGAAATGTGAGGAAAATGTGTTTTTTTTGTCAATTTCTTAGCTTTGCAAGGGATTCTGGGTCACAAAACCTGGTGGTAGGCAGTCGAGTCACCCCATCCTGAATTCCCCTGGGTGTCTACTTTTCAAAAATGTATAGGCTTGCTAGGTTTCCCTAGGTGCTGGCAGAGCTAGGGCTCAAAAACAAAAGGTAGTCTCTTTGTCCAAAAAGGGCAAGATTTCACTGAGAAATTGAGGTGCGACCACGTTGCGTTTTGCGCTGTTTCATGTCGCAGCCACTATGCCTACCCACGCAAGTGAGGTACCATTTTTTTCGGGTAATCTGGGGGAACGCTGGGTGGGTGGAAATTTGTTGATCCACGCAGATTCCAGAACTTTCCACCACAGAAATGTGAGGAAAATGTGTTTTTTTGTCAAATTCTTAGCTTTGCAAGGGATTCTGGGTAACAAAACCTGGTGGTAGGCAGTCGAGTCACCCCATCCTGAATTCTCCGGGGTGTCTAGTTTTCAAAAATGTATAGGTTTGCTAGGATTCCCTAGGTGCTCGCAGCCACTATGCCTACCGACGCAAGTGAGGTACCATTTTTTTCGGGAGACCTGGGGGAACGCTGGGTGGGTGGAAATTTGTTGATCCATGCAGATTCCAGAACTTTCCACCACAGAAATGTGAGGAAAATGTGTTTTTTTGTCAAATTCTTAGCTTTGCAAGGGATTCTGGGTAACAAAACCTGGTGGTAGGCAGTCGAGTCACCCCATCCTGAATTCCCCTGGGTGTCTAGTTTTCAAAAATGTATAGGTTTGCTAGGTTTCCCTAGGTGCTGGCAGAGCTAGGGCTCAAAAACAAAAAGTAGTCTCTTTGTCCAAAAAGGGAAAGATTTCACTGGGAAATTGAGGTGCGACCACGTTGCGTTTTGCGCTGTTTCATGTCGCAGCCACTATGCCTACCCACGCAAGTGAGGTGCCATTTTTTTCGGGTAATCTGGGGGGAATGCTGGGTGGGTGGAAATTTGTTGATCCACGCAGATTCCAGAACTTTCCACCATTGAAATGTGAGGAAAATGTGTTTTTTTTTGTCAAATTCTTAGCTTTGCAAGGGATTCTGGGTAACAAAACCTGGTGGTAGGCAGTCGAGTCACCCCATCCTGAATTCTCCTGGGTGTGTAGTTTTAAAAAATGTATAGGTTTGCTAGGTTTCCCTAGGTGCTGGCAGAGCTAGGGCTCAAAAACAAAAGGTAGTCTCTTTGTCCAAAAAGGGCAAGATTTCACTAGGAAATTGAAGTGCGACCACGTTGCGTTTTGCGCTGTTTCATGTCGCAGCCACTATGCCTACCCACGCAAGTGAGGTACCATTTTTTTCGGGAAATCTGGGGGAACGCTGGGTGGGTGGACATTTGTTGATCCACGCAGATTCCAGAACTTTCCACCACAGAAATGTGAGGAAAATGTGTTGTTTTTGGTCAAATTCTTAGCTTTGCAAGGGATTCTGGGTAACAAAACCTGGTGGTAGGCAGTCGAGTCACCCCATCCTGAATTTCCCTGGGTGTCTAGTTTTAAAAAATGTATAGGTTTGCTAGGTTACCCTAGGTGCTGGCAGAGCTAGGGCTCAAAAACAAAAGGTAGTCTCTTTGTCCAAAAAGGGCAGGATTTCACTGGGAAATTGAGGTGCTACCACGTTGCGTTTTGCGATGTTTCATGTTGCAGCCACTATGCCTACCCACGCAAGTGAGGTACCATTTTTTTCGGGAGACCTGGGGGAACGCTGGGTGGGTGGAAATTTGTTGACCCACGCAGATTCCAGAACTTTCCACCACAGAAATGTGAGGAAAATTTGTTTTTTTTGTCAATTTCTTAGTTTTGCAAGGGATTGTGGGTAACAAAACCTGGTGGTAGGCAGTCGAGTCACCCCATCCTGAATTCCCCTGGGTGTCTAGTTTTAAAAAATGTATAGGTTTGCTAGGTTACCCTAGGTGCTGGCAGAGCTAGGGCTCAAAAACAAAAGGTAGTCTCTTTGTCCAAAAAGGGCAGGATTTCACTGGGAAATTGAGGTGCTACCACGTTGTGTTTTGCGATGTTTCATGTTGCAGCCACTATGCCTACCCACGCAAGTGAGGTACCATTTTTTTCGGGAGACCTGGGGGAACGCTGGGTGGGTGGAAATTTGTTGATCCACGCAGATTCCAGAACTTTCCACCACAGAAATGTGAGGAAAATGTGTTTTTTTGTCAATTTCTTAGTTTTGCAAGGGATTCTGGGTAACAAAACCTGGTGGTAGGCAGTCGAGTCACCCCATCCTGAATTCCCATGGGTGTCTAGTTTTCAAAAATGTATAGGTTTGCTAGGTTTCCCTAGGTGCTGGCAGAGCTAGGGCTCAAAAACAAAAGGTAGTCTCTTTGTCCAAAAAGGGCAAGATTTCACTGGGAAATCGAGGTGCGACCACGTTGCGTTTTGCGCTGTTTCATGTCGCAGCCACTATGCCTACCCACGCAAGTGAGGTACCATTTTCTTCGAAAGACCTGGGGGAACGCTGGGTGGGTCGAAATTTGTTGATCCACGCAGATTCCAGAACTTTCCACCACAAAAATGTGAGGAAAATGTGTTTTGTTTGTCAATTTCTTAGCTTTGCAAGGGATATTGGGTAACAAAACCTGGTGGTAGGCAGTCGAGTCACCCCATCCTGAATTCCCCTGGGTGTCTAGTTTTCAAAAATGTATAGGTTTGCTAGGTTTCCCTAGGTGCTGGCAGAGCTAGGGCTCAAAAACTAAAGGTAGTCTCTTTTTCCAAAAAGGGCAAGATTTCACTGGGAAATTGAGGTGCGACCACGTTGCGTTTTGCGCTGTTTCATGTCGCAGCCCCTATGCCTACTGACGCAAGTGAGGTACCATTTTTTTCGGGAGACCTGGGGGAAGGCTGGGTGGGTGGAAATTTGTTGATCCACGCAGATTCCAGAACTTTCCACCACAGAAATAAGGAAAATGTTTTTTTTTGTCAAATTCTTAGTTTTGCAAGGAATTCTGGGTAACAAAACCTGGTGGTAGGCAGTCGAGTCACCCCATCCTGAATTCCCCTGGGTGTCTAGTTTTAAAAAATGTATAGGTTTGCTAGGTTTCCCATAGGTGCTGGCAGAGCTAGGGCTCAAAAACAAAGGGTAGTCTCTTTGTCCAAAAAGGGCAAGATTTCACTGGGAAATTGAGGTGCGACCACGTTGCGTTTTGTGGTTTCATGTCGCAGCCACTATGCCTACTCACGCAAGTGAGGTACCATTTTTTCGGGAGACCTGGGGGAACGCTGGGTGGGTGGAAATTTGTTGATCCACGCAGATTCCAGAACTTTCCACCACAGAAATGTGAGGAAAATGTGTTTTTTTTGTCAATTTCTTAGCTTTGCAAGGGATTCTGGGTCACAAAACCTGGTGGTAGGCAGTCGAGTCACCCCATCCTGAATTCCCCTGGGTGTCTACTTTTCAAAAATGTATAGGCTTGCTAGGTTTCCCTAGGTGCTGGCAGAGCTAGGGCTCAAAAACAAAAGGTAGTCTCTTTGTCCAAAAAGGGCAAGATTTCACTGAGAAATTGAGGTGCGACCACGTTGCGTTTTGCGCTGTTTCATGTCTCAGCCACTATGCCTACCGACGCAAGTGAGGTACCATTTTTTTTGGGAGACCTGGGGGAAGGCTGGGTGGGTGGAAATTTGTTGATCCACGCAGATTCCAGAACTTTCCACCACAGAAATAAGGAAAATGTTTTTTTTGTCAAATTCTTAGCTTTGCAAGGAATTCTGGGTAACAAAACCTGGTGGTAGGCAGTCGAGTCACCCCATCCTCAATTCCCCTGGGTGTCTAGTTTTAAAAAATGTATAGGTTTGCTAGGTTTCCCTAGGTGCTGGCAGAGCTAGGGCTCAAAAACAAAAGGTAGTCTCTTTGTCCAAAAAGGGCAAGATTTCACTGGGAAATTGAGGTGCGACCACGTTGCGTTTTGCGCTGTTTCATGTCGCAGCCACTATGCCTACCCACGCAAGTGAGGTACCATTTTTTTTCAAGAAATCTGGGGGAACGCTTGGTGGGTGGAAATTTGTTGATCCACGCAGATTCCAGAACTTTCCACCACAGAAATGTAAGGAAAATGTGTTTTTTTTGGTCAAATTCTTAGCTTTGCAAGGGATTCTGGGTAACAAAACCTGGTGGTAGGCAGTCGAGTCACCCCATCCTGAATTCCCCTGGGTGTCTAGTTTTAAAAAATGTATAGGTTTGCTAGGTTTCCCTAGGTGCTGGCAGAGCTAGGGCTCAAAAACAAAAGGTAGTCTCTTTGTCCAAAAAGGGCAAGATTTCACTGGGAAATCGAGGTGCGACCATCTTGCGTTTTGCGCTGTTTCATGTCACAGCCACTATGCCTACCCACGCAAGTGAGGTACCATTTTTTTCGGGAGACCTGGGGGAACGCTGGGTGGGTGGAAATTTGTTGATCCACGCATATTACAGAACTTTCCACCAGGGAAATGTGAGAAAAATGTGGGTTTTTGGTCAAATTCTTAGCTTTGCAAGGGATTCTGGGTAACAAAACCTGGTGGTAGGCAGTCGAGTCACCCCATCCTGAATTCCCCTGGGTGTCTAGTTTTCAAAAATGTATAGGTTTGCTAGGTTTCCCATAGGTGCTGGCAGAGCTAGGGCTCAAAAACAAAAGGTAGTCTCTTTGTCCAAAAAGAGCAAGATTTCACTGGGAAATTGAGGTGCGACCACGTTGCGTTTTGCGCTGTTTCATGTCGCAGCCCCTATGCCTACTGACGCAAGTGAGGTACCATTTTTTTCGGCAGACCTGGGGGAACGCTGGGTGGGTGGAAATTTGTTGATCCACGCAGATTACAGAACTTTCCACCACAGAAATGTGAGGAAAATGTGTTTTTTTGTCAATTTCTTAGCTTTGCAAGGGATTCTGGGTCACAAAACCTGGTGGTAGGCAGTCGAGTCACCCCATCCTGAATTCCCCTGGGTGTCTACTTTTCAAAAATGTATAGGCTTGCTAGGTTTCCCTAGGTGCTGGCAGAGCTAGGGCTCAAAAACAAAAGGTAGTCTCTTTGTCCAAAAAGGGCAAGATTTCACTGGGAAATTGAGGTGCGACCACGTTGCGTTTTGCGCTGTTTCATGTCTCAGCCACTATGCCTACCGACGCAAGTGAGGTACCATTTTTTTCGGGAGACCTGGGGGAAGGCTGGGTGGGTGGATATTTGTTGATCCACGCAGATTCCAGAACTTTCCACCACAGAAATAAGGAAAATGTTTTTTTTGGTCAAATTCTTAGCTTTGCAAGGAATTCTGGGTAACAAAACCTGGTGGTAGGCAGTCGAGTCACCCCATCCTGAATTCCCCTGGGTGTCTAGTTTAAAAAAATGTATAGGTTTGCTAGGTTTCCCATAGGTGCTGGCAGAGCTAGGGCTCAAAAACAAAAGGTAGTCTCTTTGTCCAAAAAGGGCAAGATTTCACTGGGAAATTGAGGTGCGACCACGTTGCGTTTTGTGGTTTCATGTCGCAGCCACTATGCCTACTCACGCAAGTGAGGTACCATTTTTTCGGGAGACCTGGGGGAACGCTGGGTGGGTGGAAATTTGTTGATCCACGCAGATTCCAGAACTTTCCACCACAGAAATGTGAGGAAAATGTGTTTTTTTTTGTCAATTTCTTAGATTTGCAAGGGATTCTGGGTCACAAAACCTGGTGGTAGGCAGTCGAGTCACCCCATCCTGAATTTCCCTGGGTGTCTAGTTTTCAGAAATGTATAGGTTTGCTAGGTTACCCTAGGTGCTGGCAGATCTAGGGCTCAAAAACAAAAGGTAGTCTCTTTGTCCAAAAAGGGCAGGATTTCACTGGGAAATTGAAGTGCGACCACGTTGCGTTTTGCGATGTTTCATGTTGCAGCCACTATGCCTACCCACGCAAGTGAGGTACCATTTTTTTCGGGAGACCTGGGGGAAGGCTGGGTGGGTGGATATTTGTTGATCCACGCAGATTCCAGAACTTTCCACCACAGAAATAAGGAAAATGTTTTTTTTTGGTCAAATTCTTAGCTTTGCAAGGAATTCTGGGTAACAAAACCTGGTGGTAGGCAGTCGAGTCACCCCATCCTGAATTCCCCTGGGTGTCTAGTTTAAAAAAATGTATAGGTTTGCTAGGTTTCCCATAGGTGCTGGCAGAGCTAGGGCTCAAAAACAAAAGGTAGTCTCTTTGTCCAAAAAGGGCAAGATTTCACTGGGAAATTGAGGTGCGACCACGTTGCGTTTTGTGGTTTCATGTCGCAGCCACTATGCCTACTCACGCAAGTGAGGTACCATTTTTTCGGGAGACCTGGGGGAACGCTGGGTGGGTGGAAATTTGTTGATCCACGCAGATTCCAGAACTTTCCACCACAGAAATGTGAGGAAAATGTGTTTTTTTTGTCAATTTCTTAGCTTTGCAAGGGATTCTGGGTCACAAAACCTGGTGGTAGGCAGTCGAGTCACCCCATCCTGAATTTCCCTGGGTGTCTAGTTTTCAGAAATGTATAGGTTTGCTAGGTTACCCTAGGTGCTGGCAGATCTAGGGCTCAAAAACAAAAGGTAGTCTCTTTGTCCAAAAAGGGCAGGATTTCACTGGGAAATTGAAGTGCGACCACGTTGCGTTTTGCGATGTTTCATGTTGCAGCCACTATGCCTACCCATGCAAGTGAGGTACCATTTTTTTCGGGAGACCTGGGGGAACGCTGGGTGGGTGAAAATTTGTTGACCCACGCAGATTCCAGAACTTTCCACCACAGAAATGTGAGGAAAATGTGTTTTTTTTGTCAATTTCTTAGTTTTGCAAGGGATTGTGGGTAACAAAACCTGGTGGTAGGCAGTCGAGTCACCCCATCCTGAATTTCCCTGGGTGTCTAGTTTTTAAAAATGTATAGGTTTGCTAGCTTTCCCTAGGTGCTGGCAGAGCTAGGGCTCAAAAACAAAAGGTAGTCTCTTTGTCCAAAAAATGCAAGATTTCACGGGGAAATTGAGGTGCGACCATGTTGCGTTTTGCGCTGTTTCATGTCGCAGCCACAATGCCTACCGACGCAAGTGAGGTACCATTTTTTCAGGAGACCTGGGGGAACGCTGGGTGGGTGGAAATTTGTTGATCCTCACAGATTCCAGAACTTTCCACCACAGAAATGTGAGGAAAATGTGGGTTTTTTGGTCAAATTCTTAGCTTTGCAAGGGATTCTGGGTAACAAAACCTGGTGGTAGGCAGTCGAGTCACCCCATCCTGAATTCCCCTGGGTGTCTAGTTTTAAAAAATGTATAGGTTTGCTAGGTTACCCTAGGTGCTGGCAGAGCTAGGGCTCAAAAACAAAAGGTAGTCTCTTTGTCCAAAAAGGGCAGGATTTCACTGGGAAATTGAGGTGCTACCACGTTGTGTTTTGCGATGTTTCATGTTGCAGCCACTATGCCTACCCACGCAAGTGAGGTACCATTTTTTTCGGGAGACCTGGGGGAACGCTGGGTGGGTGGAAATTTGTTGATCCACGCAGATTCCAGAACTTTCCACCACAGAAATGTGAGGAAAATGTGTTTTGTTTGTCAATTTCTTAGCTTTGCAAGGGATATTGGGTAGGTAACAAAACCTGGTGGTAGGCAGTCGAGTCACCCCATCCTGAATTCCCCTGGGTGTCTAGTTTTCAAAAATGTATAGGTTTGCTAGGTTTCCCTAGGTGCTGGCAGAGCTAGGGCTCAAAAACAAAAGGTAGTCTCTTTGTCCAAAAAGGGCAAGATTTCACTGAGAAATTGAGGTGCGACCACGTTGCGTTTTGCGCTGTTTCATGTCTCAGCCACTATGCCTACCGACGCAAGTGAGGTACCATTTTTTTCGGCAGACCTGGGGGAACGCTGGGTGGGTGGAAATTTGTTGATCCACGCAGATTCCAGAACTTTCCACCACAGAAATAAGGAAAATGTTTTTTTGTTGTCAATTTCTTAGCTTTGCAAGGGATTCTGGGTCACAAAACCTGGTGGTAGGCAGTCGAGTCACCCCATCCTGAATTCCCCTGGGTGTCTAGTTTTAAAAAATGTATAGGCTTGCTAGGTTTCCCTAGGTGCTGGCAGAGCTAGGGCTCAAAAACAAAAGGTAGTCTCTTTGTCCAAAAAGGGCAAGATTTCACTGGGAAATTGAGGTGCGACCACGTTGCGTTTTGTGGTTTCATGTCGCAGCCACTATGCCTACTCACGCAAGTGAGGTACCATTTTTTCGGGAGACCTGGGGGAACGCTGGGTGGGTGGAAATTTGTTGATCCACGCAGATTCCAGAACTTTCCACCACAGAAATGTGAGGAAAATGTGTTTTTTTGTCAATTTCTTAGTTTTGCAAGGGATTCTGGGTAACAAAACCTGGTGGTAGGCAGTCGAGTCACCCCATCCTGAATTCCCATGGGTGTCTAGTTTTCAAAAATGTATAGGTTTGCTAGATTTCCCTAGGTGCTGGCAGAGCTAGGGCTCAAAAACAAAAGGTAGTCTCTTTGTCCAAAAAGGGCAAGATTTCACTGGGAAATTGAGGTGCGACCACGATGCGTTTTGCGCTGTTTCATGTCGCAGCCACTATGCCTACCCACGCAAGTGAGGTACCATTTTCTTCGGGAGACCTGGGGGAACGCTGGGTGGGTGGAAATTTGTTGATCCACGCAGATTCCAGAACTTTCCACCACAGAAATGTGAGGAAAATGTGTTTTGTTTGTCAATTTCTTAGCTTTGCAAGGGATATTGGGTAGGTAACAAAACCTGGTGGTAGGCAGTCGAGTCACCCCATCCTGAATTCCCCTGGGTGTCTAGTTTTAAAAAATGTATAGGTTTGCTAGGTTTCCCTAGGTGCTGGCAGAGCTAGGGCTCAAAAACAAAAGGTAGTTCCTTTGTCCAAAAAGGGCAAGATTTCACTGAGAAATTGAGGTGCAACCACGTTGCGTTTTGCGCTGTTTCATGTCTCAGCCACTATGCCTACCGACGCAAGTGAGGTACCATTTTTTTCGGCAGACCTGGGGGAACGCTGGGTGGGTGGAAATTTGTTGATCCACGCAGATTCCAGAACTTTCCACCACAGAAATAAGGAAAATGTTTTTTTTTGTCAATTTCTTAGCTTTGCAAGGGATTCTGGGTCACAAAACCTGGTGGTAGGCAGTCGAGTCACCCCATCCTGAATTCCCCTGGGTGTCTAGTTTTAAAAAAATGTATAGGCTTGCTAGGTTTCCCTAGGTGCTGGCAGAGCTAGGGCTCAAAAACAAAAGGTAGTCTCTTTGTCCAAAAAGGGCAAGATTTCACTGAGAAATTGAGGTGCGACCATGTTGCGTTTTGCGCTGTTTCATGTCTCAGCCACTATGCCTACCGACGCAAGTGAGGTACCATTTTTTTCGGGAGACCTGGGGGAAGGCTGGGTGGGTGGAAATTTGTTGATCCACGCAGATTCCAGAACTTTCCACCACAGAAATAAGGAAAATGTTTTTTTTGTCAAATTCTTAGCTTTGCAAGGAATTCTGGGTAACAAAACCTGGTGGTAGGCAGTCGAGTCACCCCATCCTGAATTCCCCTGGGTGTCTAGTTTAAAAAAATGTATAGGTTTGCTAGGTTTCCCTAGGTGCTGGCAGAGCTAGGGCTCAAAAACAAAAGGTAGTCTCTTTGTCCAAAAAGGGCAAGATTTCACTGGGAAATCGAGGTGCGACCATCTTGCGTTTTGCGCTGTTTCATGTCACAGCCACTATGCCTACCCACGCAAGTGAGGTACCATTTTTTTCGGGAGACCTGGAGGAACGCTGGGTGGGTGGAAATTTGTTGATCCACGCATATTACAGAACTTTCCACCAGGGAAATGTGAGAAAAATGTGGGTTTTTGGTCAAATTCTTAGCTTTGCAAGGGATTCTGGGTAACAAAACCTGGTGGTAGGCAGTCGAGTCACCCCATCCTGAATTCCCCTGGGTGTCTAGTTTTCAAAAATGTATAGGTTTGCTAGGTTTCCCATAGGTGCTGGCAGAGCTAGGGCTCAAAAACAAAAGGTAGTCTCTTTGTCCAAAAAGAGCAAGATTTCACTGGGAAATTGAGGTGCGACCACGTTGCATTTTGCGCTGTTTCATGCCGCAGTCACTATGCCTACCCACGCAAGTGAGGTACCATTTTTTTTGGGTAATCTGGGGGAACGCTGGGTGGGTGGAAATGTGTTTATCCACGCAGATTCCAGAACTTTCCACCACAGAAATGTGAGGAAAATTTGTTTTTTTGTCAAATTCTTAGCTTTGCAAGGGATTCTGGGTAACAAAACCTGGTGGTAGGCAGTCGAGTCACCCCATCCTGAATTCCCCTGGGTGTCTAGTTTTCAAAAATGTATAGGTTTGCTAGGTTTCCCTAGGTGCTGGCAGAGCTAGGGCTCAAAAACAAAAGGTAGTCTCTTTGTCCAAAAAGGGCAAAATTTCACTGGGAAATCGAGGTGCGACCACGTTGCGTTTTGCGCTGTTTCATGGCACAGCCACTATGCCTACTCACGCAAGTGAGGTACCATTTTTTTCGGGAGACCTGGGGGAACGCTGGGTGGGTGGAAATTTGTTAATCCACGCAGATTCCAGAACTTTCCACCACGGAAATGTGAGAAAAATGTTTTTTTTTTGTCAAATTCTTAGCTTTGCAAGGGATTCTGGGTAACAAAACCTGGTGGTAGGCAGTCGAGTCACCCCATCCTGAATTCCCCTGGGTGTCTAGTTTTCAAAAATGTATAGGTTTGCTAGGTTTTCCATAGGTGCTGGCAGAGCAAGGGCTCAAAAACAAAAAGTAGTCTCTTTGTCCAAAAAGGGCAAGATTTCACTGGGAAATTGAGGTGCGACCACGTTGCGTTTTGCGCTGTTTCATGTCGCAGCCACTATGCCTACCCACGCAAGTGAGGTACCATTTTTTTCGGGTAATCTGGGGGGAACGCTGGGTGGGTGGAAATTTGTTGATCCGCGCAGATTTCAGAACTTTCCACCACAGAAATGTGAGGAAAATGTGGTTTTTTTGGTCAAATTCTTAGCTTTGCAAGGGATTCTGGGTAACAAAACCTGGTGGTAGGCAGTCGAGTCACCCCATCCTGAATTCTCCTGGGTGTCTAGTTTTAAAAAATATATAGGTTTGCTAGGTTTCCCTAGGTGCTGGCAGAGCTAGGGCTCAAAAACAAAAGGTAGTCTCTTTGTCCAAAAAGGGCAAGATTTCACTGGGAAATTGAGGTGCGACCACGTTGCGTTTTGCGCTGTTTCATGTCGCAGTCACTATGCCTACCCACGCAAGTGAGGTACCATTTTTTTCGGGAGACCTGGGGGAACGCTGGGTGGGTGGGTATTTGTTGATCCACGCAGATTCCAGAACTTTCCACCACAGAAATGTGAGGAAAATGTGTTTTTTTTTGTCAAATTCTTAGCTTTGCAAGGGATTCTGGGTAACAAAACCTGGTGGTAGGCAGTCGAGTGACCCCATCCTAAATTCCCCTGGGTGTCTAGTTTTCAAAAATGTATAGGTTTGCTAGGTTTCCCTAGGTGCTGGCAGAGCTAGGGCTCAAAAACAAAAGGTAGTCTCTTTGTCCAAAAAGGGCAAGATTTCACTGGGAAATTGAGGTGCGACCACGTTGCGTTTTGCGCTGTTTCATGTCGCAGCCACTATGCCTACCCACGCAAGTGAGGTACCATTTTTTTCGGGTAATCTGGGGGAACGCTGGGTGGGTGGAAATTTGTTGATCCACGCAGATTCCAGAACTTTCCACCACAGAAATGTGAGGAAAATGTGTTTTTTTGTCAAATTCTTAGCTTTGCAAGGGATTCTGGGTAAAAAAACCTGGTGGTAGGCAGTCGAGTCACCCCATCCTGAATTCTCCGGGGTGTCTAGTTTTCAAAAATGTATAGGTTTGCTAGGATTCCCTAGGTGCTCGCAGCCACTATGCCTACCGACGCAAGTGAGGTACCATTTTTTTCGGGAGACCTGGGGGAACGCTGGGTGGGTGGAAATTTGTTGATCCATGCAGATTCCAGAACTTTCCACCACAGAAATGTGAGGAAAATGTGTTTTTTTGTCAAATTCTTAGCTTTGCAAGGGATTCTGGGTAACAAAACCTGGTGGTAGGCAGTCGAGTCACCCCATCCTAAATTCCCCTTGGTGTCTAGTTTTCAAAAATGTATAGGTTTGCTAGGTTTCCCTAGGTGCTGGCAGAGCTAGGGCTCAAAAACAAAAAGTAGTCTCTTTGTCCAAAAAGGGAAAGATTTCACTGGGAAATTGAGGTGCGACCACGTTGCGTTTTGCGCTGTTTCATGTCGCAGCCACTATGCCTACCCACGCAAGTGAGGTGCCATTTTTTTCGGGTAATCTGGGGGGAATGCTGGGTGGGTGGAAATTTGTTGATCCACGCAGATTCCAGAACTTTCCACCATTGAAATGTGAGGAAAATGTGTTTTTTTGGTCAAATTCTTAGCTTTGCAAGGGATTCTGGGTAACAAAACCTGGTGGTAGGCAGTCGAGTCACCCCATCCTGAATTCTCCTGGGTGTGTAGTTTTAAAAAATGTATAGGTTTGCTAGGTTTCCCTAGGTGCTGGCAGAGCTAGGGCTCAAAAACAAAAGGTAGTCTCTTTGTCCAAAAAGGGCAAGATTTCACTAGGAAATTGAAGTGCGACCACGTTGCGTTTTGCGCTGTTTCATGTCGCAGCCACTATGCCTACCCACGCAAGTGAGGTACCATTTTTTTCGGGAAATCTGGGGGAACGCTGGGTGGGTGGACATTTGTTGATCCACGCAGATTCCAGAACTTTCCACCACAGAAATGTGAGGAAAATGTGTTGTTTTTGGTCAAATTCTTAGCTTTGCAAGGGATTCTGGGTAACAAAACCTGGTGGTAGGCAGTCGAGTCACCCCATCCTGAATTCCCCTGGGTGTCTAGTTTAAAAAAATGTATAGGTTTGCTAGGTTACCCTAGGTGCTGGCAGAGCTAGGGCTCAAAAACAAAAGGTAGTCTCTTTGTCCAAAAAGGGCAGGATTTCACTGGGAAATTGAGGTGCTACCACGTTGCGTTTTGCGATGTTTCATGTTGCAGCCACTATGCCTACCCACGCAAGTGAGGTACCATTTTTTTCGGGAGACCTGGGGGAACGCTGGGTGGGTGGAAATTTGTTGACCCACGCAGATTCCAGAACTTTCCACCACAGAAATGTGAGGAAAATTTGTTTTTTTTGTCAATTTCTTAGTTTTGCAAGGGATTGTGGGTAACAAAACCTGGTGGTAGGCAGTCGAGTCACCCCATCCTGAATTCCCCTGGGTGTCTAGTTTTAAAAAATGTATAGGTTTGCTAGGTTACCCTAGGTGCTGGCAGAGCTAGGGCTCAAAAACAAAAGGTAGTCTCTTTGTCCAAAAAGGGCAGGATTTCACTGGGAAATTGAGGTGCTACCACGTTGTGTTTTGCGATGTTTCATGTTGCAGCCACTATGCCTACCCACGCAAGTGAGGTACCATTTTTTTTGGGAGACCTGGGGGAACGCTGGGTGGGTGGAAATTTGTTGATCCACGCAGATTCCAGAACTTTCCACCACAGAAATGTGAGGAAAATGTGTTTTTTTGTCAATTTCTTAGTTTTGCAAGGGATTCTGGGTAACAAAACCTGGTGGTAGGCAGTCGAGTCACCCCATCCTGAATTCCCATGGGTGTCTAGTTTTCAAAAATGTATAGGTTTGCTAGGTTTCCCTAGGTGCTGGCAGAGCTAGGGCTCAAAAACAAAAGGTAGTCTCTTTGTCCAAAAAGGGCAAGATTTCACTGGGAAATCGAGGTGCGACCACGTTGCGTTTTGTGCTGTTTCATGTCGCAGCCACTATGCCTACCCATGCAAGTGAGGTACCATTTTCTTCGAAAGACCTGGGGGAACGCTGGGTGGGTCGAAATTTGTTGATCCACGCAGATTCCAGAACTTTCCACCACAAAAATGTGAGGAAAATGTGTTTTGTTTGTCAATTTCTTAGCTTTGCAAGGGATATTGGGTAGCAAAACCTGGTGGTAGGCAGTCGAGTCACCCCATCCTGAATTCCCCTGGGTGTCTAGTTTTCAAAAATGTATAGGTTTGCTAGGTTTCCCTAGGTGCTGGCAGAGCTAGGGCTCAAAAACTAAAGGTAGTCTCTTTTTCCAAAAAGGGCAAGATTTCACTGGGAAATTGAGGTGCGACCACGTTGCGTTTTGCGCTGTTTCATGTCGCAGCCCCTATGCCTACTGACGCAAGTGAGGTACCATTTTTTTCGGGAGACCTGGGGGAAGGCTGGGTGGGTGGAACTTTGTTGATCCACGCAGATTCCAGAACTTTCCACCACAGAAATAAGGAAAATGTTTTTTTTTTGTCAAATTCTTAGCTTTGCAAGGAATTCTGGGTAACAAAACCTGGTGGTAGGCAGTCGAGTCACCCCATCCTGAATTCCCCTGGGTGTCTAGTTTTAAAAAATGTATAGGTTTGCTAGGTTTCCCATAGGTGCTGGCAGAGCTAGGGCTCAAAAACAAAGGGTAGTCTCTTTGTCCAAAAAGGGCAAGATTTCACTGGGAAATTGAGGTGCGACCACGTTGTGTTTTGTGGTTTCATGTCGCAGCCACTATGCCTACTCACGCAAGTGAGGTACCATTTTTTCGGGAGACCTGGGGGAACGCTGGGTGGGTGGAAATTTGTTGATCCACGCAGATTCCAGAACTTTCCACCACAGAAATGTGAGGAAAATGTGTTTTTTTTTGTCAATTTCTTAGCTTTGCAAGGGATTCTGGGTCACAAAACCTGGTGGTAGGCAGTCGAGTCACCCCATCCTGAATTCCCCTGGGTGTCTACTTTTCAAAAATGTATAGGCTTGCTAGGTTTCCCTAGGTGCTGGCAGAGCTAGGGCTCAAAAACAAAAGGTAGTCTCTTTGTCCAAAAAGGGCAAGATTTCACTGAGAAATTGAGGTGCGACCACGATGCGTTTTGCGCTGTTTCATGTCTCAGCCACTATGCCTACCGACGCAAGTGAGGTACCATTTTTTTCGGGAGACCTGGGGGAAGGCTGGGTGGGTGGAAATTTGTTGATCCACGCAGATTCCAGAACTTTCCACCACAGAAATAAGGAAAATGTTTTTTTTGTCAAATTCTTAGCTTTGCAAGGAATTCTGGGTAACAAAACCTGGTGGTAGGCAGTCGAGTCACCCCATCCTCAATTCCCCTGG
The DNA here is from genome assembly GCF_964261635.1 of Lissotriton helveticus. Taxonomy (NCBI): domain Eukaryota; kingdom Metazoa; phylum Chordata; class Amphibia; order Caudata; family Salamandridae; genus Lissotriton; species Lissotriton helveticus. The sequence continues at coordinate 413,087,756 of NC_136063.1, read as the reverse complement.
GTGTCTAGTTTTAAAAAATGTATAGGTTTGCTAGGTTTCCCTAGGTGCTGGCAGAGCTAGGGCTCAAAAACAAAAGGTAGTCTCTTTGTCCAAAAAGGGCAAGATTTCACTGGGAAATTGAGGTGCGACCACGTTGCGTTTTGTGGTTTCATGTCGCAGCCACTATGCCTACTCACGCAAGTGAGGTACCATTTTTTCGGGAGACCTGGGGGAACGCTGGGTGGGTGGAAATTTGTTGATCCACGCAGATTCCAGAACTTTCCACCACAGAAATGTGAGGAAAATGTGTTTTTTTTTGTCAATTTCTTAGCTTTGCAAGGGATTCTGGGTCACAAAACCTGGTGGTAGGCAGTCGAGTAACCCCATCCTGAATTCCCCTGGGTGTCTACTTTTCAAAAATGTATAGGCTTGCTAGGTTTCCCTAGGTGCTGGCAGAGCTAGGGCTCAAAAACAAAAGGTAGTCTCTTTGTCCAAAAAGGGCAAGATTTCACTGAGAAATTGAGGTGCGACCACGTTGCGTTTTGCGCTGTTTCATGTCTCAGCCACTATGCCTACCGACGCAAGTGAGGTACCATTTTTTTCGGGAGACCTGGGGGAAGGCTGGGTGGGTGGAAATTTGTTGATCCACGCAGATTCCAGAACTTTCCACCACAGAAATAAGGAAAATGGTTTTTTTGTCAAATTCTTAGCTTTGCAAGGAATTCTGGGTAACAAAACCTGGTGGTAGGCAGTCGAGTCACCCCATCCTCAATTCCCCTGGGTGTCTAGTTTTAAAAAATGTATAGGTTTGCTAGGTTTCCCTAGGTGCTGGCAGAGCTAGGGCTCAAAAACAAAAGGTAGTCTCTTTGTCCAAAAAGGGCAAGATTTCACTGGGAAATTGAGGTGCGACCACGTTGCGTTTTGCGCTGTTTCATGTCGCAGCCACTATGCCTACCCACGCAAGTGAGGTACCATTTTTTTTCAAGAAATCTGGGGGAACGCTGGGTGGGTGGAAATTTGTTGATCCACGCAGATTCCAGAACTTTCCACCACAGAAATGTAAGGAAAATGTGTTTTTTTTGGTCAAATTCTTAGCTTTGCAAGGGATTCTGGGTAACAAAACCTGGTGGTAGGCAGTCGAGTCACCCCATCCTGAATTCCCCTGGGTGTCTAGTTTTAAAAAATGTATAGGTTTGCTAGGTTTCCCTAGGTGCTGGCAGAGCTAGGGCTCAAAAACAAAAGGTAGTCTCTTTGTCCAAAAAGGGCAAGATTTCACTGGGAAATCGAGGTGCGACCATCTTGCGTTTTGCGCTGTTTCATGTCACAGCCACTATGCCTACCCACGCAAGTGAGGTACCATTTTTTTCGGGAGACCTGGGGGAACGCTGGGTGGGTGGAAATTTGTTGATCCACGCATATTACAGAACTTTCCACCAGGGAAATGTGAGAAAAATGTGGGTTTTTGGTCAAATTCTTAGCTTTGCAAGGGATTCTGGGTAACAAAACCTGGTGGTAGGCAGTCGAGTCACCCCATCCTGAATTCCCCTGGGTGTCTAGTTTTCAAAAATGTATAGGCTTGCTAGGTTTCCCTAGGTGCTGGCAGAGCTAGGGCTCAAAAACAAAAGGTAGTCTCTTTGTCCAAAAAGGGCAAGATTTCACTGAGAAATTGAGGTGCGACCACGTTGCGTTTTGCGCTGTTTCATGTCTCAGCCACTATGCCTACCGACGCAAGTGAGGTACCATTTTTTTCGGGAGACCTGGGGGAAGGCTGGGTGGGTGGATATTTGTTGATCCACGCAGATTCCAGAACTTTCCACCACAGAAATAAGGAAAATGTTTTTTTTTGGTCAAATTCTTAGCTTTGCAAGGAATTCTGGGTAACAAAACCTGGTGGTAGGCAGTCGAGTCACCCCATCCTGAATTCCCCTGGGTGTCTAGTTTAAAAAAATGTATAGGTTTGCTAGGTTTCCCATAGGTGCTGGCAGAGCTAGGGCTCAAAAACAAAAGGTAGTCTCTTTGTCCAAAAAGGGCAAGATTTCACTGGGAAATTGAGGTGCGACCACGTTGCGTTTTGTGGTTTCATGTCGCAGCCACTATGCCTACTCACGCAAGTGAGGTACCATTTTTTCGGGAGACCTGGGGGAACGCTGGGTGGGTGGAAATTTGTTGATCCACGCAGATTCCAGAACTTTCCACCACAGAAATGTGAGGAAAATGTGTTTTTTTTTGTCAATTTCTTAGCTTTGCAAGGGATTCTGGGTCACAAAACCTGGTGGTAGGCAGTCGAGTCACCCCATCCTGAATTCCCCTGGATGTCTACTTTTCAAAAATGTATAGGCTTGCTAGGTTTCCCTAGGTGCTGGCAGAGCTAGGGCTCAAAAACAAAAGGTAGTCTCTTTGTCCAAAAAGGGCAAGATTTCACTGATAAATTGAGGTGCGACCACGTTGCGTTTTGGGCTGTTTCATGTCTCAGCCACTATGCCTACCGACGCAAGTGAGGTACCATTTTTTTCGGGAGACCTGGGGGAAGGCTGGGTGGGTGGAAATTTGTTGATCCACGCAGATTCCAGAACTTTCCACCACAGAAATAAGGAAAATGTTTTTTTGTGTCAAATTCTTAGCTTTGCAAGGAATTCTGGGTAACAAAACCTGGTGATAGGCAGTCGAGTCACCCCATCCTGAATTCCCCTGGGTGTCTAGTTTTAATAAATGTATAGGTTTGCTAGGTTTCCCTAGGTGCTGGCAGAGCTAGGGCTCAAAAACAAAAGGTAGTCTTTTTGTCCAAAAAGGGCAAGATTTCACTGGGAAATTGAGGTGCGACCACGTTGCATTTTGCGCTGTTTCATGTCGCAGCCACTATGCCTACTCACGCAAGTGAGGTACCATTTTTTTCGGCAGACCTGGGGGAACGCTGGGTGGGTGGAAATTTGTTGATCCGCGCAGATTTCAGAACTTTCCACCACAGAAATGTGAGGAAAATGTGTTTTTTTTGGTCAAATTCTTAGCTTTGCAAGGGATTCTGGGTAACAAAACCTGGTGGTAGGCAGTCGAGTCACCCCATCCTGAATTCTCCTGGGTGTCTAGTTTAAAAAAATATATAGGTTTGCTAGGTTTCCCTAGGTGCTGGCAGAGCTAGGGCTCAAAAACAAAAGGTAGTCTCTTTGTCCAAAAAGGGCAAGATTTCACTGGGAAATTGAGGTGCGACCACGTTGCGTTTTGCGCTGTTTCATGTCGCAGTCACTATGCCTACCCACGCAAGTGAGGTACCATTTTTTTCGGGAGACCTGGGGGAACGCTGGGTGGGTGGAAATTTGTTGATCCACGCAGATTCCAGAACTTTCCACCACAGAAATGTGAGGAAAATGTGTTTTTTTGTCAAATTCTTAGCTTTGCAAGGGATTCTGGGTAACAAAACCTGGTGGTAGGCAGTCGAGTCACCCCATCCTAAATTCCCCTGGGTGTCTAGTTTTCAAAAATGTATAGGTTTGCTAGGTTTCCCTAGGTGCTGGCAGAGCTAGGGCTCAAAAACAAAAGGTAGTCTCTTTGTCCAAAAAGGGCAAGATTTCACTGGGAAATTGAGGTGCGACCACGTTGCGTTTTGCGCTGTTTCATGTCGCAGCCCCTATGCCTACTGACGCAAGTGAGGTACCATTTTTTTCGGCAGACCTGGGGGAACGCTGGGTGGGTGGAAATTTGTTGATCCACGCAGATTACAGAACTTTCCACCACAGAAATGTGAGGAAAATGTGTTTTTTTTGTCAATTTCATAGCTTTGCAAGGGATTCTGGGTCACAAAACCTGGTGGTAGGCAGTCGAGTCACCCCATCCTGAATTCCCCTGGGTGTCTACTTTTCAAAAATGTATAGGCTTGCTAGGTTTCCCTAGGTGCTGGCAGAGCTAGGGCTCAAAAACAAAAGGTAGTCTCTTTGTCCAAAAAGGGCAAGATTTCACTGAGAAATTGAGGTGCGACCACGTTGCGTTTTGCGCTGTTTTATGTCTCAGCCACTATGCCTACCGACGCAAGTGAGGTACCATTTTTTTCGGGAGACCTGGGGGAAGGCTGGGTGGGTGGAAATTTGTTGATCCACGCAGATTCCAGAACTTTCCACCACAGAAATAAGGAAAATGTTTTTTTAGTCAAATTCTTAGCTTTGCAAGGAATTCTGGGTAACAAAACCTGGTGGTAGGCAGTCGAGTCACCCCATCCTGAATTCCCCTGGGAGTCTAGTTTTAAAAAATGTATAGGTTTGCTAGGTTTCCCATAGGTGCTGGCAGAGCTAGGGCTCAAAAACAAAAGGTAGTCTCTTTGTCCAAAAAAGGCAAGATTTCACTGGGAAATTGAGGTGCGACCACGTTGCGTTTTGTGGTTTCATGTCGCAGCCACTATGCCTACTCACGCAAGTGAGGTACCATTTTTTCGGGAGACCTGGGGGAACGCTGGGTGGGTGGAAATTTGTTGATACACGCAGATTCCAGAACTTTCCACCACAGAAATGTGAGGAAAATGTGTTTTTTTGTCAATTTCTTAGCTTTGCAAGGGATTCTGGGTCACAAAACCTGGTGGTAGGCAGTCGAGTCACCCCATCCTGAATTCCCCTGGGTGTCTAGTTTTAAAAAATGTATAGGCTTGCTAGGTTTCCCTAGGTGCTGGCAGAGCTAGGGCTCAAAAAACAAAAGGTAGTCTCTTTGTCCAAAAAGGGCAAGATTTCACTGGGAAATTGAGGTGCGACCACGTTGCGTTTTGCGCTGTTTCATGTCGCAGCCACTATGCCTACCCACGCAAGTGAGGTACCATTTTCTTCGGGAGACCTGGGGGAACGCTGGGTGGGTGGAAATTTGTTGATCCACGCAGATTCCAGAACTTTCCACTACAGAAATGTGAGGAAAATGTGTTTTGTTTGTCAATTTCTTAGCTTTGCAAGGGATATTGGGTAGGTAACAAAACCTGGTGGTAGGCAGTCGAGTCACCCCATCCTGAATTCCCCTGGGTGTCTAGTTTTCAAAAATGTATAGGTTTGCTAGGTTTCCCTAGGTGCTGGCAGAGCTAGGGCTCAAAAACAAAAGGTAGTCTCTTTGTCCAAAAAGGGCAAGATTTCACTGAGAAATTGAGGTGCGACCACATTGCGTTTTGCGCTGTTTCATGTCTCAGCCACTATGCCTACCGACGCAAGTGAGGTACCATTTTTTTCGGCAGACCTGGGGGAACGCTGGGTGGGTGGAAATTTGTTGATCCACGCAGATTCCAGAACTTTCCACCACAGAAATAAGGAAAATGTTTTTTTTGTCAATTTCTTAGTTTGCAAGGGATTCTGGGTCACAAAACCTGGTGGTAGGCAGTCGAGTCACCCCATCCTGAATTCCCCTGGGTGTCTAGTTTAAAAAAAATGTATAGGCTTGCTAGGTTTCCCTAGGTGCTGGCAGAGCTAGGGCTCAAAAACAAAAGGTAGTCTTTTTGTCCAAAAAGGGCAGGATTTCACTGGGAAATTGAGGTGCGACCATGTTGCGTTTTGCGCTGTTTCATGTCGCAGCCACTATGCCTACCCACGCAAGTGAGGTACCATTTTTTTGGGGAAATCTGGGGGAACGCTGGGTGGGTGGAAATGTGTTTATCCACGCAGATTCCAGAACTTTCCACCACAGAAATGTGAGGAAAATTTGTTTTTTTGTCAAATTCTTAGCTTTGCAAGGGATTCTGGGTAACAAAACCTGGTGGTAGGCAGTCGAGTCACCCCATCCTGAATTCCCCTGGGTGTCTAGTTTTCAAAAATGTATAGGTTTGCTAGGTTTCCCTAGGTGCTGGCAGAGCTAGGGCTCAAAAACAAAAGGTAGTCTCTTTGTCCAAAAAGGGCAAACTTTCACTGGGAAATCGAGGTGCGACCACGTTGCGTTTTGCGCTGTTTCATGGCACAGCCACTATGCCTACTCACGCAAGTGAGGTACCATTTTTTTCGGGAGACCTGGGGGAACGCTGGGTGGGTGGAAATTTGTTGATCCACGCAGATTCCAGAACTTTCCACCACGGAAATGTGAGAAAAATGTGTTTTTTTTGTCAAATTCTTAGCTTTGCAAGGGATTCTGGGTAACAAAACCTGGTGGTAGGCAGTCGAGTCACCCCATCCTGAATTCCCCTGGGTGTCTAGTTTTCAAAAATGTATAGGTTTGCTAGGTTTTCCATAGGTGCTGGCAGAGCTAGGGCTCAAAAACAAAAAGTAGTCTCTTTGTCCAAAAAGGGCAAGATTTCACTGGGAAATTGAGGTGCGACCACGTTGCGTTTTGCGCTGTTTCATGTCGCAGCCACTATGCCTACCCACGCAAGTGAGGTACCATTTTTTTCGGGTAATCTGGGGGGAACGCTGGGTGGGTGGAAATTTGTTGATCCGCGCAGATTTCAGAACTTCCACCACAGAAATGTGAGGAAAATGTGTTTTTTTTGGTCAAATTCTTAGCTTTGCAAGGGATTCTGGGTAACAAAACCTGGTGGTAGGCAGTCGAGTCACCCCATCCTGAATTCTCCTGGGTGTCTAGTTTTAAAAAATATATAGGTTTGCTAGGTTTCCCTAGGTGCTGGCAGAGCTAGGGCTCAAAAACAAAAGGTAGTCTCTTTGTCCAAAAAGGGCAAGATTTCACTGGGAAATTGAGGTGCGACCACGTTGCGTTTTGCGCTGTTTCATGTCGCAGTCACTATGCCTACCCACGCAAGTGAGGTACCATTTTTTTCGGGAGACCTGGGGGAACGCTGGGTGGGTGGAAATTTGTTGATCCACGCAGATTCCAGAACTTTCCACCACAGAAATGTGAGGAAAATGTGTTTTTTTTGTCAAATTCTTAGCTTTGCAAGGGATTCTGGGTAACAAAACCTGGTGGTAGGCAGTCGAGTCACCCCATCCTAAATTCCCCTGGGTGTCTAGTTTTCAAAAATGTATAGGTTTGCTAGGTTTCCCTAGGTGCTAGCAGAGCTAGGGCTCAAAAACAAAAGGTAGTCTCTTTGTCCAAAAAGGGCAAGATTTCACTGGGAAATTGAGGTGCGACCACGTTGCGTTTTGCGCTGTTTCATGTCGCAGCCACTATGCCTACCCACGCAAGTGAGGTACCATTTTTTTCGGGTAATCTGGGGGAACGCTGGGTGGGTGGAAATTTGTTGATCCACGCAGATTCCAGAACTTTCCACCACAGAAATGTGAGGAAAATGTGTTTTTTTGTCAAATTCTTAGCTTTGCAAGGGATTCTGGGTAACAAAACCTGGTGGTAGGCAGTCGAGTCACCCCATCCTGAATTCTGCGGGGTGTCTAGTTTTCAAAAATGTATAGGTTTGCTAGGATTCCCTAGGTGCTCGCAGCCACTATGCCTACCGACGCAAGTGAGGTACCATTTTTTTCGGGAGACCTGGGGGAACGCTGGGTGGGTGGAAATTTGTTGATCCATGCAGATTCCAGAACTTTCCACCACAGAAATGTGAGGAAAATGTGTTTTTTTGTCAAATTCTTAGCTTTGCAAGGGATTCTGGGTAACAAAACCTGGTGGTAGGCAGTCGAGTCACCCCATCCTGAATTCCCCTGGGTGTCTAGTTTTCAAAAATGTATAGGTTTGCTAGGTTTCCCTAGGTGCTGGCAGAGCTAGGGCTCAAAAACAAAAAGTAGTCTCTTTGTCCAAAAAGGGAAAGATTTCACTGGGAAATTGAGGTGCGACCACGTTGCGTTTTGCGCTGTTTCATGTCGCAGCCACTATGCCTACCCACGCAAGTGAGGTGCCATTTTTTTCGGGTAATCTGGGGGGAATGCTGGGTGGGTGGAAATTTGTTGATCCACGCAGATTCCAGAACTTTCCACCATTGAAATGTGAGGAAAATGTGTTTTTTTTGGTCAAATTCTTAGCTTTGCAAGGGATTCTGGGTAACAAAACCTGGTGGTAGGCAGTCGAGTCACCCCATCCTGAATTCTCCTGGGTGTCTAGTTTTAAAAAATTTATAGGTTTGCTAGGTTTCCCTAGGTGCTGGCAGAGCTAGGGCTCAAAAACAAAAGGTAGTCTCTTTGTCCAAAAAGGGCAAGATTTCACTAGGAAATTGAAGTGCGACCACGTTGCATTTTGCGCTGTTTCATGTCGCAGCCACTATGCCTACCCACGCAAGTGAGGTACCATTTTTTTCGGGAAATCTGGGGGAACGCTGGGTGGGTGGACATTTGTTGATCCACGCAGATTCCAGAACTTTCCACCACAGAAATGTGAGGAAAATGTGTTGTTTTTGGTCAAATTCTTAGCTTTGCAAGGGATTCTGGGTAACAAAACCTGGTGGTAGGCAGTCGAGTCACCCCATCCTGAATTCCCCTGGGTGTCTAGTTTAAAAAAATGTATAGGTTTGCTAGGTTACCCTAGGTGCTGGCAGAGCTAGGGCTCAAAAACAAAAGGTAGTCTCTTTGTCCAAAAAGGGCAGGATTTCACTGGGAAATTGAGGTGCTACCACGTTGCGTTTTGCGATGTTTCATGTTGCAGCCACTATGCCTACCCACGCAAGTGAGGTACCATTTTTTTCGGGAGACCTGGGGGAACGCTGGGTGGGTGGAAATTTGTTGACCCACGCAGATTCCAGAACTTTCCACCACAGAAATGTGAGGAAAATTTGTTTTTTTTGTCAATTTCTTAGTTTTGCAAGGGATTGTGGGTAACAAAACCTGGTGGTAGGCAGTCGAGTCACCCCATCCTAAATTCCCCTGGGTGTCTAGTTTTAAAAAATGTATAGGTTTGCTAGGTTACCCTAGGTGCTGGCAGAGCTAGGGCTCAAAAACAAAAGGTAGTCTCTTTGTCCAAAAAGGGCAGGATTTCACTGGGAAATTGAGGTGCTACCACGTTGTGTTTTGCGATGTTTCATGTTGCAGCCACTATGCCTACCCACGCAAGTGAGGTACCATTTTTTTCGGGAGACCTGGGGGAACGCTGGGTGGGTGGAAATTTGTTGATCCACGCAGATTCCAGAACTTTCCACCACAGAAATGTGAGGAAAATGTGTTTTTTTGTCAATTTCTTAGTTTTGCAAGGGATTCTGGGTAACAAAACCTGGTGGTAGGCAGTCGAGTGACCCCATCCTGAATTCCCATGGGTGTCTAGTTTTCAAAAATGTATAGGTTTGCTAGGTTTCCCTAGGTGCTGGCAGAGCTAGGGCTCAAAAACAAAAGGTAGTCTCTTTGTCCAAAAAGGGCAAGATTTCACTGGGAAATCGAGGTGCGACCACGTTGCGTTTTGCGCTGTTTCATGTCGCAGCCACTATGCCTACCCACGCAAGTGAGGTACCATTTTCTTTGAAAGACCTGGGGGAACGCTGGGTGGGTCGAAATTTGTTGATCCACGCAGATTCCAGAACTTTCCACCACAAAAATGTGAGGAAAATGTGTTTTGTTTGTCAATTTCTTAGCTTTGCAAGGGATATTGGGTAATAAAACCTGGTGGTAGGCAGTCGAGTCACCCCATCCTGAATTCCCCTGGGTGTCTAGTTTTCAAAAATGTATAGGTTTGCTAGGTTTCCCTAGGTGCTGGCAGAGCTAGGGCTCAAAAACTAAAGGTAGTCTCTTTGTCCAAAAAGGGCAAGATTTCACTGGGAAATTGAGGTGCGACCACGTTGCGTTTTGCGCTGTTTCATGTCGCAGCCCCTATGCCTACTGACGCAAGTGAGGTACCATTTTTTTCGGCAGACCTGGGGGAACGCTGGGTGGGTGGAAATTTGTTGATCCACGCAGATTACAGAACTTTCCACCACAGAAATGTGAGGAAAATGTGTTTTTTTTGTCAATTTCTTAGCTTTGCAAGGGATTCTGGGTCACAAAACCTGGTGGTAGGCAGTCGAGTCACCCCATCCTGAATTCCCCTGGGTGTCTACTTTTCAAAAATGTATAGGCTTGCTAGGTTTCCCTAGGTGCTGGCAGAGCTAGGGCTCAAAAACAAAAGGTAGTCTCTTTGTCCAAAAAGGGCAAGATTTCACTGAGAAATTGAGGTGCGACCACGTTGCGTTTTGCGCTGTTTCATGTCTCAGCCACTATGCCTACCGACGCAAGTGAGGTACCATTTTTTTCGGGAGACCTGGGGGAAGGCTGGGTGGGTGGAAATTTGTTGATCCACGCAGATTCCAGAACTTTCCACCACAGAAATAAGGAAAATGTTTTTTTTTGTCAAATTCTTAGCTTTGCAAGGAATTCTGGGTAACAAAACCTGGTGGTAGGCAGTCGAGTCACCCCATCCTGAATTCCCCTGGGTGTCTAGTTTTAAAAAATGTATAGGTTTGCTAGGTTTCCCATAGGTGCTGGCAGAGCTAGGGCTCAAAAACAAAAGGTAGTCTCTTTGTCCAAAAAGGGCAAGATTTCACTGGGAAATTGAGGTGCGATCACGTTGCGTTTTGTGGTTTCATGTCGCAGCCACTATGCCTACTCACGCAAGTGAGGTACCATTTTTTCGGGAGACCTGGGGGAACGCTGGGTGGGTGGAAATTTGTTGATCCACGCAGATTCCAGAACTTTCCACCACAGAAATGTGAGGAAAATGTGTTTTTTTTGTCAATTTCTTAGCTTTGCAAGGGATTCTGGGTCACAAAACCTGGTGGTAGGCAGTCGAGTCACCCCATCCTGAATTCCCCTTGGTGTCTACTTTTCAAAAATGTATAGGCTTGCTAGGTTTCCCTAGGTGCTGGCAGAGCTAGGGCTCAAAAACAAAAGGTAGTCTCTTCGTCCAAAAAGGGCAAGATTTCACTGAGAAATTGAGGTGCGACCACGTTGCGTTTTGCGCTGTTTCATGTCTCAGCCACTATGCCTACCGACGCAAGTGAGGTACCATTTTTTTCGGGAGACCTGGGGGAAGGCTGGGTGGGTGGAAATTTGTTGATCCACGCAGATTCCAGAACTTTCCACCACAGAAATGTGAGGAAAATGTGTTTTTTTGTCAAATTCTTAGCTTTGCAAGGGATTCTGGGTAACAAAACCTGGTGGTAGGCAGTCGAGTCACCCCATCCTGAATTCTGCGGGGTGTCTAGTTTTCAAAAATGTATAGGTTTGCTAGGATTCCCTAGGTGCTCGCAGCCACTATGCCTACCGACGCAAGTGAGGTACCATTTTTTTCGGGAGACCTGGGGGAACGCTGGGTGGGTGGAAATTTGTTGATCCATGCAGATTCCAGAACTTTCCACCACAGAAATGTGAGGAAAATTTGTTTTTTTGTCAAATTCTTAGCTTTGCAAGGGATTCTGGGTAACAAAACCTGGTGGTAGGCAGTCGAGTCACCCCATCCTGAATTCCCCTGGGTGTCTAGTTTTCAAAAATGTATAGGTTTGCTAGGTTTCCCTAGGTGCTGGCAGAGCTAGGGCTCAAAAACAAAAGGTAGTCTCTTTGTCCAAAAAGGGCAAGATTTCACTAGGAAATTGAAGTGCGACCACGTTGCATTTTGCGCTGTTTCATGTCGCAGCCACTATGCCTACCCACGCAAGTGAGGTACCATTTTTTTCGGGAAATCTGGGGGAACGCTGGGTGGGTGGACATTTGTTGATCCACGCAGATTCCAGAACTTTCCACCACAGAAATGTGAGGAAAATGTGTTGTTTTTGGTCAAATTCTTAGCTTTGCAAGGGATTCTGGGTAACAAAACCTGGTGGTAGGCAGTCGAGTCACCCCATCCTGAATTCCCCTGGGTGTCTAGTTTTAAAAAATGTATAGGTTTGCTAGGTTACCCTAGGTGCTGGCAGAGCTAGGGCTCAAAAACAAAAGGTAGTCTCTTTGTCCAAAAAGGGCAGGATTTCACTGGGAAATTGAGGTGCTACCACGTTGCGTTTTGCGATGTTTCATGTTGCAGCCACTATGCCTACCCACGCAAGTGAGGTACCATTTTTTTCGGGAGACCTGGGGGAACGCTGGGTGGGTGGAAATTTGTTGACCCACGCAGATTCCAGAACTTTCCACCACAGAAATGTGAGGAAAATTTGTTTTTTTTGTCAATTTCTTAGTTTTGCAAGGGATTGTGGGTAACAAAACCTGGTGGTAGGCAGTCGAGTCACCCCATCCTAAATTCCCCTGGGTGTCTAGTTTTAAAAAATGTATAGGCTTGCTAGGTTTCCCTAGGTGCTGGCAGAGCTAGGGCTCAAAAACAAAAGGTAGTCTCTTTGTCCAAAAAGGGCAAGATTTCACTGAGAAATTGAGGTGCGACCACGTTGCGTTTTGCGCTGTTTTATGTCTCAGCCACTATGCCTACCGACGCAAGTGAGGTACCATTTTTTTCGGGAGACCTGGGGGAAGGCTGGGTGGGTGGAAATTTGTTGATCCACGCAGATTCCAGAACTTTCCACCACAGAAATAAGGAAAATGTTTTTTTAGTCAAATTCTTAGCTTTGCAAGGAATTCTGGGTAACAAAACCTGGTGGTAGGCAGTCGAGTCACCCCATCCTGAATTCCCCTGGGAGTCTAGTTTTAAAAAATGTATAGGTTTGCTAGGTTTCCCATAGGTGCTGGCAGAGCTAGGGCTCAAAAACAAAAGGTAGTCTCTTTGTCCAAAAAGGGCAAGATTTCACTGGGAAATTGAGGTGCGACCACGTTGCGTTTTGTGGTTTCATGTCGCAGCCACTATGCCTACTCACGCAAGTGAGGTACCATTTTTTCGGGAGACCTGGGGGAACGCTGGGTGGGTGGAAATTTGTTGATACACGCAGATTCCAGAACTTTCCACCACAGAAATGTGAGGAAAATGTGTTTTTTTGTCAATTTCTTAGCTTTGCAAGGGATTCTGGGTCACAAAACCTGGTGGTAGGCAGTCGAGTCACCCCATCCTGAATTCCCCTGGGTGTCTAGTTTTAAAAAATGTATAGGCTTGCTAGGTTTCCCTAGGTGCTGGCAGAGCTAGGGCTCAAAAAACAAAAGGTAGTCTCTTTGTCCAAAAAGGGCAAGATTTCACTGGGAAATTGAGGTGCGACCACGTTGCGTTTTGTGGTTTCATGTCGCAGCCACTATGCCTACTCACGCAAGTGAGGTACCATTTTTTCGGGAGACCTGGGGGAACGCTGGGTGGGTGGAAATTTGTTGATCCACGCAGATTCCAGAACTTTCCACCACAGAAATGTGAGGAAAATGTGTTTTTTTGTCAATTTCTTAGTTTTGCAAGGGATTCTGGGTAACAAAACCTGGTGGTAGGCAGTCGAGTCACCCCATCCTGAATTCCCATGGGTGTCTAGTTTTCAAAAATGTATAGGTTTGCTAGGTTTCCCTAGGTGCTGGCAGAGCTAGGGCTCAAAAACAAAAGGTAGTCTCTTTGTCCAAAAAGGGCAAGATTTCACTGGGAAATTGAGGTGCGACCACGTTGCGTTTTGCGCTGTTTCATGTCGCAGCCACTATGCCTACCCACGCAAGTGAGGTACCATTTTCTTCGGGAGACCTGGGGGAACGCTGGGTGGGTGGAAATTTGTTGATCCACGCAGATTCCAGAACTTTCCACTACAGAAATGTGAGGAAAATGTGTTTTGTTTGTCAATTTCTTAGCTTTGCAAGGGATATTGGGTAGGTAACAAAACCTGGTGGTAGGCAGTCGAGTCACCCCATCCTGAATTCCCCTGGGTGTCTAGTTTTCAAAAATGTATAGGTTTGCTAGGTTTCCCTAGGTGCTGGCAGAGCTAGGGCTCAAAAACAAAAGGTAGTCTCTTTGTCCAAAAAGGGCAAGATTTCACTGAGAAATTGAGGTGCGACCACATTGCGTTTTGCGCTGTTTCATGTCTCAGCCACTATGCCTACCGACGCAAGTGAGGTACCATTTTTTTCGGCAGACCTGGGGGAACGCTGGGTGGGTGGAAATTTGTTGATCCACGCAGATTCCAGAACTTTCCACCACAGAAATAAGGAAAATGTTTTTTTTGTCAATTTCTTAGTTTGCAAGGGATTCTGGGTCACAAAACCTGGTGGTAGGCAGTCGAGTCACCCCATCCTGAATTCCCCTGGGTGTCTAGTTTTAAAAAAATGTATAGGCTTGCTAGGTTTCCCTAGGTGCTGGCAGAGCTAGGGCTCAAAAACAAAAGGTAGTCTTTTTGTCCAAAAAGGGCAGGATTTCACTGGGAAATTGAGGTGCGACCATGTTGCGTTTTGCGCTGTTTCATGTCGCAGCCACTATGCCTACCCACGCAAGTGAGGTACCATTTTTTTGGGGAAATCTGGGGGAACGCTGGGTGGGTGGAAATGTGTTTATCCACGCAGATTCCAGAACTTTCCACCACAGAAATGTGAGGAAAATTTGTTTTTTTTGTCAAATTCTTAGCTTTGCAAGGGATTCTGGGTAACAAAACCTGGTGGTAGGCAGTCGAGTCACCCCATCCTGAATTCCCCTGGGTGTCTAGTTTTCAAAAATGTATAGGTTTGCTAGGTTTCCCTAGGTGCTGGCAGAGCTAGGGCTCAAAAACAAAAGGTAGTCTCTTTGTCCAAAAAGGGCAAACTTTCACTGGGAAATCGAGGTGCGACCACGTTGCGTTTTGCGCTGTTTCATGTCGCAGCCACTATGCCTACCCACGCAAGTGAGGTACCATTTTTTTCGGGTAATCTGGGGGGAACGCTGGGTGGGTGGAAATTTGTTGATCCGCGCAGATTTCAGAACTTCCACCACAGAAATGTGAGGAAAATGTGTTTTTTTTGGTCAAATTCTTAGCTTTGCAAGGGATTCTGGGTAACAAAACCTGGTGGTAGGCAGTCGAGTCACCCCATCCTGAATTCTCCTGGGTGTCTAGTTTTAAAAAATATATAGGTTTGCTAGGTTTCCCTAGGTGCTGGCAGAGCTAGGGCTCAAAAACAAAAGGTAGTCTCTTTGTCCAAAAAGGGCAAGATTTCACTGGGAAATTGAGGTGCGACCACGTTGCGTTTTGCGCTGTTTCATGTCGCAGTCACTATGCCTACCCACGCAAGTGAGGTACCATTTTTTTCGGGAGACCTGGGGGAACGCTGGGTGGGTGGAAATTTGTTGATCCACGCAGATTCCAGAACTTTCCACCACAGAAATGTGAGGAAAATGTGTTTTTTTTGTCAAATTCTTAGCTTTGCAAGGGATTCTGGGTAACAAAACCTGGTGGTAGGCAGTCGAGTCACCCCATCCTAAATTCCCCTGGGTGTCTAGTTTTCAAAAATGTATAGGTTTGCTAGGTTTCCCTAGGTGCTAGCAGAGCTAGGGCTCAAAAACAAAAGGTAGTCTCTTTGTCCAAAAAGGGCAAGATTTCACTGGGAAATTGAGGTGCGACCACGTTGCGTTTTGCGCTGTTTCATGTCGCAGCCACTATGCCTACCCACGCAAGTGAGGTACCATTTTTTTCGGGTAATCTGGGGGAACGCTGGGTGGGTGGAAATTTGTTGATCCACGCAGATTCCAGAACTTTCCACCACAGAAATGTGAGGAAAATGTGTTTTTTTGTCAAATTCTTAGCTTTGCAAGGGATTCTGGGTAACAAAACCTGGTGGTAGGCAGTCGAGTCACCCCATCCTGAATTCTGCGGGGTGTCTAGTTTTCAAAAATGTATAGGTTTGCTAGGATTCCCTAGGTGCTCGCAGCCACTATGCCTACCGACGCAAGTGAGGTACCATTTTTTTCGGGAGACCTGGGGGAACGCTGGGTGGGTGGAAATTTGTTGATCCATGCAGATTCCAGAACTTTCCACCACAGAAATGTGAGGAAAATGTGTTTTTTTGTCAAATTCTTAGCTTTGCAAGGGATTCTGGGTAACAAAACCTGGTGGTAGGCAGTCGAGTCACCCCATCCTGAATTCCCCTGGGTGTCTAGTTTTCAAAAATGTATAGGTTTGCTAGGTTTCCCTAGGTGCTGGCAGAGCTAGGGCTCAAAAACAAAAAGTAGTCTCTTTGTCCAAAAAGGGAAAGATTTCACTGGGAAATTGAGGTGCGACCACGTTGCGTTTTGCGCTGTTTCATGTCGCAGCCACTATGCCTACCCACGCAAGTGAGGTGCCATTTTTTTCGGGTAATCTGGGGGGAATGCTGGGTGGGTGGAAATTTGTTGATCCACGCAGATTCCAGAACTTTCCACCATTGAAATGTGAGGAAAATGTGTTTTTTTGGTCAAATTCTTAGCTTTGCAAGGGATTCTGGGTAACAAAACCTGGTGGTAGGCAGTCGAGTCACCCCATCCTGAATTCTCCTGGGTGTCTAGTTTTAAAAAATTTATAGGTTTGCTAGGTTTCCCTAGGTGCTGGCAGAGCTAGGGCTCAAAAACAAAAGGTAGTCTCTTTGTCCAAAAAGGGCAAGATTTCACTAGGAAATTGAAGTGCGACCACGTTGCATTTTGCGCTGTTTCATGTCGCAGCCACTATGCCTACCCACGCAAGTGAGGTACCATTTTTTTCGGGAAATCTGGGGGAACGCTGGGTGGGTGGACATTTGTTGATCCACGCAGATTCCAGAACTTTCCACCACAGAAATGTGAGGAAAATGTGTTGTTTTTGGTCAAATTCTTAGCTTTGCAAGGGATTCTGGGTAACAAAACCTGGTGGTAGGCAGTCGAGTCACCCCATCCTGAATTCCCCTGGGTGTCTAGTTTTAAAAAATGTATAGGTTTGCTAGGTTACCCTAGGTGCTGGCAGAGCTAGGGCTCAAAAACAAAAGGTAGTCTCTTTGTCCAAAAAGGGCAGGATTTCACTGGGAAATTGAGGTGCTACCACGTTGCGTTTTGCGATGTTTCATGTTGCAGCCACTATGCCTACCCACGCAAGTGAGGTACCATTTTTTTCGGGAGACCTGGGGGAACGCTGGGTGGGTGGAAATTTGTTGACCCACGCAGATTCCAGAACTTTCCACCACAGAAATGTGAGGAAAATTTGTTTTTTTTGTCAATTTCTTAGTTTTGCAAGGGATTGTGGGTAACAAAACCTGGTGGTAGGCAGTCGAGTCACCCCATCCTAAATTCCCCTGGGTGTCTAGTTTTAAAAAATGTATAGGTTTGCTAGGTTACCCTAGGTGCTGGCAGAGCTAGGGCTCAAAAACAAAAGGTAGTCTCTTTGTCCAAAAAGGGCAGGATTTCACTGGGAAATTGAGGTGCTACCACGTTGTGTTTTGCGATGTTTCATGTTGCAGCCACTATGCCTACCCACGCAAGTGAGGTACCATTTTTTTCGGGAGACCTGGGGGAACGCTGGGTGGGTGGAAATTTGTTGATCCACGCAGATTCCAGAACTTTCCACCACAGAAATGTGAGGAAAATGTGTTTTTTTGTCAATTTCTTAGTTTTGCAAGGGATTCTGGGTAACAAAACCTGGTGGTAGGCAGTCGAGTCACCCCATCCTGAATTCCCATGGGTGTCTAGTTTTCAAAAATGTATAGGTTTGCTAGGTTTCCCTAGGTGCTGGCAGAGCTAGGGCTCAAAAACAAAAGGTAGTCTCTTTGTCCAAAAAGGGCAAGATTTCACTGGGAAATCGAGGTGCGACCACGTTGCGTTTTGCGCTGTTTCATGTCGCAGCCACTATGCCTACCCACGCAAGTGAGGTACCATTTTCTTTGAAAGACCTGGGGGAACGCTGGGTGGGTCGAAATTTGTTGATCCACGCAGATTCCAGAACTTTCCACCACAAAAATGTGAGGAAAATGTGTTTTGTTTGTCAATTTCTTAGCTTTGCAAGGGATATTGGGTAATAAAACCTGGTGGTAGGCAGTCGAGTCACCCCATCCTGAATTCCCCTGGGTGTCTAGTTTTCAAAAATGTATAGGTTTGCTAGGTTTCCCTAGGTGCTGGCAGAGCTAGGGCTCAAAAACTAAAGGTAGTCTCTTTGTCCAAAAAGGGCAAGATTTCACTGGGAAATTGAGGTGCGACCACGTTGCGTTTTGCGCTGTTTCATGTCGCAGCCCCTATGCCTACTGACGCAAGTGAGGTACCATTTTTTTCGGCAGACCTGGGGGAACGCTGGGTGGGTGGAAATTTGTTGATCCACGCAGATTACAGAACTTTCCACCACAGAAATGTGAGGAAAATGTGTTTTTTTTGTCAATTTCTTAGCTTTGCAAGGGATTCTGGGTCACAAAACCTGGTGGTAGGCAGTCGAGTCACCCCATCCTGAATTCCCCTGGGTGTCTACTTTTCAAAAATGTATAGGCTTGCTAGGTTTCCCTAGGTGCTGGCAGAGCTAGGGCTCAAAAACAAAAGGTAGTCTCTTTGTCCAAAAAGGGCAAGATTTCACTGAGAAATTGAGGTGCGACCACGTTGCGTTTTGCGCTGTTTCATGTCTCAGCCACTATGCCTACCGACGCAAGTGAGGTACCATTTTTTTCGGGAGACCTGGGGGAAGGCTGGGTGGGTGGAAATTTGTTGATCCACGCAGATTCCAGAACTTTCCACCACAGAAATTTCCAGAAATGTGAGGAAAATGTGTTTTTTTTGGTCAAATTCGTAGCTTTGCAAGGGATTCTGGGTAACAAAACCTGGTAGTAGGCAGTCGAGTCACCCCATCCTGAATTCCCCTGGGTGTCTAGTTTTAAAAAATTTATAGGTTTGCTAGGTTACCCTAGGTGCTGGCAGAGCTAGGGCTCAAAAACAAAAGGTAGTCTCTTTGTCCAAAAAGGGCAGGATTTCACTGGGAAATTGAGGTGCTACCACGTTGTGTTTTGCGATGTTTCATGTTGCAGCCACTATGCCTACCCACGCAAGTGAGGTACCATTTTTTTCGGGTAATCTGGGGGGAACGCTGGGTGGGTGGAAATTTGTTGATCCGCGCAGATTTCAGAACTTTCCACCACAGAAATGTGAGGAAAATGTGTTTTTTTTGGTCAAATTCTTAGCTTTGCAAGGGATTCTGGGTAACAAAACCTGGTGGTAGGCAGTCGAGTCACCCCATCCTGAATTCTCCTGGGTGTCTAGTTTTAAAAAATATATAGGTTTGCTAGGTTTCCCTAGGTGCTGGCAGAGCTAGGGCTCAAAAACAAAAGGTAGTCTCTTTGTCCAAAAAGGGCAAGATTTCACTGGGAAATTGAGGTGCGACCACGTTGCGTTTTGCGCTGTTTCATGTCGCAGTCACTATGCCTACCCACGCAAGTGAGGTACCATTTTTTTCGGGAGACCTGGGGGAACGCTGGGTGGGTGGAAATTTGTTGATCCACGCAGATTCCAGAACTTTCCACCACAGAAATGTGAGGAAAATGTGTTTTTTTTGTCAAATTCTTAGCTTTGCAAGGGATTCTGGGTAACAAAACCTGGTGGTAGGCAGTCGAGTCACCCCATCCTAAATTCCCCTGGGTGTCTAGTTTTCAAAAATGTATAGGTTTGCTAGGTTTCCCTAGGTGCTAGCAGAGCTAGGGCTCAAAAACAAAAGGTAGTCTCTTTGTCCAAAAAGGGCAAGATTTCACTGGGAAATTGAGGTGCGACCACGTTGCGTTTTGTGGTTTCATGTCGCAGCCACTATGCCTACTCACGCAAGTGAGGTACCATTTTTTCGGGAGACCTGGGGGAACGCTGGGTGGGTGGAAATTTGTTGATCCACGCAGATTCCAGAACTTTCCACCACAGAAATGTGAGGAAAATGTGTTTTTTTGTCAATTTCTTAGTTTTGCAAGGGATTCTGGGTAACAAAACCTGGTGGTAGGCAGTCGAGTCACCCCATCCTGAATTCCCATGGGTGTCTAGTTTTCAAAAATGTATAGGTTTGCTAGGTTTCCCTAGGTGCTGGCAGAGCTAGGGCTCAAAAACAAAAGGTAGTCTCTTTGTCCAAAAAGGGCAAGATTTCACTGGGAAATTGAGGTGCGACCACGTTGCGTTTTGCGCTGTTTCATGTCGCAGCCACTATGCCTACCCACGCAAGTGAGGTACCATTTTCTTCGGGAGACCTGGGGGAACGCTGGGTGGGTGGAAATTTGTTGATCCACGCAGATTCCAGAACTTTCCACTACAGAAATGTGAGGAAAATGTGTTTTGTTTGTCAATTTCTTAGCTTTGCAAGGGATATTGGGTAGGTAACAAAACCTGGTGGTAGGCAGTCGAGTCACCCCATCCTGAATTCCCCTGGGTGTCTAGTTTTCAAAAATGTATAGGTTTGCTAGGTTTCCCTAGGTGCTGGCAGAGCTAGGGCTCAAAAACAAAAGGTAGTCTCTTTGTCCAAAAAGGGCAAGATTTCACTGAGAAATTGAGGTGCGACCACATTGCGTTTTGCGCTGTTTCATGTCTCAGCCACTATGCCTACCGACGCAAGTGAGGTACCATTTTTTTCGGCAGACCTGGGGGAACGCTGGGTGGGTGGAAATTTGTTGATCCACGCAGATTCCAGAACTTTCCACCACAGAAATAAGGAAAAAATTTTTTTTGTCAATTTCTTAGTTTGCAAGGGATTCTGGGTCACAAAACCTGGTGGTAGGCAGTCGAGTCACCCCATCCTGAATTCCCCTGGGTGTCTAGTTTTAAAAAAATGTATAGGCTTGCTAGGTTTCCCTAGGTGCTGGCAGAGCTAGGGCTCAAAAACAAAAGGTAGTCTCTTTGTCCAAAAAGGGCAAGATTTCACTGGGAAATTGAGGTGCGACCACGTTGCGTTTTGTGGTTTCATGTCGCAGCCACTATGCCTACTCACGCAAGTGAGGTACCATTTTTTCCGGAGACCTGGGGGAACGCTGGGTGGGTGGAAATTTGTTGATCCACGCTGATTCCAGAACTTTCCACCACAGAAATGTGAGGAAAATGTGTTTTTTTTGTCAAATTCTTAGCTTTGCAAGGGATTCTGGGTAACAAAACCTGGTGATAGGCAGTCGAGTCACCCCATCCTGAATTCCCCTGGGTGTCTAGTTTTCAAAAATGTATAGGTTTGCTAGGTTTCCCTAGGTGCAGGCAGAGCTAGGGCTCAAAAACAAAAGGTAGTCTTTTTGTCCAAAAAGGGCAGGATTTCACTGGGAAATTGAGGTGCGACCACGTTGCGTTTTGCGCTGTTTCATGTCGCAGCCACTATGCCTACCCACGCAAGTGAGGTACCATTTTTTTGGGGAAATCTGGGGGAACGCTGGGTGGGTGGAAATGTGTTTATCCACGCAGATTCCAGAACTTTCCACCACAGAAATGTGAGGAAAATTTGTTTTTTTTGTCAAATTCTTAGCTTTGCAAGGGATTCTGGGTAACAAAACCTGGTGGTAGGCAGTCGAGTCACCCCATCCTGAATTCCCCTGGGTGTCTAGTTTTCAAAAATGTATAGGTTTGCTAGGTTTCCCTAGGTGCTGGCAGAGCTAGGGCTCAAAAACAAAAGGTAGTCTTTTTGTCCAAAAAGGGCAAAATTTCACTGGGAAATCGAGGTGCGACCACGTTGCGTTTTGCGCTGTTTCATGGCACAGCCACTATGCCTACTCACGCAAGTGAGGTACCATTTTTTTCGGGAGACCTGGGGGAACGCTGGGTGGGTGGAAATTTGTTGATCCACGCAGATTCCAGAACTTTCCACCACGGAAATGTGAGAAAAATGTGTTTTTTTTGTCAAATTCTTAGCTTTGCAAGGGATTCTGGGTAACAAAACCTGGTGGTAGGCAGTCGAGTCACCCCATCCTGAATTCCCCTGGGTGTCTAGTTTTCAAAAATGTATAGGTTTGCTAGGTTTTCCATAGGTGCTGGCAGAGCTAGGGCTCAAAAACAAAAAGTAGTCTCTTTGTCCAAAAAGGGCAAGATTTCACTGGGAAATTGAGGTGCGACCACGTTGCGTTTTGCGCTGTTTCATGTCGCAGCCACTATGCCTACCCACGCAAGTGAGGTACCATTTTTTTCGGGTAATCTGGGGGGAACGCTGGGTGGGTGGAAATTTGTTGATCCGCGCAGATTTCAGAACTTTCCACCACAGAAATGTGAGGAAAATGTGTTTTTTTGTCAAATTCTTAGCTTTGCAAGGGATTCTGGGTAACAAAACCTGGTGGTAGGCAGTCGAGTCACCCCATCCTGAATTCTGCGGGGTGTCTAGTTTTCAAAAATGTATAGGTTTGCTAGGATTCCCTAGGTGCTCGCAGCCACTATGCCTACCGACGCAAGTGAGGTACCATTTTTTTCGGGAGACCTGGGGGAACGCTGGGTGGGTGGAAATTTGTTGATCCATGCAGATTCCAGAACTTTCCACCACAGAAATGTGAGGAAAATTTGTTTTTTTGTCAAATTCTTAGCTTTGCAAGGGATTCTGGGTAACAAAACCTGGTGGTAGGCAGTCGAGTCACCCCATCCTGAATTCCCCTGGGTGTCTAGTTTTCAAAAATGTATAGGTTTGCTAGGTTTCCCTAGGTGCTGGCAGAGCTAGGGCTCAAAAACAAAAAGTAGTCTCTTTGTCCAAAAAGGGAAAGATTTCACTGGGAAATTGAGGTGCGACCACGTTGCGTTTTGCGCTGTTTCATGTCGCAGCCACTATGCCTACCCACGCAAGTGAGGTGCCATTTTTTTCGGGTAATCTGGGGGGAATGCTGGGTGGGTGGAAATTTGTTGATCCACGCAGATTCCAGAACTTTCCACCATTGAAATGTGAGGAAAATGTGTTTTTTTTGGTCAAATTCTTAGCTTTGCAAGGGATTCTGGGTAACAAAACCTGGTGGTAGGCAGTCGAGTCACCCCATCCTGAATTCTCCTGGGTGTCTAGTTTTAAAAAATGTATAGGTTTGCTAGGTTTCCCTAGGTGCTGGCAGAGCTAGGGCTCAAAAACAAAAGGTAGTCTCTTTGTCCAAAAAGGGCAAGATTTCACTAGGAAATTGAAGTGCGACCACGTTGCATTTTGCGCTGTTTCATGTCGCAGCCACTATGCCTACCCACGCAAGTGAGGTACCATTTTTTTCGGGAAATCTGGGGGAACGCTGGGTGGGTGGACATTTGTTGATCCACGCAGATTCCAGAACTTTCCACCACAGAAATGTGAGGAAAATGTGTTGTTTTTGGTCAAATTCTTAGCTTTGCAAGGGATTCTGGGTAACAAAACCTGGTGGTAGGCAGTCGAGTCACCCCATCCTGAATTCCCCTGGGTGTCTAGTTTTAAAAAATGTATAGGTTTGCTAGGTTACCCTAGGTGCTGGCAGAGCTAGGGCTCAAAAACAAAAGGTAGTCTCTTTGTCCAAAAAGGGCAGGATTTCACTGGGAAATTGAGGTGCTACCACGTTGCGTTTTGCGATGTTTCATGTTGCAGCCACTATGCCTACCCACGCAAGTGAGGTACCATTTTTTCGGGAGACCTGGGGGAACGCTGGGTGGGTGGAAATTTGTTGACCCACGCAGATTCCAGAACTTTCCACCACAGAAATGTGAGGAAAATTTGTTTTTTTTGTCAATTTCTTAGTTTTGCAAGGGATTGTGGGTAACAAAACCTGGTGGTAGGCAGTCGAGTCACCCCATCCTAAATTCCCCTGGGTGTCTAGTTTTAAAAAATGTATAGGTTTGCTAGGTTACCCTAGGTGCTGGCAGAGCTAGGGCTCAAAAACAAAAGGTAGTCTCTTTGTCCAAAAAGGGCAGGATTTCACTGGGAAATTGAGGTGCTACCACGTTGTGTTTTGCGATGTTTCATGTTGCAGCCACTATGCCTACCCACGCAAGTGAGGTACCATTTTTTTCGGGAGACCTGGGGGAACGCTGGGTGGGTGGAAATTTGTTGATCCACGCAGATTCCAGAACTTTCCACCACAGAAATGTGAGGAAAATGTGTTTTTTTGTCAATTTCTTAGTTTTGCAAGGGATTCTGGGTAACAAAACCTGGTGGTAGGCAGTCGAGTCACCCCATCCTGAATTCCCATGGGTGTCTAGTTTTCAAAAATGTATAGGTTTGCTAGGTTTCCCTAGGTGCTGGCAGAGCTAGGGCTCAAAAACAAAAGGTAGTCTCTTTGTCCAAAAAGGGCAAGATTTCACTGGGAAATCGAGGTGCGACCACGTTGCGTTTTGCGCTGTTTCATGTCGCAGCCACTATGCCTACCCACGCAAGTGAGGTACCATTTTCTTTGAAAGACCTGGGGGAACGCTGGGTGGGTCGAAATTTGTTGATCCACGCAGATTCCAGAACTTTCCACCACAAAAATGTGAGGAAAATGTGTTTTGTTTGTCAATTTCTTAGCTTTGCAAGGGATATTGGGTAACAAAACCTGGTGGTAGGCAGTCGAGTCACCCCATCCTGAATTCCCCTGGGTGTCTAGTTTTCAAAAATGTATAGGTTTGCTAGGTTTCCCTAGGTGCTGGCAGAGCTAGGGCTCAAAAACTAAAGGTAGTCTCTTTGTCCAAAAAGGGCAAGATTTCACTGGGAAATTGAGGTGCGACCACGTTGCGTTTTGCGCTGTTTCATGTCGCAGCCCCTATGCCTACTGACGCAAGTGAGGTACCATTTTTTTCGGCAGACCTGGGGGAACGCTGGGTGGGTGGAAATTTGTTGATCCACGCAGATTACAGAACTTTCCACCACAGAAATGTGAGGAAAATGTGTTTTTTTTGTCAATTTCTTAGCTTTGCAAGGGATTCTGGGTCACAAAACCTGGTGGTAGGCAGTCGAGTCACCCCATCCTGAATTCCCCTGGGTGTCTACTTTTCACAAATGTATAGGCTTGCTAGGTTTCCCTAGGTGCTGGCAGAGCTAGGGCTCAAAAACAAAAGGTAGTCTCTTTGTCCAAAAAGGGCAAGATTTCACTGAGAAATTGAGGTGCGACCACGTTGCGTTTTGCGCTGTTTCATGTCTCAGCCACTATGCCTACCGACGCAAGTGAGGTACCATTTTTTTCGGGAGACCTGGGGGAAGGCTGGGTGGGTGGAAATTTGTTGATCCACGCAGATTCCAGAACTTTCCACCACAGAAATAAGGAAAATGTTTTTTTTTGTCAAATTCTTAGCTTTGCAAGGAATTCTGGGTAACAAAACCTGGTGGTAGGCAGTCGAGTCACCCCATCCTGAATTCCCCTGGGTGTCTAGTTTTAAAAAATGTATAGGTTTGCTAGGTTTCCCATAGGTGCTGGCAGAGCTAGGGCTCAAAAACAAAAGGTAGTCTCTTTGTCCAAAAAGGGCAAGATTTCACTGGGAAATTGAGGTGCGATCACGTTGCGTTTTGTGGTTTCATGTCGCAGCCACTATGCCTACTCACGCAAGTGAGGTACCATTTTTTCGGGAGACCTGGGGGAACGCTGGGTGGGTGGAAATTTGTTGATCCACGCAGATTCCAGAACTTTCCACCACAGAAATGTGAGGAAAATGTGTTTTTTTTGTCAATTTCTTAGCTTTGCAAGGGATTCTGGGTCACAAAACCTGGTGGTAGGCAGTCGAGTCACCCCATCCTGAATTCCCCTGGGTGTCTACTTTTCAAAAATGTATAGGCTTGCTAGGTTTCCCTAGGTGCTGGCAGAGCTAGGGCTCAAAAACAAAAGGTAGTCTCTTCGTCCAAAAAGGGCAAGATTTCACTGAGAAATTGAGGTGCGACCACGTTGCGTTTTGCGCTGTTTCATGTCTCAGCCACTATGCCTACCGACGCAAGTGAGGTACCATTTTTTTCGGGAGACCTGGGGGAAGGCTGGGTGGGTGGAAATTTGTTGATCCACGCAGATTCCAGAACTTTCCACCACAGAAATAAGGAAATTTTTTTTTGTCAAATTCTTAGCTTTGCAAGGAATTCTGGGTAACAAAACCTGGTGGTAGGCAGTCGAGTCACCCCATCCTGAATTCCCCTGGGTGTCTAGTTTTCAAAATGTATAGGTTTGCTAGGTTTCCCATAGGTGCTGGCAGAGCTAGGGCTCAAAAACAAAAGGTAGTCTCTTTGTCCAAAAAGAGCAAGATTTCACTGGGAAATTGAGGTGCGACCACGTTGCGTTTTGCGCTGTTTCATGTCGCAGCCCCTATGCCTACTGACGCAAGTGAGGTACCATTTTTTTCGGCAGACCTGGGGGAACGCTGGGTGGGTGGATATTTGTTGATCCACGCAGATTCCAGAACTTTCCACCACAGAAATAAGGAAAATGTTTTTTTTGGTCAAATTCTTAGCTTTGCAAGGAATTCTGGGTAACAAAACCTGGTGGTAGGCAGTCGAGTCACCCCATCCTGAATTCCCCTGGGTGTCTAGTTTTAAAAAATGTATAGGTTTGCTAGGTTTCCCATAGGTGCTGGCAGAGCTAGGGCTCAAAAACAAAAGGTAGTCTCTTTGTCCAAAAAGGGCAAGATTTCACTGGGAAATTGAGGTGCGACCACGTTGCGTTTTGTGGTTTCATGTCGCAGCCACTATGCCTACTCACGCAAGTGAGGTACCATTTTTTCGGGAGACCTGGGGGAACGCTGGGTGGGTGGAAATTTGTTGATCCACGCAGATTCCAGAACTTTCCACCACAGAAATGTGAGGAAAATGTGTTTTTTTTGTCAATTTCTTAGCTTTGCAAGGGATTCTGGGTCACAAAACCTGGTGGTAGGCAGTCGAGTCACCCCATCCTGAATTCCCCTGGGTGTCTACTTTTCAAAAATGTATAGGCTTGCTAGGTTTCCCTAGGTGCTGGCAGAGCTAGGGCTCAAAAACAAAAGGTAGTCTCTTTGTCCAAAAAGGGCAAGATTTCACTGAGAAATTGAGGTGCGACCACGTTGCGTTTTGCGCTGTTTCATGTCTCAGCCACTATGCCTACCGACGCAAGTGAGGTACCATTTTTTTCGGGAGACCTGGGGGAAGGCTGGGTGGGTGGAAATTTGTTGATCCACGCAGATTCCAGAACTTTCCACCACAGAAATAAGGAAAATGTTTTTTTTTGTCAAATTCTTAGCTTTGCAAGGAATTCTGGGTAACAAAACCTGGTGGTAGGCAGTCGAGTCACCCCATCCTGAATTCCCCTGGGTGTCTAGTTTTAAAAAATGTATAGGTTTGCTAGGTTTCCCATAGGTGCTGGCAGAGCTAGGGCTCAAAAACAAAAGGTAGTCTCTTTGTCCAAAAAGGGCAAGATTTCACTGGGAAATTGAGGTGCGATCACGTTGCGTTTTGTGGTTTCATGTCGCAGCCACTATGCCTACTCACGCAAGTGAGGTACCATTTTTTCGGGAGACCTGGGGGAACGCTGGGTGGGTGGAAATTTGTTGATCCACGCAGATTCCAGAACTTTCCACCACAGAAATGTGAGGAAAATGTGTTTTTTTTGTCAATTTCTTAGCTTTGCAAGGGATTCTGGGTCACAAAACCTGGTGGTAGGCAGTCGAGTCACCCCATCCTGAATTCCCCTGGGTGTCTACTTTTCAAAAATGTATAGGCTTGCTAGGTTTCCCTAGGTGCTGGCAGAGCTAGGGCTCAAAAACAAAAGGTAGTCTCTTCGTCCAAAAAGGGCAAGATTTCACTGAGAAATTGAGGTGCGACCACGTTGCGTTTTGCGCTGTTTCATGTCTCAGCCACTATGCCTACCGACGCAAGTGAGGTACCATTTTTTTCGGGAGACCTGGGGGAAGGCTGGGTGGGTGGAAATTTGTTGATCCACGCAGATTCCAGAACTTTCCACCACAGAAATGTGAGGAAAATGTGTTTTTTTGTCAAATTCTTAGCTTTGCAAGGGATTCTGGGTAACAAAACCTGGTGGTAGGCAGTCGAGTCACCCCATCCTGAATTCTGCGGGGTGTCTAGTTTTCAAAAATGTATAGGTTTGCTAGGATTCCCTAGGTGCTCGCAGCCACTATGCCTACCGACGCAAGTGAGGTACCATTTTTTTCGGGAGACCTGGGGGAACGCTGGGTGGGTGGAAATTTGTTGATCCATGCAGATTCCAGAACTTTCCACCACAGAAATGTGAGGAAAATTTGTTTTTTTGTCAAATTCTTAGCTTTGCAAGGGATTCTGGGTAACAAAACCTGGTGGTAGGCAGTCGAGTCACCCCATCCTGAATTCCCCTGGGTGTCTAGTTTTCAAAAATGTATAGGTTTGCTAGGTTTCCCTAGGTGCTGGCAGAGCTAGGGCTCAAAAACAAAAAGTAGTCTCTTTGTCCAAAAAGGGAAAGATTTCACTGGGAAATTGAGGTGCGACCACGTTGCGTTTTGCGCTGTTTCATGTCGCAGCCACTATGCCTACCCACGCAAGTGAGGTGCCATTTTTTTCGGGTAATCTGGGGGGAATGCTGGGTGGGTGGAAATTTGTTGATCCACGCAGATTCCAGAACTTTCCACCATTGAAATGTGAGGAAAATGTGTTTTTTTTGGTCAAATTCTTAGCTTTGCAAGGGATTCTGGGTAACAAAACCTGGTGGTAGGCAGTCGAGTCACCCCATCCTGAATTCTCCTGGGTGTCTAGTTTTAAAAAATGTATAGGTTTGCTAGGTTTCCCTAGGTGCTGGCAGAGCTAGGGCTCAAAAACAAAAGGTAGTCTCTTTGTCCAAAAAGGGCAAGATTTCACTAGGAAATTGAAGTGCGACCACGTTGCGTTTTGCGATGTTTCATGTTGCAGCCACTATGCCTACCCACGCAAGTGAGGTACCATTTTTTTCGGGAGACCTGGGGGAACGCTGGGTGGGTGGAAATTTGTTGACCCACGCAGATTCCAGAACTTTCCACCACAGAAATGTGAGGAAAATTTGTTTTTTTTGTCAATTTCTTAGTTTTGCAAGGGATTGTGGGTAACAAAACCTGGTGGTAGGCAGTCGAGTCACCCCATCCTAAATTCCCCTGCGTGTCTAGTTTTAAAAAATGTATAGGTTTGCTAGGTTACCCTAGGTGCTGGCAGAGCTAGGGCTCAAAAACAAAAGGTAGTCTCTTTGTCCAAAAAGGGCAGGATTTCACTGGGAAATTGAGGTGCTACCACGTTGTGTTTTGCGATGTTTCATGTTGCAGCCACTATGCCTACCCACGCAAGTGAGGTACCATTTTTTTCGGGAGACCTGGGGGAACGCTGGGTGGGTGGAAATTTGTTGATCCACGCAGATTCCAGAACTTTCCACCACAGAAATGTGAGGAAAATGTGTTTTTTTGTCAATTTCTTAGTTTTGCAAGGGATTCTGGGTAACAAAACCTGGTGGTAGGCAGTCGAGTCACCCCATCCTGAATTCCCATGGGTGTCTAGTTTTCAAAAATGTATAGGTTTGCTAGGTTTCCCTAGGTGCTGGCAGAGCTAGGGCTCAAAAACAAAAGGTAGTCTCTTTGTCCAAAAAGGGCAAGATTTCACTGGGAAATCGAGGTGCGACCACGTTGCGTTTTGCGCTGTTTCATGTCGCAGCCACTATGCCTACCCACGCAAGTGAGGTACCATTTTCTTTGAAAGACCTGGGGGAACGCTGGGTGGGTCGAAATTTGTTGATCCACGCAGATTCCAGAACTTTCCACCACAAAAATGTGAGGAAAATGTGTTTTGTTTGTCAATTTCTTAGCTTTGCAAGGGATATTGGGTAACAAAACCTGGTGGTAGGCAGTCGAGTCACCCCATCCTGAATTCCCCTGGGTGTCTAGTTTTCAAAAATGTATAGGTTTGCTAGGTTTCCCTAGGTGCTGGCAGAGCTAGGGCTCAAAAACTAAAGGTAGTCTCTTTGTCCAAAAAGGGCAAGATTTCACTGGGAAATTGAGGTGCGACCACGTTGCGTTTTGCGCTGTTTCATGTCGCAGCCCCTATGCCTACTGACGCAAGTGAGGTACCATTTTTTTCGGCAGACCTGGGGGAACGCTGGGTGGGTGGAAATTTGTTGATCCACGCAGATTACAGAACTTTCCACCACAGAAATGTGAGGAAAATGTGTTTTTTTTGTCAATTTCTTAGCTTTGCAAGGGATTCTGGGTCACAAAACCTGGTGGTAGGCAGTCGAGTCACCCCATCCTGAATTCCCCTGGGTGTCTACTTTTCAAAAATGTATAGGCTTGCTAGGTTTCCCTAGGTGCTGGCAGAGCTAGGGCTCAAAAACAAAAGGTAGTCTCTTTGTCCAAAAAGGGCAAGATTTCACTGAGAAATTGAGGTGCGACCACGTTGCGTTTTGCGCTGTTTCATGTCTCAGCCACTATGCCTACCGACGCAAGTGAGGTACCATTTTTTTCGGGAGACCTGGGGGAAGGCTGGGTGGGTGGAAATTTGTTGATCCACGCAGATTCCAGAACTTTCCACCACAGAAATAAGGAAAATGTTTTTTTTTGTCAAATTCTTAGCTTTGCAAGGAATTCTGGGTAACAAAACCTGGTGGTAGGCAGTCGAGTCACCCCATCCTGAATTCCCCTGGGTGTCTAGTTTTAAAAAATGTATAGGTTTGCTAGGTTTCCCATAGGTGCTGGCAGAGCTAGGGCTCAAAAACAAAAGGTAGTCTCTTTGTCCAAAAAGGGCAAGATTTCACTGGGAAATTGAGGTGCGATCACGTTGCGTTTTGTGGTTTCATGTCGCAGCCACTATGCCTACTCACGCAAGTGAGGTACCATTTTTTCGGGAGACCTGGGGGAACGCTGGGTGGGTGGAAATTTGTTGATCCACGCAGATTCCAGAACTTTCCACCACAGAAATGTGAGGAAAATGTGTTTTTTTTGTCAATTTCTTAGCTTTGCAAGGGATTCTGGGTCACAAAACCTGGTGGTAGGCAGTCGAGTCACCCCATCCTGAATTCCCCTGGGTGTCTACTTTTCAAAAATGTATAGGCTTGCTAGGTTTCCCTAGGTGCTGGCAGAGCTAGGGCTCAAAAACAAAAGGTAGTCTCTTCGTCCAAAAAGGGCAAGATTTCACTGAGAAATTGAGGTGCGACCACGTTGCGTTTTGCGCTGTTTCATGTCTCAGCCACTATGCCTACCGACGCAAGTGAGGTACCATTTTTTTCGGGAGACCTGGGGGAAGGCTGGGTGGGTGGAAATTTGTTGATCCACGCAGATTCCAGAACTTTCCACCACAGAAATAAGGAAATTTTTTTTTGTCAAATTCTTAGCTTTGCAAGGAATTCTGGGTAACAAAACCTGGTGGTAGGCAGTCGAGTCACCCCATCCTGAATTCCCCTGGGTGTCTAGTTTTCAAAATGTATAGGTTTGCTAGGTTTCCCATAGGTGCTGGCAGAGCTAGGGCTCAAAAACAAAAGGTAGTCTCTTTGTCCAAAAAGAGCAAGATTTCACTGGGAAATTGAGGTGCGACCACGTTGCGTTTTGCGCTGTTTCATGTCGCACCCCCTCAGCCTACTGACGCAAGTGAGGTACCATTTTTTTCGGCAGACCTGGGGGAACGCTGGGTGGGTGGATATTTGTTGATCCACGCAGATTCCAGAACTTTCCACCACAGAAATAAGGAAAATGTTTTTTTTGGTCAAATTCTTAGCTTTGCAAGGAATTCTGGGTAACAAAACCTGGTGGTAGGCAGTCGAGTCACCCCATCCTGAATTCCCCTGGGTGTCTAGTTTTAAAAAATGTATAGGTTTGCTAGGTTTCCCATAGGTGCTGGCAGAGCTAGGGCTCAAAAACAAAAGGTAGTCTCTTTGTCCAAAAAGGGCAAGATTTCACTGGGAAATTGAGGTGCGACCACGTTGCGTTTTGTGGTTTCATGTCGCAGCCACTATGCCTACTCACGCAAGTGAGGTACCATTTTTTCGGGAGACCTGGGGGAACGCTGGGTGGGTGGAAATTTGTTGATCCACGCAGATTCCAGAACTTTCCACCACAGAAATGTGAGGAAAATTTGTTTTTTTTTGTCAATTTCTTAGCTTTGCAAGGGATTCTGGGTCACAAAACCTGGTGGTAGGCAGTCGAGTCACCCCATCCTGAATTCCCCTGGATGTCTACTTTTCAAAAATGTATAGGCTTGCTAGGTTTCCCTAGGTGCTGGCAGAGCTAGGGCTCAAAAACAAAAGGTAGTCTCTTCGTCCAAAAAGGGCAAGATTTCACTGAGAAATTGAGGTGCGACCACGTTGCGTTTTGCGCTGTTTCATGTCTCAGCCACTATGCCTACCGACGCAAGTGAGGTACCATTTTTTTCGGGAGACCTGGGGGAAGGCTGGGTGGGTGGAAATTTGTTGATCCACGCAGATTCCAGAACTTTCCACCACAGAAATGTGAGGAAAATGTGTTTTTTTGTCAAATTCTTAGCTTTGCAAGGGATTCTGGGTAACAAAACCTGGTGGTAGGCAGTCGAGTCACCCCATCCTGAATTCTGCGGGGTGTCTAGTTTTCAAAAATGTATAGGTTTGCTAGGATTCCCTAGGTGCTCGCAGCCACTATGCCTACCGACGTAAGTGAGGTACCATTTTTTTCGGGAGACCTGGGGGAACGCTGGGTGGGTGGAAATTTGTTGATCCATGCAGATTCCAGAACTTTCCACCACAGAAATGTGAGGAAAATTTGTTTTTTTGTCAAATTCTTAGCTTTGCAAGGGATTCTGGGTAACAAAACCTGGTGGTAGGCAGTCGAGTCACCCCATCCTGAATTCCCCTGGGTGTCTAGTTTTCAAAAATGTATAGGTTTGCTAGGTTTCCCTAGGTGCTGGCAGAGCTAGGGCTCAAAAACAAAAAGTAGTCTCTTTGTCCAAAAAGGGAAAGATTTCACTGGGAAATTGAGGTGCGACCACGTTGCGTTTTGCGCTGTTTCATGTCGCAGCCACTATGCCTACCCACGCAAGTGAGGTGCCATTTTTTTCGGGTAATCTGGGGGGAATGCTGGGTGGGTGGAAATTTGTTGATCCACGCAGATTCCAGAACTTTCCACCATTGAAATGTGAGGAAAATGTGTTTTTTTTGGTCAAATTCTTAGCTTTGCAAGGGATTCTGGGTAACAAAACCTGGTGGTAGGCAGTCGAGTCACCCCATCCTGAATTCTCCTGGGTGTCTAGTTTTAAAAAATGTATAGGTTTGCTAGGTTTCCCTAGGTGCTGGCAGAGCTAGGGCTCAAAAACAAAAGGTAGTCTCTTTGTCCAAAAAGGGCAAGATTTCACTAGGAAATTGAAGTGCGACCACGTTGCGTTTTGCGATGTTTCATGTTGCAGCCACTATGCCTACCCACGCAAGTGAGGTACCATTTTTTTCGGGAGACCTGGGGGAACGCTGGGTGGGTGGAAATTTGTTGACCCACGCAGATTCCAGAACTTTCCACCACAGAAATGTGAGGAAAATTTGTTTTTTTTGTCAATTTCTTAGTTTTGCAAGGGATTGTGGGTAACAAAACCTGGTGGTAGGCAGTCGAGTCACCCCATCCTAAATTCCCCTGCGTGTCTAGTTTTAAAAAATGTATAGGTTTGCTAGGTTACCCTAGGTGCTGGCAGAGCTAGGGCTCAAAAACAAAAGGTAGTCTCTTTGTCCAAAAAGGGCAGGATTTCACTGGGAAATTGAGGTGCTACCACGTTGTGTTTTGCGATGTTTCATGTTGCAGCCACTATGCCTACCCACGCAAGTGAGGTACCATTTTTTTCGGGAGACCTGGGGGAACGCTGGGTGGGTGGAAATTTGTTGATCCACGCAGATTCCAGAACTTTCCACCACAGAAATGTGAGGAAAATGTGTTTTTTTGTCAATTTCTTAGTTTTGCAAGGGATTCTGGGTAACAAAACCTGGTGGTAGGCAGTCGAGTCACCCCATCCTGAATTCCCATGGGTGTCTAGTTTTCAAAAATGTATAGGTTTGCTAGGTTTCCCTAGGTGCTGGCAGAGCTAGGGCTCAAAAACAAAAGGTAGTCTCTTTGTCCAAAAAGGGCAAGATTTCACTGGGAAATCGAGGTGCGACCACGTTGCGTTTTGCGCTGTTTCATGTCGCAGCCACTATGCCTACCCACGCAAGTGAGGTACCATTTTCTTTGAAAGACCTGGGGGAACGCTGGGTGGGTCGAAATTTGTTGATCCACGCAGATTCCAGAACTTTCCACCACAAAAATGTGAGGAAAATGTGTTTTGTTTGTCAATTTCTTAGCTTTGCAAGGGATATTGGGTAACAAAACCTGGTGGTAGGCAGTCGAGTCACCCCATCCTGAATTCCCCTGGGTGTCTAGTTTTCAAAAATGTATAGGTTTGCTAGGTTTCCCTAGGTGCTGGCAGAGCTAGGGCTCAAAAACTAAAGGTAGTCTCTTTGTCCAAAAAGGGCAAGATTTCACTGGGAAATTGAGGTGCGACCACGTTGCGTTTTGCGCTGTTTCATGTCGCAGCCCCTATGCCTACTGACGCAAGTGAGGTACCATTTTTTTCGGCAGACCTGGGGGAACGCTGGGTGGGTGGAAATTTGTTGATCCACGCAGATTACAGAACTTTCCACCACAGAAATGTGAGGAAAATGTGTTTTTTTTGTCAATTTCTTAGCTTTGCAAGGGATTCTGGGTCACAAAACCTGGTGGTAGGCAGTCGAGTCACCCCATCCTGAATTCCCCTGGGTGTCTACTTTTCAAAAATGTATAGGCTTGCTAGGTTTCCCTAGGTGCTGGCAGAGCTAGGGCTCAAAAACAAAAGGTAGTCTCTTTGTCCAAAAAGGGCAAGATTTCACTGAGAAATTGAGGTGCGACCACGTTGCGTTTTGCGCTGTTTCATGTCTCAGCCACTATGCCTACCGACGCAAGTGAGGTACCATTTTTTTCGGGAGACCTGGGGGAAGGCTGGGTGGGTGGAAATTTGTTGATCCACGCAGATTCCAGAACTTTCCACCACAGAAATAAGGAAAATGTTTTTTTTTGTCAAATTCTTAGCTTTGCAAGGAATTCTGGGTAACAAAACCTGGTGGTAGGCAGTCGAGTCACCCCATCCTGAATTCCCCTGGGTGTCTAGTTTTAAAAAATGTATAGGTTTGCTAGGTTTCCCATAGGTGCTGGCAGAGCTAGGGCTCAAAAACAAAAGGTAGTCTCTTTGTCCAAAAAGGGCAAGATTTCACTGGGAAATTGAGGTGCGATCACGTTGCGTTTTGTGGTTTCATGTCGCAGCCACTATGCCTACTCACGCAAGTGAGGTACCATTTTTTCGGGAGACCTGGGGGAACGCTGGGTGGGTGGAAATTTGTTGATCCACGCAGATTCCAGAACTTTCCACCACAGAAATGTGAGGAAAATGTGTTTTTTTTGTCAATTTCTTAGCTTTGCAAGGGATTCTGGGTCACAAAACCTGGTGGTAGGCAGTCGAGTCACCCCATCCTGAATTCCCCTGGGTGTCTACTTTTCAAAAATGTATAGGCTTGCTAGGTTTCCCTAGGTGCTGGCAGAGCTAGGGCTCAAAAACAAAAGGTAGTCTCTTCGTCCAAAAAGGGCAAGATTTCACTGAGAAATTGAGGTGCGACCACGTTGCGTTTTGCGCTGTTTCATGTCTCAGCCACTATGCCTACCGACGCAAGTGAGGTACCATTTTTTTCGGGAGACCTGGGGGAAGGCTGGGTGGGTGGAAATTTGTTGATCCACGCAGATTCCAGAACTTTCCACCACAGAAATAAGGAAATTTTTTTTTGTCAAATTCTTAGCTTTGCAAGGAATTCTGGGTAACAAAACCTGGTGGTAGGCAGTCGAGTCACCCCATCCTGAATTCCCCTGGGTGTCTAGTTTTCAAAATGTATAGGTTTGCTAGGTTTCCCATAGGTGCTGGCAGAGCTAGGGCTCAAAAACAAAAGGTAGTCTCTTTGTCCAAAAAGAGCAAGATTTCACTGGGAAATTGAGGTGCGACCACGTTGCGTTTTGCGCTGTTTCATGTCGCACCCCCTCAGCCTACTGACGCAAGTGAGGTACCATTTTTTTCGGCAGACCTGGGGGAACGCTGGGTGGGTGGATATTTGTTGATCCACGCAGATTCCAGAACTTTCCACCACAGAAATAAGGAAAATGTTTTTTTTGGTCAAATTCTTAGCTTTGCAAGGAATTCTGGGTAACAAAACCTGGTGGTAGGCAGTCGAGTCACCCCATCCTGAATTCCCCTGGGTGTCTAGTTTTAAAAAATGTATAGGTTTGCTAGGTTTCCCATAGGTGCTGGCAGAGCTAGGGCTCAAAAACAAAAGGTAGTCTCTTTGTCCAAAAAGGGCAAGATTTCACTGGGAAATTGAGGTGCGACCACGTTGCGTTTTGTGGTTTCATGTCGCAGCCACTATGCCTACTCACGCAAGTGAGGTACCATTTTTTCGGGAGACCTGGGGGAACGCTGGGTGGGTGGAAATTTGTTGATCCACGCAGATTCCAGAACTTTCCACCACAGAAATGTGAGGAAAATTTGTTTTTTTTTGTCAATTTCTTAGCTTTGCAAGGGATTCTGGGTCACAAAACCTGGTGGTAGGCAGTCGAGTCACCCCATCCTGAATTCCCCTGGATGTCTACTTTTCAAAAATGTATAGGCTTGCTAGGTTTCCCTAGGTGCTGGCAGAGCTAGGGCTCAAAAACAAAAGGTAGTCTCTTCGTCCAAAAAGGGCAAGATTTCACTGAGAAATTGAGGTGCGACCACGTTGCGTTTTGCGCTGTTTCATGTCTCAGCCACTATGCCTACCGACGCAAGTGAGGTACCATTTTTTTCGGGAGACCTGGGGGAAGGCTGGGTGGGTGGAAATTTGTTGATCCACGCAGATTCCAGAACTTTCCACCACAGAAATGTGAGGAAAATGTGTTTTTTTGTCAAATTCTTAGCTTTGCAAGGGATTCTGGGTAACAAAACCTGGTGGTAGGCAGTCGAGTCACCCCATCCTGAATTCTGCGGGGTGTCTAGTTTTCAAAAATGTATAGGTTTGCTAGGATTCCCTAGGTGCTCGCAGCCACTATGCCTACCGACGCAAGTGAGGTACCATTTTTTTCGGGAGACCTGGGGGAACGCTGGGTGGGTGGAAATTTGTTGATCCATGCAGATTCCAGAACTTTCCACCACAGAAATGTGAGGAAAATTTGTTTTTTTGTCAAATTCTTAGCTTTGCAAGGGATTCTGGGTAACAAAACCTGGTGGTAGGCAGTCGAGTCACCCCATCCTGAATTCCCCTGGGTGTCTAGTTTTCAAAAATGTATAGGTTTGCTAGGTTTCCCTAGGTGCTGGCAGAGCTAGGGCTCAAAAACAAAAAGTAGTCTCTTTGTCCAAAAAGGGAAAGATTTCACTGGGAAATTGAGGTGCGACCACGTTGCGTTTTGCGCTGTTTCATGTCGCAGCCACTATGCCTACCCACGCAAGTGAGGTGCCATTTTTTTCGGGTAATCTGGGGGGAATGCTGGGTGGGTGGAAATTTGTTGATCCACGCAGATTCCAGAACTTTCCACCATTGAAATGTGAGGAAAATGTGTTTTTTTTGGTCAAATTCTTAGCTTTGCAAGGGATTCTGGGTAACAAAACCTGGTGGTAGGCAGTCGAGTCACCCCATCCTGAATTCTCCTGGGTGTCTAGTTTTAAAAAATGTATAGGTTTGCTAGGTTTCCCTAGGTGCTGGCAGAGCTAGGGCTCAAAAACAAAAGGTAGTCTCTTTGTCCAAAAAGGGCAAGATTTCACTAGGAAATTGAAGTGCGACCACGTTGCATTTTGCGCTGTTTCATGTCGCAGCCACTATGCCTACCCACGCAAGTGAGGTACCATTTTTTTCGGGAAATCTGGGGGAACGCTGGGTGGGTGGACATTTGTTGATCCACGCAGATTCCAGAACTTTCCACCACAGAAATGTGAGGAAAATGTGTTGTTTTTGGTCAAATTCTTAGCTTTGCAAGGGATTCTGGGTAACAAAACCTGGTGGTAGGCAGTCGAGTCACCCCATCCTGAATTCCCCTGGGTGTCTAGTTTTAAAAAATGTATAGGTTTGCTAGGTTACCCTAGGTGCTGGCAGAGCTAGGGCTCAAAAACAAAAGGTAGTCTCTTTGTCCAAAAAGGGCAGGATTTCACTGGGAAATTGAGGTGCTACCACGTTGCGTTTTGCGATGTTTCATGTTGCAGCCACTATGCCTACCCACGCAAGTGAGGTACCATTTTTTTCGGGAGACCTGG
The DNA here is from genome assembly GCF_964261635.1 of Lissotriton helveticus. Lineage (NCBI taxonomy): Eukaryota > Metazoa > Chordata > Amphibia > Caudata > Salamandridae > Lissotriton > Lissotriton helveticus. The sequence continues at coordinate 413,050,069 of NC_136063.1, read as the reverse complement.
GGGAACGCTGGGTGGGTGGAAATTTGTTGACCCACGCAGATTCCAGAACTTTCCACCACAGAAATGTGAGGAAAATTTGTTTTTTTTGTCAATTTCTTAGTTTTGCAAGGGATTGTGGGTAACAAAACCTGGTGGTAGGCAGTCGAGTCACCCCATCCTAAATTCCCCTGGGTGTCTAGTTTTAAAAAATGTATAGGTTTGCTAGGTTACCCTAGGTGCTGGCAGAGCTAGGGCTCAAAAACAAAAGGTAGTCTCTTTGTCCAAAAAGGGCAGGATTTCACTGGGAAATTGAGGTGCTACCACGTTGTGTTTTGCGATGTTTCATGTTGCAGCCACTATGCCTACCCACGCAAGTGAGGTACCATTTTTTTCGGGAGACCTGGGGGAACGCTGGGTGGGTGGAAATTTGTTGATCCACGCAGATTCCAGAACTTTCCACCACAGAAATGTGAGGAAAATGTGTTTTTTTGTCAATTTCTTAGTTTTGCAAGGGATTCTGGGTAACAAAACCTGGTGGTAGGCAGTCGAGTCACCCCATCCTGAATTCCCATGGGTGTCTAGTTTTCAAAAATGTATAGGTTTGCTAGGTTTCCCTAGGTGCTGGCAGAGCTAGGGCTCAAAAACAAAAGGTCGTCTCTTTGTCCAAAAAGGGCAAGATTTCACTGGGAAATCGAGGTGCGACCACGTTGCGTTTTGCGCTGTTTCATGTCGCAGCCACTATGCCTACCCACGCAAGTGAGGTACCATTTTCTTTGAAAGACCTGGGGGAACGCTGGGTGGGTCGAAATTTGTTGATCCACGCAGATTCCAGAAGTTTCCACCACAAAAATGTGAGGAAAATGTGTTTTGTTTGTCAATTTCTTAGCTTTGCAAGGGATATTGGGTAACAAAACCTGGTGGTAGGCAGTCGAGTCACCCCATCCTGAATTCCCCTGGGTGTCTAGTTTTCAAAAATGTATAGGTTTGCTAGGTTTCCCTAGGTGCTGGCAGAGCTAGGGCTCAAAAACAAAAGGTAGTCTCTTTGTCCAAAAAGGGCAAGATTTCACTGGGAAATTGAGGTGCGACCACGTTGCGTTTTGCGCTGTTTCATGTCGCAGCCCCTATGCCTACTGACGCAAGTGAGGTACCATTTTTTTTGGCAGACCTGGGGGAACGCTGGGTGGGTGGAAATTTGTTGATCCACGCAGATTACAGAACTTTCCACCACAGAAATGTGAGGAAAATGTGTTTTTTTTGTCAATTTCTTAGCTTTGCAAGGGATTCTGGGTCACAAAACCTGGTGGTAGGCAGTCGAGTCACCCCATCCTGAATTCCCCTGGGTGTCTACTTTTCAAAAATGTATAGGCTTGCTAGGTTTCCCTAGGTGCTGGCAGAGCTAGGGCTCAAAAACAAAAGGTAGTCTCTTTGTCCAAAAAGGGCAAGATTTCACTGAGAAATTGAGGTGCGACCACGTTGCGTTTTGCGCTGTTTCATGTCTCAGCCACTATGCCTACCGACGCAAGTGAGGTACCATTTTTTTCGGGAGACCTGGGGGAAGGCTGGGTGGGTGGAAATTTGTTGATCCACGCAGATTCCAGAACTTTCCACCACAGAAATAAGGAAAATGTTTTTTTTTGTCAAATTCTTAGCTTTGCAAGGAATTCTGGGTAACAAAACCTGGTGGTAGGCAGTCGAGTCACCCCATCCTGAATTCCCCTGGGTGTCTAGTTTTAAAAAATGTATAGGTTTGCTAGGTTTCCCATAGGTGCTGGCAGAGCTAGGGCTCAAAAACAAAAGGTAGTCTCTTTGTCCAAAAAGGGCAAGATTTCACTGGGAAATTGAGGTGCGATCACGTTGCGTTTTGTGGTTTCATGTCGCAGCCACTATGCCTACTCACGCAAGTGAGGTACCATTTTTTCGGGAGACCTGGGGGAACGCTGGGTGGGTGGAAATTTGTTGATCCACGCAGATTCCAGAACTTTCCACCACAGAAATGTGAGGAAAATGTGTTTTTTTTGTCAATTTCTTAGCTTTGCAAGGGATTCTGGGTCACAAAACCTGGTGGTAGGCAGTCGAGTCACCCCATCCTGAATTCTCCTGGGTGTGTAGTTTTAAAAAATGTATAGGTTTGCTAGGTTTCCCTAGGTGCTGGCAGAGCTAGGGCTCAAAAACAAAAGGTAGTCTCTTTGTCCAAAAAGGGCAAGATTTCACTAGGAAATTGAAGTGCGACCACGTTGCGTTTTGCGCTGTTTCATGTCGCAGCCACTATGCCTACCCACGCAAGTGAGGTACCATTTTTTTCGGGAAATCTGGGGGAACGCTGGGTGGGTGGACATTTGTTGATCCACGCAGATTCCAGAACTTTCCACCACAGAAATGTGAGGAAAATGTGTTGTTTTTGGTCAAATTCTTAGCTTTGCAAGGGATTCTGGGTAACAAAACCTGGTGGTAGGCAGTCGAGTCACCCCATCCTGAATTCCCCTGGGTGTCTAGTTTTAAAAAATGTATAGGTTTGCTAGGTTACCCTAGGTGCTGGCAGAGCTAGGGCTCAAAAACAAAAGGTAGTCTCTTTGTCCAAAAAGGGCAAGATTTCACTGGGAAATCGAGGTGCGACCATCTTGCGTTTTGCGCTGTTTCATGTCACAGCCACTATGCCTACCCACGCAAGTGAGGTACCATTTTTTTCGGGAGACCTGGGGGAACGCTGGGTGGGTGGAAATTTGTTGATCCACGCATATTACAGAACTTTCCACCAGGGAAATGTGAGAAAAATGTGGGTTTTTGGTCAAATTCTTAGCTTTGCAAGGGATTCTGGGTAACAAAACCTGGTGGTAGGCAGTCGAGTCACCCCATCCTGATTTCTCCTGGGTGTCTAGTTTTAAAAAATATATAGGTTTGCTAGGTTTCCCTAGGTGCTGGCAGAGCTAGGGCTCAAAAACAAAAGGTAGTCTCTTTGTCCAAAAAGGGCAAGATTTCACTGGGAAATTGAGGTGCGACCATGTTGCGTTTTGCGCTGTTTCATGTCGCAGTCACTATGCCTACCCACGCAAGTGAGGTACCATTTTTTTCGGGAGACCTGGGGGAACGCTGGGTGGGTGGAAATTTGTTGATCCACGCAGATTCCAGAACTTTCCACCACAGAAATGTGAGGAAAATGTGTTTTTTTGTCAAATTCTTAGCTTTGCAAGGGATTCTGGGTAACAAAACCTGGTGGTAGGCAGTCGAGTCACCCCATCCTGAATTCCCCTGGGTGTCTACTTTTCAAAAATGTATAGGCTTGCTAGGTTTCCCTAGGTGCTGGCAGAGCTAGGGCTCAAAAACAAAAGGTAGTCTCTTTGTCCAAAAAGGGCAAGATTTCACTGAGAAATTGAGGTGCGAACACGTTGCATTTTGCGCTGTTTCATGTCTCAGCCACTATGCCTACTCACGCAAGTGAGGTACCATTTTTTCGGGAGACCTGGGGGAACGCTGGGTGGGTGGAAATTTGTTGATACACGCAGATTCCAGAACTTTCCACCACAGAAATGTGAGGAAAATGTGTTTTTTTTGTCAATTTCTTAGCTTTGCAAGGGATTCTGGGTCACAAAACCTGGTGGTAGGCAGTCGAGTCACCCCATCCTGAATTCCCCTGGGTGTCTACTTTTCAAAAATGTATAGGCTTGCTAGGTTTCCCTAGGTGCTGGCAGAGCTAGGGCTCAAAAACAAAATGTAGTCTCTTTGTCCAAAAAGGGCAAGATTTCACTGAGAAATTGAGGTGCGAACACGTTGCGTTTTGCGCTGTTTCATGTCTCAGCCACTATGCCTACCGACGCAAGTGAGGTACCATTTTTTTCGGGAGACCTGGGGGAAGGCTGGGTGGGTGGAAATTTGTTGATCCACGCAGATTCCAGAACTTTCCACCACAGAAATAAGGAAAATGTTTTTTTTGTCAAATTCTTAGCTTTGCAAGGAATTCTGGGTAACAAAACCTGGTGGTAGGCAGTCGAGTCACCCCATCCTGAATTCCCCTGGGTGTCTAGTTTTAAAAAATGTATAGGTTTGCTAGGTTTCCCTAGGTGCTGGCAGAGCTAGGGCTCAAAAACAAAAGGTAGTCTCTTTGTCCAAAAAGGGCAAGATTTCACTGGGAAATTGAGGTGCGACCACGTTGCGTTTTGCGCTGTTTCATGTCGCAGCCACTATGCCTACCCACGCAAGTGAGGTACTATTTTTTTTCAAGAAATCTGGGGGAACGCTGGGTGGGTGGAAATTTGTTGATCCACGCAGATTCCAGAACTTTCCACCACAGAAATGTAAGGAAAATGTGGGTTTTTTGGTCAAATTCTTAGCTTTGCAAGGGATTCTGGGTAACAAAACCTGGTGGTAGGCAGTCGAGTCACCCCATCCTGAATTCCCCTGGGTGTCTAGTTTTAAAAAATGTATAGGTTTGCTAGGTTTCCCTAGGTGCTGGCAGAGCTAGGGCTCAAAAACAAAAGGTAGTCTCTTTGTCCAAAAAGGGCAAGATTTCACTGGGAAATCGAGGTGCGACCATCTTGCGTTTTGCGCTGTTTCATGTCACAGCCACTATGCCTACCCACGCAAGTGAGGTACCATTTTTTTCGGGAGACCTGGGGGAACGCTGGGTGGGTGGAAATTTGTTGATCCACGCATATTACAGAACTTTCCACCAGGGAAATGTGAGAAAAATGTGGGTTTTTGGTCAAATTCTTAGCTTTGCAAGGGATTCTGGGTAACAAAACCTGGTGGTAGGCAGTCGAGTCCCCCCATCCTGAATTCCCCTGGGTGTCTAGTTTTCAAAAATGTATAGGTTTGCTAGGTTTCCCATAGGTGCTGGCAGAGCTAGGGCTCAAAAACAAAAGGTAGTCTCTTTGTCCAAAAAGAGCAAGATTTCACTGGAAAATTGAGGTGCGACCACGTTGCGTTTTGCGCTGTTTCATGTTGCAGTCACTATGCCTACTCACGCAAGTGAGGTATCATTTTTTTCGGGAGACCTGGGGGAACGCTGGGTGGGTGGAAATTTGTTGATCCGCGCAGATTTCAGAACTTTCCACCACAGAAATGTGAGGAAAATGTGTTTTTTTTGGTCAAATTCTTAGCTTTGCAAGGGATTCTGGGTAACAAAACCTGGTGGTAGGCAGTCGAGTCACCCCATCCTGAATTCTCCTGGGTGTCTAGTTTTAAAAAATATATAGGTTTGCTAGGTTTCCCTAGGTGCTGGCAGAGCTAGGGCTAAAAAACAAAAGGTAGTCTCTTTGTCCAAAAAGGGCAAGATTTCACTGGGAAATTGAGGTGCGACCACGTTGCGTTTTGCGCTGTTTCATGTCGCAGTCACTATGCCTACCCACGCAAGTGAGGTACCATTTTTTTCGGGAGACCTGGGGGAACGCTGGGTGGGTGGAAATTTGTTGATCCACGCAGATTCCAGAACTTTCCACCACAGAAATGTGAGGAAAATGTGTTTTTTTTGTCAAATTCTTAGCTTTGCAAGGTATTCTGGGTAACAAAACCTGGTGGTAGGCAGTCGAGTCACCCCATCCTAAATTCCCCTGGGTGTCTAGTTTTCAAAAATGTATAGGTTTGCTAGGTTTCCCTAGGTGCTGGCAGAGCTAGGGCTCAAAAACAAAAGGTAGTCTCTTTGTCCAAAAAGGGCAAGATTTCACTGGGAAATTGAGGTGCGACCACGTTGCGTTTTGCGCTGTTTCATGTCGCAGCCACTATGCCTACCCACGCAAGTGAGGTACCATTTTTTTCGGGTAATCTGGGGGAACGCTGGGTGGGTGGAAATTTGTTGATCCACGCAGATTCCAGAACTTTCCACCACAGAAATGTGAGGAAAATGTGTTTTTTTGTCAAATTCTTAGCTTTGCAAGGGATTCTGGGTAACAAAACCTGGTGGTAGGCAGTCGAGTCACCCCATCCTGAATTCTCCGGGGTGTCTAGTTTTCAAAAATGTATAGGTTTGCTAGGATTCCCTAGGTGCTCGCAGCCACTATGCCTACCGACGCAAGTGAGGTACCATTTTTTTCGGGAGACCTGGGGGAACGCTGGGTGGGTGGAAATTTGTTGATCCACGCAGATTCCAGAACTTTCCACCACAGAAATGTGAGGAAAATGTGTTTTTTTGTCAAATTCTTAGCTTTGCAAGGGATTCTGGGTAACAAAACCTGGTGGTAGGCAGTCGAGTCACCCCATCCTGAATTCCCCTGGGTGTCTAGTTTTCAAAAATGTATAGGTTTGCTAGGTTTCCCTAGGTGCTGGCAGAGCTAGGGCTCAAAAACAAAAAGTAGTCTCTTTGTCCAAAAAGGGAAAGATTTCACTGGGAAATTGAGGTGCGACCACGTTGCGTTTTGCGCTGTTTCATATCGCAGCCACTATGCCTACCCACGCAAGTGAGGTGCCATTTTTTTTGGGTAATCTGGGGGGAACGCTGGGTGGGTGGAAATTTGTTGATCCACGCAGATTCCAGAACTTTCCACCATTGAAATGTGAGGAAAATGTGTTTTTTTTGGTCAAATTCTTAGCTTTGCAAGGGATTCTGGGTAACAAAACCTGGTGGTAGGCAGTCGAGTCACCCCATCCTGAATTCTCCTGGGTGTCTAGTTTTGAAAAATGTATAGGTTTGCTAGGTTTCCCTAGGTGCTGGCAGAGCTAGGGCTCAAAAACAAAAGGTAGTCTCTTTGTCCAAAAAGGGCAAGATTTCACTTGGAAATTGAGGTGCGACCACGTTGCGTTTTGCGCTGTTTCATGTCGCAGCCACTATGCCTACCCACGCAAGTGAGGTACCATTTTTTTCGAGAGACCTGGGGGAACGCTGGGTGGGTGGAAATTTGTTGATCCACGCAGATTCCAGAACTTTCCACCACAGAAATGTGAGAAAAATTTGTTTTTTTTGTCAAATTCTTAGCTTCAAGGGATTCTGGGTAACAAAACCTGGTGGTAGGCAGTCGAGTCACCCCACCCTGAATTCCCCTGGGTGTCTAGTTTTCAAAAATGTATAGGTTTGCTAGGTTTTCCATAGGTGCTGGCAGAGCTAGGGCTCAAAAACAAAAGGTAGTCTCTTTGTCCAAAAAGAGCAAGATTTCACTGGGAAATTGAGGTGCGACCACATTGCGTTTTGCGCTGTTTCATGTCGCAGTCACTATGTCTACCCAAGCAAGTGAGGTACCATTTTTTTCGGGAGACTGGGGGGAACGCTGGATGGGTGGAAATTTGTTGATCCACGCAGATTCCAGAACTTTCCACCACAGAAATGTGAGGAAAATGTGTTTTATTTGTCAAATTTTTAGATTTGCAAGGGATTCTGGGTAACAAAACCTGGTGATAGGCAGTCGAGCCACCCCATCCTGAATTCCCCTGGGTGTCTAGTTTTCAAAAATGTATAGGTTTGCTAGGTTTCCCTAGGTGCTGGCAGAGCTAGGGCTCAAAAACAAAAGGTAGTCTCTTTGTCCAAAAAGGGCAAGATTTCACTGGGAAATCGAGGTGCGACCATCTTGCGTTTTGCGCTGTTTCATGTCACAGCCACTATGCCTACCCACGCAAGTGAGGTACCATTTTTTTCGGGAGACCTGGGGGAACGCTGGGTGGGTGGAAATTTGTTGATCCACGCATATTACAGAACTTTCCACCAGGGAAATGTGAGAAAAATGTGGGTTTTTGGTCAAATTCTTAGCTTTGCAAGGGATTCTGGGTAACAAAACCTGGTGGTAGGCAGTCGAGTCACCCCATCCTGAATTCCCCTGGGTGTCTAGTTTTCAAAAATGTATAGGTTTGCTAGGTTTCCCATAGGTGCTGGCAGAGCTAGGGCTCAAAAACAAAAGGTAGTCTCTTTGTCCAAAAAGAACAAGATTTCACTGGAAAATTGAGGTGCGACCACGTTGCGTTTTGCGCTGTTTCATGTTGCAGTCACTATGCCTACTCACGCAAGTGAGGTACCATTTTTTTCGGGAGACCTGGGGGAACGCTGGGTGGGTGGAAATTTGTTGATCCACGCAGATTCCAGAACTTTCCACCACAGAAATGTGAGGAAAATGTGTTTTTTTGTCAAATTCTTAGCTTTGCAAGGGATTCTGGGTAACAAAACCTGGTGGTAGGCAGTCGAGTCACCCCATCCTGAATTCCCCTGGATGTCTACTTTTTAAAAATGTATAGGCTTGCTAGGTTTCCCTAGGTGCTGGCAGAGCTAGGGCTCAAAAACAAAAGGTAGTCTCTTTGTCCAAAAAGGGCAAGATTTCACTGATAAATTGAGGTGCGACCACGTTGCGTTTTGCGCTGTTTCATGTCTCAGCCACTATGCCTACCGACGCAAGTGAGGTACCATTTTTTTCGGGAGACCTGGGGGAAGGCTGGGTGGGTGGAAGTTTGTTGATCCACGCAGATTCCAGAACTTTCCACCACAGAAATAAGGAAAATGTTTTTTTTGTCAAATTCTTAGCTTTGCAAGGAATTCTGGGTAACAAAACCTGGTGATAGGCAGTCGAGTCACCCCATCCTGAATTCCCCTGGGAGTCTAGTTTTAAAAAATGTATAGGTTTGCTAGGTTTCTCTAGGTGCTGGCAGAGCTAGGGCTCAAAAACAAAAGGTAGTCTTTTTGTCCAAAAAGGGCAAGATTTCACTGGGAAATTGAGGTGCGACCACGTTGCGTTTTGCGCTGTTTCATGTCGCAGCCACTATGCCTACCCACGCAAGTGAGGTACCATTTTTTTTGGGTAATCTGGGGGAACGCTGGGTGGGTGGAAATGTGTTTATCCACGCAGATTCCAGAACTTTCCACCACAGAAATGTGAGGAAAATTTGTTTTTTTTGTCAAATTCTTAGCTTTGCAAGGGATTCTGGGTAACAAAACCTGGTGGTAGGCAGTCGAGTCACCCCATCCTGAATTCCCCTGGGTGTCTAGTTTTCAAAAATGTATAGGTTTGCTAGGTTTCCCTAGGTGCTGGCAGAGCTAGGGCTCAAAAACAAAAAGTAGTCTCTTTGTCCAAAAAGGGAAAGATTTCACTGGGAAATTGAGGTGCGACCACGTTGCGTTTTGCGCTGTTTCATGTCGCAGCCACTATGCCTACCCACGCAAGTGAGGTGCCATTTTTTTCGGGTAATCTGGGGGGAATGCTGGGTGGGTGGAAATTTGTTGATCCACGCAGATTCCAGAACTTTCCACCATTGAAATGTGAGGAAAATGTGTTTTTTTGGGTCAAATTCTTAGCTTTGCAAGGGATTCTGTGTAACAAAACCTGGTGGTAGGCAGTCGAGTCACCCCATCCTGAATTCTCCTGGGTGTGTAGTTTTAAAAAATGTATAGGTTTGCTAGGTTTCCCTAGGTGCTGTCAGAGCTAGGGCTCAAAAACAAAAGGTAGTCTCTTTGTCCAAAAAGGGCAAGATTTCACTAGGAAATTGAAGTGCGACCACGTTGCGTTTTGCGCTGTTTCATGTCGCAGCCACTATGCCTACCCACGCAAGTGAGGTACCATTTTTTTCGGGAAATCTGGGGGAACGCTGGGTGGGTGGACATTTGTTGATCCACGCAGATTCCAGAACTTTCCACCACAGAAATGTGAGGAAAATGTGTTGTTTTTGGTCAAATTCTTAGCTTTGCAAGGGATTCTGGGTAACAAAACCTGGTGGTAGGCAGTCGAGTCACCCCATCCTGAATTCCCCTGGGTGTCTAGTTTTAAAAAATGTATAGGTTTGCTAGGTTACCCTAGGTGCTGGCAGAGCTAGGGCTCAAAAACAAAAGGTAGTCTCTTTGTCCAAAAAGGGCAAGATTTCACTGGGAAATCGAGGTGCGACCATCTTGCGTTTTGCGCTGTTTCATGTCACAGCCACTATGCCTACCCACGCAAGTGAGGTACCATTTTTTTCGGGAGACCTGGGGGAACGCTGGGTGGGTGGAAATTTGTTGATCCACGCATATTACAGAACTTTCCACCAGGGAAATGTGAGAAAAATGTGGGTTTTTGGTCAAATTCTTAGCTTTGCAAGGGATTCTGGGTAACAAAACCTGGTGGTAGGCAGTCGAGTCACCCCATCCTGATTTCTCCTGGGTGTCTAGTTTTAAAAAATATATAGGTTTGCTAGGTTTCCCTAGGTGCTGGCAGAGCTAGGGCTCAAAAACAAAAGGTAGTCTCTTTGTCCAAAAAGGGCAAGATTTCACTGGGAAATTGAGGTGCGACCATGTTGCGTTTTGCGCTGTTTCATGTCGCAGTCACTATGCCTACCCACGCAAGTGAGGTACCATTTTTTTCGGGAGACCTGGGGGAACGCTGGGTGGGTGGAAATTTGTTGATCCACGCAGATTCCAGAACTTTCCACCACAGAAATGTGAGGAAAATGTGTTTTTTTGTCAAATTCTTAGCTTTGCAAGGGATTCTGGGTAACAAAACCTGGTGGTAGGCAGTCGAGTCACCCCATCCTGAATTCCCCTGGGTGTCTACTTTTCAAAAATGTATAGGCTTGCTAGGTTTCCCTAGGTGCTGGCAGAGCTAGGGCTCAAAAACAAAAGGTAGTCTCTTTGTCCAAAAAGGGCAAGATTTCACTGAGAAATTGAGGTGCGAACACGTTGCATTTTGCGCTGTTTCATGTCTCAGCCACTATGCCTACTCACGCAAGTGAGGTACCATTTTTTCGGGAGACCTGGGGGAACGCTGGGTGGGTGGAAATTTGTTGATACACGCAGATTCCAGAACTTTCCACCACAGAAATGTGAGGAAAATGTGTTTTTTTTGTCAATTTCTTAGCTTTGCAAGGGATTCTGGGTCACAAAACCTGGTGGTAGGCAGTCGAGTCACCCCATCCTGAATTCCCCTGGGTGTCTACTTTTCAAAAATGTATAGGCTTGCTAGGTTTCCCTAGGTGCTGGCAGAGCTAGGGCTCAAAAACAAAATGTAGTCTCTTTGTCCAAAAAGGGCAAGATTTCACTGAGAAATTGAGGTGCGAACACGTTGCGTTTTGCGCTGTTTCATGTCTCAGCCACTATGCCTACCGACGCAAGTGAGGTACCATTTTTTTCGGGAGACCTGGGGGAAGGCTGGGTGGGTGGAAATTTGTTGATCCACGCAGATTCCAGAACTTTCCACCACAGAAATAAGGAAAATGTTTTTTTTGTCAAATTCTTAGCTTTGCAAGGAATTCTGGGTAACAAAACCTGGTGGTAGGCAGTCGAGTCACCCCATCCTGAATTCCCCTGGGTGTCTAGTTTTAAAAAATGTATAGGTTTGCTAGGTTTCCCTAGGTGCTGGCAGAGCTAGGGCTCAAAAACAAAAGGTAGTCTCTTTGTCCAAAAAGGGCAAGATTTCACTGGGAAATTGAGGTGCGACCACGTTGCGTTTTGCGCTGTTTCATGTCGCAGCCACTATACCTACCCACGCAAGTGAGGTACTATTTTTTTTCAAGAAATCTGGGGGAACGCTGGGTGGGTGGAAATTTGTTGATCCACGCAGATTCCAGAACTTTCCACCACAGAAATGTAAGGAAAATGTGGTTTTTTTGGTCAAATTCTTAGCTTTGCAAGGGATTCTGGGTAACAAAACCTGGTGGTAGGCAGTCGAGTCACCCCATCCTGAATTCCCCTGGGTGTCTAGTTTTAAAAAATGTATAGGTTTGCTAGGTTTCCCTAGGTGCTGGCAGAGCTAGGGCTCAAAAACAAAAGGTAGTCTCTTTGTCCAAAAAGGGCAAGATTTCACTGGGAAATCGAGGTGCGACCATCTTGCGTTTTGCGCTGTTTCATGTCACAGCCACTATGCCTACCCACGCAAGTGAGGTACCATTTTTTTCGGGAGACCTGGGGGAACGCTGGGTGGGTGGAAATTTGTTGATCCACGCATATTACAGAACTTTCCACCAGGGAAATGTGAGAAAAATGTGGGTTTTTGGTCAAATTCTTAGCTTTGCAAGGGATTCTGGGTAACAAAACCTGGTGGTAGGCAGCCGAGTCCCCCCATCCTGAATTCCCCTGGGTGTCTAGTTTTCAAAAATGTATAGGTTTGCTAGGTTTCCCATAGGTGCTGGCAGAGCTAGGGCTCAAAAACAAAAGGTAGTCTCTTTGTCCAAAAAGAGCAAGATTTCACTGGAAAATTGAGGTGCGACCACGTTGCGTTTTGCGCTGTTTCATGTTGCAGTCACTATGCCTACTCACGCAAGTGAGGTATCATTTTTTTCGGGAGACCTGGGGGAACGCTGGGTGGGTGGAAATTTGTTGATCCGCGCAGATTTCAGAACTTTCCACCACAGAAATGTGAGGAAAATGTGTTTTTTTTGGTCAAATTCTTAGCTTTGCAAGGGATTCTGGGTAACAAAACCTGGTGGTAGGCAGTCGAGTCACCCCATCCTGAATTCTCCTGGGTGTCTAGTTTTAAAAAATATATAGGTTTGCTAGGTTTCCCATAGGTGCTGGCAGAGCTAGGGCTAAAAAACAAAAGGTAGTCTCTTTGTCCAAAAAGGGCAAGATTTCACTGGGAAATTGAGGTGCGACCACGTTGCGTTTTGCGCTGTTTCATGTCGCAGTCACTATGCCTACCCACGCAAGTGAGGTACCATTTTTTTCGGGAGACCTGGGGGAACGCTGGGTGGGTGGAAATTTGTTGATCCACGCAGATTCCAGAACTTTCCACCACAGAAATGTGAGGAAAATGTGTTTTTTTTGTCAAATTCTTAGCTTTGCAAGGTATTCTGGGTAACAAAACCTGGTGGTAGGCAGTCGAGTCACCCCATCCTAAATTCCCCTGGGTGTCTAGTTTTCAAAAATGTATAGGTTTGCTAGGTTTCCCTAGGTGCTGGCAGAGCTAGGGCTCAAAAACAAAAGGTAGTCTCTTTGTCCAAAAAGGGCAAGATTTCACTGGGAAATTGAGGTGCGACCACGTTGCGTTTTGCGCTGTTTCATGTCGCAGCCACTATGCCTACCCACGCAAGTGAGGTACCATTTTTTTCGGGTAATCTGGGGGAACGCTGGGTGGGTGGAAATTTGTTGATCCACGCAGATTCCAGAACTTTCCACCACAGAAATGTGAGGAAAATGTGTTTTTTTGTCAAATTCTTAGCTTTGCAAGGGATTCTGGGTAACAAAACCTGGTGGTAGGCAGTCGAGTCACCCCATCCTGAATTCTCCGGGGTGTCTAGTTTTCAAAAATGTATAGGTTTGCTAGGATTCCCTAGGTGCTCGCAGCCACTATGCCTACCGACGCAAGTGAGGTACCATTTTTTTCGGGAGACCTGGGGGAACGCTGGGTGGGTGGAAATTTGTTGATCCACGCAGATTCCAGAACTTTCCACCACAGAAATGTGAGGAAAATGTGTTTTTTTGTCAAATTCTTAGCTTTGCAAGGGATTCTGGGTAACAAAACCTGGTGGTAGGCAGTCGAGTCACCCCATCCTGAATTCCCCTGGGTGTCTAGTTTTCAAAAATGTATAGGTTTGCTAGGTTTCCCTAGGTGCTGGCAGAGCTAGGGCTCAAAAACAAAAAGTAGTCTCTTTGTCCAAAAAGGGAAAGATTTCACTGGGAAATTGAGGTGCGACCACGTTGCGTTTTGCGCTGTTTCATATCGCAGCCACTATGCCTACCCACGCAAGTGAGGTGCCATTTTTTTTGGGTAATCTGGGGGGAACGCTGGGTGGGTGGAAATTTGTTGATCCACGCAGATTCCAGAACTTTCCACCATTGAAATGTGAGGAAAATGTGTTTTTTTTGGTCAAATTCTTAGCTTTGCAAGGGATTCTGGGTAACAAAACCTGGTGGTAGGCAGTCGAGTCACCCCATCCTGAATTCTCCTGGGTGTCTAGTTTTGAAAAATGTATAGGTTTGCTAGGTTTCCCTAGGTGCTGGCAGAGCTAGGGCTCAAAAACAAAAGGTAGTCTCTTTGTCCAAAAAGGGCAAGATTTCACTTGGAAATTGAGGTGCGACCACGTTGCGTTTTGCGCTGTTTCATGTCGCAGCCACTATGCCTACCCACGCAAGTGAGGTACCATTTTTTTCGAGAGACCTGGGGGAACGCTGGGTGGGTGGAAATTTGTTGATCCACGCAGATTCCAGAACTTTCCACCACAGAAATGTGAGAAAAATTTGTTTTTTTTGTCAAATTCTTAGCTTCAAGGGATTCTGGGTAACAAAACCTGGTGGTAGGCAGTCGAGTCACCCCACCCTGAATTCCCCTGGGTGTCTAGTTTTCAAAAATGTATAGGTTTGCTAGGTTTTCCATAGGTGCTGGCAGAGCTAGGGCTCAAAAACAAAAGGTAGTCTCTTTGTCCAAAAAGAGCAAGATTTCACTGGGAAATTGAGGTGCGACCACATTGCGTTTTGCGCTGTTTCATGTCGCAGTCACTATGTCTACCCAAGCAAGTGAGGTACCATTTTTTTCGGGAGACTGGGGGGAACGCTGGATGGGTGGAAATTTGTTGATCCACGCAGATTCCAGAACTTTCCACCACAGAAATGTGAGGAAAATGTGTTTTATTTGTCAAATTTTTAGATTTGCAAGGGATTCTGGGTAACAAAACCTGGTGATAGGCAGTCGAGCCACCCCATCCTGAATTCCCCTGGGTGTCTAGTTTTCAAAAATGTATAGGTTTGCTAGGTTTCCCTAGGTGCTGGCAGAGCTAGGGCTCAAAAACAAAAGGTAGTCTCTTTGTCCAAAAAGGGCAAGATTTCACTGGGAAATCGAGGTGCGACCATCTTGCGTTTTGCGCTGTTTCATGTCACAGCCACTATGCCTACCCACGCAAGTGAGGTACCATTTTTTTCGGGAGACCTGGGGGAACGCTGGGTGGGTGGAAATTTGTTGATCCACGCATATTACAGAACTTTCCACCAGGGAAATGTGAGAAAAATGTGGGTTTTTGGTCAAATTCTTAGCTTTGCAAGGGATTCTGGGTAACAAAACCTGGTGGTAGGCAGTCGAGTCACCCCATCCTGAATTCCCCTGGGTGTCTAGTTTTCAAAAATGTATAGGTTTGCTAGGTTTCCCATAGGTGCTGGCAGAGCTAGGGCTCAAAAACAAAAGGTAGTCTCTTTGTCCAAAAAGAACAAGATTTCACTGGAAAATTGAGGTGCGACCACGTTGCGTTTTGCGCTGTTTCATGTTGCAGTCACTATGCCTACTCACGCAAGTGAGGTACCATTTTTTTCGGGAGACCTGGGGGAACGCTGGGTGGGTGGAAATTTGTTGATCCGCGCAGATTTCAGAACTTTCCACCACAGAAATGTGAGGAAAATGTGTTTTTTTTGTCAAATTCTTAGCTTTGCAAGGTATTCTGGGTAACAAAACCTGGTGGTAGGCAGTCGAGTCACCCCATCCTAAATTCCCCTGGGTGTCTAGTTTTCAAAAATGTATAGGTTTGCTAGGTTTCCCTAGGTGCTGGCAGAGCTAGGGCTCAAAAACAAAAGGTAGTCTCTTTGTCCAAAAAGGGCAAGATTTCACTGGGAAATTGAGGTGCGACCACGTTGCGTTTTGCGCTGTTTCATGTCGCAGCCACTATGCCTACCCACGCAAGTGAGGTACCATTTTTTTCGGGTAATCTGGGGGAACGCTGGGTGGGTGGAAATTTGTTGATCCACGCAGATTCCAGAACTTTCCACCACAGAAATGTGAGGAAAATGTGTTTTTTTGTCAAATTCTTAGCTTTGCAAGGGATTCTGGGTAACAAAACCTGGTGGTAGGCAGTCGAGTCACGCCATCCTGAATTCTCCGGGGTGTCTAGTTTTCAAAAATGTATAGGTTTGCTAGGATTCCCTAGGTGCTCGCAGCCACTATGCCTACCGACGCAAGTGAGGTACCATTTTTTTCGGGAGACCTGGGGGAACGCTGGGTGGGTGGAAATTTGTTGATCCACGCAGATTCCAGAACTTTCCACCACAGAAATGTGAGGAAAATGTGTTTTTTTGTCAAATTCTTAGCTTTGCAAGGGATTCTGGGTAACAAAACCTGGTGGTAGGCAGTCGATTCACCCCATCCTGAATTCCCCTGGGTGTCTAGTTTTCAAAAATGTATAGGTTTGCTAGGTTTCCCTAGGTGCTGGCAGAGCTAGGGCTCAAAAACAAAAAGTAGTCTCTTTGTCCAAAAAGGGAAAGATTTCACTGGGAAATTGAAGTGCGACCACGTTGCGTTTTGCGCTGTTTCATGTCGCAGCCACTATGCCTACCCACGCAAGTGAGGTACCATTTTTTTCGGGAAATCTGGGGGAACGCTGGGTGGGTGGACATTTGTTGATCCACGCAGATTCCAGAACTTTCCACCACAGAAATGTGAGGAAAATGTGTTGTTTTTGGTCAAATTCTTAGCTTTGCAAGGGATTCTGGGTAACAAAACCTGGTGGTAGGCAGTCGAGTCACCCCATCCTGAATTCCCCTGGGTGTCTAGTTTAAAAAAATGTATAGGTTTGCTAGGTTACCCTAGGTGCTGGCAGAGCTAGGGCTCAAAAACAAAAGGTAGTCTCTTTGTCCAAAAAGGGCAGGATTTCACTGGGAAATTGAGGTGCTACCACGTTGCGTTTTGCGATGTTTCATGTTGCAGCCACTATGCCTACCCACGCAAGTGAGGTACCATTTTTTTCGGGAGACCTGGGGGAACGCTGGGTGGGTGGAAATTTGTTGACCCACGCAGATTCCAGAACTTTCCACCACAGAAATGTGAGGAAAATTTGTTTTTTTTGTCAATTTCTTAGTTTTGCAAGGGATTGTGGGTAACAAAACCTGGTGGTAGGCAGTCGAGTCACCCCATCCTGAATTCCCCTGGGTGTCTAGTTTTAAAAAATGTATAGGTTTGCTAGGTTACCCTAGGTGCTGGCAGAGCTAGGGCTCAAAAACAAAAGGTAGTCTCTTTGTCCAAAAAGGGCAGGATTTCACTGGGAAATTGAGGTGCTACCACGTTGTGTTTTGCGATGTTTCATGTTGCAGCCACTATGCCTACCCACGCAAGTGAGGTACCATTTTTTTTGGGAGACCTGGGGGAACGCTGGGTGGGTGGAAATTTGTTGATCCACGCAGATTCCAGAACTTTCCACCACAGAAATGTGAGGAAAATGTGTTTTTTTGTCAATTTCTTAGTTTTGCAAGGGATTCTGGGTAACAAAACCTGGTGGTAGGCAGTCGAGTCACCCCATCCTGAATTCCCATGGGTGTCTAGTTTTCAAAAATGTATAGGTTTGCTAGGTTTCCCTAGGTGCTGGCAGAGCTAGGGCTCAAAAACAAAAGGTAGTCTCTTTGTCCAAAAAGGGCAAGATTTCACTGGGAAATCGAGGTGCGACCACGTTGCGTTTTGTGCTGTTTCATGTCGCAGCCACTATGCCTACCCATGCAAGTGAGGTACCATTTTCTTCGAAAGACCTGGGGGAACGCTGGGTGGGTCGAAATTTGTTGATCCACGCAGATTCCAGAACTTTCCACCACAAAAATGTGAGGAAAATGTGTTTTGTTTGTCAATTTCTTAGCTTTGCAAGGGATATTGGGTAACAAAACCTGGTGGTAGGCAGTCGAGTCACCCCATCCTGAATTCCCCTGGGTGTCTAGTTTTCAAAAATGTATAGGTTTGCTAGGTTTCCCTAGGTGCTGGCAGAGCTAGGGCTCAAAAACTAAAGGTAGTCTCTTTTTCCAAAAAGGGCAAGATTTCACTGGGAAATTGAGGTGCGACCACGTTGCGTTTTGCGCTGTTTCATGTCGCAGCCCCTATGCCTACTGACGCAAGTGAGGTACCATTTTTTTCGGGAGACCTGGGGGAAGGCTGGGTGGGTGGAAATTTGTTGATCCACGCAGATTCCAGAACTTTCCACCACAGAAATAAGGAAAATGTTTTTTTTTGTCAAATTCTTAGCTTTGCAAGGAATTCTGGGTAACAAAACCTGGTGGTAGGCAGTCGAGTCACCCCATCCTGAATTCCCCTGGGTGTCTAGTTTTAAAAAATGTATAGGTTTGCTAGGTTTCCCATAGGTGCTGGCAGAGCTAGGGCTCAAAAACAAAGGGTAGTCTCTTTGTCCAAAAAGGGCAAGATTTCACTGGGAAATTGAGGTGCGACCACGTTGCGTTTTGTGGTTTCATGTCGCAGCCACTATGCCTACTCACGCAAGTGAGGTACCATTTTTTCGGGAGACCTGGGGGAACGCTGGGTGGGTGGAAATTTGTTGATCCACGCAGATTCCAGAACTTTCCACCACAGAAATGTGAGGAAAATGTGTTTTTTTTTGTCAATTTCTTAGCTTTGCAAGGGATTCTGGGTCACAAAACCTGGTGGTAGGCAGTCGAGTCACCCCATCCTGAATTCACCTGGGTGTCTACTTTTCAAAAATGTATAGGCTTGCTAGGTTTCCCTAGGTGCTGGCAGAGCTAGGGCTCAAAAACAAAAGGTAGTCTCTTTGTCCAAAAAGGGCAAGATTTCACTGAGAAATTGAGGTGCGACCACGATGCGTTTTGCGCTGTTTCATGTCTCAGCCACTATGCCTACCGACGCAAGTGAGGTACCATTTTTTTCGGGAGACCTGGGGGAAGGCTGGGTGGGTGGAAATTTGTTGATCCACGCAGATTCCAGAACTTTCCACCACAGAAATAAGGAAAATGTTTTTTTTGTCAAATTCTTAGCTTTGCAAGGAATTCTGGGTAACAAAACCTGGTGGTAGGCAGTCGAGTCACCCCATCCTCAATTCCCCTGGGTGTCTAGTTTTAAAAAATGTATAGGTTTGCTAGGTTTCCCTAGGTGCTGGCAGAGCTAGGGCTCAAAAACAAAAGGTAGTCTCTTTGTCCAAAAAGGGCAAGATTTCACTGGGAAATTGAGGTGCGACCACGTTGCGTTTTGTGGTTTCATGTCGCAGCCACTATGCCTACTCACGCAAGTGAGGTACCATTTTTTCGGGAGACCTGGGGGAACGCTGGGTGGGTGGAAATTTGTTGATCCACGCAGATTCCAGAACTTTCCACCACAGAAATGTGAGGAAAATGTGTTTTTTTTTGTCAATTTCTTAGCTTTGCAAGGGATTCTGGGTCACAAAACCTGGTGGTAGGCAGTCGAGTCACCCCATCCTGAATTCCCCTGGGTGTCTATTTTTCAAAAATGTATAGGCTTGCTAGGTTTCCCTAGGTGCTGGCAGAGCTAGGGCTCAAAAACAAAAGGTAGTCTCTTTGTCCAAAAAGGGCAAGATTTCACTGAGAAATTGAGGTGCGACCACGTTGCGTTTTGCGCTGTTTCATGTCTCAGCCACTATGCCTACCGACGCAAGTGAGGTACCATTTTTTTCGGGAGACCTGGGGGAAGGCTGGGTGGGTGGAAATTTGTTGATCCACGCAGATTCCAGAACTTTCCACCACAGAAATAAGGAAAATGTTTTTTTTGTCAAATTCTTAGCTTTGCAAGGAATTCTGGGTAACAAAACCTGGTGGTAGGCAGTCGAGTCACCCCATCCTCAATTCCCCTGGGTGTCTAGTTTTAAAAAATGTATAGGTTTGCTAGGTTTCCCTAGGTGCTGGCAGAGCTAGGGCTCAAAAACAAAAGGTAGTCTCTTTGTCCAAAAAGGGCAAGATTTCACTGGGAAATTGAGGTGCGACCACGTTGCGTTTTGCGCTGTTTCATGTCGCAGCCACTATGCCTACCCACGCAAGTGAGGTACCATTTTTTTTCAAGAAATCTGGGGGAACGCTGGGTGGGTGGAAATTTGTTGATCCACACAGATTCCAGAACTTTCCACCACAGAAATGTAAGGAAAATGTGTTTTTTTTGGTCAAATTCTTAGCTTTGCAAGGGATTCTGGGTAACAAAACCTGGTGGTAGGCAGTCGAGTCACCCCATCCTGAATTCCCCTGGGTGTCTAGTTTTAAAAAATGTATAGGTTTGCTAGGTTTCCCTAGGTGCTGGCAGAGCTAGGGCTCAAAAACAAAAGGTAGTCTCTTTGTCCAAAAAGGGCAAGATTTCACTGGGAAATCGAGGTGCGACCATCTTGCGTTTTGCGCTGTTTCATGTCACAGCCACTATGCCTACCCACGCAAGTGAGGTACCATTTTTTTCGGGAGACCTGGGGGAACGCTGGGTGGGTGGAAATTTGTTGATCCACGCATATTACAGAACTTTCCACCAGGGAAATGTGAGAAAAATGTGGGTTTTTGGTCAAATTCTTAGCTTTGCAAGGGATTCTGGGTAACAAAACCTGGTGGTAGGCAGTCGAGTCACCCCATCCTGAATTCCCCTGGGTGTCTAGTTTTCAAAAATGTATAGGTTTGCTAGGTTTCCCATAGGTGCTGGCAGAGCTAGGGCTCAAAAACAAAAGGTAGTCTCTTTGTCCAAAAAGAGCAAGATTTCACTGGGAAATTGAGGTGCGACCACGTTGCGTTTTGCGCTGTTTCATGTCGCAGCCCCTATGCCTACTGACGCAAGTGAGGTACCATTTTTTTCGGCAGACCTGGGGGAACGCTGGGTGGGTGGAAATTTGTTGATCCACGCAGATTACAGAACTTTCCACCACAGAAATGTGAGGAAAATGTGTTTTTTTGTCAATTTCTTAGCTTTGCAAGGGATTCTGGGTCACAAAACCTGGTGGTAGGCAGTCGAGTCACCCCATCCTGAATTCCCCTGGGTGTCTACTTTTCAAAAATGTATAGGCTTGCTAGGTTTCCCTAGGTGCTGGCAGAGCTAGGGCTCAAAAACAAAAGGTAGTCTCTTTGTCCAAAAAGGGCAAGATTTCACTGAGAAATTGAGTTGCGACCACGTTGCGTTTTGCGCTGTTTCATGTCTCAGCCACTATGCCTACCGACGCAAGTGAGGTACCATTTTTTTCGGGAGACCTGGGGGAAGGCTGGGTGGGTGGATATTTGTTGATCCACGCAGATTCCAGAACTTTCCACCACAGAAATAAGGAAAATGGTTTTTTTTGGTCAAATTCTTAGCTTTGCAAGGAATTCTGGGTAACAAAACCTGGTGGTAGGCAGTCGAGTCACCCCATCCTGAATTCCCCTGGGTGTCTAGTTTAAAAAAATGTATAGGTTTGCTAGGTTTCCCATAGGTGCTGGCAGAGCTAGGGCTCAAAAACAAAAGGTAGTCTCTTTGTCCAAAAAGGGCAAGATTTCACTGGGAAATTGAGGTGCGACCACGTTGCGTTTTGTGGTTTCATGTCGCAGCCACTATGCCTACTCACGCAAGTGAGGTACCATTTTTTCGGGAGACCTGGGGGAACGCTGGGTGGGTGGAAATTTGTTGATCCACGCAGATTCCAGAACTTTCCACCACAGAAATGTGAGGAAAATGTGTTTTTTTTTGTCAATTTCTTAGCTTTGCAAGGGATTCTGGGTCACAAAACCTGGTGGTAGGCAGTCGAGTCACCCCATCCTGAATTCCCCTGGATGTCTACTTTTCAAAAATGTATAGGCTTGCTAGGTTTCCCTAGGTGCTGGCAGAGCTAGGGCTCAAAAACAAAAGGTAGTCTCTTTGTCCAAAAAGGGCAAGATTTCACTGATAAATTGAGGTGCGACCACGTTGCGTTTTGGGCTGTTTCATGTCTCAGCCACTATGCCTACCGACGCAAGTGAGGTACCATTTTTTTCGGGAGACCTGGGGGAAGGCTGGGTGGGTGGAAATTTGTTGATCCACGCAGATTCCAGAACTTTCCACCACAGAAATAAGGAAAATGTTTTTTTGTGTCAAATTCTTAGCTTTGCAAGGAATTCTGGGTAACAAAACCTGGTGATAGGCAGTCGAGTCACCCCATCCTGAATTCCCCTGGGTGTCTAGTTTTAATAAATGTATAGGTTTGCTAGGTTTCCCTAGGTGCTGGCAGAGCTAGGGCTCAAAAACAAAAGGTAGTCTTTTTGTCCAAAAAGGGCAAGATTTCACTGGGAAATTGAGGTGCGACCACGTTGCATTTTGCGCTGTTTCATGTCGCAGCCACTATGCCTACCCACGCAAGTGAGGTACCATTTTTTTCGGGAGACCTGGGGGAACGCTGGGTGGGTGGAAATTTGTTGATCCACGCAGATTCCAGAACTTTCCACCACAGAAATGTGAGGAAAATGTGTTTTTTTGTCAAATTCTTAGCTTTGCAAGGGATTCTGGGTAACAAAACCTGGTGGTAGGCAGTCGAGTCACCCCATCCTAAATTCCCCTGGGTGTCTAGTTTTCAAAAATGTATAGGTTTGCTAGGTTTCCCTAGGTGCTGGCAGAGCTAGGGCTCAAAAACAAAAGGTAGTCTCTTTGTCCAAAAAGGGCAAGATTTCACTGGGAAATTGAGGTGCGACCACGTTGCGTTTTGCGCTGTTTCATGTCGCAGCCCCTATGCCTACTGACGCAAGTGAGGTACCATTTTTTTCGGCAGACCTGGGGGAACGCTGGGTGGGTGGAAATTTGTTGATCCACGCAGATTACAGAACTTTCCACCACAGAAATGTGAGGAAAATGTGTTTTTTTTGTCAATTTCATAGCTTTGCAAGGGATTCTGGGTCACAAAACCTGGTGGTAGGCAGTCGAGTCACCCCATCCTGAATTCCCCTGGGTGTCTACTTTTCAAAAATGTATAGGCTTGCTAGGTTTCCCTAGGTGCTGGCAGAGCTAGGGCTCAAAAACAAAAGGTAGTCTCTTTGTCCAAAAAGGGCAAGATTTCACTGAGAAATTGAGGTGCGACCACGTTGCGTTTTGCGCTGTTTTATGTCTCAGCCACTATGCCTACCGACGCAAGTGAGGTACCATTTTTTTCGGGAGACCTGGGGGAAGGCTGGGTGGGTGGAAATTTGTTGATCCACGCAGATTCCAGAACTTTCCACCACAGAAATAAGGAAAATGTTTTTTTTAGTCAAATTCTTAGCTTTGCAAGGAATTCTGGGTAACAAAACCTGGTGGTAGGCAGTCGAGTCACCCCATCCTGAATTCCCCTGGGAGTCTAGTTTTAAAAAATGTATAGGTTTGCTAGGTTTCCCATAGGTGCTGGCAGAGCTAGGGCTCAAAAACAAAAGGTAGTCTCTTTGTCCAAAAAGGGCAAGATTTCACTGGGAAATTGAGGTGCGACCACGTTGCGTTTTGTGGTTTCATGTCGCAGCCACTATGCCTACTCACGCAAGTGAGGTACCATTTTTTCGGGAGACCTGGGGGAACGCTGGGTGGGTGGAAATTTGTTGATACACGCAGATTCCAGAACTTTCCACCACAGAAATGTGAGGAAAATGTGTTTTTTTGTCAATTTCTTAGCTTTGCAAGGGATTCTGGGTCACAAAACCTGGTGGTAGGCAGTCGAGTCACCCCATCCTGAATTCCCCTGGGTGTCTAGTTTTAAAAAATGTATAGGCTTGCTAGGTTTCCCTAGGTGCTGGCAGAGCTAGGGCTCAAAAAACAAAAGGTAGTCTCTTTGTCCAAAAAGGGCAAGATTTCACTGGGAAATTGAGGTGCGACCACGTTGCGTTTTGTGGTTTCATGTCGCAGCCACTATGCCTACTCACGCAAGTGAGGTACCATTTTTTCGGGAGACCTGGGGGAACGCTGGGTGGGTGGAAATTTGTTGATCCACGCAGATTCCAGAACTTTCCACCACAGAAATGTGAGGAAAATGTGTTTTTTTGTCAATTTCTTAGTTTTGCAAGGGATTCTGGGTAACAAAACCTGGTGGTAGGCAGTCGAGTCACCCCATCCTGAATTCCCATGGGTGTCTAGTTTTCAAAAATGTATAGGTTTGCTAGGTTTCCCTAGGTGCTGGCAGAGCTAGGGCTCAAAAACAAAAGGTAGTCTCTTTGTCCAAAAAGGGCAAGATTTCACTGGGAAATTGAGGTGCGACCACGTTGCGTTTTGCGCTGTTTCATGTCGCAGCCACTATGCCTACCCACGCAAGTGAGGTACCATTTTCTTCGGGAGACCTGGGGGAACGCTGGGTGGGTGGAAATTTGTTGATCCACGCAGATTCCAGAACTTTCCACTACAGAAATGTGAGGAAAATGTGTTTTGTTTGTCAATTTCTTAGCTTTGCAAGGGATATTGGGTAGGTAACAAAACCTGGTGGTAGGCAGTCGAGTCACCCCATCCTGAATTCCCCTGGGTGTCTAGTTTTCAAAAATGTATAGGTTTGCTAGGTTTCCCTAGGTGCTGGCAGAGCTAGGGCTCAAAAACAAAAGGTAGTCTCTTTGTCCAAAAAGGGCAAGATTTCACTGAGAAATTGAGGTGCGACCACATTGCGTTTTGCGCTGTTTCATGTCTCAGCCACTATGCCTACCGACGCAAGTGAGGTACCATTTTTTTCGGCAGACCTGGGGGAACGCTGGGTGGGTGGAAATTTGTTGATCCACGCAGATTCCAGAACTTTCCACCACAGAAATGAGGAAAAATTTTTTTTTGTCAATTTCTTAGTTTGCAAGGGATTCTGGGTCACAAAACCTGGTGGTAGGCAGTCGAGTCACCCCATCCTGAATTCCCCTGGGTGTCTAGTTTTAAAAAAATGTATAGGCTTGCTAGGTTTCCCTAGGTGCTGGCAGAGCTAGGGCTCAAAAACAAAAGGTAGTCTCTTTGTCCAAAAAGGGCAAGATTTCACTGGGAAATTGAGGTGCGACCACGTTGCGTTTTGTGGTTTCATGTCGCAGCCACTATGCCTACTCACGCAAGTGAGGTACCATTTTTTCGGGAAATCTGGGGGAACGCTGGGTGGGTGGACATTTGTTGATCCACGCAGATTCCAGAACTTTCCACCACAGAAATGTGAGGAAAATGTGTTGTTTTTGGTCAAATTCTTAGCTTTGCAAGGGATTCTGGGTAACAAAACCTGGTGGTAGGCAGTCGAGTCACCCCATCCTGAATTCCCCTGGGTGTCTAGTTTTAAAAAATGTATAGGTTTGCTAGGTTACCCTAGGTGCTGGCAGAGCTAGGGCTCAAAAACAAAAGGTAGTCTCTTTGTCCAAAAAGGGCAGGATTTCACTGGGAAATTGAGGTGCTACCACGTTGCGTTTTGCGATGTTTCATGTTGCAGCCACTATGCCTACCCACGCAAGTGAGGTACCATTTTTTTCGGGAGACCTGGGGGAACGCTGGGTGGGTGGAAATTTGTTGACCTACGCAGATTCCAGAACTTTCCACCACAGAAATGTGAGGAAAATTTGTTTTTTTTGTCAATTTCTTAGTTTTGCAAGGGATTGTGGGTAACAAAACCTGGTGGTAGGCAGTCGAGTCACCCCATCCTAAATTCCCCTGGGTGTCTAGTTTTAAAAAATGTATAGGTTTGCTAGGTTACCCTAGGTGCTGGCAGAGCTAGGGCTCAAAAACAAAAGGTAGTCTCTTTGTCCAAAAAGGGCAGGATTTCACTGGGAAATTGAGGTGCTACCACGTTGTGTTTTGCGATGTTTCATGTTGCAGCCACTATGCCTACCCACGCAAGTGAGGTACCATTTTTTTCGGGAGACCTGGGGGAACGCTGGGTGGGTGGAAATTTGTTGATCCACGCAGATTCCAGAACTTTCCACCACAGAAATGTGAGGAAAATGTGTTTTTTTGTCAATTTCTTAGTTTTGCAAGGGATTCTGGGTAACAAAACCTGGTGGTAGGCAGTCGAGTCACCCCATCCTGAATTCCCATGGGTGTCTAGTTTTCAAAAATGTATAGGTTTGCTAGGTTTCCCTAGGTGCTGGCAGAGCTAGGGCTCAAAAACAAAAGGTAGTCTCTTTGTCCAAAAAGGGCAAGATTTCACTGGGAAATCGAGGTGCGACCACGTTGCGTTTTGCGCTGTTTCATGTCGCAGCCACTATGCCTACCCACGCAAGTGAGGTACCATTTTCTTTGAAAGACCTGGGGGAACGCTGGGTGGGTCGAAATTTGTTGATCCACGCAGATTCCAGAACTTTCCACCACAAAAATGTGAGGAAAATGTGTTTTGTTTGTCAATTTCTTAGCTTTGCAAGGGATATTGGGTAACAAAACCTGGTGGTAGGCAGTCGAGTCACCCCATCCTGAATTCCCCTGGGTGTCTAGTTTTCAAAAATGTATAGGTTTGCTAGGTTTCCCTAGGTGCTGGCAGAGCTAGGGCTCAAAAACTAAAGGTAGTCTCTTTGTCCAAAAAGGGCAAGATTTCACTGGGAAATTGAGGTGCGACCACGTTGCGTTTTGCGCTGTTTCATGTCGCAGCCCCTATGCCTACTGACGCAAGTGAGGTACCATTTTTTTCGGCAGACCTGGGGGAACGCTGGGTGGGTGGAAATTTGTTGATCCACGCAGATTACAGAACTTTCCACCACAGAAATGTGAGGAAAATGTGTTTTTTTTGTCAATTTCTTAGCTTTGCAAGGGATTCTGGGTCACAAAACCTGGTGGTAGGCAGTCGAGTCACCCCATCCTGAATTCCCCTGGGTGTCTACTTTTCACAAATGTATAGGCTTGCTAGGTTTCCCTAGGTGCTGGCAGAGCTAGGGCTCAAAAACAAAAGGTAGTCTCTTTGTCCAAAAAGGGCAAGATTTCACTGAGAAATTGAGGTGCGACCACGTTGCGTTTTGCGCTGTTTCATGTCTCAGCCACTATGCCTACCGACGCAAGTGAGGTACCATTTTTTTCGGGAGACCTGGGGGAAGGCTGGGTGGGTGGAAATTTGTTGATCCACGCAGATTCCAGAACTTTCCACCACAGAAATAAGGAAAATGTTTTTTTTTGTCAAATTCTTAGCTTTGCAAGGAATTCTGGGTAACAAAACCTGGTGGTAGGCAGTCGAGTCACCCCATCCTGAATTCCCCTGGGTGTCTAGTTTTAAAAAATGTATAGGTTTGCTAGGTTTCCCATAGGTGCTGGCAGAGCTAGGGCTCAAAAACAAAAGGTAGTCTCTTTGTCCAAAAAGGGCAAGATTTCACTGGGAAATTGAGGTGCGATCACGTTGCGTTTTGTGGTTTCATGTCGCAGCCACTATGCCTACTCACGCAAGTGAGGTACCATTTTTTCGGGAGACCTGGGGGAACGCTGGGTGGGTGGAAATTTGTTGATCCACGCAGATTCCAGAACTTTCCACCACAGAAATGTGAGGAAAATGTGTTTTTTTTGTCAATTTCTTAGCTTTGCAAGGGATTCTGGGTCACAAAACCTGGTGGTAGGCAGTCGAGTCACCCCATCCTGAATTCCCCTGGGTGTCTACTTTTCAAAAATGTATAGGCTTGCTAGGTTTCCCTAGGTGCTGGCAGAGCTAGGGCTCAAAAACAAAAGGTAGTCTCTTCGTCCAAAAAGGGCAAGATTTCACTGAGAAATTGAGGTGCGACCACGTTGCGTTTTGCGCTGTTTCATGTCTCAGCCACTATGCCTACCGACGCAAGTGAGGTACCATTTTTTTCGGGAGACCTGGGGGAAGGCTGGGTGGGTGGAAATTTGTTGATCCACGCAGATTCCAGAACTTTCCACCACAGAAATAAGGAAATTTTTTTTGTCAAATTCTTAGCTTTGCAAGGAATTCTGGGTAACAAAACCTGGTGGTAGGCAGTCGAGTCACCCCATCCTGAATTCCCCTGGGTGTCTAGTTTTCAAAATGTATAGGTTTGCTAGGTTTCCCATAGGTGCTGGCAGAGCTAGGGCTCAAAAACAAAAGGTAGTCTCTTTGTCCAAAAAGAGCAAGATTTCACTGGGAAATTGAGGTGCGACCACGTTGCGTTTTGCGCTGTTTCATGTCGCAGCCCCTATGCCTACTGACGCAAGTGAGGTACCATTTTTTTCGGCAGACCTGGGGGAACGCTGGGTGGGTGGATATTTGTTGATCCACGCAGATTCCAGAACTTTCCACCACAGAAATAAGGAAAATGTTTTTTTTGGTCAAATTCTTAGCTTTGCAAGGAATTCTGGGTAACAAAACCTGGTGGTAGGCAGTCGAGTCACCCCATCCTGAATTCCCCTGGGTGTCTAGTTTTAAAAAATGTATAGGTTTGCTAGGTTTCCCATAGGTGCTGGCAGAGCTAGGGCTCAAAAACAAAAGGTAGTCTCTTTGTCCAAAAAGGGCAAGATTTCACTGGGAAATTGAGGTGCGACCACGTTGCGTTTTGTGGTTTCATGTCGCAGCCACTATGCCTACTCACGCAAGTGAGGTACCATTTTTTCGGGAGACCTGGGGGAACGCTGGGTGGGTGGAAATTTGTTGATCCACGCAGATTCCAGAACTTTCCACCACAGAAATGTGAGGAAAATTTGTTTTTTTTTGTCAATTTCTTAGCTTTGCAAGGGATTCTGGGTCACAAAACCTGGTGGTAGGCAGTCGAGTCACCCCATCCTGAATTCCCCTGGATGTCTACTTTTCAAAAATGTATAGGCTTGCTAGGTTTCCCTAGGTGCTGGCAGAGCTAGGGCTCAAAAACAAAAGGTAGTCTCTTTGTCCAAAAAGGGCAAGATTTCACTGATAAATTGAGGTGCGACCACGTTGCGTTTTGCGCTGTTTCATGTCTCAGCCACTATGCCTACCGACGCAAGTGAGGTACCATTTTTTTCGGGAGACCTGGGGGAAGGCTGGGTGGGTGGAAATTTGTTGATCCACGCAGATTCCAGAACTTTCCACCACAGAAATAAGGAAAATGTTTTTTTTGTCAAATTCTTAGCTTTGCAAGGAATTCTGGGTAACAAAACCTGGTGATAGGCAGTCGAGTCACCCCATCCTGAATTCCCCTGGGAGTCTAGTTTTAAAAAATGTATAGGTTTGCTAGGTTTCTCTAGGTGCTGGCAGAGCTAGGGCTCAAAAACAAAAGGTAGTCTTTTTGTCCAAAAAGGGCAAGATTTCACTGGGAAATTGAGGTGCGACCACGTTGCGTTTTGCGCTGTTTCATGTCGCAGCCACTATGCCTACCCACGCAAGTGAGGTACCATTTTTTTTGGGTAATCTGGGGGAACGCTGGGTGGGTGGAAATGTGTTTATCCACGCAGATTCCAGAACTTTCCACCACAGAAATGTGAGGAAAATTTGTTTTTTTTGTCAAATTCTTAGCTTTGCAAGGGATTCTGGGTAACAAAACCTGGTGGTAGGCAGTCGAGTCACCCCATCCTGAATTCCCCTGGGTGTCTAGTTTTCAAAAATGTATAGGTTTGCTAGGTTTCCCTAGGTGCTGGCAGAGCTAGGGCTCAAAAACAAAAAGTAGTCTCTTTGTCCAAAAAGGGAAAGATTTCACTGGGAAATTGAGGTGCGACCACGTTGCGTTTTGCGCTGTTTCATGTCGCAGCCACTATGCCTACCCACGCAAGTGAGGTGCCATTTTTTTCGGGTAATCTGGGGGGAATGCTGGGTGGGTGGAAATTTGTTGATCCACGCAGATTCCAGAACTTTCCACCATTGAAATGTGAGGAAAATGTGTTTTTTTGGGTCAAATTCTTAGCTTTGCAAGGGATTCTGTGTAACAAAACCTGGTGGTAGGCAGTCGAGTCACCCCATCCTGAATTCTCCTGGGTGTGTAGTTTTAAAAAATGTATAGGTTTGCTAGGTTTCCCTAGGTGCTGGCAGAGCTAGGGCTCAAAAACAAAAGGTAGTCTCTTTGTCCAAAAAGGGCAAGATTTCACTAGGAAATTGAAGTGCGACCACGTTGCGTTTTGCGCTGTTTCATGTCGCAGCCACTATGCCTACCCACGCAAGTGAGGTACCATTTTTTTCGGGAAATCTGGGGGAACGCTGGGTGGGTGGACATTTGTTGATCCACGCAGATTCCAGAACTTTCCACCACAGAAATGTGAGGAAAATGTGTTGTTTTTGGTCAAATTCTTAGCTTTGCAAGGGATTCTGGGTAACAAAACCTGGTGGTAGGCAGTCGAGTCACCCCATCCTGAATTCCCCTGGGTGTCTAGTTTTAAAAAATGTATAGGTTTGCTAGGTTACCCTAGGTGCTGGCAGAGCTAGGGCTCAAAAACAAAAGGTAGTCTCTTTGTCCAAAAAGGGCAAGATTTCACTGGGAAATCGAGGTGCGACCATCTTGCGTTTTGCGCTGTTTCATGTCACAGCCACTATGCCTACCCACGCAAGTGAGGTACCATTTTTTTCGGGAGACCTGGGGGAACGCTGGGTGGGTGGAAATTTGTTGATCCACGCATATTACAGAACTTTCCACCAGGGAAATGTGAGAAAAATGTGGGTTTTTGGTCAAATTCTTAGCTTTGCAAGGGATTCTGGGTAACAAAACCTGGTGGTAGGCAGTCGAGTCACCCCATCCTGATTTCTCCTGGGTGTCTAGTTTTAAAAAATATATAGGTTTGCTAGGTTTCCCTAGGTGCTGGCAGAGCTAGGGCTCAAAAACAAAAGGTAGTCTCTTTGTCCAAAAAGGGCAAGATTTCACTGGGAAATTGAGGTGCGACCATGTTGCGTTTTGCGCTGTTTCATGTCGCAGTCACTATGCCTACCCACGCAAGTGAGGTACCATTTTTTTCGGGAGACCTGGGGGAACGCTGGGTGGGTGGAAATTTGTTGATCCACGCAGATTCCAGAACTTTCCACCACAGAAATGTGAGGAAAATGTGTTTTTTTGTCAAATTCTTAGCTTTGCAAGGGATTCTGGGTAACAAAACCTGGTGGTAGGCAGTCGAGTCACCCCATCCTGAATTCCCCTGGGTGTCTAGTTTTCAAAAATGTATAGGTTTGCTAGGTTTCCCTAGGTGCTGGCAGAGCTAGGGCTCAAAAACAAAAAGTAGTCTCTTTGTCCAAAAAGGGAAAGATTTCACTGGGAAATTGAGGTGCGACCACGTTGCGTTTTGCGCTGTTTCATGTCGCAGCCACTATGCCTACCCACGCAAGTGAGGTGCCATTTTTTTCGGGTAATCTGGGGGGAATGCTGGGTGGGTGGAAATTTGTTGATACACGCAGATTCCAGAACTTTCCACCACAGAAATGTGAGGAAAATGTGTTTTTTTTGTCAATTTCTTAGCTTTGCAAGGGATTCTGGGTCACAAAACCTGGTGGTAGGCAGTCGAGTCACCCCATCCTGAATTCCCCTGGGTGTCTACTTTTCAAAAATGTATAGGCTTGCTAGGTTTCCCTAGGTGCTGGCAGAGCTAGGGCTCAAAAACAAAAGGTAGTCTCTTTGTCCAAAAAGGGCAAGATTTCACTGAGAAATTGAGGTGCGAACACGTTGCATTTTGCGCTGTTTCATGTCTCAGCCACTATGCCTACTCACGCAAGTGAGGTACCATTTTTTCGGGAGACCTGGGGGAACGCTGGGTGGGTGGAAATTTGTTGATACACGCAGATTCCAGAACTTTCCACCACAGAAATGTGAGGAAAATGTGTTTTTTTTGTCAATTTCTTAGCTTTGCAAGGGATTCTGGGTCACAAAACCTGGTGGTAGGCAGTCGAGTCACCCCATCCTGAATTCCCCTGGGTGTCTACTTTTCAAAAATGTATAGGCTTGCTAGGTTTCCCTAGGTGCTGGCAGAGCTAGGGCTCAAAAACAAAATGTAGTCTCTTTGTCCAAAAAGGGCAAGATTTCACTGAGAAATTGAGGTGCGAACACGTTGCGTTTTGCGCTGTTTCATGTCTCAGCCACTATGCCTACCGACGCAAGTGAGGTACCATTTTTTTCGGGAGACCTGGGGGAAGGCTGGGTGGGTGGAAATTTGTTGATCCACGCAGATTCCAGAACTTTCCACCACAGAAATAAGGAAAATGTTTTTTTTGTCAAATTCTTAGCTTTGCAAGGAATTCTGGGTAACAAAACCTGGTGGTAGGCAGTCGAGTCACCCCATCCTGAATTCCCCTGGGTGTCTAGTTTTAAAAAATGTATAGGTTTGCTAGGTTTCCCTAGGTGCTGGCAGAGCTAGGGCTCAAAAACAAAAGGTAGTCTCTTTGTCCAAAAAGGGCAAGATTTCACTGGGAAATTGAGGTGCGACCACGTTGCGTTTTGCGCTGTTTCATGTCGCAGCCACTATGCCTACCCACGCAAGTGAGGTACTATTTTTTTTCAAGAAATCTGGGGGAACGCTGGGTGGGTGGAAATTTGTTGATCCACGCAGATTCCAGAACTTTCCACCACAGAAATGTAAGGAAAATGTGGTTTTTTTGGTCAAATTCTTAGCTTTGCAAGGGATTCTGGGTAACAAAACCTGGTGGTAGGCAGTCGAGTCACCCCATCCTGAATTCCCCTGGGTGTCTAGTTTTAAAAAATGTATAGGTTTGCTAGGTTTCCCTAGGTGCTGGCAGAGCTAGGGCTCAAAAACAAAAGGTAGTCTCTTTGTCCAAAAAGGGCAAGATTTCACTGGGAAATCGAGGTGCGACCATCTTGCGTTTTGCGCTGTTTCATGTCACAGCCACTATGCCTACCCACGCAAGTGAGGTACCATTTTTTTCGGGAGACCTGGGGGAACGCTGGGTGGGTGGAAATTTGTTGATCCACGCATATTACAGAACTTTCCACCAGGGAAATGTGAGAAAAATGTGGGTTTTTGGTCAAATTCTTAGCTTTGCAAGGGATTCTGGGTAACAAAACCTGGTGGTAGGCAGTCGAGTCCCCCCATCCTGAATTCCCCTGGGTGTCTAGTTTTCAAAAATGTATAGGTTTGCTAGGTTTCCCATAGGTGCTGGCAGAGCTAGGGCTCAAAAACAAAAGGTAGTCTCTTTGTCCAAAAAGAGCAAGATTTCACTGGAAAATTGAGGTGCGACCACGTTGCGTTTTGCGCTGTTTCATGTTGCAGTCACTATGCCTACTCACGCAAGTGAGGTATCATTTTTTTCGGGAGACCTGGGGGAACGCTGGGTGGGTGGAAATTTGTTGATCCGCGCAGATTTCAGAACTTTCCACCACAGAAATGTGAGGAAAATGTGTTTTTTTTGGTCAAATTCTTAGCTTTGCAAGGGATTCTGGGTAACAAAACCTGGTGGTAGGCAGTCGAGTCACCCCATCCTGAATTCTCCTGGGTGTCTAGTTTTAAAAAATATATAGGTTTGCTAGGTTTCCCTAGGTGCTGGCAGAGCTAGGGCTAAAAAACAAAAGGTAGTCTCTTTGTCCAAAAAGGGCAAGATTTCACTGGGAAATTGAGGTGCGACCACGTTGCGTTTTGCGCTGTTTCATGTCGCAGTCACTATGCCTACCCACGCAAGTGAGGTACCATTTTTTTCGGGAGACCTGGGGGAACGCTGGGTGGGTGGAAATTTGTTGATCCACGCAGATTCCAGAACTTTCCACCACAGAAATGTGAGGAAAATGTGTTTTTTTTGTCAAATTCTTAGCTTTGCAAGGTATTCTGGGTAACAAAACCTGGTGGTAGGCAGTCGAGTCACCCCATCCTAAATTCCCCTGGGTGTCTAGTTTTCAAAAATGTATAGGTTTGCTAGGTTTCCCTAGGTGCTGGCAGAGCTAGGGCTCAAAAACAAAAGGTAGTCTCTTTGTCCAAAAAGGGCAAGATTTCACTGGGAAATTGAGGTGCGACCACGTTGCGTTTTGCGCTGTTTCATGTCGCAGCCACTATGCCTACCCACGCAAGTGAGGTACCATTTTTTTCGGGTAATCTGGGGGAACGCTGGGTGGGTGGAAATTTGTTGATCCACGCAGATTCCAGAACTTTCCACCACAGAAATGTGAGGAAAATGTGTTTTTTTGTCAAATTCTTAGCTTTGCAAGGGATTCTGGGTAACAAAACCTGGTGGTAGGCAGTCGAGTCACCCCATCCTGAATTCTCCGGGGTGTCTAGTTTTCAAAAATGTATAGGTTTGCTAGGATTCCCTAGGTGCTCGCAGCCACTATGCCTACCGACGCAAGTGAGGTACCATTTTTTTCGGGAGACCTGGGGGAACGCTGGGTGGGTGGAAATTTGTTGATCCACGCAGATTCCAGAACTTTCCACCACAGAAATGTGAGGAAAATGTGTTTTTTTGTCAAATTCTTAGCTTTGCAAGGGATTCTGGGTAACAAAACCTGGTGGTAGGCAGTCGAGTCACCCCATCCTGAATTCCCCTGGGTGTCTAGTTTTCAAAAATGTATAGGTTTGCTAGGTTTCCCTAGGTGCTGGCAGAGCTAGGGCTCAAAAACAAAAAGTAGTCTCTTTGTCCAAAAAGGGAAAGATTTCACTGGGAAATTGAGGTGCGACCACGTTGCGTTTTGCGCTGTTTCATATCGCAGCCACTATGCCTACCCACGCAAGTGAGGTGCCATTTTTTTTGGGTAATCTGGGGGGAACGCTGGGTGGGTGGAAATTTGTTGATCCATGCAGATTCCAGAACTTTCCACCATTGAAATGTGAGGAAAATGTGTTTTTTTTGGTCAAATTCTTAGCTTTGCAAGGGATTCTGGGTAACAAAACCTGGTGGTAGGCAGTCGAGTCACCCCATCCTGAATTCTCCTGGGTGTCTAGTTTTGAAAAATGTATAGGTTTGCTAGGTTTCCCTAGGTGCTGGCAGAGCTAGGGCTCAAAAACAAAAGGTAGTCTCTTTGTCCAAAAAGGGCAAGATTTCACTTGGAAATTGAGGTGCGACCATGTTGCGTTTTGCGCTGTTTCATGTCGCAGCCACTATGCCTACCCACGCAAGTGAGGTACCATTTTTTTCGAGAGACCTGGGGGAACGCTGGGTGGGTGGAAATTTGTTGATCCACGCAGATTCCAGAACTTTCCACCACAGAAATGTGAGAAAAATTTGTTTTTTTTGTCAAATTCTTAGCTTCAAGGGATTCTGGGTAACAAAACCTGGTGGTAGGCAGTCGAGTCACCCCACCCTGAATTCCCCTGGGTGTCTAGTTTTCAAAAATGTATAGGTTTGCTAGGTTTTCCATAGGTGCTGGCAGAGCTAGGGCTCAAAAACAAAAGGTAGTCTCTTTGTCCAAAAAGAGCAAGATTTCACTGGGAAATTGAGGTGCGACCACATTGCGTTTTGCGCTGTTTCATGTCGCAGTCACTATGTCTACCCAAGCAAGTGAGGTACCATTTTTTTCGGGAGACTTGGGGGAACGCTGGATGGGTGGAAATTTGTTGATCCACGCAGATTCCAGAACTTTCCACCACAGAAATGTGAGGAAAATGTGTTTTATTTGTCAAATTTTTAGATTTGCAAGGGATTCTGGGTAACAAAACCTGGTGATAGGCAGTCGAGCCACCCCATCCTGAATTCCCCTGGGTGTCTAGTTTTCAAAAATGTATAGGTTTGCTAGGTTTCCCTAGGTGCTGGCAGAGCTAGGGCTCAAAAACAAAAGGTAGTCTCTTTGTCCAAAAAGGGCAAGATTTCACTGGGAAATCGAGGTGCGACCATCTTGCGTTTTGCGCTGTTTCATGTCACAGCCACTATGCCTACCCACGCAAGTGAGGTACCATTTTTTTCGGGAGACCTGGGGGAACGCTGGGTGGGTGGAAATTTGTTGATCCACGCATATTACAGAACTTTCCACCAGGGAAATGTGAGAAAAATGTGGGTTTTTGGTCAAATTCTTAGCTTTGCAAGGGATTCTGGGTAACAAAACCTGGTGGTAGGCAGTCGAGTCACCCCATCCTGAATTCCCCTGGGTGTCTAGTTTTCAAAAATGTATAGGTTTGCTAGGTTTCCCATAGGTGCTGGCAGAGCTAGGGCTCAAAAACAAAAGGTAGTCTCTTTGTCCAAAAAGAACAAGATTTCACTGGAAAATTGAGGTGCGACCACGTTGCGTTTTGCGCTGTTTCATGTTGCAGTCACTATGCCTACTCACGCAAGTGAGGTACCATTTTTTTCGGGAGACCTGGGGGAACGCTGGGTGGGTGGAAATTTGTTGATCCGCGCAGATTTCAGAACTTTCCACCACAGAAATGTGAGGAAAATGTGTTTTTTTTGTCAAATTCTTAGCTTTGCAAGGTATTCTGGGTAACAAAACCTGGTGGTAGGCAGTCGAGTCACCCCATCCTAAATTCCCCTGGGTGTCTAGTTTTCAAAAATGTATAGGTTTGCTAGGTTTCCCTAGGTGCTGGCAGAGCTAGGGCTCAAAAACAAAAGGTAGTCTCTTTGTCCAAAAAGGGCAAGATTTCACTGGGAAATTGAGGTGCGACCACGTTGCGTTTTGCGCTGTTTCATGTCGCAGCCACTATGCCTACCCACGCAAGTGAGGTACCATTTTTTTCGGGTAATCTGGGGGAACGCTGGGTGGGTGGAAATTTGTTGATCCACGCAGATTCCAGAACTTTCCACCACAGAAATGTGAGGAAAATGTGTTTTTTTGTCAAATTCTTAGCTTTGCAAGGGATTCTGGGTAACAAAACCTGGTGGTAGGCAGTCGAGTCACGCCATCCTGAATTCTCCGGGGTGTCTAGTTTTCAAAAATGTATAGGTTTGCTAGGATTCCCTAGGTGCTCGCAGCCACTATGCCTACCGACGCAAGTGAGGTACCATTTTTTTCGGGAGACCTGGGGGAACGCTGGGTGGGTGGAAATTTGTTGATCCACGCAGATTCCAGAACTTTCCACCACAGAAATGTGAGGAAAATGTGTTTTTTTGTCAAATTCTTAGCTTTGCAAGGGATTCTGGGTAACAAAACCTGGTGGTAGGCAGTCGATTCACCCCATCCTGAATTCCCCTGGGTGTCTAGTTTTCAAAAATGTATAGGTTTGCTAGGTTTCCCTA
Source organism: Lissotriton helveticus (assembly GCF_964261635.1). Lineage (NCBI taxonomy): Eukaryota > Metazoa > Chordata > Amphibia > Caudata > Salamandridae > Lissotriton > Lissotriton helveticus. Next base: position 413,013,685 of record NC_136063.1, on the reverse strand, counting down.
GGTGCTGGCAGAGCTAGGGCTCAAAAACAAAAAGTAGTCTCTTTGTCCAAAAAGGGAAAGATTTCACTGGGAAATTGAAGTGCGACCACGTTGCGTTTTGCGCTGTTTCATGTCGCAGCCACTATGCCTACCCACGCAAGTGAGGTACCATTTTTTTCGGGAAATCTGGGGGAACGCTGGGTGGGTGGACATTTGTTGATCCACGCAGATTCCAGAACTTTCCACCACAGAAATGTGAGGAAAATGTGTTGTTTTTGGTCAAATTCTTAGCTTTGCAAGGGATTCTGGGTAACAAAACCTGGTGGTAGGCAGTCGAGTCACCCCATCCTGAATTCCCCTGGGTGTCTAGTTTAAAAAAATGTATAGGTTTGCTAGGTTACCCTAGGTGCTGGCAGAGCTAGGGCTCAAAAACAAAAGGTAGTCTCTTTGTCCAAAAAGGGCAGGATTTCACTGGGAAATTGAGGTGCTACCACGTTGCGTTTTGCGATGTTTCATGTTGCAGCCACTATGCCTACCCACGCAAGTGAGGTACCATTTTTTTCGGGAGACCTGGGGGAACGCTGGGTGGGTGGAAATTTGTTGACCCACGCAGATTCCAGAACTTTCCACCACAGAAATGTGAGGAAAATTTGTTTTTTTTGTCAATTTCTTAGTTTTGCAAGGGATTGTGGGTAACAAAACCTGGTGGTAGGCAGTCGAGTCACCCCATCCTGAATTCCCCTGGGTGTCTAGTTTTAAAAAATGTATAGGTTTGCTAGGTTACCCTAGGTGCTGGCAGAGCTAGGGCTCAAAAACAAAAGGTAGTCTCTTTGTCCAAAAAGGGCAGGATTTCACTGGGAAATTGAGGTGCTACCACGTTGTGTTTTGCGATGTTTCATGTTGCAGCCACTATGCCTACCCACGCAAGTGAGGTACCATTTTTTTTGGGAGACCTGGGGGAACGCTGGGTGGGTGGAAATTTGTTGATCCACGCAGATTCCAGAACTTTCCACCACAGAAATGTGAGGAAAATGTGTTTTTTTGTCAATTTCTTAGTTTTGCAAGGGATTCTGGGTAACAAAACCTGGTGGTAGGCAGTCGAGTCACCCCATCCTGAATTCCCATGGGTGTCTAGTTTTCAAAAATGTATAGGTTTGCTAGGTTTCCCTAGGTGCTGGCAGAGCTAGGGCTCAAAAACAAAAGGTAGTCTCTTTGTCCAAAAAGGGCAAGATTTCACTGGGAAATCGAGGTGCGACCACGTTGCGTTTTGTGCTGTTTCATGTCGCAGCCACTATGCCTACCCATGCAAGTGAGGTACCATTTTCTTCGAAAGACCTGGGGGAACGCTGGGTGGGTCGAAATTTGTTGATCCACGCAGATTCCAGAACTTTCCACCACAAAAATGTGAGGAAAATGTGTTTTGTTTGTCAATTTCTTAGCTTTGCAAGGGATATTGGGTAACAAAACCTGGTGGTAGGCAGTCGAGTCACCCCATCCTGAATTCCCCTGGGTGTCTAGTTTTCAAAAATGTATAGGTTTGCTAGGTTTCCCTAGGTGCTGGCAGAGCTAGGGCTCAAAAACTAAAGGTAGTCTCTTTTTCCAAAAAGGGCAAGATTTCACTGGGAAATTGAGGTGCGACCACGTTGCGTTTTGCGCTGTTTCATGTCGCAGCCCCTATGCCTACTGACGCAAGTGAGGTACCATTTTTTTCGGGAGACCTGGGGGAAGGCTGGGTGGGTGGAAATTTGTTGATCCACGCAGATTCCAGAACTTTCCACCACAGAAATAAGGAAAATGTTTTTTTTTGTCAAATTCTTAGCTTTGCAAGGAATTCTGGGTAACAAAACCTGGTGGTAGGCAGTCGAGTCACCCCATCCTGAATTCCCCTGGGTGTCTAGTTTTAAAAAATGTATAGGTTTGCTAGGTTTCCCATAGGTGCTGGCAGAGCTAGGGCTCAAAAACAAAGGGTAGTCTCTTTGTCCAAAAAGGGCAAGATTTCACTGGGAAATTGAGGTGCGACCACGTTGCGTTTTGTGGTTTCATGTCGCAGCCACTATGCCTACTCACGCAAGTGAGGTACCATTTTTTCGGGAGACCTGGGGGAACGCTGGGTGGGTGGAAATTTGTTGATCCACGCAGATTCCAGAACTTTCCACCACAGAAATGTGAGGAAAATGTGTTTTTTTTTGTCAATTTCTTAGCTTTGCAAGGGATTCTGGGTCACAAAACCTGGTGGTAGGCAGTCGAGTCACCCCATCCTGAATTCACCTGGGTGTCTACTTTTCAAAAATGTATAGGCTTGCTAGGTTTCCCTAGGTGCTGGCAGAGCTAGGGCTCAAAAACAAAAGGTAGTCTCTTTGTCCAAAAAGGGCAAGATTTCACTGAGAAATTGAGGTGCGACCACGATGCGTTTTGCGCTGTTTCATGTCTCAGCCACTATGCCTACCGACGCAAGTGAGGTACCATTTTTTTCGGGAGACCTGGGGGAAGGCTGGGTGGGTGGAAATTTGTTGATCCACGCAGATTCCAGAACTTTCCACCACAGAAATAAGGAAAATGTTTTTTTTGTCAAATTCTTAGCTTTGCAAGGAATTCTGGGTAACAAAACCTGGTGGTAGGCAGTCGAGTCACCCCATCCTCAATTCCCCTGGGTGTCTAGTTTTAAAAAATGTATAGGTTTGCTAGGTTTCCCTAGGTGCTGGCAGAGCTAGGGCTCAAAAACAAAAGGTAGTCTCTTTGTCCAAAAAGGGCAAGATTTCACTGGGAAATTGAGGTGCGACCACGTTGCGTTTTGCGCTGTTTCATGTCGCAGCCACTATGCCTACCCACGCAAGTGAGGTACCATTTTTTTTCAAGAAATCTGGGGGAACGCTGGGTGGGTGGAAATTTGTTGATCCACACAGATTCCAGAACTTTCCACCACAGAAATGTAAGGAAAATGTGTTTTTTTTGGTCAAATTCTTAGCTTTGCAAGGGATTCTGGGTAACAAAACCTGGTGGTAGGCAGTCGAGTCACCCCATCCTGAATTCCCCTGGGTGTCTAGTTTTAAAAAATGTATAGGTTTGCTAGGTTTCCCTAGGTGCTGGCAGAGCTAGGGCTCAAAAACAAAAGGTAGTCTCTTTGTCCAAAAAGGGCAAGATTTCACTGGGAAATCGAGGTGCGACCATCTTGCGTTTTGCGCTGTTTCATGTCACAGCCACTATGCCTACCCACGCAAGTGAGGTACCATTTTTTTCGGGAGACCTGGGGGAACGCTGGGTGGGTGGAAATTTGTTGATCCACGCATATTACAGAACTTTCCACCAGGGAAATGTGAGAAAAATGTGGGTTTTTGGTCAAATTCTTAGCTTTGCAAGGGATTCTGGGTAACAAAACCTGGTGGTAGGCAGTCGAGTCACCCCATCCTGAATTCCCCTGGGTGTCTAGTTTTCAAAAATGTATAGGTTTGCTAGGTTTCCCATAGGTGCTGGCAGAGCTAGGGCTCAAAAACAAAAGGTAGTCTCTTTGTCCAAAAAGAGCAAGATTTCACTGGGAAATTGAGGTGCGACCACGTTGCGTTTTGCGCTGTTTCATGTCGCAGCCCCTATGCCTACTGACGCAAGTGAGGTACCATTTTTTTCGGCAGACCTGGGGGAACGCTGGGTGGGTGGAAATTTGTTGATCCACGCAGATTACAGAACTTTCCACCACAGAAATGTGAGGAAAATGTGTTTTTTTGTCAATTTCTTAGCTTTGCAAGGGATTCTGGGTCACAAAACCTGGTGGTAGGCAGTCGAGTCACCCCATCCTGAATTCCCCTGGGTGTCTACTTTTCAAAAATGTATAGGCTTGCTAGGTTTCCCTAGGTGCTGGCAGAGCTAGGGCTCAAAAACAAAAGGTAGTCTCTTTGTCCAAAAAGGGCAAGATTTCACTGAGAAATTGAGTTGCGACCACGTTGCGTTTTGCGCTGTTTCATGTCTCAGCCACTATGCCTACCGACGCAAGTGAGGTACCATTTTTTTCGGGAGACCTGGGGGAAGGCTGGGTGGGTGGATATTTGTTGATCCACGCAGATTCCAGAACTTTCCACCACAGAAATAAGGAAAATGGTTTTTTTTTGGTCAAATTCTTAGCTTTGCAAGGAATTCTGGGTAACAAAACCTGGTGGTAGGCAGTCGAGTCACCCCATCCTGAATTCCCCTGGGTGTCTAGTTTAAAAAAATGTATAGGTTTGCTAGGTTTCCCATAGGTGCTGGCAGAGCTAGGGCTCAAAAACAAAAGGTAGTCTCTTTGTCCAAAAAGGGCAAGATTTCACTGGGAAATTGAGGTGCGACCACGTTGCGTTTTGTGGTTTCATGTCGCAGCCACTATGCCTACTCACGCAAGTGAGGTACCATTTTTTCGGGAGACCTGGGGGAACGCTGGGTGGGTGGAAATTTGTTGATCCACGCAGATTCCAGAACTTTCCACCACAGAAATGTGAGGAAAATGTGTTTTTTTTTGTCAATTTCTTAGCTTTGCAAGGGATTCTGGGTCACAAAACCTGGTGGTAGGCAGTCGAGTCACCCCATCCTGAATTCCCCTGGATGTCTACTTTTCAAAAATGTATAGGCTTGCTAGGTTTCCCTAGGTGCTGGCAGAGCTAGGGCTCAAAAACAAAAGGTAGTCTCTTTGTCCAAAAAGGGCAAGATTTCACTGATAAATTGAGGTGCGACCACGTTGCGTTTTGGGCTGTTTCATGTCTCAGCCACTATGCCTACCGACGCAAGTGAGGTACCATTTTTTTCGGGAGACCTGGGGGAAGGCTGGGTGGGTGGAAATTTGTTGATCCACGCAGATTCCAGAACTTTCCACCACAGAAATAAGGAAAATGTTTTTTTGTGTCAAATTCTTAGCTTTGCAAGGAATTCTGGGTAACAAAACCTGGTGATAGGCAGTCGAGTCACCCCATCCTGAATTCCCCTGGGTGTCTAGTTTTAATAAATGTATAGGTTTGCTAGGTTTCCCTAGGTGCTGGCAGAGCTAGGGCTCAAAAACAAAAGGTAGTCTTTTTGTCCAAAAAGGGCAAGATTTCACTGGGAAATTGAGGTGCGACCACGTTGCATTTTGCGCTGTTTCATGTCGCAGCCACTATGCCTACCCACGCAAGTGAGGTACCATTTTTTTTGGGTAATCTGGGGGAACGCTGGGTGGGTGGAAATGTGTTTATCCACGCAGATTCCAGAACTTTCCACCACAGAAATGTGAGGAAAATTTGTTTTTTTTGTCAAATTCTTAGCTTTGCAAGGGATTCTGGGTAACAAAACCTGGTGGTAGGCAGTCGAGTCACCCCATCCTGAATTCACCCGGGGGTCTAGTTTTCAAAAATGTATAGGTTTGCTAGGTTTCCCTAGGTGCTGGCAGAGCTAGGGCTCAAAAACAAAAGGTAGTCTCTTTGTCCAAAAAGGGCAAAATTTCACTGGGAAATCGAGGTGCGACCACGTTGCGTTTTGCGCTGTTTCATGGCACAGCCACTATGCCTACTCACGCAAGTGAGGTACCATTTTTTTCGGGAGACCTGGGGGAACGCTGGGTGGGTGGAAATTTGTTGATCCACGCAGATTCCAGAACTTTCCACCACGGAAATGTGAGAAAAATGTGTTTTATTTGTCAAATTCTTAGCTTTGCAAGGGATTCTGGGTAACAAAACCTGGTGGTAGGCAGTCGAGTCACCCCATCCTGAATTCAGCTGGGTGTCTAGTTTTCAAAAATGTATAGGTTTGCTAGGTTTTCCATAGGTGCTGGCAGAGCTAGGGCTCAAAAACAAAAAGTAGTCTCTTTGTCCAAAAAGGGCAAGATTTCACTGGGAAATTGAGGTGCGACCACGTTGCGTTTTGCGCTGTTTCATGTCGCAGCCACTATGCCTACCCACGCAAGTGAGGTACCATTTTTTTCGGCAGACCTGGGGGAACGCTGGGTGGGTGGAAATTTGTTGATCCGCGCAGATTTCAGAACTTTCCACCACAGAAATGTGAGGAAAATGTGTTTTTTTTGGTCAAATTCTTAGCTTTGCAAGGGATTCTGGGTAACAAAACCTGGTGGTAGGCAGTCGAGTCACCCCATCCTGATTTCTCCTGGGTGTCTAGTTTAAAAAAATATATAGGTTTGCTAGGTTTCCCTAGGTGCTGGCAGAGCTAGGGCTCAAAAACAAAAGGTAGTCTCTTTGTCCAAAAAGGGCAAGATTTCACTGGGAAATTGAGGTGCGACCACGTTGCGTTTTGCGCTGTTTCATGTCGCAGTCACTATGCCTACCCACGCAAGTGAGGTACCATTTTTTTCGGGAGACCTGGGGGAACGCTGGGTGGGTGGAAATTTGTTGATCCACGCAGATTCCAGAACTTTCCACCACAGAAATGTGAGGAAAATGTGTTTTTTTGTCAAATTCTTAGCTTTGCAAGGGATTCTGGGTAACAAAACCTGGTGGTAGGCAGTCGAGTCACCCCATCCTAAATTCCCCTGGGTGTCTAGTTTTCAAAAATGTATAGGTTTGCTAGGTTTCCCTAGGTGCTGGCAGAGCTAGGGCTCAAAAACAAAAGGTAGTCTCTTTGTCCAAAAAGGGCAAGATTTCACTGGGAAATTGAGGTGCGACCACGTTGCGTTTTGCGCTGTTTCATGTCGCAGCCCCTATGCCTACTGACGCAAGTGAGGTACCATTTTTTTCGGCAGACCTGGGGGAACGCTGGGTGGGTGGAAATTTGTTGATCCACGCAGATTACAGAACTTTCCACCACAGAAATGTGAGGAAAATGTGTTTTTTTTGTCAATTTCATAGCTTTGCAAGGGATTCTGGGTCACAAAACCTGGTGGTAGGCAGTCGAGTCACCCCATCCTGAATTCCCCTGGGTGTCTACTTTTCAAAAATGTATAGGCTTGCTAGGTTTCCCTAGGTGCTGGCAGAGCTAGGGCTCAAAAACAAAAGGTAGTCTCTTTGTCCAAAAAGGGCAAGATTTCACTGAGAAATTGAGGTGCGACCACGTTGCGTTTTGCGCTGTTTTATGTCTCAGCCACTATGCCTACCGACGCAAGTGAGGTACCATTTTTTTCGGGAGACCTGGGGGAAGGCTGGGTGGGTGGAAATTTGTTGATCCACGCAGATTCCAGAACTTTCCACCACAGAAATAAGGAAAATGTTTTTTTTAGTCAAATTCTTAGCTTTGCAAGGAATTCTGGGTAACAAAACCTGGTGGTAGGCAGTCGAGTCACCCCATCCTGAATTCCCCTGGGAGTCTAGTTTTAAAAAATGTATAGGTTTGCTAGGTTTCCCATAGGTGCTGGCAGAGCTAGGGCTCAAAAACAAAAGGTAGTCTCTTTGTCCAAAAAGGGCAAGATTTCACTGGGAAATTGAGGTGCGACCACGTTGCGTTTTGTGGTTTCATGTCGCAGCCACTATGCCTACTCACGCAAGTGAGGTACCATTTTTTCGGGAGACCTGGGGGAACGCTGGGTGGGTGGAAATTTGTTGATACACGCAGATTCCAGAACTTTCCACCACAGAAATGTGAGGAAAATGTGTTTTTTTGTCAATTTCTTAGCTTTGCAAGGGATTCTGGGTCACAAAACCTGGTGGTAGGCAGTCGAGTCACCCCATCCTGAATTCCCCTGGGTGTCTAGTTTTAAAAAATGTATAGGCTTGCTAGGTTTCCCTAGGTGCTGGCAGAGCTAGGGCTCAAAAAACAAAAGGTAGTCTCTTTGTCCAAAAAGGGCAAGATTTCACTGGGAAATTGAGGTGCGACCACGTTGCGTTTTGTGGTTTCATGTCGCAGCCACTATGCCTACTCACGCAAGTGAGGTACCATTTTTTCGGGAGACCTGGGGGAACGCTGGGTGGGTGGAAATTTGTTGATCCACGCAGATTCCAGAACTTTCCACCACAGAAATGTGAGGAAAATGTGTTTTTTTGTCAATTTCTTAGTTTTGCAAGGGATTCTGGGTAACAAAACCTGGTGGTAGGCAGTCGAGTCACCCCATCCTGAATTCCCATGGGTGTCTAGTTTTCAAAAATGTATAGGTTTGCTAGGTTTCCCTAGGTGCTGGCAGAGCTAGGGCTCAAAAACAAAAGGTAGTCTCTTTGTCCAAAAAGGGCAAGATTTCACTGGGAAATTGAGGTGCGACCACGTTGCGTTTTGCGCTGTTTCATGTCGCAGCCACTATGCCTACCCACGCAAGTGAGGTACCATTTTCTTCGGGAGACCTGGGGGAACGCTGGGTGGGTGGAAATTTGTTGATCCACGCAGATTCCAGAACTTTCCACTACAGAAATGTGAGGAAAATGTGTTTTGTTTGTCAATTTCTTAGCTTTGCAAGGGATATTGGGTAGGTAACAAAACCTGGTGGTAGGCAGTCGAGTCACCCCATCCTGAATTCCCCTGGGTGTCTAGTTTTCAAAAATGTATAGGTTTGCTAGGTTTCCCTAGGTGCTGGCAGAGCTAGGGCTCAAAAACAAAAGGTAGTCTCTTTGTCCAAAAAGGGCAAGATTTCACTGAGAAATTGAGGTGCGACCACATTGCGTTTTGCGCTGTTTCATGTCTCAGCCACTATGCCTACCGACGCAAGTGAGGTACCATTTTTTTCGGCAGACCTGGGGGAACGCTGGGTGGGTGGAAATTTGTTGATCCACGCAGATTCCAGAACTTTCCACCACAGAAATAAGGAAAAATTTTTTTTTGTCAATTTCTTAGTTTGCAAGGGATTCTGGGTCACAAAACCTGGTGGTAGGCAGTCGAGTCACCCCATCCTGAATTCCCCTGGGTGTCTAGTTTTAAAAAAATGTATAGGCTTGCTAGGTTTCCCTAGGTGCTGGCAGAGCTAGGGCTCAAAAACAAAAGGTAGTCTCTTTGTCCAAAAAGGGCAAGATTTCACTGGGAAATTGAGGTGCGACCACGTTGCGTTTTGTGGTTTCATGTCGCAGCCACTATGCCTACTCACGCAAGTGAGGTACCATTTTTTCCGGAGACCTGGGGGAACGCTGGGTGGGTGGAAATTTGTTGATCCACGCTGATTCCAGAACTTTCCACCACAGAAATGTGAGGAAAATGTGTTTTTTTTGTCAAATTCTTAGCTTTGCAAGGGATTCTGGGTAACAAAACCTGGTGATAGGCAGTCGAGTCACCCCATCCTGAATTCCCCTGGGTGTCTAGTTTTCAAAAATGTATAGGTTTGCTAGGTTTCCCTAGGTGCAGGCAGAGCTAGGGCTCAAAAACAAAAGGTAGTCTTTTTGTCCAAAAAGGGCAGGATTTCACTGGGAAATTGAGGTGCGACCACGTTGCGTTTTGCGCTGTTTCATGTCGCAGCCACTATGCCTACCCACGCAAGTGAGGTACCATTTTTTTGGGGAAATCTGGGGGAACGCTGGGTGGGTGGAAATGTGTTTATCCACGCAGATTCCAGAACTTTCCACCACAGAAATGTGAGGAAAATTTGTTTTTTTTGTCAAATTCTTAGCTTTGCAAGGGATTCTGGGTAACAAAACCTGGTGGTAGGCAGTCGAGTCACCCCATCCTGAATTCCCCTGGGTGTCTAGTTTTCAAAAATGTATAGGTTTGCTAGGTTTCCCTAGGTGCTGGCAGAGCTAGGGCTCAAAAACAAAAGGTAGTCTTTTTGTCCAAAAAGGGCAAAATTTCACTGGGAAATCGAGGTGCGACCACGTTGCGTTTTGCGCTGTTTCATGTCGCAGCCACTATGCCTACTCACGCAAGTGAGGTACCATTTTTTTCGGGAGACCTGGGGGAACGCTGGGTGGGTGGAAATTTGTTGATCCACGCAGATTCCAGAACTTTCCACCACGGAAATGTGAGAAAAATGTGTTTTATTTGTCAAATTCTTAGCTTTGCAAGGGATTCTGGGTAACAAAACCTGGTGGTAGGCAGTCGAGTCACCCCATCCTGAATTCCGCTGGGTGTCTAGTTTTCAAAAATGTATAGGTTTGCTAGGTTTTCCATAGGTGCTGGCAGAGCTAGGGCTCAAAAACAAAAAGTAGTCTCTTTGTCCAAAAAGGGCAAGATTTCACTGGGAAATTGAGGTGCGACCACGTTGCGTTTTGCGCTGTTTCATGTCGCAGCCACTATGCCTACCCACGCAAGTGAGGTACCATTTTTTTCGGCAGACCTGGGGGAACGCTGGGTGGGTGGAAATTTGTTGATCCGCGCAGATTTCAGAACTTTCCACCACAGAAATGTGAGGAAAATGTGTTTTTTTTGGTCAAATTCTTAGCTTTGCAAGGGATTCTGGGTAACAAAACCTGGTGGTAGGCAGTCGAGTCACCCCATCCTGATTTCTCCTGGGTGTCTAGTTTAAAAAAATATATAGGTTTGCTAGGTTTCCCTAGGTGCTGGCAGAGCTAGGGCTCAAAAACAAAAGGTAGTCTCTTTGTCCAAAAAGGGCAAGATTTCACTGGGAAATTGAGGTGCGACCACGTTGCGTTTTGCGCTGTTTCATGTCGCAGTCACTATGCCTACCCACGCAAGTGAGGTACCATTTTTTTCGGGAGACCTGGGGGAACGCTGGGTGGGTGGAAATTTGTTGATCCACGCAGATTCCAGAACTTTCCACCACAGAAATGTGAGGAAAATGTGTTTTTTTGTCAAATTCTTAGCTTTGCAAGGGATTCTGGGTAACAAAACCTGGTGGTAGGCAGTCGAGTCACCCCATCCTAAATTCCCCTGGGTGTCTAGTTTTCAAAAATGTATAGGTTTGCTAGGTTTCCCTAGGTGCTGGCAGAGCTAGGGCTCAAAAACAAAAGGTAGTCTCTTTGTCCAAAAAGGGCAAGATTTCACTGGGAAATTGAGGTGCGACCACGTTGCGTTTTGCGCTGTTTCATGTCGCAGCCCCTATGCCTACTGACGCAAGTGAGGTACCATTTTTTTCGGCAGACCTGGGGGAACGCTGGGTGGGTGGAAATTTGTTGATCCACGCAGATTACAGAACTTTCCACCACAGAAATGTGAGGAAAATGTGTTTTTTTTGTCAATTTCATAGCTTTGCAAGGGATTCTGGGTCACAAAACCTGGTGGTAGGCAGTCGAGTCACCCCATCCTGAATTCCCCTGGGTGTCTACTTTTCAAAAATGTATAGGCTTGCTAGGTTTCCCTAGGTGCTGGCAGAGCTAGGGCTCAAAAACAAAAGGTAGTCTCTTTGTCCAAAAAGGGCAAGATTTCACTGAGAAATTGAGGTGCGACCACGTTGCGTTTTGCGCTGTTTTATGTCTCAGCCACTATGCCTACCGACGCAAGTGAGGTACCATTTTTTTCGGGAGACCTGGGGGAAGGCTGGGTGGGTGGAAATTTGTTGATCCACGCAGATTCCAGAACTTTCCACCACAGAAATAAGGAAAATGTTTTTTTTAGTCAAATTCTTAGCTTTGCAAGGAATTCTGGGTAACAAAACCTGGTGGTAGGCAGTCGAGTCACCCCATCCTGAATTCCCCTGGGAGTCTAGTTTTAAAAAATGTATAGGTTTGCTAGGTTTCCCATAGGTGCTGGCAGAGCTAGGGCTCAAAAACAAAAGGTAGTCTCTTTGTCCAAAAAGGGCAAGATTTCACTGGGAAATTGAGGTGCGACCACGTTGCGTTTTGTGGTTTCATGTCGCAGCCACTATGCCTACTCACGCAAGTGAGGTACCATTTTTTCGGGAGACCTGGGGGAACGCTGGGTGGGTGGAAATTTGTTGATACACGCAGATTCCAGAACTTTCCACCACAGAAATGTGAGGAAAATGTGTTTTTTTGTCAATTTCTTAGCTTTGCAAGGGATTCTGGGTCACAAAACCTGGTGGTAGGCAGTCGAGTCACCCCATCCTGAATTCCCCTGGGTGTCTAGTTTTAAAAAATGTATAGGCTTGCTAGGTTTCCCTAGGTGCTGGCAGAGCTAGGGCTCAAAAAACAAAAGGTAGTCTCTTTGTCCAAAAAGGGCAAGATTTCACTGGGAAATTGAGGTGCGACCACGTTGCGTTTTGTGGTTTCATGTCGCAGCCACTATGCCTACTCACGCAAGTGAGGTACCATTTTTTCGGGAGACCTGGGGGAACGCTGGGTGGGTGGAAATTTGTTGATCCACGCAGATTCCAGAACTTTCCACCACAGAAATGTGAGGAAAATGTGTTTTTTTGTCAATTTCTTAGTTTTGCAAGGGATTCTGGGTAACAAAACCTGGTGGTAGGCAGTCGAGTCACCCCATCCTGAATTCCCATGGGTGTCTAGTTTTCAAAAATGTATAGGTTTGCTAGGTTTCCCTAGGTGCTGGCAGAGCTAGGGCTCAAAAACAAAAGGTAGTCTCTTTGTCCAAAAAGGGCAAGATTTCACTGGGAAATTGAGGTGCGACCACGTTGCGTTTTGCGCTGTTTCATGTCGCAGCCACTATGCCTACCCACGCAAGTGAGGTACCATTTTCTTCGGGAGACCTGGGGGAACGCTGGGTGGGTGGAAATTTGTTGATCCACGCAGATTCCAGAACTTTCCACTACAGAAATGTGAGGAAAATGTGTTTTGTTTGTCAATTTCTTAGCTTTGCAAGGGATATTGGGTAGGTAACAAAACCTGGTGGTAGGCAGTCGAGTCACCCCATCCTGAATTCCCCTGGGTGTCTAGTTTTCAAAAATGTATAGGTTTGCTAGGTTTCCCTAGGTGCTGGCAGAGCTAGGGCTCAAAAACAAAAGGTAGTCTCTTTGTCCAAAAAGGGCAAGATTTCACTGAGAAATTGAGGTGCGACCACATTGCGTTTTGCGCTGTTTCATGTCTCAGCCACTATGCCTACCGACGCAAGTGAGGTACCATTTTTTTCGGCAGACCTGGGGGAACGCTGGGTGGGTGGAAATTTGTTGATCCACGCAGATTCCAGAACTTTCCACCACAGAAATAAGGAAAAAAATTTTTTTGTCAATTTCTTAGTTTGCAAGGGATTCTGGGTCACAAAACCTGGTGGTAGGCAGTCGAGTCACCCCATCCTGAATTCCCCTGGGTGTCTAGTTTTAAAAAAATGTATAGGCTTGCTAGGTTTCCCTAGGTGCTGGCAGAGCTAGGGCTCAAAAACAAAAGGTAGTCTCTTTGTCCAAAAAGGGCAAGATTTCACTGGGAAATTGAGGTGCGACCACGTTGCGTTTTGTGGTTTCATGTCGCAGCCACTATGCCTACTCACGCAAGTGAGGTACCATTTTTTCCGGAGACCTGGGGGAACGCTGGGTGGGTGGAAATTTGTTGATCCACGCTGATTCCAGAACTTTCCACCACAGAAATGTGAGGAAAATGTGTTTTTTTTGTCAAATTCTTAGCTTTGCAAGGGATTCTGGGTAACAAAACCTGGTGATAGGCAGTCGAGTCACCCCATCCTGAATTCCCCTGGGTGTCTAGTTTTCAAAAATGTATAGGTTTGCTAGGTTTCCCTAGGTGCAGGCAGAGCTAGGGCTCAAAAACAAAAGGTAGTCTTTTTGTCCAAAAAGGGCAGGATTTCACTGGGAAATTGAGGTGCGACCACGTTGCGTTTTGCGCTGTTTCATGTCGCAGCCACTATGCCTACCCACGCAAGTGAGGTACCATTTTTTTGGGGAAATCTGGGGGAACGCTGGGTGGGTGGAAATGTGTTTATCCACGCAGATTCCAGAACTTTCCACCACAGAAATGTGAGGAAAATTTGTTTTTTTTGTCAAATTCTTAGCTTTGCAAGGGATTCTGGGTAACAAAACCTGGTGGTAGGCAGTCGAGTCACCCCATCCTGAATTCCCCTGGGTGTCTAGTTTTCAAAAATGTATAGGTTTGCTAGGTTTCCCTAGGTGCTGGCAGAGCTAGGGCTCAAAAACAAAAGGTAGTCTTTTTGTCCAAAAAGGGCAAAATTTCACTGGGAAATCGAGGTGCGACCACGTTGCGTTTTGCGCTGTTTCATGGCACAGCCACTATGCCTACTCACGCAAGTGAGGTACCATTTTTTTCGGGAGACCTGGGGGAACGCTGGGTGGGTGGAAATTTGTTGATCCACGCAGATTCCAGAACTTTCCACCACGGAAATGTGAGAAAAATGTGTTTTTTTTGTCAAATTCTTAGCTTTGCAAGGGATTCTGGGTAACAAAACCTGGTGGTAGGCAGTCGAGTCACCCCATCCTGAATTCCCCTGGGTGTCTAGTTTTCAAAAATGTATAGGTTTGCTAGGTTTTCCATAGGTGCTGGCAGAGCTAGGGCTCAAAAACAAAAAGTAGTCTCTTTGTCCAAAAAGGGCAAGATTTCACTGGGAAATTGAGGTGCGACCACGTTGCGTTTTGCGCTGTTTCATGTCGCAGCCACTATGCCTACCCACGCAAGTGAGGTACCATTTTTTTCGGGTAATCTGGGGGGAACGCTGGGTGGGTGGAAATTTGTTGATCCGCGCAGATTTCAGAACTTTCCACCACAGAAATGTGAGGAAAATGTGTTTTTTTTGGTCAAATTCTTAGCTTTGCAAGGGATTCTGGGTAACAAAACCTGGTGGTAGGCAGTCGAGTCACCCCATCCTGAATTCTCCTGGGTGTCTAGTTTTAAAAAATATATAGGTTTGCTAGGTTTCCCTAGGTGCTGGCAGAGCTAGGGCTCAAAAACAAAAGGTAGTCTCTTTGTCCAAAAAGGGCAAGATTTCACTGGGAAATTGAGGTGCGACCACGTTGCGTTTTGCGCTGTTTCATGTCGCAGTCACTATGCCTACCCACGCAAGTGAGGTACCATTTTTTTCGGGAGACCTGGGGGAACGCTGGGTGGGTGGAAATTTGTTGATCCACGCAGATTCCAGAACTTTCCACCACAGAAATGTGAGGAAAATGTGTTTTTTTTGTCAAATTCTTAGCTTTGCAAGGGATTCTGGGTAACAAAACCTGGTGGTAGGCAGTCGAGTCACCCCATCCTAAATTCCCCTGGGTGTCTAGTTTTCAAAAATGTATAGGTTTGCTAGGTTTCCCTAGGTGCTAGCAGAGCTAGGGCTCAAAAACAAAAGGTAGTCTCTTTGTCCAAAAAGGGCAAGATTTCACTGGGAAATTGAGGTGCGACCACGTTGCGTTTTGCGCTGTTTCATGTCGCAGCCACTATGCCTACCCACGCAAGTGAGGTACCATTTTTTTCGGGTAATCTGGGGGAACGCTGGGTGGGTGGAAATTTGTTGATCCACGCAGATTCCAGAACTTTCCACCACAGAAATGTGAGGAAAATGTGTTTTTTTGTCAAATTCTTAGCTTTGCAAGGGATTCTGGGTAACAAAACCTGGTGGTAGGCAGTCGAGTCACCCCATCCTGAATTCTGCGGGGTGTCTAGTTTTCAAAAATGTATAGGTTTGCTAGGATTCCCTAGGTGCTCGCAGCCACTATGCCTACCGACGCAAGTGAGGTACCATTTTTTTCGGGAGACCTGGGGGAACGCTGGGTGGGTGGAAATTTGTTGATCCATGCAGATTCCAGAACTTTCCACCACAGAAATGTGAGGAAAATGTGTTTTTTTGTCAAATTCTTAGCTTTGCAAGGGATTCTGGGTAACAAAACCTGGTGGTAGGCAGTCGAATCACCCCATCCTGAATTCCCCTGGGTGTCTAGTTTTCAAAAATGTATAGGTTTGCTAGGTTTCCCTAGGTGCTGGCAGAGCTAGGGCTCAAAAACAAAAAGTAGTCTCTTTGTCCAAAAAGGGAAAGATTTCACTGGGAAATTGAGGTGCGACCACGTTGCGTTTTGCGCTGTTTCATGTCGCAGCCACTATGCCTACCCACGCAAGTGAGGTGCCATTTTTTTCGGGTAATCTGGGGGGAATGCTGGGTGGGTGGAAATTTGTTGATCCACGCAGATTCCAGAACTTTCCACCATTGAAATGTGAGGAAAATGTGTTTTTTTTGGTCAAATTCTTAGCTTTGCAAGGGATTCTGGGTAACAAAACCTGGTGGTAGGCAGTCGAGTCACCCCATCCTGAATTCTCCTGGGTGTCTAGTTTTAAAAAATGTATAGGTTTGCTAGGTTTCCCTAGGTGCTGGCAGAGCTAGGGCTCAAAAACAAAAGGTAGTCTCTTTGTCCAAAAAGGGCAAGATTTCACTAGGAAATTGAAGTGCGACCACGTTGCATTTTGCGCTGTTTCATGTCGCAGCCACTATGCCTACCCACGCAAGTGAGGTACCATTTTTTTCGGGAAATCTGGGGGAACGCTGGGTGGGTGGACATTTGTTGATCCACGCAGATTCCAGAACTTTCCACCACAGAAATGTGAGGAAAATGTGTTGTTTTTGGTCAAATTCTTAGCTTTGCAAGGGATTCTGGGTAACAAAACCTGGTGGTAGGCAGTCGAGTCACCCCATCCTGAATTCCCCTGGGTGTCTAGTTTTAAAAAATGTATAGGTTTGCTAGGTTACCCTAGGTGCTGGCAGAGCTAGGGCTCAAAAACAAAAGGTAGTCTCTTTGTCCAAAAAGGGCAGGATTTCACTGGGAAATTGAGGTGCTACCACGTTGCGTTTTGCGATGTTTCATGTTGCAGCCACTATGCCTACCCACGCAAGTGAGGTACCATTTTTTTCGGGAGACCTGGGGGAACGCTGGGTGGGTGGAAATTTGTTGACCTACGCAGATTCCAGAACTTTCCACCACAGAAATGTGAGGAAAATTTGTTTTTTTTGTCAATTTCTTAGTTTTGCAAGGGATTGTGGGTAACAAAACCTGGTGGTAGGCAGTCGAGTCACCCCATCCTAAATTCCCCTGGGTGTCTAGTTTTAAAAAATGTATAGGTTTGCTAGGTTACCCTAGGTGCTGGCAGAGCTAGGGCTCAAAAACAAAAGGTAGTCTCTTTGTCCAAAAAGGGCAGGATTTCACTGGGAAATTGAGGTGCTACCACGTTGTGTTTTGCGATGTTTCATGTTGCAGCCACTATGCCTACCCACGCAAGTGAGGTACCATTTTTTTCGGGAGACCTGGGGGAACGCTGGGTGGGTGGAAATTTGTTGATCCACGCAGATTCCAGAACTTTCCACCACAGAAATGTGAGGAAAATGTGTTTTTTTGTCAATTTCTTAGTTTTGCAAGGGATTCTGGGTAACAAAACCTGGTGGTAGGCAGTCGAGTCACCCCATCCTGAATTCCCATGGGTGTCTAGTTTTCAAAAATGTATAGGTTTGCTAGGTTTCCCTAGGTGCTGGCAGAGCTAGGGCTCAAAAACAAAAGGTAGTCTCTTTGTCCAAAAAGGGCAAGATTTCACTGGGAAATCGAGGTGCGACCACGTTGCGTTTTGCGCTGTTTCATGTCGCAGCCACTATGCCTACCCACGCAAGTGAGGTACCATTTTCTTTGAAAGACCTGGGGGAACGCTGGGTGGGTCGAAATTTGTTGATCCACGCAGATTCCAGAACTTTCCACCACAAAAATGTGAGGAAAATGTGTTTTGTTTGTCAATTTCTTAGCTTTGCAAGGGATATTGGGTAACAAAACCTGGTGGTAGGCAGTCGAGTCACCCCATCCTGAATTCCCCTGGGTGTCTAGTTTTCAAAAATGTATAGGTTTGCTAGGTTTCCCTAGGTGCTGGCAGAGCTAGGGCTCAAAAACTAAAGGTAGTCTCTTTGTCCAAAAAGGGCAAGATTTCACTGGGAAATTGAGGTGCGACCACGTTGCGTTTTGCGCTGTTTCATGTCGCAGCCCCTATGCCTACTGACGCAAGTGAGGTACCATTTTTTTCGGCAGACCTGGGGGAACGCTGGGTGGGTGGAAATTTGTTGATCCACGCAGATTACAGAACTTTCCACCACAGAAATGTGAGGAAAATGTGTTTTTTTTGTCAATTTCTTAGCTTTGCAAGGGATTCTGGGTCACAAAACCTGGTGGTAGGCAGTCGAGTCACCCCATCCTGAATTCCCCTGGGTGTCTACTTTTCACAAATGTATAGGCTTGCTAGGTTTCCCTAGGTGCTGGCAGAGCTAGGGCTCAAAAACAAAAGGTAGTCTCTTTGTCCAAAAAGGGCAAGATTTCACTGAGAAATTGAGGTGCAACCACGTTGCGTTTTGCGCTGTTTCATGTCTCAGCCACTATGCCTACCGACGCAAGTGAGGTACCATTTTTTTCGGGAGACCTGGGGGAAGGCTGGGTGGGTGGAAATTTGTTGATCCACGCAGATTCCAGAACTTTCCACCACAGAAATAAGGAAAATGTTTTTTTTTGTCAAATTCTTAGCTTTGCAAGGAATTCTGGGTAACAAAACCTGGTGGTAGGCAGTCGAGTCACCCCATCCTGAATTCCCCTGGGTGTCTAGTTTTAAAAAATGTATAGGTTTGCTAGGTTTCCCATAGGTGCTGGCAGAGCTAGGGCTCAAAAACAAAAGGTAGTCTCTTTGTCCAAAAAGGGCAAGATTTCACTGGGAAATTGAGGTGCGATCACGTTGCGTTTTGTGGTTTCATGTCGCAGCCACTATGCCTACTCACGCAAGTGAGGTACCATTTTTTCGGGAGACCTGGGGGAACGCTGGGTGGGTGGAAATTTGTTGATCCACGCAGATTCCAGAACTTTCCACCACAGAAATGTGAGGAAAATGTGTTTTTTTTGTCAATTTCTTAGCTTTGCAAGGGATTCTGGGTCACAAAACCTGGTGGTAGGCAGTCGAGTCACCCCATCCTGAATTCCCCTGGGTGTCTACTTTTCAAAAATGTATAGGCTTGCTAGGTTTCCCTAGGTGCTGGCAGAGCTAGGGCTCAAAAACAAAAGGTAGTCTCTTCGTCCAAAAAGGGCAAGATTTCACTGAGAAATTGAGGTGCGACCACGTTGCGTTTTGCGCTGTTTCATGTCTCAGCCACTATGCCTACCGACGCAAGTGAGGTACCATTTTTTTCGGGAGACCTGGGGGAAGGCTGGGTGGGTGGAAATTTGTTGATCCACGCAGATTCCAGAACTTTCCACCACAGAAATAAGGAAATTTTTTTTTGTCAAATTCTTAGCTTTGCAAGGAATTCTGGGTAACAAAACCTGGTGGTAGGCAGTCGAGTCACCCCATCCTGAATTCCCCTGGGTGTCTAGTTTTCAAAATGTATAGGTTTGCTAGGTTTCCCATAGGTGCTGGCAGAGCTAGGGCTCAAAAACAAAAGGTAGTCTCTTTGTCCAAAAAGAGCAAGATTTCACTGGGAAATTGAGGTGCGACCACGTTGCGTTTTGCGCTGTTTCATGTCGCAGCCCCTATGCCTACTGACGCAAGTGAGGTACCATTTTTTTCGGCAGACCTGGGGGAACGCTGGGTGGGTGGAAATTTGTTGATCCACGCAGATTACAGAACTTTCCACCACAGAAATGTGAGGAAAATGTGTTTTTTTGTCAATTTCTTAGCTTTGCAAGGGATTCTGGGTCACAAAACCTGGTGGTAGGCAGTCGAGTCACCCCATCCTGAATTCCCCTGGGTGTCTACTTTTCAAAAATGTATAGGCTTGCTAGGTTTCCCTAGGTGCTGGCAGAGCTAGGGCTCAAAAACAAAAGGTAGTCTCTTTGTCCAAAAAGGGCAAGATTTCACTGAGAAATTGAGGTGCGACCACGTTGCGTTTTGCGCTGTTTCATGTCTCAGCCACTATGCCTACCGACGCAAGTGAGGTACCATTTTTTTCGGGAGACCTGGGGGAAGGCTGGGTGGGTGGATATTTGTTGATCCACGCAGATTCCAGAACTTTCCACCACAGAAATAAGGAAAATGTTTTTTTGGGTCAAATTCTTAGCTTTGCAAGGAATTCGGGGTAACAAAACCTGGTCGTAGGCAGTCGAGTCACCCCATCCTGAATTCCCCTGGGTGTCTAGTTTTAAAAAATGTATAGGTTTGCTAGGTTTCCCATAGGTGCTGGCAGAGCTAGGGCTCAAAAACAAAAGGTAGTCTCTTTGTCCAAAAAGGGCAAGATTTCACTGATAAATTGAGGTGCGACCACGTTGCGTTTTGCGCTGTTTCATGTCGCAGCCACTATGCCTACTCACGCAAGTGAGGTACCATTTTTTCGGGAGACCTGGGGGAAGGCTGGGTGGGTGGAAATTTGTTGATCCACGCAGATTCCAGAACTTTCCACCACAGAAATAAGGAAAATGTTTTTTTTGTCAAATTCTTAGCTTTGCAAGGAATTCTGGGTAACAAAACCTGGTGATAGGCAGTCGAGTCACCCCATCCTGAATTCCCCTGGGAGTCTAGTTTTAAAAAATGTATAGGTTTGCTAGGTTTCTCTAGGTGCTGGCAGAGCTAGGGCTCAAAAACAAAAGGTAGTCTTTTTGTCCAAAAAGGGCAAGATTTCACTGGGAAATTGAGGTGCGACCACGTTGCGTTTTGCGCTGTTTCATGTCGCAGCCACTATGCCTACCCACGCAAGTGAGGTACCATTTTTTTTGGGTAATCTGGGGGAACGCTGGGTGGGTGGAAATGTGTTTATCCACGCAGATTCCAGAACTTTCCACCACAGAAATGTGAGGAAAATTTGTTTTTTTTGTCAAATTCTTAGCTTTGCAAGGGATTCTGGGTAACAAAACCTGGTGGTAGGCAGTCGAGTCACCCCATCCTGAATTCCCCTGGGTGTCTAGTTTTCAAAAATGTATAGGTTTGCTAGGTTTCCCTAGGTGCTGGCAGAGCTAGGGCTCAAAAACAAAAAGTAGTCTCTTTGTCCAAAAAGGGAAAGATTTCACTGGGAAATTGAGGTGCGACCACGTTGCGTTTTGCGCTGTTTCATGTCGCAGCCACTATGCCTACCCACGCAAGTGAGGTGCCATTTTTTTCGGGTAATCTGGGGGGAATGCTGGGTGGGTGGAAATTTGTTGATCCACGCAGATTCCAGAACTTTCCACCATTGAAATGTGAGGAAAATGTGTTTTTTTGGGTCAAATTCTTAGCTTTGCAAGGGATTCTGGGTAACAAAACCTGGTGGTAGGCAGTCGAGTCACCCCATCCTGAATTCTCCTGGGTGTGTAGTTTTAAAAAATGTATAGGTTTGCTAGGTTTCCCTAGGTGCTGGCAGAGCTAGGGCTCAAAAACAAAAGGTAGTCTCTTTGTCCAAAAAGGGCAAGATTTCACTAGGAAATTGAAGTGCGACCACGTTGCGTTTTGCGCTGTTTCATGTCGCAGCCACTATGCCTACCCACGCAAGTGAGGTACCATTTTTTTCGGGAAATCTGGGGGAACGCTGGGTGGGTGGACATTTGTTGATCCACGCAGATTCCAGAACTTTCCACCACAGAAATGTGAGGAAAATGTGTTGTTTTTGGTCAAATTCTTAGCTTTGCAAGGGATTCTGGGTAACAAAACCTGGTGGTAGGCAGTCGAGTCACCCCATCCTGAATTCCCCTGGGTGTCTAGTTTTAAAAAATGTATAGGTTTGCTAGGTTACCCTAGGTGCTGGCAGAGCTAGGGCTCAAAAACAAAAGGTAGTCTCTTTGTCCAAAAAGGGCAAGATTTCACTGGGAAATCGAGGTGCGACCATCTTGCGTTTTGCGCTGTTTCATGTCACAGCCACTATGCCTACCCACGCAAGTGAGGTACCATTTTTTTCGGGAGACCTGGGGGAACGCTGGGTGGGTGGAAATTTGTTGATCCACGCATATTACAGAACTTTCCACCAGGGAAATGTGAGAAAAATGTGGGTTTTTGGTCAAATTCTTAGCTTTGCAAGGGATTCTGGGTAACAAAACCTGGTGGTAGGCAGTCGAGTCACCCCATCCTGATTTCTCCTGGGTGTCTAGTTTTAAAAAATATATAGGTTTGCTAGGTTTCCCTAGGTGCTGGCAGAGCTAGGGCTCAAAAACAAAAGGTAGTCTCTTTGTCCAAAAAGGGCAAGATTTCACTGGGAAATTGAGGTGCGACCATGTTGCGTTTTGCGCTGTTTCATGTCGCAGTCACTATGCCTACCCACGCAAGTGAGGTACCATTTTTTTCGGGAGACCTGGGGGAACGCTGGGTGGGTGGAAATTTGTTGATCCACGCAGATTCCAGAACTTTCCACCACAGAAATGTGAGGAAAATGTGTTTTTTTGTCAAATTCTTAGCTTTGCAAGGGATTCTGGGTAACAAAACCTGGTGGTAGGCAGTCGAGTCACCCCATCCTGAATTCCCCTGGGTGTCTAGTTTTCAAAAATGTATAGGTTTGCTAGGTTTCCCTAGGTGCTGGCAGAGCTAGGGCTCAAAAACAAAAAGTAGTCTCTTTGTCCAAAAAGGGAAAGATTTCACTGGGAAATTGAGGTGCGACCACGTTGCGTTTTGCGCTGTTTCATGTCGCAGCCACTATGCCTACCCACGCAAGTGAGGTGCCATTTTTTTCGGGTAATCTGGGGGGAATGCTGGGTGGGTGGAAATTTGTTGATACACGCAGATTCCAGAACTTTCCACCACAGAAATGTGAGGAAAATGTGTTTTTTTTGTCAATTTCTTAGCTTTGCAAGGGATTCTGGGTCACAAAACCTGGTGGTAGGCAGTCGAGTCACCCCATCCTGAATTCCCCTGGGTGTCTACTTTTCAAAAATGTATAGGCTTGCTAGGTTTCCCTAGGTGCTGGCAGAGCTAGGGCTCAAAAACAAAAGGTAGTCTCTTTGTCCAAAAAGGGCAAGATTTCACTGAGAAATTGAGGTGCGAACACGTTGCGTTTTGCGCTGTTTCATGTCTCAGCCACTATGCCTACTCACGCAAGTGAGGTACCATTTTTTCGGGAGACCTGGGGGAACGCTGGGTGGGTGGAAATTTGTTGATACACGCAGATTCCAGAACTTTCCACCACAGAAATGTGAGGAAAATGTGTTTTTTTTGTCAATTTCTTAGCTTTGCAAGGGATTCTGGGTCACAAAACCTGGTGGTAGGCAGTCGAGTCACCCCATCCTGAATTCCCCTGGGTGTCTACTTTTCAAAAATGTATAGGCTTGCTAGGTTTCCCTAGGTGCTGGCAGAGCTAGGGCTCAAAAACAAAAGGTAGTCTCTTTGTCCAAAAAGGGCAAGATTTCACTGAGAAATTGAGGTACGAACACGTTGCGTTTTGCGCTGTTTCATGTCTCAGCCACTATGCCTACCGACGCAAGTGAGGTACCATTTTTTTCGGGAGACCTGGGGGAAGGCTGGGTGGGTGGAAATTTGTTGATCCACGCAGATTCCAGAACTTTCCACCACAGAAATAAGGAAAATGTTTTTTTTGTCAAATTCTTAGCTTTGCAAGGAATTCTGGGTAACAAAACCTGGTGGTAGGCAGTCGAGTCACCCCATCCTGAATTCCCCTGGGTGTCTAGTTTTAAAAAATGTATAGGTTTGCTAGGTTTCCCTAGGTGCTGGCAGAGCTAGGGCTCAAAAACAAAAGGTAGTCTCTTTGTCCAAAAAGGGCAAGATTTCACTGGGAAATTGAGGTGCGACCACGTTGCGTTTTGCGCTGTTTCATGTCGCAGCCACTATGCCTACCCACGCAAGTGAGGTACTATTTTTTTTCAAGAAATCTGGGGGAACGCTGGGTGGGTGGAAATTTGTTGATCCACGCAGATTCCAGAACTTTCCACCACAGAAATGTAAGGAAAATGTGGTTTTTTTGGTCAAATTCTTAGCTTTGCAAGGGATTCTGGGTAACAAAACCTGGTGGTAGGCAGTCGAGTCACCCCATCCTGAATTCCCCTGGGTGTCTAGTTTTAAAAAATGTATAGGTTTGCTAGGTTTCCCTAGGTGCTGGCAGAGCTAGGGCTCAAAAACAAAAGGTAGTCTCTTTGTCCAAAAAGGGCAAGATTTCACTGGGAAATCGAGGTGCGACCATCTTGCGTTTTGCGCTGTTTCATGTCACAGCCACTATGCCTACCCACGCAAGTGAGGTACCATTTTTTTCGGGAGACCTGGGGGAACGCTGGGTGGGTGGAAATTTGTTGATCCACGCATATTACAGAACTTTCCACCAGGGAAATGTGAGAAAAATGTGGGTTTTTGGTCAAATTCTTAGCTTTGCAAGGGATTCTGGGTAACAAAACCTGGTGGTAGGCAGTCGAGTCCCCCCATCCTGAATTCCCCTGGGTGTCTAGTTTTCAAAAATGTATAGGTTTGCTAGGTTTCCCATAGGTGCTGGCAGAGCTAGGGCTCAAAAACAAAAGGTAGTCTCTTTGTCCAAAAAGAGCAAGATTTCACTGGAAAATTGAGGTGCGACCACGTTGCGTTTTGCGCTGTTTCATGTTGCAGTCACTATGCCTACTCACGCAAGTGAGGTATCATTTTTTTCGGGAGACCTGGGGGAACGCTGGGTGGGTGGAAATTTGTTGATCCGCGCAGATTTCAGAACTTTCCACCACAGAAATGTGAGGAAAATGTGTTTTTTTTGGTCAAATTCTTAGCTTTGCAAGGGATTCTGGGTAACAAAACCTGGTGGTAGGCAGTCGAGTCACCCCATCCTGAATTCTCCTGGGTGTCTAGTTTTAAAAAATATATAGGTTTGCTAGGTTTCCCTAGGTGCTGGCAGAGCTAGGGCTAAAAAACAAAAGGTAGTCTCTTTGTCCAAAAAGGGCAAGATTTCACTGGGAAATTGAGGTGCGACCACGTTGCGTTTTGCGCTGTTTCATGTCGCAGTCACTATGCCTACCCACGCAAGTGAGGTACCATTTTTTTCGGGAGACCTGGGGGAACGCTGGGTGGGTGGAAATTTGTTGATCCACGCAGATTCCAGAACTTTCCACCACAGAAATGTGAGGAAAATGTGTTTTTTTTGTCAAATTCTTAGCTTTGCAAGGTATTCTGGGTAACAAAACCTGGTGGTAGGCAGTCGAGTCACCCCATCCTAAATTCCCCTGGGTGTCTAGTTTTCAAAAATGTATAGGTTTGCTAGGTTTCCCTAGGTGCTGGCAGAGCTAGGGCTCAAAAACAAAAGGTAGTCTCTTTGTCCAAAAAGGGCAAGATTTCACTGGGAAATTGAGGTGCGACCACGTTGCGTTTTGCGCTGTTTCATGTCGCAGCCACTATGCCTACCCACGCAAGTGAGGTACCATTTTTTTCGGGTAATCTGGGGGAACGCTGGGTGGGTGGAAATTTGTTGATCCACGCAGATTCCAGAACTTTCCACCACAGAAATGTGAGGAAAATGTGTTTTTTTGTCAAATTCTTAGCTTTGCAAGGGATTCTGGGTAACAAAACCTGGTGGTAGGCAGTCGAGTCACCCCATCCTGAATTCCCCTGGGTGTCTACTTTTCAAAAATGTATAGGCTTGCTAGGTTTCCCTAGGTGCTGGCAGAGCTAGGGCTCAAAAACAAAAGGTAGTCTCTTTGTCCAAAAAGGGCAAGATTTCACTGAGAAATTGAGGTGCGAACACGTTGCGTTTTGCGCTGTTTCATGTCTCAGCCACTATGCCTACCGACGCAAGTGAGGTACCATTTTTTTCGGGAGACCTGGGGGAAGGCTGGGTGGGTGGAAATTTGTTGATCCACGCAGATTCCAGAACTTTCCACCACAGAAATAAGGAAAATGTTTTTTTTGTCAAATTCTTAGCTTTGCAAGGAATTCTGGGTAACAAAACCTGGTGGTAGGCAGTCGAGTCACCCCATCCTGAATTCCCCTGGGTGTCTAGTTTTAAAAAATGTATAGGTTTGCTAGGTTTCCCTAGGTGCTGGCAGAGCTAGGGCTCAAAAACAAAAGGTAGTCTCTTTGTCCAAAAAGGGCAAGATTTCACTGGGAAATTGAGGTGCGACCACGTTGCGTTTTGCGCTGTTTCATGTCGCAGCCACTATGCCTACCCACGCAAGTGAGGTACTATTTTTTTTCAAGAAATCTGGGGGAACGCTGGGTGGGTGGAAATTTGTTGATCCACGCAGATTCCAGAACTTTCCACCACAGAAATGTAAGGAAAATGTGGTTTTTTTGGTCAAATTCTTAGCTTTGCAAGGGATTCTGGGTAACAAAACCTGGTGGTAGGCAGTCGAGTCACCCCATCCTGAATTCCCCTGGGTGTCTAGTTTTAAAAAATGTATAGGTTTGCTAGGTTTCCCTAGGTGCTGGCAGAGCTAGGGCTAAAAAACAAAAGGTAGTCTCTTTGTCCAAAAAGGGCAAGATTTCACTGGGAAATTGAGGTGCGACCACGTTGCGTTTTGCGCTGTTTCATGTCGCAGTCACTATGCCTACCCACGCAAGTGAGGTACCATTTTTTTCGGGAGACCTGGGGGAACGCTGGGTGGGTGGAAATTTGTTGATCCACGCAGATTCCAGAACTTTCCACCACAGAAATGTGAGGAAAATGTGTTTTTTTTGTCAAATTCTTAGCTTTGCAAGGTATTCTGGGTAACAAAACCTGGTGGTAGGCAGTCGAGTCTCCCCATCCTAAATTCCCCTGGGTGTCTAGTTTTCAAAAATGTATAGGTTTGCTAGGTTTCCCTAGGTGCTGGCAGAGCTAGGGCTCAAAAACAAAAGGTAGTCTCTTTGTCCAAAAAGGGCAAGATTTCACTGGGAAATTGAGGTGCGACCACGTTGCGTTTTGCGCTGTTTCATGTCGCAGCCACTATGCCTACCCACGCAAGTGAGGTACCATTTTTTTCGGGTAATCTGGGGGAACGCTGGGTGGGTGGAAATTTGTTGATCCACGCAGATTCCAGAACTTTCCACCACAGAAATGTGAGGAAAATGTGTTTTTTTGTCAAATTCTTAGCTTTGCAAGGGATTCTGGGTAACAAAACCTGGTGGTAGGCAGTCGAGTCACCCCATCCTGAATTCTCCGGGGTGTCTAGTTTTCAAAAATGTATAGGTTTGCTAGGATTCCCTAGGTGCTCGCAGCCACTATGCCTACCGACGCAAGTGAGGTACCATTTTTTTCGGGAGACCTGGGGGAACGCTGGGTGGGTGGAAATTTGTTGATCCACGCAGATTCCAGAACTTTCCACCACAGAAATGTGAGGAAAATGTGTTTTTTTGTCAAATTCTTAGCTTTGCAAGGGATTCTGGGTAACAAAACCTGGTGGTAGGCAGTCGAGTCACCCCATCCTGAATTCCCCTGGGTGTCTAGTTTTCAAAAATGTATAGGTTTGCTAGGTTTCCCTAGGTGCTGGCAGAGCTAGGGCTCAAAAACAAAAAGTAGTCTCTTTGTCCAAAAAGGGAAAGATTTCACTGGGAAATTGAGGTGCGACCACGTTGCGTTTTGCGCTGTTTCATATCGCAGCCACTATGCCTACCCACGCAAGTGAGGTGCCATTTTTTTTGGGTAATCTGGGGGGAACGCTGGGTGGGTGGAAATTTGTTGATCCACGCAGATTCCAGAACTTTCCACCATTGAAATGTGAGGAAAATGTGTTTTTTTTGGTCAAATTCTTAGCTTTGCAAGGGATTCTGGGTAACAAAACCTGGTGGTAGGCAGTCGAGTCACCCCATCCTGAATTCTCCTGGGTGTCTAGTTTTGAAAAATGTATAGGTTTGCTAGGTTTCCCTAGGTGCTGGCAGAGCTAGGGCTCAAAAACAAAAGGTAGTCTCTTTGTCCAAAAAGGGCAAGATTTCACTTGGAAATTGAGGTGCGACCACGTTGCGTTTTGCGCTGTTTCATGTCGCAGCCACTATGCCTACCCACGCAAGTGAGGTACCATTTTTTTCGAGAGACCTGGGGGAACGCTGGGTGGGTGGAAATTTGTTGATCCACGCAGATTCCAGAACTTTCCACCACAGAAATGTGAGAAAAATTTGTTTTTTTTGTCAAATTCTTAGCTTCAAGGGATTCTGGGTAACAAAACCTGGTGGTAGGCAGTCGAGTCACCCCATCCTGAATTCCCCTGGGTGTCTAGTTTTCAAAAATGTATAGGTTTGCTAGGTTTTCCATAGGTGCTGGCAGAGCTAGGGCTCAAAAACAAAAGGTAGTCTCTTTGTCCAAAAAGAGCAAGATTTCACTGGGAAATTGAGGTGCGACCACATTGCGTTTTGCGCTGTTTCATGTCGCAGTCACTATGTCTACCCAAGCAAGTGAGGTACCATTTTTTTCGGGAGACTTGGGGGAACGCTGGATGGGTGGAAATTTGTTGATCCACGCAGATTCCAGAACTTTCCACCACAGAAATGTGAGGAAAATGTGTTTTATTTGTCAAATTTTTAGATTTGCAAGGGATTCTGGGTAACAAAACCTGGTGATAGGCAGTCGAGCCACCCCATCCTGAATTCCCCTGGGTGTCTAGTTTTCAAAAATGTATAGGTTTGCTAGGTTTCCCTAGGTGCTGGCAGAGCTAGGGCTCAAAAACAAAAGGTAGTCTCTTTGTCCAAAAAGGGCAAGATTTCACTGGGAAATCGAGGTGCGACCATCTTGCGTTTTGCGCTGTTTCATGTCACAGCCACTATGCCTACCCACGCAAGTGAGGTACCATTTTTTTCGGGAGACCTGGGGGAACGCTGGGTGGGTGGAAATTTGTTGATCCACGCATATTACAGAACTTTCCACCAGGGAAATGTGAGAAAAATGTGGGTTTTTGGTCAAATTCTTAGCTTTGCAAGGGATTCTGGGTAACAAAACCTGGTGGTAGGCAGTCGAGTCACCCCATCCTGAATTCCCCTGGGTGTCTAGTTTTCAAAAATGTATAGGTTTGCTAGGTTTCCCATAGGTGCTGGCAGAGCTAGGGCTCAAAAACAAAAGGTAGTCTCTTTGTCCAAAAAGAACAAGATTTCACTGGAAAATTGAGGTGCGACCACGTTGCGTTTTGCGCTGTTTCATGTTGCAGTCACTATGCCTACTCACGCAAGTGAGGTACCATTTTTTTCGGGAGACCTGGGGGAACGCTGGGTGGGTGGAAATTTGTTGATCCGCGCAGATTTCAGAACTTTCCACCACAGAAATGTGAGGAAAATGTGTTTTTTTTGTCAAATTCTTAGCTTTGCAAGGTATTCTGGGTAACAAAACCTGGTGGTAGGCAGTCGAGTCACCCCATCCTAAATTCCCCTGGGTGTCTAGTTTTCAAAAATGTATAGGTTTGCTAGGTTTCCCTAGGTGCTGGCAGAGCTAGGGCTCAAAAACAAAAGGTAGTCTCTTTGTCCAAAAAGGGCAAGATTTCACTGGGAAATTGAGGTGCGACCACGTTGCGTTTTGCGCTGTTTCATGTCGCAGCCACTATGCCTACCCACGCAAGTGAGGTACCATTTTTTTCGGGTAATCTGGGGGAACGCTGGGTGGGTGGAAATTTGTTGATCCACGCAGATTCCAGAACTTTCCACCACAGAAATGTGAGGAAAATGTGTTTTTTTGTCAAATTCTTAGCTTTGCAAGGGATTCTGGGTAACAAAACCTGGTGGTAGGCAGTCGAGTCACCCCATCCTGAATTCTCCGGGGTGTCTAGTTTTCAAAAATGTATAGGTTTGCTAGGATTCCCTAGGTGCTCGCAGCCACTATGCCTACCGACGCAAGTGAGGTACCATTTTTTTCGGGAGACCTGGGGGAACGCTGGGTGGGTGGAAATTTGTTGATCCACGCAGATTCCAGAACTTTCCACCACAGAAATGTGAGGAAAATGTGTTTTTTTGTCAAATTCTTAGCTTTGCAAGGGATTCTGGGTAACAAAACCTGGTGGTAGGCAGTCGATTCACCCCATCCTGAATTCCCCTGGGTGTCTAGTTTTCAAAAATGTATAGGTTTGCTAGGTTTCCCTAGGTGCTGGCAGAGCTAGGGCTCAAAAACAAAAAGTAGTCTCTTTGTCCAAAAAGGGAAAGATTTCACTGGGAAATTGAGGTGCGACCACGTTGCGTTTTGCGCTGTTTCATATCGCAGCCACTATGCCTACCCACGCAAGTGAGGTGCCATTTTTTTCGGGTAATCTGGGGGGAACGCTGGGTGGGTGGAAATTTGTTGATCCACGCAGATTCCAGAACTTTCCACCATTGAAATGTGAGGAAAATGTGTTTTTTTTGGTCAAATTCTTAGCTTTGCAAGGGATTCTGGGTAACAAAACCTGGTGGTAGGCAGTCGAGTCACCCCATCCTGAATTCTCCTGGGTGTCTAGTTTAAAAAAATGTATAGGTTTGCTAGGTTTCCCTAGGTGCTGGCAGAGCTAGGGCTCAAAAACAAAAGGTAGTCTCTTTGTCCAAAAAGGGCAAGATTTCACTGGGAAATTGAGGTGCGACCACGTTGCGTTTTGCGCTGTTTCATGTCGCAGCCACTATGCCTACCCACGCAAGTGAGGTACCATTTTTTTTGGGTAATCTGGGGGAACGCTGGGTGGGTGGAAATTTGTTGATCCACGCAGATTCCAGAACTTTCCACCATAGAAATGTGAGGAAAATGTGTTTTTTTGTCAAATTCTTAGCTTTGCAAGGGATTCTGGGTAACAAAACCTGGTGGTAGGCAGTCGAGTCACCCCATCCTGAATTCCCCTGGGTGTCTAGTTTTCAAAAATGTATAGGTTTGCTAGGTTTCCCTAGGTGCTGGCAGAGCTAGGGCTCAAAAACAAAAAGTAGTCTCTTTGTCCAAAAAGGGAAAGATTTCACTGGGAAATTGAGGTGCGACCACGTTGCGTTTTGCGCTGTTTCATATCGCAGCCACTATGCCTACCCATGCAAGTGAGGTGCCATTTTTTTCGGGTAATCTGGGGGGAACGCTGGGTGGGTGGAAATTTGTTGATCCACGCAGATTCCAGAACTTTCCACCATTGAAATGTGAGGAAAATGTGTTTTTTTTGGTCAAATTCTTAGCTTTGCAAGGGATTCTGGGTAACAAAACCTGGTGGTAGGCAGTCGAGTCACCCCATCCTGAATTCTCCTGGGTGTCTAGTTTTAAAAAATGTATAGGTTTGCTAGGTTTCCCTAGGTGCTGGCAGAGCTAGGGCTCAAAAACAAAAGGTAGTCTCTTTGTCCAAAAAGGGCAAGATTTCACTGGGAAATTGAGGTGCGACCACGTTGCGTTTTGCGCTGTTTCATGTCGCAGCCACTATGCCTACCCACGCAAGTGAGGTACCATTTTTTTCGGGTAATCTGGGGGAACGCTGGGTGGGTGGAAATTTGTTGATCCACGCAGATTCCAGAACTTTCCACCATAGAAATGTGAGGAAAATGTGTTTTTTTTGGTCAAATTCTTAGCTTTGCAAGGGATTCTGGGTAACAAAACCTGGTGGTAGGCAGTCGAGTCACCCCATCCTGAATTCTCCTGGGTGTCTAGTTTTAAAAAATGTATAGGTTTGCTAGGTTTCCCTAGGTGCTGGCAGAGCTAGGGCTCAAAAACAAAAGGTAGTCTCTTTGTCCAAAAAGGGCAAGATTTCACTGGGAAATTGAGGTGCGACCACGTTGCGTTTTGCGCTGTTTCATGTCGCAGCCACTATGCCTACCCACGCAAGTGAGGTACCATTTTTTTCGAGAGACCTGGGGGAACGCTGGGTGGGTGGAAATTTGTTGATCCACGCAGATTCCAGAACTTTCCACCACAGAAATGTGAGAAAAATGTGTTTTTTTGGTCAAATTCTTAGCTTCAAGGGATTCTGGGTAACAAAACCTGGTGGTAGGCAGTCGAGTCACCCCATCCTGAATTCCCCTGGGTGTCTAGTTTTCAAAAATGTATAGGTTTGCTAGGTTTTCCATAGGTGCTGGCAGAGCTAGGGCTCAAAAACAAAAGGTAGTCTCTTTGTCCAAAAAGAGCAAGATTTCACTGGGAAATTGAGGTGCGACCACATTGCGTTTTGCGCTGTTTCATGTCGCAGTCACTATGTCTACCCAAGCAAGTGAGGTACCATTTTTTTCGGGAGACCTGGGGGAACGCTGGATGGGTGGAAATTTGTTGATCCACGCAGATTCCAGAACTTTCCACCACAGAAATGTGAGGAAAATGTGTTTTATTTGTCAAATTTTTAGATTTGCAAGGGATTCTGGGTAACAAAACCTGGTGATAGGCAGTCGAGCCACCCCATCCTGAATTCCCCTGGGTGTCTAGTTTTAAAAAATGTATAGGTTTGCTAGGTTTCCCTAGGTGCTGGCAGAGCTAGGGCTCAAAAACAAAAGGTAGTCTCTTTGTCCAAAAAGGGCAAGATTTCACTGGGAAATTGAGGTGCGACCACGTTGTGTTTTGCGCTGTTTCATGTCGCAGCCACTATGCCTACCCACGCAAGTGAGGTACCATTTTTTTCGGGTAATCTGGGGGAACGCTGGGTGGGTGATAATTTGTTGATCCACGCAGATTCCAGAACTTTCCACCACAGAAATGTGAGGAAAATGTGTTTTTTTGTCAAATTCTTAGCTTTGCAAGGGATTCTGGGTAGCAAAACCTGGTGGTAGGCAGTCGAGTCACCCCATTCTGAATTCTCTGGGGTGTCTAGTTTTCAAAAATGTATAGGTTTGCTAGGATTCCCTAGGTGCTCGCAGCCACTATGCCTACCGACGCAAGTGAGGTACCATTTTTTTCGGGAGACCTGGGGGAATGCTGGGTGGGTGGAAATTTGTTGATCCACGCAGATTCCAGAACTTTCCACCACAGAAATGTGAGGAAAATGTGTTTTTTGTCAAATTCTTAGCTTTGCAAGGGATTCTGGGTAACAAAACCTGGTGGTAGGCAGTCGAGTCACCCCATCCTGAATTCTCCTGGGTGTCTAGTTTTAAAAAATGTATAGGTTTGCTAGGTTTCCCTAGGTGCTGGCAGAGCTAGGGCTCAAAAACAAAAGGTAGTCTCTTTGTCCAAAAAGGGCAAGATTTCACTGGGAAATTGAGGTGCGACCACGTTGCGTTTTGCGCTGTTTCATGTCGCAGCCACTATGCCTACCGACGCAAGTGAGGTACCATTGTTTTCGGGAGACCTGGGGGAACGTTGGGTGGGTGGAAATTTGTTGATCCACGCAGATTCCAGAACTTTCCACCACAGAAATGTGAGGAAAATGTGTTTTTTTGTCAAATTTTTGCTTTGCAATGGATTCTGGGTAACAAAACCTGGTGGTAGGCAGTCTAGTCACCCCATCCTGAATTCCCCTGGGTGTCTACTTTTCAAAAATGTATAGGTTTGCTAGGTTTCCCTAGGTGCCGGCAGAGCTAGGGTGCAAAAACTACAGGTAGGCACTTTGCCATAAAAGGGTCAATTTTTAACTGCAAAATTGAGGTGTGACCACGTTGCATTTTGCGCCGTTTCCTGTCGCAGGCAACTTTGCCATAAAAGGGTCAATTTTTAACTGCAAAATTGAGGTGTGACCACGTTGCATTTTGCGCCGTTTCCTGTCGCAGGCACAAGGCCGACCCACACAAGTGAGGTACCGTTTTTATCGGGTGACTTATGGTAATTCAGATTTGTAAATCAACTGTTATTACCAATTGAGTTTTCATGCATTTCTCTCTTCCCAATGAAAGACATTGTGTAAAAAAAAAATCTTTTTAAAAAATGACCAATAATTTTCATGCTAGAATGAGTATTCCCAATTTTGAAAATGTGCAATTATATACTGTTTCTAGACTCTATAATTTGTACCCAATTCAGAAATACATAGGTGTCTTTCATACCGATTTTTCCACATATACATTTTCCAAGAATAAGTGCTCTATACCCAGTAAATACAAAAAAAATCATTGCAAGTTGCTGCTCAGTTTTTGGATCTGGGTTCGTCGGGTTCTTGAAGAAACTACAAGTCCTATATATCCCCACAACCAGGAAGGTCTAACGAATGTAATGGTACATTGCTTTCCAAGAACTGTCAAAATTACAAGAAGTTATAGGTGAAAACGTTGAGACAAAAGGCTGTTTTTTTCAACAAATCTTCAATTATTCCAATATTTAACTGTTAGTTTCTATAAAGAAACCTTCATGGATTTAGACAAATGACCACTTTTTGAATTCAGAATTTTGTCTACTTTTCGAAAATGTATAGCTTTCCAGGATCCCTTATTGCTTTCAAACTCATTTCTACCATTAACTGGGAGGTGAAAAGCTCTAAAAATAGCAAAAATAGGCTATGTCCCAGAAAAATGCCAAAAATGTGTGAAAAATGTTGGTTCTCTGACAAAAGACTGTCATTCCCTAAAAGCTGAGAAAATGGAGATTTCAGCCCCACAAACCCTTTCTTGATACCATTTGCAGGGAAAAACCCAGAGGCTTTCATTTGCAGCCCGTTTTTCCCATTTTTCTGAAAAAAACAAATATTTCACTATATTTTGGTTAATTTCTGGGACCCCTCCATGGGAATCCACAAACCCTGGGCACCTTTAGAATCCACATGATGTTGGAAGAAAAGGACGCAAATTTAGCGTGGATACCTTATGTGGTCAAAAAGTTACAGGTGCCTAAGCGCGCACTACCCCAAATCGCAAAAAAAAGGCTTAGCACAGGAGGGGAAAAGGCCTAGCAGCGAAGAGGTTAAGTGATTTTAGTGGTCTTAGACAAAGTGCTTCACTTAAATAAGTGTGCACCATATACTAAGCCAGCCTCTTACAACAGCGTAATTTTCCACATCCCCAGCACTCTGCCCTCCCACGCTCTTTCAGATATCATGAACAAAACTGTTATCCGGGCGTGGCAAAGTTGAAGCAGGCAACCTTGGGGCCTGTCCGACAGACTCTTTCTAGTCTTTCTGATAATTCTGACATTGCAGCCACTGGATACTTTAAATGGTTCGAATCCACTTCCAATTCACTGGCCCCTTTCTGATAATTCTGACATTGCAGCCACTGGATACTTTAAATGGTTAGAATCCACTTCCAATTCACTGGCCCTTCGAAACGCAGTCAATTAAAAAAGAATAAGGGAGTCAATCCCATGGTTCTCTGATGGTCAGAGAAGCCGAAGTGCAGAAGGCTGGAAAAGAATGGTGTCAGAAATATATTGAAAACTGAAAGATCAAATACAAAACTTGACTGGGCACATATATTAAAAAAAAATCTTTAGAACTAAAACAACTTATTTAACTCCAAATCGAATCTGCTAAAAACTCAAAAGAACTATTTCTAACAAATCACCAAACTCGGATATGAAATCCAGAAACGTCAGCCAATCCTTCTGTAATGGTGCTGCCAACTTTTTCTAGTACAAAGTTGAGAAAATATTTAACAATTCTGGTAATCAGCAGACCACAGTTTTGAAGGATCAGATTTTTTCAGAGCCTACAGTACCATGTCCCCAATTTCACCTCTCCATCCTTATAGTACTGAGGATGCTCAAAGCTGCTAGGTCCGGCTCCCCGATGATCCCTGACCACCTAAGATTGCTTCCCTGGGGGAAGACACGTTAGCTACAGACCTATCCAACATTTTTCCTGCTCATATTTAGGTCTGGATAGTTGGCCCGCTTTAAAAAAAATCTTTTTGGGATCCAGCTAACTATTGACCAATATACTGTCTTCCTTTGCCAGCCAAGATTACTGGAAAACTAATGATTGCCCAGATTTCTTACTTTATTTCAACCTATAATCTACTGGATGACCCCCAATTCTTCTTTTGTCCTTATAGTACTGAATCCGCCCTCAGACATCAGAATGGCGGTAGATGTTGGAGGCTAAGCGGCCCAGATCCTACTGGATCTGACAGCCGCTGTCGACACGGTCCACCAGAAATTAATTTCTCGCATGAGAGAAATTGGCATAACGGGAGCTGCGTGGGACCTACTCAGATCGTTTTTATCATCAAGAGAATAGGGGCAATTATGTTTCTCTAGCCTTCTCTTTTGCATGTGGTGTTCCAGAGGGTTCACCACTCAGTCCATCATTGTTCAACATTTATGTTACCCCTCTGGCTCAGTTAGTGTAAGAAGCTGGCTCTGTATATACTATACCAAAGTAAGGTATAGTGTGTACAGAGTCCAGTGGATCCCCAAAGGCTTACAGAGGCAAAAGCAGATAATACCTTACTCTATTTGGAGTAGTGTGAGCGAGCAGTAAGGCTTTATCAGAGAGAAGTGTTAAGCATTTATTGGACACACTCAGGCAAGAAATTATTTCACACATTCAAAGACTGAACTCTGACAAATTGTTTTGTATACAAATATTTCTTTGTTGTATTTTATATTTAGGACCAAGCAGGACTTGGCGCAGGTAAATATATATACTTTTCAAGAATAACACAGTTGAATGCGGTTAGGTCAAATGTTCAGGAACAGTTGAAATTACTTTACAGTTACTTTGCAATTACTCTGATTACTTTTCAGATTACTTTTTCTACTCGGTGTGATAGGCCTAGATTTCACACTGGAGATTTCCTAGATAAAAGGTAAGTCAGTTTTTCTAAACACGCAGTTTCTTAGGTTCTCATACAATTTCCAACTCAACACTTAGAACTTTTTTTCACAGAAAAGCAGTCATATGGGAGAAAATCAGGTTATTGGTTTTAAGGGGTCAAGGATGCACTCAAAGAACACCCTCAGCGGCACTAGGGCAGCAAGGTGGAGAGTGCTGAGGCCCAATGTTATCCCATGGTGGATATGGGGCCTCCAGTTGGTGGCTGGTCACGGGCACGCCACTTTATGTGGGAGCAAAGCTCCTAGGGTTTTTAGCTCTGGGCAAAGGGGGATCAAAGATAGCACACAAGGTGCACATACAGCAGCACAGAAGCGGCCGGGTGCAGGATCGAAGTCAGGAGGCCTGTTGATTTTAATGGGGAGGCTCCGGTCACAACCAACACTGCAGGCTGGACACTAAGATCTTCTGGAGGCGACCACCGGTTGGAGAGGTAAGTTGGGATGTCAAGGGATGCTGGTCACCCTCGGTTGGGCCACCCAAGGCCGTGGGGAGTCAGGTGCAGGGTGTCTTGGCATTGGGTTTTCCTTTCCGCCCCCAGTTGCGGAGATCCTCCAGAAAGGGGCTGCAGGTGTCGCTGGGAAACTTGAGGTAGGTCAGGGATTACCAGATCCCAGGTCAGGATCGCAGGGGGCAACCTCCTTGTGGTGGTGGGCCACTTGAATTCAGGCCGTTGGTTGCAGAGTGGTGCAGACTCACAGTTGTGGCCGGAGCCAGAGTTTGTTGGTGAACAAATACGGCCAGCACACTAGAATTAGGTCGTTTTTCAGGGAGCATCTCTAAGATGCCCGCTGAGTGCATTTGGCATTAAATCCAACACTTGCATCAGTGTGGGTTTACTGTGCCGGGAAGGATGATATCAAACTTCCCAGATTTCAGTAAAGACATTATGGTGCTGTGGAGTTCATAATGACAATCTCCCAGACCATATACTCTTTATGACTTTGTTGCACTTACAATGTCTAAGAATGAACTTAGACATTGTGGGGGTACAGGGCTCATGCAGCTGTACCCTCACCAGTGGCCTAGTGCACCCAGCTTATTGGGGTTGTTTACCTATGCTATGGCAGTGGATTGTAGCATGACACACAGGGATTAGTGCCATGTCGACTCTTTACTTTGCTCTGCACTGAGTGAGTGAGTGTGAGAGTGTGAGTGAGTGTGAGTGTGAGTGTGAGTGTGAGTGTGAGTGTGAGTGTGAGTGTGTGTGTGTGTGTGTGTGTGTGTGTGTGCGAGCGTCTGTCCTCCCTCAAAGGGGGACACAATATGTGCTGCAGTCCTTGGAGGCCTTCCCTGGTCACAGTGCCCTAGGTATCCATGCTATCTTTTACAAGGGATTTACATGTGGTCAGAAAGTTACCAATTGGGGTTGCAACAGTACAGTTTTAGGGAAAGAACATAGGCCTGGGGTGCCTGATTGGCAGGAACCCAAGGCACATTTTGTCGAAGAGCATCAACATCAGGCAAAAAGTGGGGGCAACTTTCCTACAATTAGTGACATCTCATGGCTTGGCCATTACTTTCTAAGCGGACAACATACAAATCGCTTTTTCCATTGGGAAGGAAGGGCCCGATTTAGGTGCCGTTTTTTCTGGATGCAGGAAGGCTGTTAGTGACTGGATGGCAGATAGTTGTCTTCAGCTAAAATCAAATAAAAATGAATTCATGATCTTTGGCGCAAATTCCTCATTCTGTACTCAGAACTGGTGGCCTATAGAGCTGGGTCCTTTACCCACCACAGTTTAAGTCCTGAACCTGAGTGGGGGAGAGGGGTTCGTATTAAACAACAGACTTTCCCTTATGGATCAAAGTAATGCTACATACTAAAAATGATAAAGAAACTCCTCCCGTATATTTAAGCACACTTACAAAAATCTGTGGTCACCTCCTTGGCAATTTCAGGGATAGATGATTGTAATGCATTGTATCTTAATGCCCATCACTGATTAACAAGCTCCAAACCTTACAGAACATGGCAGCCTGACTTCTTAACATCCCTAAATTTCAGTCTGTCTCGATACATCTAAGAAAACTTCACTGGTTGCCAATCAAGGCCAGATTTATCGTTAAGACACTATGCATCACTCACAAGGCCTTACATAAAGAAGTACCTATTTTCTTGAGGAACAGCAGGAACTGGTACACACACACACACAGGCATTTACAGTCTTCTGCTTCAAAATCAGTGATTGTGCCCAAATATAAACAGCATCCTGGGGAGGACGCAGCTTTATGCTTGACGCCTGCACTAACGAACAAGCTCCCATTTTACATCACATCATCGTCTAATCTTCCATCTTTTAGAAAGGTGGTAAAAACCTCCTATTTCATCTTATATAGTAATTTGATGCACCAGTAGTCTCATGTCATTCACAGTAGCTAGTGCCAAGACACCCGAGGGTATTCTTTTGCTTAACACATGTATCTAACAGAACATACTCTTGCAGCTTTTCCAGGATTGGCTTCTAGGAGTCACTGGCCGTGAAAGGTCTCGACTCAGGTGCTTTTTTGTGCATCAAAGGCAATACAGGCATGGATGTGGCTTAAGCATCGAAAGATGTTTATGCTTCTTGGTGCTGGAAGGAGTCTTAGAATCAGAGAGAAGATGGGGATCGATGTCCTTTGGATGATTCCATTTTAGCTCGTCTGACTTTCCATGATGCAGACCAGAGCACAAAAGTGGCGGAGGTCCAGAGGGCAGTTGTTTCTACAGTACAGGGCTGGAAGGCCGACTCTCTAGAGAGCTGTCAGAGTGAAAACTCTCATGGAATTATGATGTGCTTCTACCATATTCACAAGTCTGAGAGTGTTCTTTGTAGGACACTTGGAACAGGACTCTACGTCATCTTCTTCCTCAGCACAGAGTGGGTTTGGTTCTCAGAGGATGTCTGAGGCTTATTTGGCTGTGTCTCTGCATTGGGACGTGGACCCATCCTTGATCTTGATTATGAAGAATGACCACACCTTGATGTGGTGTCTTGATGTTTTGACTGCCTCAATGTAATTCACTTTTGAATTCTGATGACATGTTGATCTTCCTTTAGTCAGGTGCCATGACTGTGACTCAAATGCAAATGCCTGAGAATACTAGGTTATCTTCTCTATGGTGCAGACTGCTGCAGATACCCCAGTCAACAAGTGCCTTGACTTTGACTCTAAATAGCCCGTAGAACGCTGAGACATTCATACATACATCTTGTTAGCACACAAACACCAAATGGAAATTGTAGGATGGTGGATCATTTGGGCTGGATAACTGTCCAGCTCAAAGGATAAGGCCACAACCTGACAGATACCAAATGAATGAAATAAAGAAAACCTGAGCTCCATCCCTGGTAATGTGATAGAAAGCAGGCAGGCTTAAATCAAAGGTAATGAGTAAAATACTTAAGCAGTTCATACAAAGTGGAAATAGTTAAACAAAATTCCACAACCAATTTTGAAATAAAGATGCATTTTTTGAGTATAATAAGACCAACAAGACAAACATCCAATAAGGAGAACTGATGGTTTGTGTTTTAAAGGTTTGTGTGAATTCAACACCAAAAAGCACAACAGGTCAATGATAGTTTATGGAAGTGGTAGACCGGGATCTAGGCACGAATTGAGGCAGACTTCGATGGAGCCCTTGTTGTATACACCAAGTGGATTGGTCCCACTGGAAGTCAAAAGGTTTGCAAAAGGTCCATAGTCCTAAATTAAAAAGAGGCTTAGTCTTTTTCTTTGAAAAAAGTTTCAAGTGTGAAATTGTAGCCACTGCGATGGCAGGTTAGTCCTGCTAATGCTCTGGAGCGGGCATTGTGGAACTGCCAGTCAGGTACTTTTTGTGGCAGGTCCCCTTGACTCTGGAGCTGCAAAGCAGACGTTGCCCAACTTTCTACCAATGCACAATCAATAACAAATAGTTTCTTAACCATCAGTGTAGTTTAGCAGCTTGAAGAATTTTCTGGATTCACTATGCTGTGCATTATTCCGCCATCTAGTGGTGAGGACCAGAATTGTAGTATTTTCCTTTTTGTTGTTGTTGGTGGGGTCGATGACGTAGTACCATTTGGTGCCCTTCTGTGACGTCGACGGACTTCCTCCGGAAGCCCCATCTTTGGTGGCCATCTTCAGATTCTTTTTTTGCTGTTATTTGTTTCTATTCTTCCTCCTTATGATTCTCTTCCTTGGCGGAGGAAGGTGGGTTCACTAGTGAATCCAGAAAATTCTTCAAGCTGTAAAACTACACAGACAGATAAGAAACTATTTGTTTTGCAGTGTGAATCTTTTCTGGATTCACTATGCTGTGCATAGACTTTGTAGCGGTTTGCTAGTCTTGTGGTGGCTGGGTGGAAGATAAACGTTTGTTTGTAAATGGATTCTGTAAGAACCTCCGTCCTACTTGTGCTTCCTTGTTCATTTGAATGTCCACACAGTAATGTTTTGTGAATGTCTGTACCGAAGACCATGTTGCAGCCATGCAAATGTCTTGAAGTGGAGTGTTAGCAAGAAATGCAATTTTTTCAGCCTTCTTTCCAGTCAAATGCACCCGTGGCGATTCCTGTAAAGTTTGTTCTGCTTGCTTGTGGCACAGTTGTATGGCTTGTGCTATCCATCTTGCGGTTTTGTTTTTGGTTACTGGTCTTCCTCGAAAACTTTCAGCAAAGGATACAAATAACTGTTTTGGTTTTCTGTATTCCTTAGTTTTTCCCATGTAATACATGACTGCTCTTCTTGCGTCAAGTGTGTGTAAAGCTCTTTCCGCTTGGTCCTTTGGATTTTGAAAGAAACTTGGTATCTGTATACTCTGCTATATATGGAATTTTGATACCACCTATGGCATGAATTGTGGATGTCCTCATGACAATTCTGTTACTATGTGTTTGAAAGTAGGGTTCCTGTAGTGTTAGTGCCTGTAGTTTGCTAACTCTACGTAGTGATGTTATTGCCACTAAAAATGCAGTTTATATTGTGAGCATTTGCAGCGTTGATTTGTGCAGTGGTTCGAAAGGCATGTTCATTAATTGTGCTAGAACAATGTTTAAATTCCATGTTGGTACCATTTTTGGTGGTGCAATTCTCTTTGCCCCTTCTAGGAACCATTTGACCACCTGTGAGGTGAAGAAACTCTTCTGTTTCCCCGCTTGTGTACGCTACAATTGCTGCTAAGTGTACTTTTAGTGATGTAAAGCATAATTTACTTTGTAGTAAATGTGTGAGGTATTTTAGCACTGTTCTTTCCCTTGTGATCTTTGTTGACAGATGTTTTTTAACCCCTTAAATGCTCATGACGAGCTGAGCTCGTCATGAGCAACAGCGCTCTGGTGCTCATGACGAGCTGAGCTCGTCATGACCGCACCCGTTCCATGGAACGCTCGCATGCTGAGCGTTCCATTGGAACGGGTGTGGCCATGACGAGCTCAGCTCGTCATGAGCACCGGAGCGCCGTAGCTCATGACAAGCTGACCTCGTCATGAGCACCGGGGCGCTGTACATGCCCCCCACCACAATAGGGGGAAACAGCCCCGCACGGAAGGGGTTAAGACACCATTGTGTGTATCTTTTCCATTTTGCAGTGTGACATTTTCTTGTTGTTGGTTTTCTAGCTTCTCTTAGAACAGCCATTGTGGTTTTGGGTAGTTTGAGATGTGCAAATTCTAAATCTTCAGGAACCATGCTGCAAGGCCTAGGCTCTCTGGTTCTGGGTGAAGTACTTTCCCTTCTTGCATTGTTAGCAAATCTTTTCTTCTTGGGATTTTGTGCACTGATCCATGCAAAATTTCCATTAGTTCCGAGAAACATGCCTGTCTGGCTGATTGTGGTGCTATGAGAATCGTTGTCATCTTGCCGATTCTGTATTTACTGATTACTTTGCTCAGTAATGGTATTGGGGAAAAGCGTACGCAAATAACCCTGATCAGTCTATCCATATCGCATTCCCCAGGGATTGGTTGCAGGGTCGCCTGGAAGAGAGGTTTTGGCATTTTGCATTCTGGGGTGTTGGAAATAGGTTTATCTGTGTACTTGCCCACTTTTTGAAAATTTTTTGCACTTCTGTTTGGCTCAGTTCCCACTCGTGGGATGCTGCTGTTTGTCTGCTTCTAGACTATCCTTTCCTGGTAGGTGTATCGCTAACATGTCGATTCATTTTGGGATTGCCCATCCCCACATCTGCTGTGCTAGATTCAAGAGTGCTACAGAGTGAGTCCCTCCTTGTTTGTTTATGTAAAACACAGTTGTAGTATTGTTTGTTTGTATCAACACCCTTTTCCCGTACAGCACTTTCTGAAAGGCTTTTAAGGCTAAGAACACAGTTTTTAGTTCATGATATTAATGTCTTTCACTGCATCTTGTGGTGACCACAAACTCCATATTTTGAGATTGTCCATGTATGCTCCCCATCTGATTAGGGACGCATCTGTTGTCCTGGTCACTGTTGATGCCAGAGGCGTGAAAGGTCTCCCCTGTGCTACATTTGCTCTGCTCCACCCTGCCATGTCCTGATGAACCTGGTTTGTGACTACTAGATCCTCTCAACTCCCTGTAGCTTGTGATTGTTGGAACGTGGGTTATTGGTAGGGGCAAACGTAGGTCTGCCACTGGCAATAAGTTCACTAACACACGATAAGACCCACCATAGGTCTTAGAAAATTACTCCTATGCTCAATCCTTGGTAACGTGGCTGCGAGCAGACAGGCTGAACTTCAAAGACAGGTATGCAAAGCTTTAAAACATTTTCAGTAAATAATTAACACCCATTACAAAATAAAAATCCAACACCAATTTATAAAAAATAGACACTCCAAAACCACTAAGTAGAACTCACTAGGGAGCCCATCTGTACCCGCAGCTTTTCCCCTGGTCGTTCTTCTACACTGTGCTCGGATCTCTTCTTCTGTAATACCAGTTTGTAAGAGAGCGCAAAATTCTTCAGGCAAATTGGGAAGCGTAACTAATTCTAACCATCTCTCCACTTCCTCCTGTCCTGAACTTATATCTTCTTTATAGAGATCATTCTTAAAACTTCTTGCTTCCTCTAAAATCCCGTCCTCGCTACATATTGATCTACCTGAACCCTGCAAAGTTAAACTCTTTATGAAATTCCTAGCTCTATCCGTTCTTGCCTTCCAAGCTAACAAAGAACCACACTTTTCTCCATAGGCAAAATGCTGAAGATTGCTAGCTTTCCACTTATCTAAAAAAGCTTCTTATCGATCTTAGCTTGAAACTCTGCACGTAATTTATCTAATTCTTTTTCTAAGGATAAGACTGCTTCTGGGGTCCCCATAGCATCCATAGATGCTTTCTGTAGTCTATTTCATTATCCTTAATTTTCTTAATTTTTTCCATTTCTTCATTTCTCATAGCTCTCATTCTGCCAACCGAAATAGAACTAAGTAAACCTCTTATATAAGCTTTATAAGCTTCCCACAGCGTTTGAACTTTCACTGTGCCGATATTAAATTTAAAATACTCATCTGTTTTATTAATCATCTCCGTTATCACATCGTCGTCTAATAACATGGCTCTATCTAGGGTCCATCTTCTTTGTACCTCCCTTTGCTTAAATCCCAGGGTCATCTCGGCTGCGGAATGATCTGACAATATGGCTGGAATATGCTTTATATCTTTGACCTCTGAGCACAGTGCTTGATCTACTAGGAAAAAATCTATTCTAGAATGGTGCTTGTATTTTTTACTGTAAAAAGTA
This sequence comes from Lissotriton helveticus, assembly GCF_964261635.1. NCBI lineage: Eukaryota > Metazoa > Chordata > Amphibia > Caudata > Salamandridae > Lissotriton > Lissotriton helveticus. The sequence goes on along the minus strand of NC_136063.1, from coordinate 412,969,958 downwards.
AAGTCACTAGTACCATCATTCATTCTTCTCCATATATCAAGTAAATTAAAGTCTTTAATTATATTTTTCAGTGTTGCAAACGTTTTTGGTAGATTATTATATTTTACTCTACAGGTACGATCCTTCTCTGAAATCTCCCCCAATTATTATTGGCCCTGTGGTGTTCATCAGACTAACTTCTAGTCTTCGAAGAGCTCCTGAATTATCCTCATTCGGGCCATAATAAACTGCACATATTAGGGGTAAATCGTAAACTGTCAGAGTCGCAACCAACTGCCTTTTTCTTTTTCCATCCTTCTTTGGGCTTTTTTTAATCTTTCCCCTACCCTTTACACTCTTCACCAATTAATTGACCTTTAGTTGGCCTTAAAACTCCACAACTTCCTCTCCTTTTATGTCCACGAGGTCTAAAGTTCCGGCTCCACCTACACTACTAGTCCATTGTTTTCAGAAAAGAATCAACTTCGTCAGGGGAGGGGGGCGTGGCTAGCAAGCCATCATGGCGGACGGAGACTGCTAGAGCTCCGGTGCCGCCGGGAGTAAATCGATCCTGAACACCGGCTCGGGGGGGGGCGCCCTGCGCCACTGAGGATCGGATCCTGCTCCTACGGTGCCCTGCTCGCCTCAATGACGTTCTTGAAGCCCTGGGTGTTACGAGTGCCCGACAAGCCGACAGAGGGAGTTGAGGCCTGGACCCACGCTGCGAGCCGGGGACTCGAGTGCGGTCTGTGCCTGGGACGCGAGGCCGCCGCCTGCCGAGCTGCCAGAGGACTGCCTGGACGCCGCCGCCTGGGGAACGGCCTGACCACTGGTAGGGCCGAGAGGGCGGACATGCAGTTTGCCCCCCCCCCCCCCCGCGACCCCTTCCTGCATGATTTCGGGGGCCTAGGGGATCCAGCTGAAAAACTGGGCTGGCGCACGAGAGGGTGCTCTGTCTGAGGGCGCCCCGGTCCTGCGCTGCACCGACGACCTGGGTGGGGACTCAGGAGACTGCCGAGTGGAGAGGGCACGGAGATATTGAGGACGACACCGCACTGGCCCTGTTTGCCTTCTTCCTGGTCTCTTCCCCTCCCTCCGAGGATATTGCGGTTGCTGGTGGGCCAGAGCGGCGACGCACTGCCTTATCACCAGACTAGGCTGGGACCGAAGACACGGGCAGGACCACCGCCATTGCCCTAGGTAGGGGGAGGAGGCCGGACGGATAGGCTCTGCCGGCCTGGACCCGCGCTGCGCTGGAGGGCTGAGACGACGGCCGGCTGGCGCCAAATATAGGGAAAGAACGGGAGCGGACCCCGGGAGCTGCCTGCAGGCGCGAGGAAGACCACCATCGTCACCCCGGGCGGAGACTGTAACACTGCCCTCCCGGTGCTTGTAAAGCGGCGGCCCCTGCCTGTCCAACCCGTGCACTGGTCCCTGCCGCCTCCACTGCGATGACCAGACGCGAATGCGACCTGCGCCTCCAAGTGTACTAGTACCATACCCGCGACCTTCGTGAAGCTGCCTACCTGCTGAAGACGGGAGTGTCTACGGAAGGCGACAGACGCCCGAGTAGTCGTGACTCGGGAAGTGGTGGGAATCTGCCCTGCAACAGTCACCATGGGGCAAAGGGCACAAAGGCGTCAGATGACAAGGATGGGACAACTGCGGGATTTACTCCTGATGCGACCCTGGGTGGCTCCGCATCTCTGGCATTGACCTCTACCCTCTCAGGAGGCCACTAGGGAGACAAACTGGACCTGATCCTTAAGGAAATTAGAGATTCTAGGGCTGCGATGGAGGTGCAAATGGGCACCCTTACTACCAATCTCTCACTGCTTAAAGCCGATCATGCTAAACTGTCAGACAAAGTCAAAGACCAGGGACTGGCGCTGACCGACCTCGCCCCGATGGTGGCGGAACACACAGACTCCATCCAACAAATCCAGCATCAGGTACAAACTCTTTTAGAACGGGTGGAGGATGCGGAAGGACGCAATCGACACAATAACATCTGCGTCATTGGTCTGCCGGAACGCAGTGAGGGGCCCACCGCAACGGACTTTATGGAGCACTGGTTCAGGGATAATGTAGCTGCAGAGGGACTGTCCCCGTACTTCTGTGTGGAGAGAGCGCACAGGATCCCTACTGGCCAGCTGAGCCCGGGCCGGCCCCTGATTGTGAGGATCCTCAACTATCGAGACAGGGACACACTGCTTAGACAGGCCCGGTTGAAATGTGTTATAGAATATGAAAACAAACGCATCTCACTCTACCCGGATTACACCAACCTGGTGCAGAAGCAGAGGTCCTCCTTCTACGAGATCAAAAAGAGACTCCGGAGAGCCAAACTCCGCTACGCCCTGTTGTTTCCTGCACGCCTCAAAGTCATCCACGACAACAAAACCCACTTCTTCGACAGCCCCACGGACGTGGAGGAGTGGCTGGAAGTGATGGACATTGAGAAGGATCTGGACCCAACCCAAGGCTCGTCGGCCAGCGGATCCAAGGCTGGGGCGGACCATGCGGAAAACAGATCAAGTGCACGTAGTGCGGAACCGAAAGGGCGTAAACCTCCTGTTCATGAACAGAAAAGAGGACAAGTCGATGCCATTGCGATGGTAGGCTCCTTCGGGAAGAACGTGGGCAAGTAAATACGGACACCGAAGACAGCACTGTACATTCAGACTCGGAAAACAGTGTGGTGCTGTTCCCGACTGACACCCAGAGCGGCTGATGAACTTCTGGACACTGCCCTGGAATAACGACTACAGTAGATGTGATCTGAATCGTCAGGTCACACTGGTATCCTTTTTCCTTATTGTAACCTGAATGCACGGCCGGGCTGTGGGGGGGGGGGGGGGGCGAAGATCCTATAGACGGAGTGTGTGAATGTGTTTATGTACTGACTGGGGGCTCCTGAGGTGAACTAGTCCTGTCCACAATGCACTGTCCCTGTCGTGTGGACCTCATGAACCCCACACCCCTACTCATCACAGGACTGCATCACTGATTATGCAGGGGTAAGGACCCCCCCAAGAGGTGGACAGCAACAATGACTGGTTAAACGATAACCCTCCCGGCGGCACCGTAGAGCAGGCGGCACAGATTGGCATGGTCCATTGGATATGGCTCAAGCCTAGCAGACCCCCCCAAGAGCGTATGCACTGTTACTTGTTTGATTACGTTTTACAGTTTCATGTTCGGCACAGCAGGGTTCCGAGGCTGTGCCTTCAGAGTTGGGGTTTGGGGAAGGGAGGGAACCGTCTTCAGGCAAACGCGGCCAATGTACGTACTGCAATGTGTAATGTTACCCCCTTGGACATCTGTATTTGAATATGGCTGAAGAGACAGGGAAGTATAGGCTGGTTACGTGGAATGTGAGAGGGTTAGGGGCGATACAGAAGCGACATAGAGTACACGCCTTCTTGATTCGCCAGAGAGCACATATCGTATTCCTACAGGAATCCCATCTGACAGTCCGAGGTGCACACATTGCGCAAGAAATAGAGGGGTACCATGTTTTCCACAACGTACTCTGCCTTCTCCAGAGGGGCCACGATATGGGTACACTATGGTACCCCCTTCGTAGAGATGGAAAGGAAAGTGGACGACCAAGGGCGATACCTTCTGGTAAAGGGTACACTAGACGGTATAATGGTAGTCCTGGGCAGTATATATGCCTCGAACTACGACCAGGACAGATTCCTTACAACTGTGGGCTGGGCCCTGGCAGACTGGATAGACATCCCCTGGATTGGGGGGGGGGGAACTGGAACATGATATTAGATGTAGGTCTAGATAGATCGCACCCTCCCCTCCAGGCGACAGGGGTTCATAAACTGTCTGACTCATTCGACACATGGCTTCAGGGGTGGGGATTGGTGGATGTGTGGCGCACATTGCACCCAACACATAAGGAATACTCATATTACTCCCCACTACACGATCTACACACCCGCCTGGACAGATTCGTTTGCACCAACTCCTTGACGACGCAGTGTGCGTCCTCGGCCTACCTTGCCAAAACGTTTTCGGACCATAGGCCGCTAATGCTTGATCTACAATGGGGGAGGATGCCCTCACCGGTACCCACCTGGAGGCTCAACCCCTCATTGCTTGAGGATGGCCCGTTCCATGCTCACCTTGAGGACACTTTAACCGGCTACTTCAGAGAAAACTGGGACTCTGCGTCCTCGAACTTGGTAGTGTGGGATGCAATGAAGGCTGTGGTAAGGGGAGCCGCGATTGGTCGGCTAGTGGGCGCCAGACAAGAAATTCACAATAAACTCTGCGAGGTGGAGGGCCGTCTGAGAGAGCTCGAGACCGCGGTGGGAACAGACCCTGGCCGCAGGGGCGACCTACAACGGTGTAATATTGAGCATGCGGAAATTCTAGAAACCTTAAGGGTTATAGACTATAAAGACTACTTGAGACGACAGCAGGCGGAGGCGGACAGGTCCGGGGCACTGCTAGCTCGTTTGATCCGAGATACCCCTGAGACCCCAGTAATTACGAGCGTCCGGGATGGAACGGGCAGGCAGGTACACACGCAGCTAGAGATCAACAATGTGTTCAGGACCCACCTAGAGAGATTGTATGCTCCTCCCCCTACAGATACTAGGGAGGCCATGGTAGACTTCCTAGATGAGTTGGCGATCCCGACCCTGACCCGAGAGATCCAGACGGCCCTAGCCAAACCCATAACGCAACAGGAAATTAAAATTGCCATCCACGCCCTGAGTCGAGGCAAGACTCCGGGTATGGATGGCCTACCTGGGGAATTTTACCAAACTTACTCCGACACACTGGCACCTGTCCTGGAAAAAACCTACAAAACTGCTTATGAGGTCGGCCATCTACCAGCCTCGACTATGCAGGCCTTAGTCATTTCCATTCCGAAGCCCGGCAGAGACGCCCTTGATGTGGGTAATTATAGACCTCTGTCCATGCTCCCCTCGGAGTATAAAATCCTTAGCAAGGCTATCGCCTTGCGAATACAAGCCCATCTCCCTGGCCTGATCCACACTGATCAATGTGGCTTTCTCCCGGAGAGGAGCACTTCCCAGAATACGAGGCGACTGCACGCCCTCATGACGACCACCCCCCAGGGGTTACCGCACGCTGGCTGCATAGCCCTTGACCTTCGACAAGCATTTGATTCCCTGACATGGGACTTCATGTTTGAAACCTTACGTCGCTTCGGCTTCCCAGACGCCCTGATAAAATGGATTTGTCTACTATACACAAATCCAACGGCTAGGGCACGCACCGGCAGGCACACCTCGGACAGTTATGACGTCCACAGGGGCACCCGACAGGGATGCCCGCTGTCACCGTTACTATTCGTACTCACACTAGAACCCCTGGCGATTGCACTCCGGACTAGGGCAGCGGAGGCGGGCATTCTGGTTGGAGATACCCATAACTTGATCTCCATATACGCCAACATCATCCTGTTCCTCCGAAATCTGCAGGATGACCACACACACCTAGCGACCATCTTTACGCGATTTGAAAGAATCTCTGGCTTGGCTGTAAACCCCGGAAAATCACTGAGCTTCTTTTTCCGTGACGGACGGCAGCCTGCCCATATACAGTTTGGCGCACACGAGATCCAGGTAGCTCCAACTACATTTAAATACCTCGGTATTAACGTATACAGGAGCACGGAAGACCAGATAGAGGGCAATGTGCGGAGAGCAATCAATGGCCTTCGAAGTAGCGTGACCTTCTGGACGTCCCTGCCCCTCTCTGTAATGGACCGGGTGGCGATCTCAAAGATGGTCCTTCTTCCCCGAATACTATACTACTTTGTGAATTTGCCAGTCCTACTTCCACAACACATATTTACCACACTAAACTCGTTACTAATCAACCTTATTTGGGGGTCGGGGAGACGGCGAGTAAGTCTCAAGAAGTTACAGTTGTCCACCAGACAGGGAGGCCTGGGGGGTACCAGACCTACGAAGCTACTATTATGCTAGCCAACTCCAGTGGCTGACAAGATGGGTGGCGGGTAGAAACCTCCACGAGATCGCTTTTACGGCGGACAATCTGGCGCGCGGAGACATCCACTCCCTTTTGCTACCTGCAGCCAGGACTCCCAGGGACTGCCACCCCCTACTACTTGTGGCTCTGAAATGTTGGCGGAAAGCACTAAAGTACACTGCAGGAACCACTCCTTATGCAGACAACATCCCCCTAGTTGGCCTTCCGACTCCGCAAGGGAACCTGACACGACGCAGATTACAACCCTGGACGGATGCTGGGGTAGACAGGGTGGGAGACCTGTTTGGGGACGATACCCTATTAGATCATGCTACCTTCGCACAATCCACAGGGGCCCGCAACGATTGTACTTTCTACACGCCTCGGTGACCCAATATGTAAGACGCACCTGGGCTCCACAACGCACCAAACCGGACCAGCACAAACTGGTTCATCTCCTCCACTATATGGGGCTGGGTGGACACTTAGTGAAATGGCTCTATGTGGGCATTAGAGAACACGCAGCTTTGCCCCTCACCACACTCAGGGAGGCCTGGATTGCAGACACAGGGGAGGCAGTCACAGACGGGGAATGGAAGATCATCCTAGGCCACCCTAGGAAAGTGTCCAGGAACGTTAAATTCAAATTTATACAGGCCATGGTTTTGCATAGGGCATATCTCACCCCCCAAAGACTACACAGGATGTTTCCCAACACCCCCCACAACTGCCCTAGATGTCATGAGGATGACGCTAATATTATTCACATGTTATGGGCATGCCCGAGACTACGTAATTACTGGACGACGATCAAAAACACACTATACACTGTAACTGTTCTGCAGATCCCTAAGGGTGCATTGCCCTGCCTGATAGGTAACAGGAAGAGGCCAAGGCCTGTAGGGCACAACTGAAATTTGTAGATTTGGCTCTCTTGTTGGCACTCCGAACTCTCACCATGAGATGGAAGTCGCACAGGCCCCCTGATGTAGAAGTATGGCGGTCCGACATGCTGAAATGGGGAAAGGCAGAGGCTGCGGCGCTGCGTAGGGAGGAAGAGAAGGGACACCGCAAATACCCTATTGCGCAGGACTGGGACCGTATGTTAATAGAGTTGGAAGATGCCGACCCAGAAATGCCACTGGAAGATACTGTCTGAACACACACCTGGTATGTGGAATGTCTGCATGCGCGGCTACCTAGCCTAGATACACCGGTAACCATGCCTATTGATTGCAGTATCCTCTCACAAAAACATAAAGCTGATATATTCAACTTACAGACTATGTACACGGGAATAGCCAGGAGACGGGGTGAGGGAGGGGGGAGTTGGGAGGGACGGGTTCTAAAAGGGCGATACAGTACTCTACAGACACGTAATAAATGTTATACTGAAATGTAATTTGGTAAAAATTACGAGATGTGACGAACAAATAGATGCAAGGATTGATATGCCAAAGTTAAGTTACAGAAAACGGAAAAGACTGATACTATGTGTAATGATTAAATGTATATTGTAATGCTTGTCGCAGTCACGAATAAAGAGTTAAAAAAAAAACTTCGTCAGGGGAGTTAAAATTATACAGACGCTTACTCTACCGCGCAATTGCTATTGTTAGCGCTACTGCTAGCGCGTTCGTTTTTAACCTACCTGATTTTGTCTTTTGTTTATTTTTATTTGTAGCACTTCTCCCCTGGTTTTAACAGGGTCTTGCCCTCGTCCTCATTCTGCACATAATTGTTTCCCGCACTGCCGTTTGGCGGGTCTGGATCCCGGGGGTGGGTCACTGTGGGCGCCATCTTGGTTTGGGCAGTAAGTTTAGCTTTAGGCGCCATCTTGGAGCGTCCTCGCGCCAGGATTGGAGAGCCTACTTAAGGCGGACCCAGACTCAAGACAGGTCTTGACAGACGCTTACTCTACCGCGCAATTGCTATTGTTAGCGCTACTGCTAGCGCGTTCGTTTTTAACCTACCTGATTTTGTCTTTTGTTTATTTTTATTTGTAGCACTTCTCCCCTGGTTTTAACAGGGTCTTGCCCTCGTCCCCATTCTGCACATAATTGTTTCCCGCACTGCCGTTTGGCGGGTCTGGATCCCGGGGGTGGGTCACTGTGGGCGCCATCTTGGTTTGGGCAGTAAGTTTAGCTTTAGGCGCCATCTTGGAGCGTCCTCGCGCTCGCGCCAGGATTGGAGAGCCTACTTAAGGCGGACCCAGACTCAAGACAGGTCTTGACAGACGCTTACTCTACCGCGCAATTGCTATTGTTAGCGCTAGGATTGGAGAGCCTACTTAAAGCTCCCCCCTCCCGCGCAGCGGGACGCGCAGATGTGGACGCCGTCGCTTAGCCGGAGTCGTGCCTGAGTCCTGCCCGTCTGCGCTCGTCCGCGTCGAGACAGCGCGAGGCCGGGCAGGCTCTGTCTTATATTTATTCTCAGCGTCGTATTGCTACTCTTGCCAGGCATGGTATCTTACACACGGCCAGAGCTGTTGGCCATAGGTCATTCGTCCAAAGGCTGTGCGTGTAAGCCTGTGGACCCTTTAGTCGGACCTTACTGCTGCGCCTGTAAAGGCTGGTCTCTTAAGAGCCCAACCAAAATACGCTCCTTGGAAAATGTCGCCTCTGTTACACGACCTCGTGTTGTATCGCGAGATCTCTGTATTTGGTGCCTTAATGTGAGATCTCTTGTAAAGCACCATCTGTCTATCTATGACCTGATAGATAAAGAGGATCCCGATGTTTTCTTAATGACAGAAACCTGGCTTCAGGACTCTGACTCTGCCATATTGAACCTTGCATTCCCCCAGAACTACACCATCTTCACCTCTAACAGGACCACAAGAGGTGGTGGCATCGCTATGGCTGTTAAATCCTGTTTTCCGGCTCAATGGAAGCCGTCAGGACTACCCGCATGTGAAAGTGCTATTTTTAAAGTCGCCTTCTCCCATCAGTTTACCTTCAGTGGGATGCTGATCTACCGCCCCCCCGGAAATGATTCTGTATTTAGATCCGCATTGGCTGACATGGTCAGTCCTATAGCACTTGGCTGTGCCAATTTTAACATCCTGGGTGACCTCAACATCCATTTCGACAATGGGTCATCCACTACCGTGAGCTCCCTGCTGGCCGATTTGGAAGCTCTCCAACTTACCCAGCTCGTCACCCTTCCAACCCACGCTGGAGGTCATATCCTTGACCCCTTCTTTTCCACACTTGATGGGTTAAGTGTGTCAGATCCGAGGTTGATAGGGTGGGCTGACCATCTGCTAGTAGAAGCGCTCTGCCCGGTCCACGACAAGCCTTTCATATCCATGGAAAGGCCAATTCTTAAAAGGCCGTGGCATAAACTTACGTTGGAAGAGTTTTATGGTATATTAGAGCAGAAACCTCTGAGCAATTTCACTAATGTGGAACAAGGCTACCAACAGTTCTGCACTTGGATCACCGATGCCTTGGACTCTCTTATACCTTTACGGTGGGCGAAAGGCCGGACAAAAACATCTAGTCCCTGGTATAATGAGTCTCTTGCAGAACTGAAGAAATCTTGCCGAAAAACAGAGAGGGAATGGAGACGATCATATGACCCTGCTCTGAAAACCCGGTATTTTACTGAGTTAAAAATTTATCACAGAGCTATCTGCAGAGCTAGAGCTGCATTTTATGCTCATGAATTTGCTACCAGCACCAACCGCTCAAAGCTGATTTTCAAGGTACTGAAGGACCTCATGAAAAACAGATCTTCATCAGAGGCGATTTGCACAGATTTACATTGTGACAAATTGGCCTCCTTTTTTGTGGAGAAAGTGGAAAAAATATATCACGGGTTCGATACACTCAACCAGGATCAAGAAGCCACTGTCTCTGATACGTTGGATCATGAGCCCTTGGCTATCCTACCTGAACTGTCGATTGCGGCCTTCGACAGATTCAGCCTCAAGGTCAAGTCAGGCTCCCCTGCGGACCCGTTAAAGCCAGCCTTCATTAATACACTTTCCCTGCTGTGTCGCAACCCTATATTGGATCTCATTAATATGTCTCTGTCTTCTGGTACAGTACCTGCGGCCTGGAAACAGGCAGTGGTTACTCCCATATTAAAAAAAGCTAACTCTGACCCCCGACTGCCAGAAAACTACCGACCTATTTCCCTGTTGCCTTGGATTGCTAAAGTAACAGAAGCCCACGTCAACTCGGTTCTGTCTGAGCATCTGGTTCGTAACCAGATTCTGGACCCCAGTCAGAACGGCTTCCGGTCAGGACACAGTACCGAGACGGCACTACTTTACATCTTGGAACATCTTCGCCAGGTACTTGACTCAGGTCATACTGCAGCGCTTATACTTTTAGATCTAAGCGCTGCCTTCGATACTGTGTCCCACCAAATACTTATCCAACGCTTACAGGAGGCGGGAGTGACGGATGTCGCTCTCCAGTGGTTTCGGTCCTTTCTGGCAGACCGTACTTTTAAAGTGGCCATACCACCTGGCCAATCCGCCACCTATCCCCTGAAGATGGGGGTACCACAGGGATCTTCGTTGAGCCCTACAATGTTCAACCTCTATGTGAAACCGTTGGCTGGTGTCGTCAAACAGTGGGGTCTTACGATGGCCTCATATGCGGACGTAGGTCATAAAAACTGTGTGATTGGTATTGTTTAGAACATCTAGGTACGCGGTGCTAGAAGAGATCACTCCTGTGACTCATGTAGGGACCTTGCCACATATTTCTGCTTACTCTCCCCCTGGTCCCAGACCTTAAACAATTGGGGGCCTCTTTTATCTTTTGATTGCTCATATGCGGACGACACACAGCTAGCGGTGACACTTAGTGGAGACCCCGAGGTGGCGGCTCCGAGATTCCGTGCGGGTCTCTTGGCAGTAGCCAGCTGGCTTCGCACCAACTGCCTCCAGTTGAATGCCACCAAAACGGAGGTGTTGGTTTTAGGGAAGCACGCTGAGCTATGGGGTAACCAGTGGTGGCCGTCAGAGCTTGGTGTCACTCCTATTCCAGTGGCTGGAGTGAGAAATCTGGGAGTCTGGGTGGACTCTGCGCTCACCTTCAGGGACCACACCAAGAGGGTGGCTGCCACATGTTATGGAATATTGCGTGGTATTAGGCCAGTCCTAAAGTACTTTGATCCCCCTACCAGACAGCTTGTAGTTCAGGCCTCAATACTATCGCGGCTGGACTACGGCAGTTCACTGTTGTTAGGGGTGAATCAAGCGGAGGCCTCTAGGCTCCAAAGAGTACAAAACGCCGCGGCACGAGCCATTGTGGGCCTTCCCAGACACTGTTCAGTGTCTGGTACCATCACAGCCTTGCATTGGCTCCCGGTCAGACAGCGAATCAAGTTCAAGGCGCTGTGTCTGTGTCTGGCCTTCAAAATTCTGAAATCTTTTTCGCCACCGGCACTTGCCAATCTACTCTTGCCCTATGTGCCTTCGAGATCCTTAAGATCTGAGGGGCTACATCTGGCTGTCTGTCCGCGATTTAAGCTGAGCAGGATGGGCGGCCGCTCTTTTAGGGTGCTAGCGGCAGGCCTATGGAACTCGCTTCCGGTACACATCCGAGCTCTTGAGGATATGTTCGCCTTCAGGCAGGCGATTAAAACTTTCCTGTTTCCAGTGTCTAGCTAACTTTTTTTATTGTGTGTTATGTTACAGCGTCTGTCAGAGCGCCAGGACGCCCCTTTGCTGGGGCAGCTGTGCGCTATAAAATACAAATAACATAACATAACATAACATAACATACATTTTGTTTTTCCACTTTATTTTTAACATGGCTGGGTATCTCATCTGAACTTGAGCAACTTCTCAACTCTGGCATCCTTGGACCAAGGTCCCACTGCCTCTGTGCAGTTCTCTTCCCGAGGTCCGACCTAATTTGATAACTGATCAAGCCAAATTGTTGCACAGTTTCTTTCAGGGCTCTACCCAGTATCAGCTCTTTAACCGAATACGAGTGAAAATGTACCAGTATTTTCCTTGGAGCCTTCCTCGCTGGGTTGTTTAAAAGGGTCCCTAAGGACTCTCTGGATCTCCTTGTACAAATCAATATCCGGTCTGTCTTAAGATCCCTTCTCTGAGGATCTGACATATAAAGGTTTTTAAGTCTCCCCCTTCGACCCCCTCTGGAATTTTTAAAGTCTTAGGCTATTCCGTCTTGCCGGCATTTCTAATCTCTCGACGTCGTCCTGTAGAGTTTTATTTTGGATCTTTAAATTTTCTATGTCTCTGGTATTGGCCGATACTGCTTCTGAGAGACTCTTAACCTCAGATTCTAGGACTCCTGTACGGGAGGCTATATCATCCATCTTACCCTCCAAAACCTCACATTTGTCAAGTATACCTCTCTGATTGGCTTCAGAGATCTCAAACTTTGAAAATAAATCCCCTCTCAAACTTAACAAAATAGACTCCAGGTCCGGTTCCCCCCCCCCCCCCCCCAACTGCTCCCAAGGAAACATCCTTTTCTCCTCTAGACACAGAGCTGCAATCTTCCTGCGCTAATGTCAAGGGTGTGGACACACTAGGGAGAGATCCTACTGTAGGGGGATATCCCTCCTGTGACCTTTCTGTATCAACCCCACCTGTTTCCATCACCCCATCCCCACCGCCTTCTGCTAATGGGGTGTAGCGATTCTCTAATAGAAGGGGAGAGGAGGCCTGCTGCAAAACTTGCCCCCCCTCCAAAGAGCTAGTCACCTGCTCCATTATCTTAAAATAAGACTTTAGAGAGGGTGTAGTCTTTACTTGAATGTGCGCAGCCTTGGCCTTCCTTCTTTTCTTGCACTCTCCTGATTTCGTAACTTTTTTCTTGGGAGTCAGTGGTAGAACTTCTCCCGCAGTTTTCCCCCGCCGTTCCTCTCCCCTTACTCTTCGCCTCCAACTGTGCTCGGAGTTGATATCTATTCCTCAGGGGGTACTCTGCCCCTCCGTTTACTGGTAAGGTTTCAATATCTTTACTATTTATTTCGAGATCTTAACTCCAGCTGCTTCTCTTGCTGCACCTAGTCTTGTGCTTGACTGTTTCCACCTAGGCTTTCCGCCACCGGGCTTTCCAGCACCTACTTTGAAAATGTTATTTAATAAAATTTACATGAATGGCGAAAATACCCCGGACTCATGGGCAGAGGCCACAGTTACATTAATGCACAAGTTACTACTTGTGTAACGATATATCTGTAAGAGACATTAGTTAGTGATAGATTCCTTACCTTAGAATATCCCCAGGCGTCAGACTGGATGCGGAATTTTTTTGCGTAGCAGTACCCATGCGCGTCGGTAGGTGTCGTCCGCGGCGGTCGTCGGCGCCGTGAGGACGGTGTCGGAGTACTTAGACGCCGCCTCCGCGCGCTGACGTCAGTTCTTATACACAGCTTTTCCGCGCCAGAAACGCAGAGCCATGATAAAAACCAACACTGGTGCCATGAAACTAGGGCCCTGAAAGGGGATGACCTTAACCCTAGATATCGGTTCGCAGGACGGTGAGGATGGGTGGGTCGGTAAGGAATCTATCACTAATGTCTCTTACAGATATATCGTTACACAAGTAGTAACTCGTGCATCTGAAAGAGACACGTTAGTGATTGATTCCTTACCTTAGAATAGATACCCCAGCAATACCAACCCCGGTGGTGGGTCTGCGAATCAATATTCACACCAGAAAGTTCTGGAGGACAGAACGGCCAAAGAAGCCATCCCTCCGGACTTGGCTGTCCAGGCAGTAGTGACTTGCGAATGTGTGCAGCGAGGCCCACATAGCTGCCTGACAAATGTTCTGCAAGGGGACTCCTCGGCCCAAGGCAGTAGTAGTCGCCGTGGCCCGAGTGGAATGGGCCCTCAGCCCAACAGGAGGTTCCTTTTTAGCCAAAGAGTAGCAGGCCTGGATGCACAACACGATCCACCGAGAGAGGGTCCGTTTGTGCACCGCCCGTCCTTTCTTAGCGCCCACGTAACCAACAAAGAGTTGGTCATCCACCCGGAACTGGCGTGTGCGATCCAGATAGTATGAGAGCGCACGTTTTGGGTCCAGACGGTGGAGCCTCTCTTCCTCTTTCGAGGGAAGCGGAGGCGGAAAGAAGGTGGGCAAGGTGATGGATGGACTGCCCGATGTGGAAGGTTGTGACTACCTTGGGCAGGAAAGAGGGTCTTGTCCACAACACAACCTTGTCCGGATGGACAGAAAGGAAAGGAGGTTTAGAGGAAAGAGCCTGGAGCTCACTCACTCTCCTGGCTGAGGTGATGGCAACCAGGAAAGCAGTCTTAAGTGTAAGAAGACGGAGAGGACAGTTATGAAGCGGCTCAAAAGGAGCGCACATCAGTAAGTTAGAACCAGGTTCAAGTCCCACTAGGGCATCGAGAAAGGAACAGGAGGGAACATATGAGTGATGCCCTTTAAGAATCTGTTAACAATCCAGGACTTGAACAAAGAAGGCTGATCAGGTAGCCTTAAGAAGGCGGAAAGGGCAGAAAGGTAACTCTTGATAGTGCCCAGAGCAGAGCCCTGCTGGGCAAGAGAAAGAAGGGAGAGGAGAACCTCAGAAAGGGGGGCAGATAGTGGATCCACAGCCTTTGCTGTGCACCATGCCACAAATCTGTTCCACCTGCAGGCGTATACCGACTTTGTGGAGGGACGCCTGGCTGCCAGAATCACATTACAAACTTCAGGAGGCAAGTCAAATGGCCTCAACTGTCGCCGCTCAATCTCCAAGCATGGAGGTGGAGACTGGACAGGTTCGGGGGGAGGAACGTCCCCTGCTGCTGCGACAGAAGGTCCTCTCGAAGAGGCAGACGAATTGGGGGATCGACAGACATGCTGAGTAGCTCTGTATACCAATATCTTCGTGCCCAGTCCAGAGCCACAAGGAAAACCTGGGCCCGGTCCCGCCTGATCTTCAGCACTCTGGGCAGAAGTGGTATAGGCAGAAAGGCGTACAACAGACCGTAACTCCACTCGTGACGAAAAGCGCCTCCGAGCGAGTGCTGCCTTGGCAATTCCAACACCAGAACTGATGACATTGCGCGTTCTCTTCTGTGGCGAATAGATCTAACCAAGGCTCTCCCCACTGCTGAAAGAGGCCTTGCGCCACGTCCGAGTTCAGACGCCATTCGTGATCCATCATGCACCGACGGCTGAGTTTGTCTGCCCTGGCGTTCAGGGAACCTGCCAGGTGTTGAACCACCAGGGACATGCCCTGATGTTCCAGCCACTGCGAGAGGCGCAGAGCCTCCTGGCATAGGGTCCACGACCCCACCCCTCCCTGTTTGTTGCAGTACCACATGGCGGTGGTGTAGTCCGTGAACACCTGCACAACACGCCCCCGGACAGAGGGGAGGAATGCCTTCAGTGCAAGCCGGATCACCCACAGCTCCAGAAGGTTGATATGGAGCTGGGACTCCGCCGGAGACCAGAGGCCTCTGATCTCCGCCTCTCCCATGTGGCCCCCCAGCCCTGGAGGGACGCGTCCGTCACAACTACGTGCTCCGGTTGGGGTAGGGAGAGGATCTGCCGCTGACCCAATCGCGGTCCGTGAGCCACCACTGCAACTGTCTTGCAGTGCCCTCCGAGATCAAGACATGGTCGGACCAGTTGCCCTGATGCTGGGCCCACTGAAACTTCAGGTCCCACTGCAGAGCCTGCATCCGCCACCGGGCATGATGCACCAGAAGGATGCAGGAGGCCATCAGCCCCAGAAGCCGCAGCGTCAACCTGACCGAGACTCGAGATAACAGCTGAAAGATCGGAATCAGAGCCTGAATATCCCGAACCCGCTGTTCCGGAGGATAAACCCAAAACTGCGCCGAGTCCAGAACAGCTCTGATGAAGAGGAGCTTCTGAGAGGGACACAGGTGTGACTTCGGCACATTGATGGAGAACCCCAACAGGTGCAGGAGGTCGGCCGTAGTCTGGAGGTGGCTGACGACCGTCTGTGGCGAGCCCGCCTTCAACAACCAGTCGTTGAGGAAGGGGAAGACTGAAACGCCTAACCTGCGCAGATGAGCTGCGACCACCGCCATCACTTTCGTGAACACCCGTGGGGCGCTGGTAAGGCCGAAGGGGAGTACGGTAAACTGAAAGTGCTCGTGGCCTACCGTGAACCGCAGGTAACACCGGTGGGCCGGCAGGACAGGGATGTGAAAATAAACGTCCTGCTAGTCCAACGCTACCATCCAGTCTCCAGGGTCTAGGGCAGCTAAGACCTGAGCCAATGTCAGCATCTTGAACTTCTCCTTCCGGAGGAAGCCGTTGACGTTCCGTAGGTCCAAGACAGGGCGTAGGCCCCCTTTGCCCTTCTTGGGTACCAGAAAGTAGTGGGAGTAACAACCACACCCTACTTCTGGCCCAGGAACACGCTCGATGGCCCCTTTGGCCAAGAGGGCCGCTACTTCCTCTTGCAGAAGTTTCAAGTGATCCCCGACACGCGGTGGTACTGCGGTGGCATGGCTGGAGGAGACGCCTCGAAGGGGAGGGAGTAGCCCCAACGGACGATTTGCAGCACCCACCTGTCCGATGTGACAGTGCGCCAGTGGTGGTGATGGCGAACCCTGCATCACATGGGCCTGAAAGCTCGGACTTGGAGTGTTTTGAGGCGGATGCTGCAGGGGTAGGTGTGGACTGGCCTCGCCGTTGTCCCCGACCGACGCTACGGCGGTTTCCACATCCGCCACCGCGCTGGATGGTATTCTGCGGCCCGTGGCTGGCAGGATGTGTGGGGGCACCCCTTCCCTGGCCACGAAAGGCAGCCGTTTGCTGGCGCGGGGCCAAGAGGCCCAAGGACTTGGCCGTAGCCCTGGAGTCCTTAAAGCGCTCATGCGCATGGTCTGCCTTGTCGCCAAAGAGGCGACGGCCATCCAACGGCATGTCCATAAGTGTGTTTTGGACAACAGCCGAGAAGTTGGCGGACCGCAACCAGGCGTGGCGACGAATCGCTACCGTCGTTGCCATCGCTCTGCCCAGTGAGTCAGTAGTGTCCAGCCCACACCGGATGGAATAACGCGCCGCATCTCGACCCTCCACAAGGGCTTGGCCGAGTTGAGCCCGGGCCTCCACCGAGCATTCTGGCAGCACGTCCACGACCATATCCCACAGAGAGTGGGTGTAGCGGCCCAAGAGGCATGCAGTGTTGACTGACCGCAATCCTAAACTCGGGGAGGAAAATACTTTCTTCCCGTATTGCTCGTACCTCTTGGATTCCCGATCGGGGGGAGCCTCCGGGAATGCAGTCTGGGAATTAGAGGCCTGGATAACCAGGCTCTCGGGGTGGGGTGGGTAGACAGAAAGCAAGGGTCACCCGGAGCCGGGCGGTGGCGCTTGGCCACGTTCCTATCCACAGGCTGCCCTGTAGCGGGCTTGGACCAAGTGCCCAGAAGAACGTCTGACAAGGCCTCATTAAATGGCAGCAGAGGCTCGGCCGAGCTTGACTGCGGTTTAAGGACCTCAGTGAGGAGGTTAGTCCTCACGGTCGCGACGGGAGCTCAAGGCCCAAGGCCTTGGCCGCCCTCATCAGCACCACGCTATAACCAGCCCCCTCCTCCGTAGCCACGCTAGGAGGGGAGACAAAACCAGTGTCGGGCGAAGTGTCCAGACCACTGGCCTCCCCAAGCTCTCCTGTCCAGTCCGCAGAAGACGGACACTCACGTGCCAGAGGGTCCTCGGACCCCTCCCAATCTCCCTCGTCACCCATCGTCTGGTACTTAGTTTATTGTTGACCGTTCAATATTTAAAATCATTACAGTAAGAAATAGAATAAATTACAAGAAAATAAAACGAGAAAAAAAAAAAGTTAAAAATTGGGACTCCTCCCCCCATTTCTCCCCTCCCCTGCTGCCCCCCACCTCCACCAAACTGCGAGTCTTTCAAGTCCTGCTTCCGACAGTCGTGTCCTGTGTTACAAAGTACCTTTTTGCCATCAGCTCCGGAAACTTGATTTTGCTTCCTCAGTGGGTCAATCGGGCTGGCTCCTCAATGCCCTTAGGTTGTTGCTGAAGCTCGTTGTTGGTCTGTTTATTGCCTCTATATTGTGCCTTATTGTGGTAAAGCACTTGCGCCTAGGGCCAGTCTAATCTGATGGCTACATTTTGCCGCTCTGGCGAGAGAGTGGGTTGTGGTTTCCGAGAAGCACCAATCTGATGCCTCTCTGCATGTTCCTATACCAAGGTTTCTAAAAATGGGGCGGAGCATCCTTTGTTGCTCACTGGTTAATTTGGGGCAGCAACATAATAAGTGGAGCCAGGATTCCTTTTGGTAATTACAAAGGCAGCAAGAGATGGCACCATCGCCTCGTGCCCATTCTGAATTGAGATCCGCTGTTCTTAGGGCCACTAGTCTCATAAAAAGGATTTTCCGACGGGCCTGGGTCCCTAGTGCTTCACTTAGGTATGGTTGGGCTTTCCGCATGATAGAAGATTCATTCAGTGCCTTAGTGAGGGTGTTCTGGCGAAGAGCGTTTAGATCCAGTTCAAACGAAATAGAGCGGACCTGCTGTCTCATGATGTTTGACCAGGTTTTGTGCGGGATATCTGTTAGGTGCAGGCTTTGGGGTTCAATGTTAAGGATCTCTATTGCTGTGCCCAGCTTGATGTGCCAGGGAGAATCCTTTTCTTTAAAGATTGTTGCCAGATGATGTTTTAAAGAGTCATGGGGTGCTTTCAGGACTCTGATATAGTATTTGATTAGGTCCCCCTGAAGTGCCAGTTTCGGTCTGCTGAGCCCTAATTCTAGCCGTAGCCTGATGAACAAGTTACTTACCTTCGGTAACGCTTTTTCTGGTAGATACAGTATCTACCTGTGGATTCCTCACCTTGTGAATATCCCCCTGCGTCAGCAGCATACGGAAATTCTTTTTGTAGCTTTGCGCCGACGTGGACCGACGTCACAGAGGCATGGCATCGTGCGCAACTCCGCTGACGTCACCGACCCCATATTAGGCCCACGCCGGCGTGATGACATCAATTCCGCCCTGTTTTCCGTGCCTTCGAGGCACACGGAAAGACCAATGACAGTAGAATGAATATGCTACTTACCAGTATGCATCTGTTCTTGGCATGTAGGGCTGCTGACATTCATATCTATAGCATAGATCGCCGCCTAGTGTTGGGTCCGGATGATTGCACCTTGTTGTCCTGGAAGAGTCTTCGAAGTATCACGAGATAGGTGGCTCCTCCCCTGGACTACAGTGCGCATGGGCATCGACTCCATCCTTAGATTGTTTTTAGCCATTGTGGCAAAGATGGAGTGCAATAGTGTAAACGATGACCATGTGTAAGAGTATGTGTAAGAATAAGAAGTCTGCAACCGCTACGGGCGCCGGGCGGGCGATATGAATGTCAGCAGCCCTACATGCCAAGAACAGATGCATACTGGTAAGTAGCATATTCAGTTCGAGGCATGTGGGCTGCTGAATTCATATCTATAGCATAGAATACATAGCAGTCCCCCTACTAACGGCGGCTGCCCGTGCCAGTTGCAGAAGCCTGAAAAAGTGTTCGAAGAACAGCCTGCCCTACAGCTGCCTGCTGCTTGGAATGGACGTCTACACAGTAACGCTTAGTGAACGTATGTGGTGTAGACCATGTGGCTGCTCTACATATGTCTTCCAAAGGAATATTGCCTAGGAACGCCATGGAGGCCCCCAACTTGCGAGTGAAGTGGGCCCTGGGGGGGACCGTTAAAGTGCGCTTAGCCTTGTGATAGCAAATTTGAATGCACTTAACGATCCATCTGGCAATTCCTGCCTTGGAAATGGGGTTGCCTTTGTGCTGGGCTGAGAAGGCAACAAAGAGCTGTTGTGTTTTTCTGAAATCTTTTGTTCTGTCAATATAGTACATCAGCGCTCTTTTGACATCAAGAGTGTGGAGCATTCTTTCGGCGACAGTTTCTGGGTTTGGAAAGAATGCGGGCAGTTCAATGGTTTGATTGATATGAAACTGCGACACCACCTTTGGAAGAAACTTAGGGTTAGTGCGCAGCACAACCCTGTTGGGATGAATTTGAATAAATGGCTCTTGGACAGTTAGCGCCTGCAGCTCACTGACTCGCCGTAGGGAAGTGATGGCAATGAGAAAAGCCACCTTCCATGTCAAGAATTGAATCTCACAGGAATGGAGAGGCTCGAAAGGCGGGCCCATCAACCTGGTGAGGACCACGTTGAGGTTCCACACAGGAGCTGGCGGGGTCCTGGGAGGAATGACGCGCTTCAGGCCTTCTAGGAAGGCCTTAACGGCCGGCACTCTGAAAACAGAGAGATGCTGCCTGTTTTGGAGATAAGCCGCTATGGCGGATAAGTGTATCCGAATGGAAGCATATGCCAGATTGCATTTGTAGAGATGTAACAAATAGCAGATGATATCTGGAATGGATGCATCTAGCGGGTTGATATTGTGGGTAGTACAGTAAATGACAAACCGCTTCCATTTAGCTGCATAGCAAGCTCGGGTAGTGGGCTTTCTAGCCTGCCGGATGATGTCCATGCATTCTGGAGGCAGATTAAGGTAGCCAAACTCTAAGACTTCAGGAGCCAGATCGCCAGGTTGAGCTGTTGCGGATCTGGATGCTGAATGTCGCCATGGTTCTGCGTCAAAAGCCCCGGTGTGAGGCGCAGCCTTTGATGCGGCACCACGGAGAGTTCTAGAAACGTGGTGTACCATGGTTGGCGTGCCCACGTTGGAGCAACCAGGATGAGCGTCATCGAGTGTTGTTTGAGTTTCCTTGCCACCAGTGGGATGAGAGGCGCTGGTGGAAAAGCGTACGCAAATCTGTCTGACCAGCTCATCCATATCGCATTGCCCTGCGACTGTGGGTGAGGGAACCTGGCGGCAAAGCTTTGGCATTTTGCGTTTTCCTTTGTGGCAAACAGGTCTATCTCTGGATGACCCCACTGTTGGAAGTACGGGCGGAGTACTGATGGATGTATCTCCCACTCGTGCATTTGGTGGCTGTACCTGCTGAGCAGATCCGCCATTTGATTGTCTTTGCCCGGGAGGTGTTCCGCCATGAGGAAGATGTTCCTCTGAATGGCCCACTTCCACATGCTCTGAGCCAGATGAGACAACTGTGGAGAGTGTGTACCTCCCTGCTTTTGGATGTAGTACATGGCTGTCATGTTGTCCGTCCGGATCAACACAACTTTGTTGCACAGATGTACTTTGAAGGACTTCAATGCCATGAAGATTGCCATCAGTTCTAGGTAGTTGATGTGCATCTTCTGTTGCTGCGTCGTCCACAGTCCCTGCACTGTGTAGTGGAGCACATGAGCTCCCCACCCGTGGAGAGATGCGTCCGTCGTCAGGATAATCTGTGGCACAGGCTCTTGAAACGGTCGGCCCTTGCAAAGGTTGTGTGGATTACACCAATGCAGAGAGCTGTATGCCCGACCGGTCACCAACTACTAGGTCTTTCAACTGCCCGTGAGCCTGATTCCACTGACGTGCCAAGCACTCTTGGAGCGGACGCATATGGAGCCTTGCGTGCGGGACAATGAAGATGCAGAAGGCCATCATGCCTATCAACTGCATGAACACTCTTGCAGGCAGTGAGTGTTGTGGTCTGAACTGTAGGATTAGCGACTGCATGTTGCTTATCCTCGCTGGGTTCGGCTGAGCCGTAGCCGCCAACGTGTCTATGGTCGCACCTAAATACTGCCGCACATGTGCTGGCTGAAGGTGCAACTTCGGATAGTTGAGTGAAAACCCCAGACTGTGAAGAAGGTGAATGGTGTGGGACATGTCGGCCGCACACTGCTGGGCCGACTTCGCTTGAACAAGCCAGTCGTCCAGGTAAGGGTAGACATGGATGTTCTGTCTCCTGAGGTGCGCCGCCACTGTCGCCAGACATTTGGTAAATACTCTGGGGGCTGTGGTCACCCCGAAAGGAAGGACTTTGAATTGGTAATGCTCGTTTTGAATGGTGAACCTGAGATTTCCTGTGGGAGGGGTGGAGTGGGATGTGAAAATAGGCATCCTTGAGGTCCAAGGTCGCCAGAAAGTCTCCTTTGTTGAGCAGTGGAAGAACCTGTTGCAGTGTTAGCATGTGGAAATGTTCTGAGAGGATGTACCGGTTTAGGGGCCGCAGGTCCAGAATTGGCCGGAGTGTGCAGTCCTTTTTTGGGATTAAGAAGTACAGGGAATATACCCCTGTGCCTTCTTCCTCCACCGGCACGAGCTCTATCGCGCCCTTTTGCAGCATGGCCAGAACCTCCTGCTGCAATAAGTGCAAATGCTCTTGTGACATAGGACGTTGCTTTGGGGGCATGTTGGGTGGAGTGTCTGTCAGCTCTAAACAATAGCCGAACTGGATAAGTTGCTTGACCCACCTGTCCGTGGTGATGGAGTGCCACGCTGACGGGAACCGCTGGAGTCTCCCCCCGACAGGTGACGGGTGGTCGGGGGGCAGTGACAGGGATTCATTGCTTGTTGGTGGCAGAGGAACGGGAACTGTTGTTGCCTCTGCCTCTGCCCTTTGAGCTGTTGCCCCGGTATCCACCTCTGCTCTGTTTGGGGTAGGATGACTGCGCCCCACTTTTGTTGAACTGCGACTGCTGTGACATTTGGCCTCTGGTAACACCTCGATTGCCCGAGTTATGAAAAGTGTTCCCACGAAACTGCTGCGACTGTAGAGCCCCCATGGACTTGGCAGTCTCAGTATCTTTTTTAATTTTTTCCAGTGTGGTGTCGACTTCAGGACCAAACAGCCTGTCAGGGTTGACTGGTTGGTTGAGGATGGTTGTCTATTTCGGGCTTGAACCCGGAAATTCGGAGCCAAGCCTGTCTCCTGAGCATCACGCTAGTATTGATTGCCCTAGCCGCTGTATCAGCAACGTCAAGGGCGCACTTGATAGCAGCATTGGAAATGAGTTTGCCCTCTTGTATAAGCATCTCAGCCCCTTCTTTGTATTGGTCTGGCAGGTGTTGCAACAGAGTCTCTAGGGCAGTGTTCTTCAATCTGTGGGGCGCGCCCCCCTGGGGGGCGCGACACCTTCCCAGGGGGGGCGCGACCTCCACTGCAATCTGCCCTTTGTTCCCTCCTTGCAAATCTTCTTAGAGGACTCCGTGTGTGGAACGGGGAGGGAGGGGGGCTCGATGAGGCACGAGGTGCCCGTCCTTTTGTCTGGGTAACTCTCCCAGGAGGGGGTTAATTCACGGAGCTGTTAGCTTCAGCTAAAGTGTGAGGCAAGGAGTCTCCTCTGCTAAAAACAAAAACAAACAGACACACTTTCGGTTTTAGCAAAGGAAACCCCTCGCCTCCCACTGCAGCTGAAGCATTTCAGCTCTTTGAATTAACCCCCTCCTGGGAGAGTTAGCTCTTCCCAGAACAGAGACAGTTTTCAGAGTTCGAGTCTCGGCATTCAAGCTGAACATCCTGGGCAAATCACTTAATCTCCCCGTGCCTAACAAAGAAAATGAATATGTCCTCATTACAGATGGACACATTCATTTTTAGGCATGGGGTGAATACTTGATTTGCCCAGAATCACAGGATGTTTGAGCCTCCCACCAGATTCAACCTTGGTCCCCAGCTTCAAATTCGGCCGCTCCAACCGTTAAGCCTCACCTCTCATGGAAGGAAGACAGTTACACAAGACTGCAGATAAGGCGAGGAATACTTTTTTATGTATATATTAAAGAATTGCTGACAATGCATTTTGCAGACAGCTGTGGTGTCAACCAGACCTAAAAAGAGACTGGCAGTTCACTGTGGCTCATGTCGCTCTTAAGGGAGGGTTTAATTGTGAAGATTTCACAAATGTCATGAAAAAGCGTTTTGTTCAGTGCTGAAAATAGAAATATATGTACCTCAGAAACCCATAATTTGAGGACGATGGCATAAGGGAGCGGAGTGAGGGGGGAAGAGTCCAGAAGAGCAGCAGGATGAGAAGCGGAGTTAATTACAGACACCCTATGATTTAATTTTTTTTTCTTCTTTTTTTACGTATTCTGCACAGAAGTGTCAACGGAAAAATGTGATGGGCAAGCTTTTCTAACTTCCTTACTCTGTATTAAACCGACTGCATTTTAAGCTTGCTTTGGAGGTAAAGGCACTTGCTGCGTAGGTCTGTGCGCATCCAGCAGGTTTCAGGGTGTGATACTGGTGAGATAACTCTGGTAAATGACGCATTTACTGGAGAGATCAGAGTGCACCCGTTTGACATGTCAAAATCATCACAAAATAGCTCAGAGGGTTAATGTACCTTTTGCAGAGCTCTACGTTTAAGCTACTTATTTTAATGTTTTGTTAAGTAGTTTGGTGGGCTAATGATTTTCTTTAAGAAGTCCTTGTGTAAACTGCAAGCTTACACTCTCAATAAAATGACCCAGTCATGTTCACTCTTTAAAGGACTCCATGTAGCCTGCGAAGTCTTAACTTTTTAACTCAATATTTTGATATTGTAAGATTGTTAATATGGGTTTTAATGGGTAGTGATAAATACTTATTATGTGCCAAAAAATGCAGTTTGTATCATCTGTTCTATGAACGATTATAAATAATGTACTTGCACACATACTGATATATATATATATTCACTGAAAAAACCATAGGTTATAGACCATATATAGTTAGGAATTAGCATTTACAAAACCTTGAAAATTCACTGAAAAAACCATAGGTTATAGACCATATATAGTTAGGAATTAGCATTTAAAAAACCTTATTTTACTCACACAAAACCATTGAAATTCCATATATAGTTAGTTGCACTAACTATATATCGCGCACCTGCAATCCACTGCTGATGATGTCACATATTACATCATTCATGACATGGTCAGTGACATCACTGATGACATCACTGATGACATCTCAAATGACATCACTGATGACATCACTGATGACATCTCATTTGACATCAATGACCACATCACTGATGATATCATTCATGTGACAATACAATGCATCTCCTCACACTTTAATATAACCTCTGTTACACCCAGTGTTAAATACAGAGTATAATTTTTGAAACCATTGACACACCAATACTAGTTACTACATACGCACTCAGTGATTCCTATGTTTACACACACATTCACTCATTTACCCATACAATCATTCATACATACAATCACTCATCTTTACAACACTATCATATGCACTCATACACCTATACAGACTCTCACACTCTGTCACTCATCCATGGAGTTACTCACACACCTAGTCAGTCCTGTAAAGAATCAATCACACTTCCATTTTCTAATCTATACAGTTAAACATAGAGCACCTTACATTTTGAAACATATACTAACACATAATTACTCTCTTATACAATCATTGATACAAGTACACATTGATCTGCACAGAGTCACACACCTCCCAGCCAGCCACACACACACTCAGTCTCCCATACAAATACTTGGGCAATCAATCAATAACCCATATAGTTACTCATATAGCTACTGATCAACACATGCAGCAGTTTACAGAACAACAGACATAATGATGCACAAATTAAGACAGTTTAGTCACTAACCCATGCACTCAGTGAGACACATTTAATCACTCACTCATACAGTCAGTCACGCACCTACTAAATCCTTCATCCAGACACTTCTACATCTACTCATTCTTCAATATGTAAAACATATTTAAACTTTACAGAAACACACAGTCACTGGATGATGTCATCAGTGATGTCATTTGAGATGTCATCAGTGATGTCATCAGTGATGTCACTGACCATGTCATGAATGATGTAATATGTGACATCATCAGCAGTGGATTGCAGGTGCGCGATATATAGTTAGTGCAACTAACTATATATGGAATTTCAATGGTTTTGTGTGAGTAAAATAAGGTTTTTTAAATGCTAATTCCTAACTATATATGGTCTATAACCTATGGTTTTTTCAGTGAATTTTCAAGGTTTTGTAAATGCTAATTCCTAACTATATATGGTCTATAACCTATGGTTTTTTCAGTGAATTTTTAAGGTTTTGTAAATGCTAATTCCTAACTATATATGGTCTATAACCTATGGTTTTTTCAGTGAATTTCATTGGTTTTTTAATAGCTAATATCAAAACCTTTACAATGTATTATTCTTTAAAAAGAAAAATATTTTTTACATGTTTTTTATACAATTTTTTTTTTATTTTTTTTTGTTTCGCTCCCAGTACGCGTACCGGTTAGCTTCCCGTTAGCTCAATCCGGAGGCGCGACCCGGTACGCGAACTGGTAAACGTTCCTTTAGCGCACCTCTCGCGTTACAAAACAACATCGCGACGCTTCGCGTCAGCATGACGTTTCGCGTTCTCGCGTAATACGTCATATTACGTGCTACGTTAGCGTACCCGGAAGCGCACCGGTACGCGAACCGGAAGCGATCCGCGGCGCGGCGCCGACCGCGTAATGTAAACATAGCAGGTCATGTGACTCGATAATAACACTTTTCATTGGTTCATTTCACTTTTGGTTTCCTAATGATGTAATACAAGGTCATGTGATCTAAAATGGACACTTTTCATTGGTTTAGAACTTTTGTTTTTCCCAAATGATGAAAAACCCTCCTTCTTTCATCACTCTGACTTTCATCTTGGTGAGAGAAAGACCCTTTATTGAGACTTTGTGATGGCTTCATTAGTAGCTTCAGCTGGTGCTAGCCCACCACCTCCACCAAATCCAAGAAAGAGAGGACCACCTGCAGAAGTAATTCTGCAAGAAGAGGAAGAACAGGAAGAGGAGGAAGAGGAGGAAGAGCATGAGTTTTTGCCAGAGGAGCCCAGGAGGTACAATCGACAGGAGAATTATATCTGGCAATTCTACAGAATTCCTGAGGGGCAAAAGAAAGTGAATGCTCGTTACGTGTTTTGCCGCATATGCGGTGACAGATTGTCAAGGGGCACCGATAAAAAATATAGTTATGGGAATCATACTATGCATCGGCATATGAGTAGGTGGCACCCAAATAACTATAGTGCTGCCCAGCTACGTGACCAACAACAACATCCCCTCCAAATGGCAAGAAGATCGGTGGTTCCAGAGGTGTCGGGACCAGAGGCGAGGGAGGTGATTGCAAACATCCAAATGTTGTTTGGTCACGTAAAACAAGTGTGCGTGGAATGTGGCGCTTTCATCTGCTACAGAGAAAGTAGCATCACTTTGATTTTGCGAGCAATTCAAAATCATATTAATGTTTGCACAAAACGCACCAAAAAATAAATTCTTTTTTTTTTTTTGCTCCTGTTGAGCCCTTTATAATGGATCGTTTTTGTTTCCCCCCCCCCCAAAAAAACCAAAAAAATTTTAAAAACGTTCAGAAAATACAAAAAAAGTAAAAAAATGTTCACAAAATACTAAAAAAAATATAAAACAACAAAAACATAAAAAAAAAAGTTCTTTTCAGAACTAACTCCCCATTATAAAAAAATTGGTAGAAAATTTGGAACTCTGCCAACCTGTATTTCTCTTAGTTCGCTCCCGGAGCGCTACCCGGTACGCGTACCGGAAGCTAACCAAAAAAATATTTTTTAAAAAAGAACAGTAACTATAAGGGAAGGAAATACACAGTTATGTTAAAAGAAAGACAGCTCTAGGGAGTAAAATAAGGATACTGTTACCTACAATCCACTGTTGATGATTTCACATATTACATCATTCATGACATGGTCAGTAACATCAACAGCAGTGGATTGTAGGTAACAGTATCGTTAGTTTACTCCCTTTAGCTGTCTTTCTTTTAACATAACTGTCTATTTCCTTCCCTTATAGTTACTGTTCCTTTTTAAAAAACATTTTTTTGATCAGTCATAAACAGTGACATTAATAGAAACAGAGAGAGTGAACAAGAGTGAAGAAATATGGTCCTCCTGAGCCACCCTCAGAAAACCAAGGGGGTCAAGATACATCTACCGTGCCCCCTTCTACCTATTCTGAACATTATTTGCCCTCCATCTTGTATCTTGATTCGAACGAAACACAAAATGGTGGACTGCCATAACGCTGCTGGTTTGCGAACCGGGCAACTTCCCAGGAAGCGGTCCCCAAAAAAAAAAAGTTGGGAAAGTAATTCACAGACACTAAGAGTAATAGAGATGGAGTGAGTGAACAAGACTGAGGAACTATGAGAACAGAGGGACTGAGAAAAAAACTGGAAGGAGTTGAGTAAATAGGTAATAGAGAAAGGAATGAGGAAAGTAGCAAAGGCAGGAAACTGAGGATTAAAGAAGTGAAGCAGTGGATCTAATAGTAGGTGAATGTGATAGAAATGTAACGAAAAGAGTACAACTATTTACCTTGTAATTGCTGTTAAATTAATCACATTTTATTTCTATACTTTCAATCTGTGAAAGAGAGAACCAACATTTAAAAAAAAATTAAAATATGTATTTAAAAATTACAAAAGACAAGGGAAAATATTGAAGGACAAATAGTTTTTCAACAACTTTGACACTGACAGAAGCTTCTGCTTCTCCAGGTCCTCTACACAATGCTAAAGATATACATTTTAAACTAACAGTATCTTGATGCAGATGAAGTGAGGACTATCTTAAAACATGGTGCATCTTTTGCATTGCTCTTGTTTCAGAAAAGTGTCGCTTCAGTATGCCAATAACATGTCTCCTATCCAGAGATTTGTTTGAGGTGAGGCCTACTCAGAGTTCAAGATGAGATTTACACTTGTTGAAGTGTACAGAGGAGATAATATCTGTGAAAGTCTACTAATGAAGTGAGTCATGTCCACTGCACTCTTCAACAAAGTAGAAACCTCCTATGTTTCCCTGGACAGACCTAAACTTGATCTGCACAATGTGATTCGTAATGATAGGAAACTCAAGTGTTGTAATTGAAATATGTGCAATTTATTTTGCTCATTTCACAATCACATCACTTGTGTTTCCTTTGCTTAGGTATCTCATTGTGCAGATGTAGTCCAGCATATGAAAGATTACGTAGAAGTGCAGCACTGCATACAATAAATTTAACACTTACAGAAAACTCACCTTCTCCATGCCTCCTACACAGTTCTACATATACATCATAAATGCAAACAGTACAGAATTAATTATACATGTTAAATGGTTTATTTTTGCTGTTCTCAGAATGTATCAAAATTCACTAAAAACAGTGACTTGAAGGTATTCATCATGTAACAGCGGGGAAAAAAAAACACAATCAAAATGATTGTGTTTAAAAAACCCATACAACATCAGAAAATAAAATTCAGAACTCCTTAAAGTTAACTTACTTTCCATGACGTCCAAGGATGTCCTATGAACAGCTTACACTCTTTTGTGCTGTTATTACTTTCAGCCCGCCACTTTCTGAAAGAAAACCTCCATCGTTTTTAAAAACACGTTACATGCAATAAATGACTTCTTGCTCTCTACCACTATTTTCCACAAGGCCAAATCTAGTCAGAGATATTTATAACTCTTGGATTTCTTGTAAGCCAATCCCATCATTTGGCATTTCCGCAACTTTCAGAATTAAAATGTTGAAGATCATTTTCACAATCCTGGAATAGTAATATCTTCCCCTTCTTGGTCAGTCATGTTCTACATTTCCTATGACACTGATACTGCTTAATATGAAGCAGACTTACACTACCTCTATGAGTACTACAATTATTTAATTCTCTACATCACTTTTAATCACAAAGCAATGTAAAACAGTAGACAGCATTGCAGACTTACATTCCCTCTACTCCATGTTTTGATTGGCTGCTTCAATTAGCTTATGAAAAGAAACAATTTTTCTGAACTCATTTAAAGTGCACATACATCTCCATGATGTCCAATCCTTTGATTAGAAGTTATGTCTCTGAACTACACTTATCCTCAAGGCCAAATTGTGTAGGAGCCATTAGAACTTCTTGAAATTCCACAGATCATATCCCGAGATTATTTTCCTAAAATTTTGGTTTTAAAAACACCAGGTAAGAGTTTTTAAGGTCATACGGCAATTTTTTTTTTGAAAATTAAAACAGAATCATTGCAGAATGACCAGCCATTTCTAGACTTTAAATAAGCTGTGTAATGTCCTGATGATATTGAAGGGCCGTCATGATATATAATTGCTGTAGTTACAAAAGTCCTTCCTGATATTGACAACTGCGAAGCTACAAAATTTTTTATTAAAGTTGTCAATTTTGTTCCATCAGGCCTACATCGTTGGAACATTAAAATGACGTACTGGCCATATTTTCGTATAAATAATGTGGACATCATTTCAGATTTACATTGGCTACACTCCATGCTGTGATTAGCAGCTTTTACTAGCTTATTAAAGGAGACTGATTTACTGTCTGGCAAAGTTAAATATATAAATCTTTCTGAGTCTACACTAGTAGTACTTGATACCATACAGTTCTCGCAGTCATGCTGCCATTGATAAGAAAGCCCAAACAGCTGATCTACATCTACACCTTCAGCATGTAATACATCAAGCATATACATTAAAAACTCCTGACAATCTTGCTGAATATTTTGAGAGAATTGTGTTTGCCCTGAACATCTGTCTAACAGGTTTCGAATTTCAGACACACTTTCTATTTTTGTTCTATCTGTGCTACATTTCTCTAACACAGAATTCAACAAACTGCAAAATCTTTGATCAGAATTGACCACAATCTCTTCTTTTACATTTTTTAGAGAAAACAAAACATTCATTACTACATTAGCATAGCAGTTGACACCAGAACTGTTTTCAAACTGAAAACCAACAACATCTTCAACAGAATCCTCTTTGTTTCTGCTTGTAATTTTAGGTTCATTCACTTTTTGTCTTTTTGCTACAACCTCCCCAGTATTGTTCTCATTTCTTCGTTTCCGGCCTACCAGACGTTTCTCAAACAAAGGAAACTGAGGCAAATGTGGCGCATACTCTCTTCTTAACCTATTGTATTCCTTAACACAATCTAGATCTGCACAAATGTTTCTGACATCACACTCAATCAAGTACAATCCCGATAAAGTTCTAACTCGTGACAATGCCACATATGCCATACCCTCCTTGAACACAGAACTGCCAATATTCACCAATGCAGTGTCTACACTTAAACCTTGCGATTTATGAATTGTCACCGCATATGCCAAGCAAACAGGGAACTGCTTACGGCGAACATATAAGTCTTTTACAAGCAAAAATCTAGCAGAACAACGAGCAATTAGCTGTACTTCCTCAATGCCATCAAATTTAATTTTTAAAAATTCAATTCCATCTCTATTTCTGTATTTCACAAAATCAACAACATTACCCATTGATCCATTTACCAGACCTCTTTCAACATGTAAATTCCTTCTTAAAATTATACGGCAGTTCAAGCACACATTCAGAGTCTTTTCAAAACCTGCAGTTTTAGATATAGTCTTCTCTAATGAATCCAATTTTGATTTCAGATTCTCAGACAAAATAATTGTTGATCCCATATGCTCTACTCTATCAATAGCTTCCACTTTCACAATCTCTTGCTTTTCTAAATGCAACATTTTGTTGTTAAATTTGGCACATTCTGCAAGAGTTGGCATCAAACATATTCCAGATTTCTTATCAGTAATTTTCTGAAAAATATTCTCAGGCACAACATCTTGTTCTGGATATAAATTTGACAGTAATCGTGCATGTAAAGCTTCTTTTCCATGCTCGGTCACTTTTCCAATTCTAACATCTTGTAGAATAGTCTTGTAAACTTCATCC
Source organism: Lissotriton helveticus (assembly GCF_964261635.1). Lineage (NCBI taxonomy): Eukaryota > Metazoa > Chordata > Amphibia > Caudata > Salamandridae > Lissotriton > Lissotriton helveticus. The sequence goes on along the minus strand of NC_136063.1, from coordinate 412,938,369 downwards.
TTTGCCTGACGCATATTTTCATGCAGTTCAGCATAATTGAAGTTTAACCATATATTGACGTTGCCAATGCTGCCTAGGCACTTCCTGGTATCTTCATGCGTGAGCATTTTGAACACAGGTTGCCCTTTCACTGGTGTCAGCTGCAGAAGATCTCCGAAAACAATGATGTGTTTGCCACCAAATAACACATCATACTCTGTTTTGAGAACTTCTTGCATCCTCAAATGCACAAAGGCAAGCATGACATTGGAAACCATGCTTACTTCGTCAATGATAAGAAGTTTCATTTTCCTCAAGATTCTTGAAACTTCAAAACAAGCATCTCCAGATAGCTTGTGATATTCTAATTTGTTGTCATGCTCCACTGGCAGCATCAGTAAACGATGTAAAGTAATCCCTTTAATATTATGTGCTGCCAGTCCAGTTGGAGCAGTGACAACACAAGACAGCGATGACTCTGTCCTTTCCTGCAAATAGCATGAAATTGCTTTAATGAGGAAACTTTTTCCAGTTCCCGCTTCTCCACTCACGTACAGTCGGACAGGCTTCAACGACGTACATGAGCACTCTTTCTTATCATGACTTAATCCATGATCAATTTGCATGGTAACTTCGTCATATATTTTCCTCTGCTCAACATTGAGTTGCCTTTCCAACTCTTCTAAGTTAACCGCATCCTCTTGAGCATGTGCCATGGCTCTTTCCACCTCATTCATAGCAGTGGCAGCTTCATTTTCAATAAGAGGTCCTCCTAGTGGATCCTGACTCAATGAAGCAGAACTCTGACTGTCCTGAGAACTGTCTCTGGCAATCTCGGCTGCAATCGTTGCTTCCTGCTCAATTTCCGCATTCAACATTTCTACATATTTGGGAAAAGCAGGACATTCTATGGTCTCCTTGGCGGCATTGAAAGAGTCTTCATAACAGAGGAAATCTCCAAGCAGTTCCTCTTCTGCACGCCAAGGCTTGAAAAGTTGCAAAAGTGCTAAATAGAAAAACTCCTTTTTTTCAGGAGATTCGCCACTCAATTTTCGATGGTTTATCAAGTGGCATTTTCTTTGCTTCACCAGACATCCCTCACTTCCTATTACAGCATACACTCCTTTCTCAGTATCTTCTTTGATGTTCCTCTTGAACATGTAATTTTGCAGAACCTCATACAGACAAACATTCTCTAGGTGACTGCTTCGATTTGGATAATATGTATCCAACATGTTTGTCTTCAAAATGTCGGTACTGTTTGGCTCCTTTTCCGCCAAATACTCAATTTCCCGCACAGGTTTGAGAACTCGATTACGCGTTGCAGCAAGACCAAGACTCGCCCAAACGATACTCCTGGACTTGGCATAGAGACTTGCTGAAGACAACCGGTCAGAACATTCGTACGCTCCGATTTCTCGATGCGACAACATCTTCAGACTGAAACTGTACAACTTCTTGCTGAGGCTCTTTTCATGGGAAATGTCCTCCCACATATCCTTCAATTCTGTCTTCTCTTTTTTGGTGATGTAAGACGTCACATACCGAGCCACAGCCATACAGTTATCAGCCACAAACTGTATATCCATGTTAGCATTCCACATGGACAAAATCACCGGGTTGTAGTCGTTGATGTACTTGGACTCTTCGTTCCTCTTCAAATTGTAAGTGTTTTTAGGTGATTTCTTCATGACATTGTGTCGCAGCGAAGACATCAAACTGTTTACTCTTCCTTTAGAAATCACCAGTCGTGGAAAGCCGAAACGACATTTAGTGTAGAACTTGTCCTTGTTTCGGAATTTACGACGGCAGTACTTTCCACATCGATGGCTTTGGAAACGCAGAACTTTTTCTCTTAGGCTTTTCTTCTCCTTTGCGTTTGGAACAGCACACGTAGAATACTGTTGGATGAAACTCATCACTGAGTCATCTGGATCCGTTCCAAATTTAGGTGCATCCTTGATCCACAGCAACATATGTATATGAGGAGCACCTCTTGCTTGGTACTCCTTTCTCCAGAAGAAATCCAACACCTCTCCAAGAGGTGGATTCTTCTTATTCATGATGAAAGACATCATAGCTTCAAATCTATGATTGAAGTACCTACATACATTGACTGGATCCAAAGAGCACAGTTCTCCGGGTGTCTTGAATTCGATGTTTTCTACGTTAGCATTTGCCTCTCGTAGAAATTCAAGTAAGTCTTCCCAGCCATACTCGGCACAGCTCAGAGTGAGGAACCATGTGGGAGTACCTAAGTTCCTCAGCATACATTTTAAATCACCATGACGACGGTACCAGTACTCATTAGTACCACGCTGACACGCCATGAGATTAATCAGGTGAGAATCCAAAATACTATCTTGGACATTCACTTTATCCATAAAATCACTTGCCGAGATGTTTTGCATGTGTATACCACTTTTCAAGATGTGGTTCACTGCATATGACAGTCCAGACAGATCGCTTTCAAACAGGAGATGAAACAAATATGGAATGCATTGTCGAAACCTAGCATCTCCTGCATACAATCGCAAAGTCCGGTATTCAGAAGCAGGAATTTGATGAGGTCGCTCATCATATCTTCCTCCCTGACCTGTTGGAAAAAGCTGTGGGAAACACCGAGCTTCCAAACTTTCCTCCCAAACACTAATGGGACTCCCTTTGGCTTGTTTCATTTGAAACAACTCAATAGCATTCCCCATGACTTCCTTTGAATGCAAAGGATGAACACTATAATGTTCATATATTTCCTCACTAGTAGAGGGTTCTACTTTCTCAATTTGACCAGCACACAAATCGCTATCCTCTTCCTCACTTACTTCCTCTTCTTCAACATATACATTCTTATAGTATTTATTATTTTTTTTCAAATACAATGTTGCCTTTTTAACTTTCCTAACATCTACTAAATCTTGCCATATTTTCTTATTCTTTGTCGGAACCCCATTAACTAAGATAACCAGAGGTTCCTCTTCCACTTTTTCTACTCCAATTGTGTTAATGTTTTTCTTCAAATCTAGAGGCAAATAAACAACTCTTCCCTTTAATCCTCTCTGTAAATCTGATGGAGGCAATTTCCCTGTCTTTGGCTCCATTCTTACAATAGCCTGAAAGGGATGGATACTTTGAATCAAAATAGATTCATAAGTATTTAAATCCTTCAATTCAGAAGGAATCTCAACCAATTCCAGATTATTATGAACTGCTCTAGCAGGCATCTGGTTTTGTTTTAATTTGTTACAACAATAAGTACACACACGTTGATCCAATCCCAAATCAAAACAATTTTCTACCATCAAGTATGTTGCAAAATCCTTCCATTCACTATTATTTTCCCTTTCACTTTTTGCATATAAATCCACTAACTTAGTCTGATTCTTATAATAAGTGCGTCGACAACACACACAAGTGAAATTAGGCCTCTCACTTGATTTCATGTCAAACGTCGCAATTTCCCTCTGGAAATTATCTGTACTGGAAACATGTACAGTATCTTCCAAATGACCCTCTATTTCTTGCTCAATTTCAACATTCTCCTCTTTACTTCCAAAGTAACAAAACTCAATTTCTTCACATATATTCCTCACATCTATTTCAGAACCATGCAGAAGAACAGCACATAATTGTTTCAGCATAATTGCTGGACTCTTAGCATAATACAACAGTCTAACTAACTTCCTCACTTTGTTATGATGCACTGCTAGCATCCTGAAATGATGAAAAACACTCTGGCATACTCTCCTGGAAAGACAAGCCAGTGAATGACCATGCAAACCTGTCACTTCTCTCACTCTGCAAGGATCTAATTCTTGCAACAACCTCATTTTCTGCTTCAAACTTTTCTTGTTAAATGACCGTACAAAATCACAAAGCAAATTGATAGAATCCTGTCGCACACTGCAAATACTACTACACTTCCAGGTGTACACAGGACCCTTAGCACGTCTTCCTAAAACCTCATTACCTAACAACTCTTCTGCCTCTGTTGTCACAAGTTTTTCTTTTTCAACTGGACAACCATCTTTCACTTCATAAGCACGACCACTGATGTCAACTGCATGCACCAAATCATTATCCTGGAAATAACTCTCTTCATTAAAAAATGCCTCACAGCTTGAACTATGTATCCATTCTCCAGAAAAAACTTCACAAAAATTACTACGATTAACTATTCTCTTCCATCTACTATTTCTTTTGAAATCAAAAATTGCCTTGTTTAGCTTCCTAATTCTATTGATTATCAAAATAAATAACTTACGTTTAATTTCAAAAGCCTGATCAATAACTTTCTCAACTTTTTTTTTTCTCCTATAAAAAACTAATTTCTGTTGACCTTTCTTAATATTTTTTAACAAATTGCCAATTATCCTGTTACGGAACATTCGTTTACGAATCTCCGTAAACTGTTGTTTCCTTCTACTATCATGCACAGATTTATCTCTTGCTCTAGCAGTAACATTTTCATTTGTCCTTTTCTTTCCATTTGATTTACTTGTGTTGTTATGGATTGAAACATTTTCTGTACTAATATTTTTTTTATTAGAAATATTTTTTATGAAATATTTAGAGCTCTTACCCGGTGCTTTCTTCATCGCTTGAGAAATCTTTTTGTTAGAGGACTGCTGCATTTTTTTTTTCTCCTGCTGTCTTTGACGTTTTGCAGCCTTCATCTCTCTTATTTTTGTAGGCATAGTTGAATCTGAGGAAAAATATAATAAAAATGTTAATAAAAAAATATTATCAAACAGTAAATCAGTAATAGTGATCAAAAACATAACACACTACTTGACATTTTAAATAGAAGATTTTTTAGTCCTTGCAAATTTACAATACAGAAGTAGCAGAAAAGAAATGAGATTTATATTTATGTTACCTATGCTATTTTATATGTGAATCTGATCTAATTTTATGAGCATATTTTAATATTTTATTGAAGACACTACACATAACCTGTTTTTGAAGGTGTCTTTATTTTTAAATTAAACGGTTTACCTTTTTACTTTTTATTGATTATAAATTTTAAAAATAAATGTTTATAATTCCAAAGGCTCAAGCAGGTCATCTTCCCATCCTATATCATATAATTCGGACAAATCTGCATCCTCATCACGCTCTTCTTCATCCTCAGGATTTAAATCATCCAATGGATCAACATCCACTGATGTTTCAATTACAAGTTCAATGATGAGGTCAAAATCAACTGATTGCAGATTGTCGCTCATGTTGAGGTTGTCTTTATCTTTAAAGAAAGACAACAACAATGAGATGTTGCAGAGTAAGAGACAAATCTCACAGATTATAATAGTAAAATTATTTAACAAGAGTAACATTTTGCAGCTATTATTTAGCCATGTCCAGCGATGCTGAGCAGGTGAAGCCTATGTCTAATTTTTCACTGAACAGGACTCATCTGTTCTTAACCTTGGATAAGCCTCAACGACTCTGTGTCCCCTGCACATACTCAAATGTTAAAGTGCAGATTTATATTAAATGGCACATCCCCAGGCATGCACCAGTTAATGTGCACCACTGCTTTACCACCCATGGTGTGCCGCATTTACAATCAGATAGGAGAAAGCTGCTTCAAAACCCTGCACCTGCTTGAAGCTGGCATAGGTCTTGACGCAGCATTGTATAGATGGGGCACCCCTGATCCTTGCTGGAGCTGCATCGCACTTACGATACAACTCCAGCAATGCGCCACCTTTACAGCACAGATGCGTCACACATCTGTGCCTTTTTTGCCCCATGCTGCGCCGCATTGTAAATGCAGCACACCATGGGTGGCGGAACAGTGGCGCAGGATGACTGTCACATCCCTGGGGATGCGCCACTCATCATAAATCTATCCCTAAGCTTCTTATCTTGTTACAGATGAACTGCCATATATATCATCAAAATATTTTACATATTATAAATAGCAAATTTTAAGGAATAAATAGCGATTCTTTACTATTCCTAATTTGCAATGAGCAAATTGCTAATTGCAAATTACCCATTCATTTCCATAGGCTAGGAGGCTCATAGGAATTAATGTTGCAAGTTGTGATTAGCAATTAGCTCATCACAAAATAGGATTTTTTTCAAGCGTGCAGGGGTATCTCAAGAACAACCTGCTGCACCCCTGAAAAAGAAATTTGGGAGCACATGGCACACCTACATGCCCTAATGGCATGTATGGGCGTCATATGGGACCTTTTTTTTTTAAAAAAAAAAATTCTTTTTGAAAAGAATTCGCAAATTACCACAAACTACAAGTTGGTGGTAGTTTCCAAATCCTTAATATCATTTTTTACATATTTTTTTTTTATACATTGCATTTAAGGAATCACAATTTTTGAATTATTGACATTTTAAGTAATTTCCACATGTGCACTGTTTTCTAAATATAATTTGAAAATCGTTTTTGGGGAAAAGTAATGGTTTGCAAATTTATGACAAGGACATAATGGTGTATGCTTCTCTATAAGGCATTTCAGTATCTCTAATGTCATTTTTCCCATATTACATTATAAGACCTTTCCCCATGAAGCACATTCCTTGTAAATATGCTCCCACCAGTGCATTGCAAATTTAGATTTTGACTGTTTCAGACACATAGCCATGTTGAAAGTGACCCAAAAAAATTGCAAACGTTTAAAAAAAACACATTCATGTGTCTTAATGACATTTTAATTCATTTCCCCATGGACAATGTTTTCTAAGTGGCACAAAAGAGGTATACACCTATCATAAATCTGTCCCTAGAATTATAAATGATTAAATCAGGATGACAATAAGATGTGGCCTATCCAGAGGTTTGTTTAAGGTGAGGCCTACTCAGGATTGCAGATTAAAGTTATGCTTGATGAAGAATACAGAGGAGATAATTTATTGTAAAGGCCTACCAATGAAGTAAGTGATTTCTACTTCATTGCACCAGTCATCATAAATGTATCCATAAGCTTCTTATCTTGTTAGACATCAACCGCCATATGTATCATATAACTATTTTGCATTTCCAAAAAAGCGAATTTTAAGGAATAAATAGCGATTCTTTACCATTCCAAATTTGCGATGAGAAAATTGCTAATTGCAAATTACCCATTCATTTCCATGGGCTAGGAGGCTCATATAAATGAAGGTGCAATTTGCGATTAACAATTTGCTCATCACAAATTAGGAATTTATTCCAAAAGTGCAGGGGTGTCTCAAGAGCACCCTGCTGCAACCCTGAGAAAGAAATTTGGGGGCATATGGCGAACATAAATTTTAACAACATTCCTTTACCTCAAAAACGATTTTCAAATCATAACTTCAAAACACTACACATGGGAAAATTACTTAAATTGTCCTTAAGACACATAAAAGCGTATTTTGATTGGCTTTCCTGCATGGTAGGGTCACTTTAAACATGGCTATGTAACATAAACATTCAAAATCAAAATTTTCAATGTACAGGTGGGAGCATATTTACAAGCAATTTGCGCCACAAAGAAAGGTCTGACATTAAAATGGGAAAAATAACATCAGGGACAGTCAATTGCCTTATAAAGAACCATACACCATTATGTCCTTCTCTTGAATTTAAAAACAATTCCTTTTTCCCAAAAACGATTTTCAGATCATAATTTCAAAAAACTGCACATGAGAAAATGACTTAAAATGTCATTGAAACACATGAAAGCGTTTTTTTATTGGCTTTCCTGCATGGTTGGTTCACTTTTATCATGGCTATGTAACACAAACATTGATAATTAAAATTTTCATGCACATGTAAGAGCATATTTACAAGCAATTTGCGCCACAGAGAAAGGTCTTACAATAAAATGAGAAAAATAACATCAAGGACAGTCAATTGCCTTATAAATAACCATACACCATTATTTCCTTGTCATGATTTTAAAAACAATTCCTTTTCCACAAAAACGATTTTCAAATCATAATTTCTAAACACTGCACATCAGAAAATGACTTAAAATGTCATTAAAGTACATGAAATCATTTTTTGATTGACTTTCCAGCATGGTTGAGTCACTTTTAACATGGCTATATAACAGAAACATTCAAAATCAAAAATTTCCATGCACATGTGAGAGCATATTTACTAGCAAATTGCGCCACATAAATCATAATTTTCTCCTTAAAGCACACTATTCTCTATCTAAAGTAAAGAAATATTTTCTCACCTTAGCAAATACTTTGAGTTTGAAAACAGTCTCAGAAACACACCAATTTGTCTTCAGCAGAGCAAAAGGTATGCACTCCAGAGTCTGCAGCTATCAAAAGCACAGAAATGGTGTAATTCTTCACACATATTTCTCATGTCACCCAATCAAAACTCTTCCCTCACTTTTTTTCAAATGAAAACCCTTCCCCCTCTGCCCTTTCTGCCTATTTTCCATAGCAACCACCTCTTGGAGAAACTCTGGTGTTTGCAAATTCACACAACAATGTTGCAATTGAACTCTGAACTCTCAGTGCACCTGCATATCCAGTGCTTTCTTTCATTTAATGATTTTTTATTGACCACTCAAAATACATCTTTCAAAGAACACATCTCTACACCCTAACTTTCTGTTTTCATCAATCAAAATCCACCAATCACTGTTACTACTTCATGAACACAGAAACTCCACAGTTTTTTTCATTTCAAACTCACATTTTTTCAACTGCCATTTCATTGCCACACTTCATCTGACTGCAGGAGAACCTTCTCTCACCATGTTTTCTGTCTGGATTGTTGGTCATAGTTATATTCACTGGGCTCAAAGGTACGTTGAAAGCAGGAATTTACCTAACCTCAATTTACAAGATGTGGAAATTAAGTGGTTTGGCCAGAGAGGATTAAAATGTCACCAATTGATACCATTGGTGAAAACCTTTATGCATTTGCCAAAACCTGACCTGTTAATTGTGCACTGTGGAGGTAATGACTTGGGCACTTTGACTGGTGTAGGTCTGGAAATGCTTTTAAAGGACACCTTTGAGCAATTAATGGCACTTTTTCCTCAGACTGCCTTGGTATATTCAAATATATGCCAAAGACAGAAATGGAGGTGGTCAAACCAATTTTGTCCACAAATTGAGAAGTCGAGGAAGCATGTAAACAAATCTGTTTCAGCTTACATGAGAGACCATGGAATGGGCTCCCTGTACAACAATAACTTGCGTTACTACATGCAAGATATCTACAGAGGAGATGGAGTTCACTTCTCAGATGAGGGCAACAGAGTTTTCACTCTGAATTTAAGAATGTGCATTGGTACCTACTTATAAGTACCTAAATGTACCATAAACCCAAAAGCTCTTCTCAGAGCTACCCTACATCTGATCACTCACAATTATTATTTTACTCTAACTATTTTCACTAATTTTCAACAAAATACGCTCCCTGGTGCGCTACCCGGTACGCGTACCGGGAGCTAACCTCGCGAAATTTTTAAAAAAAATGTTTCTTTTTCCGCACATATGGGCCTCCTCAGCCACCCTCACAAAACCTAGGGGGTCAAGATAAGTCTACCGTGCCCCCTTCTACCCATTCTGAACATTATTTGCCCTCCATCTTGTATCATAATTCGACCGAAACACAAAATGGTGAACTCCCGTTACGCTTAAGGTTCGCGTACCAGGGCGCTCACCGGTTCGCGTACCGGGTCGCTTCCTGGGAAGCGCACCATCAAAAAAGGTGGGAAAGTAGTTCACAGAAAAGCCACTGGAGACAATTTCACCAAATATAGAATAACTCATACTACATACCAATCCCTACCATTTTCACAAATTTGATTGGAATTCCATTTAGCCATTTAGCCTGTAGTCCTCTCTAAATACCGTGAGGTAAATTACTTCACAAAACACATCTGAAGTGTTGGAATTGACAACCAATTAAAATGTTACTTTCATTTTCTACTTTTTTTACATGATATTTGATTGGTTATGTACCCGAATATATATAAAGGAAGAGAAGGAAACACAGCCATTTTGACTACTACTTCCTGGTGTACATTTCATTTGGATTTTCATTAATAACTTCAACTTCTTTTTAAAGGTAAGTTGTTATTTTTAAAACTGAAGTATATTGTGCACTTTAAGTTAATATGGCAAACTTTTTCTGTTAGTTATATACTATCCCTCTGTAGTACTTATAAATTTAGATACACTTTTTTATATTCCTACTTCCACTCTGATACTATACACTGCCCAAAGATAAATTCTCTGATAAAAACTGCCTATCTAAAATTAATCCCAACAGTGCCCTACCTCTACTAATATATATTTTTTTTATGCAAATTTCAGGAAAAATGGAAAGTGAACAAAACATTTCATTTGAAATTGTCCTTCCAGAGTCCAACACAGAAATCATTGATCCAAATGAGATTGAATTTATGGATGAAACATGGGACCAAGAACTACTGCAATGTGTGCAAGCAGTAGATAACCTCCTTGCAAATGAGGACATTTTACAACCTCAGAGACTACAATCTATATTCCATGATTATGAAATTTCTGACAATGAAATGTTAGAAAGTTTAATAAATTATGAAACACAATAAAAAAAAGTTAAAAAAAAAAAAAAATAATCAACAAAACCAACAATCAATTAACATACAGCATTTGAAAAGTCTATCATTCATTTTTTATTGTGATACGCTCCCCAGTACGCTTCCCGGTTCGCGTACCGGGCGCTAACCACGAAAAAAAACAAAAAAAATTTTTTTTTTTTTTTGCTTAGCGGGGCCCCTTTAAAGCCTCCACATCAAACCTAGGGGGTCAGGGAGTATCTACTATGCCCCCTTAAGGTCACTTGCCCCTTCGCTTTTGACCTCCTCTTGTCTCTCGATCCTACCGAGAGACAAGATGGCGGCCGCTCCGGACTGTTTAGAATGTTGACAGACACCGGAGAGCCAATCAACTTCGCTACGCGAAGTTCCGTTACGCGTCAAGTACGCGTACCGGGGCGCTGCCTGGTCCGCGCTTACAGATATATATCTTTTTTTGAACGTTATTTTCTCAAAATCCACTGCAGCACATATATTGAGACCTACAAAAGGCACATCGGGCTACCAGTCCCTACAAATTTGCCAAGTTTCGTGCAAATCCATTCAGCCGTTCGGGCTAAAAGTGAGGCTAACCGCCCTATGGAAAACTCAATGTTAAAAACACGTTTTGGGACCCCCCTTTTTTCTCGGCCCCCCCTGGACCAACTCCCCCCAAATTTCCAATGGCTGCTCAGAAACAAAATGTTCCATTTTCCAGAAAATTTCAGCCAATTCCGTCCACAAACGCCAAAGTTATTAGACATAGAATTTTCAAAAAACCCATAGAGAAAAAATCCTAACTATATATACCTACTGGCGACCGCCAGTAGGTAATATATATATATATATATATATATATATGCTGCGAGCACATCGGTTCAGGCTTCCCGGGAGTTGCAGCGCTCGTCATGGTCATGGGTGCCTCTCCCTACGGCGGAACCACGCTGTTTTCAATATCAAACACATTACTTTTACGAAAGATTTGGGGCGCACACCTTAAGTTTTCTACTGCAAAGTGCTTAAATTCAGGATCATATCATCATTACAGGATAAAAGCGAGTGATTTACGCGTTTCGGGGCACCTTGGTCACGATTCTACGCGTTTCGGTGTCCCTGTCTCCTTGGTATATATAGTATTTTTGCTGACCATGCATAGATGTCATGTTTTACAGTTACACAAGCTGAGAAAATAAATCAATTTCTGTAAATCTCAGCAACGTATGGATTTACGCTGCAAGGGATTTCTTTGGTTCTCTTGCTAGGGTGCTTGGTGCGGTGGCCAGGTATGATATTCCAGCTGTTATGTGATTGGCCTCTAGGTAAACCAGGAAGCTGCTTGATCTCTAAACTAATCAGATTGTCTGTGAAGTGAAGTTTCATGAATCCAGTCATGCTGGAAAGCAAAACTAGCCCTTTCCAGACCTCCAGAGAAGCACACTGAATGTGCGTACGTGCAGCTGATGGTGTCAGGACACCACATTAGCCCCAGCGCAGCACTGCCTCAACATCGGCACAGCACCACCTCTGCATCAGTGCACCACCACCAACGCAGCCCCACCTCAGCAGCACCAGCACAGCACCACTTTAGCATCAGCACAGCTCCACTTCAGCACCCATCAGCATCACTCCACACCACCTCATTATCACTCTGCACCACCTCCGCCCCTCCGAATGTGACATCTGTTGATTCTCCCCCATTGTTTGTCCACTGCTCGTGTTTAAATTCAGGTACTATTTCCCAACCTCCACCCTCCCGTTGTTTGTCCATCCCCCTTAACAAAAAAAGCTATAACAAACAAGCATTAGAGCAGGTAGGAGGAAGTTGCCAGCATTGCAAGGACAAAAAAGCTAGATGAAATTTTTTATGTCCATAATTTTTTTTAATAGGGTTGGTCAGTTGTACATGATGTCTTCTTTGTTATATATAAGGTAAGAAAAAATAGTTACAACACGCAGTACAGGTAAGTATTTTTTTTTTAGTTTTCATTAATGTCTAATTGTTAATGGGGGGGTGGAGGCGGGTGGCGGTGCGGAGTTACACGGCGTTTGTTCCCAACTCCGTGGACCTCCTCGTAGTCCCGCCACGCCCAGGGTTACATTTCATGTTTCCATTGTTCCTGGTGAGATTTCTGAACGATCGGTCTATTTCTTGCTCAAGGACCTTGGACCTGCTACTGAAAAGGGGACTTCCATCATAACCCGATTACTTCAGGGAAGCCCAGAACCTGTGCGTTTCTCTGCTCATTGAAGCGTGATACATCGTCATAGTGCATCTGATGCTTGCCTGCACCTTACTAGTGCGCCTCTGAAGACAGGCCACTGCATCCTTCATTTTTTAGTGTTTTGCTTCTATGACAATGCTGCTATAAATACGTCTTTATGCATTTCAAAGTTCTCACGCATCGTGTGGAAAAAAGGTCGTAACATTAGTACGTGCTTGAAACTAGAATATACCCCAAAAAATAAAATAGACCATGTTAGTTATCGGGCAATACTGGTAAGTAAATGTAAACAAAACATCGAACGTTTAAAACTACTTTTGATTTAAAGCAGTTTTAGCTCAACTCATTTTTGCCCGTCTGTGAAGAGTCACTATAGGTTCCAAAGCTGCCAGGTTAGTTGGCTTAATCACTCTGCCAGGTCAGCCTGAAGATATGAGTAAGTTAGTGATCAGTGAACTCCATTGTCTTCCAGTGTTGAAGCTCATTCTGATGACATTCAAATGCTAATAAAAATGATGAAATAAAAAATATATATTTCTGGTTGTTTGATTCCTCCCATATGATTACTTTTGGAATTTCCGCTCACCTGGCCCGATGGACTCCTCAGTAGACATAGCTGTATAAGGTTTTGGGTGATTCCTTCCGAGGTGCCTCTGGAATAGATCAGTTCTACTTTACACTGTACGGTTTATTATCAGTCATTGATCAATCAGGCAGCCCTAGAAAATAAGTGGTGTTTTGAGCTGTGTAATAAGCCTCTGTCATTTCACCACACCCACCCACTCACAAACATGCAGTTTACTAAACACTCTTATTGTATTGAATGGTATTCGCTGAATATGCCCGGAATGTGCGCGTGGCGGTCGAGTCCAGAAATTTCTGTCAGGTGGTGGGGGGGCCCAACATCTAAAAAAATTCAGCTGGGGGGCTCAACCTACAAAAGTTTGAAGACCTCTGCTCTAGGGTGTCATAATGTGCCCTGTCGTATCTGGCCAACAGCGCCTGTGTGTTTGAAATGCGCCAGATGTTGGCCGCCTGTGCTGCTACCCTCTTCCCTGACGCCTCTAGCACTTTTGACTCTTTGTCCGGGGGAGGAGCTTCACCCGTGGTTTGAGAGTTAGCTCGTTTGCGAGCATTAGAGACCACCAAAGAGTCCAGTGGCAGTTGGCCCCTTATATACGTTGGATCGCCAGGAGCCGGCCTGTATTTTTTCTCAATCCGAGGGTTAACAACCCTAGCTCTCGTGGGTTCCTTAAAAATGTCCGCAGCATGCCTTAGGACCCCCTTTAGCATGGGAAGAGTTTTCACCGTTTTTTCCGCAGTGGAGAAAGTGTCAAAAAGGAAATCAGCTTCCACAGGGTCAGCATGCATATCCACATCATGGTTCTTAGCTGCCCTTTCTATGAAAGCATGAAATGCTGTGGAATCCTCGGTGGGAGACGTCTTGATGTTGAACACCTGAGGGTCAAGGGTTGCCTGCTGATCCCCCTGATCACCTGTGTCCACCCACGAGTCCTGTTGCTCATCAGGCTCAGTGTGGGCTGGGAAATTATACTCATCATCCTGCTGCTCCCCATCGTCTCCATCTGAATAGGTGGGTGATGGCGTTGCCCCCCGTGCAGGGTGCTGAATGCTGGGTTCGACCATCACAGGAGTATCCTCTTCAGGCCTTTTGCGTTTCAGGGGAATCTTGAAGGCCTCCAAAGGCTGTGACGCCGTAATCTTCCTCTTCAGAAGCGTTAGCTTCCCGGTATCTGCGTCGATGTACTGCTCCGACAAAGAGTGGTGCGGACGCGTTACACCCCCAGCCGGGGGAGTCGACTTCGACCTCTCCGGGTCCTTGGGCACCGATCTCGGTGCAAAGGCCTTTGGCGCCACCTTAGGTGGTAGCGTGAAAAGGATCTGTTTTGAAGCCTGTGGCGTAGGGACAGCCTTGGTCGCGGCGGAAAGGATCTTCGGTTCCGATGCGGAAGCTCTGTCCTTAATACGTTTTAGGGAGTCGGAGACCTGCTTGGTGAAGGAAGCGGAGGGCTTCGTAGACCCGACCGATGTCTTCGGTCCCCCTCCAGAGGAAGACTCGGGCGCCGACACCTTCTGCGTATCCGATGGAGGTGCACTGCGATCCCCGACCACAGCAGTGGGCGTGGATGCCGACGACTTCGCCCCGACAACTTTGACCTTTGGCGCCGTAGTGCCAGACCTTGGCTTCGCGCCCTTGGCAGCCGTGGTGTCGACAGGCCTTGAAGATTTCGGCACGACGGCCTCAGGGTGAACGGCCTCACCCGTTGTCTTCGGGTCGGCGGTCGCTCTCGGCACCGATTCAGCGGCTGTTCGCGAGCCGGGGTCCTCGCCCCCCTTTGCGACCGCGGAGGGTGCGACACCTTTCTTAGGCTTCGAGGCCACCGAAGACGACGGCGTCGATGGGGGAGCAGTCGGTTTCGATGGTGCGACGGCCATCTTAGTTGTAGTCGATACCGACAGTTTCGGTTTCGATTTAGGTAATGGCGGCTCCGCCGAAGTGTCCGTGGCCGGGCCGGAAGGCGGGGCCGTGGATATTGGTGTAGGGTCTAGGGTAAGGCCATGTGGCGATCCTTCGACCCGAGCCTTAGTAAAAGTACGAACGGGGTATAGCTCTTCCTCCGAGCTATCTTCCATGGCCCCGTAGGCCTCATCGTCGTCTCCTACCTACTCGACGATTTCCTCCACGTCTTGGCCCTCTGCGTCCGCTTCGTAGTCGGACTCAACGACCACCGAAGGAGGCGAAACTTGAAGATGGACCTGTTGCTCGTCCGCTTCTTCATTGACGAAGATGTCCACCGGTGCCGATCGCCGGGCCTCTAGGCGCGCCGCGCGCCGAAGCTTGATGGTTTTCTTTGATCTAAACCTGGAACAGGCCATGCAGTTGGCCTCGTCGTGGTCCGGCGACAGGCATTTGTTGCAGACCGGGTGGACGTCGATGTGTGGGTATTTGGATCCACACACGGGACAGTGTTTGAACGGACTTCGTTCCATGCCGTCGAGGTCTTGCTGCGTCGACTGGGCCTCGATCCTCGAAGTCTGACGACTCACGGGAAATCCGACTTGAAAGTTGGATGGAAGGGAGGCACCGAACGCGAACAATACCGACGGGTCAAAGAAGGCCTTTTGGCCTTTAAAAACTAAGTTATTGTCGATTCCGAACCGGAGTTAACGAAACCACATCCGAACCCAATGGCGGAAAAAAACAATCTGAGGATGGAGTCGATGCCCATGCGCACTGTAGTCCAGGGGAGGAGCCACCTATCTCGTGATACTTCGAAGACTCTTCCAGGACAACAAGGTGCAATCATCCGGACCCAACACTAGGCGGCGATCTATGCTATAGATATGAATTCAGCAGCCCACATGCCTCGAACATATACATAGTATACACAGTACACAATGTTCAGATAATACACAGTGCGAAAACAATGAAGGAAAGCAAAATGTAATAAACATATATACAATAAGTATGGTATACGAGAGTGGACAACGGGGAGGCGGGTGGGTCAGTGAGGAATCCACAGGCAGATACTGTATCTACCAGAAAAAGCGTTACCGAAGGTAAGTAACTTGTTCTTCTGATAGATAAATCTGCCAGTGGATTCCTCACCTTGTGAATAGATTCCCACAGCAGTCCCCACTCCCGGAGGAGGGTGTGCACTCTTCTATACCAAGAAATGTTGGAGGACAGAACGCGCAAAGTGGCCGTCCCTCCTCACCTCGGTATCCAAGCAGTAATGCTTTGCGAAAGTGTGGAGGGAGGCCCAAGTCGCGGCTCTGCAAATGTCCTCTACAGGCACACCTCTAGAAAGAGCAGATGTTGCAGACTTAGCTCTAGTGAAATGAGCCCTTATACCCTCTGGAGGTTCCTTACCCGCCAGGGAGTAGCAGATCTTGATGCATAAAATTATCCATCTTGAGAGTGTGCGCTTGTGCACAGATCTTCCTTTCCTGCAGCCAGCAAATCCAACGAACAGCTGGTCATCCAACCTGAACTCCGTTGTCCTGTCCAGGTAGAAGCTCACCGCCCTCTTAGGGTCCAAGCGATGAAGCCGCACCTCCTCCTTGGAAGGGTGACGGGGAGGTTAAAAGGTAGGGAGGGTAACGGATTGCCCCAGGTGGAAAGGAGTTACCACCTTCGGCAGAAAAGCAGCCCTGGTCCTAAGAACCATTCGATCAGCATGAATGGATAAAAACGGGGGCTTTGAACTAAGAGCTTGAAGCTCACTTACCCTCCTTGCCGAGGTAATTGCTACAAGGAAGACTGTCTTGAAAGACAAAAGTCTCAAGGGACATGAGTGTAAGGGTTCAAAAGGTGAACCCATCAAGAATGTAAGCACAAGGTTCAAGTCTAATTGAGGTACAATAAAAGGAGTAGGAGGAAATTTATTGGTATGGCCCCTGATGAATCTTAAAACAATAGGTGACTTAAACAAAGAGGGCTGGTCAGGCAAACAAAGGAAAGCCGATAAGGCCGACAAATAACCCTTAATAGTTGCCACCGCAAAACCCTGCTGGGCCAAGGAGAGAGCAAATTGAAGAATATTGGACAAACGAGCCCTTAAAGGGTCAATGGACTTTTGCCCACACCAAGCAACGAACTTTGACCATCTATAGGAATAAATGGACTTAGTGGAGTCACGCCTGGCTGACAAAATGACATCCACCACATCGTGTGGGAGAGAAAAGGAACTCAGGTTGCCCCGTTCAATCTCCAGGCATGAAGGTGTAAGGTCTGGAGGTGGGGGTGTAGAACCTGCCCCTCCATCTGGAAAAGGAGATCTGCCCTGAGGGAGACGGAGCTGCGGGTGAGAGGTGAGGTGGAGAAGGTATGAGTACCACACCCTTCTTGGCCAATCCAGGGTGATCAATATAACAAGGGCCCGGTCTTGGTGAATTTTCCTCAGAACCCGAGGAATCAAGGGTATGGGAGGAAACGCGTAAAGGAGTTGCGAGTCTCAACTCAACTGAAACGCGTCCCCTAAGGCTCCCTGCATCGGAAACTGGAGGCTGCAGAATGATAGGCAGTGAGCATTCTCGCGAGTGGCGAACAGGTCCACCAGAGGAGTTCCCCACGTCCGAAAGATGTGACGAACTAAATCTGGATGAAGCCTCCACTCGTGGTCGGCAGAGAATGGCCGACAGACTGTCTGCACGAACGTTCAGAACTCCGGCCAGATGATTTGCCATCAGACACATCTGATGGTGCTGGACCCAGGACCAGAGACACAGAGCCTCTCTGCAGAGACACTGCGACCCCACTCCTCCCTGCTTGTTGACATACCACATCGCGGTCGTGTTGTCCGTCAGGACCTGAACTGACCGCCCGCGAAGGGAAGGGAGGAAGGCCTTGAGCGCCAGACGTATCGCCCGTAATTCCAGTAGGTTGATGTGAAGCAACCTTTCCTCTGGAGACCAAAGACCCTTGACCTCCAGGTCCCCCAGATGAGCACCCCACCCTAGAGTGGATGCATCCGTTATCACCGTGGCCACCGATGGAGGAAGTTGAAAAGGCTTTCCTTGTGAGATTGCCTTCCACGCTCCACCAAGACAGATCCGCTGCAGTTTCTCTGGAGATCCTCACTGACTGAGATCACTGTTGTGCGGATACCACTGCCTGCGGAGGCACCACTGGAGTGCCCTCATGTGCCAGCGTGCATGGTTGACCAACAGAATGCAAGAAGCCATCAGATCGATCAGACGTAGGACCTTCAGGACTGGAACAACCGCTCCATTGTAGAATAAAGGAATCATTTCCTGTATGTCGCGAATCCTTTAAGGAGGAGGGAATGCACGGAATACAGAAGTGTCCAGTACCGCACCTATGAACAGGTTGCGCTGGGAGGGCACCAGGTGAGATTTGGGTACATTTATCGAAAAACCCAACCTGTGCAACAACTGAGTTGTCTCCTGCAGGTGATTGAGCACCTTCCCCGGCGACTCTGCTTTGATCAGCCAGTCGTCCAGATACAGGAATACAGGTATCCCCGACCTCCTGAGATGTGCTCCCACCACCGCCATCACCTTGGTGAAGACTGGAGGCGCAGTTGTAAGACCAAACGGAAGGACCGCAAACTGGTAGTGTTGCGACCCAACCGTAAAATGGAGATAATTTCTGTGCGACTTCAGGATAGGAATATGAAAATACGCATTCTGCAAGTCGATCGACACCATCCAGTCTTCTTCCAGCAGCGCTTGAAGAACCTGTGCAACAGTTAGCATCTTGAACTTTTCCTGTTTCATGTAAAGATTCAAGATCCTGAGATCCAGGATTGGCTGAAGCCTGCCATCCTTCTTGGGGATCAGGAAATACCGGGAGTAGCATCCCTGACCCCTTTCCTGCTCCAGAACCACCTCTATCGCACCTTTTCTGAACAGTGCCAGGACTTCTTCCTGCAGGAGAAGCAGGTGGTCCTCTAACAATAACCCTGGCAAGGAGGGTATTTTGGGGGAACTCCCGAAAGGGAAGAGCATACCCATTCCCCACGAGATTGAGAACCCAAAGATCCGATGTAATCAATTCCCAATCTCGTTGGAAATGGGTAAGCCGACCCCCCACTGGACCCACATGATCCGGAATGGCGGATTTAGGGCTGCTTTGCTGCGTTGGCAGGGGGCTGGGACGGGAAAGAGGAGGAAGCTTGACTGCCTCGAGAACGGGCTCTTTGCTTGCCCCTATAAGACCTGTACAACGTGTTTTGCTGCTGCTGCGTTGTCTTGTAGGATCAAAAAGAAGATCTGCTAAATCCTCTAGGACGTCTCCAAAAGTGCCCCTGGTCTGAAAGCCCAACGACTTAGCCGTCACCCTGCTGTCTTTAAAGCGTTCTAAAGCAGCGTCTGCCTTCTTGCCAAATAAACCAGACCCGTCGAATGGGAGATCCATCAATGTAGACTGGACATCTGTCAAAAACTCACTTGATTTCAGCTACGCAGCTCTCCTCGTTGCCACAGAAGAGCCCATGACCCTAGCCACAGAGTCTGCCGTGTCCAATCCACTCTGAATCACCTGCCTAGCTGCAGCCTGAGTGTCAGAGATTACCTCCTGGAAGTCTTTTCTATCCTCCTCTGGTATCTTGGGCACCAACTGTTTTATAGTGTCCATCAGGGCATGGATATAACGCCCCACCAGGCAAGTTGCATTTGTGGACTTCAGCGCCATACTGGCGGTGGAGAAAACCTTTTTAGCAGCCTGATCCTGTTTTCTCGACTCCTTTTCTGCTGGAACCTGTGGAAAAGCTCCGTTGATCTTTTGGAACAGGCCACCTGCACCACCAAACGCTCAGGCAGAGGGTGAGTGGATACAAATTTTGGGTCATCAGGAGCAGCTCTGTACCTACTGGCAACAGCCCTAGATACAGCAGGAGCTGATACAGGTTTCTTCCGAACCTCTAAAATCGGTTCAACTTGCAGCCTTCTTTATTACGACATGGTAAGGAGCCACATCTTTAGAGGGTTCATCCGATACTGAAACTAAATCCCACTCAGGGGACAGTTCAAGGCCACTAGCCACTGAAAGGTCCTCAAAAGGGTCCTCAGACTCCTGCAGCTCACCCTCCTCCAAATTCTCCTAACGATACCTCTTTTCCTCCATCAGCCTCTGTGCTTCACGCCTCGACCTGCGCTTCACATTCGAAGCAGTCGGATCCACTGTCGGCTCCGTCGAAGCCGGTGCCGATCCAGACGCCGGACGAGGAAGAATCCCACGATGTCGCTCAGGGTTCGGCACCAGGGTTGATGGAATCGGCGAAGGATTCGGAAGTCGTCGACTGCTTCGGAGTCGAAGGCCTCGCCGGCGTCGGAAAATGCCAATGCGGCGCCAGAGCCGGCATAAAGGGCGCAGGTGCATAGGTTTGGGGAACACCCAGACCAAACGCCATCGGACCCGTGGGACCAACAGAAGCCCCAGAGGGGTAGATAGCCCTGAAATATATACCAAACATTGCATTAAGGAAATGCGTCTGATCCTGACCTGGAGCCGGGAAGGCTGGGTACGAACCCCCAGGCTGCTCTCGAGGGCGTGGAGTCGATACGTCGTCTACTTCCTCTTCGGGCAGGTGCACCGGAGTCGACAGACCCTCGGGCAACTGAGCCTCTCCCTCTCCAACCATCTCCCCCTCACCTTCATCCTCCCGATCTGGAGGATGGAATGGAACCGTAAATGGATTCGCCGTCTGCCTCGGAAAACCTGGCGAATTCGAATGCGACGCCTCACCCCTGGTGTCCTGATCTTCCGAAGCCGAAGATACCACCTTCTCAATCAGCTTCACCTGCGACTTCGGCTTAGAACCAGAGTCCTTCCTCGAGCAATGTCGGGATTCATGGAACCTCTTCTTATGCTCCTTTTTAGATGATCTCGAAGCTTGGGCCGAGGACGAGTCCGATCGCGACCTCGAGTCCACGACCTCTATTTTTTCTTCTCCTTACTTCCTTTAAGCTTTGCCACAAGAAGCTTAGCTTCTCTATCCCGGAGGGCCTTAGGTGTCATCTTCCTACAAGACTGGCAGTCTTCGACGTCGTGGTCGGAGCTTAAACACCATAAGCAGCATTCATGCGGATCCGTAATGGACATGGTTTTGCCGCTTTCCCACAGGCTTTAAATCCAGTCTTCCTCAAAGACATGTCGAAAGAGAAGACAATGAAACACAAACAATACAAGGTAACAAAGTCACTGAAAAAGCTACGGACGATCCCTAGAAAACCGTTAGCGTCGACGACGTGGAAAAAAGGGAACTGATGTCATCACGTCGGCCTAATATAGGGTCGGTAACGTCAGCAAAGTCGTGCTCGATGCCGTGCCTCTGTGATGTCGGCGCGAAGCTACTAAAAGAATTTCCGGATGCTGCTGACGCAGGGGGATATTCACAAGGTGAGGAATCCACTGGCAGATGTATCTATCAGAAGTTCCTTGCATACCTTGGTGTTTGCAGCACGATTTTATGGGCCTTGGCTTGTGCTGCTGATATGAGTGTCTAGATCTCCCAGGAATGCCAGGTGCCCGTAGTTAATGGCCGGGATTAGTTTAGCCTTGAGGACCTTCAGCATTGGCTCCGCTGTGGGGCTGACTAAACGTTGACTAAGGCGTTTCATAGATCAGACTACACTCTTGGTTTTGACAGTTAGATGTTTTGCTTGAGTTGCCGATGTTGCCCTCTCTTGCAGCCAAACCCCAAGATACTTATAAGCTGTGGTAGTGTCAATTTGGAGATCTCTCAAAGTCCAACGCGCTTGTTTTTTGTGAGGGTGTCTGCCGAATACCATTCTTTGTTTTGCTCTGGTTGACGGCCTGGTACTGAGGCTCAAAGGATGGGGCCGGGTCGTAGAAGTAAAAATCCCCTAGCGGCGTCGAATACGGCGCAGAGTGGAGCCGCTCCGACGCCGGACCCGAATCTAGGGTAGGACCAGGGACGGCATCTTCCTGGGACGGCACCGGGGGCGACACCCTTGGGGTCGGCGAGGTCGTGAGGTCGACCGGCGGCGACCCGGATCCAGTGGGGCCCTGTGGCGTCGGGACCGAAGTCGCCGGCGGCGCGGGGGGCCGAAGCACCCGGCCCGCTGGGGGACCCAGTCGGGGCTGCTTGGCCCGACGGCGCCGCGGAACCAGACGGAGGAGTGAGCGACCTCATGGCCGAGAGGAAGGCCTCGATCTCCTCTGGCGTCCCGTGCTGCCCAGGGACAGGCTGGTATGTTGTAGGCCGCGACGCCTGCGGCTCCAGCAGAGCCGTGTGGGCGGTGTCGCCCAAACCCCCGGCCGCATCGCACGAGCGTCGGGGGAGTCAGAAGAGCGATGGTGCCTCTTCGACTTCTTGTGCCTCTTACCTGAGGACTTTGAGTCCGAAGACGACTCCTGGAACTGTGGTGACTCCGGCCCGCGACTGGTCCCTCGACCTCCTTCCGGACCGGGACCTCGAGCGGCACGGGGCGGACTGCCGAAGCTCGAGTCACTTACGGGACCACTCCCGTCTAGCTTTAGACATCAGGGCCCGGCAGTCGGAGCATGACTTGTCGTCGTGGTCCGGGCCTAGACAGTGCAGGCACCGGCGATGGGGGTCGGTAACCGACATCAGTCGGTTGCAGTCGGCGCAGGGCTTGAACCTGGGCATCCCAACTGGCACTGTCGGAGTACAGAGACTTCGAAAGTAGATCAAAAAGGATCGTAAAAAGTTAGTCAAAAATTGACTAGGGTACAACTTTTTCCGGATCTGCGCTTGCTGGCGCGGAAAAAAAACCTGACATCAGCGCGCGGAGGTGGCGTCTAAGTACTCCGACAACGTCATCACGGCGCCCACGACGCAGACGACGGACGCGGAGCCACGGACAATGCCTACCGACGCGCATAGGTACTGCTACGCAAAACATTTCCGGATCCAGTCTGACGCCTGGGGATATTCTAAGGTAAGGAATCTATGACTAATGTGTCTCTTTCAGATACTAAAACCCAATAAAGATCCACAATTGATAGTCCTACTGACCTATATCTTTATTAAAATCTGACTATAAGCTTTTTACTGGCATATTGGCGGCAAGTGGCAAAGGTGAACAAGTTACTTACCTTCGGTAACGATATATCTGTAAGAAACAGTAGTTAGTATTAGATTCCTTACCTTAGAATATCCCCAGGCGTCAGTCTGGATCCGGAAACTTTTGCGTAGCAGTACCCCTGCGCGTCGGTAGGCGTCGTCTGCAGGCGTCCCCTGCGGCTCCGCGTCGTCGGCGTCGTGCGCCGTGATGACGTCGCTGGAGTATATAGACGCCGCCTCCGCGCGCTGACGTCAGTTCTTTGCACACAGCTTTTCCGCGCCAGAACACGCAGAGCCATGTGAGAACCAACACTGGTGCCATTTGAAACTAGGGCCCTGAAAGGGATGTCCCTAACCCTAGGTATCAGTTCGCAGAACGGGGAGGATGGGCGGGGCGGTAAGGAATCTAATACTAACTACTGTTTCTTACAGATATATCGTTACCGAAGGTAAGTAACTTGTTCATCTGAAAGAAACAGGTTAGTATTAGATTCCTTACCTTAGAATAGATACCCCAGCAATACCAACCCCGGTGGTGGGTCTGCGAACCAATACAACCTACACCAGAAAGTCCTGGAGGACCGAACGGCCAAAGAAGCCATCCCTCCGGACTTGACTGTCCAGGCAGTAGTGCCTCGCAAAGGTGTGCAGCGAGGCCCACGTGGCCGCCTGGCAAATGTCCTGCAAAGGGACTCCCCGGCCCAGGGCAGTAGTAGCCGCCGTGGCCCGAGTGGAATGGGCCCTCAGCCCAACAGGAGGCTCCTTCCGAGCCAAAGAGTAGCATGCTTTGATGCACAGGACGACCCACCGAGAGATGGTCCGTTTCTGTACCGCCCTTCCCTTCTTCTCACCCACGTAGCCAACAAACAGTTGGTCATCCACCCGGAACTGGCGTGTGCGATCCATATAGAATGAAAGCGCACGTTTTGGGTCCAGACGATGGAGCCGCTCTTCATCCTTTGAAGGATGCGGAGGCGGGAAGAAGGAGGGCAAGGTGATGGACTGCCCAATGTGAAAAGCAGAGACTACCTTGGGCAGGAAAGAAGGTCTGGTCCGAAGAACCACCTTATCAGGATGAACAGACAAGAAAGGAGGTTGAACAGAAAGAGCCTGGAGCTCACTCACTCTCCTGGCAGAGGTGATGGCTACCAGGAAGGCCGTCTTTAAGGTGAGAAGACGGAGAGGACAGGAATGAAGGGGCTCAAAGGGAGCGCACATCAGGAAAGTCAAAACCAGGTTCAAGTCCCACTGAGGCATCACGAACGGAGCTGGAGGATACATGTGCGTGATGCCCTTTAAGAATCTTAACACAATAGGGGACTTGAACAAAGATGGCTGATCAGGTAGCCTCAAGAAGGCGGAAAGGGCAGAAAGATAGCCCTTGATAGTGCCCAGAGCAGAGCCCTGCTGGGCAAGGGAAAGGAGGAAGAGGAGAACCTCAGATAGAGGGGCAGAAAGGGGATCCACAGCCTTCGCTGTGCACCATGCCACAAATCTGTTCCACCGGCAGGCGTATACCGACTTTGTGGAGGGACGCCTGGCTGCCAGAATGACATCACAGACTTCAGGAGGCAAGTCAAATGGCCTCAACTGTCGCCGCTCAATCTCCACGCATGGAGGTGGAGACTGGACAGGTTCGGGTGGAGGACCGTCCCCTGCTGCTGCGACAGAAGGTCCTCCTGAAGGGGCAGGCGGATCGAGGGACCGACTGTCATGCTGAGTAGCTCGGGATACCAGTACCTTCGAGCCCAGTCCGGAGCCACAAGGATAACTTGGGCCCGGTCGCGCCTGATCTTCTTCAGCACTCTGGGCAGAAGTGGTATAGGCGGAAAGGCGTACAACAGACCGCAACTCCACTCGCGCCGAAAGGCGTCGCCGAGCGAGTGCCGTCTTGGAAACTCCAACGCGCAGAACTGATGACATTGCGCGTTCTCTTCTGTGGCGAATAGATCTAACCAAGGCTCTCCCCATTGCTGAAAGAGGCCTCTCGCCACATCCGAGTTCAGACGCCATTCGTGATCCACCGAGCACCGACGGCTGAGTTCGTCCGCCCTGGCGTTCAGAGAACCTGCCAGGTGTTGAACCGTCAGAGTCACGCCCTGACGTTCCAGCCATTGCCAGAGGCGCAGAGCCTCTTGGCAAAGGGTCCACGACCCCACACCGCCCTGTTTGTTGCAGTACCACATGGCGGTGGTGTTGTCCGTGAACACCTGCACTACACTCCCGTTGACAAAGGGGAGGAATGCCTTCAGTGCCAGGCGAATCGCCCGCAGCTCCAACATGTTGATATGGAGCCGGGACTCCGCCGGAGACCAGAGGCCTCTGATCTCCGCCTCTCCCAAGTGGCCACCCCAGCCTTGGAGGGACGCGTCCGTCACAACCACGTGCTCCGGCTGGGGAAGGGAGAGGGATCTGCCCCTGACCCAATCGCGGTCTGTAAGCCACCACTGCAACTGTCTCGCAGTGCCCTCCGAGATCAGGACATGGTCGGATAGGTTGCCCTGATGCTGGGCCCACTGAAACTTCAGGTCCCACTGCAGAGCCCGCATCCGCCATCTGGCGTGATGCACCAGAAGGATGCAGGAGGCCATCAGCCCCAGAAGCCGCAGCGTCAACCTGACCGAAACCCGGGATAACGGCTGAAAGATGGGAATCAGAGCCTGAATATCCCGGACCCGCCGTTCCGGGGGATAAACCCGAAACTGCGCCGAGTCGAGAACCGCTCCGATGAAAAGGAGCTTTTGAGAGGGACACAGGTGTGATTTCGGCACATTGATGGAAAACCCCAACTCGTGCAGGAGGTCTGCCGTCATCTGAAGGTGGTGGACGACTGTCTGGGGCGAGCCCGCCTTCAACAGCCAGTCGTCGAGGTAGGGGAAGACTGAAACCCCTAACCGGCGCAGATGAGCTGCGACCACCGCCATCACTTTCGTGAACACCCGTGGGGCGCTGGTAAGGCCGAATGGGAGCACGATAAACTGAAAATGCTCGTGGCCTACCGTGAACCGCAGGTAACGCCGGTGGGCCGGCAGGACGGGGATGTGAAAGTACGCATCCTGCAAGTCCAACGCTACCATCCAGTCTTGTGGGTCTAGAGCAGCCAAGACCTGAGCCAAAGTCAACATCTTGAACTTCTCCTTCCGGAGGAAGCCGTTGACGTTCCGTAGATCCAAGATAGGACGCAGGCCTCCCTTGTCCTTCTTGGGTACCAGAAAGTAGTGGGAGTAGCAACCACACCCTACTTCTGGCCCAGGAACGCGCTCGATGGCCCCCTTGGCCAAGAGGGCCGTAACTTCCTCCTGCAGAAGTGTCAAGTGGTCCCCCGACACACGGTGGTTCTGCGGTGGCATGGCTGGAGGAGTGGACTCGAAGGGGAGGGCATAGCCCCTTCGGACAAGCTGCAGCACCCACCTGTCCGATGTTATCGCGCGCCAGCGGGAGTGGTGATGGCGAACCCTGCCACCCACTGGCGTCACGTGAGCCCGAAAGCTCGGACTAGGAAGGCTTGGATGCCGCAGCGGAGGGAGGCGTGGACTGACCACGACGCTGGCCTCTACCGCCACCACGGCGGAAACCACGGGCGCCACCGCGCTGGGGAGCGCTCTGCGCCGCGTGGCTGGCAGCACGTGTGGGACCTCCTCTCCCTTGGCCACGAAAGGGCCGAAACGAACCCGTCTGCTGGCGCTGGGTCTGGGTCGAGAGACCCAAGGACTTGGCCGTGACCCTGGAGTCCTTGAAGCGCTCCAGCGCGTGGTCCGCTTTGTCACCAAATAGGCGACTGCCATCAAATGGCATGTCCATAAGCGTATTTTGGACGTCTGGTGAGAAGTTGGCAGATCTCAGCCAGGCATGGCGACGAATCGCCACCGTAGTGGACATGGCCCGTCCCAGGGAGTCCGTGGTGTCCAGACCACAACGGATCGAGTACCGCGCCGCATCCCGGCCTTCAACAAAGGCCCGGGTGAGCTTGTCCCGCACTTCCTGGGGGCATTGCGGCAAACACTCCTCGACCGTATCCCACAGGGAGTGGGTGTAGCGGCCCAAGAGGCACGCGGTGTTACAAGACCGCAGTCCAGCACTCAAAGAGGAAAACACTTTCTTTCCGAATTGGTCGTACCTCTTTGATTCCCGGTCGGGCGGAGCCGACGGAAATGCGGACTGCGAAGTGGAGGCCTGGATCACCAGACTCTCCGGGGAGGGATGGGTGGACAGGAAGGCAGGGTCGTCCGCGCAGGGACGGTGACGCCTGGCAACGTTCCGGTCAACCGGCGCACCAGAGGCGGGCCTGGACCAGGTGCCCAGAAGGACATCCGTCAGGGCCTCATTAAACGGCAGCAGAGGCTCCTGGGGGCATGACTGCGGTTTAAAAACTTCCGTCAGGATATTCGGTTTGACCTTCGCGACGGGGAGCTCAAGGTGTAAGGCCTTGGCAGCCCTCATCAGGACCACCGAATAGGCAGCACCCGCCTCGGACGCCACAGGGGACGGAGAGACAAACCCAGGGTTGGGCGACTCGTCCAGGCCACTGGCATCACCCAGATCACCTACCCAGTCCACATCGTACTGGCAGGCACGGGATAGAGGGTCCTCAGACCCCTCCCAACCCTCACCATACTCCTCCTCGTCATACCCATATTCTGGGTCGACGATATAGACATCGGGGTCAACAGGCCCCATCGGCGTC
This sequence comes from Lissotriton helveticus, assembly GCF_964261635.1. Taxonomy (NCBI): domain Eukaryota; kingdom Metazoa; phylum Chordata; class Amphibia; order Caudata; family Salamandridae; genus Lissotriton; species Lissotriton helveticus. Next base: position 412,910,426 of record NC_136063.1, on the reverse strand, counting down.
GGGTCCGGCGTCGGCCGACGCCGGTCCGGCTCCGAGTCCGGAGTCGGGGAGGAAAGGGGGGTGGCGCCGCGCGGCGTCGGTGCCGGGGACCCGACGCCGGCCGGAGCCGACGGCGGAGTCGCTGCACCACGCGGGGGCGGTACCCTGGGCTGGCCCACAGGAACCGACGCCGGAGAGGCCGGGAGACCAGCCGGCGACGAACCAGAGGGAACCAGCGGCGCCGGGGCCGGAGCCACCGGCGGCGCCGGGGCAGGAGCACCCGAACCGCTCGGGCCCCCAGACGGGACCGACGGGCCCGCAGGCGCCGAAGGCCCCGCCGGAGAAGACCTCGCCCTCATAGCAATGAGGAAGGCCTCGATCTCCTCACGCGACGCGCCTTCCCCAGGGACCGACAGGTGTGGGGCAGACGGCGTCGGCGACCCATGCGGGACCGCGGGGGTGGGGTCACCCGAGCCCCCGGCCGCAGCACGCGGGCGTCGGGGGGAGTCGGGGGTGCGATGGCGACGCCCCGACTTCTTGTGCTTACCTGACGAGCCGGAGGAATGGTGGCGACTCCCGGAGCGCCCATGGCGGCTCCGCGACCGCTCCCTCGACCGCTCCCTCGACCTCCGACCGGACCGGGACCGCTCTCGACGCGGGGCCGACAACCGGAGCTCGAGAAGCTTGCGGGACCGCTCCCGCCTAGCTTTTCCAGTCAAGGCCCGACAGTCGACGCAGGACTCCACGTCGTGGTCCGCGCCCAGACACCGGAGGCAGAGTCGATGGTGGTCGGTGACCGACATCAGGCGGTCGCACTCGTCACAACTCTTGAAACCGGGCATCCTACCGGCACCGTAAAGATCAATCAGTTAACAAAAAACTTGGTCAAAAGACCGGAGTACTGCTCTTCGGATCTGCGCTAACTGGCGCGGAAAAAAGAAGAACTGACGTCAGCGCGCGGAGGCGGCGTCTATATACTCCAGCGACGTCATCACGGCGCACGACGCCGACGACGCGGAGCCGCAGGGGACGCCTGCAGACGACGCCTACCGACGCGCAGGGGTACTGCTACGCAAAAGTTTCCGGATCCAGACTGACGCCTGGGGATATTCTAAGGTAAGGAATCTAATACTAACCTGTTTCTTTCAGATCATTAAGACGGTAGTCCACTCGGATCAGAGGGGCTTTATACCTGGGAGGCAGCTTAACGAGTTGACCTTCCAGGTAATGGGGGCCATTAATATGGCTGAAGTTAAGAAAGCTCCTCTGACAATAGTAGCTACATACGCTGCTAAAGCGTTCGACCAAGTTAATTGGCTATATCTTTGGGGAACCCTAAAAAGATTTGGCTTTCCCCATAACTTTGTTCAAGCAATTAAGAGTGTTTACTTTGCCCCAAAGCCAAGGTTTTGGTGAATGGAGTGTTGACAGACTGGTTTAACATCGGGAGAGGCACAAGACAGGGGTGCCCTCTGTCACCACTTTTATTTAATCTTTACATTAAATCTTTTGTTAGCATGCTCAGGCAGGATACTGTCATTCAGCCGTACATGATGGGAGGGTTAGAACTTAAAACTGCCCTCCATGCAGATGACTTGCTCCTATACACAATAAACCCAACAGAGACCATACCGCGGTTATTCGAGACGGCGCAAAAAATTTGATCAGGTCTCTGGCTATATAATTAATAAAGAAAAGATGGAAATAATGGAGTGGAATCAACCTAACAGTCATCAAGGGGTAAAGTGTCAAATGAGGTATTTAGCACTTAAAAGAGGGGGAATAAAGTGTTGGGGTGACCTACAAGATGGTCCTAATCTTATGAGCTGGGAGGCATTAAGTAGGTTAACCCAAGGGTCTTTGACAAGGTTCAAATATTATCAGATTTCATCTTGGTGGTCGACGCAGAGTTGGCAGGAGGAGGTTAACTCAAATGTATTAGATCAAGTGCCTAGAAGAGGTATCTGGAATAAGGAAGTTTCTTTTTGGTATGGAGCAATTTTGAACGTTGAAGGCGAGGGAGAATCGGAAGTACGTAGACTATGGGGGGGGAAGAATATGGAGGGAATGGATGTATAGAAGGTGTGTTCTGATTCCTTCTCAGTATTTTATGCGTTGGTAAAGAACCTACACTTGTAACCAACAGGACATTATTTAATGCTGTCCGGTTTTAACAGTGAATGTAAAGATATTTTATTTTTATTTAATGGATATTTATAACTATTTTAATTAATCATACAATAGACTTGAACTTGATTCCTTTGTTATGTTACAGGACATAGTAAAGTCAGCAGCACTGAGGAGAAACATCAAAATACCGTTTATAGAGTATATTGGTCTCCGAAAAAGTTGTCCAAGGTGACTGGGACGGCTTATAGCTGTCAGAGGTGTAAATATCCAGACGCAGATGTTCATATATTTAAGGAATGTACAGAAATCAAACCTTAATGGACAGAGGTATGTGAATTTTTGGAATCGGTCTTGGAAAGACCAATCGATATAAGTACCAGCCTGATTTGTTTTGGTTTACCAAATGATTATCATATGAACACACGTATGTTTAACTTTATATTTTACGTGATCATTTTGGCAGGGAGAGAAATCTGTAGGGTTTGGAAATCCGAACATCCCCTGATTTTTTCAGAATTTTTAAGAAATGTTGTTTGTACTAGCGAGACTGACATGGCTTGTGATCTAAAAAGTAAGGTTAAGACTTGGGCGGATTTGTTTACTTGGAGAGAAAAAGAAACAGGGTGCAATGATTAAGCCATCACACCGTCTGACCAAGCCTCCTCAGTAACTTTGATGGCGGTAACTGGATAAAGTGAACAGGAGTGGGAGAAGGTAACGGTGTCATCTTGGAGGGAAGGCTCGATCTCTCTCCATTGCCTCTCCGAAGCGCCGGTAAAGAATGGTATGGAGTAGTTGGAGGTATCCCATCTTGAGTTTTGGCAGTACGAGGACAAAAAAAAAAAGCACCAATTTATAAAAATAGTTAATATTTTTATCTATTGAATGACACAAAACAAAATAAATCCACTGAAGGGAACCAGAGTTATGAATTTTTAAAGATTAGTCACTTGCTAGTGCTTAGAAACCAACAGTGTCCCTTTAAAACTTGTTCTGGAGAATCTCACCAATAGTGCCGCCTTCCCCAGGAGGCAGGGTCCAGTTAGAACTCCTTCCTGAAGTTCTGCTTGTGGGTCCCAAAGTATCCAACATACAATGCAAGGATCTGAAATGTCCAAGAGGGTCCTTGAAAGTGTGAAACTTCAATTCCGCAAACCACTTGAACAAAGCCCTTACAAATCCACTGGTACTCCAGACTGGGAATTCATTGTGGGGATGTCCAGGCGAGCTCTGTTAATCTGTAGCTGGCAGGAAGTCCACTCTTTAGTCCTTTTGCAGCAAGGTAAACAACAGGGCTGCAGTTTCACTTGGTGCAGTCTTCAGAGGTCAGACCTTAGAAATCTCTACACAGCAAAACTTTTCAGCAGGGAACTTCTTGCTTCAGTAAGTTTCAAGCAGCAGATCTGGAGGGCTCTGCCCCTCTCAGATACTTATTCAAAATTATTTGTGTCAAGCACCAGGTCACTTCTAACCAATGAGAGCAAGGTAACTCCTCATAGTTAGGACCACATCCAGTAGAGTGTGGCATTATTTTGTCCCAGAGTGCACCAATCTTCCAAATCCATAATAGCTGATTTTCCAGCAAGGAGGTAAGAGCTGGCTAAACACACCCTTGGCTTATCTCCATGGACTCTCCCCCTACCATCTGCACATACCTTCCTTAAGCCTAGCCCTGACGCTGGGTCAAGACTTTCAGAGTGAAACTAAAACCCAGGCCTCCCCTCTGCCTTTGAAGAGCATGGTTTATGACTCCATCACACTGCCCTCCCAGCAGAGAGGTTAACGCAGGGGTTTTTTAAACACCTCTTCAAAGCAGCCTGGCTAATCCACTTAACTCTGACCAATCAGGACAGACCACTGGAAGGCTGAATGACTTACAAACAAGAAAGTCTTATAACTTCTTGTATGTACACTTCAGGAGAAATTCAAGAATATAATAGTGTTGGATTAACTACTACCATTCTGGGAAGTCTTTGAATGGTTCAGCTAGTCCTCTCCGATCAATATTTATTAATCAATAACTTCCTACCATGTTAACCTCTGGGCCATGGGGTTTGCAATTGGGAAAATGACTTTGGCCAGTTTTCTAGCACCAGGGCTTATAAAAACATTTTATAAGTATTTCCCTAATTTCTAAAGGACCCCCTACCCCCTGTGCAACTAGGGGAGACTTTAGGGGTTCTGAATCTGCAGAAATATTGCAGATCCTCCTTACCCAGTGCTCCTAGCATCAAAGTCGAATTTGAGCAGCACTTTAACCCCTTCAACGCTCATGACGAGCTGGGCTCGTCATGAGGTAGCCTCCTCGCACGCTCATGACGAGCCCAGCTCGTCATGTAAAGTGCACTTTACAGATTCCCAGCGTACGGGCGGAATTCCGCCCGCACGCATGCGGTTAACACAATGTGGGGAGTGAAATGTGAAATTTCACTTTACCCAGGCATAAAAAAACTCCTTATAGATAACTGACCCTCCACCCTTGGGACCTAGGGGAGACCCTGGGGTCCCGAATATGCCAAAACATTGTAGGTTTTCCATTTTTAAGTGCCCCTATCACCAAAGTCGAGTTTGGGCACAACTTACTGTTTAAAAGCATTCCTGGCACCCAGTTCAGCTTTTAAACTGACCTCAGGCTTCAGCGAAAAGCTGCTGGCTTCTAAACTGCCATGCCTCAGGGTACTGGGGACTTTTAGGTAGTTTCAATCCCCTGCCCTATTATAAACTAATGGCCAATGGGGTAGGTCATGTCAATTACAGGGGGGTACCCCACCCTACCATAGTGTACCCTAGTGTATGTTGGGTGTTTTAACTGTATTCTGCATTCCTTTCAGCTCAGCAATGGCCATGATTAGGCAGAGCCCAGGGTCAGTCAAAATCAGTTACCACCAGCATCAGTCAGCAAGAAGTTGGGGGGGGGGGTGCCCAGGGCACAGGATGACTTTGCAACAGTGACCATTGTGTTTGGAGCCATTCTTGGAATGGTCTCATGTGAAGACGGCTATTGGGAACTAAGTGAATGCATGAGGTCATCATTCCTAATAGTTTCCCCACTGTCGGATGATGCCCCTTCTGGTATAGGAGAGTCTCCTATAACAGAGTAGTTATCCTTTTCTCGATTGGGCATGACTTCCCTAACAGTGTTTATTTCTGCGCCCAGGAACCGTTTCTTGTGTTCCGGTTCTATTTATGATTTCTGCTCGTGTATGGAGAATCCGAGCTGAACTAGTGTCTCCATCACTTGTTGTATATGTTTTTTGCATAGATTGTATGAGCTTGCTCTTACTAACCAGTCGTCTAAGTAGGGGTAAACATGAATTCCTTGCCTTCTGAGATGTGCTGCTACTGCTGCCAGGCACTTTGTGAAAATCCTTGGTGCGGAATTGAGACCGAAAGCTAGTTAGTACCTTGAACTGGTAGTGCTGTTTGTTCATGAAAAATCATAAGAAATGTTTGTGTTTTCTGTTTCTTTTGGGTATATTAAATATGCATCCTTTGAGTCTATTGTTGCCAGGTACTCCATGTTGCAAATGGGATAACACTTCTTGTAGTGTAGTCATGTTGAATCTTTGCCTTTTTACGAACTTGTTTAGAAACCTTGGGTTTAATATTGGGCGTAATGTTCCATCCACTTTTTGAATTAGAAAGTATGTTGAATATACTCCGTTCTTTCCACTGTGCAGTACATGTTCTATTGTAGGTTTTCTCTGAAGTTCTTTCACCTGTTCGACCAGGTGAGATCGTTCTTCCTTTGAATGTGTCCTTTGTCTTGCCCTCCTGTGCAGAGGCTGTTTCGCTAGTTCTATACAGTAACCGTACTGCATTAGGTTTAGAATCCACTTGTCTGTGGTTATTTCTTTCAACCATTTTTGGGGGAAAGTGTTAGTCTGCCTCCTACTGGAGTGGTATGTTGGAGGAACTGTAATTAGTGTCCATTTGTTCTGTTAACTGTTTCTTCTTGTTTATATGTACTGTCACTGTTTGTGAGAGTACCTCTATGCAAGTGCAGTCACTTGGTAGAGGTCTGTTGTCCACCCCTTTGAGTCTGACCTCTGGCATGGGGGCGCCACTGTTGTGTGTTCTGGTTCTCTGCTTGATATGTTTGCTGGTAACCTTGGTGTGAGGTAGTAGGTTGTTGCGTACATCTTCCTGCTGGCCTCCACGCAAACCTCTGAACTGCATGTCTCCCATGGATCTTGCAGTTTCGTTGTCCTTTTTTAGTTGATTCAGTTTTTCATCAACCACCGTCCCAAACAATTGCTCCCCATTGAATGGAGAATTAATGATGTTGCTCTGCCCTTCTGGCTTGAAACCAGAGATTCCGAGTCATGTGTTTCTCCTTTACGTTATGCCAATCATCATTTGTCTGCTAGATGTTTCAGCAGCATCAAGGGCAGATTTTAAACATGTGTTTTTGCCTTCTTCCACCAGGTGGCTTGCTCTTTTCTGGAATTGTTCAGTTAGGTTTTGCAACAGTTCCCCATCCCCTTTCCAATGCTGGTACGCAAGCCTGTTGAGCAATGCATTTGAATTTGCAATGTGCCACTGGTTTGCAGCGCTTCTTTCCACCTTTCTTCCTACGAGGTCCACACTTTCCTTGTCAGGAGGTGGTCCCACTGTAGTAAACACATTTGCCCTCCTCCTTGCTGTTGAGGCAATGATAGTCAGCTGGCATTGATCCCCTGATGTATGAAGGGTCTTTAGAGGAGTGTTTATATTTTTTTCTCAGATCTTGGTGTTATAGCCTTGCAAACAGCAGGCTTCTTGAATGCCTCTTTCCCCTGGTCTAAGACGCTAGGTAGCATTGGTAGGAAGAACAATAGTTACTTACCTGTAATCTGTGGTTCTCCAGTATTGGTTTCTTTCATAGATTCACATGCATGAATCATTCCCCGTCGTCGGAGTGGGAGTCCCACGGTATATAAAAAAGCAATAATATGCTATAAATACATAGTAAATACCAATAAAAAACAAACCAGGAAGTAAAGTAGCCAAAGCTACAGTAGAAAAAACTTCCACATTAGTGACTATCCCTGTCATTTTGTATAGCCCAAACTGCAGCCAATCGGGCGACAGCACCCACTAGAAGGTTCCCCCCCAGAGGCTCAGGCTGTCAGATTTTGTCGCACGGAGTGATAGTAAACCAAAGTATCCTAAGAGCCTCTGAAGGGGAGGTGGGCAGGTGCATGTGAATCTATGAAAGACACCAATACTGGAGAACCACAGATTACAGGTAAATAACTATTGTTCTTCTCCAGTATTAGGGGTGTCTTTCATAGATTCACATGCCTGAATCAGTGTAATGTAACAAAAACAGAGGTCTTGCTCTTTGGCAAAGCAAGTATCCTTTGGTCCCCTGATTGGTGGCCACTAGATCTTGGCCCAGTACCTGCACCTAAACCTCACGTTAAAAATCTCGGTGTGAAGCTGGATCAAAAACTGACCCTAAAAGAACACACAAACTACATTGCGGGTCTGTGTTTCCACACCATTGGTCTACTCAGGCGCGTCTTTCCTTTTCTCCCTGCCACATGTAGAAAGACACTTGTACAGGCCTTGGTAACCAGTCGTCTGGACTACTGCAACGGCCTGCTAACATTAGCTAATGCTGATGCAGTGGGCCGCTTGCAGGTAGTCCAGAATACGGCAGCAAGACTGGTTATGGGTGTACCTGCCAGGACTCCCTCTAAACCCTTGCTGAAAGAACTGCACTGGCTTCCCATACGGCAGCGCATCAATTTTAAGATCTGTTGCACGGTGCACAAATGCCTGTATGGAGCAAGTCCTAAGTACTTAGCCCAGTCTCTGGAACTGTACCAACCCAGCAGGTCTCTCCGCTCATGCAACCAAGCTCTATTAAAACCTCCCACCACAAAGAAAACTAGACGTGCTTTCTCCTCTGTTGGTCCTGCCCTCTGGAACAGTCTTCCCATTGACCTAAGAACTACCATAAATCACCTGTCCTTCAGGAAGGCATTAAAGACCCTTTGCTACCAATGAAGCCTTTCTATCCATATAATCTCTCAGGTTGCTCTATCTGATAATCCCTATGCTAGCAAAGCGCGGAGATACCCTCTGGGATTGATTCCGGCGCTATAGAAGAAATTAAAATAAATAAATAAATAAGAGTAGATAGCAGTAAATATCCTTGCTAGGCAGACGCCATAGGAACCCAGCTTGTCAAACTGTGCACATTATCATGAAATATATAAAATGCATTAACATAGCCTGAAGCATGATAAAATGCATCTAGTGAAGAACGTTCACTCTGAAAACGGTATCAGAAGCGTCTGACTGCAGGAAAAAAGGAGGTGGGAACAGAGGCTCACCTTAGCTGAAAAGAGTACATAGAACTGCTTGACCCATGGAAACATCGGTCTTACTGGCTGCAGCCAACAGTAGTGATTGGTGAAAGCAAGGCTGCTAACCTAGGTTGCCGCTCTGCCGAAGTGCTGGAGAAGAACTCCAGCAAACAGTGCAGTTGAGGAAGACATTGCCCTGGTAGAGTGCGCTCTAGGGGCTGCTAGCAAAGCTGTTCAACTTGTGCATGGCAAAATATCGATCGGAACAAAAGATCAATAACGCAACTGTTCGCCCAGACCCCGTTGGGTTTGAACTAATCGTACCCTAGTTAATAATAATAAATTGATCAGATCTGCGAAAACCGAACTATCCCTTGTAAATAGAACATTTGAAACTTCTCCTATTATCAAGTGTATGTAAAAACCCTTTTGTTGATAGTGGTGGAGAAAAAGATGCCTTTAAATATACAGGCTCGATCCGAAAGAAATTCCGGAGGCACGGTAAGTATGAATTCCGGAGTAACTCGAACCACCACAGAGTTATAGTGAACTGTATGAAAAGGCTAGAGAATCGAAAAGACCTGAACCTAACTGACTCTAATAGAGGACTGTCAAAGCCAATAAAAAGAAAATGACACCTTTCTAAGTCATCTTAGATCATCACTGAGGATGGGTGTAAAGGATAGCACATGAACTGCCCTATTACCACATTGAGATGTCTCGATGGTAATGGACGAACTGGCGGAGAAAAAACATTCTGAAAATTCCTTTGAAGGATTGATTTATATATTTTTGAGGACTAAAAAGATGTGATCCCATCTCGTCGGCATCTGGAGCTGCTGCCAGTTAAGGAACTAGTAGAGTTGCATGAGGCAATCCTGAACTTGCCAGCTAAATGAAAACAAACTGGAAGATCCTTTCTGTTTTAAGAGTAAAAGGATGAAGTCTAGCCGAACAATATCAGATACCGCAAAAACATTTGCATTTGAGACCTTGTCCCTGTTATGACTAACAATCCCTTGCAAACCGCAGGGATGTTTAGATAGGCGAACCAAAGGTAATCAGGGGCTAGGCCACTGATCTCAAAGATGGCTGTTCCGGGTGATAAACCTGGCCGCTCTGGAAGAAAAATAGATCCGGAGGTGGACACGTCCGAATTGATTCGCACTCAGACTGTAAAAAAGAGAAACTCAGTAAACCAGTCTTGGCGAAGCCATCAGGGGTAAAGAGGAACCCTCGACACCACTCTATCTTGTTCTTCCGGAGAACTTTGAGACCCAAAGGTATCGGTGGAAAATGGAATTAGATTGAGATCAGTTGGACGACAAACGCATTTCCCTGTAAATCCTTGTGGGGATGCCAACTTGAAATGCACCAGTATGTGCTGTTCTTCTTGGTCGCGAAAAGACCAGATCTGGATGCACCCCTCTGCCGAAATTTGAATCCACAGTCCGTAGAAGAAAACTCACTTGAGAATGGAAATTGTCGTCCTGCTGAGAGTGCCTGCCAGACTGTTTCTTGTACCAGGAACATGGAATCGCCAGAAAGTTGTGTGCGTTGTATCGCTCATGCACATAGATCACCGGCTTCCTGAGGCAACAAAGCTGATCTAGCCCTTTGTGTTTAGTGACATAGTGCACACCAGTTGTATTGTCTATGCGCCACAATACAGTTGTCTCCTTGAAATTATTGCGCAACAAAATTGGAGGGCAAGGAAGATGGCTATTAGCTCAGCAGAATGATGTACCAAGCCCCATATGAGGGCTCCATTTCCCGTAGACCTTCAGCCCCTAAAATAGTGCTCCCCAATTCCTGAGGGATGCGTCTATGGTGATTGTGCAACTTGATACCTTTTTGAGGGAAAAAACACACCTTGTGTACAAATTCTGTCTTGGATTCACCCAAGAAAAAACCTCTCGCATCGAGGAGTGATTGTAATGAGATCTTCAAATGAATCAGAGACCTGAAACCACTGCTTATGCAGTTGCTTTAGCAGCTTTATCCTGTGCAGAAGGACACCCACAGGAAGCCGGTGGAGGTCATGGCCAGTTGAAATTTGGAGAATCTAATGAAATAGACTAATGTACGTAAAATAAACAGCAAGAAAGAGCTGCAGGCTTCTCATTCGCAAGAGACAAACACCCTTGCTGAATTTGCATTGATTGTTGTTCCTAGAAAATCCTGTGTCGTAACTAGGAATAATTAGGACTTGACATGGTATATTGATAAAAACCAGGCATTGAAACAGTGACTGCAAAGTGTGGATGTACTGGATTGCTTATTAAGAAGAGTGATCCTTCGTAAATAAACTTGTCTCAGAAATGATGAATGCGTATGTATTGCAGACACAGATAGGCTGCCAGAATCTAGGTAAGAATCCCGTGGAGTGGACCGAGAGTCCTAAAAAGATAGGCCTGTGATAGAAAATGATTATAACTTAGAGTATAGATCAGCCACGTCCCGTACTGTGGAAGGATTGGCACCTGAATCTTGACACTCTGGAGGTCGAGTGCACCTGTCAGGTCCTCTGGCAGTAACATTTGAAAAACCTTCTTGAGGTACAATCTTTGAAAAAAAAATTTCGCAGAGATGAGAAAAATCCGGCGCTACATTTCTGACCAGCTAGTTGATGAGGATCTGAGAGAAAAAACCTAACACCTTATTAGATTCAGAACCACTCCGACGGTCCCTGATGTATCCAAAAGTCAATTTGTGAATGACTCGTGCAAATGAGGTGAATGCGGTCACCCTGAAGGCGTAGCAGAAAGGAAATTGCCAAATACTAGAGCATGCTCTTTTGACATCACAATTAGAATTCCCCACAGATAAATGGCATTGGTGACCAAATTAAATCCCAGAGATATTCCACCCTTATCCCACTTGGAATGGAGTAATGATGGGCTTTAAAGTAAGTCGTAGTTTCTTGGAAAAAAAGACTTCCTGTATACGATTTAGAGTCGAATCATATAGTTGCATACCAGATACTGGGTGGAACTTCTTGGATTAAAATGTGAAAACTGTCCTCGGGCACCTCGAAAGGGTTGAAACCCATACTGTAGAGAATCGAAGGCGCGTTATTGTCTGGTCAATTTGCTGGCCCAAAAGTAACAACTATAAAAAAGGTACGGCCATTATCTCAGTTTGAACTTGTGGGCGAGGAACCAAGGGTTCTTCCAACCCCAACTCCGCAACACAATACTGCAAAACTTGGAGATGTAATGTGCACTGCACGGTGTTTTGTTGATGATTATCTTTTTCCATCCTTTTTGTTAAAAATTCTAGAAGCGTCAGTTTAGGGGTATTGAAGGATACGCACATTCTGCGCCCCTATGTCAAAATTGATCCTGTCTAGAGAGCTAAAAGATTGCCAGAGAGACACCAGCGCCGAGCTTTTGGCTTAAGCAGAGCTCAAAATCTCTGCCAATACAATATTTAAAGAGAAAAAACCTTACGCCTCTATCCTGGTGACAAGGGCTTGACGAAAGCGCGTCACCGTTCCTTACATGAGGAGGGTAAATCCGTCAACATCCGCCGGAGGATAGAATAATAAAGATTCATGCAAGATCTCGTCAAAGGACAGGACATGGCATCCCCAAAGAAACCAAGGCTAAGAGTCTGGTTAAGTCTGAAGCCATTCTAAGAATATATGGCGTCGAGTAAAAAGACATCACTCCATCCGGAGGACCTTGCTGAAAGGAGGCTACGACTAATAAGTAGGCTAAAGGAACACTGTACATAAGCTCAACTGGATCAAGCGTCGACGAACCTGACCATGGACTGGGTCCAGCATCAGAGAGGTCAACAAAAGAAAATGACCCTCAGTGTCCGCATAGGAAAATTGTTTCAGACTTAAACTACTATGGAGGTGACCGCTGACGCTGTCAGTCTATAAACCCTCCGTAGACGTACTTTTTGTCGTCAACGAAACTGACCCTTAACTTGGCCAACATTCCACAATAAAACTCACCATCATGGAGGATGATTGATGAATCGAGTATCTTGTCGACTTAGAATGTCGACGAGCCTGCTAGTGACTAAGCTGAACTGTCGTCAATGGGCCAACTGTTTACGGACCTAAAGCCTGCGTGCCAACTGCCGATGTGCCCACTGTTAATGGCCCCAACTGCACTATGTATAGGCCCACTGGTGACAGCCTAGAGATGCCGGGCCCACTGCCAATGGCCAACTGCCGATGGATCACATGTCAGAAAGGGCCACTGTCAGTGGCCCACTGGTATTGAGCCAACCGTCGTCAAAGCTTTCAGTTAACTCTGTCAGCTGAATAGGCTCTCGAACGCCGACGAGACTTCACCGTCGACTAGGCACCTCCCCATCGACGAGGCTCCTCACCGTCGATGATTGCACTTCAGCGTCGACGAGGTACACCCTGTCCCGTCGACGAGGTACCCCACCGTCGACGAGGCTCCTCACCGTCGACGGTTGCTTTCCAGCGTCGGCGAGGGACACTCTTCACCGTCGACGAGGCTCACCGTCGACGAGGCTCACCATCAACGCGGTCGCCGTCGACGGAGCTCCGTCGACGAGGCCCCCTAGTCGTCGACTATGCTTCCCGTCAACGACGCCACCATCACCATTGACGTGGCTTGTCGTCGACGAAGCCCCTTCGTCGACGACGATGCTTTCCGTCGACGACGCCACCATCACTATCGACGTGGCTTGTCGTCGACGCGGCAAAACTCGTCGTCGACGAGGCTCATCATAGACGAGGCAAATTTGCACTCGGTTATAAGGCTGTTGGTCGACGAAGCTCTTTGTCGGCTGCGCAGCTCCCTGCGACTTACAACCAGTGCATAAGAGGGCACTGTCAACAGGATCCTGTAGCCCTGTGACACCGTAGAGCACCAGTGACGGCAGAGATTGCCGTCGTAGAATACCAAGAGCGTCTTGTCAACAATCTGGCACGTTCTCAGAAGAAAAGTGCGCAGAACGAGTCTAAACGCCTGAGAGAAAATTTCGTGGGCGTAGATGTGGGAGGCAGACTCAGAGTAGGTCAATGACCCTTTTTTGAAGCAACCTCAGCTTGGAGAAGTGAAGCCAAAAACATCAGTGCAACATAAAGGCGCCATATAAATAAAGAAAAATCCTCCCACATCAGAAGGGGGTAGCCAAATCACAAAAACATCCCCTTCTTATCCTACCATGTCAGCGACAGGCAGACAAAATGATCCATGTATTCGTGAAGATAACCTGAAACGGTCTCAGCTTTCCACCAGTGACACAGGGTCAACAAATAGACTTCATGTGAGAAAAACATCACAAAATTTAAAATATATATGAAATAAATAAAGAAACTGAGCAGAGCTCAGGGAGACTCCCTGCACACGACGTGCGGTAAAAAATCTGACAGCCTGAGCCTCTGGGGGGAACCTTCTAGTGGGTGCTGTCGCCCGATTGGCTGCAGTTTGGGCTATACAAAATGACAGGGATAGTCACTAATGTGGAAGTTTTTTCTACTGTAGCTTTTGCTACTTTACTTCCTGGTTGGTTTTTTATTGGTATTTACTATGTATTTATAGCATATTATTGCTTTTTTATATACCGTGGGACTCCCACTCCGACGACGGGGAATGATTCAGGCATGTGAATCTATGAAAGACACCCCTAATACTGGAGAATGTGTTCCTAATGTGTTCCTAGATTGTGTAGGCATCAAAGTCTCCAATAAGAAACAGGATTGAGGTTTTTCTTCCTGTAGCTGAACCCAATGTTTCTGCAGCCTTCTTTATCACCTGGTTATACATCCCAATGTCATCTGGGGGTGATGGCCTTGAAGGATACGATTCTACAGACTCTTCGGGCGATTCGGCGTCGAGGTCTTGCCACTGGTACTCTTTAGTATCAGAGTTTGACTACTCCATGCATGTTTGTTCGTCCTGTTCGACATCTTCCCCAAAGAAGTAAGAATCTTCCTCTTCCTCAATTATTTCTGGGGTTCTTGGTGGCATTGTTTCTTCGGCAACCCCTTGGGTTTCGGTTTCTCTTCTTTTTGGCTGTATCTTGAATTGCTTCAAAGCTTTCATGAAAGTCTTTTTTTGCGTTGAAGGATATTCGCCATTTCGGCTTCGAGCCTTCCTTTTTTCTCAATCTCGGCCTAGTGTGTTCCGGAGCCTAGATTGTCCGCTTTCCGACTGATGACGCCTGAGTGGTCGTCGACGTTTGCTTCGGTCTCTTTTTTCTAAGCAGAGGCGTCCTTCGACGTCTTGTTTTTTTTGAGGACCTTAGCTGCTCTGGAGTCCTTATACAAAGATACTATGGTCTGTTTTTGTTAGGATGTAGCTATGTTCGCCGAATGCTTTTTGTGTCTGAGTTTCAAGACTTCTAATTTTTTCGAGGTCGATGACTTACCTCCTTCGAAGTCTTCCTCTTGACTTCCACGACCTAAACATGTTTCCTCGTCGCCTTCTGGACCTTCGGAGACGTGGTCTTCCTCCTCACTGGAGAGGCCCAGGTCTCGGGCGGTGGTCCTTGGCCCTGCATGTTGCAATTTGCTCGTTGATGCCTTTCTCTTACCTTCAACGTCTTCGGATTGAAGACGGAGCAGGCATTACAGTCGTCGCTTCGATGGTCCAGTGGCAGGCACAGGTTACAGACCAGGTGCTGATCCTTAAGCATATTTGTGGTGGCAGCTCTTACAAAACTTGATTGGTGTTTTGTCCATTACCGCACCCAGGGAGCCCCATGCATGCGCCTTATCTGGTCGTCCGCGAAGTTCTAGATTTCTTCTTTTTGTCGACCTGCAATCGTCGTAGATTTAAAGATGAAAACGGAAGACACAGCTCTGTTTTTTTACAATGATTTTTCTACGATTCTCCTCTACAATTTCAGGAGCTTCTCTGTATCGATCCAGACCCAACGGAAGAAAAAGAATCTGAAGATGGCTACCAAAGATGGGGCTTCCGGAGGAAGTCCGTCGACGTCACAGAAAACCAAATTGTACTAAGTCGTCGGCTCCCAACAAAAGAAAGAAATAATAATAATACAATTCCGGACCCAACCAATAGATGGCAGAATAATGCACAGCAGTGAATCCAGAAAAGATTCACGCTGCAAAACAGGAACAAACATCTATTCCTCCCCCGCCCCCCCCCCCCCCCCCCCGGAGGGGCACCTAGAAACTCTCAGGGTGCCAGGGAGAGCCCACCTTTTAAGTCGATTCCATGTTCCAGTTGCCACTGGTCAGCTACGAATTGTAGGGAAAATGCAATTTGCAGTTTTTTGCGTCCCTGTAGCTATACAGGTTGTCAGCCAACTGACCCATGGTGTCCGCTTCTTTGCCCTGGGTACAAGGGGAAGCAGGTCCAGTCCTTAAGAGCTTTTCACAGGAAGAAGATCCAGCCTTCTTTTCTTTTGCAGGTCAAGTGTTCTGAGGAATGCTGAGTGAGGATCTAGCTTTGTAGGGTTCTCCAGCCTGTAGGTGGAGAAGACTCCTGGGCACTCCATTACCAATGGGTTATGTGTTTCCAGAGGCAATCCGACTCACTTTTTCAGCAGTTACTGTTTGCCTAACTACAAACAAATCCCACAGTACCTCATCCTCACAATCCAAGATGAGGAAAACTTTCTCCCTTGTGCAGAGCCTGTGTGCCCACCCACCCAGAGGTGTGGCCAGGCTAATAGCAGTCCCCTCATCTGTGGTCAATCAAATCTGTTCCTGAGGGTAGTTTTCATCTCACTGGATTTGGTACCAAACAGACTATAGGAATAAAAGCTGGGGCATTCCAAGGGTCACCTAACATTCTTGTGACAGGGCAAGCTCCTTTGCAGTCAATTAAGTTCCTGGGTCCACCTCAATTGCCAGGCTACTAAAACCCCTCCCCAGTCCATTGTCACTGATCTGGGAGCAGTTTACACATCACTTTCACACTAAATCTGGTCAAGGACAGACTGGGGAGTTGATGCAAATTAGCCTCCAACAGCTTCAGGCAGGGCAAAGAAAGTTTTCAGTTACATTTGCTATATATGTAATAAAAATCCAGCTTTACCATTAGATTGGATGTTTTTAAATAGAAGTCTTTGAATGGAATTTGTAGCTGGCACAGTTGATAAATGATAGTGTATAATTAATACTAACTTTTCTAAGTGCCAGTAACAACCTGACCAGGGACAATATTGTTCTGGGCCTCGTCACTGGGGGAGCATGCAATTTCTAATATCACATTACACTCTTAAATGTTATATACCCTATCTAGCAGGCAGCAAGGTGTGCTTAGGGATGACATGTAATCATTTAAATCGGGGTGTCCTACCGGTCAGAGGTGATTTTGAAGTACGAGTTACTTACCTTCGGTAACGATGCATCTGGTAGAGACGCTGTCTAGCCGCAGATTCCTTAACTTAGAATACCCCCAGGCGTCAGACTGGATCCGGATTTTATTTTTTTACAGCAGCACCTCTGCACGCCGGGGGATGGCGCCACACGACCCCACACTGACGTCGTCCACATGTGACGTCAGCGAGGTCATATAAGTCCCTCCCGGCATGCTGACGTCAGTTTTCTTCGGGGAAACATTTCCGCGGCACAACGCTGAGCCAACAACAAAAAACTGTTAAAGTATGAGAACAGTGTGCTAGGGATGAAAAATCTGAATGAAGGAGGATGGTGGAAGACACCATCGAAAAAGACTGAATGAGACACTGCCTACATATAAGTGAAAAAGCTGTGAGAAAGAGCCACTCAAGCAAAGCGAAGACCCTTCCCCGAGTGCAACAAGGGAAGAACATCTCAACAGACAGAAATAGACTGATATTGCCATGTAGAACTGTGCTGTCCAGTAAGAACAGAGCACAGAAAGAACAGTCCACTGTAGGAAGGTATGAAAAGACTGGCCCTTTACCTATAGTAAGAGGATGGGATCAGAGCACAACCGACCCTTAAAGAGGACGACCAGGACCCCAAGTTAATAGAGAAGGCAGAAGGTAACTGAAGAGGAAGACAAATCTCCTAGTAAATCAAAAGGCACCATATTACAGGAAAGAAGCCCATCAGAAGAAGGTAACTGAACTCCCTTGAGAGATAACCCAATGGCATCTGAAGAGGCCAGTGGAAAACACCACTTGGCAAGGTCCTCGCAGGACGGGGCGGCTGAGTGGGTTTTAAGGAATCTGCGGCTAAACAACGTCTCTACTAGATACATTGTTACCAAAGGTAAGTAACTCGTACATCTGATAGAGACATCTAGCCACAGATTCCTTAACTTAAAATAGATACCATAGCCATACCCCAAAGGAAAGGTGGGTCTGCGACAGAACAGAAAGCGCCAAGCATCTGATCCGGCAACAGTGTGAAGGATAATGGGGGAGGCTGTGGCGGAACAGCCAGACAGCAACCCAAGCAGCTCGGCAGTGAAAAAAATAACAGGATGGCAGAAATTCTTAAAACGCCAGAATGGCACTACACCATACCTGTACAAAAAAGACCGGTGGAACAGCATGAGCCACACACCAGAACAAAGAAAGAGGACCATTCTCTGCTTAATGGCACACAATGAGTACACCGACCCAAGGTCGAAAAGAACCTGAAGAGATGCAACCAGAACCTAACAGACTATCCTATAGTAGGAAGGCTGAAAGAGCTGATGCCAAGAGCCCAAGGCAAGAGCTAGAAACTGAGCAATATGTTGAGAATAGCAGGAAGGCAAAAATCACGCCAAGTGCACACCCAATCTCAGGAAAGGAAAAAAACAGGGGCGGACAGCAGCAATTTAAAACCCGCTGAAGCAGGGCTTCCATAGAAACACGCAGAAGGTAGACGGCCATAGAGAGCTCAAAGTGGCGTACACAAGAAAGCATAAGAGTGCCGACCAGGCAGTATGAAGCCAAAGCGAGAAACAACCCACGAATATAGACCTGCAGAGAGCAGCCAAGGACCACTGCCAGCAGAAGAGTTGTCCCGCAGGCTGATAATTTGTAAAGTGGCTTATCCGAAGTAAGTGGCCACAAAAAACACCAAGATAAAGAATCGTGGGAAGAGTCTCAGAATCCGAGAACAAACACTCCAGAAAAGACAAGGACAGTGTCTAACACTAATAAGGGAGCGGTTGTCAAATTGGGAAATCACCCCAGGAAGTGGAAGCAAGTAGGAACCTTATGGGCAACTTGCAAACAGAAAAGCTCCCCCACACATGGAGATATTGGTCCAGACCTTGCAGCCTCGAAAAGAGGTGGCGATATAGGAAGAGGAATACCATGGTGTAGGAGAGTAGGGTCTGCAATCCTATGATCACCCAGATTTTTGCTTTTTGCTGCACTGGTTTACGACTTTCCCTGGCTGTGGGCCTGCTAATCAGACCCACAGCCTAGCTGTTCTCTCTATCCAAATTGTACTCAGGTACTGAATTGGCACTGGGCCCTCTCCAAGTCCCTGTACCCAGGGCTGAGGTGCACCCAGAAGTCTCCCAGGGGCTGAAGCATGTATTGTGCCACCCCTGGATTGACTAACTAAAACTGACAACTGGCTGCACGACAGCTGGGGCAAGGTGGTGTACTCACCCTTTGCTTTAGATATAGTATACCTATATCTAACCCTAAAATGGACACACAGATCTCCTATCAGTCACTCCTATGGCAGGCCTTAACAATCCTGAAGGCAGAGTGCTTGGAATCGTGTGAGGTGGTGCTCTGGCATGAGCTGAGCCTGTCTGCGGCTTTCGGGATCCATCCCTTAGCCGTTTCCATGATATCGCATACCATATACTCAAGTGCATTATAATCCTCGCGGTTATATGCCAACTCTGGTATCGCTTTATCAAAACATGTCGAGTAAGGTGTCATACGAATTGGGATACTAACCCCTCGCCAATTCTGGCGACGGGGTTAGCATTCCACCCTTCTAGAGGGACACGACATGCATGTAACCTATAACCCGGTTAAAAGTCAGACAGAGCCTTAGCATCCACAAAATGGATGCTGCCACCGAGACACAAGTCTGCCCTCCTGCTGCTGGGAGTCCTCCCAGAGCAGGAGATAAGGACAAAGGGTTTCCTGCCAGGGGCGGTGCCAGCACCGTCCCAGACAGGGTTTTGTGTATTGTAGGTAGGCAGGGCTTTAGAGGAAGGTGACTGCACGTGGCACCCCGGTGCTCACTGTGCATAGGCTGGCTGGAACCAGTTCCAGGGTCACTCCAGACCCTGTGCTGGGGAAAAGCCCGCCAAGGAAGTGGGTGTAACCACCCCCCTCCTAGTCCCACCCATAGGGCAGGACTTAGTCGCGTGCCAGCCCCTTTTTACAGGATAAAGGTAGGAACTGGCCCCCTTCCAAATCAGATCATCTTTGAATCCTGAAACTACTTTCCACGAAAGGAACTCAAGACTTCTTCCTAAGATTTCTCCCTTGTGACTAAGGAGTAGTCACCCTGCATCCGCAGGCACCATCTTAAGAACACTGCGGTCTGCTGCAAGTCTCTCCTCCGGATCAAGACTGCCCAGCTCGACGAGAACCGGCTTCCCTGGCACCTCTGACCTCTACCTGCATCATCAGTCACGCTGAGATTCGTGGGTGTGACGAGACCTCGAGGGACCGGCCATCTTCAAGACTGCACGACTTCTTTCCAGCAAGCCCGCCGAGTGAATTCCTGGTGAGTGCTTTGGGGTCCGAGAAGCCCCCACCCTGAGCAGCTCCAGCTCCGAAGAGCAGCCCCCCAGCATCTCCACGATCTGCGTGGGGCCCTTCTGCTTTTTGCTGCTCACCGCGTTGTTTGGCTACTAGCCCGCTGGCTTGTGGCCTTCCTGACGACGCCCGACGACATTTCTGCTGCTGGTCTGGTTGCTCCAGACTGGCCCTTGCTTCCCTCCATCGGAGAAGTACCCTGGACCCTCCTGGTCCGCCCAAGACGCCATTTTAGGTCCACCGCGTGGGCCTTGCATTTGCCAAGACTTGTTGCCCAATCCTGGGTCCAGCGACGTCGACAGCAAGAACCTTCGTGGGACAGCTCGCACCTCCATCCTGGTCGCCGACAACGCCTCCTGGTCCGAGAGACTGCAGATCCCAGCAGCGCCCACTCACCTGACTGCGGTGACTTCGCCCGGTGCCATCCTGGTGCCCACTTAATCACTGGCTAGTGATTCAAGAACTTGGTCCACTCTGCTTTCAGGTTTTCTTCTTCCTTGATCCAGGCTTGGATCCATCGAACTTTTCTTCACTGGTCGCCTGCCAGCAACTTCTTCCTTCCAGGCTCCTGGTCCGGCAACGAGATCCCGACGTCTTTTCAGACCTATGCAGCTGCAGCCCCTGGGCTAGGTAACTTCGGCACTTCGGTGTCCCAGCATAGCCTCACTATCCTAGGGTCCGGATCCACTGTCGTTTTCTTCCTACCAGGTCGGATTCGCCCGTGAACACTAACTTTGCCTTTACTAGCTTCCATAGACTTTGTCCCGCATCCCGCGTGAGAGTGCACACTCTGCACCCGAGTCCCCTAGGCCTCCTAGAAGTAAACTAACGATTCTATAGTCAAGTCCTAGCGAGTCCAAAGCCTATTAGTACTGTACTTACCTGCTAGTAATTTCGCATTCCACTTTTTAAGTATATGGTTTTTCGTGCCCCTCGGGCATTTGTGTATAACGTGCTAACTTAAGTATTTTCGTAAGAGTTTTGTTGTGTGCCTAGCACCCTGTCCTCATAAAGAGTACAGGGTTGTTGTGATTCTAATAAATACATTGTTTATTTTCATAACACTTGTGTGGTGTCCTTTCACTGGGTGTTCAAGGGGTAATGTGATGGTAAAACAGCTGGCTTAACACGCCCTCTAGAGTCTTAGCCTTAGACTGCTCGTATCCATGCTACTAGGATAGCTGGTCTATAAGGTTGACTTACAACCAATCATCAATAAGGGTGGTTTGGACTGATATATAGTGATCACTAGAATAGTGAACACTGCACATCAGGCCAACTTCTCACACATGGCAACCGGCAGTTATACATAAATGTATAAATATGTATATACAGAACTAGCCAGGACCATGAAACCTATCAAGACAGGATCATACCTAGTACAGAAAAGGAAGGCGGGAGACGCTTTAGAAGAGATCATGAAACCTCCCAAGGACGTGGAACAGGCAACAGGCAGGATAACCCATGGTGTATAAAAGATAGCAACAGGGAAAACATAGAACGAACGAACCACCAAGCGACGCGTGGAGCCCACAGGATCCCCAGGCCCAGGGGAGATAAGTGGAGCTATATAATAGCATACAAGTACCCCACATGGAGTATGCACACCCCAAACGGGGAACACCTCTTAGGGCATTAAAGCCAAGCCAAATGAGTGCAGTAACAAATCGAACCCGGGAACATGAGTTCTGAGCTTTATGACATTACCGAACTGAGCCACCGGCTCAATATCACAGTCAGAGACCAGACACAGCAACCTGTGGAACACTGCCACAGCAGGCCAACAGTCCGCTCAAAGCAAAACGCATCCAAGGGATGCCAATAAAAGGGTGATTACCCAAGACCATGCGAAAAGAAGACCTAAGGCTCACTGCCTATGTTAACACAGAACACATCTAAAGGATGCTAAATAAAAAAGTACCACCACAGAAGACAGGCCTAAGAAGACCTAAGTGGAAGGGTGAAAGCCCGCAAGGAGCTGGTGAACCGCTGATTTGGCGGGAGCATCAAACAGCAAATCCCCATCAAAGGGTAAGTCAACCAGTCGCGCCCTGATACTCTCAGGGAAGACACTATCTTGCAACCAAGCATGACCCCTTAAGGCAACAGAACCCGCCATAGCTTGGTCTAAAGAATCCACAGTATCTAAGGCTGAGCGGATTGTGAATTCGGCAAGGTCGCGACCATCCCGAAGGAAGTGAAGGAGATCAAGGCGAGCACCTTCAGAGGTGGCAGAAAGCAAAGACTCTGCAAAGTCCCACAGGGTGCACAAAAAGACAAACAGAATCATGAGGAGCAAGACGGTGGCAGGGCAAAACTGAACGAGCCACCGGATCACCTGAAGCAGGCCGAACCCAGGTACCCAAAAGGGCATCATAAAGACGGGTCAGTTGCGGACATCTGCCGCAAACAGGAATTACAAGTCTTAAAGCCCGAAGGCATCGCACACTGTTCCTGACGTGAAGCGTCGAAAAGTAAGCCTGAAAACAGGCCAGAGGAACCACTCGCTAGGGCTCTGCGTTGCACACGAAAAAGAAGGAAACTGACGTCAGTGCGCCGGAAGGGACTTATATGACCTCGCTGACGTCCCGTATGTGGACAACGTCAGGGCAGGGTCGTGTGGCGCCGTCTCCCGGCGCGCAGAGGTGCTGCTGCAAAAAAGTTCCGGATCCAGTCTGAAGCCTGGGGATATTCCAAGTTAAGGAATCTGCCGCTAGATGTCTCGATCAGATAGGTCTAGTCAGCAGGGTTGAAGCCCCTGTGTCAGGCTATACAAGACAGGCCTGCAGCCAAGTTTTCATTGCCACTATAGTGGATAAACGAGTGCTGCAGCCCATACATGGCATTTAACTTTCTATGCAAGGCTGTATTTCTCTACCATATACTCTGGCCTTATAACAAATTCAAATATGCCAATCAGGTTTTATACTGATTGAGATGTTTTAGGGAGTAAGAGTACATGCACTGGGTAGCAGTGCTAGAGTTCACGATTAACAAAAATATCTCAGATAGTACTCTGATGTGGTGGAACCGGACATGATTAGAGCCAAAGATCTGTGCCAATCAGCTCTTCCTAATGCAGATTCTTGATAGCTCTGCTGGTTTCCTGAAGGCCATACAGCCTAATCTTTATAGTGTCATTCAGTTCTCCTGTACCATTTTGTTAGCAGAAATGACATTTTTCAACAATACAGATGCTATCACGGTATGTTTGTGGCCTTTTTCTCAAGAAAAGAAAGACTACTTTCCAATGCTAGATGGCGATCCCTAGTAAAATAAAAATGTCATTTGAAAAACAGTTGAATTTCCAATCGTTCTCAAAAGACATCAGGTGAAATAGTTTTATAAGCTTAGGAAAGGTTTTCCAAATAGAAAATGCAGAGATTGGTGGTCCAGGATCCTATCACCAGGACCCAGAATAAAGAGCTGTTCTGTCACTGGCAGGCCATGATAGGATGCTCGCGAGCTTCAGTACAATAAAAGAAAATGCTTAGTTATTAGCATAATTAATTAAACAGTTAACCTTATTAAAGTATTTTGAGATCTTCAGCGGGGCCTAAATAGTGTTCACTAATAAAGCAAAGATCATACAATTGAGAACATAGTTTGACATGTTGGTACATAAATAGGATAGCCTGCTATAGGAGTTCTGCAGAGACGAAAGTGTTTATTTGAAATGTAGACATACGCAAATAAACAGGAGTGAGCTTTTACAAATAAAGTCCAGTTTTGTGTTTAATCAATTTTTATTAAAGCAAGAATTTTATAATCCAAATTATGTTTCTTCACTCAGCTAACACTCACTGTAGCCAAACAGTGTGGATATTCTGAGCTTTTCCACAGTAAAGAATTAAAAAATTAAAGAAAGGAATGCTTCATCTTCTCGTACTGTGCTGAAAATGCCTTTCCCCCGGGTCTAAAAAACATTAATTTCGTTTTTGTATTTTGCTATTTTTTTTATTTTTATCAATGTGATCTAGGACTAGCAGTACGTTTTGCTAGGCCTGGCATTTGCTCTGTACGTAAGCTTCAAAGTTTCCTTTCCATTTTTTATTGTATTTTATGTTTTGCAATGTTTTTGCAATATTTAAGAGTTTTTCCATGTTTAGATATTTTTTCTGCCGGTGAAGCGGAATTCAATTGTGGTCCCCATGCTTTTCTAGAAAGAAAAAAGAAACTATTAATTTTCCCCTTATAGTCAACTGTTTATCACATAACCTGCATGCAGCGAGTAACAATTCAATAAATGGAAGTGACATTAAATAAATATGGTTAAATATAGGCTAAATTGTAAACAAAAATACATAGATTTAGGAGCCCTTTTAATAGATTTAGCCAATTGGCTGAGTTTCGTTGTTCCAAATACTTTCCCGCAAAAATAAAAAAGGTTTGCCTGTTATTGAGCTTGTTTTTTTCTTAATTAGAATGCATTTTTTTAAGTAATATATTGGAAAAAGTGTTGCAGCAGTTGACTTTTTAAAATTTTTTAACTAACAAAAATACAGTGCATGTTGCCAAATCCGGAAGGGATTTTTGTCAGGCATGAATTACAAACATATGCAATCCAACCAGATATACATTATATATGAGGAATTTACATATGTCCCAGGGTGTTCCAAGACAGCCTGAGATAGAAGCAAGACATCGAGCCCCAAAACACGCAGCTACATATTAGTGCCCACTTGGTCACTGTGAAACCAACAGAGAAAGACATTTCGATCACCCTTCAATCCTCCCATTCCGATTCGTCCTCCATGGGATGGTCTCCATCCTCTTGGAACATGCCTAACAGTCATACCAATTGTAATATAGCCGTGGACGCCCATTCATCAGAGCGCGAGAATCGCATGAGTTATACTTCCACAGCCCGCCCCTCCATCAAATCTTTCAAACTTCAGGTCCACCCAATAGCCACCCACATCTTTGCCAAGTGCAGTGCCAGTTGGGACAATCTACAGGGCATCTTACGACATCTAGGGCGCACCACCACACCTAATAGACAGGCAAGCAGAGTCTCCTTCTGGCTGTGGGGACAATAACTGAGTCGGGTATTGTGTTCCCCTGAATATATTTAGGGTCCTTTGAGGAGGCCTTATATTTCTTTTCCACTCTGGGGGTTACCCCCTTGTTTGAAGCTGGTTCCTTGAAAGCTTTTTTTCTTTGATCCAGAATGCTAAGAAGCATAGGAAGATACTGAGTTCCTTTAGTAGCTGGGGCTAGGGTTTCGAATAGGAAACATGCCTCCTTTTTCTTCCTCTAGGGCTACTCCGAATTGATTTGCTGCCCTCTCGATTAGAGCAAAAACAGTTGAGGGGCAGAACGCAGAACAATGTTCTACATTCACCCCAGTACAGAGATCTGGGCCTAAATCCATCGTTTTTTTGCTCACCATGCCATTCCAGTTTGAACCCAGCCATATGCAAATCAGTCTTGACCCTTTGTCCCACAGGAACAGTTCAGCCCGAACTGCCAAGCCAGGTCCTCTCTGGACTGGAAACAAGAATGCTAGGACCGGATTCGGGCTTTCAGCCCTCTTCGGCCAGGATAGCTTGATTTCAGTGGCATGGAGAGCACGGGACTCGCGTCTGAGCATACCGTCCCACTCGGGGTGACAAATGCAAAAAGAACTATTGATGGACAGAATGCAGAACAATGGCATACATTCACCCCAGTACAGAGATCTGGGCCTAAATCCATCTTTTTTTGCTTACCATGCCATTTCAGTTTGAACCCAGCCATATGCAAATCAGGCTTTTTTTTCAAATTCTTTTTATTAAACAAAGTCAGCCAACATCACAGTAAAAGAGTAATGTCTTAATTACGATAGTACATCAGGAGGAAAAAGGGAAAGGCACATAAGCACAAGTTACTACTTGTCTAAAGATATATCTGTAAGAGACATTAGTTAGTGATAGATTCCTTACATTAGAATATCTCCAGGCGTCAGACTGGATCCGTAAACTTTTGCGTAGCAATACCCCTGCGCGTCGGTAGGCATCGTCCGCGGCTCCGCGTCCATCATCGGCATGACATCGCCGGAGTACTTAGACGCCGCCCTTGCGCACTGACGTCAGTTTTGATACACAGCTTTTACGCGCCAGATACGCAGAGCCATGATAGAACCAACACTAGTGCCATGAAACTAGGGCCCTGAAAGGGGATGACCTTAACCCTAGATATCGGTTCGCAGAACGGGGAGGATGGGTGGGCCGGTAAGCAGTTTGAAAAAGTGTTTAGAACAGCCTGCCCTACAGCTGCCTGCTGTTTGGAGTGCACATCTACACGTCTGAAGCGGACGCATATGTAGTCTCGCGTGCGGGACTATGAAGATGCAGGAGGCCATCATGCCTATCAACTGCATGAACACTTGCCGGAAGCGAGTGCTGCGGTCTGAATTTTTGTAGTAGCAATTGAATGCTGTTGATCCTCACTGAATTTGGCTGTGCTTTGGCTGCCATAGTGTCTATTGTCGCGCCCAGATACTGCCGTATGTGGGGGGGGGGGCTGAAGGTGGGACTTTGGGTAATTCAGTGAGAATCCCAGATCGTGAAGAAGGTGAATGGTGTGGGACATGTGTGCGGCACACTGCTGGGCCGACTTTGCTTGGATAAGCCAGTCGTCCAGATAAGGGTATACGTGAATGTTTTGTCTCCGTAGGTGTGCAGCCACTGTCGCCAGGCATTTTGTAAACACCCTGGGTGCTGTTGTCACTCCGAAAGGGAGGACTTTGAATTGGTAATGTTGATCCTGAATGGTGAACCGCAGGTATTTTTTGTGTGACGGGTGTAGCGGAATATGAAAGTATGCATCCTTCAGATCTAATGTTGCGAGGAAATCTCCCTAACTGAGCAACAGCAGAACCTGCTGCAATGTTAGCATGTGAAAGTGTACCGATAAAATGTACTGGTTTAGGGATCTTAGGTCCAGTATGGGTCTGAGGGACCCGTCCTTTTTTGGTATCAAGAAGTACAGTGAGTACACTCCTGTGCCCCTTTCCTCCATAGGCACGAGCTCGATTGCCCCTTTTTGCAGCATGACGAGTACCTCCTGCTGCAATAAGTGCAAATGCTCGGTGGACATAGGACGGTGTTTTGGGGGTATGTTGGGTGGAGACAATAACCGTACTGGACAAGCTTTGTGACCCACCTGTCTGTGGTGATGGACTTCCAGACCGGCAGTCTCCCCCCGACCGGTGTTGTATGGTCAGGGGGCAGTGACAAGGCGTCACTGTTTGGTAGCGGCAGAGGATCGGGAGCTGTTTCCACGACCTCTGCCCTTGGCGCTGTTCCCACGATATCCACACCTACTTTGTTTGGTGTATGTGCTTTGCGCGCCACCTTTATTGTACTGTGTTTGCTGGGACAGCTGGCCTCTGGAAACTCCTCTATTGTGTGAGCGACGAAAAGAACCACCCCTGAACTGCTGCGACTGGAGAGCTCCCATAGATTTCGCAGTTTCAGTGTCTTTTTTGATTTTTTCTAAGGTGGTGTCCACCTCAGGTCCAAGTAAGTGATCAGGGTTTACAGGCTGATTTAGTATGGTGGTTTGCATCTCTGCCTTGAACCCGGAGATTCTCAGCCAGGCATGTCGCCGTAACATCACACTTGTATTAATGGCTCTGGCAGCGGTGTCCGCTGCGTCCAATGCACACTTGATAGAAGCATTGGAAATAAGCTTCCCTTCCTGTATGAGCATCTCTGCTGCTTCCTTATATTCATCTGGCAAGTGTTGTAACAGGGTCTCAAGTGTGTCGTAATGGGCCCTGTCATATCTGGCTAAGAGCACCTGAGTGTTTGAAATGCGCCAGATATTGGCCGCTTGAGCTGCTACCCTTTTCCCTGATGCTTCTAGCACTTTCGATTCTTTGTCAGGGGGAGGAGCAGCACCCGTTGTTTGTTTAACACCCTGGCCCTCGTGGCCTCCTTGAAGATGTCACCAGCATGTTTTAAGACACCCTTTAGCATTGGAAGAGTCTTGACAGTTTTTTCAGAGGTGGAAAAGGTGTCAAACAGAAAATCCACTTCAATCGGGTCAGCATGGAGCTGGACATCATGATTTTTGGCTGCCCGTTCAATAAGCGCATTAAATGCCGCCGAGTCTTCAGTAGGCGAGGTTTTTACAGCATACACCTGACTGTCTGGGGCCGTGTGTGGATCTCCTGGGTCAGCAGCGTCTGCCCAGGGTTCATTATGATCTTCAGGATCAGTGTCTATAGGGTAGTTGTACTCCTCATCGTCACCCCCCCCTGTCTCCCTATCTGAATAAGTGGGCGAGATAGGAGCAGTGTCTTGGCCACGTGGAGATATCGGTTCGACAAGAACGGGTGAAGTAGTGGAATCCTTTTTTAATGGGATTTTATAGGACTCCATAGGCTGTTCCGGGGTGATCTTTCGTTTGTAAATTGAAAGTCTATCAGTGTCGGCGTCAATGAACTGTTCCGGCTGCTCTTGAAGCAGGGGTTGTCGATGCTTTGCGACCACTAACCCAGGCCCGGTCTTCTGTCCCGCTGATGCCTGCTTAGACCCTTCAACGGTCGTCTTTGGGGCGAAGGCCTTAGGCACCACTTTCGGCGGCAGCGTGAACTGGATGGGCGCCGGCGACTTTTGAGGTTTAGCAGCCGGCGTCGATGGAGAAGTATCCTTCGGACCAACAGTGGAAGTTTTCTCTTTAATTCGCTTCAACGACTCCGACACCTGCTTCGAGGAGGAGGCGGATGGCTGCGTCGACTTGACAGGTTCCTTCGATCCAACGCCAGGCATGGACTCTAGGGTTGTAGCGCTTTTGGCCTTGTCCGTCCGACGTGTAGGATCGAGAACCTTTTGCGGTCAGAGTCCTTTGTCTGTGTCGACGCTCCTCGGCGCCGATTTTCTCGGGTCGACGTCCTTGACCTGTTTTTTGTTAGTCTTTGGGTCGACACCCGTTAGCGACCTCACCGGGTCAATGACACCTTTAAGCTTTTTCGGCGCCGATAGTTTCGAGGACTTCGAGCCGATCAACGCAATACGCACTTTTGGTTTCGATGCCGCCTCCAGTGCTTTAGATTGCGTAGACACCGATGCTTTCTCTTTCGGTTTCGATTTCCCAACTTGTGGCTCCTTAGAAGTGTCCGAAGCCGGGCCTTGAGGCGAGGCTGTGGAACCCATTATAAGATCTTGGGTAAGGCCATGTGGCGATCCCTCGACCTGAGCCTTAGTAAGTCTTTCGGCCCCCGTATCGACGGTTGGGCCTAGCTCCTCGCCTGAGCTATCTTCTCCGGCCCCAAAGACCACATCGTCGTCTCCTACCTCGTCGACGATGTTAGTAATATCGACCATCTCGACATCTGCGTCGTAGTTGGAGTCGTTCTCCGATGCGGGATCAGACTCTCGAACTTCCTGCTCGACTCATCCTCTTCGGTATCGAAAATGTTCACCGGGTCAGGTGCAGACTGCTGGGCCTCCTGGCGCGCTGCGCGCCGAAGTCGAATCGTCTTCTTGGATCGGAAACGAGAACAAGCCATACAGCTTGCTTCATCGTGATCCGGCGACAGGCACTTGTTGCAAACCGGGTGGACGTCGATATGAGGATATTTCGAGTTACATACGGGGCACCTCTTGAACGGGCTCCGTTCCATGATGAGTCGTCGATAAGCCTCTGGCGGTGACTGGGCCTTGAGCACCAAGAAGTCACGAGACTCCTCAAGATGTTCGACTCGGGAACTGAGTTGAAACAGACTCTGGCACCGATCGCAAGACAATACAGACGATATACTAAAGGCCTTTAGGCCAAAAAGAAAGTTTTATATATATTCCGAACTTGAGGGAACAAATATGCATCTGAACCCAATGGCGGAAAAAAACAATCTGGGGATGGAGTCGATGCCCATGCGCACTGTAGTCCAGGGGAGGAGCCATCTATCTCGTGATACTTCGAAGACTCTTCCAGGACAACAATGTGCAATCATCCGGACCAAACACTAGGCGGCGATCTATGCAATAGATATGAATTCAGCAGCCCACATGCCTCGAACCTAGTCGACTTCAGTCCTACGTCTAAACTATAGTATATGTTATTCCAATGCACAGAGCCTATTGGGAATATAGGAACTACACTACATGGCGCCCAACATTTGGTAAGGCGATAATTTAACGCTAGATACTAAAGTAACTCAGTCGTGCTTTTCACACAGACCCCTTTTCTCCCGTAAAAACTCCAAAAGACGTCTTGAGTGGGTGAAAGGATAATATCCGCCAAAACTGATTAGGACGTTTTTGGTTTATTCAACGTTGAAAGATAGTGTTCCAAAATATTGTGCACCTAATCTTTGTTTCCTTGAAACTTGTTCTGCAAACTCTCAGCCGACTAAAATGTCGGATAGTGATACCGAAATAGAGAGCTGCAGCAGCAGCTCAAGCGGCTTTAGATGACGCTGCTATCTTAGAAAATGACACGGATGCTATACTGCCCCCGGTAAATGTAAGGAAAAGGAATATGCTACTTACCAGTATGCATCTGTTCTTGGCATAGAGGGCTGCAGAGTGGTACATTTATGAATAGATCGCCATCTGGTGTTGGGCTCGGATGATTGCACTTGTTTTTCTTCTGGAGAAGTCTCTGTCGTCATCGATGACTCCTCCTCTTGGTGTTAGTGCGCATGGGCATCGGCATCGGCTCCATCCTTAGATTGTTTTGCCATAGTAGGGTTAGATGGAGTAGTGTAGTAGAATACATAAAGATATGCCCATGTAAGTGTATCTAAATAAGATAATGTTGGGACAGACACAGGTTTCCGGGGAGGCAGGGAGGGCATGTACCACTCTGCAGCCCTCTATGCCAAGAACAGATGCATACTGGTAAGTAGCATATTCCGTTTGAGGCATATGGGCTGCAGATGGTACATTTATGAATAGATTATACAGCAGTTACCTCCCTAGCGGTGGTCACCAGTGTCTGTCGCAACTGTTTGAAATAAGAGTTTTTAGTACAGCTTGGCCCACTCTGGCTTGTTGTGTAGCCTGCACATCAACACAGTAGTGTTTTGTAAATGTATGTGGTGTAGACCAAGTTGCTGCTCTACATATGTCATCTAGGGGAATGTTCCCTAAGAATGCCATAGATGCTCCTAGCTTCCGTGTAGAATGAGCTCTAGGAGGAACAGTTAATGTTCTCTTTGCTTTCATGTAACATATTTGTATACATCTTACAATCCATCTAGCGATGCCCGCTTTAGAGATAGGATTGCCCTTATGTGTTGGGGAAAATGCTACAAATAGTTGTTTAGTTTTCCTGAAGTTTTGTGTCCTTTCTATGTAGTACAAAATGGCTCTTTTGACATCTAGTGTATGTAGGGCCCTTTCTGCCACCGTCTGTGGCTTTGGAAAAAAAACTGGTAGTTCCACCGGTTGGTTGATGTGGAATGCTGAAATTACTTTAGGCAAGAACTTTGGGTTTGTTCTAAGAACCACTTTATTCTGGTGTAACTGTAGGAATGGTTCTTGTATTGTCAATGCCTGTAATTCACTTACTCTCCTGAGTGAGGTAATGGCTATAAGGAAAGCCACCTTCCATGTAAGGAATTGTATCTCGCACCTATGCATAGGTTCGAAAGGTGGTCCCATTAGTCTGGTGAGTACTATGTTGAGGTTCCAGACCGGGGAAGGTGGTAATCTTGGTGGAATGACTCTTAAGGCCTTCCATGAAGGCTTTTATCGCTGGCACTCTGAACAGGGATATATGCTGCCTGTTTTGTAGGTACGCTGCTATAGCTGCTAGATGTACTCTGATAGATGTGTACGCGAGATTACATTGCTGTAAGTGTAGTAAGTAGCAAATAATCTCCCTTGTTGATACGTCCAGAGGGTTGATATTGTTAGTGGTACAGTGTATAGCAAACCTCTTCCACTTGGCTGCATAGCATGCTCTGGTGGTGGGACGTCGCGCTTGCTTAATTATCTCCATGCAATTTGGGGGTAGATCTAAGTACCCAAATTCTAGGATTTCAGGAGCCAGATCGCTAGGTTCAGTTGTGTGGGATCTGGGTGCATTATTTCTCCATGGTTCTGTGTAAGGTGCATGGGTAGAATTCTTAGCTTTTGGTGTGGCACTTGTGAGAGTTGCAGGAGCGTGGTGAACCACGCTTGTCGTGCCCTTGTGGGTGCCACTAGTATCATGGTCATTGAGTGCTGTTGCAGCTTTCTGACCACTAATGGGATTAGTGGGAGAGGGGGAAAAGCGTATGCAAATTTGTTGGACCAATTTATCCATAACGCTTTGCCCTGTGACAGGTGGTGTGGGTACCTGGACGCGAAGCTTTGGCATTTTGCGTTCTGATGAGTGGCAAAGAGGTCTATCTCTGGTTGTCCCCATCTTTGGAAGAATGGCTGCAGTATTTGTTGGTGCAGTTCCCATTCGTGTATTTGTTCCGACTGTCTGCTTAAGATGTCTGCTATCTGGTTTTGGACTCCTGGTAGGTGTTCGGCTAACAGATAGATGTTTTGAGGAATGGCCCATCTCCAAATTTCCTGTGCTAGTCTGGATAGTTGGAGAGAGTGCGTCCCCCCCTGTTTTTGAATATAATACATTGCTGTCATGTTGTCTGTTCTGATCAGGACTGCTTTGTCGGTAACATGTATTTGAAAGGCTTTTAATGCTAGAAACACTGCTAGTACTAGATGATTGATGTGCAGTGTTCTTTCCTGCACACTCCACCTTCCTTGCACTGTGTATTTCTCCATATGTGCTCCCCATCCTGTGAGCGATGCGTCCGCTGTTATTGTCACCTGTGGAATTGGTTCTAGGAACGACCGCCCCTTGGTAATGTTTGTTGTGTTCCACCACTTCAGAGAGCGGTGTGTGCGGTCGTCTACCAACACCAGATCTGTAATCTGTCCTTGAGCCTGATTCCACTGTGTCGCTAAACATTCTTGTAGCGGACGCATTTGTAGTTTGGCATATGGTATTAGCAGTATGCAGGATGACATCATCCCTAATAGCTGCATGAACACTCTCGCTGCTAGTGAGTGTTGTGGCTGGAATCTTTGAATGATTGTAAGCATTGTTTGTATCCTGGCTGGATTGGGGTATACTTTGGCTTTTTCTGTGTCTATAGAATTGTTGAATTTTGCTTGGTTGCAGGTGTGACTTTTTGTAGTTCACCGTGAACCCTAGCTGGTGAAGCAGGTGAATTGTCTTTTGTGTGTTCTGAAGACATTCCTCTTGTGACTTGGCCTTTATTAGCCAGTCGTCCAAGTAGGGGAAGACATGTATTTGTTGTCTTCTTAGGTGAGCTGCCACCACTGCTAGGCATTTTGTGAACATCCTTGGTGCCGTTGT
Source organism: Lissotriton helveticus (assembly GCF_964261635.1). Taxonomy (NCBI): domain Eukaryota; kingdom Metazoa; phylum Chordata; class Amphibia; order Caudata; family Salamandridae; genus Lissotriton; species Lissotriton helveticus. The sequence goes on along the minus strand of NC_136063.1, from coordinate 412,877,082 downwards.
GACACCAAACGGAAGGACTTTGAACTGATAATGTTGTCCGTCTACCACAAACCTGAGGTATTTCCTGTGGGCTTTGTGAATCGGGATATGAAAGTAAGCGTCTTTTAGATCCAGTGTAGAAAGAAAGTCCCCTTTCTTCAGTAAAGGAAGTACTTGTTGGAGCGTGACCATGTGGAAATGTTCCGAATTTATGTATGCGTTGAGAGGTCTTAGGTCCAATATTGGCCTTAAAGACCCGTCCTTTTTGGGAATTAGGAAGTATAGGGAGTATACTCCTGTTCCTTGTTGGTGCTGTGGAACGTTCTCTATGGCATGCTTTTCTAGCAGGGATAGTACTTCTTGTTTTAACAGTGTCAGATGATCTTGTTTCATTGGACGCTGTTTGGGGGGGATGTTTGGTGGGGTAGCTGTGAGTTCTAGGCAATAACCATGTTGGATAATTTGTCTCACCCACCTGTCTGATGTGATGTTTTTCCAGGCAGGTAGGAACTGTGATAGGCGTCCCCCGACCGGTGTTATGTGGTCTGGGGGGAGCTATATGAAGTCACTGTTTTGGGGTTGGAGAGTTGCGGTTGTTGTTGTTTCCGCGACCCCTACCCTTGTTGTTGTTACCTCTGTAACTGCCCCTAGCATTACCTCTGGGTGATGTTGGTGTAAAAGAGGTCTGTTGCTGGCTTGTGCCTGTATTTTTGGATCCTCCTCTATAGGTGGACCTACGAAAGGAGCCTCTTTGGGTGGGCTGTTGCAATGCTCCCATTGATTTAGCCGTTTCCGTGTCCTTTTTCATCTTTTCTAAGGCCTCATCTGTCCCTGATCCGAAAAGTGTTTTCCCATCAAAAGGCTGGTTCAATAAGGATGTTTGTACTTCTTGTTTGAACCCTGAGCCATGCATGTCTCCTTATTATGATGCTTGTGTTTATGGATCTTGCTGCAGTGTCTGCTGCGTCTAGGGCGCACTTAATGGAAGTGTTAGTAATTATCTTTCCTTCCTGTATGAGCTGATCTGCCCTCTTTTGATGTTCTTTGGGGAGATGCGTGATGAGTTTTTCTAATTCATCATAATGAGCTCTGTCATACCTTGCAAGTAATGCTTGCGTATTAGCTATGCGCCAGCTGTTTGCCGCTTGGGATGCTACTCTCTTGCCAGAGGCATCTATTAGTTTAGACTCTTTGTCAGGAGGTGGAGCTTCTCCTGTAGATAAAGAGTTTGCTCTCTTACGAGCGTTTGTGACCACTAGTGAGTCTAGAGGAATTTGTCCCTTGATAAATATTGGGTCCTTTGGAGCTGCCTTATATTTTTTATCAATTCTTGGGTTTAATATTCTAGCCCTCACCGGGTCTTTGAATATCTCTGATGTGTGACTAAGTAGGCCTTTAAGCATTGGTAATGTTCCTGATGTTCTTTGTGCAGCAGGTAGTGTTTCTAACAAGAAGTCCTCAATTTGAGGTCCTGCATGTAGGTCTACCTTGTGGTATTTTGCTGCTCTATTAATTAATTGTGCAAACCCAGTATTATCATCAGGTGGTGAGGGTTTTGAGGGATACAATTCAGGGTCGTTGTCATTATCTGACCCTACATTGTACTCCTCCCATGGGTCTGCCTCCTCTGGGATTGTGTCTTCATCATCCCCAGGATGTTCTCCCTCTCCTGTGTCACTATCTACATCTGTTGTAGGTGTGGATGGGCGTGTGAAAGGTTTAGTTGGCCTAGTGTGAGGAAGAGGAGAAGAGGGTGTGTCTCTAGGTTGTGGAGAAGGGGGAGGAGTTGTATTCGTCCCCATTGTTCTCTTCTTCGGAGGAGTTTTGTCGTCAGATTGTTCATTCTTCCTCTTTTTAGGTAGTTCTGTGACTACCTTGCCAGTTTGTGGATCAATAAACAGAGTCTTTTGTTTAGGATCGGTTTTATATTCCTGTGTCGGTACCGTAGTTTTCGGGTCCGAAAGGTGTTTTTTCTTCTGACTGTCCATTTGTATTTGACACCGAGATTTTATTCGGATCCGATGCTTTCGGCATCGAGGATGTCTTCGGTGTCGAAGGTGTTTGACGTCGAAACGTGTTTCGGTGTCGACATGGACTGTCTCGACTTCGAGCTTTCCTTGACATGGAGCTTCGGTGTCGATGTCGTGGTGGGTCGTTTATCGGAACCACCATGATGGGAGACCGAGTGTTTCGGTTTCGTTGCCGGGCCCGAAGGCGGGGCATCGGAAACTTTTTTCGGTTGTCTGACCGGGCTCGAGGGCGGGGTCGACACAGTGCGGGGTCTGTTCTTGGGTAACGGGACGTCGTCACTCACGGTTTGTTGGACGTCGATTTCCTCGACGTCGGACTCGTCCGCTTCTGACCCCGCCTCGTCGACCTCCTCTTCCTCCTCTTCTAGGTGCTGGTCCTCGAACAGCTCCGGGATTGCTTGTGACTGCATTCTGGATACCTCGTGTCTTCGAGCTTGACGGTTTCTAATCGTCGATTTTGAGGAAAATGCTGCACAGGCGTCACAGTCCCTGGATTCGTGTTCAGGGGACAAGCAGAGGTTGCACACCTCGTGTAGGTCCTTGTGTGGGAACTTAGCACCACACGTTGGGACATTTTTTGAATGGAGTCCTTTCCATGGACTCCGGGCTGGACTACGTCGTCTTCTCGTAGTCGTCGTTCTTCGAAACGCGTCGGGATGGAAGTGAAGTCGCGTTCGATAACAATACCGTCGAATTGGAAAGGGTTACGCGCCGAATATAACCTTTATCGAAGTCGGTCCGGAGCGCTTCGATCCTCATCCGAACCCGATGGCGGGGAAAAACAATCTAAGGATGGAGCCGATGCCCATGCGCACTAACACCAAGTGGAGGATTCATCGATGACGACAGACTTCTCCAGAAGAAAAACAAGCGCAATCATCCGAGCCCAACACCAGATGGCGATCTATTCATAAATGTACCATCTGCAGCCCATATGCCTCGAACGTGTAACTTACAGACTCATAAATAATGGAGTATCATCAAAAGGTGGCAGGGTATAATCTTTGTCATAGAGGCACATGAATATCGGCAGACAGAGGTATTCTATTCATGGATTCAGTTTCCAGCAGCTAATGCGGGAACACGTGAGTTCCACTACTACAAAGCAGAGGAACCTCCAGCAGAATACGTTCCTTTTGAGGACGTTGAAATTCCATTAACTTACCAAGAGCATCAGCTCTGGTTTAAAGGCGCCCTAAAACATCAAAATCACATTAGTAGGCTCGGTCCACTAGGTAGACCAGGAGCAACATGGCCGGTACTAGCCAGCTACACACCATATCCAGACATTGAAAGGATGTCAGACGCAGAGTTGTTAGCTCAGCTAAAACAGTTAATTAAAATGCATAGACAATTGGTTCAATATGTCATGCGGACATTAACAGTCCAACCAGCTGTAAGAATTCCACAGCACACCCCTCACCAGGGGAACACAAATAAAATGACACCACAGACTATACATCCAGTCATTGGTAAACTACCAGCAAAACGAGAACAAATTCCGTTCTGGTTAGCTCAAAAATTACTTAAATAGAGGCAGTATTTCCTGATAGTACGCCTCATGAGAAACACAGGATTCTGACAATCTGTTTACCTATGGGGATTGCACCACACATAGAGGATTGTGACACTTGGGGCACAGTCTTTGCTTCAATCTACACTAAAACACATGGTGTTTCGTCCATGGCGGGGATACCAGACGTTCTAAGACCAATTCAAAATGAATACGGTCCAGAACCGGCCCTAAATCTAGGTATGAAATTACTGAAGGATTTCAAACCGGTCTCGGCTATACTATTAGCCAACATTAGAGGAGAAGCAGCATCAGTGGCAATCCGCCAGAAATTAAAAGAAACAGACATTACTGAGCAACCTTATGAGCTTGCCAGAATCATTGAAAAATCCTATGAAGAACAAGGTAGAGATAGTTTGGGTGGGTAACAACTAAAACCACAACTAACAGAAAATCCTGAAATCGTTTTTATTAAAAATAATCTCACTACTCCTAAAAAGAAGTGGGAAAACAGTAAGCTGACACTTCCTAAAGAGAAACGTTCAGTCCAGAGGAAGGTCTCCCCAAAGGAGAGTTAGGTCTCCTGAACAGGGAGGTAGGTCTCCCCAACGGGAGCCCTCTGAAAGGAGGTATAACCTTAGAAATAGAGATACTTTAAGAAAACCTGACAGATATAGAGATGACATGCGTCCCTCGATCTTTTCAGACTTCCTCACAGAAATCAGAAAGAAGAAGACGGTCAGAACACAAGGAAGAATGCGTCCAGTCCAAAGACAAAGAACCCATTCACCAAAGTAAAAAAGCTCAATTCTCCAAAAAGAAGGTAGCAAGCATAAAGATCAGACATGCCGAGGATCCTGAGGACAACTCAAGAACGGGGAGTGGGCCCAGACAATGCTAGACAGCGAAGCAGAAGTAACCATAGTTCGCAGGATCCTGATGGATCATCTGGAGACAGTGGACTTGAATGAATGCATTCAGGTTGAAACTGCCGACACCAGGGTTACTGTACCCCACAAGTTATATGAAGTAACACTTCGGATGGAGGGGGACATGACTAGAAAAATTGAAGCACTCTTTTGGGAGAAGCTCTCTAAGGGCTATGACATTCTTCTAGCTGAACAAAACTGGCCACCTGCAGTTGTTAGGGAGTGCCCACACGGCGAAGAGATAATTATGCTAGCCTTCTCAAATCACACTCCAATTCATAAAAAATATACATATGCCAGGAAATGGGCAGTAGCTCAAGCCCCAATATTATATAAAAATCATGTAGGATGGGATGAGGATTCTCCTCACCACAAAATCCAGTTAAAAAAATCAACCTACTGCTCAGAGGCAGTATCCAGTTAAACTAGAAGCCAAAAAAACAAGTCAGGGAGATTTTAATTCAACTTGAATACCAAGGGGTGATTGAAACATGCACCTCGTCAATGAACAATCCTTTGTTTCCTGTCTCCAAACCAGACAATTCATATCGTCTAGTTTTGGATTACAGACACCTAAACTCCTGTTGCAAAACATTTGCAGTACAAAATGCACACAGTGCAGCACTGATGAATAACATCGTGCGCAAAAAATATAAAACCACATTAGATATTTCAAATGGGTTTTTCTGTCAAAACATTGCACCGGAAAGCAGACATTTGACTGCTTTCTCAATCTTGGGGACACAGCGACAATTTTGCCGTCTCCCCCAGGGATTCAAGAATAGTCCAGGGTTATTTTCAGCCAGAGTAACAGAATTACTACAATTGTACGGTGATGAGGCATTATCTTATGTCGACGACATATCTTACAGCTGACGATTTGGACAGGCACTTGAAAAGAGTGAATACCATAATACTTGGGTTTGCTTCTGAGGGTTATAAATTCAATTTTAAGAAATCACAAATTGCCCACCTCAATGTCCTATTTTTAGGCTACGAGTTATCAAGTGAAGGCAAAAGCCTGGCAGCTAACTTTCTAGAGAAATGTGCGCTGCTCCAACCTCCAAAGACGCTGAAAAACGTAGTCAATTCTAGGTTTCCTGAATTTTGGAAGAACTTATGTTCTGAATTACACAGAAAAACCTCTCTACGAACTAATCAAAGCTGATTTCAAACCAATTGGACTCAAACACACACAGAAATTCTGCGTTCAGTCCAAACAGACATGTTAGCAAAAACACAATTACAGACACGCGAAAACGTGCGCAACCTTGTGATCCGAATTATCCCAGGGAGATGCGGATTCACGTACCTGACCTTTAATGAAGGAGAAACGGTACCAATTGCATAGAAATCACTTGTACACCCAAGCTGAAATGAAATTCACTTCATCAGAAAAAATTCTGACAGGGGTTCAAAGTGCAGTGGCAAAAGAGAGCTCTAGCGCAGGGTAAACGCATACACCTGTACCTGCCTTAGAGGCAGTGACAAAAGCGAGCATTCCAAATGCAAAAGCTTTACATCCGAGATGGATACAATGGGTTATCTCTCTTGCTGCAACAGACGTTGAATACGTTTTTGACCCCTACTTGAAGACACAAGAATTCCTACAATACGAATGTCCTCTGCCGACCGAAATTCTGCCTCTAGAACATTACAGTTGTATAATATATACAGATGGATCAGCACAGCCCGCAATCAGGGGTAAACAAGCCTAAAGTGCTGTGTGCGCAATCGTTAAAGGTAGTTGACGCAAAGGTAAATTCAGACCTATGGTCACTAAACTCAATCACTCGGAGACTGTACAGCTCAGCAAGTTGAACTACAGGCTTTCAAGATGGCGCTTGAAAATACCGATCGTGAATTCCCCACACTAATAGTGTGCGATTCGTATTACTGCGTACAATCTTACAATGAGTATCTGCAGAACTGGGTTCAAAACGGTTTCAAAGACGCAAAAGGTGGCACAATTAAGCATAAAACGCTTTGGGAACAAGTAGTTCTTTTGCAAAAAGAACTACAAAAGACTCACGTGATTCATACACTGAGCCATCAGCGTGATGGCGTTCACATTGCAGGGAATTCATAGGCTGATGAAGCCGCGAAGGCATGTTATGTGGGAATCTAGGACCCTAGTGAAATTTTCCCGATTCATGCCCATATATAGGTATAATTCACCCAATCCTTATATAGGCATAAGGAATCATTACCTTATTTAGTCTTAGCCTGTGCAGCCCAAATACGGCTACTTCCACTAAACTCCGAGAATCCACAACGATTTCTTGGAAAAACCAGCCTTCAGCAGTCAGGGACTTCCCTCTGCTTGAATACTAATTTATCCAAGAACTCCTGGAGTTTTCAAGGAACTGAGGCACTAGTGACGATATGTCCAATCTTACGTCAAACTCGCCACTTGCCCGACGCCCTGCTGCTGCAAGTGCCGAAGGAAGCTGACCCTCCAACTGACGCACTAAGAAGACGCTGTGTTTTCTCTTGCAGAGAAATCCATCTACGGTGTTTCCAGGCTACCCTTGCGGGTTGTTGGGAGATCGAGTCCTGAGAGAGAGATACAAGACCTCTATCATTGCAAAACCAAGGTACGGAGCGGATTAGACCCTTAGAGAATTCTTACAACAGATTCTTGGCAGAAATTTCTAGACTTAAGCTACACCACACTTACTCCTCCCTCGTACCAGACTTAGGTTAGGTACACCGGGGTAGGCGTATTTTAGAAGCACCAGTTGAGTACTTTTAGCCACTATTTTATCACTGTATGTATTTTATGCATTTTATGTATTCTATGTTTATGGCTTAGAAACCTTATCATGCTTTTACAGGACTACTTTATAATACTATTCGTATTATATACCTCGTACTTTTTAACTAGCATTTCAATTGTAGCAGTGCATTTCTTATGCTTAAGAAATAAGACTTCAATAAATACTTTTATTGAAAACGCCCGTCGCACAAGTTACTACTGTAAGAGACATTAGTTAGTGATAGATTCCTTACCGTAGAATATCCCCAGGCGTCAGACTGGATGGGGATTTTTTTGCGAAGCAGTACCCTTGCGCGTCGGTATGCGTCGTCTGCGGCTCCGCGTCCGTGATGACGTCGGAGTACTTAGACGCCGCCTCCTCAGTTCTTAGACACAGCTTTCCCATGCCAGAAACGCAGAGCCATGCTAAAAACCAACACTGGTGCCATTGAAACTAAGGCCCTGAAGGGGATGACCTTGACCCTAGATATCGGTTTGCAGAACGGGGAGGATGGGTGGGTCGGTAAGGAATCTATCACTAACTAATGTCTCTTACAGATAAATCGTTACACAAGTAGTAACTTGTGCATTTGAAAGAGACACGTTAGTGATAGATTCCTTACCTTAAAATAGATACCTCAACATCATCTCTTACGCCGACGACACCCAGCTGATACTCTCCCTCACCAGAGACCCCGACACCGCCAGAACCTGCCTACACGAAGGGATGAAATACGTCGCCGAGTGGATGAAGGACAGCCGCCTGAACTGAACTCGGACAAGACGGAAGTCCTCATCCTGGGATCTTCACCCTCCGCCTGGGACGACTCCTGGTGGCCCCCAGCCCTGGGCACCGCACCCAAGCCAACCGACCACGCAGGCAACCTGGGCTTCATCCTGGACCCCTCCCTCTCGATGACCAGACAAGTCAACGCAGTCTCATCGTGCTTCAACACCCTGCGTATGCTTCGCAAGATCTTCCGCTGGATCCCGACCGAGACCAGGAAGACTGTCACCCAGGCACTCGTCACCAGCCGACTGGACTACAGAAACGCCCTCCACGCCGGAACCACAGCCAAGCTACAGAAAAGACTCCAGCGCATCCAGAACGCCTCCGCCCGACTCATCCTGGATGTCCCCCGACGCAGCCACATCTCCAGCCACCTGAGGAACCTGCACTGGCTCCCCGTCGACAAGAGGATCACGTTCCGGCTCCTCACCCACGCACACAAGTCTCTCCACGACCTGGGCCCCAAGTACCTCAACAACCGCCTGACCTTCCACACGCCCACCCGCCAGCTACGGCCCACCAGCCTCGCCCTCGCAGCCGTACCACGCATCCGAAGAGCCACCACCGGAGGAAGATCCTTCTCTTACCTGGCTGCCAAGACTTGGAACTCCCTCCCCATCCACCTTCGGCTGACCCAGGACCATCTCGCCTTCAGGAAACAACTCAAGACCCGGCTGTTCGAGCAGTAGCATACCCCTCCCCCCAAGCGCCTTGAGACCCTCCCGGGTGAGTAGTGCGCTATACAAATGGCATGATTGATTGTTTGATTGATACCCCAGCAATACCAACCCCGGTGGTGGGTCTGCGAACCAATAATCACACCAGAAAGTCCTGGAGGACGTAACGGCCAAAGAAGCCATCCCTCCGGACTTGACTGTCCAGGCAATAGTGTCTTGCAAACGTGTGCAGCGAGGCCCACGTAGCTGCCTGGCAAATGTCCTGCAAGGGCACTCCCAGGACAGTTGTAGTCGCCGTGGCCAGAGTGGAATGAGCCCTCAATCCAACAGGGGGCTCCTTTTTAGCCAAGCAGTAACATGCCTTGATACACAAGATGATCCACCGAGAAATGGTCCGCTTGTGCACCGTCTTTCCCTTCTTAGCGCCCACGTAACCAACAAAGAGTTGGTCATCCACCCGGAACTGGCGTGTGCGATCCAGATGGTAAGAGAGCGCACGTTTTGGGTCCAGACGGTGGAGCCTCTTCTTTCGAGGGATGCGGAGGCGGAAAGAAGGTGGGCAAGGTAATGGACTGCCCGATGTGGAAGGCCGTGACAACCTTGGGCAGGAGAGAGGGTCTCGTCCGCAATGTAGGAGAGTAGGGTCTGCAATCCTATGATCACCCAGATTTTTGCTTTTTGCTTCACTGGTTTACGACTTTCCCTGGCTGTGGGCCTGCTAATCAGACCCACAGCCTAGCTGTTCTCTCTATTCCAAATTGTACCCAGGTACTGAATTGGCACTGGGCCCTCTCTTGTGTCCCTGTAACCAGGGCAGAGGTGTACCCAGAGGTCTCCCAGGGGCTGCAGCATGTATTATGCCACCCCTGAGCTGACTTACTAATACAGACACAACTGGCTGCTTGACAGCTGGGGCAAGGTGGTGTACACACCCTTTGCTTTAGATATAGTATTCCTATATCTAACCCTAAAATGGACACATATATTCCTATCAGTCACTCCTATGGCAGGCCTTATCAATCCTGAAGGCAGAGTGCTTGGAATAATGTGAGATGGTGCTCAAGTCCTAATAGCTGTTCCATGATAACGCATACCATATACTCTTAAGTGCATTATAATCCTCGCGGTTATATGCCAACTCTGGTATCGCTTTATCAAAACATGTCGAGTAAGGTGTCATACGAATTGGAATACTAACCCCTCGCCAATTCTGGCGACGGGGTTAGCATTCCACCCTTCTAGAGGGACACGACATGTATGTAGCTGTAACCCCGGTTAAAGATAACTCAAGCCTCAGCTCCACAAAATGGATGCTGCCACCGAGACACAAGTCTGCCCTCCTGCTGCTGGGAGTCCTTCCAGCAACGGAGGCCTGGACAAAGGGTTTCCTGTCAGGGGCGGTGCCAGCACCATCCCAGACAGGGTTTTGTGTATCCCAGGTAGGCAGGGCTTTAGAGGAAGGTGACTGCAAGTGGCACCCCGGTGCTCACTGTGCATAGGCCGGTTTGAACCAGTTCCAGGGGCACTCCAGCCCCTGATCTGGGGAAAAGCCCACCAAAGGAGAGGGGTGTAACCACCCCCATCCTAGCCCCACCCATAGGGCAGGACTTAGTCGCGTGCCAGCCCCCTTTCCCAGGATAAAGGTAGGAGCAGGCCCCCTTCCAAATTAGATCATCTTTGAATCCTGAACCGACTTTCCACGAAAGGAACTCAAGACTCTTCTTAAGATTTCTCCCTTGTGACTAAGGAGTAGTCACCCTGCAGCAGCAGGCACCATCCAAGCGTCGCGGTCTGCCTTAAGTCTCTCCTCCGGATCAAGACTGTAGGAGAGTAGGGTCTGCAATCCTATGATCACCCAGATTTTTTGCTTTTTGCTGCACTGGTTTACGACTTTCCCTGGCTGTGGGCCTGCTAATCAGACCCACAGCCTAGCTGTTCTCTCTATCCAAATTGTACTCAGGTACTGAATTGGCACTGGGCCCTCTCCAAGTCCCTGTACCCAGGGCTGAGGTGCACCCAGAAGTCTCCCAGGGGCTGAAGCATGTATTGTGCCACCCCTGGATTGACTAACTAAAACTGACACAACTGGCTGCACGACAGCTGGGGCAAGGTGGTGTACTCACCCTTTGCTTTAGATATAGTATACCTATATCTAACCCTAAAATGGACACACAGATCTCCTATCAGTCACTCCTATGGCAGGCCTTAACAATCCTGAAGGCAGAGTGCTTGGAATCGTGTGAGATGGTGCTCTGGCATGAGCTGAGCCTGTCTGCGGCTTTCGGGATCTATCCCTTAGCCGTTTCCATGATATCGCATACCATATACTCTTAAGTGCATTATAATCCTCGCGGTTATGTGCCAACTCTGGTATCGCTTTATCAAAACATGTCGAGTAAGGTGTCATACGAATTGGAATACTAACCCCTCGCCAATTCTGGCGACGGGGTTAGCATTCCACCCTTCTAGAGGGACACGACATGCATGTAACCTATAACCCGGTTAAAAGTCAGACAGAGCCTTAGCATCCACAAAATGGATGCTGCCACCGAGACACAAGTCTGCCCTCCTGCTGCTGGGAGTCCTCCCAGAGCAGGAGATAAGGACAAAGGGTTTCCTGCCAGGGGCGGTGCCAGCACCGTCCCAGACAGGGTTTTGTGTATTGTAGGTAGGCAGGGCTTTAGAGGAAGGTGACTGCACGTGGCACCCCGGTGCTCACTGTGCATAGGCTGGCTGGAACCAGTTCCAGGGTCACTCCAGACCCTGTGCTGGGGAAAAGCCCGCCAAGGAAGTGGGTGTAACCACCCCCCTCCTAGTCCCACCCATAGGGCAGGACTTAGTCGCGTGCCAGCCCCTTTTTACAGGATAAAGGTAGGAACTGGCCCCCTTCCAAATCAGATCATCTTTGAATCCTGAAACTACTTTCTGCGAAAGGAACTCAAGACTTCTTCCTAAGATTTCTCCCTTGTGACTAAGGAGTAGTCACCCTGCATCCGCAGGCACCATCTAAGAACACTGCGGTCTGCTGCAAGTCCTTCCTCCGGAATCCGACTGCCCAGCTCGACGAGAACCGGCTTCCCTGGCACCTCTGACCTCTACCCACCTCTACAGCCCAGCTGAGAACCGTGGGTGCGACGAGACCTCAAGGGACCGGCCATCTGCAAGACTGCACGACTTCTTTCCAGCAAGCCCGCCGAGTGAATTCCTGGTGAGTGCTTTGGGGTCCGAGAAGCCCCCACCCTGAGCAGCTCCAGCACCGAAGAGCAGCCCCCCAGCATCTCCACGATCTGCGTGGGGCCCTTCTGCTTTTTACTGCTCACCGCGTTGTTTGGCTACTAGCCCGCTGGCTTGTGGCCTTCCTGACGACGCCCGACGACATTTCTGCTGCTGGTCTGGTTGCTCCAGACTGGCCCTTGCTTCCCTCCATCGGAGAAGTACCCTGGACCCTCCTGGTCCACTCAAGACGCCATTTTAGGTCCACCGCGTGGGCCTTGCATTTGCCAAGACTTGTTGCCCAATCCTGGGTCCAGCGACGTCGACAGCAAGAACCTTCGTGGGACAGCTCGCACCTCCATCCTGGTCGCCGACAACGCCTCCTGGTCCGAGAGACTGCAGAGCCCAGCAGCGCCCACTCACCTGACTGCGGTGACTTCGCCCGGTGCCATCCTGGTGCCCACTTAATCACTGGCTAGTGATTCAAGAACTTGGTCCCCTCTGCTTTCAGGTTTTCTTCTTCCTTGATCCAGGCTTGGATCCATCGAACTTTTCTTCACTGGTCGCCTGCCAGCAACTTCTTCCTTCCAGGCTCCTGGTCCGGCAACGAGATCCCCGACGTCTTTTCAGACCTATGCAGCTGCAGCCCCTGGGCTAGGTAACTTCGGCACTTCGGTGTCCCAGCATAGCCTCACTATCCTAGGGTCAGGATCCACTGTCGTTTTCTTCCTACCAGGTCGGGTTCGCCCGTGAACACTAACTTTGCCTTTACTAGCCTCCATAGACTTTGTCCCGCATCCCGCGTGAGAGTGCACACTCTGCACCCGAGTCCCCTGGGTCTCCTAGTAGTAATCTAACGATTCCCTAGTCTAGTCCTAGCGATTCCAAAGCCTATTAGAACTGTTACTTACCTGCTAGTAATTCGCATTCCACTTTTAAAGTATATGGTTTTTCGTGCCCCTCGGGCATTTGTGTATAACGTGCTAACTTAAGTATTTTCGTAAGAGTTTTGTTGTGTGCCTAGCACCCTGTCCTCATAAAGAGTACAGGGTTGTTGTGATTCTAATAAATACACTGTTTATTTTCATAACACTTGTGTGGTGTCCTTTCACTGGGTGTTCAAGGGGTAATGTGATGGTAAAACAGCTGGCTTAACACGCCCTCTAGAGTCTTAGCCTTAGACTGCTCGTATCCATGCTACTAGGATAGCTGGTCTATAAGGTTGACTTACAACCAATCATCAATAAGGGTTGTTTGGACTGATATATAGTGATCACTAGAATAGTGAGCACTGCACATCAGGCCAACTTCTCACAAAGACTGACCAGCTCGACGAGAACCGGCTTCCCTGGCACCTCTGACCTCTACCTGCATCATCAGCCCAGCTGAGATTCGTGGGTGTGACGAGACCTCGAGGGACCGGCCATCTTCAAGACTGCACGACGCTTGTCCAGCACGACCACCGAGTGACCCTCGCCTAAGTGCTTTGGGGTCCGAGAAGCCCCAACCCTGAGCAGCTCCAGCACCGAAGTCCAGCCCCCTTGCATCCACGAGATCTGCGTGGGGCCCTTCTGCTCTTTGCTGCTCACCGCGTTGTCCAGGTCACTTGCCCGCTGGCTAGTGGCCCTTTTGACGACGAACCACGACGACAACACCGCTGGTCTGGTTGCTCCAGACTGGCCCTTGCTCCCCTCCAACAGAGGAGCACCCTGGACCCTCCTGGTCCACTCCAGACGCCATTTTAAGTCCACCGCGTGGGCTTGCATTTGCCAAGAGTTGTTGCCCCAATCCTGGGTCCAGCGACGTCAACAGCAGATACCACCGTGGGACAGCTCGCCCCTCCATCCTGGTCGCCGACAACGCCTCCTGGTCCGAGAGACTGCAGAGCCCAGCGTCGCCCACTCACCTGGTCGAGGTGACTTCGTCCGGTGCCATCCTGGTGCCCACCTAATCACTGGCTAGTGATTCAGAACTTGGTCCCCTCTGCTTACAGGTACCAATCTTCATCGATCCAGGCTTGGATCACCACGAACTTCACTGGTCGCCTGCCAGCAACTTCTTTCTTCAGGCTCCATAGACTGCAACGAGGATCTCCGACGTCTTTTCAGCCCTATGCAACCGCAGCCCCTGGGCTAGGTAACCTGAGCATTTCGGTGCTCCAGCATAGTTTAACTATCTAAGTGTCAGGATCCTTTGTCGTTTCAGCTCTACCTAGTCGGGTTCGCCCGAGAACACTAACTTTGCTTTTACTAGCCTCCATAGACTTTTTCCCGCCTTACGCGTGAGAGTTCCCACTCTGCACACGACGTCCCTAGGCCTCCTGCTTGTAATCTAAAGGTTCAGTAGTCCAGTCCTAGCGATCCCAAAGCCTATGAGAATAGTTACTTACCTGCTAGTAATTCGCATTCCACTTTTGTAGTATATGGTTTTTCGTGCCCCTCGGGCATTTGTGTAAATTGTGCGACTTAAGTATTTCTTTAAGAGTTTTGTTGTGTGCTTAGCTCCCTGTCTCATAAAGAGCCAGGGTAGTCTTGTTATAAATAAATATACTTTATTTTTCATAACAACTTGTGTGGTGTCCTTTCACTTGGTGTTCAAGGGGTAAATGTGATGGTAAAACAGCTGGCTTAACACGCCCTCTAGAGTTTAGCCTAAAGACTGCACGTGTCCATGCTACTAGGATAGCTGGTCTATCAGGTTGACTTACAACCAAACATCAATAAGGGTTGTTTGGACTGATACAAGTGTTCACTAGAATAGTGAACATTATATATCAAGCCAACTTCTCACACGCAACACAACCTTGTCCAGAAGGACAGAGAGGAAAGGAGGTGTGGAAGAAAGAGCCTGGAGCTCACTCTCCTGGCAGAGGTGATGGCAACCAGGAAAGCAGTCTTCAAAGTAAGAAGACTGAGAGGACAGTTAGGGAGCGGCTCAAAGGGAGCACACATTAGGTAAGTAAGTACAAGGTTCAAGTCCCACTGGAGCATCACGAAAGGTACAGGAGGAAACGTGTGTGATGCCCTTCAGAAAACGAGTTACAATAGGGGACTTGAACAAAGAAGGTTGATCAGGCAGCCTTAGAAAGGCTGAAAGGGCAGAAAGGTAGCCCTTGATAGTGCCCAGAGCAGAGCAATGCTGGGCAAGAGAAAGAAGGAAGAGAAGAACCTCAGAAAGAGGGGCAGAAAGTGGATCCACAGCCTTTGCTGTGCACCATGCCACAAACGTATTCCACCTGCAGGCGTATACCGACTTTGTGGAGGGACGCCTGGCTGCCAGAATGACATTACAGAATTCAGGAGGCAAGTCAAATGGCCTCAACTGTCGCCGCTCAATCTCCAAGCATGGAGGTGGAGACTGGACAGGTTCGGGTGGAGGACCGTCCCCTGCTGCTGCGACAGAAGGTCCTCCCGAAGAGGCAGACGAACCGGGGGATCGACTGACATACTGAGTAGCTCGGGATACCAGTACCTTCGTGCCCAGTCCAGAGCCACAAGGATGACTTGGGCCCGGTCGCGCTTGATCTTCTTCAGCACTCTGGGCAAAAGTGGTATAGGCGGAAAGGCGCACAACAGACCGCAACTCCACTCACGACGAAAAGCGTCTCCGAGTGAGTACCGCCTTGGAAATTCCAACGTGCAGAACTGACATTGCGCGGTCTCTTCGGTGGCGAATAGATTTAACCAAGGCTCTCCCCACTGCTGAAAGAGGCCTTGCGCCACGTACGAGTTCAGACGCCATTCGTGATCCATCATTTACAGACGGCTGAGCTCGTCCGCCCTGGCGTTCAGAGAACCTGCCAGCTGTTGAACCACCGGGGTCACGCCCTGATGTTCCAGCCACTGCCAGAGGCGCAGAGCCTCCTGGGCAAAGGGTCCACGACCCCACCCCGCCCTGTTTGTTGCAGTACCACATGGCGGTGGTGTTGTCCGTGAACACCTGCACTATACTCCCCCGGACAGAGGGGAGGAATGCCTTCAGTGCTAGACGAATCACTCGCAGCTCCAAAAGGTTGATATGGAGCCGGGACTCCGCCGGAGACAAGAGTCCTCTGATCTCCGCCTCTTCCAAGTGGCCTCCCCAGCCCTGGAGGGACGTGTCCGTCACAACTACGTGCTCCGGTTGGGGAAGGGAGCGGGATCTGCCGCTGACCCAATCGCGGTCCATGAGCCACCACTGCAGCTGTCTCGCAGTGCCCTCCGAGATCAGGACATGGTCGGAGAGGTTGCCCTGATGCTGGGCCCACTGAAACTTCAGGTCCCACTGCAGAGCCCGCATCCGCCACCGGGCGTGATGCACCAGAAGGATGCAGGAGGCCATCAGCCCCAGAAGCCGCAGCGTCAACCTGACCGAGACTCTGGATAACGGCTGAAAGATCGGAATCAGAGCATGAATATCCCGAACCCGCTGTTCCGGAGGATATACCTGAAACTGCGCAGAGTCCAGAACCGCTCTGATGAAGAGGTGCTTCTGAGAGGGACACAGGTGTGATTTCGGCACATTGATGGAGAACCCCAGCAGGTGCAGGAGGTCGGCCGTAGTCTGGAGTTGGCTGACGACTGTCTGGGGGCGGGCCCGCCTTGCCTACCTAGACGACTGGTTGTTGAAGACTGAAACCCCTAACCTGCGCAGATGAGCTGCGACCACCGCCATCACCTTTGTGAACACCCGTGGGGCGCTGGTACGGCCGAAGGGGAGCACGGTAAACTGAAAGTGCTCGTGGCCAACCGTGAACCGCAGGTAGCGCCGGTGGGCCGGCAGGACGGGGATGTGGAAATAAGCGTCCTGCAAGTCCAACGCTACCATCTAGTCTCCTGGGTCCAGGGCAGCTAAAACCTGAGCCAGTATCAGCATTTTGAACTTCTCCTTCCGGAGGAAGCCGTTGACGTTCCGTAGGTCCAAGATAGGGCGTAGGCCCCATTTGCCCTTCTTGGGTACCAGAAAGTAGAGGGAGTAGCAACCACACCCTACTTCTGGCCCAGGAATGCGCTTGATGTCCCCCTTGGCCAAGAGGGCCGTAACTTCCTCCTGCAGAAGTCACAAATGATCCCCCGATACGCGGTGGTATTGCGGTGGCATGGCTGGAAGGGTCGCCTCGAAGGGGAGGGAGTAGCCCCTTCGGACGATTTGCAGCACCCACCTGTCCGATGTGACAGTGCACCAGTGGAGGAGGTGATGACGAACCCTGACCCCCACTGGCGTCACATGGGCCTGAAAGCACGGACTAGGAGGGTTTTGAGGCGGATGCTGCGGGGGAGGGTGTGGACTGGCCGCCACCGCGTTGGACGTTAGTCTGCGGTGCGTGGCTGGCGGTGGGGGTGCCCCTTCCGTGGCCACGAAAGGAGCGAAAGGCTCCCGTTTGCTGGCACGGGGCCGAGAGGCCCAAGGACCTGGCTGTAGCCCTTAAAGCGCTCATGCGCATGGTCTGCCTTGTCGCCAAAAAGGCGACGGCCATCAAACGGCATGTCCATGAGTGTATTCTGGACATCGGCCGAGAAGTTGGCGGACCTCAACCAGGCGTGGTGACGAATCGCCACCGTCGTTGTCATCACTCTGCCCAGTGAGTCGGTGGTATCCAGCCCACACCGGATAGAATACCGTGCTGCACCTCGGCCCTCCACAAGGGCCTGGCCGAGTTTAGCGCGCACCTCCAACGGGCATTCTGGCAGCACGTCCGCGACCGTATCCCACAGAGAGTGGGTGTAGCGGCCCAAGAGGCATGCAGTGTTGGAAGACCGCAGTCCCAGACTTGGGGAGGAGAATACCCTTTTGCCATATTGCTCATACCTCTTGGATTCCCTGTCAGGCGGAGCCGACGGGAATGCGGTCTGGGAATTTGAAGCCTGGATAACCAGGCTCTCAGGGGTGGGGTGGGTGGACAGGAAACAAGGGTCGCCCAGGGCCGGGCGGTGGCGCCTGGCCACGTTCCTATCTACAGGCGAGCCTGTAGCGGGCCTGGACCAAGTGCCCAAAAGAACGTCGGTTAAGGCCTCATTAAACTGCAGCAGAGGCTCAGCCGAGCTTGACTTCGGTTTAAGGACCTCAGTGAGGAGGTTAGTCCTCACGGCCGCGACGGGGAGCTCAAGGGCCAAGGCCTTGGCCGCCCGCGTCAACACCACACTGTAGGTTGCCCCCTCCTCCGTAGCCACGGTAGGGGGTGAGACAAAACCAGTGTCTGGCGAGGTGTCCAGACCACTGGCATCTCCAAGTCCACGTGTCCAGTCCTCCTGGGACTGACACTCACGTGTCAGAGGGTCCTCAGACCCCTCCCAATACTCCTCATCACCCATCTCCTGAAATTCAGGGGTGTCAAATGATGGGGCTGGTTCATTGAAGTTAAACTCTCAAACGGCGTCGAGAGCGGCGCCGTTCCAGCGCCAGAACGAGGGAGGCGCCGCCGGTGAGGTAGTCATGTCAACCGGCGACGACCCGGATCCATAAGCGGATCCAGTGGGGCCCTGCGGCGCTGGGGCCGAAGCACCCGCCGGCGTCGGGGCCGAAGCACCCGACCCGCTAGGGCCCCCCGACGGGTCCGCTGGGCCCGAAGGCGCCGCGGAGCCCGCCGGAGGAGTGCGGGACCTCATGGCCATGAGGAAACGCTCGATCTCCTCCAGCGTCGCGTGCGGTCCAGGGACCGGAGGGTGTGGGACCGGACGCGACGCCCGCGACTGATGGAGCCGCGTGGGCGGTGTCACCCGAACCACCGGCCGCGTGAGCGTCGGGGGGGGTGGGGGGGGGGTGAAGAGCGATGACGTCTCTTCGACTTCTTGTTGCTTACCTGACGACTTCAAACCTGAGGAGTGATGTCGACTCCCAGAGCTATGATGACTCCGCTCCCGCGGACCGAGACCTTTCGCGGCGCGGGGCCGACTACCAGAGTTTGAGTCGCTTGCGGGACCGCTCCCGCCTAGCTTTCGAAGTCAAGGCCCGGCAGTCGGCGCAGCTCTTGTCGTCGTGGTCGACGCCCAGACAGTGGAGACACCGGCGGTGAGGGTCGGTGACCGACATCAGTCAGTCGCAGTACTCACAGGGTTTGAAACCTGCCATCCCACTTTTTCCGGATCTGCGCTGCTGGCGCGGAAAAAAAGAAGAACTGACGTCAGCACGCGGAGGCGGCGTCTAAGTACTCCGATGACATCACATCGCCGGAGCCGCAGACGCCGCCTACCGACGCGCAAGGGTACTGCTACTCAAAAATTTCCGGATCAAGTCTGACGCCTGGGGATATTCTAAGGTAAGGAATCTATCACTAACGTGTCTTTCAGATTCTCTATTTCTAAAGCAACTCTGGTGAAACGAAGCATCCACGATTGACTGAGTGAAATAGCTGCCTATTGTTTCCGCGACTAGAGATACGTTTCAATCGGGGGAAACAAAGTTGTCATGTTATATGGTTGTCAGAAACTAATCCCTTCTTGTTTATTCGAGAACGTTTCTAGTGACCTCTGAGCAAGCTGGCACTCACAATTAAGTCTAATATATACAATAGAGACCTAGTCGACTTCAGTCCTACGTCTAAACTATAGTATGTGTTATTCCAATGCGCAGAGCCTATTGGGAATATAGGAACTACACTACAGGGTTGAGTGTTTGATTTGTTCTAACGTTCCGTCCATCATCCCCTTTGGTATCGCTTTGTTCGCCCTCTTGATTAGGTCATTGTAGAAAGCTATGTCTACTGGAGGCGAAGGCTTTGAAGGATAACTGCAGATTTCTTCCTCCGAGCTTTCGGTGTTGAGATCGTTCCACGAATCTTTGAAATTTTCGAAGATTCCCTCTTCTTCCAGTACGTCCCCGTATTCCTTGGGTTCTTGGTCTCTAGGCTTTTGGGGAGAATCGGATCCCTTCCTCTTCTCTCTTGGCGTCTTCTGCCTCTTCGGCGTCAACATTCTCCTGTTAGGCAACCAGTACTTTTGTGATTAAAAATTCCTTTAGCGATGCGTCAAACTCCTTTTTCTTCTGGAGGAGCGTTGCCATTTCGTCTGAGTATTTTTCTTTTCCTTTCAACTTTGAGAGCCCTCTTGGCGCCGGAGACCAGAGATTTTCTCTTTTTCCAGCGTCAACGAAAGATTTCAACCGTGTTGTGCCTTTTTTTGCAGGTTTGTGTTCGACCCTCTGCTTTGGCTTTTTTGGTTTAGTTTCCTCCTCTGTAACCTTTGGTTGGGTTCTGTGGGGTTCTTTTAATCGTGACTTACTCTCTATCGCCTTTTTGCTCGGCGTCGGGCTGACTTGTGCTCCTCATGTTTGTGGCCCTTCGGTTCCGATGGATTTTTATGGTAGTCTTTTTCGGATCGTTCTTTTGGGTGTGGATTTATTCGGAGTACCCATCCAAAACCTCAAAGTCGGATCCCTTGTGTGTTGATTCAGCTGGTGCTTCATGTTCTTCCTTGTTGCTAGAGAAACCCAGGTCTCAGAGAGGTTTTCTGCGTGGTCTGCAACATTGTGGCGTAGTGGGCCTCTTTGTTTTCGGCGTGTTCTAAGTGTCTTCGACAGGAACGCCGCGCAGGCCTCAGTCCTTATCCAGATGGTGCTCGGGCAGGCAAAGGTTGCAGACGTCATGTGGGTCGCTTTGAGCGTTCTTGTGGTGGCACTTGGGGTAGAACCTGAAAGGGATATTCGCCATGTCCCCTACCTCGCCATTTGTGGACCGATGTGATACTTTGTGGTGTTGATATCGGAGCTCCACTCTTGTCCCCGGTTATAGTGTCAATGAACGATGAGATTTCGCGGCAATCTTTCTTCTTCAAGTTTTTCGGGAAAAACAAATAGTTTACCTGTCGGTGTAGTTTTGCAGCTTGAAGATCTTTCTGGATTCACTATGCTGTGCATTATTCCGCGGTCTAGTGGTTGGGTCCGGAATCGTAGTCTTCTTTTTTTGTTTTCGTTGTTTGTGTCGACGTCCCACCTTTTGGTGTCCTTCCTGTGACGTCGGCACGCTTCCTGCGAAAGCTCCCACCCTTGGGCGCCATCTTCGGATTCTGTTTTCTCGTTTTGTGTCCGAATCTATGGCAATGTTCAAGTAAGTGATTCACCGCTTTAACCTCCAAGGTGTCTGTTTCAGTCTTGTCTTTGTTTTTACCACCTTTCTCTCCAGCCTCATCTTTCTGGCGGAGGTGGGTGGGTTCGATAGTGAATCCAGAAAAATTTTCAAGCTGCAAAACTATACCGACAGGTAAGAAACTATTCGTTTTGCAGCTTGAATCTTTCTGGATTCACTATGCTGTGCATAGACTTTATAGCGGTTTGTTGTATTTGTGACGGCTGGGTGGAAGATGAGCGTTGGTTGTTGAATATGTGCTGAAGCACTTTCTGTCCCACTTGTGCTTCCTTGTTCATTCGTATGTCCACACAGTAGTGCTTTGTGAACTGAAGCCCATGTTGCCGCCAGGCATATGTCCTGAATGGGTGTGTTAGCCAGGAAAGCTATCGTAGCTCCTTTCTTCCTGGTAGAGTGGGCTCGTGTCCCCTCTGCCAGTTCCTGTCCTGCTTGCGTCACAACTGTATTGTTTGTGCGATCCACCATGCAATGGTACCTTTCGTTACTGGTTTCCCCATGAAACTGTTTGCGAAGGACACAAAGAACTGTTTTGTTTTCCTGTGTCCCTTAGTTCTCTCTATGTAATGCATGACTGCCCTTATGGCGTCCAGAGTGTGCAGTGCTCTTTCTGCGCTTGTGACTGGTTTCTGGACGAAACTTGGTATTTGTATTGTCTGATTGATGTGGAACCTTGACACCACCTTTGACATAAAGTGTGGGTCCGTTCTCATCACCACCCTATCATTATGTATCTGGATGTAGAGTTCTTGCAACGTTAGCGCCTGTAGTTCACTCACCCTGCGCAGCGAGGTGATTGCCACTAAGAATGCTGTTTTCATCGTTAGCATTTGTAGGGAGGCCTTATGAATTGGCTCAAAAAGCTCCTTCATGAGTTCTGTCAGGACTAAATTAAGGTTCCATGCCGGTGGTGGCACCCTCTTTGGTGGTGCGATCCTTTTTGCTCCTTCCAGGAATCTCTTTACTATCTGTGATATGAAGAAGCTCTTGCCTGTTTCTCCTCTTGTGTACGCGACTATCGCCGCCATGTGTACCCTTAGTGAGGATGAGCTCAGGTTTTTCTCAAGCAGGTGCGTGAGGTACTTAAGCACTGTTGAGTCTTTCTGCATCTTCTTGTGCAGCTTTTCCTTTCTACACCACAGTGTGAACCGCTTCCACTTTGACACATAGCACTTTCGTGTGCTGGGTCTTCTTGCTTCACATAGTACCCTCAGGGTACTCTCTGGTAATTCCAGATGAGCGAACTCTATGTCCTCAGGAGCCACGCTACTAGGCTGAGGCTCTCTGGCTCTGGGTGCAGCACCACTCCGTGTTGCATGGAGAGTAGGTCTTTCCGTCTCCCGAATCTGTGGGGTGCACTCTGTGTCATCTCCATTATCTGTGAGTACCAGGTCTGCCTGGCCCACTGCGGTGCGACCAGTATCAGAGTCATGTTGCTGGTTCTGCACTTGTTGAGTACTTGCTGTATCGGAGGGATAGGCGGAAAAGCGTAAGCAAATGTCTTCGACCAGCCTATCCATAGGGCATTCCCTGGTTGCCTGGATGCGAAGTTTCGGCATTTTGCATTCTGGCGTGTTGCAAACAGGTCTATTGACGGTGTTCCCCACTTGCCGAATAGCTTCTGTTTCCTGTGCATTGAGCTCCCACTCGTGGGATGCCGAGGTCTGTCTGCTTCTACATTGTCCTTCCCTGGTAGGTGTATGGCTAGCAGGTCTATCTTGAGCGGGATGGCCCATCTCCACATTTCTAGAGCTAATTTTGAAAGCAGGGCTGATTGTGTCCCTCCCTGGTTGTTTATGTAGAACATCGCAGTTGTGTCGTCTGTCTGGATCAACAATTTTTTGTCGTACAACTTCGTCTGGAAGGCCTTTATTGCGAGGAAGACTGTCTTTAACTCTAGGTAGTTGATGTGTTTTACCACATCTGCTGGTGTCCACAGACCCCTCACTGAGTTTTTCCATGTGAGCGCCCCATCCCTTCTGGGATGAGTCTGTGGTGATGGTCACCGTTGGCGGTGTCAGAGGCTTCCCCCTTCTCATGTTCCACAAGTTCCACCATGCTATCTCTTCTTGCACTGAGTGCGTTACAACCACTAGATCCTCCCAACGACCTGTAGCTTGACCATTGTTCCTGTAGCCATTCTTGGAAAGGTCTCATGTGCAGCCGTACGTCTGGCACTAGATGTATGCATGACGCCATCATGCCCATGATTTTGCTAGCCATCCTCACGGTCAGAGCCCGCCCCCTCTGGTAGAGTCGTGTCTCCTTCCGCAGCGCTAGCGTTCTCTTCTCGCAGGGGGAACACCTTGTTCTGTAAGGTGTTGATCTGTGCTCACAGGAAGATTTTTACTTGTTCCGGTTTCATTGAGGATTTCCCCCAGTGGATGGAGAATCCCAGGCCCATCAGTGTGTTTGTCACTCTTTGTGCGTGCCGCTTGCATGTCTTGTATGAGCTTGCTTTTACTAGCCAGTCGTCTAGTTATGGGTATACGTGTAACCCCTTCTTTCTTAGGTGTGCTGCGACTGCAGCGAGGCACTTTGTGAAGACCCTTGACGCTGATTTTAGTCCGAACGCCAAGGTTGTGAATTGATAGTTGTCTTTGTTGATGATAAATCTGAGTAGATGCTTGTGCCCCCTGTTTATTGGGATGTGCAGGTAGGCATTCTTGAGGTCTATGGTGACCATGAAGTCTCCGCCTTGTAATTGAGAGAGTACCACTTGCAGGGACGTCATCTTGAATTTTTGCGTTCTTATGTACTTGTTTAAGAACCTTAGGTCCAGGATGGGTCTCATTGTCTCGTCTACCTTTGGTACCAGGAAGTAGGTTGAGTACACTCACCTGTTCCTTTCCTTGTAAGGTACTGGTTCAATGGCCTGTTTTTGCTGGAGTTCTTTTGCTTCCTTTTGATGTAGTTCTAGCTCCTTCCTTGCTAGCGCCCTTCTTTTCGGCTTTTTGTTTGGTGGTCTCCTTTCCAACTCTATACAGTACCCGAACTGTATGATGTTGAGTACCCACTTGTCTGTGGTTATTTTCTTCCACTCTGGGAAGAAAAGGTTTATTCTTCCTCCCACCGGTGTTACATGATCACAGATGTTCAGCTCGTGTACCCCCTTGTTGTATCCATGCACCACCCCGGGATTTTTTGCATGGGTGGGCACCTGCCGAGTGACAGTCACTTATAGGCGGGTTGTTGACCCCCTCTTCTATTTTGTGCACGTCCATTCCCTCTCCCATGAAAGGACTGGCCCCTTTAATGGTACTGCCAGGGTTGTTTTTGTTGCCCCTGCTGTGTCTGGGTGTCGGACTGGTGGGACTGCTGGAACGCCTGGTGCGAAGTTCCTGGCTGGTTTCCTCCCCTCCCGTTAGGTCTTCGTGACAGGGTGCCCCTCTTTGTCCCTCTGAATTGCAAGGCCCCCATGGATCTTGCAGTCTCGTTATCTTTCTTCAGTTGGGTGAGCTGGTCATCCACTGGAGCACTGAACAGTGTCTCTCCGTTGACCGGGGTGTTCAGGATGCTGTGTTGAACTTCCGGCTTGAATCCTGAGCCAGGCTTGCCTTCTTTCCGTGATGCCCATCATCAAGAGTCTGCTGGCCGTGTCAGCCCCATCCAAGGCAATCTTGAGGCAAGAATTTGCCACATTCTTCCCTTCTTCCACAAGATGTGCGGCCCTTTGCTGGTGTTCTTCAGGGAGGTGTTTCAGTAACTGGCCCAGTTCGTCTAAGATCTGGTACTGGTGCCTGTTGAGCAGTGCGTTGGAATTTGCCATGCGCCAGTGCATTGCGGCATTCCGTTCGACTATTCTCCCCGTCCGGTCCATCCTTCTGCTCTCCTTGTCTGGGGGTGGCCCTGAGGTTGTTGGCACGTTAGCCCTCCTCCTTGCCGTAGCTGTAATGACTGAGTCCGCCATGACTGATCCCTGAATGTAGGGCGCATCCTTTGAGGAATGCTTGTACTTCTTCCCCGTCCTGGGTGTGATGGCTTTGCAAGTTGCAGGCTCCATGAAAGCCTCTCCCCCCCTGTGCCTTGACGCTGTCGAGCATCGGCAGGTACTGGCTCCTAGTTTGTGTTGGACTTGCCCTCGTTTTTTCGAGTGTCTGAGTCAGACTGTCGAGTGTCTTTCGGGGCTTTAGGGGCCGTCGAGTCTCCTACCTTTTTAGGAGTCTTCTTATCGGTCTCTACGACCATGCAGTCGTCGTCTTCTCCGGCGACGTTGTCCTCTTCGTCTGTTGAGAGCCCCAGGTCTCGAAGGGATGGTGGCTGGCCCTTGCCGTGCATGTTGGCGTTGGCCATCCTCTGCCTCGCGCTTACTCGAAGAGTCTTCGGCGTGAAGGCGGAGCAGGCGTTGCAGTCCTTGCTCTCGTGGTCGACCGGTAGGGAGAGGTTGCAAACCGGGTGTTGGTCCTTCTGCGCGTACTTGTGGTGGCAGTTACGGCAGAATTTGAATGTGTGTTGTCCATCTCCTGCGTTCAGGGGGCCCCCTGAGCCCCCATTCTCCGATGGACGTCGAAGTTCTGGAAGTTCTTCTGTTTCTTCATCGTCCCCTTCGATGGTGTCGTCTCTCGTGGTCTTTTCCAATCTTTTTTCGTCCAAAAAAGGCTTTGGTGTCTTATTTCTCCAAAAATGTCTGGAGCCCTCTCAGGAACGATCCAGACCCAACCGCGAAAAAAAAAAAAAAAAATCATGGGTGGGAGCTTCAGCAGGAAGCGTGCCGACATCACAGGAAAGACACCAAAACGTGGGACACCGACGCCCACCTGGGCTACGAAAAAAATAAATAAATAAATAAATCAAAGAAAAGACTACGATTCCGGACCCAGCCACTAGACCGCGGAATAATTCACAGCATAGTGAATCCAGAAAGATTCACGCTGCAAAATTGACTGTTCATCAGTGCTTACTCAAACTCTATCTGTTCTCGAGCCTACGTCCTTGATGCACTGTTTTCAAGAGGAGTATACCAAAGTCCACGTGGCCGCTTTGCAGATAAAACACAAAAAACTAAAATATTTTGGAGGAATGTGCAAATCTACAGTGAAGAAGTTCTAATCTAGCAGGGAGGCATCCCCAAAGCCATTATGCAGCCCGTCCACTCTCACCACATCAAATTAGTGGTTGGTCCGTCACTGTACTCGGCTTCGTTAGAAACAAGGCATACACAAGGGTCAACAGCCACCTGCGGTTCATCACATGAGCAGGAAGGAAGAGTTGCTAGAAAGAAATCTTCAACCTTGCAACATTTAAAAATATACCGCACAGAGGAGAACCGTGAGCTACTGTGCCATGTTTGATTACCTCTTGCAGAAGAAAACAACTGAATTGGTAACCTTCCAGGTGCCAAGGAAGGGCCACTCCCGTGATGTACATACATGTGGCCAGGAAAACATGAATTTCTGCTGCCACAGCTTTGTGTCAGTCCATCGCGTCAACAGAGGTAAACCGAGAAAAATTAGAGAGACGATTCTAGAGCAAAGTAAGGACAAAAACAGAAAGAGAGCAAAAGTGGAACAGAAGTCAGAGAAAGAAGAGGCGACGGGAAAATGTGAAGAACACAAAATGACCGAATCAAACAGAGGGAGGCACAGGGAGTAGAAAATTGAATGAGGATGTGGAAAGGAGACGAGAAAATGTGAAAAACACAGAATGACCGAGTGAAACAACAGAGGGGGGGGGGGGGGCTTTAGTAGAAAATTGAATAAGGATGGGAAAAGGAATGTAAAAGTCATGTGGGGAGTTAGAGAACTGGAAAGAAAAAAGGGAAAGCAAGAAAATAGGAGAAGATGAGATCAAGATTGACTAGACAGATGAGAACAGCTAGCTTCTCTCTCCAGCTCACCCTCTAGTCACAATCACAAAGAGAAAGTCATCGCGATCACAATCGCTATGAAAGTGAAAGTGATTGCGATGACGCGAAGCACGCAAGGGATGCGCGCGCAGCAGTGCGCATGGTTGTGCGCGCTCTAGCGAGCTGGTCGCCGCTTTGGGAGCACTTCCCAAAGCAGCTATTGAATTCTCTCCGAGCAGCGCAGGCGCACTGGCTCAGCAAGACCTAAAAAATGGGGCAAAAAGTGGGGCGACTGCAACAAAATTCCAGCTTCCTACATAAGGTAACTTCAAATGAAGAATAAATATCTTCGTCAACAGGCATAAAGGTCCAAAATGCCCACATTAAGTTACAAGTTACAATTTAGTTACCTTTAGATGAGCTAAGCATCAAATGAGTGTGAGAAGAGTAGCATCTTTATACAGTCAATTACTTTACTTGCACCTAATTTTTATGTAAGAAATGTATTATTCCCTGTTCCTCTCCGCATAATGAAGTACAGCAAATACTCACGTGCTAAACGCTTGGAACACCAGTGGCATTGTTAACTTTTTGCGCTGCCTCCTTAGCCTGGTGAGCTTGCAATACAGCAACAGCTTCATCAACCTATGAAGAGGGATGAAAATTAATTTAAAGGTATTCTGGTTGTAAAACTAGTTATCACTCTTCTGCAAAGTAGTGTACTTTAACAAGAGTTCCTCTGTACACATTTACATATTGTTTTGAATACTATTTTATTTTAAAGGCAATGGTAATTAATTTTTTAAAATATGCAAAGCAATAGGATATATACTCCAAAAAAAGATGAAAAACACAGCAAGGGAAAAACACAGGTTTCAGAATTCCAAGATATCTGAAACTACATTCCTGTAATAATAAAAAGATCGGTTAAGCCCAAAAATCTTAAGTACCAGGGCAAAGTCAGTGAAGCAAAATTAAAATGTTACTTGCCCGGTAAGCATCTGCGCGTGGCATGTAGTGATGTAGATGCACATGCTGTGCATACTCTTGTCATCGAATCTCCGGCCGGATGTTTGCAAGGTGCTTGTCTTTGAAGTCTTTCGAGTCACAAGGTAAGGTGACTCCTTTAGCTGGTAATGCGCATGGTCAACAGCTTCATTGTTCTCCCACACAGTGGTTTGGGAGGAATGTGAAGTGATGTATAGAGAGATGTCCCAAAAAAAAAGACGGATAAAAATAGAAAGAACAATGCAATAGCCATAGGCAACCGGGGAGGAGGGTGGGTGTGTGTGTTAATCAAAAGCACTACACGCCACTAACGATACTTATAATGCAAGTAATAGTTTCAGTTCGAGACGTGTGGCTGAAGATGCACACTGCTGGAAAGTAGCCCTTTTTGACAAAATCACCCCCACTTTTTGCCTAGTAAATAAAGAACAAGTTACTTACCTTCGGTAACACTTTTTCTGGTAGATACAGTATCTGCCTGTGGATTCCTCACCATGTGAATATCCCCTTGCGTCAGCAACATTCGGAAATTCTTTTTGTAGCTTCGCGCCGACGTCAGAGGCACGGCATCGCACGCTACTCCGCTGACGTCACTGACACTACAATAGGCCCACGCCGGCGTGATGACGTCAGTTCCGCCCTTTTTTCCGTACCTTCGAGGCACACGGACGGACCAACAACAGTAGAAATATACACAGTACACAAATGTCAAGATAACACAGTGTGAAGCAAAAGCAGGAATGCAATTGAAATAAAACATTTCCTTGACAATAAAAATATATACAATACAATAAACTCTGGAATAGAAGAGTGGACAACGGGGAGGCGGGCTGGTCAGTGAGGAATCCACAGGCAGATACTGTATCTACCAGAAAAAGCGTTACCGAAGGTAAGTAACTTGTTCTTCTGATAGATACATCTGCCAGTGGATTCCTCACCTTGTGAATAGAGTCCCACAGCAGTCCCCACTCCCGGAGGAAAGTGTCCACTCTCCTATACCAGAAAATCCTGGAGGACAGAGCACGCAAAGTGGCCGTCCCTCCTCACCTCGGTATCCAAGCCGTAATGCTTTGCGAAAGTGTGAAGGGAGGCCCAAGTCGCGGCTCTGCAAATATCCTCGACAGGTACACCCCTAGACAAAGCAGTAGATGATGACTTAGCTCTAGTAGAGTGAGCTCTAATACCCTCTGGATGTTCCTTACCGGCCAAAGAACAGCAGATCTTTATACAGAGAATGATCCATCTTGAAAGAGTGCGCTTGTGCACCACTCTTCCTTTCTTGCAGCCAGCAAAACCAATGAAGAGCTGGTCATCCACTCTATAGTCTCTAGTCCTATCAAGGTAAAAGCTCACCGCCCTCTTAGGGTCCAGATGGTGTAGTCTCTCCTCCTCCTTGAAAGGGTGAGGGGGAAGGATAAAAGGTAGGTAGGGTAATAGATTGTCCTAGATGGAAGGGAGTTACCACCTTAGGGAGAAAAGCAGACCTGGTCTTAAGAACCATTCGATCAGCATGAATGGTCAAGAATGGGGACTTGGAACTAAGAGCTTGAAGTTCACTTATCCTCCTTGCCGACCGTCTTAAAAGACAAAAGCCTCATGGGACACTTGTGTAAGGGTTCGAAGGGAGAACCCATCAAGAAGGTTAAAACAAGATTTAAATCTCATTGAGGCACAATAAAGGGAGTAGGAGGGAACTTATTTGTGAGGCCCTTCAAAAACCTTAAAACCACAGGAGACTTGAAAAGAGACGGCTGATCCGGCAAACAGATAAATGCCGAAACATAGCCCTTGATCGTGGCAACAGCAAAACCCTGCTGTGCCAAAGAAAGAGCAAATTGTAAGATATCGGACAAACGAGCCCTCAAAGGGTCAACAGATTTCTCCCCGCACCAATAGACAAATTTAGACCATCTGCATGAATAAATGGATTTAGTGTAGTCACGCCTAGCCGAAAGAATGACATCCACCACATCGTGCGGGAGAGAAAAGGAGTTCAGGTTGCCCCGTTCAATCTCCAGGCATGAAGGTGTAATGACTGGAGGTGGGGGTGTAGAACCTGCCCCTCCATCTGGGAGAGGAGATCTGCCCTGAGGGAGACAGAGCGGCGGGTGAGAGGAGAGGTGGAGAAGATCCGTGTACCACACCCTTCTTGGCCAATCCGGGGCGATCAGAATAACGCGGGCCCGGTCTTGGCGAATCTTCCTCAGAACTCGAGGAATTAAAGGTGTGGGAGGAAACGTGTAAAGGAGTTGACTTCCCCAAATCAACTGAAACGCCTCCCCCAAGGCTCCTTGCATCGGATACTGGAGACTGCAGAATGACGGGCAGTGAGCATTCTCGCGAGTGGCAAATAGGTCCACACGAGGAGTCCCCCACATCTGAAAGACGTGCCGGACCACCTCCGGGTGAAGCCTCCACTCGTGGTCGGCCGAGAACTGCCGACAGACTGTCTGCACGCACGTTCAGAACTCCGGCCAGATGATTTGCCAACCGACAAATCTGGTGGTCCTGAACCCAGGACCAGAGGCGCAGAGCCTCTCTGCAGAGACACTGCGACCCCACTCCTCCCTGCTTGTTGACATACCACATCGCGGTGGTATTGTCCGTCAGGACTTGAGTGCCAAACGTGTGGCCCGCAACTCTAAAAGGTTGATGTGAAGCAACCTTTCCTCTGGAGACCTAAGACCCTTGACCTCCAGATCCCCCAGATGAGCACCCCACCCTAGGGTGGATGCATCCGTTATCACTGTGGCAACTGATGGAGTTTCTCTCGAGATCCTCACTGACTCCCTGAGATCTACGCAGTGCTGATACCACTGCCTGCGGAGGCAACACTGGAGCGCCCTCATGTGCCAGCGTGCATGGTTGACCAACAGTATGCAAGAAGCCATCAGACCGAGCAGGCGAAGGACCTTCAGGACTGGAACTACCGCTCCATTGTAAAATAAAGGAATCATTTCCTGTATGTCGCGAATCCTTTGTGGAGGAGGGAACGCACGACATACAGTTGTGTCCAGTACAGCACCTATGAACAGGATACGCTGGGAGGGCACCAGGTGAGACTTGGGTACATTTATCGAAAAACCCAACCGGAAAAACTGAGTTGTCTCCTGCAGATGCTGGAGCACTTTCTCTGACAACTCTGCCATGATCAGCCAGTCGTCCAAATAGGGGAATACTGGAACCCCCGAACTTCTGAGATGTGCTGCCACCACCGCCATCACCTTGGCGAAGACTCGAGGCGCAGTAGTAATTCCAAAAGGAAGGACCAAAAACTGATAATGTTGCGATCCCACCGTAAAACTGAGATACTTCCTGTGCGACTTCAGGATTGGGATGTGAAAATACGCATCCTGCAAGTCGAGCGACGCCATCCAGTCTTCTTCCAGCAGCGCTTGAAGAACTTGCACAAGAGTGAGCATCTTGAAC
The DNA here is from genome assembly GCF_964261635.1 of Lissotriton helveticus. Taxonomy (NCBI): domain Eukaryota; kingdom Metazoa; phylum Chordata; class Amphibia; order Caudata; family Salamandridae; genus Lissotriton; species Lissotriton helveticus. The sequence continues at coordinate 412,845,916 of NC_136063.1, read as the reverse complement.
TTCTCTTGTTTCAGATAAAGATTCAAGATCCTGAGATCCAGGATTGGACGAAGTCTGCCATCCTTCTTGGGAATCAGGAAATACCGGGAGTAGCATCCCTGACCCCTTTCCTGCTCTGGAACCACCTCTATCGCACCCTTTCTTAATAGTGTCTGTACTTCCTCCTGCAGAAGTAAGAGGTGTTCCTCCATGCAAAAACCTTGGCAAGGAGGGTAATTGGGAGGAAATTCCCAAAAGGGAAGAGCATACCCATTTTCTACGAGATTGAGAACCCAAAGATCTAACGTAACCGATTCCCAATCCCGTAGAAAGTGGGTAAGCCGACCCCCCACCGGACCCACATGATCCTGAATGGCGGATCTAGGGCTGCTTTTCTGAGGCTGGGGGGTTGGAAGAGGTGGAGGAGGAGGCCTGACGACTTCTAGGGTGAGCTCTCTGCTTACCCCTGTACGACTTGTACAAGGAATTCTGCTGCTGCTGACCTTGCCGATAGGAGCGAAAGGAAGAGCGTCCGAATCCTCTGAATCTCCTGGTAGAAGAACCCCTGGTCTGAAGCCCTAAAGATTTGGCAGTAGCCCTACTGTCCTTAAATCTTTCTAAGGCTGTATCAGCTTTTTTACCAAAGAGTCCAGCTCCATCAAACAGCAGATCTAACAAAGCAGCCTGAACATCAGCTGAAAAAATCCGAAGATTTCAGCCCAGCTGATCTTGTGGCAACCGCAGTACCCATGATGCGTGCCACCGAATCCGCAGTGTCCAACCCACTTTGTATCACCTGATGAGCTGCTGCCTGTGCATCCGTTAACACTTCTTCAAAATCCTTCCTGCGGTCATCAGGGATCTTAGTTGCCAGAAGACGCAGTGAATCCATGAGGGCATGTACATATCTCCCCATAAGGCAAGTGGCATTGCCATACTCGCATCATAAGAAAATGTCTTTTTAGCAACCTGATCTTGTTTCTTTGCATCCTTATCCCCAGGCACTTGAGGAAATGCACACAGTCTTTTTGGAACAGGCCGCCTGGATTACTAAACTTTCAGGTGATCGATGAGAAGTCAGAAAAGCAGGGTCCTCAGGAGCGACCCTGTACCTTCTTGCCACACTCCTGTAAACTGCCGGTGCTGTAAGTGGCTTTTTCCAAACTTCCATAATAGGCTCCGTTAGAGCTTCATTAAAGGGGAGTAACGGTTCCACCACAGAACTGGGTGAATACAGAACCTCAATTAGTAGATTGGACTTAAATTCTACTGTAGGAAGAGACAAATTCAAAAGTTCCGCAGCCTTCCTCATAACCATGTGATAAGGCTGGACGTCTTTCGAAGAGCCCTCAGACACAGAAGGTAACTCCCACAGGGAGAAAACTCCAGGCCACTAGCCTCCGCCAGTTTTTCAAAACAGTCATCCTCAAGCTCACCTTCTTCCATTTCAGCTTGAGCTTCTGTATACCTCTGCTCTTCTATGAGGCGCTGAGCCTCTCTCCTGGACCTTTCCTTTACACGCCACGCCGTCGGATCCACCAACGACTCAGACGGAGCCGGAACCGACGTTGGTATCGAATCCGATGGCAAAGTGACTTGGTCACGAGGTCGACTCGGAGCAGACGACATCGGTATCGGCGTCTACGACCTCGGCGGAGCCGGGTATTGTCACAGCGGTGTCTGAGCTGGCATGAATGGCAAAAAAGGTGCCGGAGCATAGGAGTGCGGAACACCTAAATTGAAGGCTAATGGACCCATGGGACCTGAAGGCGCACCAGAGGGGTAACATGCCCTTGAAAATACACCATACATAGCGTTCAAAAACGCCGATGGGTCTTGGCCCGGGGCCGGAAATGGTGGCTGAAGTCCCTCGGGCTGACCTTGAGGTGGTTCCGAATTCGGCACAGAATTCTCACCCATTGGACCTTCTTCCTCATCCTCACGGGCCGGGGACGGCTCCGGAGATTGTACCGGAGACGGAGCCGGAACCTGCGACTCCGAAGGCGAAGCCTCACCTTCCGGATCCAAGTCCTCCTCCGGAGGGACCACCTTCGAACGTACCTTCTTGGGTGACTTCGACCTCGAGTCCGAGTCCCTACCAGAGGGACGTCGGGACTCATGTCTTCTTTTTTTTATGCTTCTTCCTGGACTTCGAAGCATGATTTGATGACGACTTCGAAGACGACTCCTCTCGAGGCCTTGATCTCGAAGCCGATCTCGACCGAGACCTCGAAGACTTTTTTCCTTTGTCACCTCTCAGCTTCGCCACCAGAAGTTTGGTCTCCCTCTCTTGCAGAGCCTTTGGGTTTATCTTCCGACATGAAGAGCATTCTTCAACATCATGATCAGAAGTTAGACACCAGATGCAATCTTCGTGTGGGTCCGTGATAGACATCATTTTCCCACACTCTCTGCAAGGCTTGAAGCCGGTCTTCTTCGTCGACATCGTAAAGGGAACAAAGAAACAGAAATATAAAGAAAATAGCAACAAAGTTACTAAGAGGCTACAGAGATTCCCCGAAACCGTTCGCATCGACGACGCGGAAAAAAGGGAACTGACATCACGCCAGCGTGGGCCTATTGTAGTGTCAGTGACATCAGCGGAGTCGCGTGCGATGCCGTGGCTCTATGACGTCGTCCACGTCGGCGCGAAGCTACAAAAAGAATTTCCGAATGTTGCTGACGCAAGGGGATATTCACAAGGTGAGGAATCCACTGGCAGATGCATCTATCAGAATGGTTTCTTACCAGTAGGAGTAGTTTTACAGCTTGAAGAGTTATCTGGATTCACATACTGTGCATTATCCCGCCATTTAGTGGTTGGGTCCAGAATGGTCTTTTTTCCCCCCTCTTTGGGGCATCGTTGATCACCATTTGGTGCTAGGTCCATCCTTTCTGTGACGACAGATGGTGTCCCAGAAGTTTCTGTAAGTGGTAGCCATCTTCCAATTCTCCCCCCACCCCTTTTCCTTACTTGGTAAAATAGGGTATATCTTAAATCTTATTATCTTTAGTTGTTAGCTCTTTAAGTGATCTTTCCCCACCGGTTTGCATTCTACCTCTGAGGGGAGGTGGGTAGTTCGCATGTGAATTCAGAAAACGTTGCAAAATTACTCCTACTGGTAAGTAATCATTTCGTTCTACAGCATGAAACTATTTCTGGATTCACATGCTGTGCATTAGATTATGTCATCATGTGGTAAGTTAAGATTTTGTGAAGGTGTGCAAGTACCTTTTGCCCCACTTGAGCTTCCTTAGTCATCTGTATATCCATGCAGTAATGTTTGGTAATGGTGTGTGGAAATGCTCATGTTGCTGCTGCACATAGCGTTTATTGGCACATTGGCCATGAAGGCCAGGGTTGCCCCCTTTTTTCCTTGTTGAGTGGGCCTTGGGCCGTAAGTTTAAAGTTTTTCCTGCCGAGGTATAGCGCACTTGAATTGCCTCTACAATCCAATGTGCAATTGTCCTCTTTGTCACGGGTGCTCCTTTGTTGGACTGCTTGGTCTCATGTAGATCATATAGTAAAGCCCTTCTTATGCCCAGGGTATGAAGTCTTCTTTCTAGTCGTGTTTGTGGGTTTTTGAAAAAACTGCTAGCTGTATGCTTTGGTTCCTGTGGAATTTGCTAACTACCTTGGGTAGGAATTGAGGGTTTGTCCCTAGGATAACCTCGTCCTTGTGGATTTGCATTCATCAATAGTTAATGCTTGTAGTTCACTTACTCTCCGTCGAGATGTTATAGCTATTAAGAAGACAGGCTTTATAGTGATGTGTCTGAGTTCTGCTTTGTTCATAGGCTCGAATGGTTCTGTCATTAGTTGTGTTAGAACTGTGTTTAAGCTCCACATTGGGGCTGGAGCCTTCCTTGGGAGTGCAATCCTTTTGGACCCTTCCAGGAATCTTACGATGATTGGTGCTATGAAGAAACCTTTACATGAATCTCCCTTAGGCTACAATTGCTGCCAGGTGCATCTTTGGGCTTGAGTAGTTGATGTTGCTGTCAAGCAAGTGTGTGAGATATATGAACATGGTTTCCTGTGTGGAAATTTAATTTAGGGTACTATTTTCTGTACACCATATGGTGTTCTGTTTTCCTTTAGCTGCATAGCATGGTCTTGTGGTTTGTTTTCTTGCCCCCTTTAGCATTGCCATTGTTCTTAGCGGTAAGTTTAAATGTCCGAACTCTATGTACTCAGGGGCCCAGCTGCTAGGTCAAGGGTAGCTGGTTCTGGAATCTGAGAAAAAGCATATGCAAACGCCCCAGACCAGTTTAGCAACAGTGCATTCCCTTTTGATAGGTGGTTTTGAAATCTAGAGGTAAACATTTTCATTTTTTAATCTCCACTGTTGCGGATAGGTCCGTTACTGGTGTCCCCCAGAGGCTGAATACATGTTGCAGACTCCTTGACTTTACCTCACATTCGTGTGAGCTGCTGTTCCGTCTGCTGAGTTGATCCACTTCGGTGTTGTCCTTTCCTGGCAGGTGAATTGTCTGTAGGCTGATTCTTCTTGAATTGGCCCATTTCCATATTCTTCAGCTGGTTTGCTTAGGGTAAATTATTTTGTTCCTCCCTGCTTGTTAAGGTAAAACATTGTTGTGATATTGTCAGTCTGTCTTCCCTCCTAGGTGTGCTTCTTGGAATGTCTTTAGTGCCAGGAACACCGTCTTCATCTCTATGAAGTTTATGTGCTTTATGGAGTCTGCAGTGTTCCATTGACACCGTACCCTCAGGTTTCCTAAATGTGATCTCCAACCCTTGTGGGAGGCATCTGTTGTGATGGTCTCTGTGGAAGTTGCTGATTTGAAAGGTCGGTCTAGAGTTATGTTCTTGGATGCCCACCACTGTATCTCCTTCTGAACCTCTTCTGTTACAACCACTAGATCCTCCCAACTACCTGTGGTTTTTGAGCAACTGTTGCATAGCCACTCCTGCAGAGGGAGTATGTATAGAAGTGCATGGGTGATTAGGTGAATGCATGATGCCATCATGCCCATGAGTTTCTCCACTGTCCTCACTGTCAGAGACTGACCTTTCAGGTAGAGGTCAGTTGCTGTTTGATAGTTTGTATTCTTCTTTGGGTCCGGTATGCCCATGCAACCTTGGGAGTTAAATCTTGCTCCTCGAAAGGTTTTTTCTTGCGCCTGTTTTGTAGATGACTTTTTGTGGTTTATTGAAAAACCCAATTCTTGCAGCGTGGGATCACTGGATGAACGTGTGTGTAACATCTTTGCTTTGAATTTGCCTTCACCAGCCAGTCTAGGTAGGGATAGGCGTGGATTCCTATCCTTAAGGGTGGTGCTACCGCTGCTTGGCACTTTGTGAAGACTCTTGGTGCTGATTTTATTACGAAGGGCAAGACCTTGAATTGATAGGGAGTGACCTTGTGGTTGAACCAGAGGTATCTCGTGTGTGCCGATAGGTGTCCTTTAGATCTATTGTTGCCATTAAATCCCCTTTTTGTAACTGTGGGATTACATCCTGTAGTGTTGACATCTTGAAATGCTAAGCATGAATGAATTTGTTTATGAATCTGAGATCTAGGATAGGTCTTAGCGTAAGATCTTGCTTTGGTACAAAGAAGGTGAGCAGTTTCCTTTGTTGCGTTCCCTCTTTGGTACCCCCTCTATTGCTCGTTTTTGTAGGAGTTCCTTTATTTCCAGTCTTGATTGTAAGCGTTCTGTTCTCTGAAACGTCGGGCAAATCACTGAGTTTGCTCCTCCCCCTCTTGAGGGTTGTCCCCTGGATCTTTGCCTGCCCCGAAAGGATTGTCTTGGTTGCTGCTGCCAGGCTTGGTATCCAGACTGCTCGTTTGATTGCTGTCCACTGCCCTGTATTTGATGATGTTGCTGACCTGTTGAGAAGACCCACCCCCCTCCTGCCCCCCAGCCTGCCTTCCCATGGGTCTTCTGAGGTTAAAACCTCCTCTTTTGAAGGTGCCCCTCTGTTGCAGGGCTTCCATGGACCCGAATGACTCATTGTCCTTTATTTATTGTAGGGATTCATCTACCTCACTTCCAAACAGGGCGTCTCCTGTGAAGGGTTTGTAAGAAAAATGTGACTTACCCAGTATGCATCTGTTCTTGGTATATAGAGCCATATGCTTTAGCATATATTGCCATCTGGTGTCGAGCCCGGATGTTTGCAATTTGTGTTTGTTCGAAGAAGTCTTTGCAGTCACTAGGTAGGCGGTGACTCCTTTTGGTGATAGTGCACATGGACATAGACTTCAATTGTTTTGCCGTGCGGTGATGGAGTATAAAGAGTAGAAAGATGTCCATGTATAAAGTATCTAAGTAAGATGATACTGCAACAAATAAAGGTACCCGGGGAGGCAGGTGGGCACCTATGGCTCTACAGCTTTATATGCCAAGAACAGATGCATACTGGGTAAGTAGCATTTTCCGTTCAAGGTATATGATCTTGAGATCATATGCTTTAGCATAGACAATACAGCAGTTATCTCCCAAGCGGTGGCTAACCTGTATTTGTTGCAGTGGCTTGAAATAGTGTTCGTAAAACATCCTGGCTCACACTAGCTTGTTGTTTTGCTAACACATCTACACAATAGTGCTTTGTGAAAGTGTGTGGTGTAGACCATGTTGCAGCTTTGCAGATGTCATCTAAGGGTATTTTCCCTAAGAATGCCATAGAAGTCCTAGCTTGCATGTAGAGTGCGCCCTAGGGGGAATTGTTAACGTGCGTTTAGCTTTACTGTAGCATATTTGTATGTACTTAACTATCCACCGTGCAATACCTGCTTTTGATATGGGATTGCCTTTATGTGGTGGTGAGAAAGCAACAAAGAGTTGTTTAGTTTTCCTGAAAGATTTAGTTCTTTCAATGTAATATAGTATTGCTCTCTTTACATGTAATGTGTGAAGGGCACGTTCTGCCACGGAGTCTGGTTGAGGGAAAAACACTGGTAACTCAGACTGGTTGAAATGAAAGGCAGAAACGACTTTGGTTAAGAATTTGGGATTTGTTTTCAGAACCACTTTGTTTTGATGAATTTGTAAAATGGTTCTTGTATGGTTAGTGCGGGAGCTCACCAACTCCTTTAAGAGATGTGATGGCTATAAGGTAGGCTACTTTCCAAGTGTGAAATTGTAATTCACATTTGTGCAGAGGTTCAAATGGTGGGCCCATGAGTATTGTAAGGACTATGTTAAGATTACACACTGGAGAAGGTGGAAGTCTAGGAGTAATGATTCTTTTGAGACCTTCCATAAAGGCTTTGATCGCAGGCTCTCAAAACACAGACAAGTGTTGTCTGTTTTGTAGGTAAGCAGCGATTGCAGCAAGATCGTATGGATGTATATGCGAAGCTAGAACGCTGTAGGTGTAACATAGCAAATAATGTTTCGGATTGAAACATCTAGTGGATTGATTTGATTTTTTGTACAGTAAATTACAAATAGTTTCCACCTTGCTGCATAGCATGCTCTTGTGGTAGGACGTCTAGCCTCTTTTATGATGTTCATGCAGTCTGGCGGGAGATTAAGGTATCCAAACTCTATGATTTCTGGTGCCAGATCGCCAGTTTGAGTTGATTGGGTACTGGAGGTCTTATCTCTCCATGGTTCTGAGTGAGAAGCTTGGGGGAGAGGTGTCGTTTTTAGGTCTCGCCTTTACCATTCCGAAGGAATGGGAAATGGCGAGAATTCATGTGCTCGAACTGATTGTGAAACCACCGCTTTTTTTCGTGGCGTTTTCTTCGAGGGCACGTGGCCACAGGCACGCGCTTTTGGCCCATACACTTTCATGGCCATCTGTTCCTCAATGTACCTCCCACCCTTCGTTTGATCTTGCCGCGAGTTCAGGCTAATGGCCCTCCCACCTCCCCCAGCACAGAGCGCGCATCGCGGCCGCACAGCACATCAAAGGGCTTCTCCCAGCGTGTGCTGTGCGGCTTCTCCTCCCCTAATTATGTGGCCGGCCGTACTTGTGTTTCCCGGCCGCTTCCCGGCCACTCTTGTATTTAATTAGCAGCAGCAGCATTTCTCCTGCGCCAGGCCACATCGAAGGCTCTGTGCCACTCTCACCCACACAGCAACACTTACAGACACGCAACGCCACTCACACCCACGCAAGCCCACTATCATCCATGCAACACCACACTCACCCAAGCAACCACACTCATCCACGCAACGCCACTCATCCACGCAACGCCACTCATCCACGCAACGCCACTCATCCACGCAACGCCACTCATCCACGCAACGCCACTCATCCACGCAACGCCACTCATCCACGCAACGCCACTCATCCACGCAACGCCACTCATCCACGCAACGCCACTCACCCACGCAACGCCACTCACCCACGCAACGCCACTCACCCACGCAACGCCACTCACCCACGCAACGCCACTCACCCACGCAACGCCACTCACCCACGCAACGCCACTCACACACGCAACGCCACTCACACATTGTGGGTGCAGATTGTGGGTGCAGATTCAGAGTGCAGATGAACAAGTTACTTACCTTCGGTAACGCTTTTTCTGGTAGATACAATATCTGCCTGTGGATTCCTCACCTTGTGAATATCCCCCTTGCGTCAGCAACATTCGGAAATTCTTTTGTAGCTTCGCGCCGACGTGGATCCGGACGTCACAGAGGCACGGCATCGCACGCGACCCCGCTGACGTCACCGGCGCCTATAACAGGCCCACGCCGGCGTGATGACATCAGTTCCGCCCTTTTTTCCGTGCCCTCGAGGCACACGGACGGACCGATGACAGTAGAAATATACACAGTATACATAGTATAGAAAACAAGGTAACACACACAGTGTGAAGCAAATGCAATAAAACATTTGAAATAAACATTTCCATGACAATAAAATAACACATCATAGAAACTCTGGCATAGAAGAGTGGACAACGGGGAGGCGGGTGGGTCAGTGAGGAATCCACAGGCAGATATTGTATCTACCAGAAAAAGCGTTACCGAAGGTAAGTAACTTGTTCTTCTGATAGATACATCTGCCGTGTGGATTCCTCACCTTGTGAATAGAGTCCCACAGCAGTCCCCACTCCCGGAGGAGGGTGTCCACTCTGCTATACCAGGAAATCTTGGAGGACAGAGCGCGCGAAGTGGCCGTCCCTTCTCACCTCGGTATCCAAGCAGTAGTGCTTCGCGAAAGTGTGGAGGGAGGCCCAAGTCGCGGCTCTGCAAATGTCCTCAACAGGAACACCTCTAGACAAAGCAGATGTTGCAGACTTTGCTCTAGTCGAATGTGCTCTAATACCCTCTGGAGGGTCCTTACCAGCCAAAGAGTAGCAGATCTTAATGCAGAGCACGATCCACCTCGACAGAGTCCTCTTATGGACCGCTCTTCCTTTCTTGCAGCCAGCAAAGCCAACGAAGAGCTGGTCGTCCATTCGACAGTCTTTAGTCCTGTCCAAGTAGAAAGACACCGCCCTCTTGGGGTCAAGACGGTGTAACCGCTCCTCCTCCTTGGAAGGGTGAGGGGGAGGATAAAAGGTAGGAAGGGTAATGGACTGACCAAGGTGGAAAGGAGTAACCACCTTTGGCAGAAAAGCAGCCCTGGTCCTAAGAACCATTCATTCAGCATGAATGGTCAGGAATGGGGGCTTGGAACTAAGAGCTTGAAGCTCACTTACCCTCCTTGCCGAGGTGATTGCAACGAGAAAAACCGTTTAAGGTCAGAAGCCTCATGGGACACTTGTGAAGAGGCTCAAAGGGAGCCCCCATCAAAAATGTCAAAACTAGGTTCAAATCCCACTGAGGCACGACAAAGGGTGTAGGAGGGAACCTATTAGTAAGGCCCTTCAAAAACCTTAAAACAATGGGAGACTTAAAAAGAGAAGGCTGGTCAGGCAAACAGATAAACGCCGACAGCGCAGAAAGATAACCCTTCACCGTGGCAACAGCAAGCCCCTGCTGGGCCAGAGAAAGGGCAAACTGGAGCACATCAGATAAATGGGACCTCAAAGGGTCTATAGATTTCTCCCTGCACCAAACAACAAATTTAGACCACCTATAAGAATAGATGGACTTAGTGAAGTCACGCCTGGCTGACAAAATGACATCCACCACATCGTGAGGGAGAGAAAAAGAAATCAGATTGCCCCGCTCAATCTCCAGGCATGAAGGTGTAAGGTCTGGAGGTGGGGGTGTAGAACCTGCCCCTCCATCTGAGAGAGGAGATCTGCCCTGTGAGGGAGACGGAGCGGCGGGTGAGAGGAGAGGTGGAGAAGGTCTGAATACCACACCCTTCTCGGCCAATCCGGGGCGATCAATATGACTCGGGCCCGGTCTTGGCGAATTTTCCTCAGAACCCGAGGAATCAAAGGTATGGGAGGAAACGCGTAAAGTAGTTGATTTCCCCAACTCAACTGAAACGCGTCCCCCAAGGCTCCTTGCAACGGATACTGGAGACTGCAGAATGACGGGCAGTGAGCATTCTCGCGAGTGGCGAACAGGTCCACCCGAGGAGTCCCCCACATCTGAAAGATGTCGCGAACCACCTCCGGGTGAAGCCTCCACTCGTGGTCGGCAGAGAACTGCCGACTGAGACTGTCTGCACGAACGTTCAGAACCCCGGCCAGATGATTTGCCATCAGACAAATCTGAGGGTCCTGAACCCAGGACCAGAGGCGCAGAGCCTCTCTGCAGAGACACTGCGACCCCACTCCTCCCTGCTTGTTGACATACCACATTGCGGTCGTGTTGTCCGTCAGGACTTAAACCGACTGACCGCGAAGGGAAGGGAGGAAGGCCTTGAGCGCCAAACGTATCGCCCGCATTTCCAGAAGGTTGATGTGAAGCAACCTTTCCTCTGGAGACCAAAGACCCTTGACCTCCAGATCACCCAGATTAGCACCCCAACCCAGGGTGGATGCATCAGATATCACTGTGGCCACCGATGGAGGCAGTTGGAAAGGCTTTCCTTTAGACAGATTGCCTTCCACGCCCCACCAAGACCGATCCGCCGCAGCTTCTCTGGAGATCCTCACTGACTCCCTGAGATCCCCGTTGTGCTGATACCTTCCGCCTCCTCACCCACGCACACAAAGCCCTACACGACCAAGGCCCGAGCTACCTCAACAACCGAATCAACTTCTACGCTCCCAAACGCCACCTCCGTTCAGCTTACCACGCCCTCGCCGCCGTCCCCCGCATCCGAAGAGCGACAACAGGAGGAAGGTCCTTCTCCTACCTGGCCGCCAAGACCTGGAACTCCCTCCCGACCGACCTGCGCCTGACCCAAGACCACCTCTCCTTCAGGAAGAAGCTGAAGACCTGGCTGTTCGAGCAGTAACGGCACCCCCCTCCCCGCAGCGCCTTGAGACCCTACGGGTAAGTAGTGCGCTCTATAAATGTCTTTGATTGATTGATTGATTGATACCACTGCCTGCGGAGGCACCACTGGAGTGCCCTCATGTGCCAGCGTGCATGGTTGACCAACAGAATGCATGAAGCCATCAGACCGAGCAGGCGAAGAACCTTCAAGACTGGAACGACCGCTCCATTGAAAAATAAAGGAATCATCTCCTGTATGTCGCGAATCCTTTGAGGAGGAGGGAATGCCCGACATACAGTAGTGTCCAGTACCGCACCTATGAACAGGTTGCGCTGTGAGGGCACCAGGTGAGACTTGGGTACATTTATCGAAAAACCCAACCTGTGCAACAACTGAGTTGTCTCCTGCAGATGATGGAGCACCTTCTCTGGCGACTCTGCTTTGATCAGCCAGTCGTCTAGATACGGAAACACGTGAATCCCCGATCTTCTGAGATGAGCTGCCACCACTGCCATCACCTTGGTGAAGACTCGAGGTGCAGTAGTAAGGCCAAACGGAAGGACCACAAACCCAACCGTGAAACGGAGATACTTTCTGTGCGACTTCAAGATGGGAATATGAAAATACGCATCCTGCAAGTCGATCGACACCATCCAGTCCTCTTCCAACAGCGCTTGAAGAACCTGTGCAAGAGTGAGCATTTTGACCTTTTCCTGCTTCAGGTAAAGGTTCAAAATCCTGAGGTCCAGGATTGGCCGAAGTCTGCCATCTTTTTTGGGGATCAGGAAATACCGGGAGTAGCACCCCTGACCCCTTTCCTGCTTTGGAACCACCTCTATCGCACCCTTTCGGAACAGTGCCAGGACTTCTTCCTGCAGGAGAAGCAGGTGGTCCTCCGAACAATAACCCTGGCAAGGAGGGTAATTGGGAGGGAATTCCTGGAAAGGAAGAGCATACCCATTCTCTACAAGATTGAGAACCCAAAGATCCGATGTTATAAATTCCCAATCTTGTAGAAAATGAGTAAGCCGACCCCCCACTGGGCCCACATGATCCGGAATGGCGGATCTAGGGCTGCTTTGCTGCGTTGGCCGGGGGTTGGGAAGGAGAGGAGGAGGAGGAGGAGGAGGAAGCTTGACGACCTCTAGGACGGGATCTTGGTCTGCCTCTGTACGACTTGTACAGAGTATTCTGCTGCTGCTGGGATGATCTATAAGATCGAAAGGAAGATCGGCCAAATCCCCTGAAGCGTCTTCCGGTAGTACCCCTGGACTGAAGGCCCAAAGATTTTGCAGTGGCCCTACTGTCCTTAAAACGCTCCAAGGCAGTATCAGCTTTCTTTCCAAACAGACCTGATCCATCGAAAGGCAAGTCCATTAACGCAGACTGGACATCAGCAGAAAACTCTGAAGATTTGAGCCAAGCAGCTCTCCTAGTAGCCACAGAGGAACCCATGACTCTTGCCACCGAGTCTGCGGTGTCCAGACCACTCTGGATGACCTGTCTCGCAGCTGCTTGGGTGTCCGAGACTACTTCTTGAAAATCCTTCCTGTCCTCCTCAGGAATCTTTGGAATAATCTGTTTGACAGAGTCCATTAAAGCATGGATATATCTCCCCATCAGACACGTAGCATTGGTAGATTTTAATGCCATACTGGCTGACGAGAAAACCTTTTTTGCACTTTGGTCCTGTTTCCTGGATTCCTTGTCTCCAGGAACCTGTGGAAACGCTCCAGCAGATTTCTTAGAGCAGGCAGCCTGCACTACCAAACTCTCAGGAAGAGGATGCGTTGTTAAAAATGCAGGATCCTCCGGTGCAGCTCTATACCTCCTCGCCACCGTTCTAGAAACCGCAGGAGCAGATAAGGGTTTTTTCCAGACTTCATAGATAGGTTCAGACAATGCCTCGTTGAAGGGCAACATAGGTTCGATCACAGATGAGGGAGAATGAAGCACCTCAGTTAAAATATTAGGCTTATACTCAGCCGTAGGTAAAGTAATGTTTAGCAAACTCGCTGCCTTCTTAATGACAGTGTGGTAAGGCACCACATCCTTAGTTGGAACATTTGATACAGAAGCTAACTCCCATTCAGGCGATAGCTCAAGCCCACTGGCCTCGCACAAGTCTTCAAAGGGATCCTCAGAATCCTGCAACTCCCCTTCTTCAGTATCAGAATACCCATATTTCTCCTCTTCTAGAAGTCTCTGGGCCTTCCTCCGAGACCTTTCTTTCCCAACCGAAGTCAAAGGATTCGGAACCGACTCCGACGGGGTCGGTGCCGGCGGCGAACCCGAAGTCGGACGAGGTCTCTCGACACGAGGTCGGACAGAATCTTGCCTCGGAGTCGCGGGTATCGGCGTCTATGGGATCGGCGTCGATGGAGCCGGCGTCGTGCGCTTCGGCGTCGACGACACAGGCGGTGTCGGAAAATGCCAATGCGGTGGTAGAGCCGGCATAAAAGGCATGAAGGGTGCAGGGGCATAAGCCTGTGGAACCCCTAAGTTAAAAGCCATAGGACCCGTGGGACCAACAGGTGCACCAGACTGGAACATCGCTCTTGAATATACACCAAACATGGACTTCAGGAACTGGGTAGGATCCTGACCTGGAGTCGGAAACTCAGGATATGGACCTCTTGGATGTTCCCGGGGAGGCGGAGTCGATACGACATCGACCTCTTCTTCGGGCGCCGGAACCGGAGTCGATGAACCATCAGGTGCCGGAACTTCGGCTCCACCAGCCCCCTGCTCCTCACCTTCATCCTCCTGACCAGAAGGATTGGTTGGCATCGGAGAATGGACCTGTTCTTGAGGTTCGGGAGAATCCGGATGCGAAGCCTCTTCGTGTTCAGACTCCGAAACCTCCACTTCTTTACCCATGAGTTTGACCTGGGACTTCGGTCTTGAGCCAGAGTCCTTCCCAGAGCGATGACGTGACTCATGGGTCCTCTTCCTGTGCTTCTTCCTCGATGACTTCGAAGCGTGAGCCGAGGATGACTCCGAGTGCGACCTCGACCTCAATTTCGACCTCGATCGGCGAGATCGAGATTTCGATGACTTCTTGGTTTTCTTGCTCTTGAGTTTCGCCACGAGGAGCTTTGTCTCCCTCTCTCAAGACACAAATATAAGGAAATAGTAACAAAGTTACTGTAAGCTACTACACGATCCCTGAAAACCGTTAGCGTCGACGACGCGGAAAAAAGGAAACCGATGTCATCACGCCGGCGTGGGCCTGTTATAGGCGCCAGTGACGTCAGCGGGGTCGCGTGCGATGCCGTGCCTCTGTGACGTCCGGATCCACGTTGGCGCGAAGCTACAAAAGAATTTCCGAATGTTGCTGACGCAAGGGGGATATTCACAAGGTGAGGAATCCACACGGCAGATGTATCTATCAGAATCAGAGTGCAGATTCAGAGTGCAGATTCAGAGTGCAGATTGTGGGTGCAGATTGTGGGTGCAGATTGTGGGTGCAGATTGTGGGTGCAGATTGTGAGTGCAGATTCAGAGTGCAGATTCAGAGTGCAGATTCAGAGTGCAGATTCAGAGTGCAGATTCAGAGTGCAGATTCAGAGTGCAGATTCAGAGAAAACTCAGCAGCACCACCACCACCACCACCACCATTGCAATGCAATAGGTCTCGTTTTAACGCAAATTTAAGCTATAGGCCTTGTAAATGACAAAGCCTTTTATTTATGTTCCAAAAACCAGAACGCAAAAATAAAGGGCATTATCATTTACAATGCTAATAGTTCAGACTCGCGTTATTGCGAGACCTATTGCATTTCCAATGCTTGTTTGATGAGGAACTCCTGATAGTTCTAACAGGGTTGCGAACCAGGGTTGTCGAGCCCATGTGGGAGCAACTCGGATCATTGTGAGGGAGTGTTGCTTGAGCTTCTGAACCACTAATTGAATTAGCGGGAGAGGTGGAGAAGCATAAGCAAATTTCCCTGACCAATTTATCCATAGCCCATTGCCTTTGGACAATGGGTGAGGATACCTGGACGCGAAGTTTGGGCATTTTGTGTTGAGGTGTGTGTGGCGAACAGATCCATCTCTGGATAGGCCCACATCTGAAAGCTTGGTGCTTGCGCAGGACGGTGGGGGTCAGGCATGGCGCTATTGGGGGTTGGTTTGAGCAGCCGAGGTGCAGGGGGTGGAGATGTACCATTTGCTACCTCTTGTATTTTGTTTGCTCACAATTGTCACTTTTGTCTCATGTAACAACGTTTGCTTTTGTAATTTGTTCACTTGTAATTTTCTCCTCCTGTATCATTACTGTTCCTATTGTGAAGTGCTCTGACACCTTCGGGTAAAGTCTGCGCTATATAAAAAAGCATAAAATAAATAAATGGGGAGAACTTGAGGATATTGTTCCCATTTGTGAATCTGTTTTTGACGACTGAGCAGATCTGCGATCTGATTGTTTACTACTGGGACGTGTTCCACAAGGAGATATATCTTTTGAGGTATAGCCCATCTCCATATGCTTTGAGCTAGATGTGAAAGCTGTTGAGTGTGTTCACCCCCTGTTTTTGTATGTAGTACATTGCCATCATGTCTGTACGAACTAAGAAAGCTTTGCCTACTAGATGTACTTGAAATGCTTTCAATGCCAGAAAAATTGCTAGTAGTTCTAGGTGGTTTATGCGGAATTATTTTTGTTGTAAGGTCCACATGCCCTGAATGGTATGTTTTTGAAGATGAGCTCACCAATCAGTAAAGGGTGAGTCTACTGTTAGCACTACCGGTGGAACTGGCTCGACGGTATCAACTGCATGAACACTCTTGCTGGTAGGGAGTGTTGAGGCAGAAACTGCAATACTAGATTTAGATTTTGCAAGTTGCGTATCCTGACTGGGTTGGGATATGCTAGAGCGTTGCACGTATCTATTGTAGCTCCGAGATACGCTTGCGTGTTGGATGGCTGGAGGCGAGACTGAGATTTACAGTAAATCCCAAGTTGTGAAGCAGTTGAACAGTTTTGTGGGTGTGATGTACGCAGCGGTGTTGTGACCTAGCTTCATCCAGGTAAGGGAAGACGTGACTGCGCTGTCTTCTTAAATGAACAGCGACTACTGTGAGGCACTTGGTGAAGACTATGGGTGCTGTAGTTACCCCGGAGAGAACTTTGAATTGATAGTCCACCATAAACCTGAAATATTTTCTGTGAGCTGGGTGAATGGATATATGGAAGTAGGCGTCCTTTAAATCCAGAGTGGATAGAAAGTCACCTTGCTGAAGCACTGGGAGCACCTTTTGGATGGCGACCATGTGGAAGCGATCTAATTGAATGTACAGATTTAGCGGTCTAAGGTCTAGTATAGGTAGGCTTTCCGGAATTCGGTTAAAACCGAATCTGCCCGATAGTACCCTACCAGATGAAAATCAGCTGACATGGTTGAAACCGAGTGTCACTGATTTTCATTGCTGTTGCACCTTTTGTCCACTTGATGGAGCCAAAGCACGGCAGATCCAACTGCAATTTAGGCCCGTGAAGGAAGCAGCTTCGAACGACTATGCATGCCTAAGGCAAGTTTAGCTGTGACTGGCTGATGCTGAATTAATTAGCGGGTCATGGGTGATCTTAGAAGCACCATTTGAGGGGTGCTGAGGCAGCTAGAGCTAGTACTGCTTTTGCAGGGACGAGGACTCCTTGCCATAAACGCGCACATTGCTAGATAGAGCTGCTTGGTTGAGGCTGGCTGCACAATATTAGACTGAGTTAGTCAGGGCAGAAAAGTCAGAGCAAGTGCCAGATTACCAGGTTACCCGAGATAGCCAGAATGCCAGGTTCCACTTCTACCTCACTGCTTGTGGGGAGTGCTCCCAGGTGCTTTCAAGCCTGGGATCCTAGTTGGCGCATTTCTGCAGGCACGGGGCTCAACCCTGTCCTGCAGGACCGAAGGACTGCTCACCCGGTATGCACACTTACCAGTTGGTCACGATCGTACGCTCCCACCTGAAGCCACGAATCGTGCTGGTCCCAAACTCTTGCCAAGCTCCTGCTTCAGCAGTGACACACCTGCAAACACCATATGGCCGGGGTCCAGACACGCAGGCAAGCTCTGTGTGGTCCGCAGGAGGGTGGGTTAAGGGTGAAAGCGTGGCGCAGCCTCTAAGCGGAGTAAACCTCGATGCAGCTATTAGTAAAATATTACACATACTTTCAACTACATAGAGTTTGCCATTGTGTGTCACACAAGGAGCACCCAGGGCTGAGTAGGCGGCACGCTCAAGTGTTTTGCGTAGTTTTAAAAATGTTTTTGAAACTCTTAATGCGGCCCGTGAGCAAGGGTCCCCTGCCTGGCTAATGTGGGCGAGGGAAACAGTTGTGCTCTGCCGTTTGTCTGCCTGCGGCCGCACCCAGTTGATTCACAGGTCTTTAAAATGACCATGTAACGAGGCTTTGTTGTTATTGCACCCCTTCGTGGAGCCCCTGCAGTGTTTTAAGTAGGTAGGAAATTCATACATTATTGGGCGACTGGGGGTGGGGGGGCACACCGGGGAAAGCGGCGGCATGTTCTAGTGTCTTTTTTTTTAAAATGTCCTTGAAACGCTTCCGTTTCCCTGCCTGGGTAACGTGGGGGAGAGAAGCTCAGTCCATCACCAGGGTCGTATATTTCAGGGTTCCGGCCAAATGGCTGCCCCGAGCCGCACTGACAGGGTAATTGCAAATGCAGAGTCTGTAATTAAGCTGATCAGCATGCAGGATGGAAAGATACTGGGAAGTGGAATGCAGAAGAGCAATAAGCAGTATAACCATCAAGACCAAAACAGTGTCATTGTTTGGCTAATTGGCAAGATTTCAACTTCAAAAACTCTAAGACTTAAAGCATTAACTTTGTCTGAAGAGCTATGGTCCGTCGTGATTTGGGAACTGCATCGTAAATAATAGGAAAGCTTGACAAATTAGGGCGTTCTTGAGCTGTGACTATAGCCATGTTGCTTTGTTTTAACTTGGTGTTATACTGCTACGACTATGATCATTGGGATGAGGCTTTTTGTGTGCATTTGTTTATTTGATATTTTCTGGCATTACGGAGAGGGTTTATGCCGGAGATTTAGCAGCATTGAAGTAAGGACGGTATTAAGACTCTGTATGTGGGGTGTAGCAAGGCGCCCGCACTTTAGGATAATCTGGAGAAATTAAATGCGGCAAGCACCTCGGTTTATGTAGAAAGCATAGCATTTTCGATTCGTAAAATATCATTTAGGTTGTGTTAGTAGAGAGGCTTATATCTAGTCCGAACCATTCGCTAGTGGCAAAATATGTGAGGATGGTTGCAAGACAGACGTTAATTTGTAGTAGTGCCAGATGAATAGTATTGTGCAGCGGTTACCACAGGGTGGAATCTGAGCACATAAGAGACCTTTATGAGACTCTGGATAGAGGCTAGATACAAGAAAGTCAAATTGTTGAGTGTCTTTGCCATCCGCTTCACTTCTCAGTAGAATCTATCAATTAAAAGAGCCAAAGCCAAAACATGGAGATGGAATCAACACTGACGTGAAAGAATGCAGGAATTTGTCCGTTTATCTGCTTTCTACATTAATTAGGTCAGTATTGTTGGTAGTAAGATGTTAGAATCACTATGTTTAAAGACAGACTAGATGGACTCGGTCAAATAATCTTGAGGGACGCTATATGATCATGTGATGTTTTTCCTCTTTTAGCACGAGCATAGTATTACTGCGAAGTAGACCACAGAATTAATTATGAATATCCTTGTATTTCGATTCAAGAGAGTGACTTTGGTAAGAAGTGTAGGGGATAGAGTCTATGCCAATATTACATGTTAACTAGTGTTCCTTTTTTTCCTAATGATTCATTTATTGTTCATCTATTATACCAAGGCGGTTCTGCTGAGTATAAGGGAGGATGCATTATTTGATCAGGTTACTTCACTAACCTTGAAAAATTAGTTGACGTATTTTTTTCTGAGAGTAATTATGTGAAAATCGTGACGTATAAGGCTGTATATACTAATCACGGATGTTAGGATTCATCTTGATGCACTTCTATTCCTTCTTTTTATTTGGAGCATGTTTTTATTAAAGCATGATGGTGAAGGCTTATCTTTGAATTGGTGGTTGGTATTCTTGTATCTTTTCACGCGTGTAAACTTTTCTTAAACATCACTCACTCACGTTATGGGAAATTGGTGAAAGTAAAAAATTCTCTTTTGTAAGTAATGGTGGTGGTATGAATGATTGAATGAGGGCTCCCAACAGTTTCTAGGAGGACGAGGAAACTTGTAAGAGTGTTTTCATGACTAACAGTCTTTATTATGTGCTCATGTTTGCCCTATTTAATAATTTAAAAGACAAGGTCCTGATGAAGGTGGTCTAAGCCATCCTACACCACCGAAACGCGCGTCGATCCGACCCTTTGTAGAGCCTTGTGCTCTGAACTTTAATATCTGTTTTTTTGCAGAGGTTCCGCTGGTCATTTGTAACAACTATCATGTACAGATGCAAGTTGTATGAGGTTTTGTGAGAGGTTGTTTGTGTGTGAATGGGTATGATATGGGTGTATTTATTGAAGTTAATCCATTATTGAAGGACACTATTGCACTTGTTGAAACGCTAGAATCCTGTGACCTCGTCCAGCTTGTAAAAAGTTCTACTCACAAGGCAGGACACATTCTCGACGGTCTCTTTTCTAACGATGCCAGGCTTTCCACCGGCTCTCCTCTCCAGGTGGTCTGGTCTGATCATTTTGCCGTGCCATTCGAACTATGCATTCCTGTCCCCTGTCTCACTAGTCGGGAAACCTCTCCCTTTACCCTCAGGAGAAATCTCAGAAATATCTCTGATGAGGCCCTTGCCCCTCTGATCTCTACTCCTGATACTTTAGCCGTAAACGAAGCAGCAGAGGCAGCCCAAATCTTGAATGACTCCTTTTTCAACGCAGTGGAACAACTTGCTCCCTCATCCTTGCGTTACGTAGCGCGCCGTAAACCTACGGCTCCTTGGTTTTCCGTTCAGCTGAGGCTTCTCAGACAAGGCTGTAGGAGCAACGAGAGAAAATGGAGGAAATCCTGGGACCCAAATGACAGAGAGGTTCATAAATCCTCTCTGCGAGCCTACAAACTCCAAGTGATAATTGAGAAACAGAGATATTTTTCCAATTTGACCAGCTCCCTCTCCTCTTCTAGAGCTCTTTAAAATCGCCGACTCTCTATGCTCCTTACAACTCCCTGACCCTGTAGTCAGCTCTCAACAACTTTGTAACGATATTTCTAATTTCTTTCATAGCAAAATCCATGACATACATGTCTCTCTTGAAGCCCACTGTCGTGCTCTTGACCAAAAAATCCCATCTGACATTTCCAGTCTTGATTCACTAGGCAAAGTTCCTTCGTGCCTATTCACGACATTCCCATCATTATCCCTTGAATCACTGAACCTACTATTTGACAGGACCAAATCGGCTTCTCCCCTTGATCCGATACCGCTTAAAAAACTGAAAGAATGCAGAAATTGCCTCCTTCCTCCCTTGCTTCAGGTCCTTAACCAGGCCATTTCTCAAGGATCTTTCCCCCCTATATGGAAGAAAGCAATTGTTAAGCCTCTTCTCAAGAAACCATCCCTGGATCCGGCCTTGCTGAAAAATTTCAGGCCAATCTCCCTCCTTCCAGCACCCGCGAAGATGCTTGAGGCACATTTGAACTTCCACCTGTCCTCCTTCCTTGACTCTTCTGAATATCTGGATAACACACAACACGGTTTTAGAAAACACCACAGCACAGAGTCCGCCCTTATCTGTGTGGTCGATAACATCCGACGCAAGGTGGACTCTGGCCAAACTACTGTTCTGGTCCTTTTAGACCTCACGGCCGCGTTCGACACCCTATCCCCCGCCATTCTCACATCTGGGCTGAGGGAAGCTGGTGTTACAGGACCGGCCCTGAGCCTCTTAAACTCCTTCCTGACCGAAAGGGAACAGAGAGTCATGCTTGGGAACCACCTCTCCCCTGCCAAGTCATTGCAGTGTGGGGTGCCACAAGGGTCGGCCTTGAGCCCGACCCTGTTTAACATCTATGTGGCCCCCCCTTGCAAGACTGGTTAAATCTCAGGGGATGGAGGTGGTATCCTACGCAGATGATACCCAGATCATGGTATCACTAGCCCACACCTCTGTTAGTACATCTGCCGCTAGTTTCAGGGTATGCATGCAGTATGTGGCAGACTGGATGACTATAAATTCCCTCAAACTAAACGGCGAAAAAACGGAGGTGTTGGTCTTTGGGAAGAGTCAAAATCAGTGGTCGAGCGAGTGGTGGCCTTCTTCTCTTGGCATCTGCCCCACTCCCTCCCCTTCCGCCAGAAATCTTGGAGTATTATTTGACACCTCGCTCTCTATGCCCCTGCAAGTCAACAGGACCGTGGCCACCTGCTGGGGCGTGATCAGGACGCTCAATAAAATCCGCGGTTACCTATCCCCCGAGGCGCGTAAACAGGTTGCAGTCGCCCTGGTTGGCTCAAGGCTGGATTACTGCAACTCCCTGTACATGGAAGCCAATAAAGGTCTGATACATCGTCTGCAGATTCTCCAGAACGCTGCAGCATGCTTTGTTTTGGATCTCCCGAAAGCATCTTCAGCCACCTTAGCCAGGAAGGAGCTTCACTGGCTCCCGGTGCAGCACAGAATTGCTTTTAAAATTCTCTGTCTGACCCACAGAGCATTGAAGGAGGGTCCTGCCAGTGCTATCGGATCTCTTCCTATGCGTTATGTCCCCACAAGAAACCTCCGATCTGCTGGACTCTGTCAACTGGTTGTTCCTCGTTTCAAATTTGCCAGATGGGCGCCAGAGCTTTTTCCGTGGTTGCTCCGCAGCTGTGGAACTCCATTCCCACAGAAATAAAAACGCTCCCGACTATCGAGTCCTTCAAAAAGGCTCTCAAAACCTACTTTTTTAAGAGGGCCTACCCATGAGCAAATAGGACTTCGTAGTTTTGCTAGCTTCTGCATTTGATTAGGCGCCTTGACGCCCATTGGGCTAAGTCCGCGCATCTACAAGAACGGTTTCATTTCATTCATTTCATTTCTGTTTTTCTACTGTATAGATTTGTTTACAGAATGTCGATTGTAATGATTGTGTACATTTTTGTTCTCGTTATGATCTTTAAAAAAAATACTTTTCTACTTTGAATGAACAAAAGAAAAATATATATAAATAAGAATATGGAAAATTGAAGTGATATAAAATAAAGACTAATTGAGAATAATCAGGTTTTGATGTAAAGTAGTGATAGGCTATGAGGGAGGATATTTAGCTTTGTGTTTTCTCTTTCCCCTCTTCTCCCTAGTCTTAAAGTAGTTTCTATAAAGGGGGTCCCCCATTTTTCCTGTTAAAGCATAGACTATCCCATAAACTTTGAAAATAACAGCAGGAGAAGATGTACTCTAATGGTTAGGGCAGTCGACCTCACATCTAGCGGGGTTCGAGTATCGGCAATGACACTCAACATCCTGTGATTCTGGGCAAATTACATAATCTACCCGTCTCTTACAAAAATGAATGTGCCCTTGTGTAACGCAACAGGTGCTCATGTGAAGCGCTTCTATACCTTCAGGTCAAGTTAGCGCCATATAAATCTCTGAGGGGAAAAAAACTGCAGTGAAAACCAGCCTAGCTTTACTCAGAGCCGTGGAGTTCATGCTCACTTTCTTCAAATGACAACACATTGATTTTAAAATGAACTATGAGAACTGCAACACAAGTGCGCTCTTCCCACGATGTTTGTTAGTGACTTTGGCAC
The DNA here is from genome assembly GCF_964261635.1 of Lissotriton helveticus. NCBI lineage: Eukaryota > Metazoa > Chordata > Amphibia > Caudata > Salamandridae > Lissotriton > Lissotriton helveticus. The sequence goes on along the minus strand of NC_136063.1, from coordinate 412,822,893 downwards.
TGCAACATGTTCCCTGCTCGAATGAATGCCACTTGTTAAGCAAAGAAGTGTTGAGGACCAATTCAGGAAATTTTATTTTACCATGCATGAGAAATGGCTAGCTATGATGCATAGAAATGTCCCTTCACCAACCATGGCGATTGAAGCCAATGAAGTCTCACTGTGGTACTCTGCACAAGTGTTGGATCCCTTCTGTAAAGGGGAATTTTCTCCGGACTTTGAAAAATACAGCTTCATTTTTGACCACTTGAAATACCTCTGAGGCCTTATGCACCCAGTTCAATACATATGTCGCAGAACCTGGCCCAGAGAATGTCAACCTTGAGGTGCACCAGTATTGGCATGGAAAGCTATGTCAGTGGCCAGAGTTGGCAAATTGTGTACTGGCTGTTTTGGCGTTGCAAGTCTCAAGTGCGAATGTCGAGAGGGCCTTTTCACAAATTAAAGTGTACATGGGAAGGAAAAAGAGTGAATGACCAAAGAATCACTGAAGAAATATTGTATGGTGTACTACAATACATTTGACTTGTAAACATTTATTTGGACTTCATATACACTGTACCTACACTGTCTATATACCATACATCATTGAAGAAAGCCAGCAATAATAAAAGCAAAGCGTTCCATAAACACCGGTAAAACACCGTTTCAGTTGTTTTTTTAGGGCACGAAAATAAGTAACCACTGAAAAGCACTGTTTTTTTCAGGTATTGAAATCACTGGAAAACACTGACAAAACACCAAAAATAGAAACTGAAAACAGGAAAGCCTAAGTATAGGCCTGAGAGAGCTATCCTTTTTTGGAATAAAAAGTTATGGGGAGTACACCCCGGTCTCTTGATGCAATGGGACTGCTCTATCGCATGTTTTTGTAAAAGAGAAAGAACTTTTTTCAAAAGGGTGAGATGTTAAGGCGACATGACACATTGTTTTGAAAGAATATTTGGAGGAGTTCTGGTAAGTTCCAGGCAGTAACCATACTGGATAATGGGTCTTAACCACTTGTCTGAGGTGACTGAATTCCAGACAGGTAGGAACGGTGAGAGATATCCCCCGACAGGAGTGGAATGGTGGGCGGCAGTGGAGGGAAGTCACTGTTTGTTGGCAGGGGAAGTGCAGGTGGAGTTACCTCTGCCTCATTATTATTGCCTCTGTAGTTTCCTCAAAAAATATCCTCTGGAAGAGGGGGATAAGCCCTTATAATAGGAAGAGGGATTACCTGTGGACACTGCTTTTGAGCCACCCCTATAAAAGGAGCGGCAAAAGGGCTCTGGCGGAAGGCAATTGTAGAGCCCCAATGGACTTTGCAGTTTCAGTATCTTTTTTCATCTTTTCCAGGGACGTGTCGACAGCTGGCCTGAAAAGATGTTGTTTACCGAAAGGCTGATTTAGTATGGAGGATTGCACCTCCTGCTTAAATCCGGAGATTTAAAGCCAAACAGGTCTGCATAATAGTGCGCTAGTGTTGATGGCACGAGATGCTGTGTCTTCCGTACCTAGTGTGCTTTTAATAGAACTGTTGGTAATGAGCTTATCTTCCTGAATCAGGTCATTGGCATTGCTTTTATACTCATCTGGCAAGTGTTGCGTGAGTTTTTCCAACTCACCGTAACCAGTCCTATCGTAACGTGCTAGCAGAGGCGGAGCGTTGGCAATACACCCGTGTTTAGCAACTTGAGAAGCCACTCTTGCTTGAGGCGTCAATTATCAGGAGGAGGGGCGTTGCCTGTGGTCTGGCAGTTAACTTTCTTGCGGGCGTTTGACACTACCAAAGAATCGAAGGGTAATTGTACTTTTATGTATATAGGGTCTGTAGGAATGGCTTTGTATTTCTTATCTACTCTAGGTGTGAGTATTCTTTATCGCACTGGGTCTTTGAATACCTAACATGCATGTTTTAGCATGCCCTTAAGCATTGGCAAAGTATGAGTAGACTTTGGAGTGTGTGTTAATGTCTCAAGTAGAAAATCCTCTTCTAGAGTGTCTGAATGAAGCTCCACCCAATGGTATTGGGCTGCCCCGTTGATCAGCTGAACGTAGCCCATGTTGTCATCTGGTACAGAGGGTCTAGAGGGATACAGGATGGGGTTATCTTGATCTGGCTCCCTATCATAATTCTCCCAAGGATCAGTGTCATGTGGTATAATCGGATCTACTAGCACTTCATGTTCTTCATCCTCATCCCCATACTCTTCATCCTGTTGGTCAGGTGATAGTGGAGGTGGTTGCGAATTTGATGGTGTAATGATCCAATTTGGATTAGGTGGAGGGGATAGAGTCATGTAAGGGAGAGAAGGGTTAGTACCCTGGTCCTTTTTCTTTAGAGGTCTATTTATTTTTTTTAAGTTTTACCTAGCGCTGGCTAGACCCGGGGGTATCAGAGCGCTTTACATGAGCATCAGGTCATCGTTACAGGTTACATCGTTACAAAGGTTACACAGTTCTTAGAGCATGGCAACATAGTTAGTTGTAAGGTCGAGATAGACAATAAGCACAAATACATAAGGGGAGAAGAAGGCAAGGTGAGAGATTCAGGGGGGTGGAGTAGGGGAAGTAGACAGATAAAGAAGGTGGGAAAGAGGAGGGGAGGGTGAGAGACAGCATGGGGAGAGGAGGGGAAGGGTGACGGGGACACAAACCGGTAGACTAGTGAAGGCAACGTCCAAAGTCCAGTAAGCTGTGATTGTAGGAGAGTGGGATCTGCAATCCCATGGCCACCCCAGATTTTTGCTTTTTGCTTCACTGGTTTACGACTTTCCCTGGCGGTGGGCCTGCTAATCAGACCCACAGCCTAGCTGTTCTCTCTCTAAATTACAACCATGTACCTTAGGTGCATTTTACCAATTGGTACTGGGCCACCTTATCAGTCCCTGTACAGAATACCTTAGGTATCCAGGGCATAGGTGTACCCAGGGTCTACCAGGGGCTGAAGCATGTATTATGCCACCCCTGGCTGGCCACCCAAAAGACAACTGGCTGCACGACAGCTGGGGCAAGGTGGTGTAAACACCCTTTGCTTTAGATATAGTATTCCTATATCTAACCCTAAAATGGACACATATATTCCTATCAGTCACTCCTATGGCAGGCCTTATCAATCCTGAAGGCAGAGTGCTTGGAATTATGTGAGATGGTGCTCTGGCATGAGCTGAGCCCGTTTGCAGCTTGCGGAACCAAGTCCAAATAGCTGTTCCATGATAACGCTATACCATATACTCTTAAGTGCATTATAATCCTTGCGGTTAAATGCTAACTTTGGTATAGCATTATCAAAACATGTCGAGTAAGGTGTCATACGAATTGGAATACTAACCCCTCGCCAATTCTGGCGACTGGGTTAGCATTCCACCCTTCTAGAGGGACACGACATGTATGTAACTGTGAACCCCGGTTAAAGTCAGACATAGCCTCAGCTCCACAAAATGGATGCTGCCACCGAGACACAAGTCTGCCCTCCTGCTGCTGGGAGTCCTTCCAGCAACGGAGGCCTGGACAAAGGGTTTCCTGTCAGGGGCGGTGCCAGCACCATCCCAGACAGGATTTTGTGTATCCCAGGTAGGCAGGGCTGAAAGAAAGGTTACTGCAAGTGGCACCCCGGTGCTCACTGTGCATATGCCGGCTCAAACCAGTTCCTGGGGCACACCAGCCCCTGAGCTGGGGAGAGACCGGACAAAGGAGAGGGGTGTAACCACCCCCCTCCCACCCCACCCATAGGGCAGGACTTAGTCGCGTGCCAGCCCCTTTTCTTAGTATAAAGGTAGGAGCAGGCCCCCTTCCCAAATTAGATAATCTTGAATCTTGAAACTACTTTCCACGAAAGGAACTCTTGGCTCTTCTGAAGACTCTCCCTTGTGGCTAAGGAGTAGCCACCCTGCACCAGCAGGCAACATCGAAGCTCTTGCGGTTTGCTGTAAGTCCATCCTCCGGATCAAGACTGCCCAGCTCGACGAGACCCGGATTCCCTGCCATCTCTGACCTCTACCTACATCATCCAGCACAGCTGAGATTTGTGGGTGTGACGAGACCCGTGGGACCGGCCATCTTCAAGACCTGCACGACGCTTCACCAGCCCGACCCCCGAGAGACCCTCGAGTAAGTGCATTGGGGTTTGAGAAGCCCTAACCCTGAGCAGCTCCAGCACCGAAGTCCAGCCCCCGAGCATCCACGAGATCTGCGTGGGGCCCTTCTGCTCTTTGCTGCTCACCGCGTTGTCCGGCCACTTGCCTGCTGGCTTGTAGCCCTCCTGACGATTTACCACGACACTTCCATCGCTGGTCTGGTTGCTCCAGACTAGCCCTTGCTCCCCTCCAACAGAGGAGCACCCTGGACCCTCCTGGTCCACTCCAGACGCCATCTTGAGTCCACCGCGTGGGCTTGCCTTTGCCAAGGCTTGCTGCTCCAATCCTGGTTTCAGCAGCGCCGACAGCAGACACTTTCGTGGGACAGCTCGCCCCTCCATCCTGGTCGCCGACAACGCCTCCTGGTCCGAGAGACTGCAGAGCCCAGCGTCGCCCACTCACCTGGTCGAGGTGACTTCATCCGGTGCCATCCTGGTGCCCACCTGATCACTGGCTAGTGATCAAGAACTGAGTCCCCTCTGCTTTCAGGTCATCTTCAACTCCGATCCAGGCTTGGATCCCATCGAACTTCATCACTGGTCGCCAGCCAGCAACTTCTTCTTTCAGGCTCCATAGACTGTAACGAGGATTCCCGACGTCTTTTGAACCCTATGCAGCCGCAGCCCCTGGGCTAGGTAACTCGAGCATTTCGGTGCTCCAAAGTAGGTTCACTATCTAAGTGTCCAGATCCTTTTTCGTTTTCAGCCTACCTAGTAGGATTCGTCCGATAACACTAACTTTACGAAATCTAGCATCCATAGATTTTGTCCCGCATCCCGCGTGAGAGTGCACACTCTGCACCCGATCTCCCTAGGCCTCCTGCTCCTAACCTTAGGGTTCAGTAGTGTAGTCCTAGCGATCCTGAAGCCCCTGGATCTTGTTACTTACCTGCTAGTATTTTGCATTCCACTTTTGTAGTATATGGTTTTTTGTGCCCCTCGGGCATTTGTGTAAACTGTGCAACTTAAAGTATTTTCGTAAGAGTTTTGCATTGTGCTTAGCTCCCTGACTCAAAGAGTTCAGGGTAGAACTGTTATTAATAAATATCCTATATTTTTATAACAACTTGTGTGGTGTCCTTTCACTTGGTGTTCAAGGGGTATATGTGATGGTAAAACAGCTGGCTTAACACGCCCTCTAGAGTTTAGCCTAAAGACTGCTCGTGTCCATGCTACTAGGATAGCTGGTCTGAAAGGTTGACTTACAACCAATCATCAATAAGGGTTGTTTGGTATGATACAAAGTGGTCACTAGAATAGTGAGCACTATATATCAGGCCAACTTCTCACAGTGATCCCAGGGGAAGTGGTATCCCTTCCCTATCTCTATTGCGAGAGGCTCCCTTTACACAGTGGACTCTCTCAGAGGGGTCTCTGAGACTCCAAGACCTACATACTGGATCCTTCCCCGGAGAGGGAGTGCCATACCATACCTCAAGTGTGAGTGGCTCTCTTGGCGCAGTGGGCTCACTCAGCGGGTTCGCTGAGACTCCAGAGTATAAGTATTGGATCTTTCCCCAACAAGGGGTGGAGTGCTTAGTCAAAGGGCACAAAGGACAGGGGGTAGGCAGAGTAGCAGGCAAGGGGAGAGATTCAGGGGAGGATAGGAGCTAGGGAACAGACAATAAGGAGAGACGAAAAGAAGTCTGCCTACAGACTGACTGGGTAGGTGACGACCAAGGAGGGAAATCACGGCCCATCTCCCCTGTAGCTCCATCAGGCATCAGACAAAATAGTTCAGTCTCAAAACATTGAGAGAGGGAGAGACATAAATAGAGGGAGGATGCGGTAGGAGACGATAGGAAATGCAACAATGTGGTTCAACAATATACCAGAAAAAGAACGAAAGTAAACATTAAATCAAACAATCAGCAATACATTAGGGGAGGAGAGAAAGGAGAGAGAAAGTAGTGGGGGGTAGGGGAGGAGATAGAGTGAGGATAAGGGAAGAGACAACCGTAGAGACTAAAGGAAGTCTGTCTAAAGACCGTCTGGGTAGGTGACGACCAAGGAGGGAATCCACGGCCCATCTCCCCTATAGCTAAACCAGGTAGCTCCATCGGGCATCAGACAAAATAGATCAGTCTCAAGTGGCGAGGGAAGAGGTTCACAGAAAAACAGGGTGGGGGCAAGGGCATGTGAGGGCAGAGGACAGAAGCTGGAAAGAGTAGGAGCGGAGAGGGGGGAGGGTTGCAGAAGGTGAGGATCGCTAGGTTCAGGATCAAAAGTACCGGGTCATCAATCTGCACAGATTCTCAAGGTGGGTGCATTGTTAAAAACAGGCCACAAGGTGGAGCTCCAGGCTAAGGAAGGGAGCAGTTTAAAATTCAAAGGAGAAATAGATCAGGAGTGTTTCTGTTGAAAAGAGGCGCTGTTATTCTAATGGCAACGCGTCCATCTTGAGGGGCCTAGAAGTCGTCAGATCTCTGCTTTGGCACCATTTTGTAAGGCTAGTTGGATCACAATTTCGGAGCAGCAGTTACTACTCCATTCATGCCAGCGCTACTTGGCTCCTGAATTTCACCCTGCCCTGCCACTATAACCATTTAACCCCCAATTTGACATCAGCACTCCCAGAAAGTGTCTTCCCTCGAGTCTAATCAATCGATCAACTAGGGCATTGCTGGGCTAGTAGAGGGAGGCCTCACTTGGTGCTGGTGCTGAGTTCCAAAGCTCTGCCTGCAATCCCTGCTAGGAATCCAGTCAGCCGATCTCGCAAGTCAGATCTCCCAAAGTCAGTTGAGCTGTGGCATGTTAGGGAGAGCTGGAGCAATGCCTGTTCCGAGGTGCTGAGCTGGGACAAAGCAGCGCAAGAGAGGCAGGCCTCACCTTGTGTCGGTGGGGGATCAACGCACCATTAACAGTTTTGTCCGGTGGGGAGTCATCGCACTATCTATAGTTGGTCGGGCAGTCGGGTCATCAGCATCCAGCATCGTGGCGGTGAACTGGGCATGGAGAACTGGGCGGCGAACTGGGCAAGCCACGGATGGAGCGGGAGCACTGGAAAGTTCCGAGGCGCCTTGCAGATACAGGTACTCAGGAAGCGGAGATGAGCCGTGCAACTCCCAGGCGCTCGGCGGCGATGAGGAAGATGCTGCCACTGTCGATGGCCGAACTTCGCAAACTAGCAGCTGGGTCAGCCGTCACAGGTCAATCGTTGGCCTACCGCAGGAGGAGATAACGAGCGGCACCTTCCTCGGCAGGGAGGCGGCATGGAGCTGGGGAAAACATCAGTGCGGCTGAATCGGTGCAGAGCTGCATCCCAGAGGCGCCGTGGTGCCCAGAATGATCCTCTGAGATCCAGCTTCCGATTTTTAGGCATAATGGCCTGGAGGTGTCCAGTTTTAGGGTCAATGCTTAGTCTCTTTTGTTTGGGATCCAAAGAGGTCTTCAGGTGAAGGTTCTTTAGGCAGGGGTGATTTTGGCGTAGAAGATTTTGGCTGGGAGTCTTTTGGTGCCGAGTGTTTTGAGTCAGAGTGCTTGGTTTTAGCTTGTTTGGGCTCTAAAGCTTTGTGACTATCCGGTTTCGGCTCCAAATTTCTCAGCGCAGAGGGTTTCGGCTCCGAGCTTTTAGGTGTGGATTTCGGATCTAATGCCTTAGGTTTGGAGGCTTTCGCTCCGAGCCTTTATCTTTGGAGGTTTTCGGCTAGAGGGGTTTTTTGTTTGGAGGATTGACGCAGAGGGCTTCGGCATCGAAGGTGTCTTCGGTGCCGGTGTTGGGGAGACTGGCAAAGTCTTGGGTTTGTGTTTGGGTGCCGAGGGTGTTGGTTCGGCACTGGAATGGGTCTGGTTCGAGCCCGAAGGCTTGTGTTTCCGTTTCATAGCCGAGCTGGAGGGCGGGCATCTGAAACGTTTTCCTAGTGTCGACCTGAGCCCGAGGGCGAAGGTGATACCGGAGCCTTAGATTTTGGGTGACAGGATACATGGGGGATCAGTACTCGCGGTACATTGACCCGGAATGACGTCCAGTTAATCCTCCATGTCGGAATCGGCTTCAGACACGGAGACCAGTTGTTCTTTATCTTCGAGATCTGGGCGGTGGTAATCTCGATCTTCGACAAAGATGTCTGGTACAGAGCCACTGCTGCGCTGCATCTCGTAGCATCGAGCCCAACTATCACGAATGGTCTTCTTCGATCGGAATGATCGACACGCTTCACAGTCGCTTTCTTCGTGTTTCGGGGATAATCAGAGGTTGCAAATCTCATGCAGGTCGGTGCCTGGAAACGTAGCACGATACCCAGGATATAGCTTAAATGGAGTCCTTTCCATCGACTGCTGGTGTGGTCGGCACAGGTAGGCCCGACTGCCTGCCCCAAAGTTCCCGATTGAGGGTTTTCTCAGTTTGAACGATGCGTGTGGAACGGGAAACCGCGAAAGACAATACCGTCGAGGGTAGAGGATTGCACGTCGAAGGGGTTCGAAAACGATACCGAAGCGCAGCAATATACATCCGAACCAAATGGCGGAAAAAACTATCTGGGGATGGGGTCGATGCCCATGAGCACTATCACCAAAAGGAGGAGTCACTTACCTCGTGTCTGCAAAGACTTCGAACAAAAACAAAGGGCAAACATCCAGACGGTGATATATGCTAAAGCATATGAACTACAGCTCATATGCCTTGAACACAATGTTAGCAGAGCAATGTATATTATAACCAAAACAGAACTTTACATAGACAATTTACATTCCAAACAAGTCACTGCACATGACTCAAACTCCAGCCAATCAGTGCCCAGCACTCAGCCTTCTACCTGTCAGGCTTTCGATTGCCAGATTTTCTATCACATGGTAGGTGTGAGAAACTCTTAGAAGAACTCTCCTATTGAAGATATATTTTCAACCTTTCACCATGGCTGAGATGAAATCACTTTTCAAGGCTTGGAAGAGCCGGTGGAAATTTGTTTGTATACATCTGTGAAGAAATGTGGTGTAGTAATGTGTAATACACTACCAATTCTTCTTGGGACCAGTCAGGCTTCTTTTATCAAACCGTAGCTCAATCCTGGGCGGCTGTGGCTTCAAGCCACCAGGCTTCAACACAGGAATAAATGTAAGGCACTTAAACAGGACCAAAACAATTGGAGGAAGAAACACGACTCAAGAAATCCAACACCAATTTATAAAAATAGATTAATTTTATGAATTTATGGACACCAAAATAAATAAGAGCCACTGGAGGTTTCCAAATCACTTTTGAATAACCTAGATTTTGCATACTTAAGTAAAGCATAATACAACTAATGTGAAATAAATGGTGCACTCATACCTTGGAACGAAGAGATTCTGGAGATTCAAGCATGTGAAGAAGCTCAGAGTTGTCAATCTCCAGCAACATGCCAGTAATTTTACCCGCCAAAGTTGGATGCATATTTTGAATGAGAGGGAACAGCCTCTCGCCTAAAGAAAATCAAAATGTAAACAAATTGTGTTAAGTTACACAAAGTTTCGTAGCCATTTAGCAATTTTGTAGGACACCATAATGAAGGATATTGTTAAAAATAATAAATACAATCTAGTATCTGGGATAATACAGCAAGGCGCCTAAAATACTGAAACACCATAAAATGGCTCTAAATGAAGGTAACCATCCTAGGAGCCTTAAGTCTCTGGGACAGGGCTATAATTTAGAAATTTATATACAAAAGGGAGCGACCCCACTGACCAAGAGACAGGGTACCACAACAAAATGTAAAAAGAAATACTCTTGGACAAGCACAAATCTTCAATCAAACATCCAACCATCAACCATGTAGTTCAGACACACCTATACATACATAGCCAGGATTGAGGGGAAAAATGTAAATGTATAAAAACAAGGAAACAGCTGTGAATAACAGGAGGATAAATAACCCAAATGTATAAATTAAAAACACAAATGCAATTTATTACATAGTGTGCCAAAAAAACATACAAATAATAAAAACAATCCAATACATATATTACGAATAAAAACTACCAAGAGAGGACAAATGTGAAAAAGATAAAACATCAAAGTTGGTTCTTTCACACAGGAATCAAACCATAAACACCATCAGTCTTTTAAAAAATAATCTTCGATAGACATGAGGTAGTTCCTGGAAGTAACCACAAAGAATTGGTGTTGACGTGTTTCGGTGGTGACCAATGATTAAAGTGCCACCTTCTTCAGGACATATATATTTGTCTCTCTACCAATTGATTAAAATATAATCAACCACTGGTCGTGTATCGAGGAGACTCTAATCTCTCCTTTCCAAGTTATGAGAGTAAAACACGGTCCTTCAGGTCCAACGTTATTTAAAAAGGCTGATGAATGCAACTCCTCTAATGCTTCATAGATGGAGTAGTTAGTAGGGACTGGGGACTATACAGTGGGAGACAATCAGTTAATTCAATAATAGATCATAGAGATGCCCTCCTTTTGTTGAAAAAGTCAGGGCCGTCAGAATGCAGTCGTCTGATTGAGTCTCCTACAGCATTCAGCAGTCTCTCCTCAAATATACTGGACTTATAGATACTATTCAACCTGCTTCATTAAAGCGAGTGAAAAGTGTAGGAAAATGGGTCATTAGTTATGTTGCCTGTACAAGTAATGGGTCCACATTTGTCCACCACTGGGAACCAAACACCCCGTGGAAGCGCTTGACTCTCATAGAGTAACTCAAAGGTGGTGGTGTGGGCTAGTAACGAATAGTTTCTTACCCGTCGGTATAGTTTTGCAGCTTGAAGATTTTTTGTAGCCCAGGTGGGCGTCGACGTCCCACCTTTTGGTGTACTTCATGTGACGTCGGCACGCTCCCACCTTTGAGCGCCATCTTCGGATTCTTTTTTTCTTCTTTGTGAATCCTTTGACAATGTTTTCTAGTTCTTCCTCAAAGTAAATGATTTTTCGCTTTGTCTTTTATGGTGTCTGTTTGTATATTGCCCTTGTATTTCCACCTTCTCCTGCCTCATCTTTCTGGCGGAGGTGGGTGGGTTCGCTAGTGAATCCAGAAAGATCTTCAAGCTGCAAAACTACACCGACAGGTAAGAAACTATTCGCTCTGCAGCGTGAATCTTTCTGGATTCACTAAGCTGTGCATAGACTTTGTAGAGGTTTGTTATGTTTGTGGCAGCTGGGTGGAAGATGAGCGGTGGTTGAATATATGTTGAAGCACCTTCTGTCCTACCTGTGCTTCCTTGTTCATTTGTATATCCACACAGTAGTGCTTAGTGAACGTGTGCACTGAAGCCCATGTAGCTGCAAGGCATATATCTTGAATGGGTGTGTTAGCCAGGAAGGCTATTGTTGCTCCCTTCTTCCTGGTAGTGTGGGCTTTTGCACCCGCTGTTAGTTCTTGGCCTGCCTGTTTGTGGCAGAATTGTATAGTTTGTGTGATCCAGCGTGCGATGGTTCCCTTCGTTACTGGTCTACCCAGGAAACTGCTTGCGAAGGACACAAAGAACAGCTTTGTTTTCCTGTGCTCTTTAGTTCTTTCCAAGTAATGCATTACTGCTCTTCTAGCGTCCAGAGTGTGCAGTGCCCTCTCTGCGCTTGTGGATTGTTTCTGAAAGAAACTTGGTATCTGTATTGTCTGGTTCATGTGAAACCTAGACACCACCTTTGGCATAAAGTGTAGGTCAGTTCTCATTACTACCCTATCATTGTGTATCTGAATGTAGGGTTCTTGCAGTGTCAGCGCTTGAAGTTCGCTTACCCTGCGTAGCAAGGTGATTGCCACTAGAAAGGCTGTCTTCATTGTGAGCATTTGTAGTGATGCCTTATGAATGGGTTCGAAAGGTGCCTTCATAAGCTCTGTTAGGACAAAATTAAGGTTCCATGCAGGTGGTGGCATCCTTTTGGGGGGTGCTATCCTTTTAGCCCCTTCCAGGAATCTTTTCACTAGTTGTTATGTAAAGAAGATCTTTCCGGTCTCTCCTCTTGTGTAGGCTTCTATCGCTGATAGGTGTACTCTCAGCAAGTGTGTCAGATATTTTAGCACTGTTGATTCCCTTGTCATTTTCTTGTCCAGCTTTTTTTTGCTGCACCATTGTGTGAACCTCTTCCATTTTGCCACATAGCACCTTCGTGTGGTAGGTCTCCTTGCCTCTCGTAGCACCCGCAGAGAGCTCTCCGGTAGCCTTAGGTGTGCGAATTCTATGTCATCAGGAGCCATGCAGCTAGGCTGAGGCTCTCTGGCTCTGGGTGTAATACTTCTCCGTTTTGCATGGAGAGTTAAGTCTTTTCTTTTCCCGAACTTGTGGGGTGTTCACTGAGCCATTTCCATTATTTGGGAGTACCATGTCTGCCTTGTCCACTGTGGTGCCACAAGGATCAGTGTCATGTTGCCGATTCTGCAGTTGCTGAGTACCTTGTGTATCAGTGGTATCGGGGGGAAAAGCGTAGGCAAATGTTTTTGACCAGCTTATCCATAGGGCATTCCCCTGGGATTGTTCCTTTGGTTGTCTCAATGCGAAGTATCGGTATTTTGCATTCTGGTGTGTTGCAAATAGGTCTATTGTTGGTGTTGCCCACCTTCTGAATAGCCTTTAAGTTTCCTGTGCATTGAGCTCCCACTCGTGGGATGCTGATGTCTGTCTGCTGAGCCGGTCTGCTTCCACATTGTCCTTCCCTGGTAGGTGTATGGCCAGTAGGTCTATTTTGAGTGGGAGGGCCCATCTCCATATTTCCTGCACTAGGTTGGATAGTGCCACTGATTGTGTTCCTCCCTGTTTGTTGATGTAGAATATTGTTGTTGTGTTGTCTGTATCAACACACTCTGGTTGTACAGTTGTTTCTGGAAGGCCTTCAGGGTGAGGAGCACGGTTTTTAGTTCCAGGTAGTTGATGTGTCTGATAGCATCTGCTGGAGTCTACAGACCCCTCACCTTGAGCTTTTTTCATGTGTGCGCCCCATCCCATCTGGGATGCATCTGTCGTGATGGTCACCGTTGGAGTTGGTGGTGCTAAAGGCTTCCCCTTTGTTATGTTCTCCTTGTTCTGCCACGTTATGTCTTCCTGCACAGCGTGCGTTACAACCACTAGATCTTCTCAACTTCCTGTAGCTTGTGACCATTGTTGTTGCAGCCATTCCTGGAATGGTCTCATGTGGAGCTGTGTATTGGGAACCAGGTGTATGCATGACGCCATCATCCCCATGATCTTGCTTGCTGTCCTCACTGTCAGAGCTCGCCCCTTCTGGTAGAGGCGTGTCTCCTTCAGCAGGGTAAGTGTTCTCTTGTCGCTGGGGAACACTTTGCTCTGTATGGTGTTGAACTGTGCTCCTATGAAGATCTTCACTTGCTCTGGTTCCATTGAGGATTTCCCCCAGTGTATGAAAAATCACAGGCCTCTCAGTGTTTGTGACCCGCTGTGCGTGTTCCTTGCATGTCCTGTGGGAGCTTGCTTTTATCAGCCAGGTGTCGAGGTAAGGATATACATGAATCCCTTCCCTGCCAGGCAGCGAGGCATTTGGTTTAGACCCTTGGTGCGGATTTTAGTCCGAAGGCTAGGGCTGTGAATTGGTAGTGTTCTTTGTTGATGGTAAATCTTAGTAGATGTTTGTGCTGCCTGTTCATGGAATGTGCAGGTAGGCATCTTTGAGGTCTATGGTGGACATGAAGTCTCCGACCCTTATCGGAGGAATGACCTCTTGTAGGGATGTCATTTTGAAATTTTGTGTTTTTTTGTATCGGTTTAGGAACCTTAGATCCAGGATGGGTCTCAGCGTTTCGTCCACTTTTGGTACTAGGAAATAGTTTGAGTACACTCCCTTGTTTCTTTCTCTGAAAGAAACTGGTTCGATGGCCTCCTTTTGGAGGAGTTCTTGTGCTTCCAATAGGAGTAGCGCTAGTTCTTTTGCTGAGTGCGCCTTCCTTTTTGGTTTTTGGTTTGGTGGTTTCTTTTCCAATTCTATGCAGTATCCAAACTGTATGATGTTGAGAATCCATTTGTCTGTGGTTATCCTCTTCCATTCCTGGAAGAAATGTTTTAGCCTGCCTCCTACTGGTGTTACGTGATCGTTGATGCTTGGTCCGTGTAATCCTCTTTTGAAGACCTTGTTGTGCCCCACCTTCCGATGGATCGTGTGGGTGGGCATGCTTGGTGGGATGGAGTCAATTTGAGGTGGGTTGCTGGCACCCTCTTCTTGCTTGCCTTCGCCCGTTTGCCCTCCCGAGAAAGGACTGGCACGAGGCTGGTACTGCCATGTTTGTTTTTGCTGGCCCTGCTGCGCTTGATTGTCGCCCTGGTAGGCCTGCTGGAACGTCTGGTGTGACGTTCCTGGCTGGTCCCCCCCCCCCCCTTCCGTTTGGTCTCTGTGTCAGAGTACCCCTTCTCATTCCTCTGAATTGCAAGGCCCTCATGGACCTTGTAGTATCATTCTCTTTTTTTAGCTGGGTGAGTTTTTCATCCACTGGTGACCCGAACAGTGTTTCTTCGTTGAATGGGGTGCTCAGAATGTTGTTCTGTACTTCTGGCTTGAAGCCTGAGATCCTCAGCCAGGCATGCCTTCTTTCTGTGACCCCAATCATCATGAGCTTGCTGGATGTGTCTGCCCCATCCAAGGCTGATTTCAGGCATGAATTTGCTATATTCTTGCCTTCCTCGACCAGGTGCGACGCCCTTTGTTGGTATTACTCAGGGAGGTGTTTCAGCACCTGTGCGACCCTAGTCCTAATGCTGGTATGCATGTCCGTTTAGTGGGGCATTAGAGTTTGCAATTCACCAGTGCACCGCTGCATTCCTCTCTACTTTTCTCCTAGTTAGGTCCATCCTCCTACTTTCTTTGTCTGGTGGTGGGTGTGAGAAGTTGGCCTGATATGCAGTGCTCACTATTCTAGTGATCACTATGTATCAGTCCAAACAACCCTTATTGATGATTGGTTGTAAGTCTACCTTATAGACCAGCTATCCTAGTAGCATGGATACGAGCAGTCTAAGGCTAAGACTCTAGAGGGCGTGTTAAGCCAGCTGTTTTACCATCACATTACCCCTTGAACACCAAGTGAAAGGACATCACAAGTTGTTATGAAAATAAACAGATATTTATTTATAACAAGACTACCCTGAACTCTTTATGAGTCAGGGAGCTAAGCACACAACAAAACTCTTACGAAAATACTTTAAGTCGCACAATTTACACAAATGCCCGAGGGGCACGAAAAACCATATATTACAAAAGTGGAATGCGAATTACTAGCAGGTAAGTAACTATTCTCATAGACTTTAGAAACGCTAGGCCTACAATACTAAACCCTTAGATTAGTAGCAGGAGGCCTGTGGACGTCGTGTGCAGAGTGGGAACTCTCACGCGCAAGGCGGGAAAAAGTCTATGGAAGCTAGTAAAGACAAAATTACTGTTCTCGGGCGAACCCGACTAGGTGGGTCGAAAACGGGAGTGGATCCGAACACTTAGGGTGTTGGACTATGCTGGAGCACCGGGGTACTCAGGTTACCTAGCCCAGGGGCTGCGGCTGCATAGGGTTGAAGTTGCGTCGGAAACCCTCGTTGAAGATCCAGGAGCCTGAAGAAAGAAGTTGTTGGCAGGCGACCAGTGAAGAAGTTCGTGGTGATCCAAGCCTGGATCAGGGAAGAAGAAACCTGTAAGCAGAGGGGACCAAGTTCTGAATCACTAGCCAGTGATTTGGGTGGGCACCAGGATGGCACCGGACGAAGTCACCTCAGCCAGGTGAGTGGGCGCTGCTGGGCTCTGCAGTCTCTCGGACCAGGAGGCGTTGTCGGCGACCAGGATGGAGGTGCGAGCTGTCCCACGAAGGTTCTTGCTGTCGACATCGCTGGACCCAGGATTGGGCAACAAGTCTTGGCAAATGCAAGGCCCACGCGGTGGACCTAAAATGGCGTCTTGAGTGGACCAGGAGGGTCCAGGGTGCTCCTCTTTTGGAGGGGAGCAAGGGCTAGTCTGGAGCAACCAGACCAGCAGTGTTTGTCGTCGTGGAGCGTCGTGAGAGGGCCACTAGGCAACGGGCAAGCGACCTGGACAACGCGGTTGGCAGCAAAGAGCAGAAGGGCCCCACGCAGATCTCGTGGATGCAGGGGGGCTGAACTTCGGTGCTGGAGCTGCTCAGGGTCGGGGCTTCTCTTACCCCAAAGCACTCAGTCGAGGGTCACTCGGTGGTCGTGCTGGACAAGCGTCGTGCAGTTCTGAAGATGGCCGGTCCCTCGAGGTCTCGTCGCACCCACGGATCACAGCTGGGCTGATGATGTAGGTTGAGGTCAGAGGTGCCAGGGAAGCCGGTTCTCGTCGTGCTGGAGCAGTCTTGATCCGAAGGAGAGACTGGCAACAAACCGCGATGCTTGGTTGGTGCCTGCTGCTGCAGGGTGACTACTCCTTAGTCACAAGGGAGAATCTTGGGAAGAAGTCTTGAGTTCCTTTCGTGGAAAGTAGTTTCAGGATTCAAAGATGATCTGATTTGGAAGGGGGCCAGTTCCTACCTTTATCCTGCAAAAAGGGGCTGGCACGCGACTAAGTCCTGCCCTATGGGTGGGACTAGGAGGGGGGTGGTTACACCCCTCTCCTTTGGCGGGCTTTCCCCAGATCAGGGGCTGGAGTGCCCCTGGAACTGGTATCAGCCGGCCTATGCACAGTGAGCACCGGGGTGCCACTTGCAGTCACCTTCCTCTAAAGCCCTGCCTACCTAGGATACACAAAATCCTGTCTGGGACGGTGCTGGCACCGCCCCTGGCAGGAAACCCTTTGTCCTTGCCTCCTGGGCTGGGAGGACTCCCAGCAGCAGGAGGGCAGACTTGTGTCTCGGTGGCAGCATCCATTTTGTGGAGCTAAGGCTCTGTCTGACTTTAACCGGGGTTACAGGTTACATACATGTCGTGTCCCTCTAGAAGGGTGGAATGCTAACCCCGTCGCCAGAATTGGCGAGGGGTTAGTATTCCAATTCGTATGACACCTTACTCGACATGTTTTGATAAAGCGATACCAGAGTTGGCACATAACCGCGAGGATTATAATGCACTTAAGAGTATATGGTAAGCGATATCATGGAAACGGCTACGGGATGGATCCCGAAAGCCGCAGACAGGCTCAGCTCATGCCAGAGCACTATCTCACACGATTCCAAGCACTCAGCCTTCAGGATTGTCAAGGCCTGCCATAGGAGTGACTGATAGGAGATCTGTGTGCCCATTTAGGTTTAGATATAGGAATACTATATCTACAGCAGAGGGTGAGTACACCACTCTGCCCCAGATGTCAAGCAGCCAGTTGTGTCTGATTTAGTTAGTCAGCCCAGGGGTGGCATAATACATGCTGCAGCCCCTGGGAGACTTCTGGGTGCACCTCAGCCCTGGGTACAGGGACTTGAGGGCCCAGTGCCAATTCAGTACCTGGGTACAATTTGGAGTAGAGAGAACAGCTAGGCTGTGGGTCTGATTAGCAGGCCCACAGCCAGGGAAAGTCGTAAACCAGTGAAGCAAAAAGCAAAAATCTGGGTGATCATAGGATTGCAGACCCTACTCTCCTACAGTGGGCCTGAGGTTGTTGGAACGTTTGCCCTCTTCCTGGCTGTTGCCGCAATAATTGAGTCCGCCGTGACTGATCCTTGGATGTAGGCGGGTCCTTAGAGGAGTGCTTGTATTTCTTCTCCTTCCTAGGTGTGACAGACCTGCAGTTCGCTGGGTCCTTGAATGCCTCCCTCCCTTGGAAGCATGGGGAGGAATTGACTTTTTGTTTGAGTGGGCAGGAGGGTCTCCAAAAGGAAGCATGCCTTTGGTTTTTCTTCCTCCAGTTTGACTCCATAAGCCGTTGCCGCGTTCCTGATGACCATGTTGTAGAACCCAATGTCATCTGGCGGTGAAGGCCTAGAAGGGTACGTCTCCACGGCCTCTTCTGGGCTTTCGGCGTCGAGGTCCTGCCACTCCAGGTCCAGTGCCAGCGACTATGCAGAGCCGAAACTCGTCTGCTGGTCATTGTCGCCTTCCTAGTCGTGGTATAGGCCCTCTTCCTCTAGGTGTTCATGGGGCTCGGGAGTTTTCGGCATCAAACTCCTCTTCCTCCTCTATCTCGACGATCGTCGTCTGTGCTTTCGACGGAATCGTGAACTTTTTAATTTTTTCGTCGAACTCTTTTCCTTTACAGGATGTTATCCATTTCAGCCTCGAGCCTTCTCTCTCTCTCCATTTCGGCAGCCTGTTCGGCGTCAAGTGTTTCGGCCGACCTCTTAGACGTAGATGTAGACTTCGAAGCAGCCTTCGGGTCCTTCTCCTTTGAAGTCGAACGGTCCTTTTCGGGGATGTGCTTCGACGACCTTGGCTTTCGCCAGCTTTCGCAGTCTGGGAGTCCTTTTCGAAGGATCCGCTGGGCTGTTTGTCCCTTAATGCAGCTGTGGCCGTCGAGATTTTCGGCGCCAGTGCTCCCTTCGTGGACTTAGACTCTTGAAAGCCTGAGTCAGACTCTCGAAAAACAGTGTCGGGGTTTTAGGGGTCGACGTCTCTCCTACCTCTTTAGATGTTTTCTTATCAGTCTCTACGACCGTGTAGTCATCTAGTCCCTCGGCGATGTTGTCCTCTTCGTCACTGGAGATGCTCAGGTCCCAAAGCGACGGAGGTTGGCCTGTGCCTTGCATGTTGTAGTTGGCTCTTCTCTGTCTCTCTCTAACCCTGAGGGTCTTCGGGGTGAAGGCGGAGCAGGCGTTGCAATCCTTGTTCTTGTGGTCGACCGGTAGGCAGAGTTTGCAAACCGGGTGCTGGTCCTTTCTGCGCGTACTTGTGGTGGCAGTTACGGCAAAATTTAAAAGGTGTTTTGTCCATTTCTGCGCTCAGGGGGCCCCCTGTGTGCGCATTCTCCGTTGGGCGTCAAAGTTCTCGAAGTTCTCCTTCTTCGTCGTCCCAGTACAGTGATCTTGTTTCTCGGTGTCTTCTCTAATCCTTTCCGTGTAAAATAAGGCTTTTTCCTCTTCTTTCCTCCAAAAACTCTGGAGCCTCTCGGTGACGATCCAGACCCAATGGCGGAAAAAAAGAATCTGAAGATGGCGCCCAAAGGTGGGAGCTTCCGCAGGAAGCGTGCCGACATCTCCGGAAGTACAACAAAAGGTGGGACGTCGGAATAATGCACAGCATAGTGAATCCATAAGGATTCACGCTGCAAAATCTCCATTCTCAGATACACAATAACACTCAAATGATTGTCCAGTCTGTGCTTTTTCTTTTGAGAAGGAAAAAGGATTAGTTACTTACATGTAATCCTAGTTCTCATCCAGGGGTATACTCTTCAAAATGTGACACAAAAGGGTGTACAAAAGTTCCCCGGGAAGAGTGACGGAGAGTGGTGTGTGTGCTGGTAAGTGGGGGGAATCCCCTAGTTGGAACTAGAACCCTCACACACCCAGCAAGCTAGGTGTCATGCTTCATCATATGGGCTCTGCTCCTCGTCAGACTGCCGCTGCAATGTCTGACGGGCTCCCGAAACCGGGGCTCTTTATCGGAGATCTTTTGTTCCCGCCATATGGTTCATGCGTGTGAGAGGGCCTGGGGAGTGTGGTCGTGACGTGAATGCTGAATTAAAAAAGGTGAGTCAGTCCACACACTGAATTTATTCTCGTGGTAGACTCCCTTGGTTAAAAACAAAGGAAGGTGGTGTGGGAGGGGAGAGACAGTTACCCTAACACTCTTAGAGTAAATTGGACTGCTACCCTCAATTATTGGTCAACATGTTTCTTGCCTGATGGCAATTCTTCAGGACCTAGTAAGATCGTACCACACAGTGAAAAATGTAGTGAAAATTTTAATACAAAAGTGAAGGGTCAAAAACTTGCAGGTAGGTATACGACCTTGATTAGTCAGTAATACCAGAATGCAGGCCAGTCGGTCCTGCTGCAGTGTGAATACCTGTGGAAATGAGATTAAATCAAAGACATTATACAGGATAACTGCATTGATGAAGTTTTACCCTAAGAAAAATAGTGAGCGCACACACACACACACACTAACCGTGCTTGTTATAAAAACCCGAGCATAGATGTTGTCAGTAGTGGCAAACCATTGATGTGATCAATTAGTCCAAGCCATACCATGCATCGGTCGGAAGTGACATGAAGAAACAATTTTGTACAGTGCTTTAAAATCTGAGGAGTGTTATCTAGGTGACCTTACCCTAAACAGGTTCCCTGATGGACCTCTCAGTCTGCTCCCGTGGGACCGGCTGGGAAGGTATGGTACCTAATTTGCAGGAGACAGTGGTTGGCTACCAAGTGGGTAGTCTACTGAAATTATTGTTTGGAGTGCTGCCATCCAGGTGTATATTAGCCAAATGGAATACGAGACAAGGTAAGGTAGAGTACCTCCCTACGTGCCCCGAGCACTAGAATCGTCCGGTGTGTCCCCCACTGCCACAATCGGCCAGGGCTACACCGACCAACGGGGCGAGAGCGGCCACCCAGTCCAGCGCCCGCCGTCTGCGCGCCGCGCCCCAGACATGTGTCAGAGACCCAGCGCGATCCGGCAGAGCCGCCAAGCAAAGCGGCCGCGCCCGTCCTGCATCACCAGAAAAGCGCGCTGCACCGTCGTGCAGCGAGAGACGACCACCCAGAGAGCCACATACTCCTGGGATACAGTGGGGATTCACAGAAGAGCTTACCTGGTCAGTTGTCGACGAACAAGGGCGGCTACATGAGAGAGTCTCACCTTCGGCGGCAGCAGTCCAAGCCGATGCACCTACCCCACGAGCAGCGTCAGGATAATGACGCAGAGCAGCTGGTGACGGTCTCTCTGCGCGGGCATTATTTAAGCGCCTTAGAGACTGCCTGCTTAGGCGTCGTTTGCCATTTGGAAACGCCCCCACCCATGGCTGCGCATGTGTTGTAAAGAGGGAGTATTGCCAAGAGACGGTCTGTTGACTACGGCGGCCATCTTAGAGGTGAAAGTTATACGGAAAAGCAGGCGGGGAAATAGGATGATAGCTGTTCCTTTTTAGGCTGAGCAGTAGAGTATGTGACTCTGAGTTAACAAATAACCAGGTGTTCAATTATTAATAAGACTCAGAATAACAGAGATACAGATATCAGATAAACCCTGGCATGTAATAAACTTCACGTCAGTGTATAGATCACAAGGTCACACGCCTAAAGAAACCCAAGGGACAGAGTCATTTAATCCAACCAGGTCCAAACGGAGACGATGGACCCATCTTTGTTCAATCCTGAACAGGGCTTTTTTGGAAATGGCTGGGTGGGCTTCTAACACCAACCAAGTGAGACTGTCTGCTGTGTGTTTATTTTGGAAAAAGTGTTCATATAGTTTGGTATGTGTTTTAAGGCACCTGATGTTGCTCTTGTGCTCTAAAATCCTTACTTTAATGTGTCTCATGGTCATTCCTATGTAGTTTTTGCCACAAGGGCAGGTGATCATGTAGACACATTTGGTGCTGTTGCAGTTGGTGTGCTTGCGTAGTTGCCACAAAAATGTATCAGACAGTCTGACTTCTTTACATTGGGATGTCTGAGGGCATGCCGCACATCCGCCACAGGGGAAATGACCCACCACTGGGGGAAGGTCCCACAGTCTCCTCTGGTTATCACTGTTATGTCTTGGGCGTGTGTGTATTAGGGCATCCTTGAGATTTGCAGTTCTTTTAAATGCGAATCTGGGGTTTGGGATTTCTAGCCCTCCCGAGTTGATTATTGACCAATGTTTATTTATTGTTTTTTTGAGAAATGTGGAGTTGGGGGTGAAGGAGGTCACACACGTTATCAACTCGTCTTGGGCTTTAGGGTGTTCTTCCAAAAGGTTCGCTCTTGGGTTATTCAGGGCTCTTTTTCGTGACTGTTTTACTAGTCTGGTGGGATACCCTCTGTCTTGTAGTTTGTGTTGCAGCAGAGTGGCCTCCCTTTGGAAGTCTGCTGTATCTGAGCAGTTCCTCCTAATCCGGAGGAATTGGCCAAAGGGAAGGTTATCCCTCAGGGCCCGTGGGTGATGGCTCTGGAATAGTAGAAGACTGTTTCTGTCAGTGTTTTTACGAAAAAAAGTCGTGCTCAAGCTGGTGGGATTGAGGTTAATGCATAAGTCCAGGAAGGGGATGGTGGTGGTTGACACTGTTTCCGTGAACTTAAGGTATTGATTTTGGAGGTTGATCCAACTGCAGAAGGCCTCACAGGTTCTTCGATCACCCTTCCAAAAGACCAGGATGTCGTCAATATACCTGCGCCATAAGGTGATATTATCACGATAGGGGTTGTGTGCAGACTGGATAACCCTTTCCTCAAAGGTTGCCATGTAAATACATGCCAGGCTCGGAGCAAATGTAGAACCCATAGAGGTCCCCTGGATTTGATGGTAGAGTTGGGAACCATATTGGAAAAAGTTTTCAGTTAAAGCCAGGGATGCACATGCCATGATAAATGAAACCGGGGTTGGAGAGGACCAGTCTTCCAACAGTAGGGTGGACTCCACTGCCTCCAGAGTGGCCTGTTGGGGGATATTGGTGTAAAGCGCCTCAACATCCATCGTGAGGAGGAGGTCCACATTTTCCCTCCCCTCAAAGGATTCAATGAGCCGGAGGACATCTCGTGTGTCTTGTAGAAAAGACGGAATTTTCTTCACCACAGGTTGCAGAAAAGAGTCACAGAATTTTGACAAGGGCTCTAATAGGGAGCCTATGCCAGAGACAATAGGTCTCCCAGGTACTGGAGTGACACCCTTGTGAATTTTGGGGAGGGTGTAGAAGTATGGGATGACCGGGTCCGCGGTGACTAAGAATGCTGCTTCATTTTTGGAGATCCACTCATTTGTCTCGCCCTCAAGCACAAGACTCGTGATAGTGGTCATGAGTCGTTTGGTGGGGTCAATGTTGAGTGGTCTGTAATGGGAGATGTTAGCAAGTTGACGTCTGCATTCTGTGTCGTAGTCAGCATGATTCTGGATCACAGTGGCCCCACCTTTATCTGCTTGTTTGATCACTATGCTGGTGTCATTTCCAAGTTCCACCACAGCCTGTTTCTCAGCTTTAATCAAATTCATATAAGAGGAAAAGTTAGGTTTATTGTCTAAACTCTTCAGTACTGCTTTCTCAAAAGCTAGAATTTCTGGGGGAACCATCGAGTCTGACGGTGTAAAAGTAGATGGCTTGCGTAGACCAGTGTCTGTTTTGTCCTGTTCTGGTTTGTCTAAAAAGAAGGATCGTAGGCGTACCTTCCTGAAGAGTTGCTTTACTTCACAAGTTTCAGTGAAGCTATCAGGAGTTGGAGTGGGCACAAAGCCTAGTCCTTTCTCAAGGATTTTAGTTTCCAGAGTGCTAAGAGTTCTACTGGACAAATTCACAATCAGACTCTCCTGCCTCTGGTTGTGCTCCTGGTCTTTACCGCTGTCTGTGCAGCCGATTGATCTTGCCACTGGACAGTTTTTTGTCCTCCTCGCTTTCGCCCTCTTCCTCTGCCCCAGCCTCTGCCTAAAAAAGGTGGGTTGATTGGATAGAATTGAGGAGGTCCTTGAGGGTAAAAGGGGTACTGCCAGGGGGGGGGGGGGGGGGGGGGGGCATCTGTGGGGGTCCCTGGAACATTTGGCCATTGTTCGGCATATGGTTCCAGCCTGGATGAGGTTGGTTACCACGATTGTTGGATCTGTTGTTGTCACTAGAGTCACTGCTAGAGGAGCCCCTCCGGCTATCATTATCCGAACTCCCATCAGTGGAGTAGCCATTTTTGTTATTACTGTACCCCTCTTTAAGGTAGGGGTATACCTTTTCCTTGTCAAATTTGGCTATATCCTTTTTCAGTTTGGTCATTTTTTGTTGTATGAGATACTCTCGGATGTCAGTAATCTCTTGGTTGATCTCAGCCAACTTTGTGGTGAATGGAGTCTTTTTCATAGTGCTTTGAAGTGTGGCTTCAATAGCTGTGATCTTCACTAATAGAGCATCAGCCAATCTTTTTGCCGTTTTGACTATCAGAAATAAGAGGTCTTTGGTACATTTCCAAGAAACGTGACACCAGTCCACCTTAAATTGACCGTCTTCTAGGAACAGTCTCGGCATGATGTTCACGATAAGACCCTGGGGGGCTATCTTAGCTCTTAAATATTCCATCATCATTTCCCCATGTATAGTTATCCTGAGCCATTCTTTTTTGAGGGTAGTGATAGTAACCCAGTCCTCCGTGGTAGCACTGGAGGCAGTCGCTCCACCCATTCCAAAGAGTGAGGGAGCTGATCTCAAAGCCTCTTCGATTGTTTCTTCGTCGAAACTTAGACCTGGTACGTCCTACATAGTGAGGTGTTGTAGGTCCTGGTCTTAGTAAATGAATAGTGGTGAAGAGGTGATAAAGGAGGCCAACTGTACGTGGAGTGTATCAGTGGACAAGGTATGGTCCTCTCAGTAAAAGTTAGTTACTGTAGGTAGCCTCAAAGTCCCACGAGAGAGCTCCCGCGCTAAACTGTCAATACAAAGAGGAGGGACTAGGATAGGACAATATTTTACGGGGTCCAGTG
The DNA here is from genome assembly GCF_964261635.1 of Lissotriton helveticus. Taxonomy (NCBI): domain Eukaryota; kingdom Metazoa; phylum Chordata; class Amphibia; order Caudata; family Salamandridae; genus Lissotriton; species Lissotriton helveticus. The sequence continues at coordinate 412,798,364 of NC_136063.1, read as the reverse complement.
TACTCGTCCTATAGACTAGTGACACAAAAGGGTGTACAAAAGTTCCCCGGGAAGAGTGACGGAGAGTGGTGTGTGTGCTGGTAAGTGGGGGGAATCCCCTAGTTGGAACTCTTCAAAGTCATAATCTATGAATAATCCCCGCCCATGTGCGGGATCCCGGAGCATATAAAATGCATATGTGAAAACATATATGCAGCCTAAAATATTTCCAAAATGGCAAAAATGCTGAAATTAAATAGGTTTGCATAGTAGCACCTAAACTCTCCCAACCCCTAGGGAAGAAAGAGAGCAGTAAACATTTGTCACATAATGCTTTATTGCCATAGAAAAACCTGTAATTTGCCAGTAGGCTGCAGTAGAGTATAAAGAAACAAAGAAAACTGACACCTTTCCTTTAAGAGTAGGGGTACCGTGCCTTTAAGACCTGCAGGCGACCCCCTGCTCCCATGATGCACCACAGGTGGCAGTTAGGTCAGTTCTTTTTGGAGGTGCATAAACACCTAAGTAATATATCATAACTTTGCAGTAATGGTAGTCCGTGGAGGTGGGTGGGTCGCTTATGACTTTGATGCGTATACACCTGGATGAGAACTAGGATTACAGGTAAGTAACTAATCCTTCTCATCCAGGGGATACTCATCAATAGTCATAATCTATGAATAGATTAGCAAGTCCATACCCAAAGTCTCGCGGACGAGCAACCAAGTATACAGCAAAAAACATGAATGAACATCACATTTAAAATACAGTTATGCAAACAAATTCCTTAAAGAGGCCTGTCCCACTTGGGCATCCGCCTGTGCATCTGAATCTAGCCAGTAATGTTGGGTTAAGGTATGCACTGAACACCATGTAGCCGCCTTACAAATCTCAGATATTGGAATGTTGCGAAGGAGAGCTGTAGTATAAGCTTTCCCTCTAGTAGAATGTGCATGAGGTTTGCCATGTAAAGCTTTGTTAGCTAATTGGTAAAACAGCTATACAGGAGACGATCCATCTTGAGATAGACCTTTTTGAAGCTGACAGACCGGTATTAGTTGTCCCATAATCAACAAAGAGCCGGTCAGACTTCCCAAGCGGAAGAGTTTTAGACAGGCACAATTTCAAAACCCTCCAGAGATCTAGAGAGTATAAAGACCTCTCTGGGCGAGTGGTTGGTTGAGGGAAGAAAGTCGGCAGAGTGATGGTCTGATTGATATGGAAATCCGAGACCACCTTGGGCAGGAAGCCTGGACGTGTTCTCAGCACCACTCTATTGGCATGAAACACTGTGTAAGGTTCCTTGCAACACAGGGCCTGGATCTCGCTCACCCTGCGGGCTGAGGTGATGGCTACCAAAAAGGCAGCTTTCCAGGTCAAGTGCTGCAAAGATGCCTTATGGATAGGCTCGAAAGGAGCACCCATCAATTTGGTAAGTACAATGTTAAGCTCCCAGGGAGGAGAGGGGGGCCTCACTGGTGGAAACACTAAGCTCCTCTAAAAAATCTTTGACCACAGGCATGAGGAAGAATAAGGTCTGAGAAGGAGACTTCCTATAGGCTGTTATTGACGCTAAGTGAACCCTGATGGACGACTTATTGCATTTGGCAAGGTCAGGCCTGACCTTGCCAAATGCAATAAGTATGGGAGCATCACTTGCTCCTGACCTTGGATTGGATTAAGAGAATTGTCCATACACCAAATGTAAAATCTCTTCCACTTGAAAGCATAAGACTTTCAAGTGAAGGGCCTCTCCGCCTCTTTATGAATGATCATGCAGTAAGCTGACCGGTCTAAGTGGCCATGTTGGATGAACTCAGGAGCCATGCCGTTAATCGAAGGGAAGGAAGGTTGGGGTGAAACACCCTCCCCTGTCCTTGGTCAGCAAGTCTGGGAGGCAGGGCAGTCTCCGGTGAGGAACCTCCGACAGCTGGAGGAGATCCAGGTACCAACACTGGTGTGGCCACTCTGGCGCTATCAGGATCAGCCTGGTGTTGGTCCTGTAGAATTTCTATATGACCGCCGGGATCAGAGGCAGAGGAGGAAAAGCGTACAGCAATGTCTGAGACCAGCTGATGAAAAGTGCATTCCTCGTGATTCCTGCTGGGGGAATATGGATGCAAAAAGGGGCATTTTGCGTTTGCAGAGTCTGCAAACCGATCTAGGTCTGATACTCCCCATTGTCGAAACAGCTCCTGAGCGACATCTTCGTTGAGCACCCGGTCGTGCGCTTCTACGAAGTCTCTGCTTAGGCCATCCGCCTGAACATTCAGGATTCCTGGGACATGAACTGCCACGATGGAGAGACCTCTCGCCAGAAGCCAGCGCCAAATGAATTGAGCTTCCAGAGACAGAACTCGTGACCTGGTGCCTCCTTGTTTGTTCAGATAGAACATTGTTGTTGTGTTTGTCTGAACTTGAATGTGGTTGGTGTGCAGAGACTGGTAGAGGGACTTGAGCGCCAGATACAGCCCGGAGCTCCAAGAAGTTGATATGGTAGCTTCTTTCTACTTCGGACCAGAGACCTTGTACTTGAAGTTGGTCCATATGAGCCCCCCAGCCGTGCATTGAGGCATCTGTGACCACTGTCTGCGATGGAGGTGACTGATGAAACGGGACCCCTTGCAGTAGATGAGAACGTTTCATCCATCATCTGATGGAGTCTCTGGCACTTTGGTGGAGAGAGACTTGATCTTCCCAGTGGCCTGATCTCCGAGACCATTGGTCCTAGAGTGCCTGCTGCAGAGGCCTCATGAGAAGGCGTGCATTGGGCACAATGTAGATGCATGAGGCCATCGATTCCAGTAGTGACGACACTTGTCTGGCTGTAGGGCTTTGGGGGTCTAGCGAGGTGCAGCACTTCAGAAGTATTGGTGATCTCATCTGAAGGACACACGCTTGCCTCTGCAGTGTCCAGGGAGGCGCCCAGAAAGTGTATTCATTGGGTGGGATTGAGTACTGACTTTTTGTAGTTGACCTGCAACCCCAAAGAGTGCATCAGTTTGAGACAGTAAGAGAGATGGCTCTGCAGCAGAACAGGTGTGGAGCTTTTTAGGAGCCAGTCGTCTAGGTAGGGATAGGCGAAGATCTTCCACCTACGGAGGAAGGCAGCCACCACCGCCATGCACTTGGAGAATGTCCGTGGGGCGGATTTGAGGCCGAACGGTAGCACTCGATACTGGTAGTGGTGACGGTCTATCTGAAACCTGAGAAATTTTCTATGCTTTACTGAGACAGGTATATGAAAGTAAGCGTCCTGCAGGTCGATGGCACACATCCAGTCTCCCTGGTGAAGGTGTGAAAAGATTTGGTGCAGGGCTAGCATACAAAACTTTTCTTTTCTGATAAACCTGTTCAGCAGGCGTAGGTCGAGTATAGGTCTGTACTCTTTGGCTACTCCTTGCTTTTGGACTAGAAAGTAGCAGGAGTATACTCCCTGATTTTGTCGCATGGGAGGGACCTCCTCTATGGGCTTCTTTGTGAGAAGGATAGAAACTTCGTCCTTCAACAGTTGACTTTGAATTTGAGGAAGGCGCTTGAGTTGCGGGGGCACTTGCGGAGGAGACTTGAACCTCAGCAAGTAACCATGCTGCTGAATACTCAGCACCCATTTGTCCTTTGTTATGGTTTTCCACTCTTCCAGGTGACACACTACACTGCCTGCCACCGGAGTGGCGAACGGTTGTGGAGGAAGCAACGACTCAAGGTTTAGGAGGCTGCTTAGAGGTGGACTGTTGCTTGGTGCTATTGCCTTTAACTCTACCAGGGCGTCTCTGCTGGAACTGAGATCTTTGCTGATTCTAGCCGGACCACTGAGGGGTTTGAACCCTCTGTTGGTACGAACGTTTGTCGCCCTGACGGAAGTGCTTCTTAAACTCCTTGCATTTTTCTAGCCCCACAGCCTTGACAGTGTCCATCTCAGCCTTCATCTTGTTCATCTCGTCATCAGCGTGAGCCCCAAACAGAGATGACCCATCGAACAGAAGGTTCAACATCTTTTTCTGAGCATCAGGCTTGAGGCCTGTGAGGCACAGCCAAGCCGAGCGTCGTGAGCAGACTCCATGGGAGTAGCCATGAGCGGCGACATCGGAAGCATCCGCTGCAGCACTTATTACTTGATTGGCTACAAGCCCTCCTTCCAGTAGGATTTCAGTGAAATCCTGCCGGTCTTCTTTGGGAAGCTTCTCAGTGAAAAGTGTGAGAGTTCCAAAAAGATCTGTTGTATCTCCCGAGAAGGGCAGAGGCACTGGCAACCTTCTTGAATGACGCTGAAGTGTTGCATATCTTCCTCCCATACGAGTCCATTTGTTTCCTATCCTTCTCAGGAGGCACAGAGGATGAGGTGGAAGCGGAGTGGTATTTCATTGTTGCCGCCACGATGATCGGATCAGCTGGTGGATCAGTCCTGAAAAACAAGGGGTCCTCTGCTGGAGCCTTGTATTTTTTGGCGATTCTGGATGGTACAGAACCCACCGTCGCAGGAGTGAGAAAGGTGGCCATCGCCGGTTCCAGGAATCCGGGCACCAGTGGTAGCAGCGGTCTAGGAGCTGTCCGGTGGTAGCAGCGGTCTAGGAGCTGTCCGGTGAAGCAGGGCATCAAAGATGACCGACGTGGGAACCACCGGGGTATGCAAAGTGATGTTGAGTTTCTTTGCACCCCTACCCAGAACATCTGTAAATGTAGAAATGTAATCTATGGGTGACACCCGTGATGGCGGCGTGGAGGAGAAGGTCGGAAAGTAGTCCCGGGACAGATCAATGGTCGTAAATGCCAAACTTAGTATTGGGCAGGACAGCAATCTTCCATGCGTAGTGTTGCTTAACTTTCTTTAGTTTCAAAAGTCAGTCAATAGCGTGGCGGGGTGACCAGCGTGCATCCGGCAATCAGGGCAGCATACCCGGTATGCCATTAATCTGTCCCTTGGTTTTTGGCTGCATCTTACTATTTTGCACAAGAGTCTTGTTCTAGCAAAGACTATTGTCCTGAAGATGGTCTGAAGGACTGAACAAGACCGAAACATCGACCTCTTCTATTCTGTCAAATCTCTTGCGACACATTTTCATTATGAGATTTGTCGTGTTATGTATGGTTATGGAATAGTTGTCGGTCATGAATTGTTAGGATAATTTATATTTACTTCCTTTTCATGATCTTTTGCTGACTTTATTCATGTCTTTGTACTCCTTTTTAACTACTGCTTTATATAAATAATTTTGTATCTCCAACAGTCTAGGATTTCCAGTGTTTTTTGTGCTGATCAGTTTCATTGAATTAAGTTATCTTATGACACATGAGGGATTGTTCCAGATGGACTAATCCTATAAGTAATTCCATACTCAATTAAGTCTTTTGCAAATAAATTCCCTTGTATGTACCAATTACCTTTTATTGCTACAGGTGTCAGGCACTTTGTGAAGATCCTCTGAGACGATTTTAGTCCAAACGGGAGCACTTTGAACTGATAACGGGCGCCAGCCACAGTGAAGCGAAGATACTTGCGATGTTTGGGATGGATTGGGATGTGAAATGAAATGAAATGAAATTGGATTTATAAAGCGCATGGCTGCCCGAGGGCGTCCCAGCGCTGATACACTAATAACAGAACACAAGAGGAAAAGCAATTAGGAGGCCTTGGGGAAAAGAAGTTTTAAGTGTTTTTCTAAATTTCAGGTAGGAGGGTTCCATCCGTAGATCCCTGGGAAGAGCATTCCACTTTTTTGCTGCATTCAGCGAGAACCGACGGCCTCCTGTGCGGGCTTTCCTCACTCTGGGTGTGATGGCCAGGTTTTCTCCGTCGGACCGAAGGGCCCGCGCCGGTTTGTATGGGCAAATCAAACCCCTCAAGGCCGGAGGACCGTTACCTTGCAGAGATTTGTAGGCAATACAGAGTGACTTAAAGGAGATTCGCTCCTGAATTGGGAGCCAATGCAAGACTCTGAGCAATGGTTTGGCTGAAGCCCATCTGGGGGCCCCCATAAGTAGCCTGGCTGCAGCGTTCTGTACTCGCTGCAAGATATTGATCGAGGCCTGAGGCGCAGCCAGGAGGAGGGCGTTGCCATAATCCAATCTGGACAAAATTAGGCCCTGGATTAGGAGTTTTCTCGATTCAAAAGGCAGAAGGGGGAGGACCTTCCGTACAGCCCGAAGTGATCCAAAACACCCTCCTGCCACTTTCGGAGCATGGGTCTTGAATGTTAATTGGGGTTCAAACCAGACCCCGAGGCGTTTAACTTTCTCCTTGGGCGGGGGTAGTTCCCCCATACAGGGAGGCCAATGCTCAGAAGACAGGGATGCGATTGGGTGGCCCATAATCATAATCTCGGTCTTAGTTCCATTAAGTTTGAGTTTTGAATCGGTCATCCATGAGGAGATGGCAGTTAGGCATCTTGAGAGGTCGGAAGGACGCCCCCATTGTTGCGACAGCGAGACGATAAGTTGTGTGTCATCTGCGTAGCTAATGGATTTGATCCCGAAGGGGGCTACTGCCTCCTCTAACGGGGCCATATAAACATTGAACAGTGTGGGGCTCAGGGGGGAGCCCTGAGGAACCCCACACTGAAGGGGAGTGGATTTGGACATCGATCCATTTTCCCAAATCTTAAAAGATCATTTGTCGAGGAAAGATTCCAGCCATCTGAGGGCTGACCCTGTAATGCCCAATGTCCTATGGCAGGCCTTAACAATCCTGAAGGCAGAGTGCTTGGAATCGTGTGAGATAGTGCTCTGGCATGAGTTGAGCCTGTCTGCGGCTTTCGGGATCCATCCCTTAGCCGTTTCCATGATATCGCATACCATATACTCTTAAGTGCATTATAATCCTCGCGGTTATGTGCCAACTCTGGTATCGCTTTATCAAAACATGTCGAGTAAGGTGTCATACGAATTGGAATACTAACCCCTCGCCAATTCTGGCGACGGGGTTAGCATTCCACCCTTCTAGAGGGACACGACATGTATGTAACCTGTAACCCCGGTTAAAGTCAGACAGAGCCTTAGCTCCACAAAATGGATGCTGCCACTGAGACACAAGTCTGCTCTCCTGCTGCTGGGAGTCCTCCCAGCCCAGGAGGCAAGGACAAAGGGTTTCCTGCCAGGGGCGGTGCCAGCACCGTCCCAGACAGGATTTTGTGTATCCTAGGTAGGCAGGGCTTTAGAGGAAGGTGACTGCAAGTGGCACCCCGGTGCTCACTGTGCATAGGCCGGTTTGAACCAGTTCCAGGGGCACTCCAGCCCCTGATCTGGGAAAAGCCCGCCAAAGGAGAAGGGTGTAACCACCCCCCTCCTAGTCCCACCCATAGGGCAGGACTTAGTCGCGTGCCAGCCCCTTTTTGCAGGATAAAGGTAGGAACTGGCCCCCTTCCAAATTAGATCAATCTTTGAATCCTGAACCGACCTTCTACACGAAGAACTCAAGACTCTTCTCAAGATTTCTCCCTTGTGACTAAGGAGTAGTCACCCTGCAGCCGCAGGCACCAACCAAGCATCGCGGTTCGTTGCCAGTCTCTCCTCCGGATCAAGACTGCTTCAGCACGACGAGAACCGGCTTCCCTGGCACCTCTGACCTCAACCTACATCATCAGCCCAGCTGTGATCCGTGGGTGCGACGAGACCTCGAGGGACCGGCCATCTTCAGAACTGCACGACGCTTGTCCAGCACGACCACCGAGTGACCCTCGACTGAGTGCTTTGGGATAAGAGAAGCCCCGACCCTGAGCAGCTCCAGCACCGAAGTTCAGCCCCCCCTGCATCCACGAGATCTGCGTGGGGCCCTTCTGCTCTTTGCTGCTCACCGCGTTGTCCAGGTCACTTGCCCGTTGGCTAGTGGCCCCCTCACGACGCTCCACGACGACAAACACCGCTGGTCTGGTTGCTCCAGACTGGCCCTTGCTTCCCTCCTTCAGAGAAGCACCCTGGACCCTCCTGGTCCACTCAAGACGCCATTTTAGGTCCACCGCGTGGGCCTTGCATTTGCCAAGACTTGTTGCCCAATCCTGGGTCCAGCGACGTCGACAGCAAGTACCTTCGTGGGACAGCTCGCACCTCCATCCTGGTCGCCGACAACGCCTCCTGGTCCGAGAGACTGCAGAGCCCAGCAGCGCCCACTCACCTGGCTGAGGTGACTTCGTCCGGTGCCATCCTGGTGCCCACCTAAATCACTGGCTAGTGATTCAGAACTTGGTCCCCTCTGCTTACAGGTTTTCTTCTTCCCTGATCCAGGCTTGGATCACCACGAACTTCTTCACTGGCCGCCTGCCAGCAACTTCTTTCTTCAGGCTCCTGGATCTTCAACAAGGGTTTCCGACGCAACTTGAACCCTATGCAGCCGCAGCCCCTGGGCTAGGTAAACTGAGTACTCCGGTGCTCCAGCATAGTCCAACACCCTAAGTGTTCGGATCCACCCTTGTTTTCGACCCACCTAGTCGGGTTCGCCAGAGAACAGTAACTTTGCAAAGTGCTAGTATCCATAGACTTGTTCCCGCATTACGCGTGAGAGTTCCCACTCTGCACACGGCGTCCCTAGGCCTCCTGCTTCTAATCTAAGGGTTCAGCATTGTAGGCCTAACGTTTCTACAGTCTAGAAAAGTATTACTTACCTGCTAGTAACTTCGCATTCCACTTCTTGTGTATATGGTTTTTCGTGCCCCTCGGGCATTTGTGTAAATTGTGCGACTTTCAGTAATTCTTTAAGAGTTTTGTTGTGTGCTTAGCTCCCTGTCTCATAAAGAGCCAGGGTAGTCTTGTTATAAATAAATATACTTTATTTTTGATAAACAACTTGTGTGGTGTCCTTTCACTTGGTGTTCAAGGGGTAATGTGATGGTAAAACAGCTGGCTTAACACACCCTCTAGAGTCTTAGCCTTAGACTGCTCGTATCCATGCTACTAGGATAGCTGGTCTATAAGGTTGACTTACAACCAATCATCAATAAGGGTTGTTTGGACTGATACAGAGTGCTCACTAGAATAGTGAACATTATATATCAGGCCAACTTCTCACATTGGTGAGCAGCGGTTGCGATTTGAGCTTGCTGTTGTTTTACCACACATATCCTAAGAATATCATTTGAAAGATCACATAAGTACTAAGGTACATATAACTTAGCTTAGAATACTCTGAGTTCTAGTGAACCAGCTGTTGTAGCTCCTAGGGCCTAGCACACCCTAAACTACAACTCTAGCAAGGGATCAGTAGGTAAACATATAGTGTAGGTAAGTGCACCACTTACACCTCACTAGAAAAGCATGTCTACCCATGGAGAGTCTACTGAGACTCACCTTGTGGATCTTGACCCTCCACAGGTCAAGTCAAGATATGCAGCTCTCAGTTTCCAGGAGATGAGACAAGTGTGTACCTCCAGGAAACTGAAACAGGGGTCTAACCCCACCATTCCCTTTCTAATAGGTCTCTTAGAGACATATGATGCGAGAAAGATTTCTCAGTTAGATGGGAATATGCCAGCCCTAGAGGGTACCATTGGAGATCCAGACCTCCTTAACACTGAAGACAGAGTTGAGGAGGGGGATCAAGATGACCTCTCTGGGGATGAGGCAGACAAAAGGTCTGAGTTAGTCAGCAGACTTACTAGTGCCAACTTAGACCTACTTAGGGAAGGATCTGGGGGACCCCCAGTACTGACCCTAATGAGGCCTAACCTTGGAGTTAGAAGAGATAGATCTCTTTCTAGGGACACCAATAGATCTCTGCACTCTAATGCCTCTTCCCAGAGGAGAAGGAACTCTCCCCAGAGGAGATTGACTTCCCCTCAGAGAATAGAGCATGAAGCAAGGATGAGACAGGCTAATCTGAGGATTGAAAGGGAAGAACTTGCCCTGGCCAAAGAGAAGCTTGCCTTTGCTAGAGAGCAGCAGATGAGTGGGGTAGTACCCACTGGTGGCAGCAATCTCCCAAGAGATAGAGAGAAGGGTTTAGATACTAAACACCTGACAAAGATAGTGCCCCCCTTTAAACAAGGGGATGACATCCAGAAATGGATGGCTGCTTTGGAGAGGGCCTGCACTGTGCAGGGCATTCCCCAGAGTCAGTGGGCAGCTATACTGTGGCTCTCCTTTGATGGCAAAGGTAGAGATAAGCTCCTCACTACAAGAGTGGAGGGTGCTAACAATTACCAGGTCCTGAAAAATACACTGGTTGATGGGTTTGGTTTAACCACTGAGCAGTACAGGTTGCTGTTCAGAGACACCCAGAAAACTCAGTCTCAGGACTGGTCTGACTTTGTGGATTGTGCCACTAAGGCTTTGGAGGGCTGGTTGCTGGGTAGCAAGGTTACTGATTACACAGGGTTGTATAATCTTATGATGAGAGAACAGATTTTAAATAACTGTCAGAACCAGTTGTTGCACCAGCACCTTGTTGATTCAGATCTGACCTCTCCCCAAGAATTGGGAAAGAAGGCAGACAAGTGGGTCAGAACAAGGATCAAGCAGAACCAGAACCAGGGTGGTCAGAAGAAAGCAGACCAGAAGGGTAATACCAAGAGTGAACAAAATGACCAGAAGTCTTCAACAGGTCCCCAACAAACCGAAGAGGGTGGGGGTCAGGCTTCACAGCAGAAAAAGAAGACTCAAGAAGGCCAGTCAAAAAGGTGGTACCAGTACTGTAAAAGTAAGTCTCACTGGTTTAGTGAGTGCACCAAAAGAGGAGGGCAAACTTCTACCACTACAGCCTTTAAGGCAACTGCACCCCCTAGTACAGTCAGTAGTGGTAGTGCACCTCCCAAGGGATTAGTTGGGTTAACCTTGGGAACTGAGGAGTCTGACAACTTAGTTGGCACACTCACTCAGGCTGTCCTTGTCTGTACAGGGGATATGGATATGTCCCCTGATGTAAGTCCCAATACTTTGGGCAAATACAGGCAGACACCTTTGATAAATGGCAAAATGGCTCAGGCCTATAGGGACACTTGTGCCAGTGTCACCATGGTGACACCTAACTTTGTGGACCCTGGACAGATCATGCCAGGTACAGATTTCCTGGTGACCAATGCCAGCAACGTCACTACCAGTCATAGTATGGCGATTGTTGCTTTCTCCTGGGGAGGGGTAAGTGGCCAAAAGAAAGTTGTGGTTAGTTCAGACCTCCCAGTGGATTGTTTGTTGGGCAATGATTTGGAGTCATCACTATGGTCAGAAGTGGAGCAAAGGACTCACATGGAAATGTTAGGCTTGCCAGCACATGTGCTTGCTGTGACTAGGTCACAGGCCAGAAGATGCCCCACTGAACAGGTGCTGGATCCTGGAAGAATGGACCAGATACCTTTCAAGAAGAAGAGCAGTAGGGTTAAGGCATTGCCTTCCCCTTTGCCCCAGGTTGAGGATCAAGTCTCTGAGGAGGCTGATCTGAGAGAGCTGAGGGAAACTGAGCCTAAAGAGCTCGAACTTGATCAAGTTGAGTTTCTGGGCTCAGGGGGACCCTCCAGAGAAGACCTCGGGAAGGCACAGTTAGACTGCCCTTCCCTTGAACCCCTCAGACAGCAGGCTGCTGCTGAGGCTGCAGGGAATACCACAGGTGCCCATAGGGTATACTGGGAAGATGGACTCCTATACTCTGAGTCAAGAGACCCCAAGCCTGGTGCAACCAGGAGGCTGGTCATCCCCTTGTCTCAGAGGGGTTTCCTTCTCACCTTGGCCCATGAGATTCCCCTTGCAGGTCACTTAGGCCAGACAAAGACCTGGGACAGGCTTGTCTCACACTTTCACTGGCCTCACATGAGTGAGAATACCAAGGAGTTTTGTCGCTCCTGTGTCACTTGCCAAGCCAGTGGTAAGTCAGGTGGCACAACAAAGGCCCCCCTCATACCACTACCTGTGGTGGGGGTTCCCTTTGAAAGAGTGGGGATTGACATTGTTGGTCCAATGGAACCGCAGACAGCATCAGGGCACAAGTTTATGGTGGTGGACCATGCCACCAGGTATCCTGAAGCTATTCCACTTAGGACCACTACAGCACCTCTAGTGGCAAGGGCCCTAGTTGGAGTGTTCTCCAGAGTGGGCTTCCCTAAGGAGGTTGTTTCTGACAGAGGTGCAAACTTCATGTCAGGATATCTGACTGCAATGTGGAAGGAATGTGGTGTCAACTACAAGTTCACCACACCCTATCATCCACAGTGCAATGGGCTTGTTGAGAGATTTAACAGGACCCTCAAAGGGATGATTCATGGACTACCTGAAAAGCTCAGGCGTAGATGGGATATCCTGATACCCTGCCTCTTGTTTGCTTACAGAGAGGTCCCACAGAAGGGGGTTGGCTACAGCCCTTTTGAACTTCTGTATGGGCACCCTGTAAGAGGACCCCTGTGTTTGGTGAAGGAAGGATGGGAGAGACCTCTCAAAAAGCCTGCAACCAACATAGTGGACTATGTACTTGGTCTCTGCTCCAGGATGGCTGAATACATGGAGAAGGCAACTAAAAACCTTGAGGCCAGCCAAGAACTCCAAAAAGCTTGGCATGACCAGAAAGCTGTCCTGACTGTATACCAGCCTGGACAGAAGGTGTGGGTGCTGGAGCCAGTGGCCCCAGCAGCACTCAAAGACAAATGGTCTGGGCCCCACACCATCATTGAGCAAAAGGGAGAGGTCACCTACCTGGTGGACCTTGGAACCCCCAGGAGCCCCCTCAGGGTGCTCCATGTGAACAGGCTCATGGCCACAGATGAGGGACAGGAGGAAGAGAGTGACCCTCTCCCAGACCTGCTCACTCAGAATCCTGATGATGGATCAGTAGATGGTGTTGTCTTTTGTGGCAGCCTCTCTGAACCTCAGCAACAGGATTGTAGACAAGTTCTGCAATCCTTCAGACATATGTTCTCTCTGACACCCAGCCAAACTGATTGGTGTACCCATGAAGTAGACACTGGAGACAGTCTGCCTGTCAAGAGTAAAATCTACAGACAGCCTGATCATGTCAGAGACTGCATCAAGACAGAAGTGCAGAAAATGTTGGAGCTGGGAGTCATTGAGCATTCATATAGCCCTTGGGCTAGCCCAGTAGTTCTAGTGCCAAAGCCTCACACCCAGGGTGGTAAGAAAGAGATGAGGTTTTGCGTAGACTACAGAGGACTCAATGCAGTCACTAAGACTGATGCCCACCCAATACCAAGAGCAGATGAACTTATAGATAGATTGGCTTCTGCCAACTACTTAAGTACATTTGACCTGACAGCTGGGTATTGGCAAATCAGGTTAGCTGAGGAGGCCAAGCCCAAGACAGCATTTTCTACCCCTGGTGGGCATTATCAATTTGTGGTAATGCCCTTTGGTTTGAAAAATGCACCTGCCACCTTCCAAAGGCTGGTGAATCAAGTTCTCACTGGGTTGGATGACTTCTGTGCAGCATATCTTGATGATATAGCTGTCTTTAGTTCCACCTGGGAGGATCACCTGGTCCACCTGAGGAAAGTGTTAGAGGCCCTGCAAAAGGCAGGCCTCACTATCAAGGCCACTAAGTGCCAGATAGGGCAGACACAGGTTGTGTACCTGGGCCACCTTGTAGGTGGAGGCCAGGTTCAACCCTTGGAGAGCAAGATACAGGCCATCAAGGACTGGGCTCCTCCAACCACCCAGACTCCGGTTCGAGCTTTCTTGGGCCTGACTGGTTACTATAGGAAATTTGTCAAGAATTATGGGTCCATTGTGACTCCACTTAATGACCTGACAAGTAAACAGATGCCAAAGAAAGTTCAGTGGACAGCAAGCTGTCAGAAAGCATTCAATGGCCTAAAGCAGGCCATGTGCACAGCACCTATCCTAAAGAGTCCAGATTACTCCAAGACCTTCATTGTCCAAACAGATGCTTCTGAGTTGGGTGTGGGAGCTGTTCTATCTCAGCTGAATTTTGATGGTAACGACCAGCCTATTGCTTTTATTAGCAGAAGGCTGACCCCCAGAGAGAAAAATTGGTCAGCTATTGAGAGGGAGGCCTTTGCTGTGGTGTGGGCCCTGAAAAAGTTGAGGTCATACTTGTTTGGCACTCACTTTAAGATTCAGACCGACCACAAGCCCCTCTTATGGCTAAATCAGATGAAGGGTGAAAACCTTAAACTACTTAGGTGGTCCATTTCCCTACAGGGGATGGATTTTACAGTGGAGCATAGACCTGGTACTGATCATGGCAATGCTGATGGGCTCTCCAGGTATTTCCACTTAGAGCAAGAAGACTCACCTGGTCAAGGTTAGCTTATTGTCCCAAAGTTTGGGGGGGGGGGGGGGGGTCATGTAGGAGAGTAGGGTCTGCAATCCTATGATCACCCAGATTTTTGTTTTTTGCTTCACTGGTTTACGACTTTCCCTGGCTGTCGGCCTGCTAATCAGACCCACAGCCTAGCTGTTCTCTCTACTCCAAATTGTACCCAGGTACTGAATTGGCACTGGGCCCTCTCCAAGTGCCTGTACCCAGGGCTGAGGTGCACCCAGAAGTCTCCCAGGGGCTGCAGCATGTATTATGCCACCCCTGGGCTGACTAACTAAATCAGACACAACTGGCTGCTTGACAGCTGGGGCAAAGTGGTGTAATCACCCTTTGCTTTAGATATAGTATTCCTATATCTAAACCTAAATGGGCACACAGATCTCCTATCAGTCACTCCTATGGCAGGCCTTAACAATCCTGAAGGCAGAGTGCTTGGAATCGTGTGAGATAGTGCTCTGGCATGAGCTGAGCCTGTCTGCGGCTTTCGGGATCCATCCCTTAGCCGTTTCCATGATATCGCATACAATATACTCTTAAGTGCATTATAATCCTCGCGGTTATGTGCCAACTCTGGTATCGCTTTATCAAAACATGTCGAGTAAGGTGTCATACGAATTGGAATACTAACCCCATGCCAATTCTGGCGACGGGGTTAGCATTCCACCCTTCTAGAGGGACACGACATGTATGTAACCTGTAACCCCGGTTAAAGTCAGACAGAGCCTTAGCTCCACAAAATGGATGCTGCCACCGAGACACAAGTCTGCCCTCCTGCTGCTGGGAGTCCTCCCAGCCCAGGAGGCAAGGACAAAGGGTTTCCTGCCAGGGGCGGTGCCAGCACCGTCCCAGACAGGATTTTGTGTATCCTAGGTAGGCAGGGCTTTAGAGGAAGGTGACTGCAAGTGGCACCCCGGTGCTCACTGTGCATAGGCCGGTTTGAACCAGTTCCAGGGGCACTCCAGCCCCTGGGGAAAGCCCGCCAAAGGAAAGGGGTGTAACCACCCCCCTCCTAGTCCCACCCATAGGGCAGGACTTAGTCGCGTGCCAGACCCTTTTTGCAGGATAAAGGTAGGAACTGGCCCCCTTCCAAATTAGATCAATCTTTGAATCCTGAACCGACCTTCTACACGAAGAACTCAAGACTCTTCTCAAGATTTCTCCCTTGTGACTAAGGAGTAGTCACCCTGCAGCAGCAGGCACCAACCAAGCATCGCGGTTCGTTGCCAGTCTCTCCTCCGGATCAAGACTGCTTCAGCACGACGAGAACCGGCTTCCCTGGCACCTCTGACCTCAACCTACATCATCAGCCCAGCTGTGATCCGTGGGTGCGACGAGACCTCGAGGGACCGGCCATCTTCAGAACTGCACGACGCTTGTCCAGCACGACCACCGAGTGACCCTCGACTGAGTGCTTTGGGGTAAGAGAAGCCCCGTCCCTGAGCAGCTCCAGCACCGAAGTTCAGCCCCCCCTGCATCCACGAGATCTGCGTGGGGCCCTTCTGCTCTTTGCTGCTCACCGCGTTGTCCAGGTCACTTGCCCGTTGGCTAGTGGCCCCCTCACGACGCTCCACGACAACAAACACCGCTGGTCTGGTTGCTCCAGACTGGCCCTTGCTTCCCTCCTTCAGAGAAGCACCCTGGACCCTCCTGGTCCACTCAAGACGCCATTTTAGGTCCGCCGCGTGGGCCTTGAATTTGCCAAGACTTGTTGCCCAATCCTGGGTCCAGCAACGTAGACAGCAAGTACCTTCGTGGGACAGCTCGCACCTCCATCCTGGTCGCCGACAACGCCTCCTGGTCCGAGAGACTGCAGAGCCCAGCAGCGCCCACTCACCTGGCTGAGGTGACTTCGTCCGGTGCCATCCTGGTGCCCACCTAAATCACTGGCTAGTGATTCAGAACTTGGTCCCCTCTGCTTACAGGTTTTCTTCTTCCCTGATCCAGGCTTGGATCACCACGAACTTCTTCACTGGCCGCCTGCCAGCAACTTCTTTCTTCAGGCTCCTGGATCTTCAACGAGGGTTTCCGACGCAACTTGAACCCTATGCAGCCGCAGCCCCTGGGCTAGGTAAACTGAGTACTCCGGTGCTCCAGCATAGTCCAACACCCTAAGTGTTCGGATCCACCCTTGTTTTCGACCCACCTAGTCGGGTTCGCCCGAGAACAGTAAGTTTGCAAAGTGCTAGTATCCATAGACTTGTTCCCGCATTACGCGTGAGAGTTCCCACTCTGCACACGGCGTCCCTAGGTCTCCTGCTTCTAATCTAAGGGTTCAGCATTGTAGGCCTAACGTTTCTACAGTCTAGAAAAGTATTACTTACCTGCTAGTAACTTCGCATTCCACTTCTTGTGTATATGGTTTTTCGTGCCCCTCGGGCATTTGTGTAAATTGTGCGACTTTCAGTAATTCTTTAAGAGTTTTGTTGTGTGCTTAGCTCCCTGTCTCATAAAGAGCCAGGGTAGTCTTGTTATAAATAAATATACTTTATTTTTGATAAACAACTTGTGTGGTGTCCTTTCCCTTGGTGTTCAAGGGGTAATGTGATGGTAAAACAGCTGGCTTAACACGCCCTCTAGAGTCTTAGCCTTAGACTGCTCGTATCCATGCTACTAGGATAGCTGGTCTATAAGGTTGACTTACAACCAATCATCAATAAGGGTTGTTTGGACTGATATATAATGTTCACTATTCTAGTGAGCACTCTGTATCAGGCCAACTTCTCACAGTCGGTATGATGACTGGCTGTACGTATGCCTATACTGGGGTTGGTACTGCCTGTTCTGTTGGTTTTGGTATCCTCCTCGAGGAAAAACCATGTCTCCTTGCGCCTCTGAAGGATCCTCGTTTGTATTGCAATGAGCCTAACGATCGAGCAGTATTCGTGTCAGTTTTTATTGCTTGGAGGGCTTTATCAATGTGTTTTCCAAACAACGATTCGCCATCATAGGCCATGTCTAAAAATTTGGTCTGGACTTCAGGCCTGAAAGTGGTGGCTTTAAGTCAACCTTGACGTCTGAGTACTGCTGCTCCTGCAAGCTGGCGAAAGGAATATGCTACTTACCAGTATGCATCTGTTCCTGGCATGTAGGGCTGCTGACATTTATATCTATGCATAGATCGCCGCCTAGTGTTGGGTCCGGATGATTGCACATTGTTGTCCTGGAAGAGTCTTTGAAGTATCACGAGATAGGTGGCTCCTCCCCTGGACTACAGTGCGCATGGGCATCCCCTCCATGCTCAGATTGTTTTTCGCCATTGTGGCAGAGATTGAGTATGATACAGTAAGTGATGACCATGCTTGAGAATAATATTGAGTGCTACAGCTGCGACAGGCACCGGGGAGGAGGGTGGGCGATATAAATGTCAGCAGCCCTACATGCCAAGTGCCAAGAACAGATGCATACTGGTAAGTAGCATATTCCGTTCGAGGCATGTGGGCTGCTGAATTTATATCTATACATGGAATAAATAGTAGTACCCTCCCTAGCGGTGGTGCCGTGCCGTGCCAGCTGCAGCAGTCTGAAAAAGAGTTCTTAGAACAGCTTGACCTACA
Organism: Lissotriton helveticus; assembly: GCF_964261635.1. Classification (NCBI taxonomy): domain Eukaryota; kingdom Metazoa; phylum Chordata; class Amphibia; order Caudata; family Salamandridae; genus Lissotriton; species Lissotriton helveticus. The sequence continues at coordinate 412,780,625 of NC_136063.1, read as the reverse complement.
GCAGCTTGCTGTTTTGAGTGTGCATCCACGCAGTAGTGTTTGGTGAATGTGTGTATGGTGGTCCATGTGGCTGCTCTACATATGTCCTCTAGAGGAATGTTACCTAGGAAAGCCATGGATGCCCCTAACTTGCGTGTGGAATGCGCTCTTGGGGGAACTGTTAATGTGCGTTCAGCCTTTTGATAACAGATCTGTATGCACTTAACAATCCATCTGGCTATACCTGACTTTGAAATTGGGTTGCCCTTGTGCTGTGGAGAGAAGGCAACAAACAGTTGTTTAGTTTTTCTGAAATCTTTAGTCCTATCTATGTAATACAGGAGAGCCCTTTTAACATCTAGTGTGTGTAGTGCTCTGTCAGCTACTGAATCAGGATTTGGGAAAAATACTGGCAGTTCAATAGTTTGGTTAATGTGGAACTGAGACACCACCTTGGGCATAAATTTAGGGTTGGTACGTAGCACCACCCTATTAGCATGAATCTGAATGAAAGGCTGCTGAATAGTGAGGGCTTGCAGCTCACTAACCCATCTGAGCGACGTGATCGCCACCAGAAAAGCCACCTTCCATGTGAGAAATTGTATCTCACAAGAGTGAAGAGGTTCAAATGGTGGACCCATGAGCCTGGTGAGGACTATGTTGAGGTTCCAGACAGGCGAAGGCGGGTGTCTTGGAGGAATGACCCTTTTGAGTCCTTCCATAAAAGCTTTAATGGCCGGCACTCTGAAAAGGGAGAGGTGCTGTCTATTTTGAAGATAAGCGGCTATTGCAGCCAAGTGTATCCTGATGGAACTATACGCTAGATTGCATCTGTATAGGTGCAGCAAGTAACATATGATGTTTTGCGTGGAAGCATCCAGTGGATTAATGTTATTATTGGAACAGTAGATGATAAAACGCTTCCATTTTGCTGCATAGCATGCCCTGGTGGTAGGCCGTCTAGCCTCCTTGATGATGTCCATACAGTCAGGGGGCAGGTTTAAACTCTATGACCTCAGGAGCCAGATTGCAAGGCTCAACTGTTGTGGATTTGGGTGCTGAATGTCTCCATGGCTCTGAGTGAGGAGACTGGGTGTGAGTTTTAGACGCTGGTGGGGCACAACTGAAAGTTCCAGGAACGTGGTGTACCAGGCTTGCCGTGCCAACGTTGGAGCAACCAGGATGAGTGTCATGGAGTGCTGCCTCAATTTGCGCGCCACCAGCGGTATGAGTGGTGCTGGAGGAAAGGCGTAGCAAATTTGTTCGACCAGTTCATCCATATCGCATTGCCCTGAGACTGCGGGTGTGGGAACCTGGCGGCGAAAGTGGGGCATTTTGCGTTTTCTTGTGTGGCGAATAGGTCCATCTCTGGATGACCCCACTGCTGGAAATATGGTTGGAGCACTGATGGATGTAACTCCCACTCGTGCATCTGATGGCTGTGTCTGCTGAGCAGATCCGCCATCTGGTTGTCCCTGCCTGGGAGGTGTTCCGCAATGAGGAACATGTTCCTCTGAATGGCCCACTTCCACATGCACTGTGCTAAGTGTGACAATTGTGGAGAGTGTCTCCCTCCCTGCTTCTGAATGTAATACATTGCAGGCATGTTGTCCGTCCGTATGAGCACGACTTTGTTGCTGAGATGCAACTTGAATGCCTTCATCGCCATGAAGATTGCCATCAATTCCAGTAGGATGATGTGCAACCGCTTTTGCTGTGTGGTCCACAGTCCCTGCACAGTATAATCGAGGACATGAGCCCCCCAGCCCTAGAGAGATGCGTCCACTGACAGCACCACTTGTGGTACAGGCTCCTGGAACGGTCGTCCCTTGCAAAGGTTTTGTGTGTTCCACCAATGCAGAGAGTTGTATGCACGACCGGTCACCAACACTAGGTCTTTCAGATGTCCATGAGCCTGGTTCCACTGGCGGGCCAAGCATTCTTGAAGCGGACGCATGTGTAGCCTCGCGTGAGGGACTATAAAGATGCAGGAGGCCATCATGCCTATCAGTTGCATGAACACTTGCGCTGGGAGTGAGTGTTGCGGTCTGAATTTTTGAATCAGCACCTGCATGCTGTGGACTATCGCCGAGTTTGGTTGCGCTGTGGCAGTGAGAGTGTTTATTTCCACGCCTAGGTACTGTTGTACAGGGGCGGGTTGAAGATGAGACTTTGGGTAATTTAGTGAAAATCCTAGACTGTGTAGGAGGTGAATTGTGCAGGACATGTGGCTGGCACACTGCTGGGCCGATTTTGCCTGGACAAGCCAGTCGTCTAGATACGGATAGACATGGATGTGCTGTCTCCGAAGATGCGCGGCCACTGTCGCCAAGCATTTTGTAAACACTCTGGGGGCAGTAGTGACCCCGAAAGGCAGGACCTTGAACAGGTAATGCTGGATGTTGATGGTGAACCTGAGATACTTCCTGTGCCTGGGGTGCATGGGAATGTGGAAATAGGCATCCTTCAGATCTAGGGTTGCTAGGAAATCTCCCTGACTGAGCAGTGGCAGAACTTGCTGTAAAGTGATCATGTGAAAGTGTTCTGACAGGATGTATTGATTTAAGGGCCTGAGGTCTAGAATAGGCCTGAGAGACCCGTCTTTTTTGGGGATTAAGAAGTACAGTGAATACACTCCTGTACCCTGTTGGTCTAAAGGCACGAGTTCTATGGCCCCTTTTTGCAGTATGGAGATGACTTCTTGCTGCAATAAGTGCATGTGCTCTGCGGACATAGGACGGTGCCTTGGGGGTATGTTGGGTGGAGTGGATGTTAATTCTAGACAATAGCAGTGACGTATAAGTTGTCTTACCCACCTGTCCGTGGTAATTGTTTCCCAGACTGGCAGGAACTGCTGAAGTCTCCCCCCGACCGGTGTGGTATGGTCGGGGGCAGTGACAAGACGTCACTGTTTGTTAGTGGCGGAGGATCTGGTATTATTATTTCCACGTCCTCTGCCTTTGGAGCTGTTCCAACGGTATCCACCCCTATTGTTCTTGTTATAGGTGGATTGTGGGCCTCCCTTGGTGTATTGGGCTTGTTGCGATGCTTGACCTCTAGAAGCTCCCCTGTTACCGGAGCGACGAAAGGAACTGCCCCTGAATTGTTGAGACTGCAGAGCTCCCATGGATTTTGCAGTTTGTGTCCTTTTTAATCTTTTCTAGAGTGGTGTCTACCTTTGGACCAAACAGGAAGTCAGGGTTAACTGGTTGATTAAGTAGAGTAGTTTGGATTTCCGACTTGAAACCAGAGATGCGGAGCCAGGCATGCCGTCTAAGCATTACGCTAGTGTTTATGGCCCTAGCCACAGTGTCAGCTGCATGTAACGCACACTTAATGGACGCGTTGGAGATCAACTTCCCCTCTTGTATAAGCATTTCTGCTCCTTCTTTATAAGCATCTGGCAGGTGTTGCAGTAGCTTCTCTAACGTGTCATAGTGGGCCCTGTCATATCGTGCCAACAGGGCTTGTGTATTTGAGATCCTCCAAATATTAGCTGCTTGAGCTGCCACACATTTCCCAGAAGCTTCTAAGATTTTGGACTCTTTGTCCGGAGGAGGAGCATCACCAGTTGTTTGAGAGTTTGCTCTATTGCGAGCATTAGCCACCACTAAGGAGTCCAAGGGGAGTTGGCCCTTGATATACGTAGGGTCCACTGGCGCAGGCCGGTACTTCCTTTCAATTCTGGGGTTCACCACCCTCGCGCTTTAGTGGGCTCTTTGAAAATGTCGCTAGCATGTTTGAGCACACCTTTGAGCATAGGCAGAGTTTTTACAGATCTTTCTGACGTTGAGAACGTATCAAAAAGAAAGTCTTCCTCCACAGGGTCAGCGTGCATGTCGACATCGTGGTTAAGGCCTGCCCTTTCAATTAGTGCGTTAAACGCAGCAGTGTCTTCAGTAGGCGAAGTCTTGACCGCATATGACTGAGTTTCAGGGGTGGTGTGTGGTTCATCAGGGTCAACAGTGTCAGCCCATGGCTGGGACTCATCCTGATCTGTGTCAATGGGATAGTTAAACTGGTCCTCATTGTCCCCTCCCTCCGCATGCTCAGTGACTGGTGTGGGTGAGTAGGTATAGTCTTGCCCATATGGCTGTATGGGTTTAAAAAGGATAGGAGAGGTAGTAGAGTCTCTCTTTTTCTTCAGTGGTATCTTGTAAGGCTCCATAGGAGTTTCAGGCGTTATTTTACGTTTGTAAACGGTGAGTCGGCCTGAGTCGGAGTATAATTTTGACTGTTCGTCGTAGGTTGGTTGCTGGAACAGAACGTCTTCGGTTCGAGGCTGAGGTGGTGCAGCTACTGATGGTGACTTGGATGAGTCGGTAGATTTTGTGAGTTGGACAGCCTTAGGACGTGCCGTTGGGGGCAGGCCGTATTTAATCGGCGCCGAAGATGGACCGACTTGCTTCGAAGACTTCGTCTTCGATCCGACCAACTCCGACAGGTCAGTGTGCTTGTGGCTCTTTGTCGACTCGATCCTTTGCTGCGCAGCAGGTACGCTTGTGGACTTCGAGGAGGTCTGTTCCTTCGTGCTGAAGGTGGATTTCGGCTCGAAGGCCTTAACTAATTGCGGCCTCTGAACCTTCGGATCGACGGCTTTTTGTGCCTTGAGTCCTTTGGAACGGACTTCGTTCCATCGTCTATCGTCGATGGGGCCTTAGGCGTCGAAAGGCAATCTGTCTTCGACGTCTTGCTGAAGAAAAGCAAGTGTAAGGCACCGAACGAAAGACAACACCGACGCCCCAAAGGCCTTTTGGCCTTGAGAAAGAGTATTTATATATATTCCGAACTTGAGTCAAGAAAGTACATCCGAACTCAATGGCGGAAAAAAAACCAATCAGAGCATGGAGGGGATGCCCATGCGCACTGTAGTCCAGGGGAGGAGCCACCTATCTCGTGATACTTTGAAGACTCTTCCAGGACAACAATGTGCAATCATCCGGACCCAACACTAGGCGGCGATCTATGCATAGATATAAATTCAGCAGCCCACATGCCTCAAACATTAGTATTAATGATGTCAAGTGCGCAATCTATGGTTTTGGATGCAGCACGTTCTCTATCAAATAAAACTTTTCTTGCTTCTGGTCTCCGGTCTTCAGGAATTAGCTCAATAAGAAAGGCCATTTCTGACCACATCTGGCGGTCATAACGCCAGATTATTGCTAGGGAATTAGCCGCTCTAATGAAGGCTGCTGCCATGGTTGAGAATTGTTTGCCTATAAGGTCAAGACGACCCCCTTCTTTGTCAGGTGGTGTAGTAATAATGGGTGTTGCCAGGTTGTTTTTTTTTTACCTTTGTTGGGCAGCCTGAGAAATGATTGAATCTGGTCGGGGGTGGCCAATGAGACAGGATAGACTGTTGGCAGGAGCACGATATTTCTTTTCTATACATGGGAGCACTGCTGGAATAGATGCAGGCGTCTTCATCATTTTGATCCCTTTATTCCAGATAGTCAATTATAGGGACAGCTCTCGTAATCTTCCTGCATTCTTACTTAAAGTTGTGTAGGAAGCATTCTGTGTGCTCAACCGTGACAGGCAATTGAAATCTGGCTGCCGCTCGCTGCATTAGGTTGTGAAATCCCCTGATATCCTCTGGGGGTAAATCAGATGGTAGAGGAAGCTGCAGAGAAGGCATTGGAATAATGTAAGTATCCCAAGGATCTGTAATATGAGCTTCTGGAAGCTCGCCCTCTTCAACTTCCTCCTCAGAGGATGTAGTTTCCTGCCCTTGAAGAGGGTCTGGAAGCTGTTGTTCTTGAGGAGGGTCTGGAAGCTGAGGCGCTGAAGCGGGAGCGTAAGGTTGAGGTAAAGGATCCAGAACCACCACAAGTAGAGGTGGGATTTCTGGAGTAACCTGTTGTGGGGGAGACCTCTGTCGGTAGTCTGCCAGCATGGCTTGCAGGTCCTGTATGAGTAGGAGGTAGATGGCTCATCTCACTCTGGCAAGACTTATGATGCACTCTATGGTGTGGAACGAATAGTTTTCTTACCTGTCGGTGTAGTTTTGCAGCTTGAAGATCTTTCTGGATTCACTATGCTGTGCATTATTCCGCGGTCTTGTGGTTGGGTCCGGATTCGTAGTCTTTTCTTTGTTTTTTTTTTTTTTTTTTCTTAGCCCAGGTGGGCGTCGGCGTCACACATTTCCGGTGACGTCGGCATGCTTCCTGCGGAAGCTCCCACTCTTGGGCGCCATCTTCGGGTTCTTTTTTTCCGTGTTTCTTTCGTTTCCGAAGTAATGGCAATGTTCTAATTAGTTGGTATTTTACCGCTTTGTACTTTTTAAATATCCTTTCTTTTGTTAACCACCTCTTCTCTCTCCAGCCTCATCTTTCTGGCGGAGGTGGGTGGGTTCGCTAGTGAATCCAGAAAGATCTTCAAGCTGCAAAACTACACCGACAGGTAAGAAAACTATTCGTTTTGCAGCGTGAATCTTTCTGGATTCACTATGCTGTGCATAGATTTTGTAGCGGTTTCTCATTTCTGTGGCGGTTGGGTGGAAGATGAGCGTTGGGTATTGAATATGTGCTGTAGCACCTTCTGTCCAACTTGAGCTTCCTTGTTCATCTGTATGTCCACACAGTAGTGCTTCGTGAACGTGTGCACCGAAGCCCATGTTGCCGCCAGGCATATGTCTTGTATGGGTGTGTTAGCCAGGAAGGCTATTGTAGCGCCCTTTTTCCTAGTGGAGTGGGCACGTGTCCCCTCTGCTAGCTCTTGTCCTGCCCGCTTGTGGCAGAGTTGGATTGTCTGTGCGATCCATCGTGCAATGGTCTTTTTGGTTACTGCTTTTCCCATGTAACTGTTGGCGAATGACACAAAGAACTGTTTTGTCTTCCTGTGTCCCTTCGTCCTTTCGATGTAGTGCATGACTGCCCTTCTGGCGTCCAGGGTGTGCAGAGCTCGCTCTGCCGCAGTTGTTTTTTGGAAAAAACTCGGTATCTGTATAGACTGGTTCATGTGAAATTTAGATACCACCTTCGGCATGAAGTTTGGGTCAGTCCTCATCACAACCCTGTCATTGTGTATTTGTATGTAGGGTTCTTGTAGCGTCAGGGCCTGAAGCTCGCTTACTCTGCGTAGGGACGTTATTGCAACCAGGAAAGCTGTTTTCATAGTTAGCATCTTTAAGGACGCCTTGTGGAGCGGTTCAAAGGGCTCTTTCATGAGTTCCGTTAGGACTATGTTCAAGTTCCATGCCGGTGGCGGCACCCGCTTGGGCGGTGCGATCCTTTTCGCCCCTTCTAGGAATCTCTTCACCACCTGTGACGTGAAGAAACTCCTGCAAGTTTCACCCCTTGTGTAGGCGACTATCGCTGCTAAGTGAACCCTCAGGGAGGATGAGCTAAGGTTCTTCTCTAGCAAGTGCGTCAGGTACTTTAGCACTGTGGAATCCTTCTTCATTTTATTGTGAAGTCTTTCTTGTCTACACCATATTGTGAACCTCTTCCATTTTGCCACATAGCACTTCCGAGTGCTAGGCCTTCTTGCCTCCCGCAGGACCTTCAGTGTACTTTCTGGCAATCTTAAATGTGCGAACTCTATGTCCTCAGGAGCCACGCTACTAGGCTCATGCTCTCTGGCTCTGGGTGTAGCACCTCTCCGTTCTGCATGGAGAGTAAGTCTTTTCGCCTGCTGAATCTGTGGTGTGCACACTGTGTCATCTCCATGATCTGCGAGTACCATGTCTGCCTCGCCCACTGTGGTGCGACCAGTATCAGTGTCATGTTGCTCGCTCTGCACTTGCTCAGTACTCTGTGCATCAGTGGTATCGGGGGAAAGGCGTAGGCAAATGTCCTTGACCAATCTATCCATAGGGCATTCCCTAGTGACCCTTCCTCGGGCTGCCTGGATGCGAAGTTTCGGCATTTTGCATTCTGGCGTGTGGCAAACAGGTCCACCGATGGAGTTCCCCATCTGTCGAATAGGCGCCTTGTCTCCTGAGCATTGAGCTCCCACTCGTGGGATGCCGATGTCTGCCTGCTGAGCCAATCTGCTTGTATGTTGTCCTTCCTTGGCAGGTGTATGGCCAGTAGGTCTATCTTGAGAGGGATGGCCCATCTCCATATCTCCTGCGCTAGCGTTGAAAGCGGGGCCGACTGGGTGCCCCCCTGCTTGTTGATGTAGAACATCGCAGTGGTGTTGTCTGTTTGTATCAACACCTTGTGCTTGTACAGTCTTGTTTGGAAGGCTTTCAGTGCAAGGAAGATCGTCTTCAATTCTAAGTAATTGATGTGCTTTGTGGCATCCGTCGGTGTCCACAGTCCCCTCACCTTGAGCTCCTCCATGTGAGCGCCCCATCCCTTCAGGGATGCGTCTGTGGTGATGGTCACTGTTGGCGTTGGGGGCGTTAGAGGCTTTCCCTTTGCTATGTTCTCCATGGTCCACCATGTCATCTCCTTCTGCACTGCGTGCGTTACAACCACTAGATCCTCCCAACTGCCTGTAGCTTGTGACCATTGCTCCTGTAGCCATTCTTGAATGGGTCTCATGTGGAGTCGTACATTCGGTACCAGGTGGATGCATGATGCCATCATCCCCATGATCTTGCTCGCAGTCCTCACTGTCCGAGCTTGTCCCTTCCGGTAGAGGCGAGTTTCCTTCACCAGCGCCCTCGCCCTCTTCTCGCTGGGGAACACCTTGCCCTGTAAGGTGTTGATTTGTGCTCCCAGGAAGATCTTCACTTGTTCCGGCTCCATTGATGATTTCTTCCAATGGATGGAGAACCCCAGGTTTATGAGCGTGCTGGTCACTGTATGTGCGTGCAGCTTGCATTTCTGGTATGAGTTTGCTTTCACCAGCCAGTCGTCCAGGTAAGGGTATACGTGTATTCCCTGCCTTCTTAGGTGCGCTGCGACTGCTGCGAGGCACTTTGTGAAAACTCTTGGTGCCGATTTTAGACCGAAGGCCAGTGTCGTGAACTGGTAGTGGCTTTCTCCGACGGTGAACCTGAGCATGTGCTTGTGCTTTCTGTTCATTGGGATGTGCAGGTATGCGTCTTTGAGGTCTATAGTGGACATGAAGTCCCCGATCTGCAACTGTGGGAGCACCTCTTGCAGGGAGGTCATTTTGAATTTTTGCGTTCTTATGAATTTGTTCACGAACCGTAAATCGAGAATGGGTCTCATTGTCTCGTCTACTTTTGGTACCAGGAAGTACGTTGAGTATACTCCTGTGTTTCTTTCCTTGAAGGGTACCCGTTCTATGGCCTGCTTCTGCAGGAGTTATTTTGCTTCTTCCTGAAGGCACTGCAGCTGCTTGCTTGCTAGTGGCTTTCTTTTTGGTTTTCTGCTTGTTGGCCTCCCCTCCAACTCTATGCAGTATCCGAATTGGATAATGTTGAGGATCCATTTGTCTGATGTGATTTCTCTCCACTCTTGGAGGTGGAATCTTAATCTTCCTCCCACTGGTGTCCTGTGGTCGTAGGTGTCTAGTTTGTCTTGACCCATCTGTACGTGCTGCCCCCTGGGGTCTTTCTTGCGGGCGGGCACACGGAGTTTTTTGAAGTCACTTGGAGGTGGGCTGCTGGCCCCCTCTTCTATTTTGTCCCCGTCCATTTCTCCCTCGAAAGGACTGGCCTCTTTGTTGGTACTGCCAGGGCTGCTTCTGATGACCCTGCTGACTCTGCGAGTCTGCCTGGTGCGTTTGCTGGAAAGCCTGGTGTGATGTACCTGGCTGGTTTCCGCCTCTCCCGCCGGGCCTCCGTGACGGGGTGCCCCTCTTGTTCCCTCTGAACTGCAATGCTCCCATGGATCTTGCTGTTTCGTTATCCTTCTTCAGTTGGCTGAGCTGTTCATCCACTGTTGGTCCGAAAAGCGTGCTGCCGTTGAACGGTGTGTTCAGGATACTGTGTTGCACTTCCGGTTTGAAACCGGATATTCTGAGCCAGGCGTGCCTCCTTTCCGTGACGCCCATCATCATGAGCCTGCTGGCGGTGTCTGCCCCATCCAGGGCCGTCTTAAGGCAAGAATTTGCCGCATTCTTTCCCTCTTCAACCAGCTTTTCGGCTTTCTGCCTGGCATCCTGGGGCAAGTCCTTCACCAACTGCCCTAGTCCCTCCATGATTTGGTACATGTGCCTGTTTATCAGGGCGTTGGAATTAGCCATGCGCCAGTGGGTCGCGGCATTCCGTTCGATCCTTCTGCCCACCAGATCCATCCTTTTGCTCTCCTTATCCGGTGGTGGCCCCGAGGTAGTGGGTACGTTAGCCCTCCTCCTTGCTGTGGCCGTGATAATGGAGTCTGCGGAGACCGTGCCCTGAATGTAGGCCGGGTCCTTTGTGGCATGCTTGTACTTCTTCTCAGTTCTGGGAGTTACTGCCTTGCATGTTGCGGGCTCCCTGAAAGCTTCCTTCCCCTGAGCCAAGACGCTCTCGAGCATTGGAAGGAACTGGCTCCTCGTTTGTGTTGGGAGCAATGTTTCTAGAAGGAAGTCTGCTTTCTGCTTCTCTTCGTCGAGCTTGAGCTTGAAAGCTGCTGCGGCAGATTGTATCACCGAGTTGTAGGCCCCGATGTCGTCCGGCGGCGAGGGCCTCGAGGGGTAGGTGTCGACCACCTCCTCCGGGCTGTCGGTGTCGACATCGATGTAATCTACCTCCTGAAGGTCCGAGGGTGCCGACTCTGTGTCTGTCCTGCCCTCCTCCTCCTCCCCATAGTTGTAACTATCGTAGGGGTTCTCGAACTCCTCCTGGTCGTCGATCACCTCGACGTCCTGGTCTTGTTCCTCGGTGACTTCGGCGATCTCCTCTTCCTCCTCGACCGGCTCCATCACCGGTGGCTTGGTCTTGTGAGGGATCGTGAAGGCTTTCATCTTTGCGTCGAAATCTTTCTTCCGCTGCATGTTGTTCTCCATTTCTGCCTCGAGGCGCCTTCTCTTCTTTTCCATCTCGGCCGCGTGTTCCGCGTCGGATGGGTCGGCCGCTCTCTTCGGCGGAAGGCTCGTCTCCGTGCCTCTCGGAGTCAAAGTTTTCGACGTCGAACCGGATTTCGGTTCTCTGGTCGTCGTCGTCAGTTTTGGGTCTTTCTCCCTCGGCGTCGATCGATCCTTTTCGGGGACGATTTTCGACGTTTTGTGCTGATCAGCAGCTCTCGGCGCCGGGGACTCCTTCTCGGAGGATCCGCTGGGCCTGGGAGTAGTCGCGGACGCCGCCTTTTTTGGCGTCGGCGCTTTCGGGGTCTTGCCCTCGATCTTTCTAGACTCAGAGTCTCTCGGGTTCTTGGGGGCCGAAGAGTCTCCTACCTTGTCAGAAGTCTTCGTGTAATCGGTCTCTACGACCGTGTAGCTGTCGTCTTCGGCGGCAGCGTTGTCTTCTTCCTCGGAGGACATCCCCAGCTCGTAGAGTGACGGAGTCGGGGCCTTCCCCTGCAGGGCGGCGTGTGCTACCCTCTGCCTCTCTCTCACACGAAGGGTCTTCGGGGTGAAGGCGGAACAGGCGTTGCAGTCTCCGATTTCGTGGTCCACCGGTAGGCAAAGGTTGCATACCGGGTGCTGGTCCTTCTGCGCGTACTTGTGGTGGCAGTTACGGCAGAACTTGAACGGCGTGTTGTCCATCCTCGAGCGTCCAGGGCCTCTCTGGTCGCGTGTTCGTCGACGGTCGTCGAAGATCTCGATGGAAAGCGCCTTATCCTTGCTTGTTTCTCGTCGATGAAGTCCCCTGGAGTCTTCAGATGACTTCTCCTCGTCTTTTCTGTATTTTCTTTCTTCTTTCTCCAAAAATGTCTGGAGCCCAAACGGGAACGATCCAGACCCGACCGCGGAAAAAAAGAATCTGAAGATGGCGCCCAAGAGTGGGAGCTTCCGCAGGAAGCATGCCGACGTCACCGGAAATACACCCAAGGGGGTGTGACGCCGACGCCCACCTGGGCTAAGAAAAAAAAAAACAAAGAAAAGACTACGAATCCGGACCCAACCACAAGACCGCGGAATAATGCACAGCATAGTGAATCCAGAAAGATTCACGCTGCAAAACTATGTCCTCCTGATAAAATTGCTCATGGTAATCTTCCTCCTCCTCATCATCATCCTGACATTTGATGTGGAGCTCTGAAGGATGGTGAGCTATCCCAAACGGTCCCTCATTCTCTTCGTCCTCATAATCATGATCATCCTGAACATATGTTTCAAGGAGATGTGACGGAGTAAGTGGGGAAATATTGCTATACGCTTGTCTCTGAAAAGTTTTAAGCTGAAAACCCCTAGATGATACTGGCGTTGACTGAGTAGGAGCGACAACCAAAGCTGGTGCCGTAGACTGAACAGGTAAGCTCACAGTCGACTGAATAGTCGTTGACGGGCTCTCAGTCGATGGGCTTTTCATCAATGGGACGGTCAGCGATGAGGTCAGCGACAGGGCAGTAGACAACTGAGGCTTCGTCTACACTAATACCTTCGTCAACTGTGGAAGCTTCGTCGACGGTGATTTAGTTGATGAGGTCTTCGTGGACGATTCCTCAATGACGGTCTTCTTAGAAAGGATAGTAATCTTTGACGAAAGTATAGGAGAAGTGATAGACGTCGTCTGACTGTCACCGTCGACAATGGAGCAGAAGTAGTAACAGAAATAGTCGACGAAGAAGCCAAATTAATAGATTTTGGAAGGCTTTTACTCAGTTTTTGTGGACGCCTTCCTAGATTCCTTGTTAGCAGAAGACTGAGTAGACAGCGTTGACCGAAGATGAGAGAAGACCTCTGTGAAGGGTCAGAAGTAGAGTGAGAAGATTTATGGTGCTTCCTTCCCTCACTCGAAGAGCTGTCCTGGGATCTAGCTCTCTGGCTAGAAGTTGAGGCTCTGTCATCCTCCTCAACCGAAGAGGATTTGAGGTATAACAGCACTCGTGCCTCCCTATCCCTAAGAGTCTTTGAAGGGAAGGTACGTCATATGTTGCAATCTTTTGCCTCACGTTTTGGATAGAGGCAGTAGATGCAGTCCTTATGTTAATCATCAACATGGACCCTCTTCTCGCAGGTTCTGCATGCGGTGAAAATCTGAGGAGAACTGGCTCTGCTGAAAGTGTTCTAGAGGGTGCTGATCGCTGATTGGTTGCAGCTAACTTTTGGGTCTTTTACCATAATGAGGTAGATCGGCTACTAAGATTTGGGCCTCAGGCCTTTTTCTTTTTGTCTACTACTATTATTTACCTTTGGCACTACTTGTGTATTTACCGTGGGACTTTCGCCTCAGCGACGGGGAATTATTCAGGCATGTGAATCTATGAAAGATACCCCAATACTGGATAACATATATGCCCTATCAAATTTAATAAAATTCAGAAGGTGGTTGGAGACAACTTAATATTTATTTGGTAGTGCAGTATTGGTAGAGCTGTAAAGTAAAAGTTGGAGGAAAATGTAATGGAGGTGTGAAATTGGAGGAAAATGTATCCCCAGTAATTTTTAGTATTCAGATAGAACAATTCTCTGGTTGTATGATTTCTCAGACAGGCAATCAAAAGTAGAATTTGGTCAGTGAAGTGACGTACAGGATCATAGAACACTCCTTTTGTGATAAAAACGTACTCTCGTTGTATGCTAGTCAAGTAGGAGTTTAATAAGTAGAAAATATCAGTCATCATAGGTATTCAGTATCGCTTTGAGAGTGGAGGTCATCAATATAGAAAAACTGATGTGATGGCTAACATCCGTAGTATGAGAGATGAGGGATGGAGTAGGGGACCAAATATAGAAGTTGTTTAAATTAAAAATAGTGCAAACAGACGCAGTAGTAGCTTAGAGAGAATGGAGTCATTGTGGTTTCTAGGTCAGGTAGCAAGTATAATGCGAGATAAGAGTGAAAGTAACAGTAGTTTTACCATTTCTACCGATCCAATTCACAGTAGTACTCAGTTGTTACTAGGTTGCTAAAAATGAGTTTTAAAGGGCAATAACAGGGCATATTTAATGGGCATGACGACAACTGGGGTAGATACTAATATAGGACGCACATAGATGTACCTGTGAATCTCACGGAAGATGACCTAGGTGTGGCTGTCTCAGCAGAGAAAAAGTAGTGTACAAAAAACACACCCAGACGTCAACACTGCAGTTGATTGCCCAAGCATGTATGAGATGATACCAAGTGATGAAAGAAAAACGAATAAGGAAAACATAACAATAGTCAATGCCACAGAACATCATAGTCTGGTGGAAATTAAAAATAGGTAGATACGGTGACCCCGGGAGAGATGTCAAATATAAGCAAGTCATGAGTCAAATTCGGGTATGAAGTAAAATATAGCAGTAAGCACACCAAATTGTGATTAGAGAGACCGGAATCTGTCACTGTCGTCTGAAATGCAATACCACTGCAGTAGGTCAAGAAGTAGTACGGAGTCGGGTAAACAAGGTCTGGAATTCAAATAGTATTGGAGTGCTAAAGGGACAAAGTTGGGATTTAAATTGAAGGAATTTTGACAGTATTGTTGGTTAACAGTGCTATTGTGGAATTTGTTGTATGGAGTACGGAAGTAACCAACAGTGAAAGATGAAACAGACTCAAAAGTTTAGGAGTAATACTGGGGGCAGTTGCGAGAGTAAATGTGTTGGCTGGCCCCTTTTCTTTTTATGATGTTAATGAACTGACTATACTAAAAATCACAAACAAGAAAACACTGAAACAGAAAATAATTTTTTTTTCAGTTGCTTGGATTTAGCAGACTGAATAGCATCTCAAAACTCAGTATAATTGACTAACCCATACCTCTACAAAGTGTTTTTAAAATCACGGGTAAAATACTCAACGGAACTGAACTTTACAAGAAAACTACTGCCCAGTACCTTTTTAGGTTCCAATCCTGATCAGAACAAAGCTCACAAACTGGTGGAACAATAAATTCTAATGCTGTCAATTCCTTGGAGCACTGAAGGTCGATGCTCTCATGGGTAATGTTAACCAACTGTGGGGGAAAAGCCAAACCGTTTTGTCAGGAGGCTTTTCTAAGTCCTACTATTAGATAGCAGAACATTGCACAGCATATGAATGTTTAACAGGGTAATTCTGCAAAAATACCAATATCTTCAAGACAATTGATTAGGTTCCAAAACCTTTGCTACAGCAAGAGACTGACCATCTCCTACAGCCGTTTGAGATGGTACTTGCAAGACTTTCTATGAATTGGCAGGCAGAGGAGATTGGAACCGTAGGATATTGGAACAGGCATTACATTGGGATAATCTACAATCTGAACCCTTCCTTGACCCTTGTGGAGTGCCACAGGGATCGGCACTGTCTCTAACTCGGTTTAACATTTATGTCACGCCACTCGCCAGTCTCATCAGACAGCATGGTTTCTCGTTTGTCTCTCACACGGACGATTTGCGGCCCAGATAAACTGTGTAACCTCAACTTGTTTTTTCATACTGAAGCTTCTTCGAAAGGCGTTTCCGTTCATTCCGCAGGAGCTAAGGAAAACAGTGGTAGTGGCCCTAGTCCTATCACGCCTAGATTACTGCAATGCAATAATTTTAGGCATTGACAAGGCGCAGAAGGCCAAATTGCAGTCTTTACAAAATGCGGCTGCACGGATATTATTCAATATCCCAAAAGATCACTACCTCCACTACCATTAAATCATTGCATTGGCTCCCAATACAGCAGCGTTTGGAATTCAAGGCGTTATGCTTGGTTCACAAGACACTATATGGGGGGAGGGCAGTTGACCTCTGTAAATTTTTCCACTGGTACATTCCCACAAGTAGCCTCAGATCCTCAAACACGGGTCACATTTGTGCCACCAAAATCTGTAGAGCCAGATGGGGAGGGAAGAGTATATCGCACTGTGCATTTAGGCTATGGAACCAAATGCCTACCACGTGAGACTCCAAACAGGCTAATGTTTATGATGGTGATAAAAATGTGTCTTTTCCCCAGGGCATAAAACGGCTGATCGAATATGCTACTTACCAGTATGCATCTGTTCTTGGCATGTAGGGCTGCTGACATTCATATCTTGTGCATAGATCGCTGCCTAGTGTTGGGTCTGGATGATTGCACATTGTTGTCCTGGAAGAGTCTTCGAAGTATCACGAGATAGGTGGCTCCTCCCCTGGACTACAGTGCGCATGGGCATCGACTCCATCCTCAGATTGTTTTTCGCCATTGTGGCAAAGATGGAGTGTAACACCGTGAGTGATGACCATGCTAAGAGTAATTGTAAGCGCTGCAGCCGCTACAGGCGCCGGGGAGGAGGGCGGGCGATATGAATGTCAGCAGCCCTACATGCCAAGAACAGATGCATACTGGTAAGTAGCATATTCGGTTCGAGGCATGTGGGCTGCTGAATTCATATCTTGTGCTTAGAATACATAGCAGTCCCTCCATTAGTGGCGGCCGCCTGTGCCAGCTGCAGCAGTTTGAAAAAGTGTCTTTAGAACAGCCTGCCCTACAGCTGCCTGCTGTTTGGAGTGCACATCTACACAGTAGTGTTTTGTAAATGTGTGTGTGGTAGACCATGTGGCTGCTCTACATATGTCTTCTAAAGGAATATTTCCAAGGAAAGCCATGGAGGCCCCCAACTTTCGCGTGGAGTGGGCCCGTGGGGGAACCGTTAATGTGCGCTTGGCTTTTTGATAGCAAATCTGAATGCACTTAACGATCCACCTGGCTATACCTGCTTTGGAAATGGGTTTGCCTTTGTGTTGTGGCGAAAAGGCAACAAACAGTTGTTTTGTTTTCCGAAAATCTTTGGTCCTATCTATGTAGTACATTAGAGCTCTTGACGTCTAGTGTGTGGAGCATTCTCTCCGCCACTGACTCAGGATTTTGGAAGAACACAGGCAGTTCTATAGTCTGATTGATATGGAACTGTGAAACCACTTTAGGAAGAAACTTAGGGTTAGTGCGAAGTACCACCCTGTTGGAGTGAATCTGTATGAATGGCTCTTGGATAGTTAGTGCCTGGAGTTCACTAACGCGTCGCAGCGATGTGATCGCTATTAGGAAAGCCACTTTCCACGTCAAGAACTGAATCTCGCATGAGTGTAGAGGCTCAAAAGGTGGACCCATCAGTCTGGTGAGGACCACATTTAGGTTCCATTCAGGAGCTGGTGGGGTCCGGGGAGGAATAACTCGTTTGACTCCCTCCAGAAAGGCTTAAATGGCAGGCACTCTAAAAAGTGAGAGATGCTGCCTGTTTTGTAGATAAGCTGCTTTTGCGGACAAATGTATACGAATGGAAGCATATGCCAGATTGCATTTGTATAGGTGTAACAGATAACAAATGATGTTGTGAGTAGATGCGTCTAGCGGGTTGATGTTGTGGTCTGCACAATAAATGACAAACCGCTTCCATTTTGCCGCATAACATGCTCTGGTGGTGGGCTTTCTTGCCTCTCTAATGATATACATACAGTCGGGAGGCAAGTTGAGGTAGCCAAATTCTAAGACCTCAGGAGCCAGATCGCCAGGTTGAGCTGTTGCGGATCTGGATGCTGAATGTCGCCATGGCTCTGCGTCAAAAGCCTGGGGGTGAGGTGCAGCCTTTGATGCGGTACCACGGATAGGTCTAGAAACGTGGTGTACCATGGTTGGCGTGCCCACGTCAGAGCGACCAGGATGAGTGTCATCGAGTGTTGCTTCAGCTTGCGTGCCACCAGCGGTATAAGAGGTGCTGGAGGAAAAGCGAACGCAAATATGCCTGACCAGTTCATCCATATCGCATTGCCCTGCGACTGTGGGTGTGGAAACCTGGCGGCAAAGCTTTGGCATTTGGCGTTTTCTTTTGTGGCGAACAGGTCTATCTCTGAATGAACCCACTGCTGGAAGTACGGGTGAGGTACTGATGGATGTATCTCCCACTCGTGCATTTGGTGGCTGTACCTGCTGAGCAGGTCCGCCATCTGATTGTCTTTGCCCGGGAGGTGTTCCGCCATGAGGAAAATGTTCCTCTGAATGGCCCACTTCCACATGCTCTGAGCCAGATGAGACAACTGTGGAGAGTGTGTACCTCCCTGCTTCTGAATGTAGTACATGGCCGTCATGTTGTTCGTTCGGATCAACACGACCTTGTTTCACAGATGTACTTTGAATGCTTTCATCGCCATGAAAGCCATCAGTTCTAGAAGAATGATGTGCATCTTCCTTTGCTGCGTTGTCCATAGTCCCTGCACTGTGTAGTAGAGTACATGAGCTCCCCATCCCTGGAGAGATGCGTCCGTTGTCAGAATAATCTGTGGCACAGGCTCCTGGAACGGTCGGCCCTTGCAAAGGTTTTGTGGATTCCACCAATGCCAATGCAGAGAGTTGTATGCACGACCGGTCACCAACACTAGGTCTTTCAACTGTCCGTGAGCCTGATTCCACTGACGTGCTAAGCACTCCTGAAGCAGACGCATATGTAGTCTCGCGTGCGGGACTATGAAGATGCAGGAGGCCATCATGCCTATCAACTGCATGAACACTCGTGCCGGAAGCGAGTGTTGTGGTCTGAATTTTTGTATCAGCAATTGAATGCTGTTGATCCTCACTGAATTTGGCTGTGCTTTGGCTGCCAGTGTCTATTGTCGCGCCCAGATACTGCCGTATGTGGGCGGGCTGAAGGTGGGACTTTGGGTAATTCAGTGAGAATCCCAGATCGTGAAGAAGGTGAATGGTGTGGGACATGTGTGCGGCACACTGCTGGGCCGACTTTGCTTGGATAAGCCAGTCGTCCAGATAAGGGTAGACGTGAACGTTCTGTCTCCGTAGGTGTGCAGCCACTGTAGCCAGGCACTTTGTAAACACCCTGGGTGCCGTCGTCACTCCGAAAGGGAGGACCTTGAATTGATAATGCTGATTGTGAATGGTGAACCTGAGGTATTTTCTGTGTGACGGGTGTAGCGGAATATGGAAATATGCATCCTTCAGATCTAATGTTGCGAGGAAATCACCCTGACTGAGTAACGGTAGAACCTGCTGCAATGTTAGCAAGTTAAAGTGTTCTGATAGAATGTACTGGTTTAGGGGTCTGAGGTCCAGTATGGGTCTGAGGGACCCGTCCATTTTTGGGATCAAGAAGTACAGCGAGTACACTCCTGTACCTTTCTCTTCCACAAGCACGAGCTCTATTGCTCCTTTTTGTAGCATGACGACTACCTCCTGCTGCAATAGGTGCAAATGCTCTGTGGACATAGGACGGTGTCTTGGGGGTATGTTGGGTGGAGTGGTTGTTAACTCCAGACAATAACCGTACTGGATAAGGTTCCTCACCCACCTGTCTGTAGTGATGGATTTCCAGACTGGCAGGAACTGTTGTAGTCTCCCCCGACCGGTGTGCTATGGTCGGGGGGCTGTTTGTTAGCGGCAGACCAGGAGCTGTTGTTTCCACGACCTCTGCCCTTGGCGCTGTTCCCACGATAGCCACCTCTACTTTGTTTGGTGTAAGTGGTTTGCGCGCCTCCTTTACTGTACTGTGTTTGCTGGGACAGCTGGCCTCTGGAAACTCCTCTATTGTTTGAGCGACGAAAAGAACCACCCCGGAACTGCTGCGACTGTAGGGTCCCCATAGACTTTGCAGTCTCAGTGTCCTTTTTGATCTTTTCCAAGGTGGTGTCCACCTCAGGTCCAAATAAGTGATCAGGGTTTACAGGCTGATTCAGTATGGTGGTTTGTATCTCCGGCTTGAAACCGGAGATTCTCAGCCAGGCATGTCGCCGTAACATTACACTAGTGTTAATGGCTCTGGCCGCGGTGTCTGCTGCGTCCAGTGCACACTTGATAGATGCATTTGATATAAGCTTCCCTTCCTGTAAGAGCATCTCTGCTGCCTCCTTAAATTCATCTGGCAAGTGTTGTAACAGGGTCTCAAGTGTATCGTAATGGGCCCCGTCATATCTGGCTAAGAGTGCCAGAGTGTTGGAGATGCGCCATATATTGGCCGCTTGAGCTGCCACCCTTTTTCCTGATGCTTGTAGCACTTTAGATTCTTTGTCAGGGCGAAGAGCATCACCCGTTGTTTGCGAGTTTGCCCTCTTCCGGGCATTGGAAACAACCAGAGTCCAACGGCAACTGCCCCTTGATATAGGTAGGGTCCCCAGGTGCTGGTTTGTACTTTTTCTCGATTCTGGGGTTTATTACCCTTGCCCTTGTGTTTTCTTTAAAAATGTCTCCAGCATGTTTTAAGACACCTTTGAGCATTGGCAGTTCTCTCTGAGGTGGAGAAGGTGGCAAAAAGAAAGTCCACTTCAATAGGGTCAGCATGGAGCTGGACATCATGATTTTTGGCTGCCCTTTCAATAAGTGCATTAAACGCCGCATAGTCTTCAGTAGGCGAGGGTTTCACAGCTTACACATGACTGTCTGGGGCAGTTTGAGGATCTCCTGGGTCAGCAGCGTCTGCCCAGGGTTGATTGTAATCTTCAGGATCAGTGTCTATAGGATAACTGTACTCCTCATTGTCACCTTCCCCTGTCTCCACATCCGAGTAAGTGGGCGAGATAGGAGCAGTGTCTTGGCCATGTGGTGATATAGGTTCCACAAGAAGAGGTGATGTAGTAGAATCCTTCTTTTTCAATGGAATTTTATATGACTCCATAGGCTGTTCAGGGGCGATCTTTCTTTTGTAGATAGAAAGTCTACCCGTGTCTGCGTCGATGAATTGCCTCGACTGCTCTTCAGGTGGAGGCTGTCGATGCTTTGTGACCACTTCCGCAGTTGTAGGCTTCGGCCCCGTGGATACCTTCTTGGGCGCCTCGACGGCCGCCTTAGGGGCGAAGGCCTTGGGTACCACTTTCGGCGGCAGCGTGAACTGTATGGGCGCCGACGATTTTTTAGGTTTACTGGCAAGCTTCGTTGGTGGAGTATTCTTCGGTCCGACAGTTGAAACCTTCTCCTTAATGCATTTGAGCGATTCTGATGCCTGCTTCGAAAAGGAGGCTGCACCGACTCGACGGAATCCTCTGAGCCACCGCCCGGCGTGGACTCGAGGTTCATACCGCTCTTAGCCTTGCCTGGCCGACTCGTAGGATCGAGAACCTTCTGAGCTCTGAGTCCTTTTTCTGTGTCGACAGCCTTCGGCGCCTATTTCTTCGGGTCGACGGCTTTGGCCAGTTTTTTCGGTGCCGCAGTGTTCGGCTCGACACCCTTCAGCGACCTCACCGGGTCGATAACACTCTTCTGCTTTGTCGGCGCCGATAGTTCGGAGGACTTCGAGCCGACCAAAGCAATACGCACTTTTGGTTTAGATTGTGCCTCCAGTGCTTTCGGTTGTGTAGACACCGATGCTTTCTCTTTCGGTTTCGATTGGTCGACCAGTGGCTCGCTATGAATGTCCGTAGCCGGGCCCTGAGGCGAGGCCGTAGAACTAATTGTACGATCTCGGGTAAGGCCATGTGGCGATCCCTCGAACTGAGCCTTATCGAGTGTCTTGGTCTAGGCCCCCGTACCAACAGGCGGGTCTTGCTCTTCGCTTGAGCTATCTTCTACGGCCCCAAAGGCCACATCGTTGTCTCCTACCTAGTCGACGACGTCTTCAATATCGACCACTTCGACATCTGCGTCGTAGTTGGGAGTCGATCTCTGATGCAGGATCAGACTCTTGAACTTCCTGCTCGACTCCCTCATCGTCCTCGGAATCGAAAATGTTCACAGGGTCAGGTGCCGTCTGCTGGGCCTCCTTGCGCGCCGAAGTCGAATCGTCTTCTCGGAGCGGAAACGAGAACAAGCCATACAGCTGGCTTCATCGTGATCCGGAGACAGGCACTTGTTGCACACCGGGTGGACGTCGATATTTTGAGTTGCAAACGGGACATCTCTTGAACGGGCTCCGATCCATGATGGTTCGTCGATAAGGCCTCTGGCGTCGACCGGGCCTTCAGTGCCTAAAAGCCACGTGGCTCTTCTGGAAGTTCAGCTCGGAAACCGAGCTGGAACAAGAACTGGGCACCGATCGCAATCCGACGATAACTAAAGGCCTTTTGGCCAAAAAGATAGTTTGTTATTGATTCCGAACTTGAGTTAACAAATATGCATCTGAACCCAATGGCGGAAAAAAACAATCTGAGGATGGAGTCGATGCCCATGCGCACTGTAGTCCAGGGGAGAGCCACCTATCTCGTGATACTTCGAAGACTCTTCCAGGACAACAATGTGCAATCATCCGGACCCAACACTAGGCGGCGATCTATGCACAAGATATGAATTCAGCAGCCCACATGCCTCGAACATAGCCGTTTATATTCCGCCTCTTTTCTCACTTAGCGCCAAGACACCTCAGCATTCTTGCGCTCTATAAACCTTAATCCTAATCCTATTTTGCTGTATATTCAGCAACGATCTGACTTTTTTTTATTATATTCCACGCCAAGATGGAAAGTGATGCTCTCCATTCCCCTTTGGGTGGTATATAGACGGGGGCATAGAAGAAGTCACTATTTGGAAGGAACATTTTACTAGCAGACTGAGAAAGTGCCATCTTTCTTGCATGATATGCCCCCATTTTTTGCTGAATTGCTGATGTACTTTGAGTGTGCCATGGGCTCCTGCCAATCAGGTGCCCAGGGCCTGTGTTCCTTCCTTAAAACTGTGTTGAAGCTAAAACCCAATTGACATCTCTGGCCACATGTCAGCCCCAGGTAAATGGTACCCTAGGTACCCAGGGCATTGTGACCAGAGAAGACCCCTAAGGGATGCAGCACTTATTGTGCCACCCTTAGGGGCCATGCACCCTGACACACAGACTGCCTTTGCAGGCTGAGTGTCCTGGTGCAGAACTAAACAAAGAGTCGACATGGCACACATCCCTGTGTGCCATGCCCACAAACCCACTGCCCAGGCATACATCAGTCACCAC
This sequence comes from Lissotriton helveticus, assembly GCF_964261635.1. Taxonomy (NCBI): domain Eukaryota; kingdom Metazoa; phylum Chordata; class Amphibia; order Caudata; family Salamandridae; genus Lissotriton; species Lissotriton helveticus. The sequence goes on along the minus strand of NC_136063.1, from coordinate 412,757,883 downwards.
ACTAGCTGGGTACCCTATGCCAGTGGTGTGGGCACAGGTGCACGAGCCCTGTGCCCCTACAGTACCCAGGACAAATCCTGGGCACTGTAAGTGCAGTGATGCCATTAAGAGTATATGGTGCTGGGAGGTTGTCATTACGAACTCCACAGCAACCTCGAGAACCCGGGAGGACCTGCCTGCCTTGACCCTCTTAGAGACTGGGACTCCCATGAGCAGTGGTTCTGCTCAAACATCAATACCCCTGGTGCCAGCCAGGAACCGCGAATCCAGCCCACTCTGCACCTGCGAGCCCGGCCTGTGCCCGAGTGGACAAAGACCCTGAGGACGTCCGCCCGGCAATTTTGACCTGGAATCCAGTGCCCAAGGACCCTCCTCGACGACCCAGACAACGCCTGCAGCCTCAGAACCAGGGACCACTCCAACTGCGACCAGCAGAGGGTAAGATTTCCCAACTCAAAAGACACCCCGGCACCCCCTGGCTTCCTGTCCCCAACTCCAGGGTGCCTACCTATCTTCCAAGATCCCAACGTACCCCTCGAAGTGTTGGTCGCTCCTGAAGAATCGCCGTCCCCGAGCCTGCCGCCTTTGTTCCCTTTTCAAGATCTCCATTGATTAACATTGATCACCAGACGGCTCAAAAGCACCCTGCACCCAGCCGCCCGAGTGCTCCTGGCAGTGCAACCTTTGTCCTATCCTACTTCCCCATTTGCCCTGAGCAAGTGACCAGGAGCTCAGCTCCCACAGGTGCGTGGCCTGCTAGCCAGCAGCCACCAACCGAAGGCCCCCTGCCTCTCATTGGATAACACTGGGCCCAACTACCTCTGCACCCGGCTGCCCGAGTGTGTACCAACTGTACACCTACCTGACCCTGGGCGACCCCATAGTCTATGCCCAGAACCTTAACTCTACCAGTCGAGTACTTGCCTAAAAGCTGATAACTCACTTTTATTCCACAGGCTAACATTGACTGGTTTCACTTGAAATTCTTCTGTGTGGAGTTCTGGAACTTTAAAATATTTATCTAAAATCAGCCAAACAACGAATTCCGATTTACTCACCTGTTATCAGGAGAGACCTCGGTGCTGAATCTTTGTGCCCAGTACTGACCCTGAAAAGTAATTCTAACCTTACTTACCAGTAACGAATAGTTTTCTTACCTGTCGGTGTAGTTTTGCAGCTTGAAGATCTTTCTGGATTCACTATGCTGTGCATTAGTCCGCGGCCTTGTGGTTAGGTCCGGATTCGTAGTCTTTTCTTGGTTTTGTTTTTTCGTAGCCCAGGTGGGCGTCGGCGTCACACCTCCTTGGGTGCATTTCCGGTGACGTCGGCATGCTTCCTGCGGAAGCTCCCACTCTTGGGCGCCATCTTCGGGTTCTTTTTTTCCGTGTTTCTTTCGTTTCTGAAGTAATGGCAATGTTCTATTTAGGTGATATTTTACCGCTCTGTACTTATAAGTCCTTTTTTTAAAACCCCCTTTTTTTTTTTTTAAATCCACCTCTTCTCTCTCCAGCCTCATCTTTCTGGCGGAGGTGGGTGGGTTCGCTAGTGAATCCAGAAATTTCTTCAAGCTGCAAAACTACACCGACAGGTAAGAAAACTATTCGTTTTGCAGCGTGAATCTTTCTGGATTCACTATGCTGTGCATAGATTTTGTAGCGGTCTCATCTCTGTGGCGGCTGGGTGGAAGATGAGCGTTGGTTATTGAATATGTGCTGGAGCACCTTTTGTCCGATTTGTGCTTCCTTGTTCATCTGTATATCCACACAGTAGTGCTTCGTGAACGTGTGCACCGAAGCCCATGTTGCCGCCAGGCATATGTCCTGTATGGGTGTGTTAGCCAGGAAATCTATTGTAGCACCCTTTTTCCTAGTGGAGTGGGCAAGTGTCCCCTCTGCTAGCACTTGTCCTGCACGTTTGTGGCAGAGTTGAATTGTCTGTGCGATCCATCGTGCAATAGTCTTCTTGGTTACTGCCTTTCCCATTAAACTGTTGGCGAATGACACAAAAAACTGTTTGTTTTCCTGTGTCCCTTCGTCCTCTCAATGTAGTGCATGACTGCCCTTCTGGCGTCCAGGGTGTGCAGAGCTCGCTCTGCGCTAGTTGTTGGTTTTTGGAAAAAACTCGGTATCTGTATAGACTGGTTCATGTGGAATTTGGATACCACCTTCGGCATGAAGTGTGGGTCAGTCCTCATCACAACCCTATCATTGTGTATTTGTATGTAGGGTTCTTGTAGCGCCAGCGCCTGAAGCTCGCTTACTCTGCGTAAGGACGTTATTGCAACCAGGAAAGCTGTTTTCATAGTTAGCATCTTTAGGGAGGCCTTGTGAAGTGGTTCAAAGGGCTCTTTCATGAGTTCCGTTAGGACTATGTTCAAGTTCCATGCAGGTGGCGGCACCCGCTTGGGTGGTGCGATCCTTTTCGCTCCTTCTAGGAATCTCTTCACCACCTGTGATGTGAAGAAACTCCTGCACGTTTCTCCCCTTGTGTAGGCGACTATCGCTGCCAAGTGAACTCTCAAGGAGGATGAGCTAAGGTTCTTCTTCAGCAAGTGTGTCAGGTACTTTAGCACTGTGGAGTCCTTCATTTTAGTGTGAAGTCCTTCTTTTCTGCTCCACATTGTGAATAATTTCCATTTCGCAACATAGCACTTTCGAGTGCTGGGCCTCCGTGCCTCCCGAAGGACCCTCAGGGTGCTTTCTGGCAGTCTCAAATGTGCGAACTCTATGTCCTCAGGAGCCACGCTACTAGACTCAGGCTCTCTGGCTCTGGGTGTAGCACCTCTCCGTTCTGCATGGTGAGTAGGTCTTTCCTCTTGCCGAATCTGTGGGGTGCACACTGTCATCTCCATGATCTGCGAGTACCATGTCTGTCTGGCCCACTGTGGCCCGACCAGTATCAGGGTCATGTTGCTCGCCCTGCACTTGCTCAGCACTCTGTGCATCAGTGGTATCGGGGGAAAGGCGTAAGCAAATGTCCCGGACCAATCTATCCATAGGGCATTCCCCAGTGACCCCTCCTCGGGCTGTCTGGATGCGAAGTTTTGGCATTTTGCATTCCGGCGTGTGGCAAACAGGTCCACTGATGGTGTTCCCCATCTGTCGAACAGCCACCTTGTCTCTTGAGCATTGAGCTCCCACTCGTGGGATGCCGATGTCTGTCTGCTGAGCCAATCTGCTTGTATGTTGTCCTTCCCTGGTAGGTGTATGGCTAGCAGGTCTATCTTGAGAGGGATGGCCCATCTCCATATCTCCTGCGCCAGCGTTGAAAGCGGGGCTGACTGTGTGCCCCCCTGCTTGTTGATGTAGAACATCGCGGTGGTGTTGTCTGTTTGTAGCAACACCTTGTGCTTGTACAGTCTTGTTTGGAAAGCTTTCAGTGCAAGGAAGATTGACTTCAATTCTAGGTAATTGATGTGCTTTGTCGCATCTGCTGGCGTCCACAGTCCCCTCACCTTGAGCTCCTCCATGTGAGCGCCCCATCCCTTCAGGGATGCGTCTGTGGTGATGGTCACTGTTGGCGTTGGGGGCGTTAGAGGCTTTCCCCTTGTTATGTTCTCCATGGCCCACCATGTCATCTCCTTCTGCACTGCGTGCGTTACAACCACTAGATCCTCCCAACTGCCTGTGGCTTGTGACCATTGCTCCTGTAGCCATTCTTGAATGGGTCTCATGTGGAGACGTACATTCGGTACCAGGTGGATGCATGATGCCATCATCCCCATGATCTTGCTCGCAGTCCTCACTGTCCGAGCTTGTCCCTTCCGGTAGAGGCGAGTTTCCTTCACGAGCGCCCTCGCCCTCTTCTCGCTGGGGAACACCTTGCCCTGTAAGGTGTTGATCTGTGCTCCCAGGAAGATCTTCCAGCTCCATTGATGATTTCTTCCAATGGATGGAGAACCCCAGGCTTATGAGCGTGCTCGTCACTGTGTGTGCTTGCATTTCTGGTATGAGTTTGCTTTCACCAGCCAGTCGTCAAGGTAGGGGTATACGTGTATTCCCTGCCTTCGTAGGTGCGCTGCGACTGCTGCGAGGCACTTTGTGAAGACCCTTGGTGCTGATTTTAGCCCGAAGGTTAGTGTCGTGAACTGGTAGTGGCTTTCTCCGATGGTGAACCTGAGCATATGCTTGTGCTTTTTGTTCATTGGGATGTGCAGGTAGGCGTCCTTGAGGTCTATCGTGACCATGAAGTCGCCGATCTGCAATTGCGGGAGCACCTCTTGCAGGGAGGTCATTTTGAATTTTTGCGTTCTTATGAATTTGTTCAGGAACCTTAGGGCCAGAATGGGTCTCATTGTCTCGTCTACTTTTGGTACCAGGAAGTACGTTGAGTATATTCCTTTGTTTCTTTCCTTGAAGGGTACCCGTTCTATGGCCTGCTTCCGCAGGAGTTCCTTTGCTTCCTCCTGAAGACACTCTAGCTGCTTGCCTGCTAGTGGTTTTCTTTTTGGTTTTCTGCTTGTTGGCCTCCCCTTCAACTCTATGCAGTATCCGAATTGGATGATGTTGAGGATCCATTTGTCTGATGTGATTTCTCTCCATTCTTGGAGGTAAAATCTTAATCTTCCTCCCACTGGTGTTATGTGGTCGTAGATGTGTAGCTTGTCTTGACCCCTCTGTACGTGCTACCCCCTGGGATCTTTTCTGTGGGCGGGCACACGGAGTTTTTTGAAGTCACTTAGAGGCGGGCTGCTGTCCCCCTCTTCTATTCTGTCCACGTCCGTTTCCTCTCCCTCGAAAGGACTGGCCTCTTTGTTGGTACTGCCAGGACTGCTTCTGCTGACCCTGCTGAGCCTGCGAGTCTGCCTGGTACGTTTGTTGGAAAGCCTGGTGTGATGTACCTGGTTGGATTCCACCTCTCCCGCCAGGCCTCCGCGACGGGGTGCCCCTTTTGTTGCCTCTGAACTGCAATGCTCCCATGGACCTTGCTGTTTCGTTATCCTTTTTTAGTTGACTCAGCTTCTCATCAACTGTTGATCCAAAAAGCGTTTCGCCGTTGAACGGTGTGTTCAGGATGCTGTGTTGCACCTCGGGTTTGAAACCTGAGATCCTGAGCCAGGCGTGTCTTCTTTCAGTGACACCCATCATCATGAGCCTGCTGGAGGTGTCTGCTCCATCCAGGGCCGTCTTGAGGAAAGAATTTGCCGCGTTCTTCCCTTCTTCAACCAGTTTTTCGGCCTTCTGCCTGGCATCCTGGGGCAGGTCCTTCACCAACTGCCCCAGCTCCTCCATGATCTGGTACATGTGCCTGTTTATCAGGGCGTTGGAATTAGCCATGCGCCAGTAGGTCGCGGCATTCCGTTCGATCCTTCTGCCCACCAGATCCATCCTCTTGCTCTCCTTATCCGGTGGTGGTCCAGAAGTAGTGGGTGTGTTAGCCCTCTTTCTTGCTGTGGCCGTGATAATGGAGTCTGCGGAGACCGTGCCCTCAATGTTGGGTGGGTCTTTTGAGGAATGTTTGTATTTCTTTTCTGTTCTGGGAGTTACAGCCTTGCATGTTGCGGGTTCCCTGAATGCCTCCTTCCCCTGAACCAAGACGCTGTCGAGCATTGGTAGGTACTAGCTCCTTGTTTGTGTGGGGAGCTATGTCTCTAGAAGGAAGTCTGCTTTCTGCTTCTCTTCGTCGAGCTTGAGTTTGAAAGCTGCTGCGGCAGACCTTATCACCGAGTTGTAGGCCCCGAAGTCGTCCGGCGGCGAGGGCCTCGAGGGATATGTGTCGACCGCCTCCTCTGGGCTGTCGGTGTCGACATCTAGGTAATCCACCTCCTGTAAGTCCGAGGGGGCCGACTCGGCGTCCGTCCTGCTGTCCTCTTCCTCCCCATAGTTGTAACTATAGTAGGGACTGTCGTCCTCTTCCTGGTCATCGACCACCTCGACGTCCGGATCTTGTTCCTCGGCGACCTCGTCTTCCTCCTAGACCACCTCCACCACTGGTGGCTTGGTCTTGTGTGGAATCGTGAAGGTTTTCATCTTTGCGTCGAATTCTTTCTTCCGCTGCAAGATGTTTTCCATTTCTCCATCTCGGCTGCGTGTTCCGCGTCGGATGGTTCGGCCGCTCTTTTCGGCGGTTGGCTCGGCGCCGTGCTTTTCGGTGCCGGAGGCTTCGACGTCGAACCGGGTTTCGGGTCTCTGGTCGGCGTCTGTGCTTTAGGGTCCTTCTCCCTCGGCGTCGATCGGTCCTTGTCGGGGACGATTTTCGACGACTTTTGCTGTTCAACAGCTCTCGGCGCCGGGGACTCCTTCTCAGAGGATCCGCTAGGCCTGTGAGTAGTCGCGGGCGCCAGGTGTTTTGGCGCCAGCGCTTTCGGGGCCTTGCCCTCACTTTTTCGAGACTCAGTCTCTCGGGTTCTTGGGGGCCGGAGAGTCTCCTACCTTATCAGAAGTCTTGGTGTAATCGGTCTCTACGACCGTGTAGCTGTCGTCTTCGGCGGCATCGTTGTCCTCTTCCTCGGAGGACATCCCCAGCTCGTGGAGGGATGGAGTCGGGGCCTTCCCCTGCAGGGTGGCGTGCGCTACCCTCTGTCTCTCTCTCTCACACGAAGGGTCTTCGGGGTGAAGGCGGAGCAGGCGTTGCAGTCCTCGCTTCCGGGATTTATCGGCAGGCAAAGGTTGCAAACCGGGTGCAGGTCCTTCTGCGCGTACTTGTGGTGGCAGTTACGGCAGAACTTGAACGGCGTGTTGTCCATCATCGAGCGCTCAGGGCCTCCCTGGTCGCGTGTGTAGGAGAGTGGGGTCTGCAATCCTATGGTCACCCCAGATTTTTGCTTTTTGCTTCACTGGTTTACGACTTTCCCTGGCTGTGGGCCTGCTAATCAGACCCACAGCCTAGCTGTTCTCTCTCTAAATTGACAAGCATGTACTTTAGGTGCATTTACCAATTGGCACTGGGCCACCTTATCAGTCCCTGTACCCAGGGCCTACCAGGGGCTGAAGCATGTATTATGCCACCCCTGGCTGGCCATCTAAATCGGACACAACTGGCTGCATGACAGCTGGGGCAAGGTGGTGTAAACACCCTTTGCTGTATATATAGTATACCTATATCTAACCCTAAAATGGACACATATATTCCTATCAGTCACTCCTATGGAAGGCCTTATCAATCCTGAAGGCAGAGTGCTTGGAATTATGTGAGATTGTGCTCTGGCATGAGCTGAGCCCGTTTGCAGCTTGCAGAACCAAGTCCTAATAGCTGTTCCATGATAACGCTATACCATATACTCTTAAGTGCATTATAATCCTCGCGGTTAAATTCTAACTCTGGTATAACATTATCAAAACATGTCGAGTAAGGTGTCATACGATTTGGACACAACATGTATGTAACTGTGAACCCCGGTTAAAGTTAACTCGAGCCTCAGCATCACAAAATGGATGCTGCCACCACAGACACAAGTCTGACCTCCTGCTGCTGGGAGTCCTTCCAGCGAGGATGGCTTGGACAAAGGGTTTCCTGCCTTGGGAGGTGCTAGCACCACCCGAGACAGGATTTTGTGTATTGAGGTAGGGAGGCCTGAAAGGAATGAGACATGCCTGGGGCACACAAGGTGCCCTGTGCATACACCGGTTCAAACCAGTTGCTAGGGCATCCCAGCCCCAGCTCTGGCGGGAAACCGGACAAAGGATAGGGGTGTAACCACCCCCCTTCCCGGTCCCACCCAGGGGAGGGACCTAGTCAGTAGTGCAGCCCCCTTTAGGAGAATAAAGGTAGGAGCTGCTCCCATTCCAAATTAGATTATCCTGAACTATTCTACAAGAAGAAACTCTGGCCTTCGACGTTCTGCTCCACAGAAGACTGAAGAATCTCCCTTGTGGACAAGGAGTGTCGTCCACCCTGCAACTGCAGGCACCATCAAGCGTCCAGCGGCTTCACTTTGTCGTCTTCCCTCGAGGATCCAGACTTTAGAGCCCGACGAGACCCGGATTCCCAGACCTCTCCGACCTCAACCTGCATCTACAGCAAAGCGGAGACCCGTGGGTGCGACGAGACACGTGGGACCAGCCATCTTGAACGAACCTGCACTTCGCTTCCAGCACGACTCCCGAGGTAAACTCGACCAAGTGCTTTGGGGACTGAAGCCCCAGCCCCGAGCAGCCCCTGCACCGAAGACCAGCCCTCCAGCATCCACGAGATCTGCGTGGGGCCCTTCTGCTTGGTTCCTGCTCGACGCGTTGTCTGGTCACTTGCCGGCTGGCTAGTGGCCTCCCAGACGACAAACCTGTGAATTTCCACTGCTGATCTGGTTGCTCCAGATTGGCCCTTGCTCCCTTCCAAAAGAGGGGCACCCCGGACTCTCCTAGTCCGCACCAGACGCTTTCTTCACTCACCGCGTGAGTTGCCTTTGCCAAGGCCTGTTGAGTCCAATCCCGGATCCGACACCGCCGACAGCGAGAGCCTGCGTGGGACAGCTCGTGCCTCCATCCTGGTCGTCGAAGACACCTCCTGGTCCACGTGGCTGCAGAGTCAAGCGTCCACTCTTCACCTGATCGCGACGACGACACCTGGTTCCTTCCTGGTTCCACTCCAGTCACTGGCTAGTGACTGTGAACATTGTCCCCTCTGCTTTCAGGTCTCCTTCTTCAACAATCCACCCTTGGATTTCACCGGACATCTTCCTCCTGGTCGCCTGCAGCATCTTTTCTTTCAGGCTCCATAGACTTCAACGCGAGAACCCGACGCACTTTGACACCTATGCACCCGCAGCCCGTGAGTAAGGTAACGAGAGCATTTCGGTGCTCAAGGGTAGTTTAACAGTCCTAGTGTCCAGTTCCACAGTCGTCGTTCTATCTAGTCAGGATTGTCCGTACTCACCTTTAACTTGAACTGTACTGTCCATAGACGTTGTTACGCATCTCGCGCGTGAGTTCACACTCTGCACACGCGTTCCGTGGGCCTCCTATTACCTACCTGAAGTTAGTGTAGCGTGGTCCCACCGATCCTACAGCCTCTGGACAGCGCCATTCCGATTATCGACTTTCACATTCCACTTACTTAGTATATGGTTTGTCGTGCCCCTAGGGCACCATTGTAATTTCGTGCGACTTGTAGTATTTTTCGTAAGAGATTGTCATGTGCTTAGCCCTCTGACCTCATAAAGAGTTCAGAGGTGTTATTAATAAATATATTGTTTATTTTCATAACAACCTGTGTGGTGTCCTTTCACTTGGTATTCAAGGGGTTATATTGTGGTAAAACAGCTGGCTTCACATGCCAAAAGAGTTTAGCCTAAGACTGCTTTGCCCATGCTACCATTGGGATAGCTGGTCTATAAGGTTGACTTACAACCAATCACCATAAGGGTTGTTTGGACTGATACAAGGTGATCACTAGAACTAGTGAGCATCATATATCAGGCCAACTTCTCACTCCGTTTTTGTCGACATTCGTCGAAGATCTCGATGAATTCTCCTTCTCCTTTGCTGGTTCTAGGTCGATGAAGTCTCCTGGAGTCTTCAGATGAATTTTCTTTCCAATTTCTGTATTTTTCTTCTTCTTTCTCCAAAAATGTCTGGAGCCCAAACGGGAACGATCCAGACCCGACCGTGGAAAAAAAGAATCTGAAGATGGCGCCCAAGAGTGGGAGCTTCCGCAGGAAGCATGCCGACGTCACCGGAAATGCACCCAAGGAGGTGTGACACCGACGCCCACCTGGGCTACGAAAAAAAAAAAAAAAAAAAAAGATTACGAATCCGGTCCCAACCACAAGACCGCGGAATAATGCACAGCATAGTGAATCCAGAAAGATTCACGCTGCAAAACTTTAATTTCCTTCCATAGGATATGTTTCAGCCTGCTTTTTGCTGAAAAAGTTTCAAGTGTCGATTTTTGAAACATACCAATATTCTTTAAAAATCGTGCCAACGATAAAAACTTAAGTACTTGCCTGTTTTAGATAGATGTCCCATTGCTGAACCTAGGAGTCCAGCACTGGATTACAAAAGTAACCTAAACATACTTTACCAGCAAACTGAATTTCGTTTCATAGGAGAACATTGGTAATTTCAACTGAAAAAGTTTCGAAGTGTCAACTTTTAAAATACAATAAGATTCCTTAAAAATCACTACTGTAACCAAAACGCTTTGACTTAACTGTTTACAGGACATGTCCCAGGACTGAATCTAGGATCCAGTCTTGAGGTTAGAAAAGTAATCTACAAAGTAACTAATTGCATTTTACTAGAAATTCCCATTGAGCTCAATGTTACATTGTTTGAAATTGTGCTGCCTACTGCAACACACTGTGACTATTGTATTCAAAGAGTCTATTGCCTATTTGAAAAGTATTTAACTAAAGTAATCCATTCTGAGAAAGTAGATTTTGATACCTTGTTGGTTCTAAAATAAAACTATATCTTTTGATACAAAACAATTGGCCTAGAGTTCAGTTCTTGAGCGTGTGAGACCATTTGCTGACTGAGTGTGTACAACAAAGGCTTTACACACTGTCCTCTGATACTGCCTTACTGCTCGACCAAGCTACCACTTTTGAAAGTAAGGTTATATCTAACTTTAGCCTCTGCCAAACCTCTGGGGACTGTGTACTCTGTACACACTGTACCTTACTTTCGTCCAGTATATACAGAGTTGCTTTCTTACACAGACTTGAAAGGAAGTTGACTATTTACTGCTGTCTTCGATTGTACTGTTTTAGTGGAGACTGCAAATGTTGCTTTTTGATGATGGTATCTTAATTCACCGATTTTGGCAGCTACCTGCAAAATTGTTTTTCTAGGCCAACAGTTTAATGTTCCTACATCAGTTTCTATTTGCAGTACCTAGATATTGGCATGTACTCCAAGCGCATATCTAGGAAAGGACACATTTAACATTCTGTGCTGTGTATTTGGTAGCCCTCTTCAGGTATTTGTTAAAAATACTGTTTTTGTTAAACTATCCGGTCAAGCCAACTTTAGTCAGGGCTCACACAAAGCTGTCAGCACTTAACCCTTAAACCAACAAACCTCATGCACTATCTGCTATCAATGAAATTGATGATGTGGTACATACAAACTAAAAGTTTATCATGCCAACTTTAGTATGGGCTTCCACAAAGCTGTCCGCACTTAATCCGTCAAAACTCATGCACTATATGCTATCAATAAAATGGATAAAGTGGTACATACATTACAGGCCTACCTCATCTGGAACCTCTTGTCAGGAGGTGAGCTTGATCTTTAGGAAAACTATTATCACTTAAATAGCACAAATGAATTGGGAGAAGCCTAGGTCCTTCTCTGGAACTTTATACGACAAACATCCTAGAAAAAGTTCACTTATTTATGGCTAGCAGGAGGAAATAAATCCAAATTTGGTTCGAAGGCACCAGGGGACTAGTGGCAGCAGAGGACTGCTAAGAGTGTAATGCCACAGTGTTTTACGATAGCAGATGATTTAACCGATAGTGTCAAAAGGGGAATGTTTAACTTAGCGGACCACTGTCAGGATATGTGAGGTGTCCTGAGAGCAATCAATGGTTACTAGGCAATATCTAGTATCAGTACTGGCAAAAGGACTGAAGTCTAGGAGTTCCTCTTGATGTACCATTTCATAGAACCAACAATCTAGATTCCAGAGTTGCTTCTAGGTCACTTCCAGAAGTGCCAGGATCTGAAATTCTGTCTCACTCAAGCTCTTTCAGCTTGGAGGACAGGTACAGCCAACTTAAGGTTTAGTACGAAAGACTGTGAGGGGAGGGCTCAGTTCACCCACAGATCCTTGCTCAGCACAGATCTACGGATCTTATCAGTACCTAATTAGATCAGAGGAAGATGCTGCATGGTCTTTGTCTGGACATATGTTTCGTATAGGCCAGAGCAAGCTTTTGGCACAAACTTTGAGTGTGAAAAGCGTTGGATTGGAGGACACAATTATTATTAAAATATAGTACTAAATGCAGGAATTTGCACCCCCCACAGATAGCAGGGATTTACTTCACATACAAACACATAGCAGTGCTATAGTGAATGAACGTGCATTTATGTTTTTACAGGATATTTCTTAAATGGAGGTCAAATTGATCAATATGAGATGAATGAAAGATTAGAGACCGACATTTATAGTCAATCTAGAAAATGTGTCTTTAACAATAATTTTTTCCTTTAACCACAAAGATTTAAATAAACCAAGATGCCTTGAACAAAGTTAAGCTACGTTTAATAAACAGCATGGCACCTTCTGAGTAACAAAATAAATCAAGTTGCATTGAGACATTATGCTACTCACCCAACATTTGTTTTTGTTCTTGTGGTGGTGCAGATGCCAACATTGAAGCAGTTAAGGGCTCCTGACCTTGTACATGGACAGCAGGCTGGACCACAGATGAACAAAAAAAAACATTCTCATTTTAGTTCAAAGTAACTATTTAGCTCACAACTTTAAAATGTTAAACAATTTTTATCTTTAATAGGGATTGAACAGTGGGAATGATGTGAAGGCTGGCAGATTGTCACTGGGACCAATTAATGCATGATATGCTAGCAGCCATTGCAAAGTACAATTGCTGCTCAAGAAGAGTATCCTGGTGCAGTAATTACTAAAGAGAGCAAATGCACATCAGAGGGTCTGCAACATTTAAAGATGTTGCTAAACTGATTTTTCAAGCTTCTGAGCTCAGTCAATACTCCTGGTTTGTACTGGCCTAAAACTGAGGTCTTCATCCGCTGCCATTAAAATGGGTGCTGGACATAGGACAAGAAATAGGATATAGATAAATTGCTTACCTGTAATCCTAGTTTTCTTCCAGGGGAATCCTCATCACATTCATAAGCACTGAAAAGTTCTGCCCATGTGCGGGGACCCCGGCATACATATTTAGTTAGGACCATGTCTCCATAGAAAAATCTTTTTTTGACCTGCCTATATCTTGGACGTTTGACAAATCTTCACTACATTTTCTCAAAAATAGTGTCATAGTGAGTCTTGTTGTGCATGGAAAGTTTTGGGGTGATCCGCCAAGCAGGGTCGAGAAAAAGGGGAGGTAAATTCTCAGACTCTTAGATGCAGCCCAGACCACTGGACTCAATGACACTGAATTTGCAGACAGGAAAATGATACTTACTAGATGCATCTGCTCTTGGCATGTAGAGCTGCAGAGTTACACACTGTGCATAGATCACCACCAAGTGTTGGGCTTGGATGTTTGCAGTTGTTTTTTGTCCTGAAAAGTCTTTGGAAATCACAAGATAGGTGACTCCTCCTTTGGTAGTGCGCATGGGCATTGGCTCCATCCTTAGATTGTTTTTCGCCAGCAGGGAAATGATGGAGTTTTGCCAGAAACAGGAAGGATGCTCATGTAAGCTGTATCTAATTAAGATAATACTGAAACAGATAAAGGTAGCCGGGTGGGCGTGTGTAACTCTGCAGCTCTACATGCCAAGAACAGATGCATACTGGTAAGTAGCATTTTCCGTTTGAGGCATATGAACTGCAGATTACACACTGTGCATAGATTGTATAGCAGTACCCACTCTTAGCGGCGACCACCCGTATCTGTTGCAGTAGTTTGGAACAGTGTTTTAAGTACAGCCGGGCCCACAGTAGCTTGTTGTTTAGTTTGCACATCTACACAATAGTGTATTGTGAATGTGTGTGGTGTAGACCATGTAGCTTCTTTTCAGATGTCATCTAAGGGAATGTTCCCTAAAAATGCCATTGAAGCCCCTATCTTAATAGTAGAATGGGCTTTAGGAGGAACAGATAACGTATGTTTAGCGTTGTGGTAGCAAATCTGTATACATTTGACAATCCACCTAGTTAGCCCAGATTTTGATATGGGGTTGCGTTTGTGTGGTGGTGAGAAAGACACAAAAAGCTGTTTAGTTTTATGAAAGGGTTGTGTTCTTTCAATGTAGTAAAGCATCGACATTTAAGGTATGAAGAGCTCTTTCTGCGACTGTGGCAGCGAGAATACTGGCAGCTTTACAGATTGATTGAGATGGAAGGGCGAAATGACTTTTGGAAGGAATTTAGGATTGGTACGGAGAACAATCTTATAATGCATTTGCAGAAAAGGTTCTTGAATGGTCAATGCTTGCAGCTCACTAACTCTTCTTAGAGAAGTAATAGCTAATAGGAAAGCAACTTTCCAAGTTAAGAATTGCTGTTCGCATTTATGTCAAGGTTCAAAAGGAGGTCCCATTAACCGTGTGAGAACAATGTTTAGATTCCACACAGGTGAAGGTAGTGCTCTGGGAGGAATTATTCTTTTGAGGCCCTCCATAAAAGCTTTTATGGCAGGTACTCAAAAAAGTGATAGATGTCTATTTTGTAGGTATGCTGCAATGACAGCAAGATGCAGTCTAATAGATGTGTACGCTAAGTTACATCTTTGGAGGTGTAGTAAGTATCCTATGATGTGTTGAATAGACACATCTAGAGGATTGATGTCGTTGTTATGGCAGTATATCACAAAACGTTTCCACTTGGCTGCATAACATGCTCTAGTGCTGGGACGTCTAGCTTCTTTAATAACGTTCATACAGTCAGGAGGAAGGTTAAGATAACCGAACTCTAGGACCTCAGGAGCCAGATCGCTAGGTTGAGCTGAGCTGGGTCTGGGTGTCTGATCTCTCCATGGTTCTGGGTTAGGAAACCTGGAGACCGATATAGCTTTTGGTGCGGTACCACAGAAAGTTGCAGCAGCGTGGTATACCACGATTGTCTGGCCCTAGTTGCAGCAACTAGAATGAGGGAGGGAATGTTGCTGAAGTTTGCGCACCACTAATGGAAGCAGTGGAGAGGTGGTAAAGCGTATGCTAATTTGTCGGACCAGTTCATCCATATCGCATTGCCTTTGGACAGCGGGTGTGGATACCTGGCAGCGAAGCTTGGACGTTTTCGTGGGTGGCGAAGAGGTCTATCTGAGGTTGTCCCCACATCTGAAAGAATGGTTGAAGACCTTGTGGATGAAGTTCACACGTGTGGATCTGTTGTGTATGTTGGCCTAACAGATTGGCTATGGTGTTTTGTACTCCTGGAACATGTTGGGTTAAGAGGAAGATGTTCAGAGGTATAGCCCATCTCCATATCTGCTGCGCTAACTGAGTTGAAGAGAGTGTGTCCCTCCTTGTTTGTTTATGTAGTACATGGCTGTCATGTTGTCTGTGCGGACTAAGTCAGCTTTGCCCGATATGTGCTTTTGGAATGCTTTTAGGGCTAGAAAAATGGCTAGTAACTCCAAGTGGAGTAACTTGTTGCGGTGTCCACCTGCCCTGCATGGTGTGCTGCAGGAGGTGGGCTCCCCAGCCGGAGAGCGATGCGTCTGTTGTCATAACTATTTAAGGAACTGGCTCTAGGAACGGTCGGCCCGCGGAAAGGTTTTGGTGTTCCACCATTGCAGAGAGCGGCAAGTTTGACCGTCTACCAACACTAGGTCTGTTAATTGACCTTGAGCCTGGTTCCATTGCTGTGCTAAGCACTCTTGAAGAGGACGCATCTGTAGTCTTGCATGAGGCACTATGAATAAGCAAGAGGGCATCATTCCTATGAGTTGCATAAACACTCGAGCTGGAAGAGAGTGTTGCAGTTGGAATTTAGTTAGAAGAGCTTGCATATTTGTTATCCTGGCAGGAGAGGGATAAGCTGGCACTGTTGAGGTGTTTAATGTGGCACCAAGATATTGTTGTACGTGGGACGGTTGCAGGTGGGACTTGGTGTGGTTTTATTTATTTTCAAAATTTTATATAGCGCGAACAAGATCTTTGCAGATATCAGAGCGCTTTACAGAAACAAGGGGTAAGGGAAACAAGGGAGTGATTAAACAAACTTTTGGGTACAAAATAGTAATAGGTAGTATGTGAGTAGCAAAGTAGGATAGCAATCAGATAAAACAAAAAGTACAGTTAGACAATCAGATAAACAAAAAATACAAAGTCGGTGCAATGTAAACGATATATCAAAAAAAGAGTTCAAGTGAATTTAGCCATAAAGATGGCTTTTACTTCTTTCTTAAAAAATGCAGTGGAGGAGATCAGCCTTGTTTCGGGAGGGAGTGCATTCCAGATCCTGGGTGCCATTCCAGAGAAGGATCGTTAATAAGTTTTTTCCTTCCGGAATCTTCGCGGTTTCAGGA
Source organism: Lissotriton helveticus (assembly GCF_964261635.1). Taxonomy (NCBI): domain Eukaryota; kingdom Metazoa; phylum Chordata; class Amphibia; order Caudata; family Salamandridae; genus Lissotriton; species Lissotriton helveticus. The sequence continues at coordinate 412,741,814 of NC_136063.1, read as the reverse complement.
GGAGATTTTTTGTGCTTCTGGTGGATCTCGAGCCCCCTGATATAGTCAGCTTTTGAGTGAGGTAGTTGGGTGACTTGTGGTGTACAGCCATGTGAGTCATACAAGCGATTTTCAGCTGTATCCTGGCTTCAAAAGGCAGCCAGTTCAGGGATTTTAAGTCAGGGGAAATATACAAATGTTTTTTTGATCCAGTGATAAGTCTCGCTGCAGCGTTCAAGGAGGCTCTTAGGGGTGCAGTTGTTGATAGGGGGAGTCCGCAGAGAGCGACGATTCCGTAGTCTATGCGTGGGATGACTAGGGCTTGTACTGCAGTTTGGAAGTCCTTAGCTGAGAGGAAGGGTTTAAGTTTCCTCAAAGTGTTGATTTGGAAATTAGCTCCCTTAGTTGCTTTGCTGATATGCTGCTGCATGTTGAGATTGGCGTCAAGTGTGATGCCTAAGGATTTCGCGGAGTCCACGATAGTGGGTTGGACAGAGTGCAGTTAGGTGCTTGAGCCAGGTTTGAGCCAGGTTTGGGTGGTGGAGATTTTCGCAGGAGGTGAGATCAAAAGGAACTCAGTTTTCAGAGCATTTAGTTTGAGGTGATTATCTGCCAACCATGATTGGGTTTTTCTGAGCGTAGAGTTCAGAAGTTTGATGTCTTCCGGGGATAGTAGTTTGAGATAGAGTTGAGTGTCATCGGCATGTGAAAGTGTACATTAGATGCTTGTAACAAGGTGGTGAGTGGTTCCATGACTAGATTGAACAAAGTTGGGGATAGAGAAGATCCTTGTGGGACTCCTAATGTTACAGGCACAGATGGGGATAACACGTTGTTGATCTTGAACTTTTGAGACCGGTTTTGTAGAAAGGAAGTGAACTACTTGAAAACAGTCCCAGATAGACCCATTCTGGTGTTTAACAGCTCAAGTAGATTCTCATGTTTGACGGTGTCGAATGCTGAGGAGAGATCAAGTAGGATGAGGAGGCAGGTGTTGTTATGATCTAGGATTTGGAGGGCGTCATCAATTATGTGTCATAGCCGTTTCCGTACTGTGTCTTGCTCGGAAGCCTGACTGATGAGGGTTGAGGAGGTCAAACTGATCGATGTGTTTTGTCAGTTGGAGTTGTATGCATTTTTCCAGCAGTTTGGCCAGGGTGGGGATATTGGTGATAGGGCGGTAATGGTTTAGGTCAGCAGGGTCAGCTGTAGGTTTCTTGAGTATAGGCGTGACTTGTCCCACCTTGAGGGAGTCAGGGATGAGTCCTTGTTGAAGGGAACTGTTAATGATTTTAGTCCAAAGTGGGAGGAGCAGGGGGATGAAGCCTTTTACAGCATTAGCAGGTAGGGGGTCTGTGAGGTGATTAGAGGGTTTCAAGGTGCCGAGCAGTTTGTTAATTGTTTCTTCTGAGTAGGTGTCGAAGGAAGACCAGGCCGCGTTGTTTTTAGGTTGAGTGGAAGTTATGCTGTTGGGGCTGGAATAGCGGCTTACATCATTGAGGAGATCGCTTCTTATGTTATCAGTCTTAAGCTCAAAGTGAACCCCAAGTTGTGGAGTAATTGAATGGTGGTGCGAGTGTGTTGTACACACTGACTGTATGAGCTGGCTTTTATGAGCCAGTTGTCGAGATATGGGAAGATGTGAATGTGTTATCTTCTTAAGTGTGCTGCTACTACTGCTAGGCACTTGGTAAACACTCTTGGTGCTGTTGTGACTCCGAATGGGAGTACCTTGAATTGACAGTGCTGACCTTCCAGTACAAATTTGAGATACTTTGTGAGCTGTGGGAATGGGAATGTGTAAATAGCCGTCCTTGAGATCTATAGAGGCAAGGAAGTCATTTTGTAAAAAGAGAGGAAGGACCAGTTGGAGTGTGACCATATGGAAGTGGTCTGATTGTATGTACAGGTTTAGTGGTCTGAGGTCTAGAATAGGCCTTAGAGAGCCGTCCTTTTTTGGGATAAGAAAGTAAACTCCTTTGTTTTGATAATGCAGTGGAACTGGTTCTATTGTGCTTTTTTGTAGGAAGGATATTACCTCCTGCCTGAGCAGACGCAAATGTTCTTGTGATATTGGATGCTATATGGGCGGTATGTTTTGGTGGAGGGGGGTAGAGGTTAGTTCGAGACAGTAACCTGCTTGAATTATTTGTTGCACCTACCTGCTGTCTGATGTGATGTTGGTCCAAACAGGAAGGAATTGTTGTAGTCTTCCCCCAACTGGAGTGGAATGTGGTGGGGAAAGTGGAGGGAAGTCATTGGGCCAGCGGGGAGGCAGAGCGGGAGTTGTTAGTTTTGCTTCTGCCTTTATTGTTGTTGCCCCTGTAACCCCCTCTTTGGTAGCCCCTATTGTAGGTTGATTGGGTAGGGGCTTTGTAAGAAGTAGAGGGACTATCTGAGGACTAGCCTTTAGTGGTGCTTCTAAAGGATGAGCAACGAAAAGAACGTCTGGGAGCTTGCGACTGCAAGGCTCCCATAGATTTAGCTGTGTCTGTATCCTTTTTCATTTTTTCAAGGGATACGTCCACATTAGGCCCAAATAAGTGTTGCTCATCGAAGTGTTGATTGAGTATGGCACTTTGTACTTCAGGTTTGAAACCTGAAATGCGTAGCCAGGCATGCCTACGCAAAAGGACACTGGTATTAATTGCCCTAGAAGCGGTATCTGCTGCATCTAGGGCACAACGACTAGAGATATTGGTGATGGTTTTACCCTCTTGTATAAGTTCATTGGCCCTATTCTTGTACTAGTCAGGAAGGTGCTGCATTATGGATGCTAATTCATCATAATGTGCCCTGTCGTACCTTGCTAATAATGCCTGAGTATTAGCAATACGTCAAATGTTTGCTGTCTGACGCCTTTTGCTTGCCTGAGGCGTCTAGGAGTTTAGACTCTTTATCTGGTGGGGAGCCTTGCCTGATATTTGGGAATTGGCTCTTTTACGTGCATTGGAGACTACAAGGGAGTCTAGTGGTGCAGGCCCTTTAATGTAGGCTGGGCCTGAGGGGGCAGCCTTATACTTCTCAAATCGGGGTTGAGAATTCGAGCCCTAACTGGATCTTTGAAGACCTCTGGCGCATGCTTAATAACCCCTTTAAGCATAGGTAAAATGGAGGTGGACTTTTGTGTTGTATCAAAGGTATCCATAAGGAAGTCTTCGCCTACTGGGTCAGTATGTAGGTCAACTCCATGACATTGGGCAGCTCTTTGGACAAGTTGGTTAAATCCCATAGTGTCCTCTGGTGGGGAAGGCCTGGAGGGGTATATGTCATCTTGTGGGATGTTAGGGATGTCTCGGGTACTATAATCATCACAAGGGTCAGGTTAGCCAGGAGGACTAGGATTATCTAGTGGCTCATTATCTGCACCATCCCGTGTGTCAGAGGTGTAATCCTCGTCATCATCATCTTCTAATGGAGTAGGAGATGGTGTAGGGGAGTGATGTGGCAGGGGGGGGGAGGAGGAGGAGGAGGAGGAGGATATGGTATAGGGGAGTGATGTGGCAGGGGGGGAGGAGGAGGAGGAGGATATTTGAATTTGAATTTTGAATTTAAAAACATTTATTGAGCACACTTATACAGAGCGGTTTCTTGGCGCTTTTCAGATTACGACCGGCAACAGCAGCATGAGGGAGCTAGGCAGCGAAAGCTCGGGAAAAAAGAAAAGTTTTGAGGTTCTTACGGAACTCGATGTAAGAGGGTGAAGTGCGAAGTCGCACAGGGAGAGAGTTCCAGAAGGCTGGGGCAAGGACCGCAAATTTTGCTCCTCCAGCTTTCTTCTTTTTGAAACGGGGAGTGATCAAGAGTGCCATGTGGGTGGAACGGAGTTCTCTTCCCGGCAGGTAGGGCTTGATGGCTGAGCATATAAACTCAGGAGCGGTGCCCATCCTGGCCTGAAAGGTGAGGCAGCCAAGTTTGAATAAGGCTCGCTCTCTCACAGGTAGCCAGTGTAATGCCTACAGCAGAGGGGTAACACGGTGAAATTTGGGCAGGCCATAGATCAGGCGAGCGGCCTGATTCTGCACTAGTTGCAGGGTGTAGGGGAGTGATGTGGCGGGGGGAGGAGGAGGAGGAGGAGGAGGATATGGTGTAGGGAAGTGATGTGGCGGGGGGAGGAGGATATGGTGTAGGGGAGTGAGGGGGGAGGAGGATGATATGGTGTAGGGGAGTGAGGGGGAGGAGGAGGAGGATGATATGGTGTAGGGGAGTGAGAGGGAGGAGGAGGAGGAGGATGATATGGTGTAGGGGAGTGAGGAGGAGGATGATATGGTGTAGGGGAGTGAGGGGGAGGAGGAGGAGGATTATATGGTGTAGGGGAGTGAGGGGGGAGGAGGAGGAGGATTATATGGTGTAGGGGAGTGAGGGGGGAGGAGGAGGATGATATGGTGTAGGGGAGTGAGGGGGGAGGATGATATGGTGTAGGGGAATGAGGGGGAAGGAGGAGGAGGAGGAGGGTGATATGGTGTAGGGGAGGAGGAGGAGGAGGAGGAGGATGATATGGTGTAGGCGAGTGAGGGGGAGGAGGAGGAGATGGTGTAGGGGAGTGATGTGGCGGGGGAGGAGGATATGGTGTAGGGGAGTGATGTGGCAGGGGGGAGGAGGAGGATATGGTGTAGGGGAGTGATGTGGCAGGAGGAGGAGGAGGATATGGTGTAGGGGAGTGATGTGGCGGGGGAGGAGGAGGCGGAGGAGGAGGATATGGTGTAGGGGAGTGATGTGGCAGGGGGAGGAGGAGGATGATTATATGGTGTAGGGGAGTGATGTGGCGAGGAGGAGGATGATATGGTGTAGGGGAGTGAGGGAGGAGGAGGAGGAGGATGATATGGTGTAGGGGAGTGAGGGGGAGGAGGAGGAGATGGTGTAGGGGTGTGATTTGGCGGGGGGAGGAGGAGGATATGGTGTAGGGGAGTGAGGGGGGAGGAGGAGGAGGAGGAGGAGGATGATATGGTGTAGGGGAGTGATGTGGCGGGGAGGAGGAGGATGATTTGGTGTAGGGGAGTGAGGGGGGAGGATGGAGGAGGATGATATGGTGTAGGGGAGGAGGGAGGAGGAGGAGGAGGATGATATGGTGTAGGGGAGGAGGGAGGAGGATGGTATGGTGTAGGGGGGGAGGAGGAGGAGGATGATATGGTGTAGGGGAGTGAGAGGGAGGAGGAGGAGGAGGATGATATGGTGTAGGAGTGAGGGGGGAGGAGGATGATATGGTGTAGGGCAGTGAGGGGGAGGAGGATGATATGGTGTAGGGGAGTGAGGGGGAGGAGGAGGATTATATGGTGTAGGGGAGTGAGGGGGAGGAGGAGGAGGATGATATGGTGTAGGGGAGTGAGGGGGAGGAGGAGGAGGATATGGTGTAGGGGAGGGGGAGGAGGAGGATGATATGGTGTAGGGAAGTGAGGGGGAGGAGGAGGAGGAGATGGTGTAGGGGAGTGATGTGGCGGGGGGAGGAGGATATGGTGTAGGGGAGTGATGTGGCAGGGGGGAGGAGGAGGATAGGGTGTAGGGGAGTGATGTGGCAGGAGGAGGAGGAGGATATGGTGTAGGGGAGTGATGTGGCAGGGGGGAGGAGGAGGCGGAGGAGGAGGATATGGTGTAGGGGAGTGATGTGGCAGGGGGAGGAGGAGGATGATGATATGGTGTAGGGGAGTGATGTGGCGAGGAGGAGGAGGATTATATGGTGTAGGGGAGTGAGGGGGAGGAGGAGGATATGGTGTAGGGGTGTGATGTGGCGGGGGGAGGAGGAGGATATGGTGTAGGGGAGTGAGGGGGGGAGGAGGAGGATGATATGGTGTAGGGGAGTGATGTGGCGGGGAGGAGGAGGATGATTTGGTGTAGGGGAGTGAGGGGGGAGGATGGAGGAGGATGATATGGTGTAGGGGAGGAGGGAGGAGGAGGAGGATGATATGGTGTAGGGGAGGAGGGAGGAGGATGGTATGGTGTAGGGGAGTGAGGGGGGGAGGAGGAGGAGGATGATATGGTGTAGGGGAGTGAGAGGGAGGAGGAGGATGATATGGTGTAGGGGAGTGAGGGGGAGGAGGATGAGGATGATATGGTGTAGGGGAGTGAGAGGGGAGGAGGATGATATGGTGTAGGGGAGTGAGGGGGGAGGAGGAGGATTATATGGTGTAGGGGAGTGAGGGGGAGGAGGAGGAGGATGATATGGTGTAGGGGAGTGAGGGGGAGGAGGAGGAGGATGATGTGTGGTGTAGGGGAGGGGGAGGAGAAGGAGGATGAGTTTGGGGGAGGGGGAGGATGATTGGTGTAGGGGAGTGAGGTGGAGGGGGGAGGGTACCGCAGCACTCGCGGCAAGACGCAAGCACGGGGGGGGGGGGGGGAGGAGGTAAGGTGGTGAGAAGCAAAACAGATAGCAACATCAGTATACCTGTGAATGGTGTAGGGGAGGAGGAGGAGGAGGATGATGATTTGGTGTAGGGGAGTGAGGGGGAGGATGGAGGAGGATGATATGGTGTAGGGGAGGAGGGAGGAGGATGATATGGTGTAAGGGAGGAGGGAGGAGGAGGAGGAGGATGGTATGGTGTAGGGGAGGAGGGAGGAGGAGGAGGAGGAGGATGATATGGTGTAGGGGAGGAGGATGATATGGTGTAGGGGAGGAGGGAGGAGGAGGATATGGTGTAGGGGAGGAGGGAGGAGGAGGATATGGTGTAGGGGAGGAGGGAGGAGGAGGAGGATGATATGGTGCAGGGGAGTGATGTGGCAGGGGGGAGGATGAGGATGATATGGTGTAGGGGAGTGATGTGGCAGGGGGGAGGAGGAGGAGGAGAGGGATATGGTGTAGGGGAGGGTTGTGGCAGGAGGGAGGAGGAGGATGAGTTGTAGGGGAGTGATGTGGCAGGGGGAGGAGGAGGAGGATGAGGTGTAGGGGAGTGATGTGGCAGGGGGAGGAGGAGGATATGGTGTAGGGGAGTGATGTGGCAGGGGGGAGGAGGAGGAGGAGGATATGGTGTAGGGGAGTGATGTGGCAGGAGGAGGAGGAGGAGGAGGAGGAGGATATGGTGTAGGGGAGTGATGTGGCAGGGGGAGGAGGAGGAGATGGTGTAGGGGAGTGATGTGGCGGGGGGAGGAGGAGGAGGATATGGTGTAGGGGAGTGATGTGGCAGGGGGAGGAGGATATGGTGTAGGGGAGTGATGTGGCAGGAGGGAGGAGGAGGATGAAATGGTGTAGGGGAGGGAGGAGGAGGATGATATGGTGTAGGGGAGGAGGGAGGAGGAGGATATGGTGTAGGGGAGTGATGTGGCAGGGGGGAGGGGGAGGAGGATATGGTGTAGGGGAGGAGGGAGGAGGAGGAGGAGGATATGGTGTAGGGGAGTGATGTGGCAGGGGGGAGGAGGAGGCAGAGGATGATATGGTGTAGGGGAGTGAGAGGAGGAGGAGGATGATATGGTGTAGGGGAGTGAGGGGGAGGAGGAGGAGGATGATGAAATGGTGTAGGGGAGTGAGAGGGGAGGAGGATGATATGGTGTAGGGGAGTGATGAGGTGTAGGGGAGTGATGTGGCAGGGGAGGCGGAGGAGGAGGATGAGGTGTAGGGGAGTGATGTGGCAGGGGGAGGCGGAGGATGAGGATGAGGTGTAGGGGAGTGATGTGGCAGGGGGGAGGGGGAGGAGGAGGATGAGGATGAGGTGTAGGGGAGTGATGTGGCTGGGGGGAGGAGGAGGATGAGGTGTAGGGGAGTGATGAGGTGTAGGGGAGTGATGTGGCAGGGGAGGCGGAGGAGGAGGATGAGGTGTAGGGGAGTGATGTGGCAGGGGGAGGCGGAGGAGGAGGATGAGGTGTAGGGGAGTGATGTGGCAGGGGGGAGGGGGAGGAGGAGGATGAGGATGAGGTGTAGGGGAGTGATGTGGCAGGGGGAGGGGGAGGAGGAGGATGAGGATGAGGTGTAGGGGAGTGATGTGGCAGGGGGGAGGGGGAGGAGGAGGATGAGGATGAGGTGTAGGGGAGTGATGTGGCTGGGGGGAGGGGGAGGAGGAGGATGAGGTGTAGGGGAGTGATGTGGCAGGGGGAGGGGGAGGAGGAGGTGTAGGGGAGTGATGTGGCAGGGGGAGGAAGAGGATGAGGTGTAGGGGAGTGATGGGGGGAGGGGGAGGAGGTGTAGGGGAGTGATGTGGCAGGGGGGAGTGGGAGGATGAGGAGGTGTAGGGGAGTGATGGAGGAGGAGGAGGAGGTGTAGGGGAGTGATGGAGGAGGAGGAGGAGGTGTAGGGGAGTGATGGAGGAGGAGGAGGAGGAGGTGGTGTAGGAGAGTGATGGAGGAGGAGAAGGAGGCGGAGGTATTCTTAGAGGAGAAGTCGCAATGTCCTTCTTAGGATGAGGAGACGGGGCAGGCGTCTCTAATGGTCGTTTTTAGGTCTCGCCTGTCGATGCGCATGCGCATCGAGCAAGCGAGACTATAGGGGCTCATCCACACTTTATCTAACTTGCAAGGAATCGTGGCGATTCCTTGCAGTGCCCGTGACTTTTAAGCTCAATGCGCATGTGCATTGAGCTTAAAAGCGCGTGCACAGCCGCCCGCATTCCTCCGACACCTTTGAAGTGAAGCTTAGCTTCACTTCAAAGGCCCGGCTTGTTCACACCCACATGCCGCTCTGCCCCGCTCCGCCCCCTCCCCTGAGTCATCCTGCCTGCCCCTTCCCGCCGTGTCGCATTTATCCTCCCCCCTCCCCTCTCTTCCCTCCGTCTTGTTTGATTCATGTGTTCAGCTCTGTTGGTCACTAACGATATTTGTTTCTCTAATAAACCTCATTTCCCCTGTAATCCTACTAAGTTATACAAGTCTTAACAGAGCTCTTCCATCCGACCACACCAGCCATGTCTTTTCCACAACTAGACTTACCTGTTCGTATTTCTCCAGTTCTGAGTGGTAGATCTGCCGGATCTGTGATAGTTTATTCCTGTAGTCCGAGTGCTCAATAGAGTTGTCGGGAGACACACCGCCAGAGGCTGCGGCAGCAGCCGCTGCAGCTGCCGACCCTCCGCCTTTCTCTGGCCCAGCCACACCCTCTGCTAACAGCATGTTATCTAACCGCATGAGCTGAGGGTCCACAGGCTCTTCTTCCTGGTTCCTTCTTCCACGGATCTCGTGGCGGAGTCTAATATAAAGAAAGACCTCGAAAGGCGTGGTCCCCCTCTCCAAGCAGTAATTCCTGCCGGCTTTTAAATTGTCCTGCTTGGTAGAGGTTTCCCCACACACTCCGGTTTTGTTTGCGGAGCAGATCCTGGAATGCAACCTCCCGAGTGACTGGCACTTTGGGCAAGTGCAAGAGTGTCCTAAATGGAGAGTATAGTTCTGGTTTAGGTTGAACCTAGTGGCAGTGCGCATGCGCTGCACACTCTGCAAGGCATGCTGTGTTAGGGTTTGCACTAGCAGCCCCGCTCACTCTCCGTCCATATTGGTCATTGGCTTTAATTTATTTTTTAGTGTGATGTTAAGCGTGGTGCCTGTTTCAGGGACAACACGCCTGTTTCAGGGACAACACGCCTGGTTTAATTATTTATTTACTTTAGCAATTAGCACGGACCCCACTTCAGGGACACTATGCTCTTTTTTTAACTTTAATAATGAATGCAACGCCCTCTACACAGACACAGCGTTCTGCAATACAATAGGTATTGCTTTTGCAAAAGATTGAACTATTGGTATTGTAAATGAAAATACCTATCATTTTTTTTTTTATGAAAGGCATTGCCATTTACAATGCCAATAGCTCAAAGGACCAATAACAGATTGGACAACAAGAAATCAGTCCAGGTGCACACAAAGCTGTCAAGTAACCTTTAGTTCACCATCTTAAAAAACATATTAATGTATAGCTTGGGTTGCAGATTTTGCAATGGAAGCTAGTTAGCAACAGTGAAGCAAACAAACACCTTTATAGCCAGGTGGCATTGGTAACCTCCAATTCCCTAAATATGATTTTATATTTGGCATAGTCCCTACTTGAAAGCAAAGTGAAGCACAAGGACAAAACCACTTGCTCAAGGTCAGTCACAATTTGTCCAGGGGGCCTAACCCCAGCAACGTTGCTGCTAACATCTCCAAGCGATCTGTATTTGTAACCTACAGCTTTCAGTGATCAATTCATAAATTATAACTTTCGGAAATTCACAGGGCAATAGCTACAAAGGCCATTTTTATTTTACATTTATGAGGGGCAGGTGCTTCCCTGTTGATACTCAAGTTCTGCAAAACAAACACCAATCCCAAAAGGGTGCACTGGCAATACTGCCCACCAAAAAAACATTCCCCTAGACTAGAGTTCCAATAACAAGTTTTGTAAGACTTTCTTCACAGGCTCATGATGGTAGCCTCTAGACTACCCGTGATTTCTCTATGCCCAGTGTCTTCTCTTTTTCGACTTTTTCCACAACTTTCCGTCTCACCCTCAACCCCTCACTCACCCTCACTCTCACTCATCCTCACTCACCCTCAACCCCTCACCCTCACTCACCCTCAACCCCTCACCCTAACTCACCCTCACTCACCCTCAACCCCTCACTCACCCTCTCAACATCAACCCCTCACCCTCACTCACCCTCACTCACCCTCACTCACCCACCCTCACCCACCCTCACCCACCCTCACCCACCCTCACTCACCCTCACTCACCCTCACTCACCCTCACTCACCCCCACCCTCACTCACCCTCACCCTCACTCACCCTCACCCTCACTCACCCTCAACCCCTCACCCTCACTCACCCTCAACCCCTCACTCACCCTCACTCACCCTCACCCACCCTCACCCTCACTCACCCTCAACCCCTCACCCTCAACCCCTCACCCTCACACAGTGCAATAGGTCTCGGAGCATTTGAGTTAGAGCTTTTAGAAATGTTTATGGCTTTTTTTTTTTAATTCTTTAGCATTGGCTACAGGAAACAAAAATGCTAAAGATTTACACAAAAACCCATAAACAATTCTAAAAGCACTAACTCTAATGCTGCGAGACCTATTGCATTTCCAATGCTTGTTTAGAACTAATAGTCAATCGAGCCGTTTTGGGATCTTTAACCAGAATGTTTTGTGTAGGATCTGGATGGAATAGTTCCTCTGTGGGAGGTAGACCCTTCAGTGCTGAGGTTTTTGGTTCAATAGGCTTTTTCGGCACCGAACCGGTAGCATCTTTTGGTTTAGAAACATGTTCTTTTGTAATGTCTTTGTCCGGTGGGCCATGTGGTTTTTCCGGCTCCGGTTGTTTTTTTGTCTCCTAAGCATGGGAGTCGGGTACTTTTGGTGTCAATTTCTTGCTGTGCTCCGAGTGTGGTTTTGGTGCCGAAGAGCCGGTGCCAGTCTTCGGCGCAGAGTGCTTAGATGTGGAAGCAGCTGCCGTGGAGGTGGAAGATGGCTTCTTTTTTGGTGCTGGTAGGTGTGTGCCGGCACCAAGGGTAGGCTGACTCGAGCCAGAGTCGTCTGAAGGCTTAGTAGGCTTATTTGCCGAGCCTGAAAGTGGGGCTTGGGAAGCAGTCTCTCGGTGTGCACCCAGGCTCGAAGGAGAGGGTGTGACCGAAGCCTTTTTGGAGGGTGTCGAGGAAGGGTCAGGGTTGACATGTGTACTTACGACCCTCTGTGACGGAGTGATGTCCTCAACGTCTGAGTCTTCGGCCTCGGAGTCGCTGTCAACGCCATGTTGTTGCTCCTGCTCTGGCACATAGACGCCCTCTTGGAAAATGTCGTCCGGGATCTAAGATGACGAGCGAACCATGGTTCGTCGAGCTCGGTCTCGAATCGTCTTCTTGGAGCGGAAGGAGGCACAAGCGGAACAGTCTCTGGCCTCGTGCTCCGGTGAGAGGCAAAGGTTGCACACCTCATGTAGATCGGTGTGGGGAAACTTTAACCCACATTGAGGACACTTCTTAAATGGCGTCCTTTCCATGAGCTAGAGAGTAAGGCCCAGGTAGGCCCAAAGGCCTTAGCTGACGACCGGAATCGAAGACCTCGAAGTCGTGAAGAGTCGCATCGATGGGAAGCACGATCGAGACAACACAGTCGAACTGGGTGAGGATTGTCCACCGAAGGAAAATCAGTTCCCAACCGGAGCGCAGGAAACACATCCAAGCCTGATGGCAGAACATTTTTTTAAGGATGGAGCCAATTCCCATGCGCACTATTGTCCAAAGGAGGAGTCACCTATCTTGTGACTTCCAAAGACTTTTCAGGACAAAAAACAACTGCAAACATCAGGGCCCAACACTAGGTAGCAATCTATGCACAATGTGTAAACTGCAGCTCATATGCCTCGAACACTAGCTTTTGATCTGCAGATTGTGCTTTTTTATTTGGTGTAAATTGGTTCAGTAGTTTGTGAAGTTGCAGGGCCTACTCGCCTTAATCAATCATTCAGGGGGCTTTTAGAGCGCCCTACTCAGCCGTGAGGGTCTTAAAGCGCAGGGGAGGAAGCAGCACCGGGTCAGCCGAAAAGCCAGATCTTGAGGCTCTTCCTGAAGGTGTGCAGAGTCGGGGAGCGTCTTATGTTGACTGGGAGCTCGTTCCAGGACTTGGCTGCGAAGTAGGAGAAGGCTCTTCCACCTGCTCTGGATGTGCAGGGTTTCTACTAGGACGAGGTCGGCTGAGCGGAGGTTTCATTTACATGGAAAGACTTTCAATGAGGTATTTGTGTCCGATGTTGTGGAGGGATTTGTAGGCGCGGGTGAGTAGTTTGAAAGTTACTCTTATCGACAGGGAGCCAGTGGAGGTCTCGCAGGTGTTGGGATAAGTGCTCATGTCGTGGGGTGCCAAGGACAAGTAAGGCCGCAGTGTTCTGGAGTTTGTGTAGTGGGGATTTGTTGATTCCAGCGTAGAGGGCGTTTCCGTAGTCCAGTCTGCTAGTTATGAGGGCGTGGGTGGCGGTCTTTCTGGCTTCGGATCCACTTGAAGGTTTTGTGGAGGGTGTTGAAGCAGGTGGAGGCAATGGCGTTGATCTGGCAAGTCATGGTGAGGGAGGAGTCTGGAATGATGCAGAGGTTCCGGGTGTGGTCAGTCGGGGTGGGAGGGTTTCCGAGGGCAGAGGGCCACCAGGTGTTGTCCAAAGCGGTGGGGGAGGGTCTCACGACAAGGACCTCTGTCTTCTCAGAGTTGAGCTTATGCCAGTGTGAGAAAGGGTCATCTTTCTTACATGGTATGCTCACACTATTTGCTGAATTGCTAATGTGCTTTGACTGAGCGTGCGCTGTGCTCCTGCCAATCAGGTGCCCAGGGCTTGTGTTCCTTCCCTAAAACTGTGTTGAAACTAAAACTCAATTGGCATCTCTGGCCACATGTCAGTCCCTGGTAAATGGTACCCACGGCATTGTGACGAGAGAAGACCCCTAAGGGCTGCAGCACTTAGGGGCTCTGTACACAGACAGACACACACAGACACACACAGACACACACAGACACACACAGACACACACAGACACACACAGACACACACAGACACACACACAGACACACACACAGACACACACACAGACACACACACAGACACACACACAGACACACACACAGACACACACACAGACACACACACAGACACACACACAGACACACACACAGACACACACACAGACACACACACAGACACACACACAGACACACACACAGACACACACACAGACAGACACAGACAGACACACACACAGACACACAGACACAGACACACACAGACACACACAGACACACACAGACACACACAGACAGACACACACAGACACACACAGACACACACAGACACACACACAGACACACACACAGACACACACACAGACACACACACAGACACACACAGACACACACAGACACACACACAGACACACACACAGACACACACACAGACACACACACAGACACACACACACAGACACACACACAGACACACACACAGACACACACACAGACACACAGACACACACAGACACACACAGACACACACAGACACACACAGACACACACCCCCCCCTTTTTTTGCAGGCTGAGTGTCCTAGTACAGAACTAAACAAAGAGTCGACATGGCACACATCCCTGTGTGCTATGCCCACAAACACACTGCCCTGGAATACATCAGTCACCCCTCTAGCTGGGTGCACTATGCCAGTGGTGTGGGCACGGGTGCAGGAGCCCTGTGCCCCTACAGTACCCAGGGCCATTCCTGGGCACGGTAAGTGCAGCGATGTATATGGTGCTGAGAGGTTGTCGTTAGGAACTCCACAGCACCATGATGGCTACACTGAAGAGTGAAGTTGCGTATCAAACCTCTCAGCACATTAAACCCCACTGATGCCAGTGTGGAATTTAATGCCAAATGCACGACAGAGGGCAACTTAGAGTTGCCCCCTGAACCTAACCTACAATCCACTTCTGGTCTGAGAGGGTGCCTAGGCTGCCACACAGCAGACATGTTGATGGACCCCTGGGTAGAGAGCCATACGCTCTCTCCTGGGTCTGCAACAGTGCACGTCCTGAGCGAGGTACTAGGTCTCCTCCCCCAGGATGGGCAGGGGAAGCTTCAAAGGCATGCCGCCTTTGTGAGCTTCTCCAGGCCCCTTGCTGTACTCAGCAACTGGCCCTCACCAGTTCAGACCCCACTCTGGCGTGAAGACTGGCGGGAACCCTAAGTGAGGAAAGGGGGTGTGCCAGCCTGTGCCAACTCCACCCCTCAGGTGTGAGAGGCGAGGTGAAGCACAACTCCGGGCTACTGCCATCTTGACGATGGGGAGCCCTACCCAATCAGAGCTAGGCCCCTGCCCCCTTCCTATAGGAGAGGAGCAGGACAGAGGGGAGTACTCCCCCCAGGACCGGGACCTATTGGTCCCTGCCCTTGCCCTACCTGTAACGCCGCTAAATTTAGTATTTAGGGGCACCCTGAAACTTCCTTCCTCGGATCCAGATTTGAAATCAAGAAACAACAAGAAGGATGACCTGCTGTGCAGCTGCTAACAAGAGGACAAACTGAGTTGGCCCCAGCCCTACTGGCCTGTCAACCCTCGAACCTGCTCCTGCTAAACTCCAGCATCTCCTCTGCTCAGCAACTTCGAAAACCCCGGAGTACCGGATTGCCTTGCTCATCCAAGACTGGGACTCCCATGAGCAGTGGTTCTGCTCAAAGATCTACAACCCCTGGTGCCATCCAGGAACCGCGAATCCAGCACACACTGCACCTGCCGAACCCGGCCCGTGTGGACAAAGACCATGAGGATGTACCCACGGTGTGAGAAAGTGCTATCTTTCTTGCATTGGTATGCCCCCACTTTTTGCTGAACTGCTGATGTGCTTTGACTGAGTGTGCCCTGGGCTCCTGCCAACCAGGTAACCAGGGCCAGTGTTCCTTCCCTAAAGCTGTATCGAAACAAAACCCAATTGGCATCTCTGGCCACCTATTAGCCCCTAGTAAATGGTACCCTAGGTGCCCAGAGAAGACCCTTAAGGGCTGCAGTACTTATTGTGCCACCCTTAGGAGCCCTGAACCCTGACACCTACACACTGCCTTTGCAGGCTGAGTGTCTAGGTACAGAACTAAACAGAGTCGACATGGCACACATCCCTGTGTGCCATTCCCATCCCTGTGTGCCATTCCCACAGAACCCACTGCCCTGGCATACTTTAGTCACCCCTCTAGCTGGGTGCCCTATGCCAGTGGTGTGGGCACAGGTGCAGGAGCCCCGTGCCCCTACACTACCTAGAGCCATTCCTGGGCACTGTAAGTGCAGTGATGCCATTAAGAGTATATGGTGCTGGGAAGTTGTCATTACGAACTCCACAGCACCATAATCTACACTGAAGACTGACAAGTTTGGTACCAAACTTCTCAGCACATTAAACCTGCACTGATGCCAGTGTAGGATTTAATGTAAAATGCACCAGAGGGCATCTTAGAGATGCCCCCTGAAAACCTAACCTACAATCAATGTCTGGTCTGAGTGGCAGCAGAGGCTGCCACACAGCAGACATGTTGCTGGACCCCTGAGTTGAGAGCCCTCCACTCTCCTGGGCCTGCAACAATGCACATGCTGGGCGAGGTGCTAGGTCTCCTCCCCCAGGATGGGCAGGGGGAAGCTTCAAAGGCATGCCGCCTCTGTGAGCTTCTCCAGACCATTTGCTGTACTCCGCAACTGGCCCCCACCAGTTCCAACCCCCACTCTGGTGGGAAGACTGGCGGGAAACCCCACGTCAGGAAGGGGGGGTGCCAGCCTGTGCCAACCACACTCCTCAGGTGGGAGAGGAGAGATGAAGCACGATCCCGGGCTCTGGCTATCTTGAAGATGGGGAGCCCTGCCCAATCACAGCTAGGCTCCTGCCCCCTCCCTACCTGTAACGTCCCTAACTGAATAGTTTCTTACCGGTCGGTGTAGTTTTGCAGCTTGAAGATCTTTCTGGATTCACTATGCTGTGCATTATTCTGCGGTCTAGTGGTTGGTTCCGGAATCATAGTCTTTTCTTTCTTTCGTCGCCCAGGTGGGCGTCGACGTCCCACCTTTGGTGTACTTCCTGTGACGTCGGCACGCTTCCTGCGGAAGCACCCACCTTTGGGCGCCATCTTCGGATGATTTTTTCTTGTTTTTGTGTTCTGTTTGTGAATCCTTTGGCAATGTTCAGTATTTCTTCTCCAGTAAGAGATTTATCCGCTTTGTCTTTCAAGGTGTCTGTTTCCCTATCATTGTGTATTTGGATGTAGGGTTCTTGTAGCATTAGCGCCTGTAGTTCGCTCACCCTGCGCAGCGGAGTGATTGCCACCAATAAGGCTGTTTTCATTGTTAGCATTTGTAGGGTGGCCTTATGAATGGGTTCAAAGGGCGCTTTCATGAGCTCTGTTAGGACTAAATTGAGGTTCTATGCCGGTGTTGGCATCCTCTTTGGTGGTGCAATCCTCTTTGGCCCTTCCAGGAATCTTTTTACTATCTGTGAAGTAAAGAAGATCTTCCCTGTTTCTCCTCTTGTGTAGGCTACTATCGCAGCTAGGTGTACCTCTTAGCGTGGATGAACATAGTTTTTCCTTCAGTAGGCGTGTGAGATATCTTAGCACCGTTGATTCCCTTGTCATCTTCTTGTGTAGCTTTTTCTTGCTGCACCATTGTGTAAACCTTTTCCATTTTGCCACATAGCACCTTCGTGTGCTAGGTCTCCTTGCCTCTCGTAGTACCCGCAGGGTGCTTTCAGGTAACTTCAGGTGTGCAAACTATGTCTTCAGTGTAGGAGAGTGGGGTCTGCAATCCTATGGTCACCCCAGATTTTTGCTTTTTGCTTCACTGGTTTACGACTTTCCCAGGCTGTGGGCCTGCTAATCAGACCCACAGCCTAGCTGTTCTCTCTCTAAATTGACAAGCATGTACTTTAGGTGCATTTACCAATTGGTACTGGGCCACCTTATCAGTCCCTGTACCCAGGGCATAGGTGTACCCAGGGCCTACCAGGGGCTGAAGCATGTATTATGCCACCCCTGGCTGGCCATCTAAATCGGACACAACTGGCTGCATGACAGCTGGGGCAAGGTGGTGTAAACACCCTTTGCTGTAGATATAGTATACCTATATCTAACCCTAAAATGGACACACATATTCCTATCAGTCACTCCTATGGAAGGCCTTATCAATCCTGAAGGCAGAGTGCTTGGAATTATGTGAGATGGTGCTCTGGCATGAGCTGAGCCCGTTTGCAGCTTGCGGAACCAAGTCCTAATAGCTGTTCCATGATAACGCTATACCATATACTCTTAAGTGCATTATCAACCTCACGGTAAAATGCTAAATCTGGTATAACATTATCAAAACATGTCGAGTAAGGTGTCATACGATTTGGAATACTACCCCCTCGCCAATTCTGGCGACGGGGGTAGCATTCCACCCTTCTAGAGGGACACGACATGTATGTAACTGTGAACCCCTGTTAAAGTTAACTCGAGCCTCAGCATCACAAAATGGATGCTGCCACCACAGACACAAGTCTGACCTCCTGCTGCTGGGAGTCCTTCCAGCGAGGATGGCTTGGACAAAGGGTTTCCTGCCTTGGGAGGTGCTAGCACCACCCCAGACAGGATTTTGTGTATTGAGGTAGGGAGGCCTGAAAGGAATGAGACATGCCTGGGGCACACAAGGTGCCCTGTGCATACACCGGTTCAAACCAGTTGCTGGGGCATCCCAGCCCCAGCTCTGGCAGGAAACCGGATAAAGGATAGGGGGTGTAACCACCCCCCTTCCTGGTCCCACCCAGGGGAGGGACCTAGTCAGTAGTGCAGCCCCCTTAAGGAGAATAAAGGTAGGAGCTGGTCCCATTCCAAATTAGATTATCCTGAACTATTCTACAAGAAGAAACTCTGGCCTTCGACGTTCTGCTCCACAGAAGACTGAAGAATCTCCCTTGTGGACAAGGAGTGTCCACCCTGCAACTGCAGGCACCATCAAGAATCCAGCGGCTTCACTTTGTCGTCTTCCCTCGAGGATCCAGACTTCAGAGCCCGACGAGACCCGGATTCCCAGACCTCTCCGACCTCAACCTGCATCTACAGCAAAGCTGAGACCCGTGGGTGCGACGAGACACGTGGGACCGGCCATCTTGAACGAACCTGCACTTCGCTTCCAGCACGACTCCCGAGGTAAACTCGACCAAATGCTTTGGGGACTGAGAAGCCCCAACCCCGAGCAGCCCCTGCACCGAAGATCAGCCCTCCAGCATCCACGAGATCTGCATGGGGCCCTTCTGCTTTGTTGCTGCTCGACGTGTTGTCTGGTCACTTGCCGGCTGGCTAGTGGCCTCCTAGACGACGACCCATCGAATCTTCACTGCTGGCCTGGTTGCTCCAGTCTGGCCCTTGCTCCCTTCCAAAAGAGGGGCACCCCGGACTCTCCTAGTCCGCACCAGACGCTTTCTTCACTCACCGCATGGGTTGCCTTTGCCAAGGCCTGTTGACTCCAATCCCGGATCCAACACCGCCGACAGCGAGAGCCTGCGTGGGACAGCTCCTGCCTCCATCCTGGTCGTCGAAGACACCTCCTGGTCCACGTGGCTGCAGAGTCAAGCGTCCACTCTTCACCTGATCGCGACGATGACATCTGGTTCCTTCCTGGTTCCACTCCAGTCACTGGCTAGTGACTGTGAACATTGTCCCCTCTGCTTTCAGGTCTCCTTCTTCAACAATCCACCCTTGGATTGCACCGGACATCTTCCTCCTGGTCGCCTGCAGCATCTTTTCTTTCAGGCTCCATATACTTCAACACGAGAACCCGACGCACTTTGACACCTATGCACCCGCGGCCCATGGCTGAGGTAACAAGAGCATTTCAGTGCTCAAGGGTAGTTTAACTGTCCTAGTGTCCAGTTCCACAGTCGTTTTAGTCCTATCTAGTCAGGATTGTCCGTACTCACCTTTTACTTGAACGGTACTGTCCATAGACGTTGTTACGCATCTCGCGTGTGAGTTCACACTCTGCAGCGTGGTCCCATCGATCCTACAGCCTCTGGACAGCTCCATTTCCTTTATCGACTTTCACATTCCACTTACTTAGTATATGGTTTGTCGTGCCCCTAGGGCACCATTGTAATTTTGTGCAACTCGTAGTGTTTTTCGTAAGAGATTGTCATGTGCTTAGCCCTCTGACCTCATAAAGAGTTCAGAGGTGTTGTTATTAATAAATAGACTGTTTATTTTCATAACAACCTGTGTGGTGTCCTTTCATCTGGTATTCAAGGGGTTATATTGTGGTAAAACAGCTGGCTTCACATGCCAAAAGAGTTTAGCCTAAGACTGCTTTGTCCATGCTACCATTAGGATAGCTGGTCTATAAGGTTGACTTACAACCAATCACCATGAAGGTTGTTTGGACTGATACAAGGTGATCACTATAACTGGTGAGCATCATATATCAGGCCAACTTCTCACGTTCAGGAGCCATGCTGCTAGGCTGAGGCTCTCTGGCTCTGGGTGTAGTACTTCTCCGTTTTGCATGGAGAATAAGTTTTTCCTTTTCCCGAACTTGTGGGGTGCACCCTGTGCCATTTCCATTATCTGTGAGTACCAGGTCTGCCTGGCCCACTGCGGTACCACCAGGATCAGAGTCAAGTTGCTGGTTCTGCACTTAAGTACTCTGTGTATCAGAGGTATCGGGGGAAAAGCGTAAGCAAATGTTTTCGACCAGCTTATCCATAGGGCATTCCCCAGGGACCCTTCCCCTGGTTGCAAAGTTTTGGCATTTTGCATTCTGGCGTGTTGCAAATAGGTCTATTGTCGGTGTTCCCCACCTTCCGAATAGCCTTTGCATTTCCTGTGTATTGAGCTCCCACTTGTGGCAGGCCGAAGTCAGTCTGCTGAGCCAGCCTGCTTCCACATTGTCCTTCCCTGGTAGGTGTATGGCTAGCAGGTCTATTTTTAGTGGGATGGCCCACCTCCATATCTCCTGTGCTAGGTTCGATAGCGGGGCTGATTGTGTTCCTCCCTGCTTGTTGATTTAGAACATCGTTGTCATGCCTGTCTGTATCAACACTCCGGTTGTACAGTTTTGTCTGGAAGGCCTTCAGGGCGAGGAACACTGTCTTTAGTTCCAGGTAGTTGATGTGTTTGACCGCATCCGCTGGAGTCCACAGACCCCTCACCCTGAGCTTGCTCATGTGAGCTCCCCATCCCTTCTGGGATGCGTCTGTGGTGATAGTCACCGTTGGGGTCGGTGGTGTCAGAGGCTTCCCTTCCGTTATGTTCTTGTTCCACCACAACATCACCTCCTGCACTGCGTGTGTTACAACCACTAGATCTTCCCAACTTCCTGTAGCTTGTGACCATTTTTCTTGCAGCCATTCCTGGAATGGTCTCATGTGGAGCCGTACATTTGGGACCAGATGTATGCAGGAGGCCATCATGCCCATGATCTCGCTCGCTGTACTCACTGTCAGAGCTCGCCCCTTCTGGGGAACAGCCTGCTCTGTATGGTGTTGATCTCTGCTCCTAGGAAGATTTTTACTTGCTCAGGTTCTTGAGGATTTCCCCCAGTGAATGGAGAATCCCAGGTCCGCCAGTGTACTTGTTACGAGCTGTGCGTGTTCTTTGCATATCCTGTGTGAACTTGCCTTAATTAGCATGTTGTCCTGGTAAGGGTATACATGTATCCCTTCCCTCCTTAGGTGTGCTGCCACTGCTGCGAGGCACTTTGTGAAGACCCTTGGTGCGGATTTTAGTCCGAATGCTAGGGCTGTGAACTGATAGTGATTTTTTTGATGGTAAATCTCAATAGATGCTTGTGCTGCCTGTTCATTGGGATGTGCAGGTAGGCATCTTTGAGGTCTATGGTGGCCATGAAGTCTCCTTCTCTTATCCGAGGAATGACCTCTTGTAGGGACGTCATCTTAAACTTTTGTGTCTTTATGTACTTGTTTAGGAACCTTAGGTCCAGGATGGGTCTCAGTGTTTCGTCCATCTTTGGTACCAGGAAGTAGGTAGAGTACACTCCCTTGTTCCTTTCTCTGTATGGTACTGGTTTGATGGCCTCCTTTTGGAGGAGTTCCTTCGCTTCCTTTTGAAGTAGCTCTAGCTCCATTCCTGACAGCGTCCTTTTTGTTTTCCTTTTTGGCGGTGTCTTTTCCAGTTCTATGCAGTATCCGAACTGTATGATGTTGAGTATCCATTTGTCTGTGGTTATCTTCTTCCACTCCCGGAAGAAATGACTTAGCCTGCCTCCTACTGGTGTTACATGTTCGTTGATGTTCTGGCCGTGTAACCCTGTGTTGGTCTTGTTGTGCTCCACCCAGGCAGGAGTTTTGTGGGTGGGCACGTATTGCGTGACGGAGTCACTTAGAGGTGGGTTGTTGGCACCCTCTTATTTTGTCCACATCCGTTTGCCCTCCCGCGAAAGGACTGGCCCCTTTGCTGGTAGTGCCAGGTTTGTTTTTGATGTCATTGTTGTGTTGCACAAGTTACTACTTGCGTAACGATATATCTGTAAGAGACGTTAGTTAGTGATAGATTCCTTACCTTAGAATATCCCCAGGCGTCAGACTGGATCCGGAAATGTTTGCGTAGCAGTACCCTTGCGCAACGGTACACGTAGTCTGCGGCGCCGCGTCAGTCGTCGTGATGACGTCGGAGTCTTAGACGCCGCCTCCGTGTGCTGACTTCAGTTCTTAGACACAGCTTTTCCGCGCCAGAAGCGCTGAGCCATGTTAAAAACCAACACTGGTGTCATTGAAACTAGGGCCCTGAAAGAGGAGAACCCCAACCCTAGATATCGGTTCGCAGAACGGGGAGGATGGGTGGGTCGGTAAGGAATCTATCACTAACTAATGTCTCTTACAGATATATCGTTACACAAGTAGTAACTTGTGCATCTGAAAGAGACACGTTAGTGATAGATTCCTTACCTTAGAATAGATACCCCAGCAATACCAACCCCGGTGGTGGGTCTGCGAACCAATAATCACACCGGAAAGTCCTGGAGGACAGAACGGCCAAAGAAGCCATCCCTCCGGACTTGGCTGTCGAGGCAGTAGTGTCTTGCAAACGTGTGTAGCGAGGCCCACGCAGCTGCCTGACAGATGTCTTGTAAGGGTACTCCCCGGCCCAGGGCAGTTGTAGTCGCCGTGGCTCGGGTGGAATGAGCCCGCTATCCAACAGGGGGCTCCTTTTTAGCCAAGGAGTAACATGCCTGGATACACAAGATGATCCACCGGGAGATGGTCCTCTTGTGCACCGCTTTCCCCTTCAAAGCGCCCACGTAACCAACAAAGAGTTGGTCATCCACCCGGTACTGGCGTGTGCGATCCAAATAGAATGAGAGCGTACGTTTTGGGTCCAGACGGTGGAGCCGCTCTTACTCTTTAGAGGGATGCGGTGGCGGAAAGAAGGTTGGCAAGGTGATAGACTGCCCGATGTGGAAGGCTGTGAAAACCTTGGGCAGGAAAGATGGCTTAGTATGCAACACAACCTTGTCTGGATGGACAGAAAGGAAGGAAGGGAGGAGTACAAGAAAGGGCCTGGAGCTCACTCACTCTCCTGGCAGAGGTGATGGCAACCAGGAAAGCAGTCTTCAAAGTAAGAAGGCGGAGAGGACAGTTGTGAAGTGGCTCAAAGGGAGCGCACATCAGAAACATAAGATCAAGGTTCAAGTCCCACTGAGGCATCACAAACGGAACAGGAGGGAACGTGTGTGTGATGCCCTTAAGGAAACTATTTACAATAGGGGACTTGAACAAAGAAGGTTGATCAGGCAGCCTTAGAAAGGCTGAAAGGGCAGAAAGGTAGCCCTTGATAGTGCCCAGAGCAGAGCCCTGCTGGGCAAGAGAAAGAAGGAAGGGAAGAACCTCCGAGAGAGGGGCAGCAAGAGGATCCACAGCCTTTGCTGTGCACCATGCCACAAATCTGTTCCACCAGCAGGCGTATACCGACTTTGTGGAGGGACGCCTGACTGCCAGAACGACGTTACAGACTTCAGGAGGCAAGTCAAATGGCCTCAACTGTCGCCGCTAAATCTCCAAGCATGGAGGTGGAGACTGGACAGGTTCGGGTGGAGGGCCGACCCCTGCTGCTGCGACAGAAGGTCCTCCCGAAGAGGCAGACGAACCGGGGGATCGACTGACATACTGAGTAGCTCTGGATACCAGTACCTTTGTGCCCAGTCCGGAGCCACAAGGATGACTTGGGCCCGGTCGCGCTTGAATTTCTTCAGCACTCTGGGCAGAAGTGGTATAGGCGGAAAGGCGTACAATAGACCGCAACTCCACTTGCGACGAAAAGCGTCTCCGAGCGAGTGCCGCCTTGGAAATTCCAACGCGCAGAATTGATGACATTGCACTTTCTCTTCGGTGGCGAATAGATCTAACCAAGGCTCTCCCCATCGCAGAAAGAGGCCTTGCGCCACGTCCGAGTTCAGATGCCATTCGTGATCCATCATGCACCGACGGCTGAGCTCGTCCGCCCTGGCGTTCAGAGAACCTGCCAGGTGTTGAGCCACCAGGGTCACGCCCTGGCGTTCCAGCCACTGCCAAAGGCGCAGAGCCTCCTGGCAAAGGGTCCACGACCCCACTCCGCCCTGTTTGTTGCAGTACCACATGGCGGTGGTGTTGTCCGTGAACACCTGCACTACACTCAACCGGACAGAGGGGAGGAATGCCTTCAGTGCTAGACGAATCGCCCGCAACTCCAAAAGGTTGATGTGGAGCCGGGCCTCCGCCGGAGACCAGAGGCCTCTGATCTCCGCCTCTCCCATGTGGCCTCAACAGCCCTGGAGGGACGCGTCAGTCACAACTACGTGCTCCGGTTGGAGAAGGGAGAGGGATCTGCCGGTGACCCAATCGCGGTCCGTGAGCCACCACTGCAGCGGTCTCGCAGTGCCCTCCTGTAGGAAGGTAGATCCCTGACTATGGTTGCCCCCAACTTTTTGCCTGGTGTTTTGCTGGTTTTCTGACTTAGTTGACCTGGGGCCCTGCTATTCAGGACCCCAGGCCCACTGCTCTCTCTGTTAAAATGGATTCCATGTACCCTAGGTACATATCTGATTGGATACAGAGTCACCTTATCAGTCCCTGTACAGTATACCTTAGGTATCCAGGGCATAGGTATACTCACGGCCTACCAGGGGCTGAAGCATGTATTATGCCACCCCTGGCTGGCCATCCAAAACTGACACAACTGGCTGCTTGACAGCTGGGGCAAGGTGGTGTAATCACCCTTTGCTTTAGATATAGTATTCCTATATCTAACCCTAAAATGGGCACACAGATCTCCTATCAGTCACTCCTATGGCAGGCCTTAACAATCCTGGAGGCAGAGTGCTTGGAATCGTGTGAGATAGTGCTCTGGCATGAGCTGAGCCTGTCTGCGGCCTTCCATGATAGAGTCAGACCATATACTCTTAAGTGCCTTATAATCCTCGCGGTTATGGTAACTTTGGTCTGACATTATCTAAACATGTCATGTAAGGTGTCATACGCTTTGGAATACTACCCCCTCGCCAGTTCTGGCGACGGGGGTAGCATTCCACCCCTCTAGAGGGAGAAGACATGTTGGTAGCTGTAACCCCGGTTAAAGTTAAACACAGCCTCAGCTCCACAAAATGGATGCTGCCACCGAGACACCAGTCTGCCCTCCTGCTGCTGGGAGTCCTTCCAGCAAACGGAGGCCTGGACAAAGGGTTTCCTGTCAGGGGCGGTGCTAGCACCATCCCAGACAGGATTTTGTGTATCCCAGGTAGGCAAGGCTGAAAGGAAGGTGACTGCAAGTGGCACCCCGGTGCTCACTGTGCATATGCCGGCTCAAACCAGTTCCTGGGGCACACCAGCCCCTGAGCTGGGGAGAGGCTGGACAAAGGAGAGGGGTGTAACCACCCCCCTCCTAGTCCCACCCATAGGGCAGGACTTAGTCGCGTGCCAGCCCCTTTTCTTAGGATAAAGGTAGGAGCAGGCCCCCTTCCAGATTAGATCATCTTTGAATCCTGAAACTACTTTCTACGAAAGGAACTCAAGACTTCTTCTCAAGATTTCTCCCTTGTGACTAAGGAGTAGTCACCCTGCAGCAGCAGGCACCAACTAAGTATCTTGCGGTTTGCTAAGACGTCCTTCCTCCGGAACCAGACTGACCAGCACGACGAGACCCGGACTCCCTGCCCTCTCTGACCTCAACCGGCCTCTACAGCACAGCTGAGAACCGTGGGTGCGACGAGACCAGAGGACCCGGCGACCATCAGAACCAGCACGACACAACCAGCACGACCACCGAGGGACCCTCGAGTGGGCGCACTGGGGTAAGAGAAGCCCCAACCCCAAGCAGCACGAGCACCAAAGTCCAGCCCCCCAGCATCCACCAGATCTGCGTGGGGCTCCTTTGCCTCTGTGTCGCTTGCCACGTTGTCCGGTCACTTGCCCGTTGGCTAGTGACCCTCCAGACGACGTCCTACGTTTATTTCACTGCTGGTCTAGCTCCTCTGGACTGGCCCTTGTCTCCTCTTGAAGGGGAACTTCCTCGGACCCTTCTGGTCCACTCCAGACGCCATTTTGTGTCGCCACGTGGGCTTGCCTTAGCCAAGGCTTGTTGCCTCCTTCAACGGATCCAGCATCGCCAGCAGGAGACATCCGACGTGGGACAGCTCGCAGACCTCCAGGCTGGTCGACATCAGCGCCCCTGGTCCGTGCAGCAGCAGAATCCAGTGTCTCCTCTTCGCCTGGCTGAGTGACCTCGACCGGTGCCATCCTGGTGCCCACCTAATCACTGGCTAGTGATTCAGAACTTGGTCCCCTCTGCTTACAGGTACTCTTCTTCAACTGATCCAGTCCTTGGATCAGCCCGGAACATCTTCACTGGTCGCCTGCCAGCAACTCTTACTTCAGGCTCCTGGTTCGTCAACGAGGATTCCCGACGACACTTGAACCCTATGCAGCCGCAGCCCCTGGGCTAGGTAAACCGAGTACCACGGTGCTCCAGCGTAGATCCACTCTCTAAGTGTCTAGATCCACTTTCGTTTTTGACCTACCTAGTCGGGTTCGCCCGAGAACACTAACTTTTGCATTTACTAGTATCCATAGACTGTCCCGCATTACGCGTGAGAGTTTCCACTCAGCACACGACGTCCCTAGGCCTCCTGCTTCTAATCCAAGGGTTCAGCATTGTAGGCCCAGCGTTTCTAAAGTCTCTGAGAGTAGTACTTACCTGCTAGTAATTTCGCATTCCACTTTTGTAGTATATGGTTTTTCGTGCCCCTCGGGCATTTGTGTAAATTGTTCGACTTTCAGTATTTCTTTAAGAGTTTTGTATTGTGCTTAGCTCCCTGACTCAAAGAGTTCAGGGTAGTCTTGTTATAAATAAATATACTTTATTTTCATAACAACTTGTGTGGTGTCCTTTCACTTGGTGTTCAAGGGGTAAATGTGATGGTAAAACAGCTGGCTTAACACGCCCGCTAGAGTTTAGCCTAAAGACTGCACGTGTCCATGCTACTAGGATAGCTGGTCTATCAGGTTGACTTACAACCAATCATCAATAAGGGTTGTTTGGACTGATACATAGTGATCACTAGAATAGTGAGCACTGCATATCAGGCCAACTTCTCACACCTCCGAGATCAGGACATGGTCGGAAAGGTTGCCCTGATGCTGGGCCCACTGAAACTTCAGGTCCCACTGCAGAGCCCGCATCCGCCACCTGCCGTGATGCACCAGTAGGATGCAGGAGGCCATCAGCCCCAGAAGCCGCAGCGTCAACCTGACTCAGACCCGGGATAAAGGCTGAAATAGTGGAATCAGAGCCTGAATATCCCGGACCCGCTGTTCGGGAGGATAAACCCGAAACTGCGCTGAGTCCAGAACCGCTCTGATGAAGAGGAGCTTCCGAGAGGGGCACAGGTGTGACTTCGGCACATTGAGGGAGAACCCCAGCTGGTGCAGGAGGTCTGCCGTCGTCTGGAGGTGGCCGACGACTGTTTGGGGTGAGCCCGCCTTCAACAACCAGTCGTCGAGGTAGGGGAAGACTGAAACCCCTAACCTGCGCAGATGAGCTGCGACCACCGCCATCACCTTTGTGAACACCTGTGGGGCGCTGGTAAGGCCGAAAGGGAGCACGGTGTACTGAAAGTGCTCGTGGCCAACCGTGAACCGCAGGTAGCGCCGGTGGGCCGGCAAGACGGGGATGTGGAAATAAGCGTCCTGCAAGTTCAACGCTACCATCCAGTCTCCTGGGTCCAGGGCAGCTAAGACCTGAGCCAGTGTCAGCATTTTGAACTTCTCCTTCCGGAGGAAGCCGTTGACGTTCCTTAGGTCCAAGATAGGGCGTAGGCCTCCTTTGCCCTTCTTGGGTACCAGAAAGTAGTGGGAGTAACAACCACACCCTACTTCTGGCCCAGGAACACGCTCGATGGCCCCCTTGGCCAAGAGAGCCGTAACTTCCTCCTGCAGAAGCCGCAAATGATCCCCCGATACTCGGTGGTACTGCGGTGGCATGGCTGGAGGGGTCGCCTTGAAGGGGAGGGAGTAGCCCCTTCGGACGATTTGCCGCACCCACCTGTCCGACGTGACAGTGCGCCAGTGGAGGAGGTGATGGCGAACCCTGCCCCCCACTGGCGTCACATGGGCCTGAAAGCACGGACTAGGAGGGTTTTGAGGCGGATGCTGCGGGGGAAGGTGTGGACTGACCTCGCCGTTGTCCCCGACCGCCTCCCCGGCGGTTTCCAAGGCCACCACCGCGTTGGGTATTACCCTGCGGAGCGTGGCTGGCAGCACGTGTGGGTACACCCCTTCCGTGGCCACGAAAGGAGTGAAAAGCAGCCGATTGCTGGCGCGGGGCCGAGAGGCCCAAAGACTTGGCCGTAGCCCTGGAGTCCTTAAAGCGCTCAAGCGCATGGTCTGCCTTGTCGCCAAAAAGGCGACTGCCATCAAACGGCATGTCCATCAGTGTGTTTTGGACATCAGCCTAAAAGTTGGCGGACCTCAACCAGGCGTGACGTCTGACCGCCACCGTCGTTGCCATCGCTCTACCTAGTGAGTCGGTGGTATCCAGCCCACACCGATAGAATATCTGGCTGCATCCCGGCCCTCCACAAGGGCTTGGCCGAGTTTGGCCCGTACCTCCAAACTCTGGCAGCACTTCCGCAACCGTATCCCACAGAGAGTGGGTGTAGCAGTCCAAGAGGCATGCGGTGTTGGAAGACCGCAGTCCCAGACTAAGGGATGAGAAGATCTTTTTACCGTACTGCTCATACCTCTTAGATTCCCTGTCCGGCGGAAGCGACGGGAATGCGTTCAGGGAGTTGGAGGCCTGGATGACCAGGCTCTTGGGGGTGGGGTGGGTGGACAGGAAACATGGGTCACCCGGAGCCGGGCGGTGGCGTCTGGCCACGTTCCTATCTAAAGGCGAAGCTGTAGCGGGCTTGGACCAAGTGCCCAAAAGAACGTCGGTCAAGGCCTCATTAAACGGCAGCAGAGGCTCAGCGGAGCATGACTGCGGCTTAAGGACCTCAGTGAGGAGGTTAGTCCTCACGGCCGCGACGGTGAGGTCAAGGCCCAAGGCCTTGGCTGCCCTCGTCAACACCACACGGTAGGTTGCCCCCTCCTCCGTAGCCACGGTAGGAGGTGAGACAAAGCCAGTGTCGGGCGAAGTGTCCAGACCACTGGCATCCCCAAGTTCACCTGTCCAGTCCTCCTGAGACTGACATTCACGTGTCAGAGGGTCCTCAGACCCCTCCCTATACTCCTCATCACCCATCTCCTGGTACTCAGGGTCAGAAAAGGATGGGGACGGTTCATGGAAAGTAAACTCTCCAAACGGCGTCTGAAGCGGCGCCCAACGGCGCTGGAACCGGGTCGAGGGAGGCATCGGGGACGGCGCCGGGGTGACACCTGGGTGGGTCGGCGCCGGGGAGGTCGTCAAGTCCACCGGCGGCAACCCGGAATCGGATCCAGTGGGGCCCTGCGGCGTCGGAGCCGAAGCACCCGACGGCGTCAGGACCAAAGCCCCCGACCCGCTAGGCCCCCCCCCGACGGGTCCGCTGGGCCCAGAGGCGCCGCAGAGCCCGTCGGAGGAGAGAGGGACCTCATGGCCATGAAGAACCGCTCGATCTCCTCCGGCGTCGCGTTAGGCCCAGGGACCGAAGGGTATGGGGCCCAGACGCGGCGCCTGCGACTCAGACGGAGCCGCGTGGGCGGTGTCACCAGAACCCCCGGCCGCGTCGTGCGAGCGTCGGGGGAAGTCGGAAGAGTGATGACGTCTCTTCGACTTCTTGTGCTTACCTGACGACTTCGACCCGGAGGATTGATGTCAACTCCCGGAGCTCCGATGGCTCCTCTTCCGCGACCGGTCCCTCGAACCCCATCCGGACCGGGACCGTTCTCTGCACTGGACCGCCTGCCGGAGTTCGAGTCGCTTGCGGGACCGCTCCTGCCTAGCTTTCGAAGTCAGGGCCCGACAGTCGGAGCAGGTCTTGTTGTCGTGATCGACGACGAGGCAGTGGAGACACCGACGATGAGGGTCGGTGACCGACATCAGTCGGTCGCAATCCTCACAGGGCTTGAAACCTGGCATCCCTACCGGCACCGATTGGAGTCGAAGACTCGAAAAAGGATGATCAAAAGATCAAAAAAGAGTTAGTCAAAAAGTGACTAAGGTACCACTTTTTCCGGATCTGCGCTGCTGGCGCAGAAAAAAAGAATAACTGACGTCAGCACACGGAGGCGGCGTCTAAGTACTCTGACGACATCATCACGGCGCCCACGACGGACGCGGAGCCGCAGACGACTCCTACTGACGCGCAAGGGTACTGCTACGCAAAAAATTCCGGATCCAGTCTGACGCCTGGGGATATTCTAAGGTAAGGAATCTATCACTAACATGTCTCTTTCAGATTGGCTCTTTCCTTGGTGGGGCTGCTGGAAGGTCTGGTGTGACGTTCCTGGCTGGTTTCCCCCCTTCCGTTCGGTCTCCACGACAGAGTACCCCTTCTCATCCCCCTGATTTGTAAGGCCACCATGGACCTTGCAGTTTCGCTTTCTTTTTTGAGCTGGGTGAGTTTTTCATCCACCAGCTCCCCAAACAGTGTCTCCCCATTGAACGGGGTGTTCAGAATGTTGTGCTGTACCTCTGGTTTGAAGCCTGAGATCCTGAGCCAGGCCTGCCTTCTCTCCGTGATTCCCATCATCAGCCTGCTGGACGTGTCCGCTCCGTCCAGGGCTGTTTTGAGGCAAGAATTTGCTACATTTCTCCCCTCTTCCACAAGGTGTGAAGCTCTTTGTTTGTTCTCGTCTTGGAGGTGCTTGAGCAGTTGTCCGATCTCGTCCAGAATTTGGTACTGGTGCCTGTTCAGTAGTGCGTTAGAGTTTGCCATGCAAAAGTGCATGGCTGCATTTCTTTCTATCTTCCTCCCTGTTAGGTCCATCCTCCTGCTTTCCTTCTCTGGTGGTGGCCCTGATGTTGTTGGCACATTTGCCCTCTTCCTGGCGGTCACCGCAATAATGGAGTCTGCCGTAACTGATCCTCGGATGTAGGGAGGGTCCTTAGAGGAGTGTTTATACTTCTTCTCCGTCCTCGGCGTCACTGACCTGCATGTTGCCGGTTCCTTGAACACCTCTTTCCCCTGGGCCATGACACTCCAGCATGGGGAGGTACTGGCTCTTAGTTTATTTGGGTAGCAGGGTCTCCAAGAGGAAGTCTGCTTTCAGTTTTTCTTCATCCAGCTTTAATCCAAAAGCAGTTGCCACGTTCTTGATGACCATATTGTAGGCCCCAATGTCATCTGGCAGCGAAGGCCTCGAAGGGTACGTGTCCACGGCCTCTTCTGGGCTTTCGTTGTCAAGGTACTGTCACTCCAGGTCCTGTGTCCCCGAGGATATTGAGTCTAGGATCGCCCGCTGATTGTAGTCGCCCTCCTCTTCGTAGTAGAAGGCTTCTTCCTTTTTCCAGAATCTCGGGGCTTTTCGACGGCCCTTCGACGTCTAAGTCCTCCTCCTCCTCATCTATTTCGACGACCAGTGCCTTTGGTTTCGAAGGAATTGAGAATTTCTTCACTTTCTCGTCAAACTCCTTTTTTCCTTTGCAGGATGTTATCCATCTCGGTCTCGAGCAGTCTTTTCTATCTCTCCATTTCGGCAGCCTTCTCGGCGTCGAATGGTTCAGCTGTTCTCTTCGACGTATAAGTCGACGTCGAAACGGGCTTCGGGTCCTTTGTCGACGTCGAGGCGACCTTCGGGTCCTTCTTTCTCGAAGCCGAACATTCCTTTCCGGGGATGTGCTTGGACGACCGTGGCTTGTCGTCTGTCTTCGCCGCCTGGGAGTCCTTTTCGAAGGATCCGCTGGGCTGTTTGTCCTTGGATGCAGCTGCGGCCGTCGAAATTTTCTGCGCCGGTGCTCCCTTCGAGGACTTAAACTCTGATTGTCGAGCGTCTGGCTCAGACTTTTGAGGGTCTATCGAGGCTTTAAATCTTCTAAGTGTGAAGTTTTGAAAACTTAAAATATTCCCATAAAATCAACCGAATTCCGAAGTACTCACCTGTGATCAGGAGAGAAGCCAGTACTGCATCTTGGAGCCCAGTACTGAACAACAAAAGTTATCCTAGTCGGGTTTACTAGTAACTTGAATTTTCTCCTTAGGAATCCATTGTGTGCTTTTCTGTGAAATTTCTTCTAAGAGTCTACTTTTGAAAACTTGAAATATTCTTTAAAAATCGTACCAAATACGGAAACGTAATTACTTACCTGTTTTAAGTTGAGACCCCAGTGCTGGACGTAGGAGCCCAGTACTGGATTACAAAAGTAACAAGATCATACTTTAACTGCAACCTGAATTTTCTTCCATTGGATAACAGTGCCAGTTTTTCACTGAAAAGTTTCAACGTGTGAACTTTTAAAATAGCTTTATATTACTTAAAAATCACTGCAATAACAAAAACGTTTTTACTAAACTGTTTTCAGCTTAGATCCCAAAACTGAATCTAGGGTCCAGTCCAGGAACTACCAGAGTAATCCACAAAGTAATCAGTTGTTTTTATATTGAAAAACCCATTGAGCTCAATGCTAAATTGTGTTTAGAATTGTGTTGCCTACTGCAACCCCTGTACCTATTGGGTTTACAAAATGTATTGCCTTTCTGCAAAGTACTCATCTGAGACCTCGCATATTGAGAACAGTATATTTTTGATACCTGTTGGGTCTAAAAATAAAACAACGATATCTTTGATATAAAAACAATTGGCCTTGAGTTCAGTCCGAGTGTGTGAAACCTTTTGCTGACTGAGTGTAACACAAATGCTTTACACTGTCCTCTGGTACTGCCTTACTGCTCGACCAAGCTACCACTTTAGAGAGTAAGGTCACACCTGGCTTTAACCTCTGCTATACCTCTGGGGTTTGTGGACTCTATACACCCTGTACCATATCTTGGTCCAGTATATATAGAGCCACTTTCTCACACCTGGCGAATGTGACCCAGAATCCAGCACCCAAGGACTCTCCTCAACACTCCTGACGCCTGCAGCCTCACAACAAGGGACCCCTCCAACCATGACCAGCAGAGGGTAAGATTTCCAGACACCATAAAGACACCCCTGCACCTGGCGCCCCCCTGTGCCCAACTCCTGGGTGTCTACCTATCCTACAGCTTCCCAAGTTACCTCTCGAAGTGGTGGTCGCACCTGAAGAATCTCTGTCCCCGAGCTTGCAGCCTTTGTTCATCTTGCAGCTTTCTCATTGAAATACATTGGGCGCCCGACGGCCCAAAAGAACCCTGCACCCAGCCGCCTGAGTGCCACTGGAAGTGCAGCCACTGACCTATTCTACTTCCCCACTTGCCCTGTGTAAGTGACCCGGAGCTCAACACCCACAGTTGTGTGGTCTGCCAGCTAGCAGCCATCAACCAAAGGCCCCCTATCCTCCATAGGATAACATTGGGCCTACTCGCTCTGCATCCGGATGCCCCTGTGCCGCTGAGGGTGCAACTACTGTTCCTACCCGACCCTGGGACACCCCCCCCCCACCCCCCCCCCCCCCGAGTTCATCCCCAGAACCTTAACCCTGCCAGTCGAGTACTTACCTGAAAACCGATAACCTACATTTTCTCCATAGGGTAACATTGACTGGTTTTCACTTGGAAATTCTTCTAAGTGTCGAGTTTTGAAACTTTGAAATATTCACAAAAAATCACCCGATCAACGAAAACGAAATTACTCAGCTGTTACCAGGAGAGATCTCAGTGCTGGATCTTTGTGCTCAGCACAGAACCTAAAATGTAATTATAACTGCGATTTTCCGATAACCTGATTTTTTGAAACATACAAATATTCCTTAAAAATTGCCTGTGGAACAAAAACAATTTCTTTCTAGTGTTTACAGAAGATGCACCAGGGCTGAATCCAGCCCCGAGTAAGAAAAACATACGTAAATTAACTGACATTGCATTTTACTTAAAACGCCCACTGAGCTCAATGTTATAACTGTGTTTAACTTGTGTTGCATGTTGCAACAACTGTATCTATTGCATTTAAAAGTCTATTGCGATTTGAAAGTATTCAACTGTAGCATCTCATTCTGAGAAAGTATTTTTATACCTAATTGTGGTTCTAAAATAAATATATATTTTTATATAAAAAACAATCGGCGTAGAGTTCGGTTCTAAGTGTGTGAGACCATTTGCTGACTGGGTGTGCACAACAAATGCTTTACACTGTTCTCTGATACTGCCTTACTGCTCAACCAAGTTACCACTTTAGAGAGTAAGGTTATACATAACTTTAACCTCTGCTGTACCTCTGGGGACTGTGGAGACTGTGCAGAATGTACCTTACTTTGGTGTAGTATATACAGAGCCACTTTCTTACACCGATGGCCTGCCACGACCTACCAGATCGAAAACGTTTTTTTTCTCCAGTAAATGCAATACGCAGAGAAAGATTACACAATCGAAAACACCACCATTGAGGGTGAGTGTCTTGCCCACTGAGGGAAACCGGAGAAACGGTGTCGAACTGGAGCGTAGCAATTCACGTCCGAACCAGATGGCGAAAGGAGTAGTCACCTGCCTAGTGACTGGAAAGACTTCTTCAAAGAAAAACACCATGCAAGCAGCCGGACACAACACTAGATGGCAGGACTATGCAAAGCATGTGATCTACAGCTCACATGCCTCGAACATGAAGTTATCAGTTTGCAGGTAAGTACATTCTTGTGGGAGTTGGGTTTCTGGGGTTAGAACAAGGGTTCCCCCGGGTCAATGATGCACTCTCAGGACACCCTAAGCAGCACTGAGGCGGCCGGGTGCAGAGTGCTGAGGCCCAATGTTATCCAATGGGGGATAGAGGGCATCCGGCAGGTGGCTGCTCACGAGCAGGCCACAAGGTTGTTCCTGGTGTTAGGCTCAGGGCAAAGGGGGACCCGAGTTAGCACACAACATGCACCCACAGCAGCACAGGGGCAGCTAGGTGCAGGGTGCTGTGTTGGCGTCAGTAGCCCTGTTTTCAATGGAAGTTGCCCGTTTTGGATTTTGGCTGCAGGCTCAGTTCAGGAAGACTTCCGGGAGGAACAAAGAGCTGAGCAGGTAAGTTGGAGGGCTCGGGCATGTAGGTGCATCTCGGGGTCTTTCCTCCAGGGCGCAGGGCAGCTGGATGCAGGGGTGTCTTTTGGTCAGATTTCACCTTACTGGGCCACTCTTGGTTGGGGGAGGGGGGGCCTCCGTGCAGAGGCTGCAGCCTATGTCGGGAGTCTTGGATTGGTCAACCCATGGTGGACCCTGGACTCTGGAGCACTGGGAGACCTCGCTGGGACTGGTGGGCCACCTGATTCGGGCTGTAGGCGTCTGGTGCAGTGGTGGTTCCAGGCATCAAGTTTCTTTGTCTTTAACAGGCTCAGAGTCTGTCTCCAGTCTTTGTTGAAGGCAGTCAGTCCTCCCAAGGGATCTGTAGGTAGCTGACTGCAGCACAAGGCGACTTTTAGTGCAGTATCTCTGGAAACTGCAGACGGGCCGAATTGTCTGGGGCCAAGTCAGTTCTTTTCTTCAGTCTCCTCTGCTGGGAGTCTTCTTTCGATTCAAAAGGGGGTGGTGATGGACAGAGTATCTGAATTAAGCAGAACACTCCTACCCAGTCAAAAGATCAGGGCTTGATCCATCACCGTTTTTTAGCTCACTGCACCATCCAAGTTCAGAACCTGGCTACATGCAAATTAGTCTGACCCTGGCCCAGTGCATCATGGGAACAGGGCAGACCAAACTACCAAGCCAATTCTTCACTGGAAAGGAAACAAGCTTCCGGGGACCGGTTTCTGGCATTACAGCCGTCTTCGGCCCGGCTTGCTTGAATCCTGATGGTGCAGTGAGCAAGGGACTCACATCTGAGCATACCCTTCCACACTTGTGGTGGCCAAAACGATTCAAACGAAAAACGGTGATGCATCAAGCCCTGATCTGTTGACTGGGTAGGAGTGTTCTGATTAACTCAGATACTCTGTCCATCACCACCCCCTTTTTGTAATTATTTTGGCCACCATGAGTGTGGAAGGGTATGCTCAGAC
Organism: Lissotriton helveticus; assembly: GCF_964261635.1. Lineage (NCBI taxonomy): Eukaryota > Metazoa > Chordata > Amphibia > Caudata > Salamandridae > Lissotriton > Lissotriton helveticus. The sequence continues at coordinate 412,705,898 of NC_136063.1, read as the reverse complement.
ATGAGTCCCTTGCTCATTGCACCATCAGGATTCAAGCAAGCCGGGCCGAAGACGGCTGTAATGCCAGAAACCGGTCCCCGGAAGCTTGTTTCCTTTCCAGTGAAGAATTGGCTTGGTAGTTTGGTCTGCCCTGTTCCCATGATGCACTGGGCCAGGGACAGACTAATTTGCATATAGCCAGGTTCTGAACTGGGATGGTGCAGTGAGCTAAAAAACGGTGATGGATCAAGCCCTGATCTGTTGACTGGGTAGAAGTGTTCTGATTAACTCAGATACTCTGTCCATCACCACCCCCTTTTTGTAATCATTTTGGCCACCGGGAGTCTTCTTTCGTCATCCTTCGTAGGCTGTGTGAATCTGTCTTCTTGGTACATGGCTACCCCCTAAATACTGTATTTAGGGAGCGTTTTAGCAGTCTCGAGGTCAGTAGTCAATGGGCTACTGACCTTAAGGTGATTACACCCTTGGTGTGCTCATCCCACGTGGGGGAGTGGGCACAATCCATAATCCGGATTGGAAAGTGCCTTTCATGCAAGATGGCACCGAAGAGTGGGCTTTACGTCTCCTCCCCCACCTGAAGGGTGGGGTTTGGCGGAGGTTGGCACACCTTCTGGACTGTTCTAATTTGTCCCGCCTGTTTTTCTGCCAAAAAGAAGGGGAGATAGGAAGGGGGCCTGCTCCTGATCGCATGAGAGAATGGGGGTCGCATTACAAAGGCGGCAACACCTTTGAAGCTCCCTGCCACAGATGGCTCTTCCTGACCTGGGGCAGGTGTGACCACCTCCACCCATGAAAAGCTTAGTTTCTGGGCTCAGGAAGCGTTGGCTTCCACCTCAGAGGTCCAGACACCAGCCTCGTGGTGGCAAGCTGGTGCGTACCAGTCAGCAAACCCACCACAGGCTGGTCCTTTTCATCAGTGTGGGTTTATTATGCTGAGAAGGTTGACAGCAAACTTCCCAGAATTCAGTTAAGCCATTATGGTTCTGTGGAGTTCGTAGTGACAAACTCCCAGACCATCTACTCTTCATGGCTTTACTGCACTTACAATGTTTTACCAGTGGCGTGAGAACTGGTTAATCTATCTTTGTCAACTGCTTCCATACCTCCATCTTGGAAGCCTGTTAAGGTAATACCACTATTAAATAAACCATCTTAAGAACTCTCAGAGCCAGGTAATTACCGCCCCATCTCAGCTGCCATTTTTGGTTAAAGCTACGGAATGTCATGTCAACCATATCCTTACTGAGTTTATAGAGCAAACTGAAATCTTGGACCCCTCTCAAAATGGCTTTAGATCTCACCACAGAACTGAGTCTGCTCTGCTGGCTGTGATCGATTCGCAGTACCTTGGATGACAGTAACTCTGCGGCCTTAATTCTTCTGGACTTGAGTGTCGCTTTCGACACAGTCTCCCACGAATTATTGATTCGACGGTTACAGGGGATTGAGGTCAGAGGTGAGGCCTTAGCTTGGTTTTGTTCTTTTCTGGTAAATAGATCCTTCCAGATTATGCTGCCACTTTACCACTCCCAGGAGTATGCCATCAGACACGGTGTACCTCAGGTTTCAATATTGAGCCCTATGCTCTTTAATATTTACATACAACCCTTAGCTGCGGCAGTTAAAAGAAGAGTTGTCGGTGTCTAACGCCAACACCCAATTGGTCATTGCATTTTCTAAGGAGTGCAAGAAGAACCTCATTAAATTTAAGGAAGACATGCTGGTGATCGCCGACTGGTTGACTACAAACTGCTTGCAGCTTAATGCAAGCAATCAGATACGTTTGCTTGGAAAAGATAGTGACATGCGGTCAGAGCAATGGTGGCCAGATAAATTAAAACCCGCACCGCTACCTAAAGAGGCGGTTAAGAACCTAGGCTTTTGGATTGATAGAGGCTTGTCCTTTGACACTCAATCTAAACTAGTTGCAAGGACTTGTTTTGAACTCCTGAGAGGGCTAAAACCTTTATTAGGGTATTTGACCCTAAAATTAGCCAGACCATCTTACAGGCCATGATCTTGTCCAGGCTAGATTATGGCAACTCCTTCTATTTAGGTGCCAATATATTGTGTATTAAGCGCCTTCAAATAAATCAAAACGTGGCAGTCTGCACCTTATTGGGAATCTTAAAGTCATGCTCAGTGTCTAAGTTCCTAACTAGATTGCATTGGCTACCTGTAGATAAAAGAATTCAGTTTAAGACACTGTGTCGCTCAAAATCATGACCCAATAAGCACATTCTGGCTCTAGCAGCCTTGCTAGTACCGTATGTTCCGAGTCACTCCTTACGCTCATCCAATCTGGGACTCGTATGGTATCAAACTTCTCAGCACATTAAACCCACACTGATTCCAGTGTGGAATTTAATGAAAACTGCATCTTTGAGATCCCCCCTGAAAAACTGTCAGCCTCTGGTAGGTTCCCTGACTGGTACACACCAGCCTGCCACCAAAAGACATGTTTGCTCCCTGATCCCAGAAACAAAGCCTTTCCTGGGTGGAGGTTGGGGAGCTTCAAAGGCCTTGCCGCCTTTGTAATGCAATCCCCATCCTCTCCTGCTATCAGGAGCCGGCCCCCGTCCTGTCTCCCTTCCTTTTACGAGAAGACAGGTGAGAAACATTTGCACAGCCCAGAAGGTGTGCACACCTCTGCCAACCCCACCCCTCATGTGGGGGGAGGTGGGGTGAAGCCCACTCTTCAGTGCCCGCCATCTTGCAGATGGCAGGCATTCTCCAATCAGGATTATGGTTTGTGTCCACTCCCCCACGTGGGGTGAGCACACCATGGGTGTTGTCAGCCTAAGGTCAGTAGCCCATTGGCAAAGCCCCTAAAACGCCCCCTAATTACAGTATTTAGGGGGCAGCCCTGAACCAAGAAGACAGATTCCCGCAACCTATGAAAGAAGGCGCAGAGACTGCAGAGAGAAACTGACTTGTACCCAGCCCTACCAGCCTAGAGATCCTGCGCCAAAAGTTACCTTGTGCTGCAGCCAGTGACCTCCAAAACCCTTGGGAGGACTGGCTGCCTTCCACAAAGACTGGATCTAAAGTGAACAGCAACTCTGTTCAAACGAAAGTCCCAAGACAGACTCTGAGCCTGTAGAAGTGGTTCCAATGCCTGGAACCACCACTGCACCAGACGCCTACAGCTCGAATCCGGGTGATCCACCGGTCCTAGCGAGGTCCCCCATCACTCCAGAGTCCGAGGCCACCATGGGTTGACTCCTCCCGGACTCCCCGATGTCACCTGCAGTCTCTGCATGGAGACCACCCCCAACTGTGAGTGGCCCAGTAAGGTGTAATCTGACCTCAAAAGACACCCCTGCATCTAGCCACCCTGCGCCCTGGAGAAAAGAACCTGAGGTGCGCCTACGTCCCCAAGCCCTCCAACTTAACTGCCCAGCTGTTGGTTTATCCCAGAAGTCTTCTTGGACCAAGCCTGCAGCCAAAATCCAAAACCGACAACTTCCATTGAAAACCTGTTGCCAAAACACCACCCTGCAGCCGGCCGCTGCTGTGGGTGGACCTTGTGTGCTAAATCAAATCCCCCTTTGCCCTGAACCAACACCAGGAGATTTGCTCCCACAACCTTACAGGCTTGCTCGTGAGCAGCCACCAACCGGACAGGCTTGCTCGTGAGCAGCCACCAACCGGAGGCCCTCTATCCCCCATTGGATAACATTGGGCCTCAGCCCTCTGCACCCGGCCACCATAGTGCCGCTGAGGGTGCTTCGAGATTTGAGAGTGCATCCTAGACCATGGTGGAACCCTGGTTCTATCCCCGGAAAATCAATTCCCAAACCTAAGTACTTACTGTTAAACCAATAGGACTGCATGACTGCTTTCTTGTGAAAAATCTTCTCTGAGGAGTTGGTTTGTATAAAAACCTAAGAAACTGCAAATGTACCAAAACTGATTTACTTACCTTTTCTCTAGGAAATGTCCCAGTGTGATATCTGAGCATATCACACTGAGTAGAAAAAGTAACTTAAAAAGTAATCTGTAATGTAATCTGAAAAGTAATTTTGAACTGTTGACTTTCCTGTAAATCAACCAACTGCATTTGAACCTGCATTCAACTGTAATTTACTGCATAAATATTGCAAAGCATTAATTCACTTGCCAGCACCAGGCTTGGCTTGGTTCTAGAAATAAAATAAACAATATTTTTGATACAAACAAATTGGTCTGAGTGTGTGACGTTTCTTGCCTGAATATATACAACAAATGCTTAAATGCTGATAAAGCCCAACTGCTCGCCTACACTACCACAAATAGGGAGTAAGGTTCTATTTACTTTTACCTCTGCCTACCTTTAGGGTTCCACTGGACACTCTGCAAACTATACCTCATTTGGGTATAGCATACACAGAGCCAGCTTCCTACACTGGTTGGCAGAGACCCTGTGCACTTTCAATCAAAACCACATCATTCTCCAGGTAAAAAATAGGATGGCTAACGGTCAAAAGAGGAACTTTCGCAATAAGAGTTTCTTATTGGCAGGCAAAAAAAAAGACTGTACGTGGCACAGGATTCTATTAATGGCACAATCATAAATTAATGCATATAAGGTGGTTTTCTTTAGTGCCACAATTAGCTTTGTCTTAACTTCAGTAACCTTGACAAATTCATTACTTTAATCTTTGGTATTTCTAATATATACTTTCTTGGATATTCAGGATTGAACTTACAAGTATCTCCTACATCTCAACATTGCTAGAATCAATCTACTTAAAAGCAGGACACTCACCTGCTGCATAGTGACTTGAGGCTGTGCACTGAGATGCTGCTGGGGATTACGGACACCTGCAGCATACTTGTATTGAGGAACAGCTCGTACTGCAGGAGCAGTTGCAGCAGCAGCAGCTGCTGGTCGTGGCCCCATTGTTTGTGTTGATGTATTAGCTGGAAGACAGAAGGCAAACTAAGCACATGAACATATATGGCTAGCTAAAAAAATGATATGTGCAGACTACTCACCAACACGCTGTGCAGACATAACTCTTGGTACTTGAGAAGAAGTTGGTCGCATAGCACTAAATGTTGGCGGCCTTGGAGCAGCTGGGCGTATTGCACCGGGCATGTTCTGGAAAGCTGCATTTAAAATATCAAACTTGATGTTATGAAAATTTTAAGAGGGATTACTATTCTTTCATACAGATGCATTCAAAATATCGGATCAGTTTAGCTTTAATTTAAGAGTTATTACTCCAACCTAGGATTTATTCAAACAGGCCAGCAAAAGATTTGTCAGCAACACTTTAGTGAAAAGTAACTAAAGTGCACCAGCACCGGTGTATTTCACATATTCACATGCTCTGAATTACACATCAGGCTGGGAATCCGTTTAATAAGTAACCGTCCCTTATTGTTTTCATTGGCTATGCTTCCGTGCACCACTTTGTTTCTTCTATGCAATGCTTTACTGTTCTCAAGGGGTATCAGTGTGTGTAGTGCTTTCTCTGCCTTTGGCATTGGCTGTTGGAAGTAGGCTGCAGTTGTGTGGACTGGCTGACGTGGACACAAGATCACTTTTGGTAGGGGGGCGTGGCTGAGCACGCAATGGTGGTGGACATGCCTGGGTAGAGCTCCGCAAGAGGCTCCCCTACCACAGGCCATTTCTCCGCCAAAATTGCCCGTACTGTCCTTCAATTGACGGCGAATGTACTTCAAGCACCCAACTGCCGGCTGCCAATGTTTGGGGATACTAGCTCCTGCCGAAACTGCCCCGACGGTGTGAGACACTGCTTGCCCCGCCTACGGACGCTTCCGGCCGGCGCGGAGAAGCACTTGAGGTCGGGTACCCGGCTGGCCAACTGGGCCTTGTGACGGAGGATGGTGTTTTCGGAGCTTACGACGGACATCCACTAGCGCCGGAGCCCATACCTGAGACCACGGGAGGGGCCTGCGGAGACGCAGTGTGATCACCCCCCAGCTGACTACTGTGAGGAGGGTTGATCGCGGATCCCCTGCAGCTGTGTTGAGCCTGGGACTCGCTGTGTGGGGGCCTGCGGGTCGTCTTTCTTGCCCGCCAGGAACCGGGGCAGCCTGCCTGCCCGGGTCTGCGTACCTGAAACGGACCTGCAGCTACCGACTGCCACCAATGCGCAACGAGACGAACTGGGCGCGCCGCTTGCGGCAGAGGAAATTCAAAATGTCATCTTCTCACTCTCCAACGGTAAGACCCCGGGCCCAGATGGCTTGCCCGTGGAGTTTTACAAGGTCTATTCTACCATTCTCGTCCCCGAACTTTGGGCGATGTTTGGGCGGCGATAGAGGATGCCACTCTCCCACCCACACTTAATGAGGCGAATGTGATATCGCTACTGAAGCCTGGTAGAGACGGGCTCAATATGGGATCCTACAGACCGCTTGCTCTCCTTAACACGGACTACAAGATACTAGCGTCTGTATTGGCTCAGAGGCTGGCGCCTCTGGTCCCCACGCTAGTGCACGCCGACCAAAACGGTTTTGGACCCACCCGCAGTACGTCATATAACATCAGGTGGCTGTTCCGTTGGCAGAGCCTAGCGGTGTCCAGGTGGCCGCGCTCAGGTTGTGTGATACTGGATCTAGAAAGAGCATTCAATTCAGTGGAATGGCCCTACCTCATGCAGGTACTAGGGAAATTTGAGTTGGGTGAAGCTTACCTACGAATGGTGGAACTCCTTTACTCCGACCCTGTCGCACGTGTACGCACAGGCAGACTCTTCTCTGACCCGGTCCGTGTCCGAAGAGGTACCAGACCGGGTTGCCCCCTCTCTCCCCTGATTTTTGCACTGATGATGGAGCCATTGGCTGCGAAGTTGCGTGCATCTGGCACGGAGTGGGATATCCCCCTAGCTGACTGGGTACACTCGGTGTCACTGTATGCGGACGATTAACTGATTTACGTCAGAGACCTGACCCGTTTTCCGTGCGCACTCACGGACATTTTTAATACTTTTGGAGACGTGTCAGGACTTCGTGTCAACTGGGCGAAATCAGGGGTGTATTCTTTCGCTACAGACACCCCGGAATGTGACATTACAGTAACAGGTGAACGACTCCTTTGGTATCCGACCACATTCAGATATCTAGGAATTCAAGTCTATCGCGACTTCGCTGTCCTCCTGGACGGTAATCTCACGAGAACAATCTCGTCGCTCACAACCCAAGTGACCTTTTGGAATTCTCTTCCTTTGAATGTCCCCAGTCACATTACGCTGGCTAAAATGGTCGCTCTCCCTCGGTTGTTGTACTTTTACGCAAACCTGCCGATATACGTACCTACTCGCATTTTTCGAGAACTGGAAACCCTAACCAGATGCCTGATCTGGAACAAAGGGCGCCCCAGAGTCGCGTTGAAGACTCTGTATGCTGCGACGGAGTGCGGTGGGTTGTCGGTCCCAAACCATGAACTTTATTATATAGCAGCGCAGTTGCAATGGGTCACTTATTGGCTAACTGGAAAAAAGTTGGGAGATACGGCCACGGTTGACGAGGTTATGACGACCTCGCAAATACACACGTTATTTCACCCCTTAACTACGGCCCGCTGCCCTGATCAACTACACCTCGCGGTGGCGAGGAAATGCTACGTGAGGAGTCAAACTCACAGGTGTTACCAAGCCATACGCCCCTAATTTACCAGTACTGGGAACACCTTGGGAGGGGGGGTGGGGGGGGGGGATGCACTAACGAATAGTTTTCTTACCTGTCGGTGTAGTTTTGCAGCTTGAAGATCTTTCTGGATTCACTATGCTGTGCATTATTCCGCGGTCTTGTGGTTGGGTCCGGATTCGTAGTCTTTTCTTTGTTTTTTTTTTTTTTTTTCTTTGCCCAGGTGGGCGTCGGCGTCACACCCCCTTTGGGTGTATTTCCGGTGACGTCGGCATGCTTCCTGCGGAAGCTCCCACTCTTGGGCGCCATCTTCGGGTTCTTTTTTTCCGTGTTTCTTTCGTTTCCGAAGTAATGGCAATGTTCTTCTTAGTTTGTATTTACCGCTTTGTATTTTCAAAGTCTATTCTTTAGTTAACCACCTCTTCTCTCTCCAGCCTCATCTTTCTGGCGGAGGTGGGTGGGTTCGCTAGTGAATCCAGAAAGATCTTCAAGCTGCAAAACTACACCGACAGGTAAGAAAACTATTCGTTTTGCAGCGTGAATCTTTCTGGATTCACTATGCTGTGCATAGATTTTGTAGCGGTTTCTCATCTCTGTGGCGGCTGGGTGGAAGATGAGCGTTGGGTGTTGAATATGTGCTGTAGCACCTTCTGTCCCACTTGAGCTTCCTTGTTCATTTGTATGTCCACACAGTAGTGCTTCGTGAACGTGTGCACCGAAGCCCATGTTGCCGCCAGGCATATGTCCTCTATGGGTGTGTTAGCCAGGAAGGCTATTGTAGCGCCCTTCTTCCTGGTGGAGTGGGCACGTGTCCCCTCAGCCAGTTCCTGTCCTGCCCGTTTGTGGCAGAGTTGGATTGTTTGTGCGATCCATCGTGCAATGGTCCTTTTGGTTACTGCTTTGCCCATGAAGCTGTTTGCGAAGGACACAAAAAACTGTTTCGTTTTCCTGTGCCCCTTTGTCCTTTCAATGTAGTGCATGACTGCCCTTCTGGCGTCCAGGGTGTGCAGAGCTCTCTCTGCGCTGGTTGTGGGTTTTTGGAAAAAACTCGGTATCTGTATAGACTGGTTCATGTGAAAATTGGATACCACCTTCGGCATGAAGTGTGGGTCAGTCCTCATCACAACTCTATCGTTGTGTATTTGTATGTATGGTTCTTGTAGCGTCAGCGCTTGAAGCTCGCTTACTCTGCGTAAGGACGTTATCGCAACCAGGAAGGCTGTTTTCATAGTTAGCATCTTTAGGGAGGCCTTGTGAAGTGGTTCAAAGGGCTCTTTCATGAGTTCCGTTAGGACTGTGTTCAAGTTCCATGCAGGTGGCGGCACCCGCTTGGGTGGTGCGATCCTTTTCGCTCCTTCTAGGAATCTCTTCACCACCTGTGATGTGAAGAAGCTCCTGCACGTTTCTCCCCTTGTGTAGGCTACTATCGCTGCCAAGTGAACTCTTAACGAGGATGAGCTAAGGTTCTTCTCCAGTAAGTGCGTCAGGTACCTTAGCACTGTGGAGTCCCTCTTCATCTTATTGTGGAGTCTTTCCTGTCTGCACCATATTGTGAATCTTTTCCATTTCGCAACGTAGCACTTTCGAGTGCTGGGCCTTCGTGCCTCCCGAAGTACCCTCAGGGTGCTTTCTGGTAGTCTCAAATGTGCGAACTCTATGTCCTCAGGAGCCACGCTACTAGGCTCATGCTCTCTGGCTCTGGATGCAGTACCTCTCCGTTCTGCATGGACAGTAGATCTTTCCTCCTGCTGAATCTGTGGGGTGCACACTGTGTCATCTCCATGATCTGCGAGTACCAGGTCTGCCTCGCCCACTGCGGTGCGACCAGTATCAGTGTCATGTTGCTCGCTCTGCACTTGCTCAGTACTCTGTGCATCAGTGGTATCGGGGGAAAGGCGTAGGCAAATGTCCTTGACCAATCTATCCATAGGGCATTCCCCAGTGTCCCCTCCTCGGGCTGCCTGGATGCGAAGTTTTGGCATTTTGCATTCTGGCGTGTGGCAAACAGGTCCACCGATGGTGTCCCCCACCTGTCGAACAGGTATCTTGTCTCCTGAGCATTGAGCTCCCACTCGTGGGATGCCGATGTCTGCCTGCTGAGCCAATCGGCTTGTATGTTGTCCTTCCCTGGTAGGTGTATGGCTAGCAGGTCTATCTTGAGAGGGATGGCCCATCTCCATATCTCCTGCGCCAGCGTTGAAAGCGGTGCGGACTGTGTGCCCCCCTGCTTGTTGATGTAGAACATCGCAGTGGTGTTGTCTGTTTGTATCAATACCCTGTGCTTGTACAGTCTTGTTTGAAAGGCCTTCAGTGCAAGGAAGATTGTCTTCAATTCTAAGTAATTGATGTGCTTTGTGGCATCCGTCGGTGTCCACAGTCCCCTCACCTTGAGCTCCTCCATGTGAGCGCCCCATCCCTTCAGGGATGCGTCTGTGGTGATGGTCACTGTTGGCGTTGGGGGCGTTAGAGGCTTTCCCCTTGCTATGTTCTCCATGGTCCACCATGTCATCTCCTTCTGCACTGCGTGCGTTACAACCACTAGATCCTCCCAACTGCCTGTAGCTTGTGACCATTGCTCCTGTAGCCATTCTTGAATGGGTCTCATGTGGAGTCGTACATTCGGTACCAGGTGGATGCATGATGCCATCATCCCCATGATCTTGCTCGCCGTCCTCACTGTCCGAGCTTGTCCCTTCCGGTAGAGGCGAGTTTCCTTCACCAGCGCCCTCGCCCTCTTCTCGCTGGGGAACACCTTGCCCTGTAAGGTGTTGATCTGTGCTCCCAGGAAGATCTTCACTTGTTCCGGCTCCATTGATGATTTCTTCCAATGGATGGAGAACCCCAGGTTTATGAGCGTGCTGGTCACTGTATGTGCGTGCAGCTTGCATTTCTGGTATGAGTTTGCTTTCACCAGCCAGTCGTCCAGGTAAGGGTATACATGTATTCCCTGCCTTCTTAGGTGCGCTGCGACTGCTGCGAGGCACTTTGTGAAAACTCTTGGTGCCGATTTTAGACCGAAGGCCAGTGTCGTGAACTGGTAGTGGCTTTCTCCGACGGTGAACCTGAGCATGTGCTTGTGCTTCCTGTTCATTGGGATGTGCAGGTATGCGTCTTTGAGGTCTATAGTGACCATGAAGTCCCCGGTCTGCAACTGTGGGAGCACCTCTTGCAGGGAGGTCATTTTGAATTTTTGCGTTCTTATGAATTTGTTCACGAACCGTAAATCGAGAATGGGCCTCATTGTCTCGTCTACTTTTGGTACCAGGAAGTATGTTGAGTATACTCCTGTGTTTCTTTCCTTGAAGGGTACCCTTTCTATGGCCTGCTTCTGCAGGAGTTCTTTTGCTTCTTCCTGAAGGCACTGCAGCTGCTTGCTTGCTAGCGGCTTTCTTCTTGGTTTTCTGTTTGTTGGCCTCGCCTCCAACTCTATGCAGTATCCGAATTGGATAATGTTGAGGATCCATTTGTCTGATGTGATTCCTCTCCACTCCTGGAGGTGGAATCTTAATCTTCCTCCCACTGGTGTCCTGTGGTCGTAGGTGTCTAGTTTGTCTTGACCCATCTGTACGTGCTGCCCCCTGGGATCTTTTTTGTGGGTGGGCACACGGATTTTTTTGAAGTCACTTGGAGGTGGGCTGCTGGCCCCCTCTTCTATTTTGTCCCCGTCCATTTCTCCCTCGAAAGGACTGGCCTCTTTGTTGGTACTGCCAGGGCTGTTTCTGATGGCCCTGCTGACCCTGCGAGTCTGCCTGGTGCGTTTGCTGGAAAGCCTGGTGTGATGTACCTGGCTGGTTTCCGCCTCTCCCGCCGGGCCTCCGTGACGGGGTGCCCCTCTTGTTCCCTCTGAACTGCAATGCTCCCATGGATCTTGCTGTTTCGTTATCCTTCTTAAGTTGGCTGAGTTGCTCATCAACTGTTTGTCCGAAAAGCGTACTGCCGTTGAATGGTGTGTTCAGGATGCTGTGTTGCACCTCCGGTTTGAAACCGGATATCCTGAGCCAGGCGTGTCTCCTTTCCGTGACGCCCATCATCATGAGCCTGCTGGCGGTGTCTGCCCCATCCAGGGCCGTCTTAAGGCAAGAATTTGCAGCATTCTTCCCCTCTTCAATTAGCTTTTCGGCTTTCTGCTTGGCATCCTGGGGCAAGTCCTTCACCAACTGCCCCAGTCCCTCCATGATTTGGTACATGTGTCTGTTTACCAGGGCGTTGGAATTAGCCATGCGCCAGTGGGTCGCGGCATTCCGTTCGATCCTTCTGCCCACCAGATCCATCCTTTTGCTCTCTTTATCCGGTGGCGGGCCCGAGGTAGTGGGTACGTTAGCCCTCCTCCTTGCTGTGGCCGTGATAATGGAGTCTGCGGAGACCGTGCCCTGAATGTAGGCCGGGTCCTTTGCGGCATGCTTGTACTTCTTCTCAGTTCTGGGAGTTACTGCCTTGCATGTTGCGGGCTCCCTGAAAGCTTCCTTCCCCTGAGCCAAGACGCTCTCGAGCATCGGGAGGAACTGGCTCCTCGTTTGTGTTGGGAGCAATGTTTCCAGAAGGAAGTCTGCTTTCTGCTTCTCTTCGTCGAGCTTGAGCTTGAAAGCTGCTGCGGCAGATTGTATCACCGCGTTGTAGGCCCCGATGTCGTCCGGCGGCGAGGGCCTCGAGGGGTAGGTGTCGACCACCTCCTCCGGGCTGTCGGTGTCGACATCGATGTAATCTACCTCCTGAAGGTCATAGGGCGCCGACTCTGTGTCTGTCCTGCCCTCATCTTCCTCCCCATAGCTGTAGCTCTCGTGGGGATTCTCGTACTCCTCCTGGTCGTCGAACACCTCGACGTCCTGGTCTTGCTCGGTGACTTCGGCGACCTCTTCTTCTTCCTCCTCGACCGCCTCCAGCACTGGTGGCTTGGTCTTGTGAGGGATCGTGAAGGCCTTCATCCTTGCGTCGAAATCTTTTTTCCGCTGCATGAAGTTCTCCATTTCTGCCTCGAGGCGCCTTCTTTTCTTTTCCATCTCGGCCGCGTGTTCCGCGTCGGATGGTTCCGCCGCTCTCTTCGACGGATGGCTCGTCGCCGTGCCTCTCGGAGTCGAAGTTTTCGACGTCGAACCGGATATCGGGTCTCTGGTCGTCGTCGACAGTTTCGGGTCTTTCTCCCTCGTCGATCGATCCTTTTCGGGGACGATTTTCGACGTCTTCTGCTGATCAGCAGCTCTCGGCGCCGGGGACTCCTTCTCTGAGGATCCGCTGGGCCTGGGAGTAGTCGCGGACGCCGCCTTTTTTGGCGTCGGCGCTTTCGGGGTCTTGCCCTCGATTTTTCGAGACTCAGAGTCTCTCGGGTTCTTGGGGGCCGAAGAGTCTCCTACCTTGTCAGAAGTCTTCGTGTAATCGGTCTCTACGACCGTGTAGCTGTCGTCTTCGGCGGCAGCGTTGTCTTCTTCCTCGGAGGACATCCCCAGCTCGTAGAGCGACGGGGTCGGGGCCTTCCCCTGCAGGGCGGCGTGTGCTACCCTCTGCCTCTCTCTCACACGAAGGGTCTTCGGGGTGAAGGCGGAACAGGCGTTGCAGTCTCCGCTTTCGTGGTCCACCGGTAGGCAAAGGTTGCATACCGGGTGCTGGTCCTTCTGCGCGTACTTGTGGTGGCAGTTACGGCAGAACTTGAACGGCGTGTTGTCCATCCTCGAGCGTCCAGGGCCTCTCTGGTCGCGTGTTCGTCGACGGTCGTCGAAGATCTGGATGGAAAACGCCTTATCTTTGCTTGTCTTTCGTCGGTGAAGTCCCCTGGAGTCTTCAGATGACTTCTCCTCGTCTTTTCTGTATTTTCTTTCTTCTTTCTCCAAAAATGTCTGGAGCCCAAACGGGAACGATCCAGACCCGACCGCGGAAAAAAAGAATCTGAAGATGGCGCCCAAGAGTGGGAGCTTCCGCAGGAAGCATGCCGACGTCACCGGAAATACACCCAAAGGGGGTGTGACGCCGACGCCCACCTGGGCAAAGAAAAAAAAAAAAAAAAACAAAGAAAAGACTACGAATCCGGACCCAACCACAAGACCGCGGAATAATGCACAGCATAGTGAATCCAGAAAGATTCACGCTGCAAAACAGAACACGCGTTGAGCAGCTGGACAGCAGTTGATTTAGAGAGCCTGGGTGACTTGTTTGAAGATGGCGCCCTGCTACCTTTTGCAGCACTAGCGGACAGCACGGGCCTATCGGCCGGACAATTTCTGACACATGCGACGCTTCTCCACACACTGACGCGAGCCTGGGGTGCACTAATGGAGGAGCCTCCGACATCTCCTAATTCAATATCTACACGTGATGGGGAACGGCTCTCACGTGGTACATTGGCTCGCCCAGGCACTACATGCGCACACACAATTCTCGTCACAGCGACTGCGAGACAGATGGACTGCTGACAGAAGCCGGGACTGGACGGACAGGGAATGGGCACAGATACTAGCTGGAACATTGCACATACCACGCAATGCCCGATTTAAAGTTATACAATATTACATTGTGCACCGTGCCTATCTATCCCCTGACAAGATCAATAGATACTTCGGGTTAACAACATCAGCGTGCCCCAGATGCGGACTTGTAGATGCACCACTCTTACATGCACTCTGGGCATGCCCCTCTCCACACTCCTACTGGGCTACAGTGTCAGATACCTTAACAAAAGCGACGGGAGGCAGCCTGCCGTGTACATGGGAAGCATGCCTGCTGGGGTTGTTCAGAAGAACGAAACAGACAGAAGTTCGTGAGAGATTCTGGGACCTGGGGCTGATCACTGCAAAGCGCCTCATCACCAAGCGCTGGAAGAATAACATACCCCCCCCCCAACCGATCCAGTGGCGTAATTCGCTTGACAATTGGGCAAGGGCGGAAAGTGCAGTGCTCCATAGTGAGGAGACAGCGGGGCTCCGCATGTATCCCATAGCTCTCGACTGGGATAGCACCCTAACAGCCTACCATCAGGTGTGCATACAGAGTGGCATTGTTTAAGCGCTAGTGCCTCCCCCCTTGCGCTCCCCCTCCATCTCCCGGGCCCCCTTTCCCCCCCCCCCTCTGCTGCGCACTTGGTGGGTCTTGTGACTAGATCCTCGTTGTTGGCATAGCATGGTACATGCCTGTCCCTACCCGCCTGACCCAGAACGTCAAACACACACACACTCCTGCTATTGCACATCGCCCAGTCTCTAGTTTAAACACCTTTTCAGATTGTTCTTAACATTTGTTAGTTTTTGTACTAAAGCTTTGGATACATATTGTATTGCCAATATAAACAGCCTACTTTGAAATACTGCCACGGCATAGTCTATGCTTCGAACTGAACAATTTTCTGATGGGATATTTGGGAACGACATTTGCTTTCTCATGAACCACGCAATTCAATATTTCCTTCTTTTTTTGTTATGCCAGTAGCTAATGATGTTGACGTACCATATCGACTCACTTGCTTCACAGTTGCTCTTCACAATTGTATTCCTTTATGTATATGGGCATCTGCAGTGGCCACAGCCTCGTCTATTGTACTACGGCATAATTATTCAATTTATTCATATGTGTATGGTTGTGATATGACAAAAATGCAATAAACATATTCAAACAAAAAAAAGATCACTTATGGTAGGAACTGAAGGTTGGTCCTCATGGTCACCTAGTCCTTGAGTATCCGTAGTTACGATTCCAGTATGGTGAGTGTTTGTAATTCACTGACTGTAGTAAAGTTATGGCAAAGAGCAATGCTGTTTTCATGGTCATACGCTTGAGTCCTGTTTTGTGCATGAGCTTGAATGGGAACCTAATTAGGACCAAGTTAAGTTTCACGTAGGCGCAAACGTTAGCGATGCAATTTTTTTCAACAACTTGATGATTAGTGTAGTAAAGAGGCTTTTTCCTGTACTACTTCTAGTGTACCTCACAATTGCAGATAAGTGTACTTTGAAGGATCTGGATGATAGACCTGCATCTAGGTTGTGTGTTTGGTACCCAATAATGGTTGTCTCCCCTGTTAAGTTGCGCAACACTTTCCTTCCTACACCAGTGGATGAATCTGTTCTACTTGGCTGTACAGCATGTATACATTGTGGGTTTTCTGGCTTCCAACTTCAATGCCCCAGGCATCCACATTCTATGTCCTTAAGAGCCATGCTGCTACGCTGGGACTAGATGGCTCTGGGTGGCATAATGGTCCCCTTTTTTTATTGATGGCAGGTTCTGAAAGGTGGGTAATTATTACAGTGCCTTGTGCCACTTTCATCGGATCTAAGAATCATGTCTTGTCTGCCTGGACCACCGTCCAGATTATCTTCAGGCATGTCTGCTTACACATGTATCTCTACAGGTAGGATTGGTGGTGAAGTGTGTGAGAAGTTGGCCTGATATGCAGTGCTCACTATTCTAGTGATCACTATGTATCAGTCAAAACAACCCTTATTGATGATTGGTTGTAAGTCAACCTTATAGACCAGCTATCCTAGTAGCATGGATACGAGCAGTCTAAGGCTAAGACTCTAGAGGGCGTGTTAAGCCAGCTGTTTTACCATCACATTACCCCTTGAACACCAAGTGAAAGGACACCACACAAGTAATCAAAAATAAAGTATATTTATTTATAACAGGACTACCCTGGCTCTTTATGAGACAGGGAGCTAAGCACACAACAAAACTCTTAAAGAATTACTGAAAGTCGCACAATTTACACAAATGCCCGAGGGGCACGAAAAACCATATACACAAGAAGTGGAATGCGAAGTTACTAGCAGGTAAGTAATACTTTTCTAGACTGTAGAAACGCTAGGCCTACAATGCTAAACCCTTGGATTAGAAGCAGGAGGCCTAGGGACGCCGTGTGCAGAGTGGGAACTCTCACGCGTAATGCGGGAACAAGTCTATGGATACTAGCACTTTACAAAGTTACTGTTCTCGGGCGAACCCGACTAGGTGGGTCGAAAACAAGGGTGGATCCGAACACTTAGGGTGTTGGACTATGCTGGAGCACCGGAGTACTCAGTTTACCTAGCCCAGGGGCTGCGGCTGCATAGGGTTCAAGTTGCGTCGGAAACCCTCGTTGAAGATCCAGGAGCCTGAAGAAAGAAGTTGCTGGCAGGCGGCCAGTGAAGGAGTTCGTGGTGATCCAAGCCTGGATCAGGGAAGAAGAAACCTGTAAGCAGAGGGGACCAAATTCTGAATCACTAGCCAGTGATTTAGGTGGGCACCAGGATGGCACCGGACGAAGTCACCTCAGCCAGGTGAGTGGGCGCTGCTGGGCTCTGCAGTCTCTCGGACCAGGAGGCGTTGTCGGCGACCAGGATGGAGGTGTGAGCTGTCCCACGAAGGTACTTGCTGTCGACGTCGCTGGACCCAGGATTGGGCAACAAGTCTTGGCAAATGCAAGGCCCACGCGGTGGACCTAAAATGGCGTCTTGAGTGGACCAGGAGGGTCCAGGGTGCTTCTCTGAAGGAGGGAAGCAAGGGCCAGTCTGGAGCAACCAGACCAGCGGTGTTTGTCGTTAGAGTTCGTCGTCAGAGGGTCACTAGCCAACGGGCAAGTGACCTGGACAACGCGGTGAGCAGCAAAAAGCAGAAGGGCACCACGCAGATCTCGTGGATGCAGGGGAGCTGAACTTCGGTGCTGGAGCTGCTCAGGGTCGGGGCTTCTCTTACTCCAAAGCACTCAGTCGAGGGTCACTCGGTGGTCGTGCTGGACAAGCGTCGTGCAGTTCTGAAGATGGCCGGTCCCTCGAGGTCTCGTCGCACCCACGGATCACAGCTGGGCTGATGATGTAGGTTGAGGTCAGAGGTGCCAGGGAAGCCGGTTCTCGTCGTGCTGGAGCAGTCTTGATCCGGAGGAGAGACTGGCAACAAACCCCCTTTTCTGAATCATTTTGTCCACCATAAGCGTGGAAGGGTATACTCAGACATGAGTCCCTTGCTCACTGCTCCATCAGGATTCAAGCAAGCCGGGCCGACGACGCCTGAAATGGCAGAAACCGGTCCCCGGAAGCTTGTCTCCTTTCTGGTGAAGAATTGGCTTGGTAGTTTGGTCTGCCCTGTTCCCATGATGCACTGGGCCAGGGACAGACTAATTTGCATATAGCCAGGTTCTGAGCTGGGATGGGGCAGTGAGCTAAATAACGGTGATGGATCAAGCCCTGATCTTTGGACTGGGTAAGAGTGGTCTGCTTAATTCAGACACTCTGTTCATCACCAACCCCTTTTCTGAATCGGACCATGTTGCAGCTCTGCAGATGTGTTGAAGAGGCACACCAGCAAATAACGCAGTAAAAGAAGAAACTTTTCTGGTAGACTGCGCTCGAACAGCTGCAGTAAGCGGTTTTCCCGCTTGCTGATGGCAAAATGCAATTGCTGTAGATATCCAGCGTGCAATAGTTTGTTTGGTGACTGGATGCCCTTTTCGCATCAGTCCGTAGGGCACAAAAAGTGGATCAGTTTTACAGATATTAGCCGTTCTATGCAGATAACATTTGAGGCATCTTTTAATATCTAAGGAATGTAGTGCTCTCTCTGCTGATGATTGATGATTAGGAAAAAAAACGTTTTTAAGATGACTGGTTCATGGAGGTGGAAATCCGATGGCATAAAGGCCGGATTGGTGCGAAGCATAACAGAGTCCTTTGTGAACTGAAGAAAAGGCGGTTTAGTAGTATACGCTTGAATGTCACCCACTCGACGTGAGGAAGTGAGGGCCAATAGCAGCGAAGTCTTTCAAGTAATGAATTTGAGATGGGGCGTGGCCACGGAGGCGATCGGGATGGCTGCCTCTGAGTGAAGCTCTTCCATGCGGGCTCCCGACGGCGACTAAAATCATGTAACCCGCCGCTGCTGGACCCCACATTGCTGACGATCCGAATGTGGAAATCGTCCTGACCAACTGGGTGGCTCCGGAGGCCACGGGAGCGTCCTGAGTGGTGTCTACGGCGGAGGGGAACCGAGGCCATCCGGACCTCGGCGCCATCTTCCCTCTCTGCGCCGGTGCGATCGGTGAGTGCGGCGCGGCGCTCTTCTGCCGGGCCTCTGTCCCGCAGCCCGCTGGGTGTTGGCACTCGCGCTTGCCGCTGGTCCTCCGTGGGCTCCTGGGTCGGGGTGCGGCCGCAGCCTTCGGGCCTGTTCGTGCGCTGGAGCTGGGGCCTCGAGTTTTGGGCCTGCGGCAGAGAGCGGGACCGTCCGCCCGGTGGCGGTCGGGGTGGGGGGCGGAGGCGGCTGGGGCGCCGCTGCCTTTTACCCACAATAATTTACAACAAGGGGTGGTGATGGACAGAGTCTCTGAATTAAGCAGAGTACTCTCACCCAGTCAAGAGATCAGGGCTAGATCCAACACCGTTTTTTAGCTCATTGCACCATCCCAGTTTCAGAACCTGGCTGTATGCAAATTAGTCTGTCCCTGGCCCAGTGCATCATGGGAACAGGGCAGACCAGACTACAAAAGCCAATTCTTACACTGGGAAGGAAACAAGCTTCCGGGGACCGGTTTCTGCCATTTCAGGCGTCTTCGGCCCGGCTTGCTTGAATCCTGATGGTGCAATGAGCAAGGGACTCACATCTGAGTATACCCTTCCACGCTTAGGGTGGACAAAATAATTTACAACAAGGGGTGGTGATGGACAGAGTCTCTGAATTAAGCAGAGTACTCTCACCCAGTCAAGAGATCAGGGCTCGATCCAACACCGTTTTTTAGCTCATTGCACCATCCCAGTTTCAGAACCTGGCTGTATGCAAATTAGTCTGTCCCTGGCCCAGTGCATCATGGGAACAGGGCAGACCAGACTACAAAAGCCAATTCTTACACTGGGAAGGAAACAAGCTTCCGGGGACCGGTTTCTGCCATTTCAGGCGTCTTCGGCCCGGCTTGCTTGAATCCTGATGGTGCAATGAGCAAGGGACTCACATCTGAGTATACCCTTCCACGCTTAGGGTGGACAAAATAATGTAATATATTTTTGTCCACCCTAAGCGTGGAAGGGTATACTCAGACATGAGTCCCTTGCTCATTGCACCATCAGGATTCAAGCAAGCCGGGCTGAAGACGGCTGTAATGCCAGAAACCGGTCCCCGGAAGCTTGTTTCCTTCCCAGTGTAAGAATTGGCTTTTGTAGTTTGGTTTGCCCTGTTCCCATCATGCACTGGGACAGGAACAGACTAATTTGCATACAGCCAGGTTCTGAAACTGGGATGGTGCAATGAGCTAAAAAACGGTGTTGGATCTAGCCCTGATCTTTTGACTGGGTGAGAGTATTCTGCTTAATTCAGAGACTCTGTCCCTCACCACCCCTTGTTGTAAATATTTTTGTCCACCCTAAGCGTGGAAGGGTATACTCAGACATGAGTCCCTTGCTCATTGCACCATCAGGATTCAAGCAAGCCGGGCCGAAGACGGCTGTAATGCCAGAAACCGGTCCCCGGAAGCTTGTTTCCTTCCCAGTGTAAGAATTGGCTTTTGTAGTTTGGTTTGCCCTGTTCCCATCATGCACTGGGACAGGAACAGACTAATTTGCATACAGCCAGGTTCTGAAACTGGGATGGTGCAATGAGCTAAAAAACGGTGTTGGATCTAGCCCTGATCTTTTGACTGGGTGAGAGTATTCTGCTTAATTCAGAGACTCTGTCCCTCACCACCCCTTGTTGTAAATATTTTTGTCCACCCTAAGCGTGGAAGGGTATACTCAGACATGAGTCCCTTGCTCATTGCACCATCAGGATTCAAGCAAGCCGGGCCGAAGACGGCTGTAATGCCAGAAACCGGTCCCCGGAAGCTTGTTTCCTTCCCAGTGTAAGAATTGGCTTTTGTAGTTTGGTTTGCCCTGTTCCCATCATGCACTGGGACAGGAACAGACTAATTTGCATACAGCCAGGTTCTGAAACTGGGATGGTGCAATGAGCTAAAAAACGGTGTTGGATCTAGCCCTGACCTTTTGACTGGGTGAGAGTATTCTGCTTAATTCAGAGACTCTGTCCCTCACCACCCCTTGTTGTAAATATTTTTGTCCACCCTAAGCGTGGAAGGGTATACTCAGACATGAGTCCCTTGCTCATTGCACCATCAGGATTCAAGCAAGCCGGGCCGAAGACGGCTGTAATGCCAGAAACCGGTCCCCGGAAGCTTGTTTCCTTCCCAGTGTAAGAATTGGCTTTTGTAGTTTGGTTTGCCCTGTTCCCATCATGCACTGGGACAGGAACAGACTAATTTGCATACAGCCAGGTTCTGAAACTGGGATGGTGCAATGAGCTAAAAAACGGTGTTGGATCTAGCCCTGATCTTTTGACTGGGTGAGAGTATTCTGCTTAATTCAGAGACTCTGTCCCTCACCACCCCTTGTTGTAAATATTTTTGTCCACCCTAAGCGTGGAAGGGTATACTCAGACATGAGTCCCTTGCTCATTGCACCATCAGGATTCAAGCAAGCCGGGCCGAAGACGGCTGTAATGCCAGAAACCGGTCCCCGGAAGCTTGTTTCCTTCCCAGTGTAAGAATTGGCTTTTGTAGTTTGGTTTGCCCTGTTCCCATCATGCACTGGGACAGGAACAGACTAATTTGCATACAGCCAGGTTCTGAAACTGGGATGGTGCAATGAGCTAAAAAACGGTGTTGGATCTAGCCCTGATCTTTTGACTGGGTGAGAGTATTCTGCTTAATTCAGAGACTCTGTCCCTCACCACCCCTTGTTGTAAATATGCCTTTTACCCACAGGCGGCCCCGCCTAAACGCTACGCGTGGGGACTCCCATATCCCACCTACCCTCCTGTGCTGGTCTCAAGGAGAGGGACGCTCCCACACGGCTCTGGCCAACGTGAGTTCTACTTCGCCGACGGGCGCTGTTGCAGCGGGCCACGGCGGTCATTGCTCCCTGACGCTGTCGGCGTGATGCTGATCACACACACCAACGCTTGGTCCCTTCGCCGCCAGGTCCGGCGCCACACATTGAGGCCTGGTTTGACGTGATTCTGCCTGTGGCCTGGTTCTGTCCTGATACCTCCTTCTACGCGGTCGGCAGACACGCAATCTTTCACTGGCGCCAACGCAGTTCTCACTGCCTTGATCATGGGGAAGAGAGACCCCAATCAGAGAAAATTAAGCTTTGACAAGACGTCCCTGCTTGCTACAGACCCTCCACCAGGCTCATCCACCGGGGCTACCAGTTCCGCAGACATGGGAGACACCGCCGCCATGGTGGCTGCCATGATGAGCGAAATGCGCGCAGGCTTCAAGGCGCTTGACACCCGCTTCAACAGCCTAGACCAGAAAATTGCTGATATGGGCACCAAGGTGCAGGCCCGCGACTGACGACTGGACTTGGCTGAATCCAGGATATCTGATGCGGAAGATGGTGCCGCCAAGGCGCTTAAAAGACTGCAAAGAGTCGAGAAAATTGAAAAATGAGGACTTGGAAGCGCGTGGTCGGTGCAACAATCTCCGAATTCTTGGTGTGGCGGGGACGACAGCGACGGGTCGTTTTGACATTTTTGTTGAACACCTCCTCATTGAACTGTTCGGAAAGGACACCTTCACGGCTGGCTTTGTGGTCGAACGAGCGCACAGGTCTCTGGGTCCTAAACCTCGCCCTGGCCAACCCCCGAGGCCCATAATCGCCAGGATAATGAACTTCCGAGATCGAGACGCCGCGCATTGCGCTGCACGCGAGGCCGGCGAGGTACGGTGGCAGGGCAGCGTCTTATCCTTCTTCCCGGATTTCACGCTCATGGTTCAGGAGGCCCGCCGCAAATATAATGGGGTCAAAGCAACTCTTCGTAATCTTGGTTTAAAGTACGGTATGTTGTATCCGGCCAGACTGAAGGTTGATGTTAACGGCAGATATCGCATCTTTGACTCCCCCACGGAGGCTCAGGACTTTTGTCAAGGTTATAGACGGCAGAACTCCCCAGCGGCTTCATGATCCGCAGCACACTCACCAACCCGGAATGACACACAGTCCAGTGCGGACCTATTCGCTGAGACCGGCCAAGGCTGAACGCTCTTTATTGGCTG
The DNA here is from genome assembly GCF_964261635.1 of Lissotriton helveticus. Lineage (NCBI taxonomy): Eukaryota > Metazoa > Chordata > Amphibia > Caudata > Salamandridae > Lissotriton > Lissotriton helveticus. The sequence continues at coordinate 412,683,304 of NC_136063.1, read as the reverse complement.
ATTTTAGGGACCTGTTCACAGTGTTGCAGATTTGATGTTGCCTTTTTTTTTACACTTGTTCAATTGTCACTACTACTGAAGTCGCTTTATTTGGGACGCCCGCATGGTGTGGCGTTGCTACCCCCTATGGCGAATGCCTTCTTGTCTTACTTACTTGGGGTTTTGGTTTTTTCGCTGCATTTTCGATTAATGGCACGGCCATTACCTTTTGAGTTTTGTACCTCATGTCAGCGCTTGTTTAGGGTTTGCCTCTCTGGGGACACTGGGAGGCTGGGTGGCGGGTGGAGAATGTTTTAATTGTTTGGTCATTTTTGATTGTGAGTGTTGGTGGGACTCATGGGAGTGGACTGTTCGATGCAAGCTTGATTGTCCTTTTTGGAGTGGCGCTATGGCAGGTTTGCAGTCTGGCCTGTCCAGACTCATGCTTATGTAGTGGAATGTTCGTGGCTTGAACAATACGCGAAAGCGTAAACAGGTACTGAACTATGCAGCACGACACAAGGTTGATGTCCTTTTTCTGCAAGAGACTCACCTGGCGCAGACGGATGCTTCCTCGATGGCTCAGGGCTGGGTGGCGCACAGTTTTTTCGAATTACAGTAGGTATGCCAGAGGTGTTGCAATACTTGTGCACAGACGTGTTCCCTTTGTATTAACTGGTAGTAAGTCAGATGATGAGGGCCGATATGTGCTGATCACTGGAGTGCTGATGGGGTACAGGATTGCACTGGTGGGGGTTTATGGTCCTAACGTGGATTCTCCCGCCTTTTTTCAGGGCCTCCACCCGACGCTGCTCCACTCCGACATAGATCTCTTAGTGATGGGGGGTAATTTTAACCTGTTAATGAACCCGGGTAGAGACAGTACCTCCCCTTCCCCGGACCGCTAAAGTCAGGCTAGATCAGTACTTGCAGAAATTTGTACACATTTTTCCCTAATCGACAGAGGCTCGACTGCACCCTAATGCTCCCGAGTATACACATCATTCGGGCTTCCACAACACTAGTACTAGAATTGACCATTGCTCCTCTCCCCTGGCATCGCTGGCTGGGTGGAGGGCCTCTCCACCCTGCCGCACACGCTGTCAGACGACTCTCCCATTGTTTTAACTCTATTGGTCCCTAGGCTGGGTAGATATGAAAGACAGTGGCGCTTCGCTGGTAGAGCCCTACAAGATCCAGTTTTTAAAGAAGGGATCCGTGGCGCCATTGACGAGCACTTCGACATTAACACCGGCACAGTGGGTTCCTGGACCACGCTATGTGAGGATTTCAAGGCCACCATTCGCGGGGCATGTTATTGCTAAACACGTGGGGGCTCTGCGGGAGATACGCTCCACCTTGACCCGCATTGAAACCGATCTTTCTTCACTAGAAAGGGAAATACTTACATCCCCATCGACATCCAGGGAGGCCAGACGACTGGCGTTGCTATTGGAATTCAGGGACGCTGCAGACAGGGAAGAAAACAAGTTACTTACCTGTAACTTTGGTTCCCCAGTATTGGTAACTTTCATAGATTCCCATGCTTTTGTATCATTATCCGTCGTCGGAATGGGAGTCTCGGTAACAAAAAATAACATAGCAGTAGGCATAAAAGAGAAAGAAAAAGGCCTAGGCCTCATTTCCTTTTGTAGCCTATCACCCTCTTTTTGTAAAAGAGACCAAACTCTAGGCGTCAGCCAATCAGATGTGCCTCACCCCTTAGAACCCCTCCAGAAGGAACCTCGGAGCATCAGATTTTCGTAGCCGTTGTATATCCGACACCATATCTGCTAAAGGCTGAGCTTTCCTTGGGGAGGTGGGTGGGCGCATGGGAATCTATACTTGGGAACCAAAGTTACAGGTAAGTAACTTGTTTTCTTGCCCCAGTATTGGAACTTTCATAGATTCCCATGCTTTTGTATCAGAATAGCAAGCAGTTAGACCCACAAATACATTTTGTATAATAATAATAATAATACATTGCAACAGTCAATACGATACAAGAAATACAACTGTGCAATCAACGGAAGGTGGGAAGAAGGGAAAGCTCACCAATCACTGGAAGAGGTTCCTTAGGACAGCCTGGCCCACAGCCGCATCGTCTTGCTGTAAAGACTCCAAGCAGTAAAGGTGTGCACGCTGCTCCAGGTAGCAGCCCTGCAAATGTCTTTAATTTGCACCCCCGCAAAGAGGGCCGTTGAAGATGCCACTGATCTCGTCGAATGAGCACGAATCCTGCCAGCCAGAGGTTTCCCTGCTGCAGCGTGGCAAGGAAGAATGGCACCTGTAATCCATCTTGCGATTCCCTGTTTAGACAGTGGAAGACCCTTGCCTGGACCACCAAAGGCAACCAACAACTGTGAAGATCTCCTAAACCCCTTGGTGCGATCCAAGTAAAATTTTAAGCACCGTTGCACATCCAGAGTGTGAAGTGTTTTCTCCGCCGGAGTAGCTGGGTTAGGAAAAAACGTTTTCAGAATCACCGGCTCGTTTAAGTGAAAGTCCGATGGTACTTTGGGAATGAATTTTGGGTTCATTCTCAAGATTACGGTGTTTCTCTTGAATTGTAAGAATGGCTCCTGGATGGTGAGGGCCTGTAACTCTCCAACTCTCCTAGCTGATGTAAGGGCCAAGAGGAGAGCCAACTTCCAAGATAGGAATTTCAAGTCAGAACGATGAATCAGCTCAAATGGAGCTTTCATGAGCTGAGAAAGGACTAAATTTAAATGCCAAGTTGTTGGTGGAGGCCTCACTGGTGGGTATACTCTGAACAAGCCTTTCAGGAAATTGTTTGACAATCCTGGACGACCATAATGAACCAATGGCCGCTGACATGCAGATCTTGCATCACAGCTCCCCAACCCTCCAATGATGCATCCGTCGTTACTATTTGAGGGGATGGAACGTCTGCGAAGGATAGACCTTGGGACAAGTTGCTTTGATGTGTCCACCATGATGCGGCTTCTCCTATCCTTGGAGTGACGGTCACTTTGTCTTCGAAGGATCCGTGAACTTGTTTCCATTGGAGGTCTAGCTGCTCCTGCATAGGACGCATCCGGAGCCTGCAGTGAGGGATTAGGGGAATACAAGATGACATTACCCCCAGCAGAGATTTGTAGCGGCGTACTGAAAGACACCTTTTTCCTTGAAGGTTTCGAGCTAGTCTTTCCAGTTTCTCCCTCTTTTCCCGGGTCGGAAAAGCCTTTGAGAGCTTTGAATCCAAAACAGCCCCTAGGAACCGAGCCCTTTTGGAGGGAACCAGGGAGGACTTTTCTCCGTTCAGAGTGAGCCCCAGATTCAGAAACAAATTGGTGCAAGCCCGAACAGCGTCCTGCGCCGCTCCTCTGGACGGGGCCTTCAGTAACCAGTCGTCCAGGTAGGGGAAAACTTGGTAATGGTGTCTTCGCAGAAATGCTGCCACCGGTGCCAGCACCTTTGTGAAAATTCTTGGCGCAGAGCGAAGACCAAAGGGTAGAACCCTGAATTGAAAATGGCTCTTGTGAATCGCAGAAACCTTCTGTGTGCTGGGTGGATCGAGACATGAAAGTACGCGTCCTCCAGATCGAGCGTGGCCATAAAATCCCCCGGGCTGATCATCCGTAATATGTCCTGGAGGGTTACCATCCGGAAGGACAGGGAGATGAGATAGGTGTTTAGCTCCCTGAGGTCTAAAATGGGTCGCCATGTTTCCTGCGTCTTCTTTACCAGGAAAAACCTGGAATAAAATCCTTGTCCCCTTTGATTGGTGGGGACCGGCTCTATTGCTCCCTTCCGGAGCATCTGTTGAACTTCAAGCCTCAGGAGACGCAGGTTTTTTGGTGGAATGGCTGCCGGGGGCCTGGGTGGTGGGACTTCCGTAAACTCCAAAGTATGTCCTCGCTTTATGATGTTGAGCACCCAACGGTCCGATGTAATTTTGGACCAGTTTTGAAGGTATTTGGTTACCCTGCCTCCAACTGATGATTTCCTGGAGGAGGGAACAGTAGGCAGAGCCAGGAGGCCGCTATTGGCGTTTGGACGTATTCCGTCCTCGTTGAGCCTGTCTGCCCCGGTTGTAGGGCCTAGAGTAATTTGAAGACTGGCCTTGTCTTTGTTGGTATGACTGGCGGTTCTGCTGATAACCAGATCCATTAGAGGAATAGCGTTGCTGCTGGTAAGAACCCCTGTAACTATTTCCTCTGCCTCTTGAGCCCCTAAAGGGGAACTTGCGGTACTGGAGAGTGCCCAAGCACTTGGCTGTCTCCGTGTCCTTCTTAATCTCTTGGAGAGTGTCATCTATTAATTTGCCAAATAACGCCTCCCCATCGAAGGGAAGATCCAGGACCTTGTTCTGCATTTCAGGTCGAAACCAGGTAGCCTTTAACCACCCCTGGCGACCGAGGACTGCCGCTCCAGCCAAAGTACGAAAAGCCGTTGTCGCGATGTCCATGGCGCAGTCTAATATCTCCATGGAAGTTGCCTCCCCTTCCTGCAAAATTTTCTTTGCCTCCACTGTGGATTTCGGAGGAAGCTGTTCCAGGAACGGGGCTAGATCACACCAGAGCTGGCGGTCGTATCTCACCAATATTGCCAGAGCATTGGCAGCTCGCACTAAAAGGCTAGCCATTGAAGAGAACCGTTTGCCAGCGTTATCCAGCCTCCGTCCTTCCTTATCCGGAGGAGCCGTCAATGGAGCAGAAGGATTTCGTGATTTCCTCTGCGCCGCCTGCGAAATGACCGAATCTGGCTTAGGGTGACCCGTTAAGGCAGCTGGTCCGTCATCCGGTGCCTTGTACTTTTTATCCAGACGCGGTAGCACAGGGACCACCGTCGCTGGATTCTTCATCGCCTTAACGCCTTCCTCCCATAAATGGTCCACAATTGGTATAGACCGTGTCGTTTTTCGGTGCGTTTCTTTAAAATCATAAAGAATACAATCTGTTGTCTGCGCAGGCATTGCCAACTTGAATCTTCCTGCTGCCCTCTCCATCAACTGGTGAAAACCCCCTATGTCTGCAGGAGGGGAGTCCACCGGGTCCGCAATTGGAGATGCCGGGTCCGGGATGACGTAGTCATTATATTCATCAGTGCAATGGTCTGATTCTTGATCCTCATCCGAGGATTCGTCCACATCCTGGTTATCTGCCGGCCTTGCAGGAGCTTGTGGAACTGAAGGCTGCGGTTGAGGAGATGCCGGAACCGGTATCACCGGAATAGCCGTAGAAGCAGGATCCGTAGGTGTCGCTGGACGTTGAACTGGCCCAGCTGCCTTGGATTTGTAGTCCTGCAACATCTTATGGAGGTCCTGCAGGAATGAAGTTGGTACTGAAACCATCTCCTGCTCTGTAAATCCCTGTGAGTGGGCCCCTTGACGATGTTCTTCTTCACCTTGATCATATGGCCCCCTCTGAATCTGTGTCCTGACACTTGACCATAAGTTGAGATGGACTATTAGCATATTCAAAAAAAGTCCTGGCCATCCTCATCTGACTCCCCCTGTTCAAACAGTAAAGTTGGAGGTTAAGAAGTCACTCTCCCTGGAGACGTAATCTCTGGCGTTATCCTAGTAAGTGAGACTGTCACTCTTCTCTCCGTAGCAATCACCGTCGACGGCTCCGTCGACGATGGTATCACTCTCGTCGACGAGATTGGCGTAGTTGACGTCGTCGACGATGAAACCGAAGTTCAACCTGTCGTCGACGTCGTCGTCGACGACGAGACTACTGTCGTCGAAATCGTTGACGTCGTCACCATCGTCGACGGTGAAGTCTTCATCGTCGACATACCTCCCGTCGACGTTGAAGAGTGTTCCGTCGACGCTTTCTTCTTCGACGACGATGTCTTCGTCGACGACTTTCCCGTCGACGGGACCAATTTCAATTCCGGCTTCATTTTCTTCGTCGACGACGTCTTCGTCGTAGAGGATTCAGAACTCCTCTCTGAAGATTGTGAAGAGGGTTTTTTGAAGGCTGGGTCTGTCTTCTCACTCTTAAAAGCTGCAGCTTGTCCTGCCTTCTCCTGTACACAGAGGTGAGGAGATTTTTCCGGACTTAGGCTCTTAGACTCTCTGGGGGTCTTTTTAGAAGCCTTAGAGGGGTGTTCCACAGAGGAAGATGGAGGACCTTTTTGAGGAAACCGCTGAAGACGACTCCTCACTGTCACTGGAAACTCCATGCTTCCTTTCCTTTTGCCTCTGCAGCCAGGTCAACAGCCTACCAGCACGATCTCGTAGTGTCTTGGTAGAAAGCGTGCGGCAAATCTTGCAGTCTTCTGCCGTATGATCTGGGTACAAGCAGTAGATGCAGTCCTTGTGTTTGTCTTCAACAAACAACCTTTTCCTGCCACAGGTCGAACAGGGTTTGAAAAGTGGCTTCTTCTCCTTGTCCTCCATCCTGAAGTCAAATTCAAGAGATCCTGAAGAAATTCTGAAGAGAAAAAATTGTAAAAATCCTTTTTAAAGAGTTGAATAGAGCAGAGCTCAATGGAGACTCCCTAGCACAACGTGCGGTAGAAAATCTGAGGCTCTGAGGTTCCTTCTGGAGGGTTCTAAGGGGTGAGGCACATCTGATTGGCTGACGCCTAGAGTTTGGTCTCTTTTACAAAAAGAGGGTGATAGGCTATGTGAGAAGTTGGCCTGATGTGCAGTGCTCACTATTCTAGTGATCACTATAAATCAGTCCAAACAACCCTTATTGATGATTGGTTGTAAGTCAACCTTATAGACCAGCTATCCTAGTAGCATGGATACGAGCAGTCTAAGGCTAAGACTCTAGAGGGCGTGTTAAGCCAGCTGTTTTACCATCACATTACCCCTTGAACACCCAGTGAAAGGACACCACACAAGTTGTTATGAAAATAAACAGTGTATTTATTTATAACAAGACTACCCTGGCTCTTTATGAGACAGGGAGCTAAGCACACAACAAAACTCTTACGAAAATACTTTTAAGTTAGCACGTTACACAAATGCCCGAGGGGCACGAAAAACCATATACGCTAAAAGTGGAATGCGAATTACTAGCAGGTAAGTAACAGTTCTAATAGGCTTTGGAATCGCTAGGACTGGACTAGGGAATCGTTAGATTACTACTAGGAGGCCCAGGGGACTCGGGTGCAGAGTGTGCACTCTCACGCGGGATGCGGGACAAAGTCTATGGAAGCTAGAATTCACAAAGTTAGTGTTCACGGGCGAACCCGACCTGGTAGGGAGAAAACGACAGTGGATCCTGACCCTTGGATAGTGAGGCTATGCTGGGACACCGGAGTGCCGAAGTTACCTAGCCCAGGGGCTGCAGCTGCATAGGTCTGAAAAGACGTCGGGGATCTCGTTGCCGGACCAGGAGCCTGGAAGGAAGAAGTTGCTGGCAGGCGACCAGTGAAGGAAAGTTCGATGGATCCAAGCCTGGATCAAGGAAGAAGAAAACCTGAAAGCAGAGGGGACCAAGTTCTTGAATCACTAGCCAGTAATTAAGTGGGCACCAGGATGGCACCGGGCGAAGTCACCGCAGTCAGGTGAGTGGGCGCTGCTGGGCTCTGCAGTCTCTCGGACCAGGAGGCGTTGTCGGCGACCAGGATGGAGGTGCGAGCTGTCCCACGAAGGATGAAGTCGTCGGCGTCGAAGTTACCCAGGAGTGGGCAACAAGCCTTGGCTAATTCAAGCCCACGCGGTGGACTCAAAATGGCGTCTTGAGTGGACCAGGAGGGTCCGGGGTGCTCCTCTTCTGGAAGGGAGCAAGGGCCAGTCTGGAGCAACCAGACCAGCAGCAGAAATGTCGTCGGGCGTCGTCAGGAAGGCCACAAGCCAGCGGGCTAGTAGCCAAACAACGCGGTGAGCAGCAAAAAGCAGAAGGGCCCCACGCAGATCGTGGAGATGCTGGGGGGCTGCTCTTCGGTGCTGGAGCTGCTCAGGGTGGGGGCTTCTCGGGCCCCAAAGCACTCACCAGGAATTCACTCGGCGGGCTTGCTGTTCAGAAGTCGTGCAGTCTTGAAGATGGCCGGTCCCTCGAGGTCTCGTCACACCCACGAATCTCAGCGTGACTGATGATGCAGGTAGAGGTCAGAGGTGCCAGGGAAGCCGGTTCTCGTCGAGCTGGGCAGTCGGATTCCGGAGGAAGGACTTGCAGCAGACCGCAGTGTTCTGTAGATGGTGCCTGCGGATGCAGGGTGACTACTCCTTAGTCACAAGGGAGAAATCTTAGGAAGAAGTCTTGAGTTCCTTTCGTGGAAAGTAGTTTCAGGATTCAAAGATGATCGGATTTGGAAGGGGGCCAGTCTCTACCTTTATCCTGTAAAAGGGGGCTGGCACGCGACTAAGTCCTGCCCTATGGGTGGGACTAGGAGGGGGGTGGTTACACCCACTTCCTTGGCGGGCTTTTCCCCAGCACAGGGTCTGGAGTGACCCTGGAACTGGTTCCAGCCAGCCTATGCACAGTGAGCACCGGGGTGCCACGTGCAGTCACCTTCCTCTAAAGCCCTGCCTACCTACAATACACAAAACCCTGTCTGGGACGGTGCTGGCACCGCCCCTGGCAGGAAACCCTTTGTCCTTATCTCCTGCTCTGGGAGGACTCCCAGCAGCAGGAGGGCAGACCTGTGTCTCGGTGGCAGCATCCATTTTGTGGATGCTAAGGCTCTGTCTGACTTTTAACCGGGTTATAGGTTACAGGCATGTCGTGTCCCTCTAGAAGGGTGGAATGCTAACCCCGTCGCCAGAATTGGCGAGGGGTTAGTATTCCAATTCGTATGACACCTTACTCGACATGTTTTGATAAAGCGATACCAGAGTTGGCACATAACCGCGAGGATTATAATGCACTTAAGAGTATATGGTATGCGATATCATGGAAACGGCTAAGGGATGGATCCCGAAAGCCGCAGACAGGCTCAGCTCATGCCAGAGCCCCATCTCACACTATTCCAAGCACTCTGCCTTCAGGATTGTTAAGGCCTGCCATAGGAGTGACTGATAGGAGATCTGTGTGTCCATTTCAGGGTTAGATATAGGTATACTATATCTAAAGCAAAGGGTGAGTACACCACCTTGCCCCAGCTGTCGTGCAGCCAGTTGTGTCAGTTTTAGTTAGTCAATCCAGGGGTGGCACAATACATGCTTCAGCCCCTGGGAGACTTCTGGGTGCACCTCAGCCCTGGGTACAGGGACTTGGAGAGGGCCCAGGGCCAATTCAGTACCTGAGTACAATTTGGATAGAGAGAACAGCTAGGCTGTGGGTCTGATTAGCAGGCCTACAGCCAGGGAAAGTCGTAAACCAGTGCAGCAAAAAGCAAAAATCTGGGTGATCATAGGATTGCAGACCCTACTCTCCTACAGGCTACAAAAGGAAATGAGGCCTAGGCCTTTTTCTTTCTCTTATGCCTACTGCTATGTTATTTTTTGTTACCGAGACTCCCATTCCGACGACGGATAATGATACAAAAGCATGGGAATCTATGAAAGTTACCAATACTGGGGAACCAAAGTTACAGGTAAGTAACTTGTTTTCTTCCCTGTCTGCAGCGTCCCTGAATTCCAATAGCAACGCCAGTCGTCTGGCCTCCCTGGATGTCGATGGGGATGTAAGTATTTCCCTTTCTAGTGAAGAAAGATCGGTTTCAATGCGGGTCAAGGTGGAGCGTATCTCCCGCAGAGCCCCCACGTGTTTAGCAATAACATGCCCCGCGAATGGTGGCCTTGAAATCCTCCCATAGCGTGGTCCAGGAACCCACTGTGCCGGTGTTAATGTCGAAGTGCTCGTCAATGGCGCCACGGATCCCTTCTTTAAAAACCGGATCTTGTAGGGCTCTACCAGCGAAGCGCCACTGTCTTTCATATCCACCCAGCCTAGGGACCAATAGAGTTAAAACAGAGCAGTTGCTCCGTCCTCCCCACCAAGCGGCCTATATATCATACATTGTGGACAACGCAGGGCACACGACATCACTCCACTCACACTATATGCAACACTTTCTTGTCATACTACAAAACTTTATACACTTCCTCGCTTGTGGATGAGCGGCGCGACCCCGGCCCATATCTGAATGAGATTGCCATGGTGTACCTCGAAAAACACATGCAGGAATTTCTGGCCATGCCCATAACTCCGGATAGCATTGTTGAGGCCATCGATTCATTTAGAGGCTCCTGGCTGTGAGAAGTTGGCCTGATATATGATGCTCACTAGTTCTAGTGATCACCTTGTATCAGTCCAAACAACCCTTATGGTGATTGGTTGTAAGTCAACCTTCTAGACCAGCTATCCTAATGGTAGCATGGACAAAGCAGTCTTGGGCCAAACTCTTTTGGCATGTGAAGCCAGCTGTTTTACCACAATATAACCTCTTGAATACCAAGTGAAAGGACACCACACAGGTTGTTATGAAAATAAACAGTATATTTATTAATAACAACACCTCTGAACTCTTTATGAGGTCAGAGGGCTAAGCACATGACAATCTCTTACGAAAAATACTACAAGTTGCACAAAATTACAATGGTGCCCTAGGGGCACGACAAACCATATACTAAGTAAGTGGAATGTGAAAGTCGATAAAAGGAATGGAGCTGTCCAGAGGCTGTAGGATCGATAAGACCACGCTATACTAACTTCAGGTAAGTAATAGGAGGCCCACGGAACGCGTGTGCAGAGTGTGAACTCACACACGAGATGCGTAACAACGTCTATGGACAGTACAGTTCAAGTTAAAGGTGAGTACGGACAATCCTGACTAGGTAGGACTAAACGACTGTGGAACTGGACACTAGGACAGTTAAACTACCCTTGAGCACCGAAATGCTCTTGTTACCTCACCCACGGGCCGCGGGTGCATAGGTGTCAAAGTGCGTCGGGTTCTCGCGTTGAAGTCAATGGAGCCTGAAAGAAAAGATGCTGCAGGCAACCAGGAGGAAGATGCCCGGTGCAATCCAAGGGTGGATTGTTGAAGAAGGAGACCTGAAAGCAGAGGGGACATTGTTCACAGTCACTAGCCAGTGACTGGAGTGGAACCAGGAAGGAACCAGATGTCATCGTCGCGATCAGGTGAAGAGTGGACGCTTGACTCTGCAGCCACGTGGACCAGGAGGTGTCTTCGGCGACCAGGATGGAGGCATGAGCTGTCCCACGCAGGCTCTCGCTGTCGGCGGTGTTGGATCCGGGATTGGACTCAACAGGCCTTGGCAAAGGCAACCCACGCGGTGAGTGAAGAAAGCGTCTGGTGCGGACTAGGAGAGTCCGGGGTGCCCCTCTTTTGGAAGGGAGCAAGGGCCAGTCTGGAGCAACCAGACCAGCAGCAAAGATTCAAAAGTTCGTCGTCTAGGAGGCCACTAGCCAGCCGGCAAGTGACCAGACAACGCGTCGAGCAGCAAACAAGCAGAAGGGCCCCACGCAGATCTCGTGGATGCTGGAGGGCTGATCTTCGGTGCAGGGGCTGCTCGGGGCTGGGGCTTCTCAGTCCCCAAAGCACTTGGTCGAGTTTACCTCGGGAGTCGTGCTGGAAGCGAAGTGCAGTTTCTTTCAAGATGGCCGGTCCCACGTGTCTCATCGCACCCACGGGTCTCAGCTTTGCTGCAGATGTGAGTTGAGGTCGGAGAGGTCTGGGAATCCGGGTCTCGTCGGGCTCTGAAGTCTGGATCCTCGAGGGAAGACGACAAAGTGAAGCCGCTGGACGCTTGATGGTGCCTGCAGTTGCAGGGTGGACACTCCTTGCCCACAAGGGAGATTTCTTCAGTCTTCTGTGAAGCAGAACGTCGAAGTCCAGAGTTTCTTCTTGTAAAGTTGTTCAGGATAATCTAATTTGGAATGGGACCAGCTCCTACCTTTATACTCCTTAAGGGGGCTGCACTACTGACTAGGTCCCTCCTCTGGGTGGGACCAGGAAGGGGGGTGGCTACACCCCCTATCCTTTGTCCGGTTTCGCGCCAGAGCTGGGGCAGGGATGCCCCAGCACTACTGACTAGGTCCCTCCTCTGGGTGGGACCAGGAAGGGGGGTGGCTACACCCCCTATCCTTTGTCCGGTTTCGCGCCAGAGCTGGGGCAGGGATGCCCCAGCAACTGGTTTGAAACGGTGTATGCACTGGACACCTTGTGTGCCCCAGGCATCTCATATTCCTTTTGAGGCCTCCCTACCTCAGTACACAAAATCATGTCTGGGGTGGTGCTAGCACCTCCCAAGGCAGGAAACCCTTTGTCCAGGCCTCCCTCGCTGGAAGGACTCCCAGCAGCAGGAGGTCAGACTTGTGTCTGTGGTGGCAGCATCCATTTTGTGATGCTGAGGCTCGAGTTAACTTTAACCGGGGTTCACAGTTACATACATGTCGTGTCCAAATCGTATGACACCTTACTCGACAAGTTTTGATAATGTTATACCAGAGTTAGCATTTAACCGCGAGGTTGATAATGCACTTAAGAGTATATGGTATAGCGTTATCATGGAACAGCTATTAGGACTTGGTTCCGCAAGCTGCAGACGGGCTCAGCTCATGCCAGAGCACCATCTCACATAATTCCAAGCACTCTGCCTTCAGGATTGATAAGGCCTGCCATAGGAGTGACTGATAGGAATATATGTGTCCATTTTAGGGTTAGATATAGGTATACTATATCTACAGCAAAGGGTGATTACACCACCTTGCCCCAGCTGTCGTGCAGCCAGTTGTGTCAGTTTTAGATGGCCAGCCAGGGGTGGCATAATACATGCTTCAGCCCCTGGTAGGCCCTGGGTACACCTATGCCCTGGATACCTAAGGTATACTGTACAGGGACCGATAAGGTGGCCCAGTACCAATTGGTAAATGCACCTAAAGTACATGGTTGTCAATTTAGAGAGAGAACAGCTGGGCTGTGGGTCTGATTAGCAGGCCCACAGCCAGGGAAAGTCGTAAACCAGTGAAGCAAAAATATGGGATGACCATAGGATTGCAGATCCCACTCTCCTACACTGACGTCAGCGCGCAAGGGCGGCGTCTAAGAACTCCGGCGCCCACGACGGACGCGGAGCTGCAGACGCGCAAGGGTACCGCGAGGTGTAGAGGTGTGTGTCTGTCTGTGTGTGTGTGTGTGTGTGTGTGTGTGTGTGTGTTCCATCTCATAAGATGAAAGCTTAAAAAGGACAACTCTGCAAAAAAAGAAAATCGGGTTGAAAAAAGCCGAAAGCCAGGAATGTTGTGGAAGTGGAATGAGGTGGGATAGAGGCAAGGTAGCCTTGGTAACTGGCAACCGCAGCACTGTCTGGCCGGGTTTTACAGAAAAACTGAGCCCGACCACATTTAATCAACACGTACTGTAAAAATCAATACATATGCATGAAAATTAAAAATAAAAAAAAGAATACACTAATATTTATCAGTAAGGTCATTTGGTTTACAGCACCATTTGCATTTGCAAGAATAAAAATTAATTACTCACGATGAGGTCTAGCCCCCTGTGCAGTCCAGCGAGGACTGGGTCTTAGTTGGGTAAGCTGGCCAGCAGGGTAATAAGCTGCACGGTTCTGGGTCTGCTTGACAAAATCAAAGATATTTCAGAATAGTCTGGTAACAGATTACCAATGATTGCTTTTTAGCGTGACAGAGAAAATAGAGAAACTGCTATATTAGTCTTGTTCACTAATTCTTGTTCACAATGCCTAAATATTTCGACTACATTAAATTCTGAAAGTATTTTCACTCTACATTTAACAATTGAGCATTGTCATGGTCCATCCATCCACAGGTTCACAATAACTTTTGGAACTAAATAGTTAAAATCGAAACATGTGCAAGTACAATATTTAGAAAGGGGACTTCAGAAAAGTAAGCGTAGGGTGCTGACAGATCAGTCCTTTAACATGAGTTTCTAGATGCACAATTATTTAGATTAAGGGGGAACATAACGGTACATTTATATATAATTGAACAAGATTTGCAAGATAAGTCTGCTCAAAATACAGCTAATATTAGAGGTTGAGATCTTAAAAAGTTACATATTTTGTTTCGAAATATGCTTAGATCTTGTCAAGAAAAAGACGATTTAGTATATACAGTTACTAAATGTATCAAAACATAGAATGTTAAATAACTGCATTATCACCAAACATGTTGGTGCCTGCTACACAGTGTAGAATAACTGCTGTTCACTCTTGCCATCTAGTGTTAGATTTGGAATAATGCACCTTTAAATAAATAAATGTAAAGCAAACCTGCTTGCCGTATAAGGTTACTCTTGATACATTCCTGAAACCCACATTGCGTCAGGACATAGACTTTACACCTCAGACTGTAGTCGCTCTGTGTGATAAACGTTCTTTAGCCAGTCTGTACACTAGAAAGAGAATACTGCAAGACCAAACGCTGATTGGACATATTTAAAAGAGCAACAGGTAAATCTCCACTGGGCAGCATCTGGGTGCATTGAAACATGCCACAAAATCATTTTTATATGTAATGTTCTCTGTATGTAACGTATACTGCATTGCATCATATGCTGTGCGTGCACTGAAAAGCAGAGCTCAAAACAAAAAAAATTGCCCTGTCGATAGTGATTCTTGGAACTAAGTTTTGAGCTTTGTTTGGCCCACTTGCTCTTCTTCGCATCTGCGACTTTCCACACAAGGCTGTTTAGTAAACATGTAAACTGAAGATAAAGCAGCATCTCTACAGACGATGTCTGATAAAGAGGCTACCCTGGAAAGTAACTGTGGCTATTTTTCTTAAAAGAGCTTGTGGCAAGTGGTGTAAAAGGTAGCAGCCAATGTCTACACCATACAGGAAGTTACAAAATGTTTCCATCTAACTGCATAACATGAACTAGTAGGCCTTCTAGTTTCCTTTAGATATTGCATACATTCCTGTGACACTTGCAAATATCAAAGTTCTATGACCATAGGTCCCAAATAACTAAACTAAGGGATTTGGAATTGGGATGAAGCAGTTGGGTGAGACTCTGACTGAGGAAATTGGACATGGCTGTCCTTGGTATAGATGCACAGATATCTAGAAGAGAGGAGTACGGTATGGATTATTACTGTGTTGGAATAATTAGAATGAACATCTTATGTAGCACCCAATTCAAGCCTCTAAGCCCAAAGTTTGGAAAAGAGACATGAAGAAACTCAACCCAAACTCCTTACCGCCTAACAGCTGCAATCTCCTACTTCCCCCTCCCGGCACCACGGACGTTCATCTCCTGACTGACCACTATCTCAATGCTATGTCCACAATAATCAATGAGGCTGCACCCCTGCAATTGAAAAGAGTTTCGTCCAAGATCTCCAACCCATGACGGGAGCCTCAATGATGATAGACGGGCCATGCGAATGACAGAGCGCACCTGGAGGTCTGCCCCCTCTGCACTGCACCTAAAAACCCTGAAGAAACAGAGAAACGCCTACTTCAGGAAAATAAAACGCTCAAAAAGAGATTTCTTCAGCCTCCAGCTCGCCCAAGCAAAAAACCGCCCAAGAAAATTGTTTGAGCTAATCAGGACACAATCCAAAGAACAACCCCAGACACTCAGCACCTTGAGCGTTTCACCTTCATGTGAAGAATTCTCTGCTTTCTTTAACCAAAAAACCGACAACATAAGAAGCGATCTCCTCAATGACGCAATCCTTTACTCCAACCCCCAACACACAGCAGCACCTGAACCAAAGAACAATGCTACATGGTCTTCCTTTGGCACCTACTCTGAAGAAGAAATTGGCAGATTGCTCAGCACGCTGAAACCATCCAATCACCTCACTGACCCCCTTCCTGCTAACGCTGTTAAGGACTTTACCCCTTTTCTCCTCCCACTCTGGACTAAGTTTATCAATAGCTCTCTTCAACAAGGATCCATCCCTAACGCCCTCAAAGTCGGACAAGTCACACCGCTACTGAAAAAACCAACAGCAGATCCCTCTGATCTAAACAATTACCGCCCTATTACAAATATTCCCACTCTCGCTAAACTGTTGGAAAAATGTGTACAGCTACAACTGACTAAACACATAGATAAGTTTGATCTCCTCAACGCGCATCAATCAGGCTTCCGAGCAGGGCACAGTACCGAAACGGCCATATGTAAATGTAAATGTAAATGTCATGGTACTTATAGAGCGCACTGTCACCAGACGGTCACCTTGCGGTGTCGCCTATGCGGTTTCCTGGCGCTGATACTCATACCGCTGTGGAACCCCTCCTGGCTTTCCCTGTGTAGTGTCCACTCCTGGGCACCCCCAGGGTGAAGCTAGGCATCCTTAGCGCTGTTGGGGCCGGTGTGGAGGCTAAGCAAGCTATTGCCCAGGCGGGAATCGAACCCTGGTCCCTAGCCAGAACTCTGCATCAGGGTCTGCCGCTCTAACCATTGAGCCACACTCCTCCATGACTCACATAGTTGACGACGCCCTCCAAATGCTAGACCAAAACAATACCTGCCTCCTCATCCTTCTTGATCTTTCCTCAGCATTCGACACAGTTAAACATGAGAACCTAATCGATCTATTAAACACAAGAATGGGCATATCTGGGACTGTTCTCAAGTGGTTCACCTCCTTTCTACACAACCGCTCACAAAGATTCAAAAGCAACAACCTGATGTCCTCTCCGGTACCTGTACCGCTAGGCGTCCCTCAAGGTTCCTCCCTCTCCCCAACACTGTTCAACCTAGTTATGGAACCTCTCACTACTTTGCTACAAACATCCAATGTTCACTTTCACATGTATGCCGACGACACCCAACTTTATCTTAAAATACAAACTCCTAAGGACATCATGCTTCTGAACACCACGATCAGAAACACCCAATCCTGGCTTGCCGAGAATCACCTCAAACTCAATGCGCTGAAAACTGAGTTCCTCCTGATCTCATCCTCCCGGAAAAATTTCTACGGCTCAAACATGGCTTAAGCACTTAACAGCTCTAAATGTACAACCTACCATAGTAGACTCATAGTAGACTCAGCAAAATCTTTAGGCATAACACTTGACGGCAATCTCAACATGCAGCAGCACATCAGCAAGGCAACCAAAGGAGCGAACTTCCAAATAAATACCTTGAGAAAACTTAAACCCTTCCTTCCTGCCAAAGACTTCCAAACTGCAGTACAATCTTTAGTCATCCCGCACATAGAATCCGGTAGCACCGCACTTTGCGGGCTCCCCCTAACTACAACGGCACCCCTAAGAGCGTCTCTTAACGCTGCAGCGAGACTCATCACTGGCTCAAAAAAACACTTGCATATTTCCCCTGACTTTAAAACTCTGAACTGGCTACCTTTTGAAGCCAGAATACATCTGAAAATCGCCTGCTTGACGCACAAGGCTGTACACATGAATTCACCCGCCTACCTCACTCAAAAGCTGACAATGTCTGGGGGCTCTAGAAATACTAGAAGCTCAAACAATCTTTTGCTGAAGCCTCGAAGATTTCGGAAGGAAAAAACCTATAAACGCTCCTTTTCAGGAATGGCACCCAGGATCTGGAACTCACTCCCTAGTGAAACCAGGCTCATCTCCTCCAACAAACTTTTTAAGAAAGAAGTAAAAGCGATCCTCATGGCTAAATACACATGATCTATTATTCTGTATTTCTCATGATTCCGCTCTGTACTACCTGCCTGACCCCTTGGTCTATTTGTATTACTTGTATTATCGACTTACTTGATTGTATACGTTCCCACTTTGTATATTTTATATTGTTTGACGCACCGGTTTGACTTTGCACACTCTACCTACACCACCTTAACCCTACTCTCGTACTACTGATGCACCTGTGTGACTATACACCCTGCACACACCTACCTCAACTATTCCTTCATGCTATCTTCAAAAGCATTTTAAGCACGCTTAAACAAGTATATGCTCCTTATTTTTGTACTGTGATACTATTGGCGCAACTGTTTGACTATGGTCATAGGACCGACACTACCTCACCTGTGACCTACCCCTTGTATTTTGTCCTACCTATGTAACTATGCACCTTGTACCTTAATTACCTCAATTACTACTCTATCACCCCCTTGTACTTGTAAAGCGCTCGGATATCTGCAAAGATCTTGTTCGCGCTATATAAAACTTTCAAAATAAATAAAATAAAATCCTGAGCACTATATCTGAGATAATTGACAGCAGAGGCATACAGCATGCAAATATCCCAGATCAATTTATCCATAACTTATCCCCAAGAGTTAAGGGACGTGGATACTTGGTGGCAAGGCTTCTGCATTTTGAGCTTGCTAGAATGCCAAACAAATTATCGGGGTGCCACAACAGTAAAAGGGGGTTAATATGCTGTTTGAGTCTCTCCGGAATTCTACTTATATCAGCAAACGACTACTGACAAGTGTTCTGCCAGCAAGTGCTTACGATGATGAAGTGATAACTGCTAATTGCATGAGTACCCATGGACAGAACTGTAGAGTATGCGCTTGCGTATTTTTTAATATAGTAAATGGAAGTCATATTGTGCGTCAGACACCTTGATGTGCAGCCTCATTTAAAATGCGAAGAAATGCAAAGGAACGGCCAGCACACTGTTGTGAAGACGGCCATGCATGCCCCTGACCCTGAAAGGGAGGAGTCTGGTGATGGTCATCTCCGGTCATCCTTTAAATCTGCAAGTGTGTGGCGAAAGGGACGGTCCTGGTGAAGTTGGGTGCTCTGAAGAACATTGGCACGTGGAGATTTTGGAAGAAACAGGCAAAAGGCCAAGGTCTTGTTGAACCTATGATAGCTGATAGTGCTTCCCAAATCCGGATTCAAATCCCTTGAGAACTCAAAGACTGCACCAAGTGTCAACATGGTAAAATCTGTGTTCATGAGGGCATAGTGCACCCAAGTCTATCCTTCCATGCCGAACATTATTTATCAAACAAAAGACCTTGAGCGCCAAACAAGCACTTTCGTAATGGTCACACTACAAGCAGAGGTTACAGAGTCTATGCTAGTCCGATTCGGCCGAAACTCAAAGGGATTATTTTCCATTACCTCCCCCAGTTGTCTATGAACTGGCCCTATGTTCTTCACAGGGAATTACTAGCGTACTATCTTCTGGGATATGTTATATTTTGGAAATCCTCAGTTCACCTGGCTCTCCAAATTATAAATGATCCATAATGTGAAGCATTCATGGGTATGCAAAAAAACCACAAAAAAACCTGAATCAGATAGTGGAAAAAAAATCTAAGTTGGAAACTATCCTCCAGCATTAAGAATTGCGGGGCATGTATCACGGAGTCACATCTACACCGAAAGCACGTCTTGTGCTATTCCAAATTCCACACTAGATGGCAGGCGTGGGCATAGATATACACAGTAGATGCTGAAAACTTAAAATCAGCAAATTCAATCAGCAGACTACAAATGACATGTCAAAGCATCAATGCTTTCTATTTCTTTAGGGTGTTTCAGAAAACCAACCTCTGTTATTCCCAGTTTCACTCTCAAATGCATATTGTACCTCTTGGGATTTCAAACCTGCTCAAAGTGAGGGCAGTCAGTACACAAGTAGTTGGATGGTCCAAGTCCGATTTTAAAGCAACAAAAAGACAATGTAACCACTTTTGCCCCATCAGTTTTACATCAGAGTTCATACATAGACGCCAATTTCTCAAGTTTGACATTATATTGCAATGGAAATACAACATAACTTTTCTACATTTTGGAACTCAAAACACCAATCAAACACCTTTACTGTTTGCATGGGGCCTACAAAAGAGCTGCTCAGAGTAAACATATTTTACCTGTGGGATTGCTGCCATAAAGTAACCAGAGGGTGGTGCAGGTTGGTATGGTGTGATCACAGGATTAGGTACGGCCCTTACACTGGCCATTCGTTGCATGTATTGGTTAGTGAGATGGGCCTGCCGCTCTTCTTTGCGCTGGGCTAAAGCCACATACAATGGCTTTGTGGCGACAATCCTCCCATTCATTTCTGTGACAGCTTTAGTGGCTTCTTCAGGAGATGAGAAGCATACAAACCCAAACCCTTTACTGCGTCCACCTTCCATCATTACCTACACAAAAGAAAGTTTCAGAGTTGGAAAAGCTCAGCACAGAAAAAATATCACCCATTGGCAAAAAGACTGAAGAACGAACTAAAAGAAATCAATTACTTGCATGTACATATTGCTTTATCAAGTTCTTCTAGATTCACAAGTTTTGCACCACTCCATTGTTTTCTGGTTGGATCCAAAACCATTTTCTGAATGAATGTCGACATAGGCAGAGCCTGTATAGACACTATAAGCCCCATGTGTGACTGTGTCCAATTATATATTTTTTTAATTACCCCTTCACTTCTTTCCTTCAATGGAAGTGGGAGGTTCACATGTGAATCTATAAGAACTTCAAGGGGCACAACCATTATTACAGTTTACAAGTTGCTTCTTCAGCTTGAAATCTTTTCTAGATTCACGTTTCACAGAGAATATGTGAGGAGGGTCAGAAGACAGTGTATGCAAACAGCTTTCAGTACGAATTTCCCCCCTGCAATTTCCGGACATGTCTATAGCGACGCAATAGTGTTTTGTAAACGTATGTCGTGAGGACCACGTGTGCCACATAATACATGGCCTCATTTTTTCTAGTTCAATATACCCTAGGTTATTTGTGTCTTGATGGCCAGTATATAACCGCTAAATGGTCTGTAGTCTCCTTCTGGCCAGGGTGAACTTAGTTAAAGATGTGTCCTGAGGTTTTGGTTAGTCTCCCACAAAGAACTGACTCGTTTTTGTGATGTTATGGGACACTTGCCTGTAGTACAAGACCGTTCTCCTGAAAACTAGGGTGAGCAAGACCCTGCCAGTAAATAAGCCAGTAGTGCTCTGCATTGGTTGATGTCAAAACGTGATACTAACTTTGGTAGGAATTTGGGGTGTGCTCTCATGATCATCTTATCCTTGTACAGTCATATACTGTTGTGAGTGCCTGAATTCAAGTGCTCAATTATATAATCAGCATCAGAAAGGTAAGTTATACTGAGAGCTCCATACAGAATTAGTTACCTGTAACTCCGGGTATCTAACATTGGTATCTTTTATATATTCAAATGCTTGAAATATATATTTAGTAACCACCCAACTCTTTTGAAAGAACCTAAATTTAAGCAAATGTGCTGGAACGAATAGTTTACCTGTCGGTGTAGTTTTGCAGCTGGAAGATCATTCTGGATTCACTATGCTGTGCATTATTCCGCTGTCTAGTGGTTGGGTCCGGACTCGTAGTCTTTTCTCTTTTTTTCGTAGCCCAGGTGGGCGTCGACGTCCCACCTTTTGGTGTCCTTCCTGTGACGTCGGCACTCTTCCTGCGAAAGCTCCCACCTTTGGGCGCCATCTTCTGATTCTTTTTTCTTGTTTTTTTCGTGAATCCTTTTGCAATGTTATCAAGTTCTTCCTTAAAATAAATGAATTTCCACTTTCTCTCTTAAGGTGTGTTTGTTTATTGCCCTTGTATTTCCACCTTCTTCTCCTGCCTCATCTTTCTAGCGGAGGTGGGTGGGTTCGCTAGTGAATCCAGAAAGATCTTCAAGCTGCAAAACTTCACTGACTGGTAAGAAATTAATCTTTTGCAGCGTGAATCTTTCTGGATTCACTATGACAGACATTGTAGCATTTTGTTAGTTTTGTGGCGGCTGGGTGAAAGATGAGCATTGGCTGTTGAATATATGTTGAAGCACTTTCTGTCCTACTTGTGCTTCCTTGTTCATTTGTATATCCACGCAGTAGTGCTTAGTGAATGTGTGCACTGATGCCCATGTTGCCCCCAGGCATATGTCTTCAATGGGTGTGTTAGCCAGGAAGGCTATTGTTGCTCCCTTTTTAGGTCTCGCCCTGGAATTCGCATCCGAAGGATGCGTCCAGGGCTGGAGACTTAAAGCTGTCCGATGCCGGGGAATGAGGGACAAAAAACTGTCACGAGCTTTAGCAGGCGGATTTGGCTGCGCGAACGCGCACGTTCCGTCCTGCGCCGTGCACTTCCCTCCCATACTCCCAGCAAGTTAGGCTAACGCGCATGCATGCACACGCATTTACACTTACACGCAGGCACCCAGACAGGCAACCCCCCACAGTCACACACACACACACGCATACACACAGACTCCAAGACACATACACACACACACGCACGCACGCTCACACACATACACAGCCCGCCGCCGCACGCGCGCGCGCGCACACACACACACATGCCCCCCCCCAACAAGGCGAAGCCCCACTCACCGGCTTCCTCGGCTCTCACCGGCAGCAGGACTCTTCCTTCCTTCTTCGGCACCGGGGCGCAGGGTAGGCTCCTGCCTGCTCCGGTGCTCAAAACAATCGCGGCTCTTCCGTGGGAGGCGGGGTAGGCTCCCGCCCTCCTACTTCCTGTTTCCGGTTGTCCCGCCCGGCCTGCCTGACTTCCTGGTCGCAGGCCGGCGGCGGACTGCAGCACGCGCCATGCTTGTTCCAAGGAGAGGCCGGCGGCTTGAGCAGGGGGATGGGCAGTTTGGTGTTTGCGTGGTATAGGAAGGTGAGAGCCCAGCAGGAGGACGACAACTTGGAGTTTGTTCTCATTTGATTATATTTAATTACACCCCACACTCACCACGTACTGGCGCCCCTTGCACTCACATGCTACCTCTACACTCGCACATTAAGCGCGCATAGCCTCCCCCCTCCCAAGTTGAGGACACCCACGCTCACTTTAGTGCCTGGATGTAGGTTTTTCGGCGGGGATACGGAGGGTGGGTGAGGGTTTTCAGTGGGTTTATGTGTTGCAATAGCAGTCTGTTACGGTGTGCCTAACCCCCTGTAATAATGTCACATTATTGAATGTGAGAACATCAGATATCTCATTTACTTGTTCTTGTAAGCAGGAAATTAAACACTGTGCCATCCTGAAATGTAAGTTCCTCGATTGTGAGTATTTGGTGCTTTTTGATGTTTATCACCATGGCAGTGCTTGTTGTATTCACATGCAGCTTGTTACAACTCGCTTGCTGACTGATCTATTCCCTTTGCGAAACGCTGCAGAGAAGGCAATCGGTCTAACTTCCATTTAAGAACCTGGTGGTAAAGGGCGGTCATGTGGGATAGCAGACTAACAGCAGCGAATGGCCTTGTCGATCCTTCTCGATCCCGGGTCCAAGAAATTCACGGAGCACAAGTTCTCGGTCTCGTGAGTGGGTTGATAGACGGATAATGAATGCCATCTGTGTGAGCTGCTACATTCAGGCGGGGTGCGTTAATCCTGTGGGGGGTGCCTGTGTTCGCGCCCCCGCCCCCACACTCCTCTTCTGCCCCCACTCTCCGGGACGCAGCCCCCAGGCCGCCAGACTTGTGTAAAAGCAGAAAGTCTGTCCAAGTCACAAGTGCGTAGCGCACGTGGCAGCCATTTACTGACACTGCCAGCAGGATAGTTCGGTGGGTTCGTGTGCCTGCCGCACAAGGTTTGCCTCGCCAGAGGAAGCTTTCATCCTCCCCAGGTTGATACATTCCGAGCTGCTGTGCCGTGTAATATTAACCCTGCCGTAACCACAGATCATCAGACACAACCCACCCGTGAAATTGCTCAGTGGGTTGAGGCACTGCTGCATGTCTGTAGTAAAAAAAAGTGGTTCCCTTGTTTGGCACCGCGGATAGCCGGTAGTAATCTGTATTCATGGTACAGTACGGCATTTGGCATTAATTTAATGCCATGATAAATTGCAACTCTTCATTTCTGAGCTGATTACCACAAGTGTGAATGAGCACTGATTTTAAATGACAGCTGCTGTTGTACTGAGGTTTACATATTTTGTATGTTTATTATTCGTTAAGTTGCAGTCTACACACAACATTGTTATTGCCTCTAGAGATGGTGAGTGTACTGATTTATAGTCTAGCCTGGATCATAAGGGTCAGGTATACAGGATCTAATGTACTCGACCAAAGTGCTTGCCATCCCTGCCCCATGGAAAATAAACCCTTCCACCTGATAAAAACCCAACATGGTTTGTCCCATATACATTATAGCATACAAGGCTCTTTAAAAAATATATATATATATATATATTATATACACCTTTACAAAAAACAAATACAATATAATGCAGTTTTACCTTTTATGGTTTTTTTTTTCTAGACTGTTGAATTTTTACTGCGCACAAGCTGTGGCAGTCGGGACCTATATGAAATAACTTCTGATGAATGCACACAAATATGTATGAATTCTTAAGTTTTATAAAACGTTATGTTACCACTGTCAGTTCTTTCGTAGAGTCCAGTGCAGTCAGTCAGTGGTATCATTTCAGGATTAGCTTTTTTGCAAGTGTCAGTTTTTCATACACAGTAACTTTCCTCAAAATCGAGGCAGGTGTTACACTTGATTTGTTGTGTGTCGAAAGCCTCAGATACGTATAAATTGACATTCTAGCCAATCACAATGCATTGCCGATGATCCAGTATGCAATCGTGTTTAATATTGCTTTTCATTTACAGATGACTGCATTCAATTCTGGAGCAGCAAGTACATTTCCTGATTTTCCTCTATTGTTTATTTCAGCATTCATTTGCACCCCACCCACTCCCCCCGTTACTTTCAGACTTTTCTTTCTTAAACACTGCAGGTCCTGTCTGGCTTCTCCTTCCTGTTCGTGCTACTGAAGTTCAGATGCAGGATTGGAAGTTTTCTTTGCATATTTGCATAAATGTGTTTTAAATTGGCTGCTGACTCCTGAAAACATGTGGAACTTCAAATGCCCGTGGGTCTTTTGTCTTTGTGTTACAGCTTACTGGTGGGCGTTTCAGTTGGCTCAGGATTTCAGCCTGATCCAGTGAGTGAAATCTGTAATTGTGGGCATGTGAACTTCTGAGGCCAAAATCAGTTGGTTACATGCTAACATGCAATCCACACCATGCACAGTTACCCCAATACGCGCACACACACAAGCACAAACCCACACGTTCATGCAGTTACATTCATTACTGTTACATATATGACCGCACAAGCACTCACGCACATATGAGCTAATTCAGACATGTACAGATATAAAAAAAATAAAGCAAAGACAGACAGATACTCTTTTATGCAAACAAAATTTAGATACTGCATAAATAACTTTAATAAAACATATTTTATATGTAGCTTTTTATGTAAAAAAAAAACTATAGCACAAAGCAAAAAACAATTGCCATTTACAATGCTAATAGCTCAAACTTAAATAATGCGAGACCTATTGCATTGCAAATGCTTGTTCCTGATAGAGTGGGCTTGTGCCCCCTCTGTTAGTTCTTGACCTGCCTGTTTGTGGCAGAATTGTATTGTTTGTACGATCCATCGTGCGATGGTGGCCTTAGTTACTGGTCTACCCAGGAAACAGCTTGCGAAGGACACAAATAACTGCTTTGTTTTCCTGTGCTCTTTAGTTCTTTCCATGTAATGCATTACTGCCCTTCTAGCGTCCAGAGTGTGCAGTTCCCTCTCTGCGCTTGTGGATGGTTTCTGAAAGAAGCTTGGTATTTGTATTGTCTGGTTCATGTGAAACGCTGACACCACCTTTGGCATAAAGTGTGGGTCCATTCTCATCACCACCCTGTCATTGTGTATTTGGATGTAGGGTTCCTGTAGTGTTAGCGCTTGCAGTTTGTTTACCCTGCGTAGCGAGGTGATTGCCACTAGAAAGGCTGTCTTCATTTTGAGCATTTGTAGTGATGCCTTATGGATGGGTTCGAGAGGTGCCTTCATAAGCTCTGTTAGGACTAAATTAAGGTTCCATGCTGGTGGCGGCATCCTTTTTGGTGGTACGATCCTTTTAGCCCCTTCCAGGAATCTTTTTACTACTTGTGATGTAAAGAAGCTCTTTCCTGTCTCTCCTCTTGTGTAGGCTACTATCGCTGCTAGGTGTACTCTCAGCGCAGTGAAACTTCGGTTTGATTTGAGCAGGTGTGTTAAATATTTAAGCACCATTAATTCCTTTATCATCTTGTGCAGTTTCTCCTTGATACACCATTGTGTGAATCTTTTCCATTTTGACAAATAGCACCTCTGTGTGGCAGGTCTTCTTGCCTCTCGTAGCACCAGCAGTGTGCTCTCCGGCAGTTTCAGGTGTGCAAACTGTCTTCAGGAGCCATGCCATTAGGCAGAGGCTCTCTGGCTGGAGTACCTCTCTGTTTTGCACGGAGAGTAAGTCCTTTCTTTTCCCGAATTTGTGAGGTGGTCCCTGCTCCATCTCCACTATTTGTGAGAACCATGACTGCCTGGCCCACTGTGGTGCCACCAGGATCAGCGTCATGTTGCTGGTTCTGTATTTGCTGAGTACCCTGTGTATCAGTGGTATCGGGGGAAAAGCATAGGCAAATGTTTGACCAGCTTATCCATAGGTCATTCCCCTGGTTGCCTGGATGCGAAGTATCGGTATTTTGCATTCGGGTGTGCTGCAAATAGGCCTATTGTCGGAGTCCCCCACTTCTTGAATAGCCTTTGTGTTTCTTGTGCATTGAACTCTGCCTCCATGCTGTCCTTCCCTGGTAGGTTTATAGCTAGGAGGTCTACATTGAGTGGGATGGCCCGTCTCCATATGTCCTGCGCTAGGTTGGATAGTGCAACTGATTGTGTTCCTCCCTGTTTGTTGATGTCGAACATCATTGTGGTGTTGTTGGTCTGTATCAACACTCTTTGCCCGTACAGTTGTTTCTGAAAGGCTTTTAGTGCGAGGAACACGGTCTTTAGTTCCAGGTAGTTGATGTGGCTGATCGCATCTGTTGGAGTCCACTGGCCCCGTACCTTGAGTTGGTTCATGTGTGCTCCCCATCCCTTCTGGGATGCGTCTGTGGCGATGGTCACTGTTGGGTTTCGTGGTGTTAAAGGCTTCCCCTTTGTTATGTTCTCCTTGTTCCACCACGCTATCTCCTCTTGCACTGCGTGTGTTACAACCACTAGACCTTCCCAACTCCGGGTAGCTTGTGACCATTGTTGCAGCCATTCCTGGAATGGTGCCATGTGTAGCCGTATATTGGGTACTAGGTGTATGCAGGACGCCATCATCCCCATGATCTTGCTCGCTGTCCTCACTGTCAGAGCTCGCCCCTTCTGGTACTGACGTGTCTTCTTCAGAAGGCTAAGTGTTCTCTTGTCGCTGGGGAACACTTTGCTTTGTATGGTGTTGATCTGTGCGCCTAAGATCTTCACTTGCTCTGGTTCCATTGAGGATTTCCCCTAGTGAATCGAGATTCCCAGTTCTGTTAGCGTTTTTGTGACCAGCTGTGCATGTTCTTTGCATTGTTTGTAGGAACTTGCTTTTATGAACCAGTCGTCGAGGTAGGGGCATACATGGATCCCTTCCCTTCTTAGGTGCGCTGCACGGCAGCGAGGCACTTGGTGAAGATCCTTGGTGCGGATTTTACTCCGAAGGCCAGGGTTGTGAACTGGTAGTGTGCTTTGTTGATGGCAAATCTCAGTAGATGTTTGTGCTGTCTGTTCATGGGAATGTGTAGGCAGGCGTCCTTTAGGTCTATGGTGGACATAAAGTCTCCGTCCTTTATCTGAGGAATGACTTCTTGAAGAGAGGTCATCTTGAATTTTTGTGTTCTTATGTATTGGTTTAGGAACCGTAGGTCCAGGATGGGTCTTAACATTTTGTCCACCTTTGGTACGAGGAAGCAGTTAGAGTACACTCCTTTGTTCCTTTCTAAGAATGGTACTGTTTCTATGGCTTCTTTGTGGAGGAGTTCTTATGCCTTCCTCTGTGAGTAGCTCTAGTTCTTTTGCCGAGTGCCCTTTTCTTTTCGGTTTCCTGTTTGGTGGTTTCTTTTCCAGTTCTATGCAGTATCCGAACTGTATGATCTTCAGTATCCATTTGTCTGTGATTTTCTTCCATTCCTGGAAGAAGTGTTTTAGTCTGCCTCCTACATGTTTGTTGATCTTTTGTCCGTGTAACCCTTTTTTGTTGACTTTGTTGTGCCCCTCCCATAGAGGTGTTGTGTAGGTGGGCACGGTTGGTGGTGCAGAGTCACTTTGAGGTGGGTTGCTGGCCCCCTCTTGTTTGCCCTCGTCCATTCGCCCTCCCGCGAAAGGACTGGCCCCGAGGCTGGTATTGCCAGGTTTGTTTTTGCTGTCCCTGCTGTGCTTGGTTGTCGCCCCGGGAGCCCTGCTGGAATGTCTGATCTGAAGTTCCCGGCTGGTTTCACCCTCTTCCGTTTAGCCTCCGTGTCGGTGTGCCTCTCCTCATTCCTCTGAATTGCAAGGCCCCCATGGACCTTTCAGTTTCATTTTCCTTTTTGAGTTGGGTGAGTTTCTCATCCACTGGTGCTCCGAACAGGGTTTCTCCATTGAAGGGGGTGTTTAGAATGTTATTCTGTACTTCCGGCTTGAAGCCGGATATTCTCAGCTCGGCATGCCTTCTCTGTGACCCCGATCATCATGAGCCGCATCCAGGGCTGATTACAGGCATGTGTTAGCTATATTCTTGCCTTCCTCCACCAGGTGTGTTGCCCACTGTTGGTATTGCTCAGGGAGGTGTTTGAGCAGTTGTCCGACCTCCTCCCAATGCTGGTACGTATGCCTGTTGAGTAAGGCATTAGACTTGGCAATGCACCGGTGTACTGCTGTATTCCTCTATTTTCCATCCAGTGAGGTCTATCCTCTAACTCTGTCTGGTGGTGTGCCTGAGTTTGTGGGAACGTTGGCCCTTTTTCTGGATGTTGCTACGAAGGAGTCAGCTGTGTTGGATCCCTGGATGTAGGGAGGATCCTTAGGAGTGTTTGTATTTTTTCTCTGTCCTAGGTGTGACAGACCTGCAGCTTGCTGGTTCTTTAAATGCCTCCCTCCCCTGGTTCAGGACACTTGGTAGCATGGGGAGCAATTGACTCCTGGTTTGAGTGGGGAGCAGGGTCTCTAGGAGGAAGCAGGCTTTTGATTTTTCTTTCTCCAGTTTCACTCCATAAGCTTTTGCTATGTTCCCAATGACCATTTTGCAGATCCCAATGTCCTCTGGCGGCAAAGGCCACGAAGCGTTTGTCTCCACGGCCTCTTCTGGGCTTTCAGCATCGAGGTCCTGCCAATCCAAGTCCTGCGCCACCAAGGATGCTAAGTCCAAACTTGTGCGCTGGTCTTCTTCGCAATAGTATAGGCCCTCTTCCTCTTGGTGTTCCTGGGGCTCAGGAGTTTGGCGGCTCTTGGGCGCCGAACTCCTCCTTGTCCTAGACTTCGGCGATCGTTGTTGCCGGCTTAGACGGGATGGTGAACCTCTTCATCCACTCAAATTCTTTTTTCCTTTGCAGGATGTTATCCATTTCGGCCTCGAGCCTTCTCTTTTTCCTTTCCATCTCGGCGGCCTGTTCGACATCGAGTGTTTTGGACGATCTCTTCGACGTAGACATCTACTTCGAAGAAGCTTTCAGGTCCTTTTCCTTCGGCGTAGAGCGCTCCTTTTCGGGGGCGTGCTTCGACGACCTAGGTTTTTCGTGCGTTTTTGCCGCCTGGACGTCCTTTTCGAAGGATCTGCTGCTGGGCTGTTTGTCCCTGGAAGCAGCTGCGGTCGTCGAAATTTTCGGAGCCAGTGCTCCTTTTGTGGACCTAGACTGTTTTTCGAGAGTCAGACTCCGGCTTTAGAGTCGGTCGGGGTTTTAGGGGTCGACGTCTATCTCTTTTGAGGTTTTCTTATCGGTCTCTACGACCATGAAGTCATCTGGTCCCTCGGCGATGTTGTCCTCTCCGTCACTGGAGAGGCCCAAGTCCCGAAGCGACGGAGTTTGGCCTTTTCCTTGCATGCTGTGGTTGGCTATCCTCTGCCTCTAATGCGGACAGTCTTCAGGGTGAAAACAGAGCAGGCGTTGCAATCCTTGCTTTCGTGGTCGACCGGCAGGCAGAGGTTGCAAACCGGGTGCTGGTCCTTCTGTGCGTATGTGTGGTGGCAATTGCGGCAGAATTTGAACGGAGTCTCGTCCATTCCTGCGCTCAGGGGGCACTGCACATTCTCCGTTGGACGTCGAAATTTCCGATGTTCTCCTCAGTCGTCCCGGCTCCGTGGTCTTGTTCCTGGAAGTATTCTCCAAACTTTTTCGGTAGATTTCAGTCTTTTCCTTCTTTTCTCCAAAAACTCTGGAACCTCTCTGAGACGATCCTGACCCAACGGCGGAAAAAATATTCCGAAGATGGCTCCTAAAGGTGGGAGCTTCCGCAGGTAGCGTGCCGACATCACAGGAAGGACACCAGAAGGTGGGACGTAGACGCCCACCTGGGTTAAAAAAAAAAAATGAATATGCTACTTACCAGTATGCATCTGTTCTTGGCATGTAGGGCTGCTGACATTCATATCTATAGCATAGATCGCCGCCTAGTGTTGGGTCCGGATGATTGCACATTGTTGTCCTGGAAGACTCTTCGATGTATCACGAGATAGGTGGCTCCTCCCCTGGACTACAGTGCGCATGGGCATCGACTCCATCCTCAGATTGTTTTTAGCCATTGTGGCGAAGATGGAGTGTGTAGGAGAGTAGGGTCTGCAATCCTATGATCACCCAGATTTTTGCTTTTTGCTTCACTGGTTTACGACTTTCCCTGGCTGTGGGCCTGCTAATCAGACCCACAGCCTAGCTGTTCCCTCTACTCCAAATTGTACCCAGGTACGGAATTGGCACTGGGCCCTCTCAAGTCCCTGTACCCAGGGCTGAGGTGCACCCAGAAGTCTCCCAGGGGCTGCAGCATGTATTATGCCACCCCTGGGCTGACTAACTAAATCAGACACAACTGGCTGCTTGACAGCTGGGGCAAAGTGGTGTAATCACCCTTTGCTTTAGATATAGTATTCCTATATCTAAACCTAAATGGGCACACAGATCTCATATCAGTCACTCCTATGGCAGGCCTTAACAATCCTGAAGGCAGAGTGCTTGGAATCGTGCGAGATAGTGCTCTGGCATGAGCTGAGCCTGTCTGCGGCTTTCGGGATCCATCCCATAGCCGTTTCCATGATATCGCATACCATATACTCTTAAGCGCATTATAATCCTCGCGGTTATGTGCCAACTCTGGTATCGCTTTATCAAAACATGTCGAGTAAGGTGTCGTACGAATTGGAATACTAACCCCTCGCCAATTCTGGCGACGGGGTTAGCATTCCACCCTTCTAGAGGGACACGACATGTATGTAACCTGTAACCCCGGTTAAAGTCAGACAGAGCCTTAGCTCCACAAAATGGATGCTGCCACCGAGACACAAGTCTGCCCTCCTGCTGCTGGGAGTCCTCCCAGCCCAGGAGGCAAGGACAAAGGGTTTCCTGCCAGGGGCGGTGCCAGCACCGTCCCAGACAGGATTTTGTGTATCCTAGGTAGGTAGGGCTTTAGAGGAAAGTGACTGCAAGTGGCACCCCGGTGCTCACTGTGCATAGGCCGGCTGGAACCAGTTCCAGGGGCACTCCAGCCCCTGATCTGGGGAAAGCCCGCCAAAGGAGAGGGGTGTAACCACCCCGCTCCTAGTCCCACCCATAGGGCAGGACTTAGTCGCGTGCCAGCCCCTTTTTGCAGGATAAAGGTAGGACCTGGCCCCCTTCCAAATCAGATCATCTTTGAATCCTGAAACTACTTTCCACGAAAGGAACTCAAGACTTCTTCTCAAGATTTCTCCCTTGTGACTAAGGAGTAGTCACCCTGCAGCAGCAGGCACCAACCAAGCATCGCGGTTTGTTGCCAGTCTCTCCTTCGGATCAAGACTGCTCCAGCACAACGAGAACCGGCTTCCCTGGCACCTCTGACCTCAACCTACATCATCAGCCCAGCTGTGATCCGTGGGTGTGACGAGACCTCGAGGGACCAGCCATCTTCAGAACTGCACGACGCTTGTCCAGCACGACCACCGAGTGACCCTCGACCGAGTGCTTTGGGGTAAGAGAAGCCCCGACCCTGAGCAGCTCCAGCACCGAAGTTCAGCCCCCCTGCACCCACGAGATCTGCGTGGGGCCCTTCTGCTCTTTGCTGCCAACCGCGTTGTCCAGGTCGCTTGCCCGTTGGCTAGTGGCCCTCTCACGACGCTCCACGACGACAAACACTGCTGGTCTGGTTGCTCCAGACTAGCCCTTGCTCCCCCTCCAAAAGAGGAGCACCCTGGACCCTCCTGGTCCACTCAAGACGCCATTTTAGGTCCACCGCGTGGGCCTTGCATTTGCCAAGACTTGTTGCCCAATCCTGGGTCCAGCGACGTCGACAGCAAGAACCTTCGTGGGACAGCTCGCACCTCCATCCTGGTCGCCGACAACGCCTCCTGGTCCGAGAGACTGCAGAGCCCACTCACCTGGCTGAGGTGACTTCGTCCGGTGCCATCCTGGTGCCCACTCAAATCACTGGCTAGTGATTCAGTACTTGGTCCCCTCTGCTTACAGGTTTCTTCTTCCCTGATCCAGGCTTGGATCACCACGAACTCCTTCACTGGTCGCCTGCCAGAAACTTCTTTCTTCAGGCTCCGGGATCTTCAACGAGGGTTTCCGACGCAACTTGAACCCTATGCAGCCGCAGCCCCTGGGCTAGGTAAACCAAGTACTCCGGTGCTTCAGCATAGTCCAACACTCTAAGTGTTCGGATCCACTCTTGTTTTCGACCCACCTAGTCGGGTTCGCCCGAGAACAGTAACTTTGTCTTTGCTAGCTTCCATAGACTTTTTCCCGCCTTACGCGTGAGAGTTCCCACTCTGCACACGACGTCCACAGACCTCCTGCTACTAATCTAAGGGTTTAGTATTGTAGGCCTAGCGTTTCTAAAGCCTATGAGAATAGTTACTTACCTGCTAGTAATTCGCTTTCCACTTTTGTAATATATGGTTTTTCGTGCCCCTCGGGCATTTGTGTAAATTGTGCGACTTAAAGTATTTTCTTAAGAGTTTTGTTGTGTGCTTAGCTCCCTGTCTCATAAAGAGCCAGGGTAGTCTTGTTATAAATAAATACACTTTATTTTTTGATAACTTGTGTGGTGTCCTTTCACTTGGTGTTCAAGGGGTAATGTGATGGTAAAACAGCTGGCTTAACACGCCCTCTAGAGTCTTAGCCTTAGACTGCTCGTATCCACGCTACTAGGATAGCTGGTCTATCAGGTTGACTTACAACCAATCATCAATAAGGGTTGTTTGGACTGATACATAGTGTTCACTAGAATAGTGAGCACTGCATATCAGGCCAACTTCTCACAGAGTGTAATAGCGTAAGCGATGGCCATGCCTAAGAGTAAATGCAAGAAACGTCTGCAGCCGCTACAGGCGCCGGGGAGGAGGGCGGGCGATATGAATGTCAGCAGCCCTACATGCCAAGAACAGATGCATACTGGTAAGTAGCATATTCAGTTCGAGGTATGTGGGCTGCTGAATTCATATCTATAGCATAGAATACATAGCAGTCCCTCCATTAACGGCGGCCGCCTGTGCCAGCTGCAGAAGTCTGAAATAGTGTCTTAAAAACAGCCTGCCCTACAGCTGCCTGCTGCTTGGAGTGTACGTCTACACAGTAATGTTTAGTAAAGGTATGTGGTGTAGACCATGTGGCTGCTCTACAAATATCTTCCAAAGGGATATTACCAAAGAAAGCCATAGAGGCCCCCAACTTGCGGGTGGAGTGGGCTCTGGGGGTGACCGTTAAAGTGCGCTTAGCCTTGTGATAGCAAATCTGAATACATTTAACGATCCACCTGGCAATACCTGCTTTGGAAATGGGGTTGCCTTTGTGCTGGGCTGAGAAGGCAACAAAGAGCTGTTGTGTCTTTCTAAAGTGTTTGGTTCTGTCAATGTAGTACATTAACGCTCTTTTGACATCCAGCGTGTGGAGCATTCTTTCTGCTACTGTTTCAGGGTTCTGAAAGAATGCGGGCAGTTCGATGGTTTGGTTAACATGAAACTGCGACACCACCTTAGGAAGAAACTTAGGGTTAGTGCGCAGCACCACCCTGTTAGAATGAATTTGGATAAATGGCTCTTGCACTGTGAAAGCCTGAAGCTCACTAACACGTCGGAGAGACGTGATGGCAATGAGAAAAGCCACTTTCCATGTGAGGAACTGAATCTCACATGAATGCAGAGGTTCAAATGGGGGACCCATCAATCTGGTGAGCACCACATTGAGGTTCCACACAGGAGCCGGTGGGGTCCTGGGAGGGATGACCCGCTTTAGCCCTTCTAGAAAAGCTTTAATGGCAGGCACCCTGAAAACAGAGAGGTGCTGCCTGTTTTGAAGATAAGCCGCTATGGCGGATAAGTGTATCCGAATGGAAGCATATGCTAGATTGCATTTGTAAAGATGTAACAAATAGCAGATGATATTAGGAATGGATGCACCTAGCGGGTTGATATTGTGTTCAGAACAGTAAATGACAAACCACTTCCATTTTGCTGCTTAGCAAGCTCTGGTAGTGGGCTTTCTCGCCTCCCGGATAATGTCCATGCATTCAGGAGGCAGGTCGCAATGAACCCTTTATTTTTTTACATGATAAAACTTTCAAAATCGATTGGTCAAAAATCTCGTGGCGATGCACTCGAGACTGGATTGTGCTTATTATAAAGACTGCAAGCAGATTGGCAAGCGAACTAAAGGTCGAGATACAAACTATAGAAGTACGTCTAAAAAGTTATGAATCTCCTTCTGACCTTAAAAAATATCTGGAGGAACTGAATAAATCATTGAATGATTTCGAAACCACCTTGAACAACAATAAATATGAGAAATTGAAAAAAGACACCAGTCGGTGGACCAAGGAAAGAATTTACCCCTACATCAAAGATGATTATAAACCGACAAACGAAAACACCACTAACGATGAATCATCCGACTCTGGATCAAACGGTTCGAATTCCAGTCGCAGCAAAAGCCCGAGATATCAAGGTACAAGGAGGAATTTCCGGAGACCGAACTATCATGGCACAAGAGGATGGAACAATTTCCAACCCCATATGATGTATCCCCAACAACAACAATATGGTCCGGCCCCTTTTCCAAATCCACAGGGACCTTTCCCAGTATGGGGATACCAACAGCAAGACTATGGCTACTTTGATCAATCCACGCCTTTTTTAGGGGCGCGCCAAGGACAGACCAGGGGGAGGAACCGGAGGGGCACCTCGGTACATTGGAATACAGGAGAGGTAGAAACCCCACGGGTATCAACAAGGAGCATGACAGGCGCCACGAAGAACCAGAAGTGAGTCTAGTGGTGAACCTCTCAGACACTGAACTAACAGAGCCACAAAAAAGAGTACTGGAAAAAGGCTTAGGATATGTGCCTACAGCTAAAATGGACAAATTCCATCTTTGTAAAGAAGTACGCGAATTCATGCGACGCCTGAAGTTACAAGTCTTTTTCAAAGACAAGAAAGATGAAACAGAACATGGGGATACTAAACTAAGACCAAAGTCTAGGTTTACTCCTATGGACAATACTCTTCCAATTGAACTTCTAACTTTTGAGAAAGCGGTAATGAGGGAACTTGAAGACATCAACCCTCTGGAAAAACGCACTTTCCAAAATATCAGTAACGAAGAACGAAAAGCATTGCGAGAGCTGAGCAATAACAAGGGTATCATAATAAAGCCAGCTGACAAGGGTGGTGCAACTGTTATACAGAGTATAGAACAGTACGAAATTGAATGCATGAGACTACTAAAGGACGAAAGGAACTACGAAGTTCTTCGAACTGACCCGACCGAAAGAATAACAACCAAGATCTGCACAATGGTGGAGGAGGCTTTAGCACATTACTGGATCACAAAAAAGGAAGGAGAATTTCTCTGTCAAAAGAATCCAAAAATCCCATATATGTACACCCTACCCAAAATTCACAAAAACCTGCAGAACCCTCCGGGACGACCGATTGTCTCTGGAATCGGGTCTATTTTGGAACCAATCTCGAGATTTGCGGACGCCTTCCTCAGACCGATGGTTCAAAGAACTTCAACGTATCTTAGGGATACGAAAGATGTATTAAATCTACTCGAAGATTTCACCTTCGACCCCAATACTCAGCTACTGATTAGCTGCGACGTGGGGAGTCTCTATACCAGCTTGCCACACCACGCAACCTTGGAGATTATCGAAGATGTCCTATTTGAAGACTTTTGGGAATATCAGACACCGCGCAATGTGGTGATGGATTGTTGTTCCCTAGCATTGAAAGAAAATTTCTTCGAATACAAAGGCACCCTATACTTACAAAAACATGGTACCAGCATGGGGAGCACATTTGCTCCTAGTATAGCCGGACTCTATGTGCACCATCTAGAGGTAACCAAAATACTGAACCCCAACAACCCTTTCAGAAATAACATCAAGCTGTGGAAACGATACATCGATGATATCCTTATCATCTGGGATGGAGATGAAAGGAACTCAGAACAATTCTTGACTTGGGTGAATTTACAAGATGATTACTTGAAATTCACCAGTACCACCTCCAACAGCAATTTGGTCTTCCTAGATCTGAACATCTTTCCCAAAAATGGAAGACTGATGACTACCACTCACTTTAAAAACACCTCAAAAAACTGTCTATTGATGTATAACAGTTTCCACCCCAAACACCTAAGGGACAACCTCCCATATGGCCAGTTTTTGCGCCTTCGCAGGAACTGTACGGAGATCGGAAACTTCAGACTCCAGTCTAAGGACTTGAAAAAGAAATTAGAAGCCAGGATGTACCCAAACAAAATCATTGATCAGGCATACAAACGAGCAAAAAACAACTGCCGGGAGAGCCTATTGGAAGAGAAAGTACCAAAAGAGGAAGAGAAAAGACCTATTTGTGTGACCATGTACAATACGAGTTCAAACCAAGTGACAAAAATCATCAATAAAAATTGGAAAATTTTCAACAGCGGTGGTCTGGAAATACCAAAACCTATCTTCACAAAAAAGCACAAAGCATAAGGGATGTTTTGGTCCATACAAGACCGAAATCTAACAACGTCAATGGGCAAAAGAATCCGAATTTAGTACAGGGCCATCACCCTTGTGGAGGATGCAAAGTCTGCTGCCTAACTGGTAAAAGCAACAAACTGACCTTCAACAATGGAACTGTTTGGGAACAGAGAAATTTTAGCAATTGTAATAGTGCCAATGTCTTGTACCTAATCACCTGTCCCTGCAAACTTGAGTATGTGGGAATGACGAGCAGGGCAGTAAAAATCAGGATAGGCGAACACAAGAGTACTATAAAATGTAAGAAATCAAGCACAAAACTCACCAACCATTTTTTGGAAAAGAATCATAGACCTGAAGAGATATCTTGGACTGTGATTGAACAGGTTGGCAACGAAAACTTCCTCTTGGAAAAAGAGCAGAGGTGGGTGTTTCGCATCCAATCCCACAAAATAGGTCTGAACGACAATATACCCTGGGGCCAATTATAATCTCTACATAGCTTGAACAATCCTATTATAGTAACTGTTCAATTAATCACCCAGAGAGATCATACAGTTCCCCTAAGAAATTCGGCATAAGAATAGTATCTGCAAACAAAAGAGACCATTACAAACCACCAGATTCGGATATATGGGTGATACATGGTAAACTAATGTCTTGGAAACACAAGATCAACTGTAGAAAACTATATATATATACCAGAAACCTCATCGTAGCCAGTAGTAAAAAGCGTAGAAAGACTTCCGTTTTTTTCCCTCTAGACTGTGCCAAATAGCGGCAGCCATCTTAGGTCAGCGCACTAGTTTTTCCGTGGGCGTCAACACATGTAGCTGACAACGCGGAACTGAATGGGTTCTTAACTGTGCAACGAGCGAGAGACCGGCAGTCTTCGGAGCAGCACGGGGGTAGGAATAAAGACAAGCTCTTATGCCGGTGATGTAAGTAATAGACTCAGACCTCGAGTCTTTAAAAAATGGGTCACGGGGGCATCTAAAATCACAGATATGAGCTGTATATGACAGATGGGTGCGGTTTTATTTTACAGTCGACCGCGCTGAACACCCTTCGCCTGCAAGCTCATGGGGCATTGAACACTCATAAAGAGAGTACGTATAACGCCATCACGATGGCCATAGTCGCTATCACCATTGTTTTTAAAAAAACGCGGAAAAAGGGTTTCCATTTCTCTACCTGTTAGGTTGGTCGTTTGAGTGTGTTGAGTCGCAATTGTATGGGTGATGAAACAAATGTGAACCCCTTCAGTATGAGGGCTCTGCAGAATACGTCTGGTGGAATCAACCAGTTATGAGAGGTGTATAACATCGGCCTTTTATCAAATAATGCACAACAATCGTTTATAGTAGCTCAAGGCGATTCGCTTCTACTATGACTCATGACAACAAAAAATATTTGTAACAGTATTCGATTGAAGAAAAACACGTATTTATGTTTTCTCCCTTTCTCTCTCTCTTTTTTTCCTTTTCATTTACAGAGACCGCAATAGGTCAATATTTTTGAAAATTACCATGCTTCACTGGGGCCAGCTCATGCCCTGAAGCTCAAACGGTCAGCTTATTTTTGCTGTATTGTTTGTAGGACAGTAGGCTTATCATTGTAGAACTGAGCTATCAGTAGTAGGGATCACTATATGGTCCTGATGAGTAAGCAGTGGGGGACTGCTTACGAAACATGTCGACTAGGTAGCAAGCTATTGCTCTACCTCACATTCCCCTTCTTAATGTTCCCAGCTAGAGAAGTTAATAAAATATATTTTTCTACTAAGCCAGGGAATTTTTAATTTTTGTATTTTCTGCACTCACTAGTAAGGTCCCTACACTTCACTGACACCCCTACACCTACACATAGCCTTTGTCACAACTTAAGTGCTCCCGCGTAGTTCGTTTGGTCGTAGCACGCCCCGCCCCGTTATAGGGATGGGAAGACCCCTATGATGAAGCATGACACTAAAGGATTTTTTTAGTGTGTGAGGGGTATTTTAAAAAGCACATAGTGCTCTTGTCTTACTAAACCCAAGAGAGAGCCTAGTATCTCACTGAATCCTTTATAGAATAAAAAACACTTAAAAATTTTAACACCTCGTCACATTGATAGAATCTCATTGTTTATATGGCAGATTAAGGTAGCCAAATTCTAAGACCTCAGGAGCCAGATCGCCAGATTGAGCTGTTGCGGATCTGGATGCTGAATGTCGCCATGGTTCTGCGTCAAGAGCCTGGGTGTGAGGTGCAGCCTTTGATGCATTACCACAGAGAGTTCTAGAAACCATGGTTGGCGTGCCCACATTGGAGCAACCAGGATGAGAGTCATCGAGTGCTGCTTTAGCTTTCGTGCCACCAGCGGGATGAGAGGTGCTGGGGGAAAAGCATACGTAAATTTGCCTGACCAGTTCATCCATATCGCATTTCCCTGCGACTGTGGGTGAGGGAACCTGGCGGCAAAGCTTTGGCATTTTGCGTTTTCCCTTGTGGCAAACAGGTCTATCTCTGGATGACCCCACTGCTGGAAGTACGGGCGGAGTACTGATGGATGTAACTCCCACTCGTGTATCTGGTGGCTGTACCTGCTGAGCAGATCCGCCATCTGATTGTCCTTGCCCGGGAGGTGTTCCGCCATGAGGAAGATGTTCCTCTGAATGGCCCACTTCCACATGCTCTGAGCCAGATGAGACAACTGTGGAGTGTGTGTACCTCCCTGTTTTAGGATGTAGTACATGGCCGTCATGTTGTCCGTCCGGATCAACACGACCTTGTTGCACAGATGTACTTTGAAGGACTTGAGCGCCATGAAGATTGCCATCAGCTTTAGGTAGTTGATGTGCATTTTCTTCTGCTGCGTCGTCCATAGTCCCTGCACCGTGTAGTGGAGCACATGAGCTCCCCATCCCTGGAGAGATGCGTCCCTCGTCAGGGTAATCTGTGGCACAGGCTCCTGGAACGGTCGGCCCTTGCAAAGGTTGTGTGGATTCCACCAATGCAGAGAGTTGTACGCCCGACCGGTCACCAACACTAGGTCGTTCAACAGTCCCTGAACCCGAGTCCACTGATGTGCCAAGCATTCTTGGAGCGGACGCATATGCAACCTGGCGTGCGGGACTATGAAGATGCAGGAGGCCATCATGCCTATCAACTGCATGAACACTCTCGCTGGAAGTGAGTGTTGCGGTCTGAACTTCTGGATGAGCGACTGGATGTTGTCGATCCTCACTGAATTCGGCTGAGCCGAGGCTGCTAGAGTATCTATCGTCGCACCCAGATACTGCCGCACATGTGCTGGCTGAAGGTGTGACTTCGGATAGTTCAGCGAGAAGCCCAGACTGTGAAGGAGATGAATGGTGTGGGACATGTCTGCGGCGCACTGCTGGGCTGACTTTGCTTGAACCAGCCAGTCGTCCAGATAAGGATAGACGTGAACGTTTTGTCTCCTGAGGTGCGCCGCCACTGTTGCCAGACATTTTGTGAACACTCTGGGGGTTGTGGTCACCCCGAAAGGAAGGACCTTTAATTGGTAATGCCGATTCCGAATGGTGAACCTGAGGCATTTCCTGTGTGATGGATGGAGTGGGATGTGAAAATAGGCATCCTTGAGATCCAAGGTCGCGAGGAAGTCTCCCTGATTGAGTAATGGAAGAACCTGCTGCAGTGTTAGCATGTGGAAGTGTTCTGAGAGAAAGTACTGGTTGAGGGGCCTCAGGTCCAGAATAGGTCTGAGGGACCCGTCCTTCTTGGGGATTAAGAAGTACAGGGAGTACACCCCTGTGCCTTCTTCCTCTACTGGCACGAGCTCTATTGCGCCTTTTTGCAGCATGACAAGAACCTCCTGCTGCAATAAGTGCAAATGCTCTGCTGACATAGGACGGTGCTTTGGTGGTATGTTGGGTGGAGTGGATGTGAGCTCCAAACAATAGCCGAACTGGATAAGTTTCCTGACCCACCTATCTGTGGTGATGGATTTCCAGACTGGCAGGAACTGCTGGAGTCTCCCCCCGACAGGTGTTGGATGGTCGGGGGGCAGTGACAGGGAGTCACTGTTTGTTGGTGTGAGAAGTTGGCCTGATATGCAGTGCTCACTATTCTGGTGATCACTATGTATCAGTCCAAACAACCCTTATTGATGATTGGTTGTAAGTCAACCTTATAGACCAGCTATCATAGTAGCATGGATACGAGCAGTCTAAGGCTAAGACTCTAGAGGGCGTGTTAAGCCAGCTGTTTTACCATCACATTACCCCTTGAACACCAAGTGAAAGGACACCACACAAGTTGTTATGAAAATAAACAGATATTTATTTATAACAAGACTACCCTGAACTCTTTATGAGTCAGGGAGCTAAGCACACAACAAAACTCTTACGAAAATACTTTAAGTCGCACAATTTACACAAATGCCCTAGGGGCACGAAAAACCATATACACAGTAAGTGGAATGCGAACTTGCTAGCAGGTAAGTAGTACTTTTCTAGACTCAGGAATCGCTAGGCCTACAATTCTAAACACTGGGATTAGATGCAGGAGGCCTGTGGACGTCGTGTGCAGAGTGGGAACTCTCACGCGTAAGGCGGGAAAAAGTCTATGGAGGCTAGCAGTTGCAAAGTTACTGTTCTCGGGCGAACCCGACTAGGTGGGTCGAAAACAGGGGTGGATCCGAACACTTAGGATGTTGGACTATGCTGAAGCACCGGAGTACTTGGTTTACCTAGCCCAGGGGCTGCGGCTGCACAGGGTTGAAGTTGCGTCGGAAACCCACGTTGAAGAACCAGGAGCCTGAAGAAAGAGTTGCTGGCAGGTGGCCAGTGAAGAGAGTTCGTGGAGATCCAAGCCTGGATCAGGAAAGAAGAAACCTGTAAGCAGAGGGGACCAAGTTCTGAATCACTAGCCAGTGATTTGAGTGGGCACCAGGTTGGCACCAGACGAAGTCCCCTCAGCCAGGTGAGTGGGCGCTGCTGGGCTCTGCAGTCTCTCGGACCAGGAGGCGTTGTCGGCGACCAGGATGGAGGTGCGAGCTGTCCCATGAAGGTTCTTGCTGTCGACGTCGCTGGACCCAGGATTGGGGCAACAAGTCTTGGCAAATGCAAGGCCCACGCGGTGGACCTAAAATGGCGTCTTGAGTGGACCAGGAGGGTCCAGGGTGCTCCTCTGTTGGAGGGGAGCAAGGGCTAGTCTGGAGCAACCAGACCAGCAGTAGTTGTCGTCGTGGAGCGTCGTGAAGGGGTCACTAGCCAACGGGCAAGTGACCTGGACAACGCGGTGAGCAGCAAAGAGCAGAAGGGCCCCACGCAGATCTCGTGGATGCAGGGGGGCTGAACTTCGGTGCTGGAGCTGCTCAGGGTCGGGGCTTATCTTACCCCAAAGCACTCAGTCGAGGGTCACTCGGGAGTCGTGCTGGACAAGCGTCGTGCAGTTCTGAAGATGGCCGGTCCCTCGAGGTCTCGTCGCACCCACGGATCACAGCTGGGCTGATGATGTAGGTTGGGGTCAGAGGTGCCAGGGAAGCCGGTTCTCGTCGTGCTGGAGCAGTCTTGATCCGAAGGAGAGACTGGCAACAAACCGCGATACTTGGTTGGTGCCTGCTGCTGCAGGGTGACTACTCCTTAGTCACAAGGGAGAATCTTGGGAAGAAGTCTTGAGTTCCTTTCGTGGAAAGTAGTTTCAGGATTCAAAGATGATCTGATTTGGAAGGGGGCCAGTTCCTACCTTTATCCTGCAAAAAGGGGCTGGCACGCGACTAAGTCCTGCCCTATGGGTGGGACTAGGAGGGGGGTGGTTACACCCCTCTCCTTTGGCGGGCTTTCCCCAGATCAGGGGCTGGAGTGCCCCTGGAACTGGTTCCAGCCGGCCTATGCACAGTGAGCACCGGGGTGCCACTTGCAGTCACCTTCCTCTAAAGCCCTGCCTACCTAGGATACACAAAATCCTGTCTGGGACGGTGCTGGCACCGCCCCTGGCAGGAAACCCTTTGTCCTTGCCTCCTGGGCTGGGAGGACTCCCAGCAGCAGGAGGGCAGACTTGTGTCTCGGTGGCAGCATCCATTTTGTGGAGCTAAGGCTCTGTCTAACTTTAACCGGGGTTACAGGTTACATACATGTCGTGTCCCTCTAGAAGGGTGGAATGCTAACCCCGTCGCCAGAACTGGCGAGGGGTTAGTATTCCAATTCGTATGACACCTTACTCGACATGTTTTGATAAAGCGATACCAGAGTTGGCATATAACCGCGAGGATTATAATGCACTTAAGAGTATATGGTATGCGATATCATGGAAACGGCTAAGGGATGGATCCCGAAAGCCGCAGACAGGCTCAGCTCATGCCAGAGCACTATCTCACACGATTCCAAGCACTCTGCCTTCAGGATTGTTAAGGCCTGCCATAGGAGTGACTGATAGGAGATCTGTGTGCCCATATAGGTTTAGATATAGGAATACTATATCTAAAGCAAAGGGTGATTACACCACTTTGCCCCAGCTGTCAAGCAGCCAGTTGTGTCTGATTTGGATGGCCAGCCAGGGGTGGCATAATACATGCTGCAGCCCCTGGTAGGCCCTGGGTACACCTATGCCCTGGGTACCTAAGGTACACTGTACAGGGACTGATAAGGTGACTCAGTATCCAATTAGATATGTACCTAAGGTACATGGAATCCATTTTACAGAGAGAGCAGTAGGCCTGGGGTCCTGAATAGCAGGGCCCCAGGTCAACTAAGTTAGAAAACCAGCAAAACACCAGGCAAAAAGTTGGGGGCAACCATAGTCAGGGATCTACCTTCCTACAGTTGGTGGCAGAGGAACGGGAGTTGTTGTTGCCTCTGCCCTTGGTGCTGTTGCCCCGATGTCCTCCTCTACTCTGCTTGGTGTACGAGGATTGCGCCCCACCTTTATTGAACTGTGTCTGCTGTGACATCTGGCCTCTGTTAACACCTCGATTGCCTGAGCGACGAAAAGTGTTCCCTCGAAACTGTTGGGACTGGAGAGCTCCCATGGACTTGGCAGTCTCAGTATCTTTCTTTATTTTTCCCAGGGTGGTATCCACCTGTGGACCAAATAACCTGTCAGGGTTTACCGGCTGGTTAAGGATGGTAGTTTGGATTTCTGGTTTAAAACCTGAGATTCTGAGCCATGCTTGCCGTCTAAGCATTACACTGGTATTAATTGCTCTGGCGGCAGTGTCCGCAACGTCTAGTGCGCACTTAATGGAAGCGTTAGTGATGAGCTTCCCTTCTTGGATAAGCATCTCCCCTGCCTCTTTATATTGGTCAGGAAGATGTTTTAATAGGGTCTCTAGTGTGTCGTAGTGTGCCCTGTCGTAACGTGCCAAGAGTGCTTGCGTGTTTGATATACGCCAGATATTAGCAGCTTGAGCTGCTACTCTCTTTCCAGATGCCTCCAGCACTTTCGACTCCTTGTCCGGGGGAGGAGCGTCACCAGTGGTCTGCGAATTCGCCCTTTTGCGGGCATTAGAAACCACCAAAGAGTCTAATGGCAACTGGCCTTTGATACAGGTAGGATCGCCAGGTGCCGCTCTGTATTTCTTCTCGATCCTAGGGTTGACCACCCTGGACCGTGTAGGGTCCTTAAAG
This sequence comes from Lissotriton helveticus, assembly GCF_964261635.1. Taxonomy (NCBI): domain Eukaryota; kingdom Metazoa; phylum Chordata; class Amphibia; order Caudata; family Salamandridae; genus Lissotriton; species Lissotriton helveticus. The sequence continues at coordinate 412,638,961 of NC_136063.1, read as the reverse complement.
ATGTCCGCAGCATGCTTAAGGACCCCCTTTAGCATAGGAAGAGTCTTGACAGTCTTTTCAGCAGTCGAAAAAGTGTCAAATAGGAAGTCCACATCCACAGGGTCAGCATGTAGTTCCACATCGCGGTTCTTGGCTGCTCTCTCAATTAAGGCATTAAATGCCGCAGAATCCTCTGTGGGAGAAGTCTTAACATTGTAAACCTGAGGGTCATGGACGGTGTGCTGATCCCCCTGGTCACCTGCCCCTAACCAGGAATCCTGTTGCTCATCAGGCTCTGTGTGGGCTGGGAAGTTATATTCCTCGTCCTGCTCTCCTGCATCCTCTCCCTCAGAATAAGTGGGTGAGGGTGTCGCAATTCTTTGAGACTGTGGAACAAGTGGTTCGACCATGACCATGGAATCTGGAGCAGGCCTTTTGCGCTTGAGAGGAATGGTATACGATTCCAAAGGCTGCGTTGCCGTGACTTTCCTCTTGTAAAGCGTAAGCTTTCCGGTGTCGGCATCGATAAAATGCTCTGTCTGCTCCTCTTGCAAGTGTTGTTGAGGCAGCAAACTCTCAGCCGGGTGAGCTGTCTTCGATACCCCAGAGTCCTTGGGCACCAAACGGGGTGCGAAGGCCTTCGGCGCCACCTTCGGCGGCAACGTGAATAGGATTGGCGTCGAAGTCTTCGGCGTCGAGACAACGGGCTTCGTGGCGGAAGATGTCTTCGGATCCGACTAAGCTTTGTCTCTAATGCGCTTGAGTGAGTCCGAGACCTGGTTTGTAAAGTAAGCGGACAGCTTCACACCCCCAGGGGAAGACCCGAGCGTCGATGACTTCTGCTTCTCGGAGCGAGGTGTCGGAGCACCCTCCTTAGTCGCGCCACGACCCCAGTCTGTGGCCGTAGATGCGTCCGGCGACTGCTTCGGATCGGAGGCCTTGACCACCGGCATCGAGGTTCCGGTCTTCGGCCCGATGGCCTTGCCTGATGTCGGCTCGATGGCCTTCTTTGGCTTCGGATCGACGGTCTTCCTCGGCTCCGAGTCGGCGGCCTTCTTTAGCTTTGGCTCGACGACCTTGACCACTTTCGGCACCTTGACCGGGTCGACAACTTTCGTCGGCGCCGACCGCTTCGACACCCCGGAAGAAGACTGCGTCGATGGGGGAGCAGACGTCTTCGGTTTCGATGGCGCCTCCGCCATCTTTGTTGTAGTCGACACCGATGGTTTCGGTTTTGACAATGGTGGCTCTGCCGAAGTGTCCGTGGCCGGGCCAGAAGGCGTGGCCGTGGATGCTGGTATACGGTCTTGGGTAAGGCCGAGTGGCGATCCCTCGACCTGAGCCTTTGTAAGTGTTCGAACGGGGCATAGCTCTTTCTCTGAGCTATCTTCCATGGCCCCATAGGCCTCATCGTCGTCTCCTACCTCTTCGACGACTTCTTCAAAATCGAGGCCTTCGACATCCGCGTTGTATTCGCATTCGACGTCTACCGTTGGAGGTGAAATCTGCATTCGAACCTCTTGTCCGTCTGCTTCTTCATTGTCGAAGATGTCCACCGGTGCCGGTGCAGACTGCCGGGCCGCCATGCGCGCCACGCGCCGAAGAGTCTTCGTCGATCGAAACTTTGAACAAGCCATGCAGCTTGCTTCATTGTGGTCCGGCGACAGGCACTTGTTGCACACTGGGTGGACGTCGATGTGTGGGTACTTAGATCCACACACGGGACACTTCTTGAACGGGCTCCGTTCCATGTCGCGTCGTCGGGGTCTTGCTGCGTCGACTGGGCCTTGATCACTTAAGAGTCACGGGACTCCCTGGAAATCCAACTCAGCTGAGTTGGAACCGAACTGGGGCACCGAACGCAAACAATACCGACGTATAGAAAAAGGCCCTAGGGCCTCGAAAAGTTCAAGTCGATTCCGACTGGAGATAACGAAAAGACATCTGAACCCAATGGCGGGAAAAAACAATCTGAGGATGGAGTCGATGCCCATGCGCACTGTAGTCCAGGGGAGGAGCCACCTATCTCGTGATACTTCGAAGACTCTTCCAGGACAACAATGTGCAATCATCCGGACCCAACACTAGGCGGCGATCTATGCTATAGATATGAATTCAGCAGCCCACATGCCTCTAACAGACGATTTCGGACCCAACCACTAGACCAGGGCATAGTGAATGCAGTGGATGTCATGCTTGTTCAAGACAAAAAGAAATAGCTGCCGAGATCCAGCGGGAAATGCTTTGTTTAGTAAGTGGAAGACCTTTTCTGGGCGTGCTGTAAGCTACAAATAGCGGATTTGACTTTCTGAAAGCTTTTGTCTTGTCGATATAACATTTTAGGCACAGTTTGAGATCCAATGAATCCAACAACCTTTCTGCTGCTGTACTGGGATTTGGGAAGAAGGAACACAAAACCACCGGCTCATTGAGATGGAAATCTGAAGTGACTTTTGGAATAAACTTCGGCTTTGTCCGCAAGATCACTCTGTCTTGTTTAAATTGTAGAAAAGGGTCCTGAATCGAGAATGCTTGCAGCTCACACACCCTCCTCGCAGAGGTGAGCGCAAGAAGGAGAGCTGTCTTCCAAGAGAGATATTTCAGGTCAGCCCTTTGCACCGGCTCAAGGGGATGCTTCATGAGTTAAGGACTATATTAAGATGCCAGGTAGAAGGCAACATTTTCACCGGAGGGAAGGTCCTGTACAATCCTTTCAAAAATTTTTGATCAGTCTGTGAGACCAGAGAGAAGGACCCGCTGAAGATCTCTCTTAACGGGATATTGCAGCCAAGTGGACCCTGATGGAGGAGTGAGCAAGGTCCGACGTTGCCAAGTGTAGAAGATGAGGTAAAACTTGCTCCGGAGAAGAAGTGAAAGGGTGTATTCCTCGACCCCTACACCAGATACAAAACCTCTTCCATTTCAGAGAATACCTTTAATTGGTGCTATCCGCTCGTGCTCGAGCTAGGATGGCTCTACAGTCAGGTGGAATATTCAAATTATGAAGCTCTCGGAACTCAGGAGCCAGGCGGCTAACCTGAGAGATGTTAGATTCGGATGTTGGACTTGCCAGTTGCTCATTGTGAGTAGAGATGGACACTGCTTCAGACAGATCGATGGCTCCAGAGATAGGCGGTGGAGTTCCGTGAACCAATGCTGTTGTGGCCAAGTTGGGGCTATTAAAATGAAAGTACAAGGCTCTGCTTTCAATTTTCTGAGGACTCTGGGAAACATCGGGAATGGCGGAAAGGCGTACACAAAGACATTGCGCCATGCGATCGAAAATGCATTCCCTAAAGACCCTGACTGGGGATGCGAACTTGCGAAGTGTGGGCATTTGGCGTTGGATCTTGTGGCGAATAGGTCGATCTGTGGAGTGCCCCATCTCGAGAAGATTGTCGAGGATCTTCTGATCCAGTTCCCACTCGTGAGATGCTGTTTTCTGTCTGCTCAACGAGTCGGCGAGTACATTGTCCATGCCTGGGACATACTCCGCCCGAAGTGATACCTTGTTTGTTATTAGCCAGTTCCAAATTTTCAGCGACTCGCAAGAGTGTCAGCGAGCGCGTCCCTCCCTGCTTATTGAGGTAGTGCATTGTCGTAGTGTTGTCTGTCCAAACTAGCACAAGGGAATTTTTGATTCTTGGCAGGAAAGCCTGAAGGGCCAGGAAGACCGCTTGCAGTTCGAGCAGATTGATGTGAAGTTTTTTTCTCCGTAGGAGACCACTTCCCGCTTATCCGTAACTCTTGCAGAAAAGCTCCCCAACCTTCCAAGGAGGCGTCTGTTGTGATAATATGAGGAGCAGCTGGAAGTAGGAATGTCAAGCCTTGAGAAAGGTTTCGAGATGACATCCACCATTGCAGGGCTTTGACCATCTGAGGAGTCACTTTTATGTGGTAGTCGAATGAACCTGTGCATTGGACCCACTGCTTCGAGAGTGCCTCTTGTAGAGGCCGCATCCGTAGACGACAGTGAGGAATCAGGAGGATACACAATATCATCCCCAGAAGGGGTTTGAAGAGGCGGACTGTCAAGACCTTCTTTGAGGCTACTATAGCAGCTAGTGCCAGGAGCTTGTTCTTCCTCTCTTGGGATGGGAAAGCTTTTGCTGAACGTGTGTCCAAAGTTGCACCCAGGAAATTGATGCACTGAGAAGATAGTAGGACTGATTTTTCCTGATTGAGCGTGAGACCCAAGCAATCGAAAAGTCTTAAACAGTCGTTGGAAGACCTGGACGCGACTTCTAAGGATGGAGCCTTGATCAGCCAGTCGTCCAGATACAGAAAGACTTGGTGATAGCGCTGTCTGAGATATGCCGCCAAAGGGGAAAGACATTTCGTGAAGATGCGAGGTGCAGACTTGAGCCCAAAGGGCAGGACACAAAATTGAAAGTGTCTGCCCGCTACTGCAAATCGTAAATATTTTTGGGGATTCCTGTGAATTGGGATATGGAAGTAAGCGTCCCTCAAGTCTAGGGACGCCATCAAATCTTCTTTTTCCAGTAGTTGCAAGACCTCCTGGATCGTTACCATGCGAAACGACTGCTTCTTTAGGAATTGGTTGAGGGCCCTGAGGTCCAAGATTGGTCTCCACTTTTTTCCTTAATAAAAAGAAGCGGGAATAAAATCCTTTTCCCCTTTGAGATGGGGGTAACTTCTCTATTGCTCCTTTCTGCAGCATATTAGAGAGCTCTTGTAGAAGCAGCCGCAGATTTTTGTGATGCATTGGGCGGGGCGGAGTTTGTGGAGGGATTTGTATGAATTCTATAGAGTGGCCGAATTGTACTAATTGAAGGACCCAAAGGTCCGTAGTAATCTTTTTCCAATTTTGTAGAAAATGGGAAATCTTTCCTCCAATTTTTAATGAGTGAAATGAAGTCTGGACTGGCTGAATAAACAGGTCATTGTCTGTGCCCGTTGTTCTTTCGCTGTCCTCTACCCCGAAAGGACGACTTGCCATAAGAGGATTGCTGGCTTTGCTGTTGTTGGCACTGTTGGAATTGTGGTCTACTCTGGCCTGAAGAGTAGGAAGATCTGTATTGAAACTTCCTCTATAGGAAGACTGCCCTCTTCCTCTATTTCGACGAAAGGACTGGTTCTTATACTGGAGAGTGCCCAAAGCTCTCGCAGTGTCTGTGTCCTTTTTTATATTTTGCAGTGCTTCATCAATTTTGGAGCCAAATAGTAACTGGCCATCATAAGGCATGTCCAAAATCTGTTTGCACCTCAGGACGGAATGAGGTTGCTTTCAGCCACCCTTGGCGTCGCAAGACTGCTGCACCAGTCAGCTGGCGGGACCCTGTCATAGCGATGTCCATCGCACAGTCTATAATTTCTGACGCCGATGTTTCACCTTCTAGCAGGATCTTCTTTACTTCCTCTTTGGATGCATCTGGTAATTCCGACAGATATGGGGCCATATCTGTCCACAATTGTCTATTATATCGTCCCAAAAGCGCTAGGGCGTTGGCAGCCTTCACAGTCATCGCCGACATTGAAGAAAACCTTTTCCCAATGTTGTCCAATCTTCTTCCCTCCTTATCAGGAGGAGCCGAAGGATTCCTGGAGTTCTTCTGGGCCGCCTGTGGTAGTCGGAGGAGCCGGAGATTCTGGAAACCTGCCTATAATCCTGGATAAGGTATCGCAAATCCGTAACTAGAGATGCAGGAAGACAAACCATAGGAGTAGGTGGTGGATGATATACCGCCTCCTAAACTTCCTCCTCATCCGAACTCTGGCATTTTACATGCAGTTCCGAAGGGCTTGTCGCCATCTGGAACAGGTCACCCTCATCAGAATCCTCCTCCTGGAGGAGACGTGCTGGAGGAATTGGTTGCACCCGGCTTGGTGATGTTAACTCCAGTGTCCCCGCCTTTTTTGTGATCCTTAAGCGCACGCATGTTGTTTGAAGACCAGAATCCATCCTAGTCGACGAGCCAGTCGACGATGTGATCGTCGAAGGTGGAGTGTCGACAGTGGTCATAGCCGGTGGAGACATCGTCGACGGGGCCACCGTCGACGATAGAGATATTCCTGTCGTCGACTATGTCTTTGTCGACGGTTCCTTCGTCGACGGTGTTCTCGTCAATGAGCCCTTTGTCAAAGAGGCTTTCGTCAACGATATTGGCTTCGTCATCGAGGTAGTCGCCGATGCTGTCGTCGGCGAGGTCAGCGTCGACTGGGTCTTCGACGGCGTTCTCTTAATGGCTATAGTCGACGACAAAACCTTACCAGCCGTCGACGATGGGGTCGTAGTCGTCGACGATGAGAATGACGACGATGCTGTCAACGTGGAGACTGTCGTCGTCAAGGTAGACACATAAGAAGCTGTAGAGACTGCCTTCTTGAACGATGAAGGTGCAGTCGACGATATCGTCGTCGACGATGTCGAAACTGGCTTCTTGAAGGTGTGAACTTCCTTCCCAGTAGTTGTTTTAGCCATAACCTCTGAAGACTTTTTTGATGTCTTCTTTTGAGGAGGAGCCGTAGGGCTAGAATAAGCCACCCTTGGTCTCTTCAGAGATAATTTTGAGGAGACTGAAGAACCTTCACTCTCCTCAGAGGAACCAAGGTTCTCTCAGTCCTTTAGCCTCTGGAGCCAGATTAAAAGGCGTCCTTCACGGTCCTTGAGGGTTTTAGTGGAAAAGGTACGACATACCTTGCAGTCTTTAGCCGAATGATCTGGGTACAGGCAATACAGGCAGTCCTTATGCTGGTCATCAATGTGTAGCCTTTTCTTTCCACAAGAACCACAGGAGCTAAAAAGACCTTTTTGGTGTGTCAGGCATAGTATATAGCAGTCACTGAAGAAACAGGAGAAATGTCCCAAAATACTGTTAAAACAGCTGTGAAGAAACAAACCTGAGCAGAGCTCAGAGGAGACTCCCTTAGCACAACGTGCGGTAGAAAATCTGAGGGACCGAGGCTCCTTCCAGGAGGGTTCTAGAGGGAGGTGGCAGCTGATTGGCTCTCTTCTAGAGTTTGGTCCTTTTTACAAAAGGACAAGGATAGGTTACTAATGTGAGGCCTGTGGACCTACTTCTTTATATGTCTTTAGGACATTACTTTATGTACCGGGGACTCCCATCCAGACGATGGGCAATGATTCAGGCATGTGAATCTATGAAAGACACCCATAATACTGGATAAGGGAAGATTATAGTCACTGACGTTCTTACCATAGACATTTACTGTTTGACATCAATGGACTTAACTTCAGTAACAGGTAAGGCATAGACTTACTAGCAAGTCCGAAGACTGCTTTCCTCAACATGAAAGCACCATCACTGTTCACGGTCTGATACATTTTCAATGTTGCAGTGTGTCAGGGCACATCAGCTAACGTAGCCACTTCACTTGATGCACCATTCGACTTTGCAACACATTTCAAACGTCACACCATTTAGCTTCCGGTCAACTCTGTGTGTATGTGTGTGTGTCATACATTGTCAAGACGCCTGCTCTTCAGCACTTGTACAGTTGCAAATTCCATTAAAAAAAGCTAGGACTCTACATCACCTAATTTGACAACAGTATCATTGCGACCTTTTCCCTTCACAATTCTGTCTTCTATTCACCCTGCCAGAATAAAAACCAAGTGCCATGGTGGTTACTTCACAGTTAGACTAGTTTGAAATGTGCTTTTAACATCTAAAAAAGTTAAAGGTGAAAACTGATTTATTGACAGTCAAACAATTTCTGAAGAAGGGAGAGTCCTGCAGTTCTTTTCAGCTCAGCTTGTGACAAATCTCACCATTGTCCCAAAATATGAAACTCCATTCCTCACAATTCATGCAAAGATTAGGTCTACAGCCAAACCTCCCCTTTAGCTAATCTCGTTTAGAACATTTTAATTTTTTTTCATAGAAAACGTAAAAAAGAATTGACCTGCAATTTAATAAGGATAAAAGACAGACTTTACATGCTCCACTTTTGAGTTACTTTCAGCTACTGCACCAGGATACTTTGAATAAATCTGTCAAAAGCCGCCCCTGGAGACCACATCCTGTTAGAGATCAGAGTTTGGAAGCAGATATTCTGAAAAGAAACACTTTCAGAATCTGTTTAGGATGTAACCACCTGCTGATAATGCATAATGAGCCGGTAAGATAGGATTTTAAAGAACAAAGACTTTTAAATGTATCAAACAGATGTTCAAACTGACAATACCAAGCAATTGCTCATAGTGCAGAGTAAAATACTCGCTGTCTTCTCACAAGACTGGCCCCAATCCATCCAGGGCAAGCTACATTTTGCATACTCTTGGGATTCAATGATTCACTCAGTGAGCAAACATGCTGCTGTGCAACTTAATGATTAAAGCTATTTAGATTCGGCATTAGATGCAACAGTAAGTGTTTTTAATGATGCACACTAAACCAGCCTCACTCCTAGTATGTAACTTGTGCGGAGGAATAGTGCTCCCCTATTTCTGGAAACAGAAGACCGGCCTACTGGGAAAGACAGATGGGAAGGAGAACCCTTCAGATGTTGAACCTCTTCAATTTGATAACATTTCAATAGTTCCTAGGCCGGAATAATCCCATATTCATTAGCCACAAGAATCCAGATTATTGCATTTGAACAGTGAATATAGGACCAAGATCAATCTATCTACTGAACTTTAAAGCAGGTTCACAGAAATAGGAGGTTCACAATTCAAAATATATCCCAATTAGTTCTCAGTTACCTCCTCATCCCGTGCAGTGCTATGGGGCAGCTTAAGCCCTATGCAAAAAAATGACATGACATGCTCTTGCTCGAAATTGACGAAAAATGCCTTCCAATTGACCATTGAAATCTTACCTTTGCACTAGTGATTGTACCAAAAGGAGTGAACTCTTTCCGCAGTCGTTCGTCATCAATACCATCATCAAGATTTTTCACATACAAGTTAACACCCTAAAAAGCACGAAGGTTATAGTAGGATAAAGTCAATTGAGATCAGTTAACTTAAGAAAAATAAATTAACTTTACCTGATGGCTGGAAAACGTACAATAAACTATTGATATATTTAACATCTTGCATTACTTTTGTAGCTTCTGGACTAGTACATGTTTAAATGATTACATTACACTTGGCTCATGATTAAGACTGGTTTGGGTGGGTATTGTAAAGAAAGGAAAGCAAGAAGTGTACTCATCTATGACGGGCCTACCTTTGACGATATGGAGCTATGATGGTAGTTGTCGACTTATCAATGGTATTGAAGTGACACTTGTCTGTGTAATCAGACAACTTCATTTTTGTAGTACATTTCTTTCCTTATCTTTTGATTGAAATGTCACAGATGGGCTATATTCTAGCAGAAGACATGGTTATGGATTCTCCTTCTGAAACCTCAGACCTAGGCACCTTCAATGCGACAATAGAGGATCTCTTGGTGTGAGTGTAAAACCACAAATGCCCACTGTTGCCCCTTTTTTTACACACTTTCACTATTGTAAATACTAGGCTATTTTCCTGCCCATTTCATCAGAGAAGTGGAAAGGGGATGCGATATTAATCTAAAAGAGGCCAATGCTGCACAAACACTTTTAAAGTCGAGCTGGATGACCCATGGTAATTTAAAAATGACTTTTTCATAGATAAACAAGCATTATAGCAAGACCACTAGGTCTTGCCTATGAGACCGCTAAAGCCTTTGCCAATGTATTTTAGCCAAGTTGGACAGCAGCGTAGCAGGGCTAAAAATAAAGTTAGGAAAATAAGTGCTTTGACGTGGCTAGCACTAGTACCACGTCATAGCGCTTTTTTTGGGTGGGTGGACAAGACGGGCAAGGAAGGGGGGGTTGGGGGTATGGGCAAACTACGATCACAGGGTGGGTGGCTAAAGAAAGAAGCAACATGTAGCGAACTACACTCCAATAAAACACTTGTGAAAACACAGTATGTATTTTAAGTCACTTCGACCGTTTGACACTAGGGAACGCAGAAGTATACAAAGTAATGGATGGAATACTTGAATTCGCCTCAGCCATTAGTAATTACTCGGGTCACATCCTGATCCACTTATTTTGCACATTATGTCACCTCAGTCTGAACCCAGCTATAGGGAAATCAGTCTTGGCCCTGCTCCACAGGGAGCAGTCAAGCCCAAACTGAAACCATGTCCTCCCTGAACCGGAACCCAAGAAACCAAGGACCCATTTCGCCCTTGGAAACCAAGGACTCATTTCGCCCTTATGGGCTCATCAGTCGGTTATAGCTTGGCTTCAGTGAGTGTGTGCACAACATCCACATCTGGGCATACCCGTCCCACTTAGGCCAACATACTAAAGTATACAAAAAGTGATGGATGGAATACTTAAATGGGCGAGTACCAACTGAGGGAGATATGGTGGGCGGAAATAGAGGGATTAGATGCGGCTGCAAGCAATTGCAAGTAGCTAAGATTAGGTCAAACATTCTATTCATCACCTTGTTTTTGCATTTGACACACCATTTCAGTGTTGACTGTTTTATGGCCCCTGTGGACCATAGGTTGAGGTGCTTAGGAGCGCTTGTCCATTGCCTTTCTTCAGTAGGAGTCCTTTGTTGATGCAGAGTCCAGATAAACAAGTTACTCATCTTCAGTAACATCCTTTCTGGTGGATATTCTAATCTCAGATTGCTCTCCTTTAGAATATTGCCAAGTGCCAGACTGGATCCAGCAGACCTAAACAAGGCTTCCAGTGCAGCTCAGTGTTGACTTATTTCCACTCTAGAAAGGACGATGGAGCGGCATTTAGGCACCTCCCCTATGCGTCATTGTCAATCTGGGGTACCAATCTGCAGTTAAGAGTATTCACCAGATAGACTGTAAAGTTAATTTGTTCTTTGGATGGATATTTCTAATTGCAGATTCGTCAACTTTAAAACAGATCAGTTCCTCCCAAGGCAATGGGTCTGCGGAATGGCTCAGACCAAAAAGTCCTGCATGAACGAATGGGTGAAATGCCCTTCCGGTCAGACCTGGATGTTAAGACAGCAGTGCTTCTTGAACTGTGTACCAACATTCACATTACGGCCTGACATGTAAAGGACAGGCATGGCGCTTGCCCGCAAAGCGGTAGCAGTCTTGGCCCTGATGGAATAGGCCCGCCACACCTCCCGAGGCTACTTTTTGGGCAGTGTGTAGCAGATCTTCAGCGGGAGGACAATCCATTTTATCAAAGTCCTTTTCTGCACTGCCTTGCCCAAGGCCCCAGAGAACCTGTCAAGGAGCAGATCTTCCATCTGATGGTTTTTGGTGCGATCAATGTAAAAGCTTAATGCCCTTTTGGGGAACAGCTGATTGTGTCTTCTCTTTCGAAGAATGTGGCAGGGCAAAGAACATTGGAAGAGTGAGGGATAGCGCAGCATGAAAAATCAGACTACTTTAGACAAACCTGCCGTCTTGGTCCTCAGCACCACATTATCAGGAAAAATAAGGTGTAAGGCTGTACAGCACTTGGTGTTCTCTCACGAGATAGGCAGAAGTGCCACCAGAAACACTGCAACAGTGAGGACATGTAGTGGATAGCTGTGCATGGGTTAAAATGGCATGCACGAGGAAAGGGTGGCAGAGACTTGAGGTCATTGTGGAGGTGGGAGCTCGCCCCAATGACTGAGCAGACACCCCCCAACCCCTTAAAGCAAAAATAAACATATATCTCCCCAGGGTAAAGTGGGCTTGCTGGTACCTGCAGGCAAGCAGATTGGAGGGAAGCATCTCCCATCTGCCCTGAGGGTCCAGTGGGCTTTCTCACCCTCCCAGGGAGAGAGAGCATTGAAAAGGGAGGTTTCTCCCCATTCCAACAAAACCTCCCCCGGGGGCGGAGATATAACCCCGAGCACCGATGTAAGTGAAAGTAAACGAGGCCTTTTACATTCACTTCCTCCGCGATGAGCTCAGCACGCTATGCACGCTGATGGTCATTAGAGAGAAAAGGCCTCCGGCTGCCCAGAAAGCTCTGCCCTAGCAGCTAAGCCTGAAAAAAGGAAATCCCTTATGCCAGGCCGTACTGGAGCCATCCACAGCACGAGTGCTGCTGTGATGGATGCTTCCAGCACATCCTTATCATGCAAGAGGTTTAGCAAAAAATACAATAGAAACATTAACTAAAATAAAAAATAAAAAAACTTTCACAGACTTTTTTTAAAGTGCATGAATGGGAGAGGAATCTGAGCAGGGTAGCCACAGGCTGCAGCTATGTTTAGCAAAAAAAGTGAAACTACGTATTCAAGTCCTCCCGTGTCCCATCATGCTGTTTAGCCTGAAGATATCTTTTTTTTGCACATTGCAAGTAAGGGATAGAATTATATAGAGAACACATCTTTATTCCTTAAGCCAAGGAAGAGGGAGCGTTTGCTTATGATCAGAGGAAATTTCTCAGAAGGAAAGCTGGCATTACAGATCAACTGTTTCAACCCTTCTGGGATCTCCCTTGATAATGAATAAGCACCGAGTAGAATACAAGCCCATCGCTAAAAAAAACATGGTGGCGGGGGATAAACCAATGAAAACTACGCATACAGTTCTCAGGAAGTGAGAAGTGAAGGAATCAAATTTGCAAATAAGCCTTTTCATCTTTGAAGGCGATCTTTAAAATAATTCCGAAAACCTCTGGCGCGGTATATGATAAAAACAGGTACGTTTCCTCTGTGTTGTATGTACATGAGAATCTGCTATGCGTTTCGGTTCTCTGGATCTAATCTTTTTCGTCTATATGCGCTACAGTGCTTTTTGGGTGCAATCGAGGGATGTAAATTCAGATATGCAGCAAACCTGCTGTGGAGCTAATAAACGTTGCACACACATGAAATGTATGTACACAGTCTGGGACCTCTCCTTAAAGAAATCGGTTCACGATTTGCCTACATGCAGATTAAAGCCTATTTACTGCTCTCATCCCCCCCGCTTATCTTTTGAAAATTTGTTTTTGTTCTCATTAACACTAAAGCTGGCTACAAGGCTAGATTTCAATTTCTTGAAGTTACCTGGTATCTGGTGATTCTGTCTTGCTTCATTTGTTCAAATTTACGTTTCAGTTCAGTTTGCCGTTCCACCTTCTTTTGAGCCCGGCCCACGTAAATCTGTTTTCCATTCAGCTCCTTTTGGTTCATATCATCCACAGCCTTAAAGACAAAACAGTTACTTTAAAGCATGTAGAGCAATATATTTTATCATTCAAAGTTGTATTCTGTTTCCAATTAAACTTGCAACAAAGAAAATATACAGACATGTGAAAAACCCAACCCCACCCCAGGAGATCAAGAGTGCAATGTGTGAGTTACAAAATTAGGTACACCGAAGGTTGAGATGACTAATCTCACTCAGCAAGGTGTAAAAGGTCCCCTAAAATACCCAGCAACTTCATTCCCCTGCTTACCTATGGAGCAATCTAAAGTGCTTTCAATGTCCAGGGAGAAACAAACAGACAGTTTCATTTGCAAGATATTAAGCCGCAAATACAGTCTAGCAACACACAAAACCCTCTACTGACAATCCATCCTCCGTTCAGAGTTCCTTTATAACCAGGATCCAGTATTCTCTTCAGAAGGGATCCTAATGCTAAGGAAAGCAATTTCTAGAGAGTAGACCTGGGAAAGGATCCGTCACTGGATTTCGGTATGCAGACTAAGGCAACAAACTTTCCTAGCATCTGCTATTTAAGAAGAGTCCCCTCCCTCACTTCTCCCTTGCAGGCAGGGTTGCTATATCAAGCCATTTGTAAACATTCTCATCCCACTAACACAGCATTCTTTGACCAACGCAGATCTCTTCTGGGCGCCTTATGGGCTGGCGGGCAGGCGCATTGCTTTTGGAAGGTATTGACCCTGCTGCTTGAGCAGGGCAGGACCTGCGTGCCGGACATGGAATTATACTATTGTGGCAGTCTCGCTATGTGCACTACTGGATACACTCGATGACGTTTCAACCACATATTGCAATACAGGCAGATAATGCCACTCCCTGCCCATTGGATAAGTCCCCAGTGTGTACATGGAATGAGATTGATGCTGTCAAACGTGTGGTGTGGGCCTATCGGACTGAAGATATGGGCATCCAGCAACAATTGGGAAGACCACAACTAAGGGTGATGGGAGACCTCTAATCTGATGGCACACCTAATCTGATGGCACTTTCATCACCCTGCAAGATATTCAGAGCGGGACAAACTGCACACCACTGGATGTTTTCCTCTATCACCGATTCCGGGGCAGTTGTGGAATGAATCAAAGCACTTTTGTCAGACAGCATGGTAGCTTGCTGGTTGAGGACTATATACTTTGTTCACCATCCCCAAGTAACGAATTATGAGACTGTACACTAATGTGCAAAAGAAAGTCCCAGTTAAAAAAAGATGGGGTGAGGAAGGAGTGCCAAACAGACCTTACATTATGCAGTCAAACGGGCATGTTTTTGCCTAACTACAGGTTGTGCCTAATACAACTCAAATTCTTTCGCAGACTACTGCACACCCGCAAAGATATACAAGATTGGGCTAACTGCTGATGCCCTTGTTTGAGGTATGGTTCACCTGATGCTGACTATGTATTTGGCGTGGTGATGTCACAGGGTGGAGACCTTCTGGACCTCAGTCTATGACTGAATGGAAGAGATGGTAGCTGACACAGTACTGAGCTATGTTACGGACATTCCTGTAGACACTCGAAGCCTTATCACCATTATGCTACTATTAGCTAAGAGAAGGATGGCAATGCACTGGGTACGGCGAGCCAGTCTAACATTGAACTGTTTGCCAAAGGATATGCCCACTGCCAGAAACAACTGAAAGAAAAATGGAAGCTCATGTCTGCTAGAACCCGCACCAAGGACATTTAGCGCCCACTTTGCCAACTTGGCCGGGTGCGACGCAGCAATGGGATAAAACAATGCTATAGTGAGATATTTTTGTGAAGACGGATGGCTGCAAGACGTCTGCGTGCTGGTGGATGTAAGCCTGCTCTTTCAGGTGCGCACTTGGTGCGCACTGACTAGACATGGAGTTGTCTGCCACCGAATACACAGTGGCCATGTCATTCTCACCAGAATGTTTGTTACCGGTTGGTGTAGTTTTGCAGCTTGAAGATCTTTCTGGATTCACTATGCTGTGCATTATTCTGCGGTCTAGTGGTTGGGTCTGTAATCTTAGTCTTTTCTCTCTTTTGTCATAGCCCAGGTGGAAGTCGACATCCCACCCTTTGGTGTACTTCCTGTGACGTCAGCATGCTTCCTGCAGAAGCTCTTACCTTTGGGTGCCATCTTCGAATTATTTTTTTCTTGACATGTTCGTGAATCCTTATTGAATGTTTTCAAGTTCTTCCTATGAATTTCCACCTTGTCTCTTAAGGTGTCTGTTTGTAGATTGTTCTTGTATTTACACCTTCTCCTGCCTCATCTTTCTGGTAGAGGTGGGTGGGTTCGCTAGTGAATCCAGAAAGATCTTCAAGCTGCAAAACTACACCAACAGGTAAGAAAACTATTCGTTTTGCAGCGTGAATCTTTCTGGATTCACTATGCTGTGCATAGATTTTGTAGCGGTTTCTCATCTCTGTGGCGGCTGGGTGGAAGATGAGCGTTGGTTATTGAATACGTGCTGGAGCACCTTTTGTCCGACTTGTGCTTCCTTGTTCATCTGTATATCCACACAGTAGTGCTTCGTGAACGTGTGCACCGAAGCCCATGTTGCCGCCAGGCATATGTCTTGTATGGGTGTGTTAACCAGGAAGGCTATCGTAGCACCCTTTTTCCTAGTGGAGTGGGCACGCGTCCCCTCTGCTAGCTCTTGACCTGCACGTTTGTGGCAGAGTTTCATTGTCTGTGCGATCCATCGTGCAATAGTCTTTTTTGTTACTGCCTTTCCCATGAAACTGTTGGCGAATGACACAAAGAACTGTTTTGTTTTCCTGTGTCCCTTCGTCCTCTCAATGTAGTGCATGACTGCCCTTCTGGCGTCCAGGGTGTGCAGAGCTCGCTCTGCGCCAGTTGTTGGTTTTTGGAAAAAACTCGGTATCTGTATAGATTGGTTCATGTGGAATTTGGATACCACCTTCGGCATGAAGTGTGGGTCAGTCCTCATCACAACCCTATCATTGTATATTTGTATGTAGGGTTCTTGTAGCGTTAGCGCCTGAAGCTCGCTTACTCTGCGTAAGGACGTTATTGCAACCAGGAAAGCTGTTTTCATAATTAGCATCTTAAGGGAGGCCTTGTGAAGTGGTTCAAAGGGATCTTTCATGAGTTCCGTTAGGACTATGTTCAAGTTCCATGCAGGTGGCGGCACCCGCTTGGGTGGTGCGATCCTTTTCGCTCCTTCTAGGAATCTCTTCACCACCTGTGATGTGAAGAAACTCCTGCACGTCTCTCCCCTTGTGTAGGCGACTATCGCTGCCAAGTGGACTCTTAACGAGGATGAGCTAAGGTTCTTCTCCAGCAAGTGCGTCGGGTACTTTAGCACCGTGGAGTCCTTCTTCATCTTATTGTGAAGTCCTTCTTTTCTGCACCACATTGTGAATCTTTTCCATTTCGCAACATAGCACTTCGGAGTGCTGGGCCTTCGTGCCTCCCGAAGGACCCTCAGCGTGCTTTCTGGCAGTCTCAAATGTGGGAACTCTATGTCCTCAGGAGACATGCTACTAGGCTCAGGCTCTCTGGTTCTGGGTGCAGCACCTCTCCGTTCTGCATGGAGAGTAGGTCTTTCCTCTTGCCGAATCTGTGGGGTGCACACTGTGCCATCTCCATGATCTGAGAGTACCATGTCGGTCTGGCCCACTGTGGCGCGACCAGTATCAGGGTCATGTTGCTCGCTCTGCACTTGCTCAGCACTCTGTGCATCAGTGGTATCGGGGGAAAGGCGTAAGCAAATGTCATGGACCAATCTATCCATAGGGCATTCCTCAGTGACCCCTCCTCGAGTTGTCTGGATGCGAAGTTTTGGCATTTTGCATTCCGGCGTGTGGCAAACCGGTCCACTGATGGTGTCCCCCATCTGTCGAACAGCCACCTTGTCTCTTGAGCATTGAGCTCCCACTCGTGGGATGCCGATGTCTGTCTGCTGAGCCAATCTGCTTGTATGTTGTCCTTCCCTGGTAGGTGTATGGCTAGCAGGTCTATCTTGAGAGGGATGGCCCATCTCCATATCTCCTGCACCAGCGTTGAAAGCGGGGCTGACTGTGTGCCCCCCTGCTTGTTGATGTAGAACATCGCGGTGGTGTTGTCTGTTTGTAGCAACACCTTGTGCTTGTACAGTCTTGTTTGGAAAGCTTTCAGTGCAAGGAAGATTGACTTCAATTCTAGGTAATTGATGTGTTTTGTCGCATCTGCTGGCGTCCACAGTCCCCTCACCTTGAGCTCCTCCATGTGAGCGCCCCATCCCTTCAGGGATGCGTCTGTGGTGATGGTCACTGTTGGCGTTGGGGGCGTTAGAGGCTTTCCCCTTGTTATGTTCTCCATTGTCCACCATGTCATCTCCTTCTGCACTGCGTGCGTTACAAACACTAGATCCTCCCAACTGCCTGTAGCTTGTGACCATTGCTCCTGTAGCCATTCTTGAATGGGTCTCATGTGGAGACGTACATTTGGTACCAGGTGGATGCATGATGCCATCATCCCCATGATCTTGCTCGCACTCCTCACTGTCCGAGCTTGTCGCTTTCGGTAGAGGCGAGTTTCCTTCACCAGCGCCCTCGCCCTCTTCTCGCTGGGGAACACCTTGCCCTGTAAGGTGTTGATCTGTGCTCCCAGGAAGATCTTCACTTGTTCCGGCTCCATTGATGATTTCTTCCAATGGATGGAGAACCCCAGGCTTATGAGCGTGCTCGTCACTGTGTGTGCGTGTTGCTTGCATTTCTGGTATGAGTTTGCTTTCACCAGCCAGTCGTCCAGGTAGGGGTATACGTGTATTCCCTGCCTTCGTAGGTGCGCTGCGGCTGCTGCGAGGCACTTTGTGAAGACCCTTGGTGCTGATTTGAGCCCGAAGGCTAGTGTCGTGAACTGGTAGTGGCTTTCTCCGATGGTGAACCTGAGCATATGCTTTTGCTTTCCGTTCATTGGGATGTGCAAGTAGGCGTCCTTGAGGTCTATCGTGACCATGAAGTCGCCGATCTGCAATTGCAGGAGCACCTCTTGCAGGGAGGTCATTTTGATTTTTTGCGTTCTTATGAATTTATTCAGGAACCTTAGGTCCAGAATGGGTCTCATTGTCTCGTCTACTTTTGGTACCAGGAAGTACGTTGAGTATATTCCTTTGTTTCTTTCCTTGAAGGGTACCCGTTCTATGGCCTGCTTCCGCAGGAGTTCCTTTGCTTCTTCCTGAAGACACTCTAGCTGCTTGCTTGCTAGTGGTTTTCTCTTTGGTTTTCTGCTTGTTGGCCTCCCCTCCAACTCTATGCAGTATCCGAATTGGATGATGTTGAGGCTCCATTTGTCTGATGTGCTTTCGCTCCATTCTTGGAGGTAAAATCTTAATCTTCCTCCCACTGGTGTTATGTGGTCGTAGATGTCTAGCTTGTCTTGACCCCTCTGTACGTGCTGCCCCCTGGGATCCTTTCTGTGGGCGGGCACACGGAGTTTTTTTAAGTCACTTAGAGGCGGGCTGCTGTCCCCCTCTTCTATTCTGTCCACGTCCGTTTCCTCTCCCTCGAAAGGACTGGCCTCTTTGTTGGTACTGCCAGGACTGCTTCTGCTGACCCTGCGAGTCTGTCTGGTGCGTTTGTTGGAAAGCCTGGTGTGATGTACCCGGCTGGTTTCCACCTCTCCTGCCAGGCCTCCGTGACGGGGTGCCCCTTTTGTTGCCTCTGAACTGCAATGCTCCCATGGACCTTGCTGTTTCGTTATCCTTTTTTAGTTGACTCAGCTTCTCATCAACTGTTGTTCCGAAAAGCGTATCGCCGAACGGCGTGTTCAGGATGCTGTGTTGCACCTCGGGTTTGAAACCTGAAATCCTGAGCCAGGCGTGTCTTCTTTCAGTGACACCCATCATGAGCCTGCTGGAGGTGTCTGCTCCATCCAGGGCCGTCTTGAGGCAAGAATTTGCCGCGTTCTTCCCTTCTTCAACCAGCTTTTCGGCCTTCTGTCTGGCCTCCTGGGGCAGGTCCTTCACCAACTGCCCCAGCTCCTCCATGATCTGGTACATGTGCCTGTTTATCAGGGCGTTGGAATTAGCCATGCGCCAGTGGGTCGCGGCGTTCCGTTCGATCCTTCTGCCCACCAGATACATCCTCTTGCTCTCCTTATCCGGTGGTGGTCCGGAAGTAGTGGGTACGTTAGCCCTCTTCCTTGCTGTGGCCGTGATAATGGAGTCTGCAGAGACTGTCCCCTGAATGTAGGGGGGGTCCTTTGAGGAATGTTTGTATTTCTTCTCTGTTCTGGGAGTTACTGGCTTGCATGTTGCGGGCTCCCTGAATGCTTCCTTCCCTTAAGCCAAAACGCTGTCGAGCATTGGCAGGTACTGGCTCCTTGTTTCTGTGGGGAGCAATGTCTCTAGAAGGAAGTCTGCTTTCTGCTTCTCTTCGTCGAGCTCGAGTTTGAATGCCGCTGCGGCAGACCTTATCACCGAGTTGTAGGTTCCGATGTCGTCCGGCAGCGAGGGCCTCGAGGGATATGTGTCGACCGCCTCCTCCGGGCTGTCTGTGTCGACATCTTGGTAATCCACCTCCTGTAAGCCAGAGGGGGCAGACTCTGCGTCCGTCCTGCTGTCCTCCTCCTCCCCGTAGTTGTAACTATCGTAGGGATTCTCGTACTCTTCCTGGTCGACGACCACCTCGACGTCCGGGTCTTGTTCCTCGGCGACCTCGTCTTCCTCCTCGACCACCTCCACCACTGGTGGCTTGGTCTTCTGTGGGATCGTGAAGGTTTTCATCTTTGCGTCGAATTCTTTCTTCCGCTGCAAGATGTTTTCCATTTCGGCCTCGAGGCGCCTTCTCTTTTTCTCCATCTCGGCCGCGTGCTCCGCGTCGGATGCTTCGGCCGCTCTTTTCGGCGGTTGGCTCGGCGCCGAAGTTTGACGTCGACCCGGATTTTGGTTCTCTGCTCGGCGTCGGTAGTTAAGTGTCCTTCTCCCTCGGCGTCGATCGGTCCTTTTCGGGGACGATTTTCGACGACTTCTGCTGTTCAACAGCTCTCGGCGCCGGGGACTCCTTCTCAGAGGATCCGCTGGGCCTGTGAGTACTTGCGGACGCCAGGTGTTTTGGCGTCGGCGCTTACGGGGCCTTGCCCTCGTTTTTTCGAGACTCAGAGTCTCTCGGGTTCCTGGGGGCCGGAGAGTCTCCTACCTTATCAGAAGTCTTCGAGTAATCGGTCTCTACGACCGTGTAGCTGTCGTCTTCGGCGGCAGTGTTGTCCTCTTCCTCGGAAGACATCCCCAGATCATAGAGGGATGGAGTCGGGGCCTTCCCCTGCAGCGTGGCGTGCGCTACCCTCTGTCTCTCTCTCTCACACGGAGGGTCTCCGTGGTGAAGGCGGAGCAGGCGTTGCAGTCCTCGCTTTCGTGATTTACCGGTAGACAAAGGTTGCATACCGGGTGCTGGTCCTTCTGCGCGTACTTGTGGTGGCAGTTACGGCAGAACTTGAACGGCGTGTTGTCCATCATCGAGCACTCAGGCCTCCCTGGTTGCGTGCTCGTCGACGTTCGTCGAGGATCTCGAATTCTCCTTCGCTGACTCCTCGTCGATGAAGTCTCCTGGTGTCTTCAGATGCCTTTTCTTTACAATTTCTGTATTCTTCTATCTTCTTTCTCCAAAAATGTCTGGAGCCCAAACGGGAACGATCCAGACCCGACCGCGGAAAAAAAGAATCTGAAGATGGCGCCCAAGAACATGCCGACGTCACCGGAAATGCACCCAAGGAGGTGTGACGCCGACGCCCACCTGGGCTACGAAAAAAAAAAAAAAAGGACTACGAATCCGGACCCAACCACAAGACTGCGGAATAATGCACAGCATAGTGAATCCAGAAAGATTCACGCTGCAAAAGTCTCCTTGCCTCCCGTAGCACCCGCAGAGTGCTCTCCGGTAGTCTTAGGTGTGCAAACTATGTCTTCAGGAGCCATGCACCTAGGCTGAGGCTCGCTGGCTCTGGGTGTAGCACTTTTCCGTTTTGCATGGAGAGTAAGTCTTTTCTTTTCCCGAACTTGTGGGGTGGTCCCTGTGCCATTTCCATTATTTGTACCAGGTCTGCCTTGCCCACTGAGGTGCCACCAGGATCAGTGTCATGTTGCTGGTTCTGCACTTGCTGAGTACCCTGTGTATCAGTGGTATCGGGGGAAAAGCGTAGGCAAATATTTTTGACCTGCTTATCCAAAGGGCTGGATGCGAAGTATCAGCATTTTGCATTCTGGTGTGTCGCAAATAGGTCTATTGTTGGTGTTCCCCACCTCCTGAATAGCCTTTGCGTTTCCTGTGCATTTAGCTCCCACTCGTGGGATGCTGATGTCTGTCTGCTGAGCCTGTCTGCATCCACATTGTCCTTTCCTGGTAGGTGTATGGCTAGTAGGTCTATTTTGAGTGGGATGGCCCATCTCCATATTTCCTGCGCTAGGTTGGATAGTGCGACTGATTGTGTTCCTCCCTCTTTGTTGATGTAGAACATTGTTGTTGTGTTGTCTGTTTGTATCAGTTATTTTCTTCCATTCCTGGAAGAAATGTTTTAGCCTGCCTCCATCTGGTCTTACATGTTCGTTGATGCTTAGTCCGTGTAACCCTCCTTTGTTGACCTTGTTGTGCCCCACCCTTAGAGGGGTCGTGTGGGTGGGCACGCTTGGTGGGGAGGAGTCACTTTGAGGTGGGTTGCCAGCCCCCTCTTCTTGTTTGCCCTCGTCCATTCGGCCTCCTGCGGAAGGACTGGCCCCGAGGCTGGCACTGCCAGGTTTGTTTTTGCTGGCCCTGCTCTGATTGTCACCCTGGTAGGTCTGCTGAAATGTCTGATGGGACGTTCCCGGCTGGTTTCCCCCTCTTCCGTTTGGTCTCCGTGTCGGGGTGCCCCTTCTCATTCCTCTGAATTGCAAGGCCCCCTTAGACCTTGTAGTCTCATTTTCTTTTTTGAGCTGTATGAATTTCTCATCCACCGGTACACCGAACAGGGTTTCTCCATTGAAGGGGGTGCTCAGAATGTTGTTTTGTACTTCCGGCTTTCAGCCTGAGATCCTCAGCCAGGCATGCCTTCTTTCTGAGATCCCGATCATCATGAGCCTGCTGGATGTGTCTGCCCCATCCAAGGCTGATTTTAGGCATGAATTTGCTATATTTGTGCCTTTCTCCACCAAGTGTGACGCTCTTTGCTGATATTGCTTAGGGAGGTGTTTGAGCAGCTGTCCGAACTCGTCCCAATGCTGGTATGAGTGTCTGTTCAGTAGGGCATTAGAGTTTGCAATGTACCAGTGTAATGCTGCATTCCTCTATCTTCCTTTCAGTGAGGTCTATCTTCCTTTCAGTGAGGTCCATCCTCCTATTTTTTGTCTGGTGGTGGGCCTGAGGTTGTTGGAACGTTTGCCCTTTTCCTGGCAGTTGCCGCAATAATGGAGTCAGCCGTGACGGATCCCTGGATGTAGGGGGAGATCTTTAGAGGAGTGCATGTATTTCTTCTCTGTCCTAGGTGTGACAGACCTGCAGGTCGCTGTGTCTTTGAATGCCTCCCTCCCCTGGTCCAGGACACTTTGAAGCATGGGGAGGAATTGACTCCTTGTTTGAGTGGGGAGCAGGGTCTCTAAGAGGAAGCAGGCCTTTGGTTTTTCTTCCTCCAGTTTCACTCCATAAGCTGTTGCCGCGTTCCTGACTACCATATTGTAGACCCCAATGTCATCTGGTGGCGAAGGCCTTGAAGGGTACGATTCCACTGCCTCTTCTGGGCTTTCGGCGTCGAGGTCCTGCCAATCCAGGTCCTGTGCCATCGAGAATGCCGAGCCAAAACTCATCCACTGGTCTTCCTCGCCTTCCTCGTTGCAGTATAGGTCCTCTTCCTCTTGGTGTTCCTGGGGCTCAGGAGTTATCGGCGGCCCTTCGGCGTCGAATTCCTCCTCTTCTTCGATTTTGACGATCGTCAGCGGCGGTTTCGACGGAATTGTGAACCTTTTCATCTTTTCGAACTCTTTTCCTTTGCAGGATGTTATCCATTTCAGCCTCGAGCCTTCTCTTTTTCCTCTCCATTTCGGCGGCCTGTTCGGCTTCGAGTGTTTCGGCCGATCTCTTAGACGTAGTCGTCTACTTCGAAGTAGCCTTCGGGTCCTTTTCCTACTGAGTCGAGCGGTCCTTTTCTGGGACGTGCTTCGACAACATTGACTTGTCGCCTGTTCTCGCCGTCTGGGAGTTCTTTTCGAAGGATCCGCTGGGCTGTTTGTCCCTGGATGTAGCTGCGGCCGTCGAGATTTTCGGCGCCAGTGCTCCTTTCGTGGACTTAGAGTCTGACTCAGGCTTTCGAGAGTCCGTCTGGGTTTAGGGGTCGACGTCTCTCCTACCTCTTTAGAGGTTTTCTTATCGGTCTCTACGACTGTGTAGTCATCTGGTCCCTCGGCGATGTTGTCCTCTTCATCGCTGGAGAGGCCCAGGTCCCAAAGCGACAGAGGTTGTCCTTTGCCTTTCATGCTGTGGTTCGCTCTTCTCTGTCTGTCTCTAACCCTGAGAGTCTTCAGGGTGAAGACGGGGCAGATGTTGCAATCCTTGCTCTCGTGGTCGACCGGTAGGCACAGGTTGCAAACCGGGTGCTGGTCCTTCTGCGCGTATTTGTGGTGGCAGTTGCGGCAGAATTTAAAAGGTTTTTTTGTCCATTCCTGCGCTCAGGGGGCCCCCTGTGTGCGCATTCTCCGTCGGACGTCGAAGTTCTCCTATCTTTTTTGTGTAGAAATCGGTCTTTTCCCTCTTTCCTCCAAAAACTCTGGAGCCTCTCGGTAACTATCCAGACCCAACGGCGGAAAAAAGAATCTGAAGATGGGGCCCATAGGTGGGAGCTTTCGCAGGAAGCATGCCGACGTCACAGGAAGTACACCAAAGGGTGTGACGTCGGAGCCCACCTGGGCTACGAAGAAAGAAAAAAAAGAGAAAAGACTGATTCCGGACCCAACCACTAGACCGCGGAATAATGCACAGCATAGTGAATCCAGAAAGATTCACGCTGCAAAACTAGACTGTGACTCAATCTGGCTATCCACAATAACAGAAGCAAAAATGGATACTGCTGCTCTGCTCCTGTAAATGAGTGTCTAAAATGTATTCTGTGTAACTTAGGCCAACATTGAATATTCTAGCTTTGAAATATCAATTGAAAAGAAAAAAAAGGTGTCACCTTCCTTGTCAGCTAGAGGCACATGGAGAAACCTTAAGGTGGTGCGAAGAGTGTGCAAACACCTGTAGTTATGTACTTTGTGGGGGTGGAGAACAATGTGGGGAAAAATTAGGAAAGCAGTCAGGAATATTTAGTTAGCAAATGAGTCTAATAAAGGATGCTGGTGTCGGCTACAAATTTCATAAGGGAGTGGATGGTCTTTAAAGGATTGGTCTAAGCATTCAGCACTCACACGCAGAAAGCAAAGTTTGCTTAATTGTACCATTTGTAAAGTGCATGGTTAACCATAAAGGTCATCATGGAACAACGAAAATTGGGCACAGGCGCTACAGAACTAGGGAGGAGGTAACAGATAAAGAGAAATTAGGTTTTCAGTTCATGAAACGTTTCTTTTTACTCATTTGCTTGAGTATGATGTAATGGCTTTCCTTTCTCTTCTTGCATTTGCCTCTCACCTGGAGCATAGCTTCTTCACAATACTTTTAACTGAATGTCTTGTATACTTCCACTGCTCACTTGCAGGGAGCTAGTTTTTACTCTCTTTCAGCACTTTGTGAGTGCTTGTTCCTCTCTCTCTCATGTTCGGCTTTCCCCCACAAACACCCAACACCGTACACTCAGTGTTGGTCTCTCATCGCCCCCTCAGCTCCAGCTTGTTCATCGCTGTCCCACCATGCTTTTTAAAAAAAAATTCCTCTTCCAGTCTCACAAACATCTGTTCAACAGAATTTTGCATGATCTGAAGAATTTGAATGAGCTATTTAGGCAAGCCGAAAAGGATGGACTCGCAGTAGCCCAGGTAAACTGGAATGGGGGACTGGATCACAGTTTTGTATTTATTTAGGTATACCAAAAAAGGCAGCCTGAAGTAAAAAGATTACCCCCACAGTTGAAAATGGCAATGGAGGGAGGGGGGGGGGGGGGCAAGTCTAAACTCCAAATTGCACCAATTTGAATTCCATATGAAGTACTATAATCACCCTCCTAGATGAGTTATGTCTAAGAGAAGTATTTATCCAGCAAGTCACAAACTGGATAGAGATGCTCAGTGCCAGACTGACAAAAGCTTGCCAGTCATCACAAAAAGACCAAAAGAACAAATAAATGTGGCAAATGAAGTAACAAAGCCTGAAATGTGTCATGCTAAGATCAGAGTTAAGGAGAACATCGGAGCATTGCAGTGTATTAAGATTTAAAAGGCTGCAGCGAGACGGAGTTCGATTAGGAAAAAGAAGGGGAAAAGGGAGGAGTAGAAACAAAAAATGAAATGGCAGATTGATAAAAAGCACAATTGCATCCAAAGTCTAACCATTTAGTTGGGTTGGTCAATTTGCATGTCAACGAGACAGATTATGGCCGTGATCTAGCAGGAAAGTGGTACAGATATCGGCAGCGTCATCGATGTGAATATTAAAATCATGAAAAATTAGACAATTAAGGCATGACAACATAAGGAGTTTAACAGTAAAACTGACCTGGTGTGTTCTACTGAACTGCAGGGTTGCAAGTGAAGAGACATGATGGATAAGTTACTTACCTGTAATCCTAGTTCTCTTCAAGGGGTATCCTCATCAAAGTCATAAGCACTTGAATATTCCTGTCCAAGCGCGGGGGACCCCGGAAAATATATAAAAATATAAGTTTCGAAGTTCAATAGCTTCTTCCTCTGAGGCAATGACGAAAGAAGGTGCATGTATGGCCCAGTCCCAATGCACATTTAAATATCACAAGCCCTGAATGGGCCGCTCCTATGGAGCTATGAATTATGGGAGCTGTAGTGCCAAAATTACCTCCGCATGGATGCACGCAAAATCTGGCTGTCAGTTAAATTCAAAGTCCTTACATGAACCTCTGCCGTCTAGGCTCATCCTCAATCCTCTGCCGCCGCCCCACAGAATCGACTTGATTGGATATCAAGCCTCATAGCTCCCTCAAATAATGGCGGTATCAGCCAGATTTTGTGTGCATCCATTCAGAGTTAATTTTGGCACTACAGCTCCCATAATTCAGGAGGAGTTATTAAGCTATTTTTATAGCAGGATTGACCATTGGAGAAAGCAGAATCTTTTGGAAGACCATGAATATAAATTTCTGTATAAGAAATTCCTCACGTTCGCATGTTTTTACATGCTGCCGAAAATACACAAAGACAGCACAAACCCTCCTGCAATTGGGAGCCTACTAGAAAACACATCTATTTTTCTTGATTCTTTTCTTTTCCCATATGTGTTGAGCCTCCCTTCCTACTGTAGAGACAGTACTGACTTTATCAATAAGATCGAAGGTATCACATAGCAAGAAAACTTCTAGCTAGTGACTTCTGATGTTGTGTCTCTGTACACATGTATAAAGCATGAGGATGGCATTAATGCATGTAGACACTTTTTTAGAGAGATCTGTCTTTGTGTTTGAACAGACATGTATGTTAATTGAAATGTTAACTCTGTGCCTCAATATTAACTTTTTCCTTTTCGAAGACAAGTGGTACAAGCAAGTGGTTGGAAACGCAATGAGGAGTTGCTTTGCGCTGAGCTACGCATGTATGCTAATGGGCTGGTGGGAGGAACAGGTAGTTTGGAGTGAGATTAATGAATGCCCGACTAGAAACATTGTTTTTTGGACAAGTTACATCTATGATGTATTTAAGATATGGGGAGGCAGCAAACCAGACCTAGACAAGTTCCAGAGGAGACTAGGAGAAAACAAGGTTAACTTAAGGTTCAACCACAAGAGTGACATGAAAGAGATGGAATTTTTGGATGTTTCTGTACAAGGAAAGTTATTAACATCTTTGCACAGGAAAGCTACATCCGGGAACAGCCTCCTTTACGCTAGCAGCCACCACCCACCTAAACTGAAATGGAGCATGGAGAGTTAATAAGAGCCAAGCGCCATTGCAATACCAACCAGAGTTATGAAAAAGAGAAGAATACCATGTTGCATAGATTCAGGAAGAGGGGCAACCCCGAGAAAATCCTCCACATAGCAAGCGAAAGAGCAGCTACCCAAGAGAGGGCATTCCTCTTAGTCAAAAGACCAGATACCACGTTGAATCCAACATGGTCCGAGAAACCCTGTAGAAACACTGGCACATTGTTAAAAATGACTCAGTGATAGGAAGCAAGGTCAGTGAATTCCCCATGGTCACGTACCGTAAGGATCGCTCCTTGAGACATGTTAGTTAACAGCTATATGGGCAACACCAAACATAGTTTGATACAACAACAGAAAGGCTTTTTTAAGTGCGGGAAGCGCAAGGCCTGTAGCACATGTAAGAACAGGAAAACCTACCCTCTACCTACAGGACGGACAGGGAACATAACAATTCATGAATTGCAACACAGATTACTGTGTGTATGCCATAGTATGCCCCTGTAATAAAATGTATGTTGGGAGCACCAGCTTCCCTGTTAAAAAAGCGTATTCTGGGACATATCAGAGCTATAAGAAACCGTGACCTCAGTTACTCGACTGCTAAACACTGGCTCAAGCACCACAACAAGGATACTAACATGCTGTTATTTTTCGTATTGACAGGGTGGCTGCCAGTCCAAGAGGGGGCAACTACGAGTTTTGGAGTCGGATTACATAATACTTCGACGCAAAGAACCCCTTCGGCCTGAACGAGGAACTCGCAGTCCATTTTGGATTACTGACTTTCCTCCTGCTTGTAGTGATACATAATTTTTTTCTGTGCACACTGTCTCGGGGAGGGCCCTCAACCTTGGTACAGTGCTGACAGTTTGGAAAATGTCACACAAAGCATGTACTACCGGGATTACCCGGTCATCCAAGGGCCAATCCTGCCCATTGAAACCCTGACTTAAATGGATTGTGGCACTTTGCCGATGTCTGACTACCCCAGCCTGAATAATTTGATAGATTTCCCTCTGTTCCTTTTTAGTTTAAATTTCCCCTTTCTCCTCCACCCTACCCCACACGACGGGCACTCGCAGTCTCAACCCATCCTCATTCCCACGCCCCTATATCCCCTGACCCTCCCCTTCCTATTACTATTCATGAACTTCGGTATATGAATACACTTAGGGACACGACAGTCCTTGTGGGTCTAACAGGGATGTCTTTTTCAGTTCTGTGTAAGTTGTGTATATGTTTTTGAGGATCATGAATGTACTGGATTGAGGTAAAAATAGCAATACTAACTGAACTAGTGGGCCACTTGGCCACTATTGCTTAGCTACCTGGCAACTGCAACTGCGTGCTGAATTACCATGACCAATGAAGTAATGCAACTGATTTATAAATACACTGTAAATACCTGCATTCACCGAAAATGAATTTTAGTTGCATAGATAATGCACTGAATAATCACGATGCCCGGATGTATGTTTTGAATGACCAATGAAGTAATACAACTGATTTATTAATACACGGTAAATACCTGCATTCACGAATATGAAATTTAGTGGCATAGAGTAGGCACTGAATGATTATGATGCCAGGATGTATGGTTTGCGAAACAGGCGGAAGTCTGTTTTCGGAAATAATGACGAAAAGTATTTCTACCATGTTTACACTTTCTCAATGGTCCGTTTTCTATGTCATGTAAATACACTTTATATGGTGTTTACTCATGGTGAAACTTTGGCTTGTGGAGAAGATCGCTTGATCGAAACGTGTTACCAGTAAAGAACACTTGTTATAAATGACCTTGGAGTGTGAGTACTTTCTTTCCTGTGTCTGAAGTGTACACAAGATTTTTTTTGATATACGGCCGGGATCCGACACCCAGAAATCGCAGAGCCGGTCAGCTGTCGGGGGGGGGGGGGGGGGGGGGGTCTGTGTGTCTGTGTGTCTGTGTGTGTGTGTGTGTGTATATATATATATATATATATATATATATATATATATATATATATATATATATATATATATATATATATATATATATATATATATTTCAAAAACAAAAAGGCACGCGGCACACTTCTTGGCAGGTAAATCTCAGTTTTAATCGCTCAGGTCTACAGCAAAACTCCTACGCGTTTCGAACAAACGTTCTTGGTCACGGCTGAGATTTACCTGCCAAGAAGTGTGCCGCGTGCCTTTTTGTTTTTGAAATAAAATTGAGACAAGCTCCCGGTCTCAAACGCGGGCACCAACAACAGCGTTCCCTCTGTGACGGGGACATTTGCGAGGATATATATATATATATATATATATATATATATATATATATATTTTTTTTTTCTCTTTTCTCAATGCAGCCTTTCATACGGCACGGGCTGAGCAATGCGGTCACAATTTTCTTTGCACACATACAAAAACAAAGCAGGAAAACAAAGGACATTTGAACTGCTTTTTAATGCACAGTAGAAAACAGAACGCCGCAGAGAACGCCGCAAAGAAAAAAGCAGGCATTGTCAGCTAATAGGCTGCACTGTAACACCAATAGTATAGAAAGCTGAAAAGCTTACCCAGAGAAACACAAAGAGAAACCCAGAGAAACACAAAGCACTGGCATGGCTGCCTTTAAGGCAGCAATGACCCCCTAGGTTGCCATCATGCCTCAAGGGTGACAGTTAGGTCAGTTCTTTCCGGCTCTTTCATTCAGGTCCCTGGTTAATCAGCTCTTTTTGAAAGAAATTATATCCCATTTTTTAATCAAAACCTTATTACTTCGCCATTTTAATCCGGTTGGAGAATTTTTTGTTGCTATTTTTCCGAGAGTTCAGCATTTTTTCTCACTCAGAAATGCCCTCTGTCTGATCCTTGCCTTTCCTGTGGCAAAAAGAAAGCTAAATCACTCACATCCTGTCTGTATTTGGCTTCATGATTCTCATGTTTCTAAGACTTGCCAGCACTGTCAGTCTTTATCTAAACGTACTCTGAAGGACAGGACAGGGAGCCTCTATGGACTGGCTGAGAAAGGAAAATCTTCCTCTAGAGGCAGGTCTCCGGTGAAGCAAAGAAAGGAGAGGGCCAGATCTTCCTGTAGAAGCAAGATTTCGATCTGGCCTCCACTGGCGAAGGAAATGTCGACCGAAAGACCATCGAGGGAGAGTCCTCTCCGTTGAGAGAACATTGGTCGTCGTCAAAGAAGACCAAATATAGAGGTACGTCATAGTTCAAGCGGTGTCGAGGAGTCTCTCCGTTGATGTAGGATCGCCCAACGAGAAGGCATCTCTTCGCCATCGGTTCGGCATTGAGACATCATTCTCCACCGTCGGTACGGCATTCGACGTCGAGACGATCACCTCCATTGACATCAACCAGGCGACGGTCAACGCCGAGGCCCAGATCTGCGACGACATTGAGGAAAGATTTTTTGTTGTCAACCTCCGTTGAAGTATTCAAGACGATGCTCAACGTCTAGGCAAAGATCCCCTACGACGCCGAGAAGACCTCCGAAGTCGAGGCAAACTTCTCCGTTTGGGTCAACGAGATGCTCAACGTCGAACGAGATCCGTGAGGTCGAAGAGTTCGGCGAAGGATTTCTCCGTCACTCTCTTCTCGTGGTACGCTGAGGGTTATTCATCTTCCGGCAACAAAACGTAAATCTGTCGACGGAGCACTGGTCGACGTTGAGACAAAGAATCTGCACGGCGTAAAAACCAAGATCTCCTTCAAAGGATTCGGCGGTCCTAGTGGCGTACAACGGCTAGACATCGAGGCATTTATCATCGTCGCATCATTCCTCAAGACACCATTCCACTTCTAAAGACTTCTGAGCCTTCAGTTTCAGCGCAGGTTCTCCACAAGTGATCTTGAGGTTGAGAAGCTCATCTTCTCAGTCTCCAGAGCAGCAGGTACAGAAATCCTCGCAGATCACTGCTTCACCGGCGCAAGGATACAAATCTCCTGTTCACCTTTCTCCCAGATGGCCTCTACCACCCATCATTGGCAGAAAGATTGCTGCACCTTCAGCACAGGTTCAGCAACCTATGGACTATTCAAGTCCTCTACATAGATCTCCTCTGACACGGTTGGTGCAAGCTGCTGACCGGTCATCTACCACTCCACCCAGAGATCGCCGCAGCAAGTCACCTCCATGTAGATCTTTTCATGGTCATTATAAAAGATGATCTCCTTGGACATCCTCCTCGACCCACTCCTCCAAGAGGGATTATTCTCCTACTCTCACGGACAGTCCTCCCTTTAGAATGCCACCTGTCGATGACATACTTTCCATGATAAACTCTCAAGAGTAGCGCAGAAACTTAATATAGAGATGTCCACACCGCAGGCATCCACATCAGTTATATTTGAAACTCTACACCAAAGGTCAGCGTCTAGACCTTTACTACCACTGATGCCTGGAGTCCTTCAACCTGTCATGGACATTTTTCTTACCTGAGCATTTATAAAGACAGCTCCAGCGGGAAATTCTAAAACAAGCATTGGCATAGCCAATAGGTCTCGCCTTTGGGACCTTACAAGTATTTAGTAATGCAGCAGGTCCCAAAGGCGAGACCTAGTGGCTATGCCAATGCTTGTTGTCCTTTAAAGAACGCAACCCTAAGGTGAGCACTGTTCATTATGAACAAGCTTTTCAGCGTAACAGGTTGGTGAGGCGTTCCCTTGCCTCTAATCAACTTAAAAACATCACCTTTGAGAGTCCTAGATTTCTTTCACATTTAATGGAGGAAGTATTTGGATGATATATATATATATTTTATTATTATTATTCCCCTCCCCCCCCCATGTTTAATATTTTCCGGGGTCCCAACGCATGGGCGGGAATATATTTAAGTGCTTGCCTCACAAATTATTTTTAAATCTGAGGTAATAGTTACTGTAAGGTTATGATTGGATGATGAGATTGGAGCCAAAGATGGCCGCCGAGTAGGAGCTCCTTCGTCGAGCTCCTGGGTTGGGGAATACCTAATCAGTATTTATCCCCTGTTTTACCTACCCATCTGACCCTCCGAACATCACCAACTTAAACTTTATCTTACTACAATTACCTGAGTGTAACTGGAAAAAAAAAGAAAAACTATTGCATCAACTTACCACAGGACTCGTCGACGACTGGCCCGGACTCCGGACTTCCTCACATCCTGGCCCTCGCCCTGGCTCTCGGACCGGACCGACATCACCACCCGTGATCCCAAGGCTCAACTGTCTGCCGTGCTGTGGGCTCTTGCTGCCTGAGTCTGCTGGGGCTGATTGGTGGAACTGGTTCTCCGGGGTCCCGTAATTGTGGTGCCCGATCCACTCCACGCCCTGGCTCTCGGGACAGCGTTGACTTTCCCTCGTGGAATCGGTGGCAGCTCCTCACATGCTCAGACCCTTGATGTAGGCAGGGCTGTGGTGCGGTTTGCGCCCGCTGCTTGGGCCCTTAACCAGGTGATCGACTTCTGGGACTTGTTCTCCCAGGGTTCCTGCGTCCGTCTCAGAGCCCTGGCGGCCTGGCTGGGTTCTATGGTTCAGACTTCAACTATCCCGACTTGAGCCAATAAGTGTATCAGGGTTTCTTGACTGCATGCTTTTCATGACCGTTTCAGCTCGCGCAAGAGCTCCCCAGGGGTCTCCCCCTCACCGAAACCGGGGAGTCTGCTTAAGGCACAGTGTCCAGGCTGAGCCACAGGTGTTTCTCCCCAACAACAAACCCAGACCTACGGAGTGATTAGTGCCCCCCCTCGCGGGATTCCAATGGTGGACCGAGGACTAAACTAATCTGGAGAATTGTTGGCTCACCTGCATTGGAGAACCCTGTAAAAAGGTTGCCGCATTCGCCTTGACGCCGACTGTCTTGGTCGATTCCAGCGCCCTGGCGAGAAACGGGCCTTCTATCTGCTTACTAGAGGTTCGAGGCTCGTGACGATCGTGCAGAGGGATTGTCCGGCGAGTTTCCAGTCAGTTCATGGTGCCCCGGTGAGAGATCGGCCTCGTCAGCCACGGCATCCTCGGCTTGACTGCTTCAGGACTGTACAGCGCCCAGCGAGTTATTGCCCAGGTCCCTGTTTGTTGAAATCATCTTTCTTGTGCTGACCCCGGCTTTGGGAGTTGGGGCCTGTTTGTGCTTAGTTGCTGCGCAGCCCACGATCCTGGTGGAGCCCAGGCCCTCTGGAGGAGATCGGCCCTGTGCTGAGCCCGCCTTCAGCCTTTTGGCTGACTGATATGTTTCCTCGCGGCGCCCCTGCAGAGATCCGGCCGCTGCACTGATCGGCTGTGGGTCTTCTCGAGGCGTGAACTCCGGACTTCTCTGGTCCCCTCTGTAGGAAGGTAGATCCCTGACTATGGTTGCCCCCAACTTTTTGCCTGGTGTTTTGCTGGTTTTCTGACTTAGTTGACCTGGGGCCCTGCTATTCAGGACCCCAGGCCTACTGCTCTCTCTGTAAAATGGATTCCATGTACCCTAGGTACATATCTAATTGGATACTGAGTCACCTTATCAGTCCCTGTACAGTGTACCTTAGGTACCCAGGGCATCGGTGTACCCAGGGCCTACCAGGGGCTGCAGCATGTATTATGCCACCCCTGGCTGGCCATCCAAATCTGACACAACTGGCTGCACGACAGCTGGGGCAAGGTGGTGTAATCACCCTTTGCTTTAGATATAGTATACCTATATCTAACCCTAAAATGGACACACAGATCTCCTATCAGTCACTCCTATGGCAGGCCTTGACAATCCTGAAGGCAGAGTGCTTGGAATCGTGTGAGATAGTGCTCTGGCATGAGCTGAGCCTGTCTGCGGCTTTCGGGATCCATCCCTTAGCCGTTTCCATGATATCGCATACCATATACTCTTAAGTGCATTATAATCCTCGCGGTTATATGCCAACTCTGGTATCGCTTTATCAAAACATGTCGAGTAAGGTGTCATACGAATTGGAATACTAACCCCTCGCCAATTCTGGCGACGGGGTTAGCATTCCACCCTTCTAGAGGGACACGACATGTATGTAACCTGTAACCCCGGTTAAAGTTAGACAGAGCCTTAGCTCCACAAAATGGATGCTGCCACCGAGACACAAGTCTGCCCTCCTGCTGCTGGAAGTCCTCCCAGCCCAGGAGGCAAGGACAAAGGGTTTCCTGCCAGGGGCGGTGCCAGCACCGTCCCAGACAGGATTTTGTGTATGCTAGGTAGGCAGGGCTTTAGAGGAAGGTGACTGCAAGTGGCACCCCGGTGCTCACTGTGCATAGGCCGGCTGAAACCAGTTCCAGGGGCACTCCAGCCCCTGGCCTGGGGAAAGCCCGCCAAAGGAGAGGGGTGTAACCACCCCCCTCCTGGTCCCACCCATAGGGCAGGACTTAGTCGCGTGCCAGCCCCTTTTTGCAGGATAAAGGTAGGACCTGGCCCCCTTCCAAATCAGATCATCTTTGAATCCTGAAACTACTTTCCACGAAAGGAACTCAAGACTTCTTCCCAAGATTCTCCCTTGTGACTAAGGAGTAGTCACCCTGCAGCAGCAGGCACCAACCAAGCATCGCGGTTTGTTGCCAGTCTCTCCTCCGGATCAAGACTGCTCCAGCACGACGAGAACCGGCTTCCCTGGCACCTCTGACCTCAACCTACATTATCAGCCCAGCTGTGATCCGTGGGTGCGACGAGACCTCGAGGGACCGGCCATCTTCAGAACTGCACGACGCTTGTCCAGCACGACCACCGAGTGACCCTCGACCGAGTGCTTTGGGGTAAGAGAAGCCCCGACCCTGAGCAGCTCCAGCACCGAAGTTCAGCCCCCCTGCATCCACGAGATCTGCGTGGGGCCCTTCTGCTCTTTGCTGCCAACCGCGTTGTCCAGGTCGCTTGCCCGTTTGGCTAGTGACCCCTTCACGACGCTCCACGACGACAACTACTGCTGGTCTGGTTGCTCCAGACTAGCCCTTGCTCCCCTCCAAAAGAGGAGCACCCTGGACCCTCCTGGTCCACTCAAGACGCCATTTTAGGTCCACCGCGTGGGCCTTGCATTTGCCAAGACTTGTTGCCCCAATCCTGGGTCCAGCGACGTCGACAGCAAGTACCTTCGTGGGACAGCTCGCACCTCCATCCTGGTCGCCGACAACGCCTCCTGGTCCGAGAGACTGCAGAGCCCAGCAGCGCCCACTCACCTGGCTGAGGTGACTTCGTCCGGTGCCATCCTGGTGCCCACTCAAATCACTGGCTAGTGATTCAGAACTTGGTCCCCTCTGCTTACAGGTTTCTTCTTTCCTGATCCAGGCTTGGATCTCCACGAACTCTCTTCACTGGCCGCCTGCCAGCAACTCTTTCTTCAGGCTCCTGGTTCTTCAACGTGGGTTTCCGACGCAACTTCAACCCTATGCAGCCGCAGCCCCTGGGCTAGGTAAACCAAGTACTCCGGTGCTTCAGCATAGTCCAACACCCTAAGTGTTCGGATCCACCCCCGTTTTTGACCCACCTAGTCGGGTTCGCCCGAGAACAGTAACTTTGCAACTGCTAGCCTCCATAGACTTTTTCCCGCCTTACGCGTGAGAGTTCCCACTCTGCACACGACGTCCACAGGCCTCCTGCATCTAATCCCAGTGTTTAGAATTGTAGGCCTAGCGATTCCTGAGTCTAGAAAAGTATTACTTACCTGCTAGCAAGTTCGCATTCCACTTACTGTGTTATATGGTTTTTCGTGCCCCTAGGGCATTTGTGTAAATTGTGCGACTTAAAGTATTTTCGTAAGAGTTTTGTTGTGTGCTTAGCTCCCTGACTCAAAGAGTTCAGGGTAGTCTTGTTATAAATAAATATCTGTTTATTTTCATAACAACTTGTGTGGTGTCCTTTCACTTGGTGTTCAAGGGGTAATGTGATGGTAAAACAGCTGGCTTAACACGCCCTCTAGAGTCTTAGCCTTAGACTGCTCGTATCCATGCTACTAGGATAGCTGGTCTATAAGGTTGACTTACAACCAATCATCAATAAGGGTTGTTTGGACTGATACATAGTGATCACTAGAATAGTGAGCACTGCATATCAGGCCAACTTCTCACACCCTCCGCCCTGCTCTTGCCGGCTGACTGGTCCCGGGTGCTTCCCTCCGAACTCGAATGTGGGGGGCCCTGCCTGCGTGGACGGCTGCATGTGCCACGGGCCCGTTTGATGAGGGTGTGAACTTCTTCTGGGGGGGGGTCTGTGGCTGAGGTTCATGTGGCGGATGGTTGCCTTGTATGCTGTGCACTTCGAGTGGTGCCCCTGATGCCTTCGCGCCGGCTGCAGAGGAGCGACGCGCTCCGCTTTTCATGTTTTGGCTGCCTTGCATCCTGGTGAGGAGCGACGCCCCTGCCCAGACATTCAGCCCGGTACCAGCCGCGCTGCCCATGGGTCTTCCTGGCTAGGGCACAGTGTGAATGATTGCGGAGCTACCGTTGGCTGGGGGACAGCGCTCGACCCCCCCACTGGTCTATTTTGCCCTGTCCATCACCGATGTTGGAGTCTAACTTTGGGATCCCAGTTGGGCCGATGTGATCTGATAAGAGTTGAATAGCAACATTGACCGATGGGGACATTTCTATACCACATCCCTCATGAGAGACAAAATGGCGTGGAATCCATGATCTTTACTTCCTGACCCCTTAAGATGGACGCTTAGCCAACAACAACAAACGTCCTGACCGCTTATCTTTTTCCTCCTGAACCACAATGACCCTATACAGACCTATTTAGACCTGCTAGCCTTGAGCGTCACCTAGTGGTCCTATTCTGAACTTCGCCCCTCAATGCTTATTTTATACGACCAGTTATAGTCTTATTCCTTTCAGACCTGCTAGCCTTGAGCGCCACCTAGTGGCCTTCTCCTGAATTTCTCCCCTCAATTTGTTTATTTATATGACCAGCTTTATTTACTTGTCATGACCCCGATAGGCCTTTATCACCCGATGTCCTCTTACATGCACCTTTGTTCATAACCTACCACTATCCCCTACTATGCCTCCTCTTCAGCTATCCCAACATGGCCTGAACTCCTGGTCCATTCTCTACCCCCCCAATCTCTCGAAATACGCAAGAAAAAAATTCAAACACAACCAACGTGGACAACTATTACAGCCTGACCGCCCCTATTATTACCAACTACATTTTCTATTCCAAACGCCCCTCTAAATGGAAAAGCACTTTCCTACAATCTCTCCCAGTCACGAAGTCCCTCAAAATCCCCCATGGCCATAAACTATCCACTTCTCCCTCTTCTACCTTTCCTGGGGAAATCAATATCTCCATTTTTAAAACCAGTAACATCATCATCCAAGCGGCCGTTCCCCACCTTAACTCCTTTGAATTACACTTCAGATCACTGACCATCCAACTTCAAAACTCCGCTAATAACCTTCCCCCTCTCATCCTTTGCCCTCCCCCTTAACCCCTCTCCCTCATGCTATACTCCCCTCCGCTGATGCTCCCATGTCCAGTAATACCTTACAATTGCCAACCATCCAGCCGCACAATTCCGCTAATAATCCACCCCCTCACATCCTTTGCCCTCCTCGTTTACCCCTCTCTCTCATCCTATACTCCCCTCTGCTGACGTGCCCACAGTCAACAATGCCTTACAATTGCTGACCATCCAACTTCATAATTCCCCCAACAACATTCCCCCCTCTCTCCCCTTGCCCTCCACTTTAACCCCTCTCCCTTATCCTTTACTCCCCACTGCATATATGTCCACGACCAACAATGCCCTACAACTGCTGGCCTTGTACACGTCCAACAATGCGTCACAATTGCTGATCCCACCCCCCCCCCCCGTTCCCCCCGGCCCAACCTTCTCCCATGGACCCTCCTCTTCCCCTGATCCTCCCTACTCCCCAAAGCTCCCAATCCCCCACACATACGACCTGCCCTCCCCCTCTTCTCATTCCCCACGCCACGAGTGCTATCCCCCACCCCCTTTCTGACTTTCACTGCCCTTCCCCTCCTACTCCACCCTATTCCTCCTCACCCAAACCCATTCTCTGTCCCCCCAACTCAAAGCACCCACCAACCCGAACCGTCACTCACTCTATTCCAGAACCGCCCCTTCACCCCCCCCCCCCCCCTAGTCCCATCCTCTCTCCCTTTGATTATCATGGCTCCCCCCTCCCGACCAGTC
Organism: Lissotriton helveticus; assembly: GCF_964261635.1. Taxonomy (NCBI): domain Eukaryota; kingdom Metazoa; phylum Chordata; class Amphibia; order Caudata; family Salamandridae; genus Lissotriton; species Lissotriton helveticus. The sequence continues at coordinate 412,600,740 of NC_136063.1, read as the reverse complement.
CCTCACCGTTCTTCCGAACACTCCTACCCCTCCATTTCCTCCTTCACTCTCGATGACCACATATCCACCTTCCCCCTCCATGCCCCTCCTCTTGCCCTACCACAGTCTTCCCATCTCCCTTTCTAGGAACACCACCCTCCCTCCCAACAGCAAACCACCCCCTATGTTGAACATCGCTCATCCTGTGCCGCTCCCTCCCCCAATATCCCACCTTAGTCTTATATCTAACTCTCTTCGCAACATTGAACACGATCTCGCTTCTCTCACCAGAGATCTCGCTCATCTTAGATCTGACTTCTATTCCCTCAAAAATAGAGCCCTCCCACTTCAGTTAAACTGCGCTCGTACTAGACATATGAATCCCGCTACCCCCAAACCGTTTTGCACAACTCCTCTACACTTCCGCACACACAGACCTCTCCGCACCTCCTGCCCCCTCTCCCCCATGGAGATCATCGACCTCTGCAAATCCAACCCTCACCGCTCACCCACTAATATCCAGCCTCCCCCGGCCTCCAGCTTTCCTGTCATACTGGGGACTAGCCGAACTCGCCGCTCACCTTGCTCACCTAGGCCTCCTCCCCAACTCACAGCCATCCACTCCCTTCCACTCACCAAAACTCCCCCAAAACCTCTTCACTGCATGCTTGTTAATCCGGATCTCCGACAGACCCCTGCCCTCACCACGTCTACAACAAGGCCGACGCTGTCATCGCACCCCACCTGCGGGACATCATCAACACCTCCTTCGACACCGCCACCTTCCCGGAGAGCTGGAAACACGCCGAACTCAGCGCTCTACTCAAGAAACCATCAGCAGACCCAACCGACCTCAAGAACTACCGCCCCATCTCGCTGCTCCCGTTTCCAGCCAAAGTCATCGAGAAGACCGTCAACAAGCAACTGGCCGCCTTCCTCGAGACGAACGGATCCCTCGACCTCTCGCAGTCTGGCTTCCGGGCCAACCACAGCACCGAGACCGCCCTGATCGCAGCCACCGATGACATCCGAGCCCTGCTCGACAATGGAGAAACAGCGGCCCTCATCCTCCTGAACCTCTCCGCGGCCTTCGACACTGTCTGCCACCGTACCCTAGTACAGCGCCTCAGCAACGTTGGAGTCCAGGAGAAGGCACTGGATTGGATCACCTCCTTCCTCGCCGGAAGGACACAGAGAGTCCGCCTCCCCCCGTTCAGATCGGAAGCCACCGAAGTCATCTGCGGCGTCCCTCAAGGCTCCTCGCTCAGCCCAACACTCTTCAACGTCTACATGAGCCCCCTCGCAGCCATCGCACGCCAACACAACCTGAACATCATCTCCTACGCCGACGACACCCAGCTGATCCTCTCCCTCACTAACGACCCCGCCACCGCCAGAGCCAACCTGCACGAAGGGATGACCGACGTAGCCAAATGGATGTCGGAAAGCCGCCTGAAACTGAACTCGGACAAGACGGAAGTCCTCATCCTGGGATCCTCACCCTCCGCCTGGGACGACTCCTGGTGGCCCCCCCGCCCTGGGCAGCGCACCCAAACCCACAGACCACGCACGCAACCTGGGCTTCATCCTGGACTCCTCCCTCTCCATGACCAGACAAGTCAACGCCGTCTCCTCGTCATGCTTCAACATCCTGCGCATGCTACGAAAGATCTTCCGATGGATCCCCACCGAGACCAGGAAGACGGTCACCCAGGCCCTAGTCACCAGCCGTCTGGACTACGGCAACTCCCTCTACGCTGGAACCACCGCCAAACTCCAGAAAAGACTCCAGCGGATCCAGAACACCTCAGCACGACTCATCCTGGACATCCCCCGCCGCAGCCACATCTCCGGACAACTGAGAGACCTGCACTGGCTCCCGGTCAACAAGAGAATCACCTTCCGGCTCCTCACCCACGCACACAAAGCCCTACACAACCAAGGACCAGGATACCTCAACAGCCGCCTCAACTTCTACGCTCCCAAACGCCAGCTTCGATCGACCAGCCACGCCCTCGCCACCGTCCCCCGCATCCGAAGAGCCACCACAGGAGGAAGGTCCTTCTCCTACCTGGCTGCCAAGACTTGGAACTCCCTTCCGACCCACCTCCGCCTGACCCAGGACCACCTCGCCTTCAGGAAGCAGCTCAAGACCTGGCTGTTCGAGCAGTAGCGGACCCCCCCCTTCCCTTGTCAATAATACTAATTACTCCACCCTTGAATGCCTTGAAGCTGAACTCAAAAATCACGGCTCCCAACCCATTCATCTTCACAACATATATAACCCCCCCGGCAATACTCATCCCTTCGTTGATGAGCTATCCAACATTCTTACGCAATCCTCACTTTCCAATTCCCTCAACATTTTCCTGGGAGACCTTAACCTCCACTAGAATGAGCCCAGCGATCCCTCTATCACCCTCTTTTCCAACCTTTTCGAGATCAAGGACCTGGAGCAACTCCCAGACCCATTCCAAAGGAGCTATCCTAGATGCCATTATTACTAGCAAAGATCTAGCCCTTCTATCCAACATTGTTCCCATCGACTGGTCCGACCACCATCTCGTACTGTTCTCTATAGCGGTCTCTGCCACTCCCCCGCCCACGAAAACCACTAAACCCTCGAAACTGACCAGAAATTTGAATAATATCCCCCCGGATGTACTGGAATCCAAACTCCATGCCCAACTTCTCGCCATCCCGCCCTCACTTAACGCAAATGAGCTTACAGAACACTACAACAAAGCAGTTCTCGAAAACCTAGACCTCCTGGCCGAACTTAAGCTCAAAAACCAAAGAACCGTTCCTTCCAAATCATGGTTTAATACGGAGCTTAACAATGAAAGACGCTCACTGAGACAGACGGAAACATGGAGAGTGCACCCTTCCCCCTTGCACCTAGCTCGCCTCAGACTTGCAAGATCCTCTTACAAAAAACACATCTTTAAACTAAAAGCATCCTTTTTCAGAACACAACTTGACCAAGCCAAAAACAGACCCAGAGAACTGTTCAACATTGTTCGCAATCAAACCTCATCCGCTCCACCTGTACTTATGGCCTCGACGACCAGATGCGAAGAAATAGCCCTCTTTTCCTCTGAAAAAATTGCGAAAATAGAGCAATCCTTCCTGCCGACTCTGACCCCTACCTTCATACTACACATCCCCCTACGGCACCTGCTTCCTGCCCACTCCCCCCGCCCCCTCCACAATACTGATCTCACTCCCTCCTCCTTTCCCGCCACCCTCCAAGATTCTAATCCCCCCAACACTCGCCCTAAAAATAACGCCGCTTGGCATGATTTCCAGCCAGTCACTGAAAGAGAGGTCTTTGACATCATTGCAAAACTTAAACCCTCCTCCCACACTAAAGAACCCCTCCCTTCTGAACTCATCCAAAACCTCAAACATATCATCACACCTCCCTAGCCACTGTGAGAAGTTGGCCTGATATATAATGTTCACTATTCTAGTGAGCACTCTGTATCAGTCCAAACAACCCTTATTGATGATTGGTTGTAAGTCAACCTTATAGACCAGCTATCCTAGTAGCATGGATACGAGCAGTCTAAGGCGAAGACTCTAGAGGGCGTGTTAAGCCAGCTGTTTTACCATCACATTACCCCTTGAACACCAAGTGAAAGGACACCACACAAGTTGTTATCAAAAATAAAGTATATTTATTTATAACAAGACTACCCTGGCTCTTTATGAGACAGGGAGCTAAGCACACAACAAAACTCTTAAAGAATTACTGAAAGTCGCACAATTTACACAAATGCCCGAGGGGCACGAAAAACCATATACACAAGAAGTGGAATGCGAAGTTACTAGCAGGTAATTAATACTTTTCTAGACTGTAGAAACGCTAGGCCTACAATGCTGAACCCTTAGATTAGAAGCAGGAGGCCTAGGGACGCCGTGTGCAGAGTGGGAACTCTCACGCGTAATGCGGGAACAAGTCTATGGATACTAGCACTTTGCAAAGTTACTGTTCTCGGGCGAACCCGACTAGGTGGGTCGAAAACAAGGGTGGATCCGAACACTTAGGGTGTTGGACTATGCTGGAGCACCGGAGTACTCAGTTTACCTAGCCCAGGGGCTGCGGCTGCATAGGGTTCAAGTTGCGTCGGAAACCCTCGTTGAAGATCCAGGAGACTGAAGAAAGAAGTTGCTGGCAGGCGGCCAGTGAAGGAGTTCGTGGTGATCCAAGCCTGGATCAGGGAAGAAGAAACCTGTAAGCAGAGGGGACAAAGTTCTGAATCACTAGCCAGTGATTTAGGTGGGCACCAGGATGGCACCGGACGAAGTCACCTCAGCCAGGTGAGTGGGTGCTGCTGGGCTCTGCAGTCTCTCGGACCAGGAGGCGTTGTCGGCGACCAGGATGGAGGTGCGAGCTGTCCCACGAAGGTACTTGCTGTCGACGTCGCTGGACCCAGGATTGGGCAACAAGTCTTGGCAAATGCAAGGCCCACGCGGTGGACCTAAAATGGCGTCTTGAGTGGACCAGGAGGGTCCAGGGTACTTCTCTGAAGGAGGGAAGCAAGGGCCAGTCTGGAGCAACCACACCTGCGGTGTTTGTCGTTAGAGTTCGTCGTCAGAGGGTCACTAGCCAACGGGCAAGTGACCTGGACAACGCGGTGAGCAGCAAAAAGCAGAAGTGCCCCACGCAGATCTCGTGGATGCAGGGGAGCTGAACTTCGGTGCTGGAGCTGCTCAGGGTCGGGGCTTCTCTTACCCCAAAGCACTCAGTCGAGGGTCACTCGGTGGTCGTGCTGGACAAGCGTCGTGCAGTTCTGAAGATGGCCGGTCCCTAGAGGTCTCGTCGCACCCACGGGTCACAGCTGGGCTGATGATGTAGGTTGAGGTCAGAGGTGCCAGGGAAGCCGGTTCTCGTCGTGCTGGAGCAGTCTTGATCCGGAGGAGAGACTGGCAACAAACCGCGATGCTTGGTTGGTGCCTGCTGCTGCAGGGTGACTACTCCTTAGTCACAAGGGAGAAATCTTGGGAAGAGTCTTGAGTTCTTCGTGTAGAAGGTCGGTTCAGGATTCAAAGATTGATCTGATTTGGAAGGGGGCCAGTTCCTACCTTTATCCTGCGAAAAGGGGCTGGCACGCGACTAAGTCCTGCCCTATGGGTGGGACTAGGAGGGGGGTGGTTACACCCCTCTCCTTTGGCGGGCTTTCCCCAGATCAGGGGCTGGAGTGCCCCTGGAACTGGTTCAAGCCGGCCTATGCACAGTGAGCACCGGGGTGCCACTTGCAGTCACCTTCCTCTAAAGCCCTGCCTACCTAGAATACACAAAATCCTGTCTGGGACGGTGCTGGCACCGCCCCTGGCAGGAAACCCTTTGTCCTTGCCTCCTGGGCTGGGAGGACTCCCAGCAGCAGGAGGGCAGACTTGTGTCTCGGTGGCAGCATCCATCTTGTGGAGCTGAGGCTCTGTTTGACTTTAACCGGGGTTACAGGTTACATACATGTCGTGTCCCTCTAGAAGGGTGGAATGCTAACCCCGTCGCCAGAATTGGCGAGGGGTTAGTATTCCAATTCGTATGACACCTTACTCGACATGTTTTGATAAAGCGATACCAGAGTTGGCATATAACCGCGAGGATTATAATGCACTTAAGAGTATATGGTATGCGTTATCATGGAACAGCTATTAGGACTTGGTTCCGCAAGCTGCAAACGGGCTCAGCTCATGCCAGAGCACCTCTCACATGATTCCAAGCACTCTGCCTTCAGGATTGTTAAGGCCTGCCATAGGAGTGACTGATAGGAATACATGTGTCCATTTTAGGGTTAGATATAGGAATACCATATCTAAAGCAAAGGGTGATTACACCACCTTGCCCCAGCTGTCGTGCAGCCAGTTGTGTCAGATTTGGATGGCCAGCCAGGGGTGGCATAATACATGCTGCAGCCCCTGGTAGGCCCTGGGCACACCTATGCCCTGGGTACCTAAGGTACACTGTACAGGGACTGATAAGGTGACTCAGTATCCAATTAGATATGTACCTAAGGTACATGGAATCCATTTTACAGAGAGAGCAGTAGACCTGGGGTCCTGAATAGCAGGGCCCCAGGTCAACTAAGTCAGAAAACCAGCAAAACACCAGGCAAAAAGTTGGGGGCAACCATAGTCGGGGATCTACCTTCCTACAGCCACCAGCTGTGTCCCCATCTCCCTTCAACTGGGACAAATCAACCCATTCTTAAAAACTCTACGGCTGACCCTAATGACCTCAACAACCTCCGCCCTATCTCCAACTTGCCCCTCCTCTCGAAAGCCCTTGAAAAATAGGTCCTTCAGCTTGACAGACACATTGAACTTTTTAACTTACTTGACCCCCTCCAATCAGGCTTCAGGAAAGGCTGCAGCACCGAAACCGCCATGCTTAACATTAGATGACATCCACCACTCCCTCGACAATGGCGAATCTAGCCTATTGATCCTCCTCGATCTCTCCGCAGCCTTTGATACCGTTAACCACTCTGTTCTTCTCAAAGTCCTTAAAGTCCTTAAAGTCCTTAAAGTCCTTAAAGAACGATTCGGCCTTAATGGCATGACTCATAATTGGTTTGTCTCATACCTGCAGCACTGCGCTCAGCAAATTAAAATTTAAAAAATTGCCTTTCGAACCCCTCCCTCATCTCTCTAGGAGTTCCACAAGGATCCATACTATCTCCCTCTCTTTAACCTCTTCATGGAACCTCTCACCCTCATTCTCAAACAAGCAGGGATTAACGATCACCTCTACGCTGACGATACACAACTCTACCATAAGATAAAATCCCATGCTGACATCCTCCACCTCAACAACACCCTCATCAAAATTCAAGCCTGGTTCCACTCGAACCATCTCAAACTTAACCCAAAAAAACCCTGAAATTATTCTTTTCTCCCCAAAAAACAACAAGCTCCCCATCCAAAAGTGGAACACAGACCTGAACGCCCTCAACTGCTCCTTGTCCCTAGCCACCTCAGTCAAATCCTTGGGCATCTCCCTTGACAACCGCCTAACTCTCAACATACACATCAACAACTCTGCCAAAGGAGCCCTCTTTACCCTCCGTAACCTTAAGAAAATTAAGCCCTTCATCCCAACTGATGACTTTAAACTGACAGTCCAATCGCTTGCTCTATCGCGCATTGATTACGGCAATGCCATCCTCACCGGAATTCCCAGAACCCACCTGGCACCTCTTAAATCTGTGCTCAACCTCGCGGCTAGGCTTATCACGGACTGCAAACAATTTGACCACATCTCTCCCGCCCTTAAATCCCTTAAATGGCTCCCCATTGAAGGTAGATCCACATATAAAACCGCCTGCATTACGCACAAAATCCTCCACCAAAACACACCGACATACCTCTCCAAACTGACCACAGCAGGCTGCACGCGATCACTGAGAAGCTCCAACACCCTCCTATCCCCCCCCTTCAGAAAAAGAATTCCACTCAGTCACGCTCCTTTTCAGGCAATGCCCCACTTATTTGGAATGCCCTCTCAAAAGACCTCCGCTGTAACCAGTCCTACTCTCAAAAGACCTCCGCTGTGACCAGTCCTACCCCAGCTTCAAAAAAGAACTCAAACTTCTTCTCCTTAATAAATACTGGGATTTCTAATCGCTCCCTGGTAGCCTCGCCCCTCTGCATCACCCCGCCTAGCTGCCCCGCATATGACTTGTGACCACCCGCCTGGCCAACTCCCTTTCCTCCCATCTAATCACCTTACCTCCCCTCATGACCCTCAGTTCTCTTGCATGTTTTTTTGTATACTTAAGTGAGGCTTCCTGCTAAACTGTGACCACTATTTTGTATTAATCATAGTGTCTAGCAATTTGTTTTTACTCTCTTATCTAGATGTCATGTATCATATGTGGACTTGCTCTTTTATTATTACATTGTCTGTGCTTATACACACTGTACTTGTATGGAAACACCTTGTACAGCGCTCTGATACTCCTGGGTCCAGCCAGCACTATATAAAACCTCTTAAATAAATAAATAAAGATTAGAGTCAAAGATGACCCTATTGGATCTGGAAGTTAAAGCTTTATAGGAGCAGCAGACCAGAACTGTCCTCACATGTATGAGGATGAACTGCAGGGATGTAAAACAGCGTCTGCAAGTATATCACTACAGAGCACAGTGAGGATGGCAAAAATGAACAAGTTACTTACCTTCGGTAACGCTTTTTCTGGTAGATACAGTATCTGCCTGTGGATTCCTCACCTTGTGAATATCCCCCTTGCGTCAGCAACGTTCGGAATTTTTCTCCGTAGCACGCCGGCGTGGACGACGTCATAAGAGCACGGCATTGCGCGCGACTCCGTCTGACGTCACCGACTCCTTATTAGACCCACGTCGGCATGATGACATCAGTTCCGCCCTTTTTTCCGTGCCTTCGAGGCACCCGGACGGACCAACGACAGTAAATATACATATATACACTGTACACAGTACATACAAATCAAAACTGCACACAAAGTGGGCAGCAAAAGTATCAAAAACCAGAAAATATAAATACATAAAACAAGGTATAGCAGAGTGGACAACGGGGAGGCGGGTGGGCATGTGAGGAATCCACAGGCAGCGTTACCGAAGGTAAGTAACTTGTTCTTCTGATAGATACATCTGCCAGTGGATTCCTCACCTTGTGAATAGAGTCCCACAGCAGTCCCCACTCCCGGAGGAGGGTGTCCACTCTGCTATACCAGGAAATCTTGGAGGACAGAGCGCGCGAAGTGGCCGTCCCTCTTTACCTCGGTATTCAAGCAGTAGTGCTTCGCGAAAGTGTGGAGGGAGGCCCAAGTCGCGGCTCTGCAAATGTCCTCAACAGGAACACCTCTAGACAAAGCAGATGTTGCAGACTTTGCTCTAGTTGAATGTGCTCTAATACCCTCAGGAGGGTCCTTACCCGCCAGGGAGTAGCAAATCTTGATGCATAGGATTATCCACTTGGAAAGTGTGCGCTTGTGCACCGCTCTGCCCTTCTTGCAGCCAGCAAAACCCACGAAGAGCTGATCGTCAATACGATAGTCTTTAGTCCTATCAAGAGAGAAACTAACTGCTCTCTTAGGGTCCAAGCGATGAAGCCACTCCTCCTCCTTGGAAGGGTGTGGGGGAGGATAGTTGGTAGGAAGGGTAATGGATTGACCTAGCTGAAAGGGAGTTACCACCTTAGGAAGAAAAGCAGCCCTGGTCCTGAGAACCATTCTTTCAGCATGAATGGTCAAGAATGGGGGCTTGGAACTAAGAGCCTGAAGCTCACTTACCCTCCTTGCCGAGGTAATTGCAACCAAAAAGACAGTTTTAAAAGATAGAAGCCTCATTGGACACTTGAGCAAGGGTTCGAAGGGAGAACCCATCAAATAGGTTAACACAAGATTCAAATCCCAATGAGGAACAACAAACGGAGAAGGAGGGAACTTATTAGTGAGACCCTTCATAAATCTTAATACCACTGGAGACTTAAAAATAGAGGGCTGATCCGGCAAACAGAGAAATGCCGATAAGGCTGAAAGATACCCCTTGACCGTGGCAACAGCAAATCCCTGCTGCGCCAGAGAAAGAGCAAACTGCAAAATGTCAGACAAATGAGCCTTCAAAGGGTCAACATCCCTCTCCCTAAACCAAGAGATAAATTTAGACCACCTATACGAATAGATGGACTTAGTGGAGTCACGCCTGGCAGAAAGAATGACATCCACCACATCGTGAGGGAGACAAAAGGAATTCAAGTTGCCCCGTTCAATCTCCAGGCATGAAGGTGTAATGTCTGGAGGTGGGGGTGTAGAACTTGCCCCTCCATCTGAGAGAGGAGGTCTGCCCTGAGGGAGACAGAGCGGCGGGTGAGAGGAGAGGTGGAGAAGGTCCGTGTACCACACCCTTCTTGGCCAATCCGGGGCGACCAATATGACTTGGGCCCGGTCTTGGCGAATCTTCCTCAGAACCCGAGGAATCAAGGGTATGGGGGGAAACGCGTAAAGGAGTTGATTTCCCCAACTCAACTGAAACGCGTCCCCCAGAGCTCCTTGCATCGGATACTGGAGACTGCAGAATGACAGGCAGTGAGCATTCTCGCGAGTGGAGAACAGGTCCACCCGAGGAGTCCCCCACATCTGAAAGATGTCGTGAACAACCACCGGGTGGAGCCTCCACTCGTGGTCGGCAGAGAACTACCGACTGAGAACGTCTGCACGAACGTTCTGAACTCCGGCCAGATGATTTGCCATCAGACAAATCGGATGATCCTGAACCCAGGACCAGAGACGCAGAGCCACTCTGCAGAGACAATGTGACCCTACTCCTCCCTGCTTGTTGATGTACCAAATCGCGGTCGTGTTGTACGTCAGGACCTGAACCGACTGACCGTGAAGGGAAGGGAGGAAGGCCTTGAGCGCCAGACGTATCGCCCGCAACTCTAGAAGGTTGATATGAAACAACCTCTCCTCCGGAGACCAAAGACCTTTGATCTCCAGATCCCCCAGGTGAGCACCCCACCCGAGAGTGGATGCATCGGTTATCACTGTGGCAACAGAAGGAGGAAGATGGAAAGGCTTTCCCTGAGACAGATTGCCTTCCACGCCCCACCAAGACAGATCTGCTGCAGTTTCTCTGGAGATCTGACTCCCCGAGATCTCCGTTGTGTTGAAACCACTGCCTGCGGAGGCACCACTGGAGTGCCCTCATGTGCCAGCGTGCATGGTTGACCAACAGAATGCAAGAAGCCATTAGACCGAGCAAACGAAGGACCTTCAGGACTGGAATAACCGCTCCATTGTAAAATAAAGGAATCATCTCTTGTATGTCGCGAACCCTTTGAGGAGGAGGGAATGCACGACAGACAGTAGTGTCCAGTACCGCACCTATGAACAGGTTGCGCTGGGAGGGCACCAGGTGAGACTTGGATACGTTTATCGAAAACCCCAACCTGTGCAACAACTGAGTTGTCTCTTGAAGATGATGTAGCACCATCTCTGGCGACTCTACTTTGATCGTCCAGATAGGGGAATACAGGAATCCCCGACCTTCTGAGACGCGCAGCCACCACTACCATCACCTTGGTGAAAACTCGAGGCGCAGTAGTAAGCCCAAAAGGAAGAACCGCAAACTGGTAGTGCTGCGATCCCACCGTAAAACGGAGATACTTTCTGTGCGACTTCAGAATGGGGATGTGAAAATACGCATCCTGCAAGTCGATCGACACCATCCAGTCTTCTTCCAACAGCGCTTGAAGAACCTGTGCAAGTGTGAACATTTTGAACTTCTCCTGCTTGAGATAGAGGTTCAAAATCCTGAGGTCCAGGATTGGCTGTAACCTGACATCCTTCTTGGGGATCAGGAAATACTGGGAGTAGCACCCCTGACCCCTTTCCTGCTCTGGAACCACCTCTATTGCACCTTTTCGAAACAGTGCCAGTACTTCTTCCTGCAGGAGAAGCAGGTGGTCCTCTGAACAATAACCTTGGCAAGGAGGGTAATTGGGAGGGAACTCCTGGAAAGGAAGAGCATACCCATTTTCTACGAGATTGAGAACCCAAAGATCTGACGTAACCGATTCCCAATCCCGTAGAAAATGAGTAAGTCGACCCCCTACCGGATCCGCATGATCCGGAATGGCGGATCTAGGGCTGCTTTGCTGTTGTAGGTGGGGGTGGGTATTATTGGAGGAAGTAGAGGAGGAGGAGGCTTGGCGTCCACGAGCACGTCCCCTTTGTTTACCTCTGTATGATTTATACAAAGGGTTCTGCTGCTGTTGTTGCTGCTGGCCTTGCTTATAGGAACGAAAAGTGGATCTACCAAATCCCCTAAACTTCCTAGTGTCAGAACCTCTAGCCTGAAGACCCAAAGATCTTGCTGTAGCCCGGCTATCTTTGAATCTCTCCAAAGCCACATCCGCTTTCTTTCCAAAGAGGCCTGTCCCATCAAAAGGCAAGTCCATTAAAGTGGATTGAACGTCTGCTGAAAAATCAGAAGATTTTAGCCATGCAGCCCTTCTGGTGGCAACAGTAGAACCCATAATTCTGGCAACAGAGTCTGCCGTGTCCATGCCACTCTGAAAGACTAAGCGGGCTGCAGCTTGAGTGTCGGAGACTACTTCATTAAAGTTTTTTCTATCATCCTCAGGAAGCTTAGATGACAATTGCTTCACAGAATCCATCAAAGCATGTACATATCTCCCTAGCAGGCAAGTAGCATTAGTAGATTTTAGAGCCATGCTACTTGAGGAGAAAATCTTTTTAGCAGACTGGTCCAATTTTTTTGAGTCCTTGTCTGCTGGTACTTGAGGAAATGAACCTGCCGATCTGTTGGAACAAGCGGCCTGAACCACCAAGCTCTCAGGAGAAGGATGTGAAGAGAGAAACTCAGGGTCACCAGGTGCCACTCTGTAACGTCTTGCTACAGACCTGGAAATGAATATGCTACTTACCAGTATGCATCTGTTCTTGGCATGTAGGGCTGCTTACATTCATATCTGTAGCATAGATCGCCGTCTAGTGTTGGGTCCGGATGATTGCACATTGTTGTCCTGGAAGAGTCTTCGAAGTATCACGAGATAGGTGGCTCCTCCCCTGGACTACAGTGCGGCATGGGCATCGACTCCATCCCCAGATTGTTTTTTAGCCATTGTGGCAAAGATGGAGTTTAACAGGGAAAGTGATGGCCATGCTAGAGATTAAATGCAAGAAAAGTCTGCAGCCGCTACGGGCGCCGCGGAGGAGGGCGGGCGATATGAATGTTAGCAGCCCTACATGCCAAGAACAGATGCATACTGGTAAGTAGCATATTCAGTTCGAGGCATGTGGGCTGCTAAATTCATATCTGTAGCATAGAATACATAGCAGTCCCTCCATTAATGGCGGCCGCCCGTGCCAGCTGCAGAAGTCTGAAAAAGTGTTTTAAGAACAGCCTGTCCTACAGCTGCCTGCTGTTTGGAATGCACATCTACACAGTAATGTTTGGTAACACGTATGTGGTGTAGACCATGTGGCTGCCCTACAAATGTCTTCCAAAGGAATGTTACCCAGGAATGCCATGGAGGCCCCCAACTTGCGTGTGGAGTGTGCTCTGGGGGGGACCGTTAAAGTGCGCTTAGCCTTCTGATAGCAAATCTGAATACACTTAACGATCCACCTGGCTATTCCTGCTTTGGAAATGGGGTTGCCTTTATGCTGGGCTATGAAGGCAACAAAGAGTTGCTGTGTCTTTCTAAAAGGTTGTGTTCTGTCAATGTAGTACATAAGCGCTCTTTTGACATCAAGCGTATGGAGCATCCTTTCTGCTACCGTTTCTGGGTTGGGAAAGAATGCAGGCAGTTCGATGGTTTGATTGACATGAAACTGCGACACCGCCTTAGGGAGAAATTTGGGGTTAGTGCGCAGCACCACCCTGTTTGAATAAATTTGTATAAATGGCTCTTGAATGGTGAGCGCCTGTAGCTCACTAACACGTCTCAGAGACGTTATGGCAATGAGAAAAGCCACTTTCCATGTGAGGAACTGAAGCTCACATGAATGCAGAGGTTCAAATGGGGGACCCATCAATCTGGTGAGCACCACATTGAGGTTCCACACAGGAGCTGGCGGGGTCCTGGGAGGGATGACCCGCTTCAGCCCTTCCAGGAATGCTTTAATGGCAGGCACCCTGAAGACAGAGAGATGCTGCCTGTTTTGGAGATAAGCCGCTATGGCGGATAAGTGTATCCGAATGGAAGCGTATGCTAGATTGCATTTTTAAAGATGCAACAGATAGCAGATGATATTAGGAATGGATGCATCGAGCGGGTTGATAGCGTGCTCGGTACAGTAGATGACAAACCGCTTCCATTTCGCTGCATAGCAAGCTCTGGTAGTGGGCTTCCTTGCCTCCCGGATGATGTCCATGCATTCAGGGGGCAAATCAAGGTAGCCAAACTCTAAGACCTCAGGAGCCAGATTGAGCTTCTGCGGATCCGGGTGCTGAATGTCGCCACGGTTCTGCGTTAAGAGCCGGGGTGTGAGGTGCAGTCTTTGATGCGGTACCACGGAGAGTTCGAGGAACGTGGTGTACCACGGTTGTCGCGCCCACGTTGGAGCTACTAGGATGAGCGTCAGCGAGTGTTGCTTTAGCTTTCTTGCCACCAGCGGAATGAGAGGCGCTGGGGGAATAGCGTACGCAAATCTGCCTGACCAGTTCATCCATATCGCATTGCCCTGCGATAGTGGGTGAGGGAACCTGGCGGCAAAGCTTTGGCATTTTGCGTTTTCCTCCGTGGCAAACAGGTCTATCTCTGGATGACCCCACTGCTGGAAGTACGGGCGGAGTACTGATGGATGTAACTCCCACTCGTGTATCTGGTGGCTGTACCTGCTGAGCAGATCCGCCATCTGATTGTCTGTGCCCGGGAGGTGTTCCGCCATGAGGAAGATGTTCCTCTGAATGCCCCACTTCCACATGCTCTGAGCCAGATGAGACAACTGTGGAGAGTGCGTACCTCCCTGCTTTTGAATGTAGTACATGGCTGTCATGTTGTCCGTCCGGATCAACACAACTTTGTTGCACAGATGTACTTTGAAGGACCTGAGAGCCATGAAGATTGCCATCAGCTCCAAGTAGTTGATGTGCATCTTCCTTTGTTGCGTTTGTGAGAAGTTGGCCTGATATGCAGTGCTCACTATTCTAGTGATCACTATGTATCAGTCCAAACAACCCTTATTGATGATTGGTTGTAAGTCAACCTTATAGACCAGCTATCCTAGTAGCATGGATACGAGCAGTCTAAGGCTAAGACTCTAGAGGGCGTGTTAAGCCAGCTGTTTTACCATCACATTACCCCTTGAACACCAAGTGAAAGGACACCACACAAGTTATGAAAATAAACAGATATTTATTTATAACAAGACTACCCTGAACTCTTTATGAGTCAGGGAGCTAAGCACATAACAAAACTCTTAAGAAAATACTTTAAGTCGCACAATTTACACAAATGCCCGAGGGGCACGAAAAACCATATACACAAGAAGTGGAATGCGAAGTTACTAGCAGGTAAGTAATACTTTTCTAGACTGTAGAAACGCTAGGCCTACAATGCTGAACCCTTGGATTAGAAGCAGGAGGCCTAGGGACGCCGTGTGCAGAGTGAAAACCCTCACGCGTAATGCGGGAACAAGTCTATGGATACTAGCAATCACAAAGTTACTGTTCTCGGGCGAACCCGACTAGGTGAGTCGAAAACAAGAGTGGATCCGAACACTTAGGGTGTTGGACTATGCTGGAGCACCGGAGTACTCAGTTATCCTAGCCCAGGGGCTGCGGCTGCATAGGGTTCCAGTTGCGTCGGAAACCCTCGTTGAAGAACCAGGAGCCTGAAGAAAGAAGTTGCTGGCAGGCGGCCAGTGAAGAAGTTCGTGGTGATCCAAGCCTGGATCAGGGAAGAAGAAGACCTGTAAGCAGAGGGGACCAAGTTCTGAATCACTAACCAGTGATTTAGGTGGGCACCAGGATGGCACCGGACGAAGTCACCTCGACCAGGTGAGTGGGCGCTGCTGGGCTCTGCAGTCTCTCGGACCAAGAGGCGTTGTCGGCGACCAGGATGGTGGTGCGAGCTGTCCCACGAAGGTATCTGCTTCTGACGTTGCTGGACCCAGGATTGGGGCAACAGTCTGGGGAAATGCAAGGTCCACGCGGTGGACCTAAAATGGCGTCTGGAGTGGACCAGGAGGGTCCAGGGTGCTCCTCTGTTGGAGGGGAACAAGGGCTAGTCTGGAGCAACCAGACCAGCAGTGTTTGTCGTCGTGGAGCGTCGTAAAAAGGGCCACTAGCCAACGGGCAAGTGACCTCGACAACGCGGTGGGCAGCAAAGAGCAGAAGGGCCCCACGCAGATCTCGTGGATGCAGGGGGGCTGAACTTCGGTGCTGGAGCTGCTCAGGGTCAGGGCTTCTCTTACCCCAAAGCACTCAGTCGAGGGTCACTCGGTGGTCGTGCTGGACAAGCGTCGTGCAGTCTTCAAAGATGGCCGGTCCCTCGAGGTCTCGTCACACCCACGGATCACAGCTGGGCTGATGATGCAGGTTGAGGTCAGAGGTGCCAGGGAAGCCGGTTCTCATCGTGCTGGGCAGTCTTGATCCGGAGGAGAGACTTACAGCAGACTGCGATGCTTGGTTGGTGCCTGCTGCTGCAGGGTGACTACTCCTTAGTCACAAGGGAGAAATCTTAGGAAGAGTCTTGAGTTCCTCTCATAGAAAGTCGGTTCAGGATTCAAAGATTGATCTAATTTGGAAGGGGGCCAGTTCCTACCTTTATCCTGCAAAAGGGGGCTGGCACGCGACTAAGTCCTGCCCTATGGGTGGGACTAGGAGGGGGGTGGTTACACCCCTCTCCTTTGGCGGGCTTTCCCCAGATCAGGGGCTGGAGTGCCCCTGGAACTGGTTCAAGCCGGCCTATGCACAGTGAGCACCGGGGTGCCACTTGCAGTCACCTTCCTCTAAAGCCCTGCCTACCTAGGATACACAAAATCCTGTCTGGGACGGTGCTGGCACCGCCCCTGGCAGGAAACCCTTTGTCCTTGCCTCCTGTGCTGGGAGGACTCCCAGCAGCAGGAGGGCATGTGAGAAGTTGGCCTGATATGCAGTGCTCACTATTCTAGTGAACACTATGTATCAGTCCAAACAACCCTTATTGATGATTGGTTGTAAGTCAACCTGATAGACCAGCTATCCTAGTAGCATGGATACGAGCAGTCTAAGGCTAAGACTCTAGAGGGCGTGTTAAGCCAGCTGTTTTACCATCACATTACCCCTTGAACACCAAGTGAAAGGACACCACACAAGTTGTTATGAAAATAAACAGATATTTATTTATAACAAGTCTACCCTGAACTCTTTATGAGTCAGGGAGCTAAGCACACAACAAAACCCTTACGAAAATACTTTAAGTCGCACAATTTACACAAATGCCCGAGGGGCACGAAAAACCATACATTACAAAAGTGGAATGCGAATTACTAGCAGGTAAGTAACTATTCTCATAGACTTTAGAAACGCTAGGCCTACAATACTGAACCCTTAGATTAGTAGTAGGAGGCCTGTGGACGTCGTGTGCAGAGTGGGAACTCTCACGCGTAAGGCGGGAAAAAGTCTATGGAGGCTAGCAAAGACAAAGTTACTGTTCTCGGGCGAACCCGACTGGGTGGGTCGAAAACAAGAGTGGATCCGAACACTTAGGGTGTTGGACTATGCTGGAGCACCGGAGTACTCATTTACCTAGCCCAGGGGCTGCGGCTGCATGGGGTTCAAGTTGCGTCGGAAACCCTCGTTGAAGATCCAGGAGCCTGAAGAAAGAAGTTGCTGGCAGGCGGCCAGTGAAGGAGTTCGTGGTGATCCAAGCCTGGATCAGGGAAGAAGAAACCTGTAAGCAGAGGGGACCAAGTTCTGAATCACTAGCCAGTGATTTAGGTGGGCACCAGGATGGCACCGGACGAAGTCACCTCAGCCAGGTGAGTGGGCGCTGCTGGGCTCTGCAGTCACTCGGACCAGGAGGCGTTGTCGGCGACCAGGATGGAGGTGCGAGCTGTCCCACGAAGGTACTTGCTGTCGACGTCGCTGGACCCAGGATTGGGCAACAAGTCTTGGCAAATGCAAGGCCCACGCGGTGGACCTAAAATGGCGTCTTGAGTGGACCAGGAGGGTCCAGGGTGCTCCTCTTTTGGAGGGGAGCAAGGGCTAGTCTGGAGCAACCAGACCAGCAGTGGTTGTCGTCGTGGAGCGTCGTGAGAGGGCCACTAGCCAACGGGCAAGCGACCTGGACAACGCGGTGAGCAGCAAAGAGCAGAAGGGCCCCACGCGGATCTCGTGGATGCAGGGGGGCTGAACTTCGGTGCTGGAGCTGCTCAGGGTCGGGGCTTCTCTTACCCCAAAGCACTCAGTCGAGGGTCACTCGGGAGTCGTGCTGGACAAGCGTCGTGCAGTTCTGAAGATGGCCGGTCCCTCGAGGTCTCGTCGCACCCACGGATCACAGCTGGGCTGATGATGTAGGTTGAGGTCAGAGGTGCCAGGGAAGCCGGTTCTCGTCGTGCTGGAGCAGTCTTGATCCGGAGGAGAGACTGGCAACAAACCGCGATGCTTGGTTGGTGCCTGCTGCTGCAGGGTGACTACTCCTTAGTCACAAGGGAGAATCTTGGGAAGAAGTCTTGAGTTCCTTTCGTGGAAAGTAGTTTCAGGATTCAAAGATGATCGGATTTGGAAGGGGGCCAGGTCCTACCTTTATCCTGCAAAAAGGGGCTGGCATGCGACTAAGTCCTGCCCTATGGGTGGGACCAGGAGGGGGGTGGTTACACCCCTCTCCTTTGGCGGGCTTTCCCCAGATCAGGGGCTGGAGTGCCCCTGGAACTGGTTCAAGCCGGCCTATGCACAGTAAGCACCGGGGTGCCACTTGCAGTCACCTTCCTCTAAAGCCCTGCCTACCTAGGATACACAAAATCCTGTCTGGGACGGTGCTGGCACCGCCCCTGGCAGGAAACCCTTTGTCCTTGCCTCCTGGGCTGGGAGGACTCCCAGCAGCAGGAGTGCAGACTTGTGTCTCGGTGGCAGCATCCATTTTGTGGAGCTAAGGCTCTGTCTGACTTTAACCGGGGTTACAGGTTACATACATGTCGTGTCCCTCTAGAAGTGTGGAATGCTAACCCCGTCGCCAGAATTGGCGAGGGGTTAGTATTCCAATTCGTATGACACCTTACTCGACATGTTTTGATAAAGCGATACCAGAGTTGGCATATAACCGCGAGGATTATAATGCACTTAAGAGTATATGGTATGTGATATCATGGAAACGGCTAAGGGATAGATCCCGAAAGCCGCAGACAGGCTCAGCTCATGCCAGAGCACTATCTCACACGATTCCAAGCACTCTGCCTTCAGGATTGTCAAGGCCTGCCATAGGAGTGACTGATAGGAGATCTGTGTGCCCATTTAGGTTTAGATATAGGGATACTATATCTACAGCAGAGGGTGAGTACACCACTTTGCCCCAGCTGTCAAGCAGCCAGTTGTGTCTGATTTGGATGGCCAGCCAGGGGTGGCATAATACATGCTACAGCCCCTGGTAGGCCCTGGGTACACCTATGCCCTGGGTACCTAAGGCACACTGTACAGGGACTGATAAGGTGACCCAGTATCCAATTGGATATGTACCTAGGGTACATGGAATCCATTTTACAGAGAGAGCAGTAGGCCTGGGGTCCTGAATAGCAGGGCCCCAGGTCAACTAAGTCAGAAAACCAGTAAAACACCAGGCAAAAAGTTGGGGGCAACCATAGTCAGGGATCTACCTTCCTACAGGGCAGACTTGTGTCTCGGTGGCAGCATCCATCTTGTGGAGCTGAGGCTATGTCTGACTTTAACCGGGGTTACAGGTTACATACATGTCGTGTCCCTCTAGAAGGGTGGAATGCTAACCCCGTCGCCAGAATTGGCGAGGGGTTAGTATTCCAATTCGTATGACACCTTACTCGACATGTTTTGATAAGGCGATACCAGAGTTGGCATTTAACCGCGAGGATTATAATGCACTTAAGAGTATATGGTATGCGTTATCATGGAACAGCTATTAGGACTTGGTTCCGCAAGCTGCAAACGGGCTCAGCTCATGCCAGAGCACCATTTCACCTTATCCCATGCACTCTGCCTTCAGGATTGTTAAGGCCTGCCATAGGAGTGACTGATAGGAATATAGGTGTCCATTGTAGGTTTAGACATAGGAATACTATATCTAAAGCAAAGGGTGATTACACCACCTTGCCCCAGCTGTCAAGCAGCCAGTTGTGTCTGATTAAGTTAGTCAACCCAGGGGTGGCATAATACATGCTGCAGCCCCTGGGAGACTTCTGGGTGCACCTCAGCCCTGGGTACAGGGACTTGGAGAGGGCCCAGTGCCAATTCAGTACCTGGGTACAATTTGGAGTAGAGAGAACAGCTAGGCTGTGGGTCTGATTAGCAGGCCCACAGCCAGGGAAAGTCGTAAACCAGTGAAGCAAAAAGCAAAAATCTGGGTGATCATAGGATTGCAGACCCTACTCTCCTACAGCGTTGTCCATAGTCCCTGCACCGTGTAGTGGAGCACATGAGCCCCCCATCCCTGGAGAGATGCGTCCGTTGTTAGTGTAATCTGTGGCACAGGCTCCTGGAACGGTCAGCCCTTGCAAAGGTTGTGTGGATTCCACCAATGCAGAGAGCTGTATGCCCGACCCGTCACCAACACTAGGTCGTTTAACTGTCCTTGAGCCTGAGTCCACTGATGCGCTAAGCATTCTTGGAGCGGACGCATATGGAGCCTCGCGTGCGGGACTATGAAGATGCAGGAGGCCATCATGCCTATCAACTGCATGAACACTCTCGCTGGGAGTGAGTGTTGCGGTCTGAACTTTTGGATCAGCGCCTGGATGTCGTCGATCCTCGCTGGGTTTGGCTGAGCTGTGGCAGCCAGAGTATCGATCGTCGCGCCCAAATACTGCCGCACATGGGCCGGCTGAAGGTGTGACTTCGGGTAGTTCAGTGTAAATCCTAGACTGTGAAGGAGGTGAATGGTGTGGGACATATCTGCGGCGCACTGCTGGGCTGACTTTGCCTGAACGAGCCAGTCGTCCAGATAAGGGTAGACATGTATACCCTGTCTCCGGAGGTGTGCCGCCACTGTCGCCAGACATTTTGTGAACACTCTGGGAGCAGTGGTCACTCCGAAGGGGAGTACCTTGAACTGGTAATGCCTGTTTTGGATGGTGAACCTGAGGTACTTTCTGTGGGATGGGTGGAGTGGTATGTGAAAGTAAGCATCCTTGAGGTCCAAGGTTGCGAGGAAGTCTCCCTGTTGTAAAAAGGGAAGAACCTGCTGCAGTGTCAACATGTGGAAGTGTTCTGAAAGAATGTACTGGTTTAAGGGGCGTAGGTCTAGAATCTGTCTGAGTGAGCCGTCCTTTTTTGGGATTAAGAAGTACAGGGAATAAACCCCTGTGCCTTCTTCCTCCACTGGCACGAGCTCTATTGCGCCTTTTTGCAGCATCACCAGAACCTCCTGCTGCAATAAGTGCAAGTGCTCTGCTGACATAGGACGGTGTTTTGGGGGCATGGGTGGTGGGGTGGATGTCAGCTCCAAACAATAGCCGAACTGGATAAGTTTCCTGACCCACCTGTCTGTGGTGATGGACTGCCAGACGGGCAGGAACTGTTGGAGTCTCCCCCCGACAGGTGTTGGATGGTCGGGGGGCAGTGACAGAGAGTCACTGTTTGTTGGCGGCAGAGGAACGGGAACTGTTGTTGCCTCTGCCTCTACCCTTGGCACTGTTTCCTCTGTATCCACCTCTGCCCTGCTTGCACCACTTTTATTGAATGGCGTCTGCTGCGACATGTGCCCTCTGTTAACACCTGGATTGCCTGAGCGACGAAAAGTGTTCCCTCTAAATTGTTGTGACTGGAGAGCTCCCATGGACTTGGCAGTCTCGGTATCTTTTTTGATCTTCTCCAGGGTGGTGTCCACCTCTGGGCCAAACAACCTGTCTGGATTAACGGGCTGGTTGAGGATAGTAGTTTGTATTTCTGGCTTGAATCCCGAGATGCGGAGCCATGCTTGACGCCTCAACATTACACTAGTGTTGATCGCTCTCGCTGCCGTGTCTGCAACATCTAGCGCACACTTTATAGCAGCGTTGGAGATGAGCTTCCCCTCCTGGATAAGCATTTCAGCTCCCTCTTTAAACTGGTCTGGGAGGTGTTGTAACAGCTGCTCTAGGGTGTCGTAGTGTGCCCTATCGTATCTGGCCAACAGAGCTTGCGTGTTTGAGATGCGCCATATGTTGGCCGCCTGAACTGCCACCCTCTTCCCAGATGCCTCCAGCACTTTTGACTCCTTGTCTGGGGGAGGAGCTTCACCCGTGGTTTGGGAGTTTGCCCTCTTGCGGGCATTAGAGACCAACCAAGGAGTCCAAAGGCAACTGGCCCCTGATGTAGGTCGGGTCTCCAGGTGCCGGTCTGTACTTCTCAATGCGTGGGTTGACAACCCGTGATCGCGTGGGTTGACAACCCGTGATCTCGTGGGTTCCTTGAAAATGTCTGCCGCATGCTTAAGGACCCCTTTCAACATTGGGAGAGTCTTGACAGTTTTTTCAGCAGTAGAGAAAGTGTCAAAAAGGAAGTCCACCTCCACGGGGTCAGCATGCATTTCCACTTTATGGTTTGTAGCTGCCCTTTCAATTAAGGCATTAAATGCCGCAGAGTCCTCAGTGGGAGACGGCTTCACGTTATAAACCTGGGGATCCTGGACCGTCTGCTGGTCCCTTGATCACCAGTGTCCATCCAGGAGTCCTGCTGCTCATCAGGCTCTGTATGAGCAGGAAAATTGTACTCCTCATCTTGCTCCCCTCCATCCCCATCAGAGTATGTGGGTGAAGGTGTTGCACTCCGCCCATGCTGAGGAAGAATTCGCTCCATAAGAACTGGTGTTTCTGCTGCAGGCTTTTTACGTTTCAGAGGAATGGTAAAGGACTGCAAAGGTTGTGAAGTAATCTTCCTCTTGTATAGCGTGAGTTTCCCGGTGTCGGCATCGATGAAATGCTCCGACCGTTCTTCAACCAAAGGGTGTCGATGACCCACAGTCCCAGCCGGTGGAGTCGACGTCGACACAGTGTCCTTGGGCACCGACCGCGGTGCAAAGGCCTTCGGCGCCACCTTAGGCGGCAACGTGTAGAGGAGCGGTGCCGATGTGGTCTTAGCTGCGTCTGCCGGCTTCGGTGCGGAAGGAGTCTTCGGTTCCGATGCCAAAGTCTCGTCCTTAAGGTGATTGATGGAGTCCGAGACCTGCTTCGTAAATGAAGCGGACGGTTTCGTCGATCCGACCGATGTCCTTGGTCCGCCCCCCGGGGAAGACCCGAGGGTGGCTGACTTGTGTTTGTCCGGACGAGGCGCAGGAGCACTCTTGACTGGTGCGCTTCGATCACTGTCCACTGCCGCAGACGTCGATGCCGATTGCTTCGGATCGATAGGTTTTCCTTTAGGAGTCACGGCCCCAGACCTTTGTTCTGCGCCCTTCACCGACTTCGTCAACGGGCCCCTTGGTCTTCGGCGCGACAGACTGTCCCGATGTAGGCTCGACAGTCTTCTCGGGCGTCGGCTTGACCACCTTGGTTGACACCGGCTCGACGGGCTTATTCGAGCTTGGCTCCTTAACCACCTTCGGCACTGTTGCCTGGTCGGCAGCTTGTGTCTGTTTGGGGGCCCCCGAAGACGACGGCGTCGGCACCGGTGCAGACTTCTTCGGTTTCGATTGGGTGTCGGCCATCTTTGTTTTCATCGATACAGAGGGTTTCGGTTTCGGTTTCAGTAATGGCGGCTCCGCGGAGGTGTCCGTAGCCGGGCCGGAAGGCGGGGCCGTGGATCGAGGTGTAAGGTCTTGGGTAAGGCTGCGTGGCGATCCCGTGACCTGAGCCTTTGTAAGAGTACGAACGGGGCATAGCTCTTCCTCCGAGCTATCTTCCATGGCCCCATATGCTTCGTCATCGTCCCCTACCTTCTTGACGATTTCTTCAATGTCGGGACTGTGGACGTCTGCTCCGTCGTCAGACTCGACCTCCACCGGGGTAGGGGAAATCTGCAGGTGACGCACTTGCTCTTCCGCGGGGTCGTCAAAGATGTCCACCGGTGCCGGAGCCGATCGCTGGGCCTCAAGGCGCGCCACGCGCCAAAGCTTGATCGTCTTCTTCGATCGAAATCTGGAACAGGCCATACAGTTGGCCTCGTCGTGGTCCGGCGACAGGCACTTGTTGCACACAGGATGGACGTCGATGTGTGGGTACTTGGATCCACACACGGGACATTTCTTGAACGGACTCCGTTCCATGCCGTCGAAGTCTTGCTGCGTCGACTAGGCCCCAATCACCGAAGAGTCTCACGACCCCCCGGATATCAGACTCTACGAGCTGGAAGATAGATGGGACCGAACACGAACAATACCGATGGTGCAAAGAAGGCCTTTTGGCCTTGAAAAAGTTCTATCACGATTCCGAACAGGAGACGTCGAAATCACATCCGAACCCAATGGCGGAAAAAATCAATCTGGGGATGGAGTCGATGCCCATGCGCACTGTAGTCCAGGGGAGGAGCCACCTATCTCATGATACTTCGAAGACTCTTCCAGGACAACAATGTGCAATCATCCGGACCCAACACTAGGCGGCGATCTATGCTACAGATATGAATTTAGCAGCCCACATGCCTCGAACCCGCAGGTGCAGTCAATGGTGATCCGGTCAGACCATTGCCTCGTTCCCCTGGCACCGTCAAGATAGCCATATTCGCCCGGCCAAACTACATGGCAGAAATTGGAGCAAGATTTCCCCTGACAGCCTTGCTGCCCATCTCCAATCTATTGATCCCTTAGACACGACTTCTGATCTAGATACTCGTTTGACCAACTTTAATGGCCGGATTTCTTCCGCAATCGACCTCCTCGCCCCATCAGGCCCATCAAAAGCTACCGCTCTGCTCCATCGGCCCCGTGGTACTCCAATGACCTCCGAAATCTCAAATCAGAATGCAAACGCAATGACCTCCGAAATCTCAAATCAGAATGCAAACGCCTTGAGAGACGCTGGAGAATAACCTACTCACCTGATCGTAAATTTCTCTACAAGTCTGCCTTAAAAAAATATAGGAAAAAGATCATTGAACATAAAAGAACTTTTCTAGAAGAAAAAATCAACCATTCACAAGGTTCATCTAGGGAAATATTTGAAACAGTCAGATCTTTCACCGATCCCCTGGCTTTAAAAACGCCCTCCTGTGGTGTCGCAGACCCTTTGTAATAGACTCTCTGATTTTTTGGAGAACAAAATAGCTACCATTTACGATTCCTTTCCCAGTAATACCCACGTAAACAAAAGTACCACCAGCTTTATCATCACTGGACCAGGGTGTTTGTTCTCCAACTTTGCAGAGATTACTTTGGATCAATCTCTTATGGACCTTCTCAAAAGCAAATCCGGTTCTCCTCTTGACCCTTGGCCTGCTAAGCAATACAAGTCCCTAGCATCCATTCTTAAACATACCCTGAATGGGATCTGGAATGACTCGCTACAAACGGGAGTATTTCCAGATTCCTGGAAGCATGCGCGATTAGTCCCCATAATTAATAAAGCCAACGCTGACCCGCGTGAACCCACCAACTATAGGCCAATTTCTCTTCTGCCAGCTGCCGCTAAAGTGCTCGAAAGACTCGCTCAGCAACAACTAGCGGGTTTTTTAGAAACATCAGGTGCTTACCATGCCTCTCAGCACGGCTTCAGGCCAAGGTATAGCACTGAGTCAGCACTAATCGAGATGGCAGATGCAGTACGCTGGAGGATGGACGAGGGATCAAGAGTGGTGTTGGTGCTGCTGGACTTGTCAGCAGCATTCGACACCGTCTCCCACCCCCTCCTCCTAGATCGTCTCCAATGCAAAGGTATTCAGGGTACGGCCTTAAAGTGGATTGCTTCTTTTTTGTCCAATCGCACGCAGGCAGTGTTCACTCCCCCATTCACCTCAGACAGCCGTCCTCTTCGGTGGGGAGTCCCCCAGGGCTCCTCGCTGAGTCCCCTCCTATTTAATGTTTATTTTTCACCCCTCTTTGACATCATCGTCCAAACTGGCATAAAGGCCACCTCTTATGCCGATGATATCCAACTTTTGTTTTCATTTAACAGCATTACCCCAACAACCTTTGATCCTCTAAAAAACTGACTCCGTACAATCGCCCGGTGGATGGACAACAATTTAAGGCTAAACGCAGGGGAAACGGAGGTACTTTTCTTTCACCAGTCGTCTCCTCTTGATCCTAACATCTGGTGGCCTCTTGATTGGAGTGCTCCACCTCTGCCCAAAGACTCTGTGAAAAATTTAGGGGTAAGATGGGACTCCAACCTCACACTACATCATCAAGTCCACACAGTCTCCGCTGCATGCTTCGCCAAGATCAGAATGGTAAGAAAGTTTATCAACTTCTTGCCCAGTAACACCAGGAAGATGATAGTCCAGACGTTGATTACCTCGCACCTGGACTACGCCAACGGCTTGTATACTGGCCTGTCTGCGGGTCTCTGTCATCGCCTCCAGACAGTCCAGAATGCTGCAGTCCGACTGGTTGGTGGTATTCTCTCACGCGAGCACATCTCGCCCCACCGTCGTAGACTTCATTGGCTACCGATACAAAAAAGGGCAGAATTCAAGGCACTGGTACTGGCTCACCGTGCATTGAGAGGCAAGGGTTCCGCCTATTTTTTCACCTGTCTGATCCCTTACAACACCAGGACTCTTCGCTCCTCTTCAAAAAATCTCCTCACTATTCCCAGATTTAGGAAAACTCGCCCAGGTGGAAAAACCTTCCAAGTGTTAACCTCGGCCCTCTGGAACAAGTTACCAAATTCCATCCGGTTGATTCAGGAAGAACAACCCTTCCGGAGAGCCCTAAAAACTTATCTGTTCTGTTAACCATCTCTCTTCTAAATAACACCTAAGCCAGCATAAGATCACACAGAAGAGCCGGGACACCCCGTTGGGGTATCTGTGCGCTATATCAAAATACACTAAATAAATAAATGGTCTCTTCCAAACCTCCATTATTGGTTCAATTAAAGCCTCCGTGAATGGAAGTGTAGGCTCTATTATGGACGAGGGTAAATGTAAAACCTCTGTGAGAATGTTAGGTTTGTATTCAACAGTAGGCAAGGTCAGATTAAGTAGATCGGCAGCCTTTCTAATCACAATATGGTAAGGTGTTACGTCTTTTGATGGTGCATCAGAAACTGATGGCAAACCCCACTCAGGAGAAAGTTCCAGGCCACTGGCACTATGAAGGTCGTCAAAATAGTCACCTTGATCCAGAAGTTCACCTTCCTCCACTTCAGGATCTTCATACTCCTTTTCCTCCAAGAGGCGCTGAGCTCTGCGCCTCGACCATTCCATACGAATCGAAGTCGATGGATCCGGTAACGACTCCGACGGAGTCGGATGCGGTAACGACTCTGACGGAGTCGGATCCGGCGTCGAGCGAGGAGCCGGGGCAGCTGGAGGATGAGATTCATGAACCGGCGTGGTACCTCGATTAGATTCACGAGGTCAATCCGGAGCCGGCGAAGCCGTATGCGGAGTCGACGACCTCGGCGGAGCCGTACCGAGCCAAGGTGTATAAGGCGCCGGCATAAACGGCATAAAGGGAGCCGGGGCGTAAGCTTGAGGAATGCCCAAGTTGTAAGACAATGGACCCATGAGACCAGCCGGGGCACCAGTGGAGTACATTGCTCTAGTATAGACTCCAAACATCGCATTAAGAAAATGCGAGAGGTCCTGTCCCGGACCAGGAAAAGGAGGGTACGAACCAACTGGTTGTTCCGAAGGAGGTTGCTCCGGCAACGGTTCATCCTGGCCTTCTAGATTTACAGGGACTTCTACCGGAGTCGGAGTCCGAGGAACAACTTCTTCCTCTTCATGGTCCAAAGAATGGTGTGATTCCGGATCAGGTTCTTGCTCCGGAGTCGGGGAACCTCGAAGAGACTGTAAAGGAGAAGGAGATACGAAGTCTTTATGATGTCTGAGACTTTTTCTTCGAATCTGAAGAGTCTTTACCAGAGTGATGTCTCGAGCTATGTTTTCTCCTCTTGTGCTTCTTCTTCGAAGAGCCAGAAGCATGACCCGAAGCAGACTTGGATCCAGATCTCGATCTATCTCTCGGCCTCGCTCTGGACCTCGATCTCGAAGCCGACCCAGACCTCAATCACGACTTCTGTCTCGACTTCGAGCGTCTGGACGTCGACCTCGATGATCTACCAGTTTCTCTTCCTTTTACCTTTGCTAGAAGAAGTTTTGCTTCACGTTCTCGTAAGGCCTTAGGGTTCATTTTGAAACAGGATCGACAGTTCTTATCATGGTCCGATCCAAGACACCACAAACAATCGCCATGTGGATCGGTGATCGACATCATGCGAGCGCATGACCCACACTGCTTGAACCCCGTCTTCCTCGTCGAAGAAGAAACACTCAACAGAGAAATAGTAACACGAAATAGAAAGAAGATACTATGTGTCGCAGAAGATCCCAGAAACCGTTAGCGTCGACGACGCGGAAAAAAGGGAACTGACGTCATCACGCCGACGTGGGTCTAATAAGGAGTCGGTGACGTCAGACGGAGTCGCGCACGATGCCGTGCTCCTATGACGTCGTCCACGCCGGCGTGCTACGAAGAAAAATTCCGAACGTTGCTGACGCAAGGGGGATATTCACAAGGTGAGGAATCCACAAGGCAGATGTATCTATCAGAAGGCACCCTTACTGGTGTGGCTGTTGAATAATGAGGCTGCACATGTCCCATCTTGATCTTCAGAAATCCCACAGGTGGGATGCCCAGCAATAAAAACGATATAAGAAGCATAACATTCACATCCCAAAGCCAGATTTGTAGATCACGCTGCTAACGTGGCAGGACTTTACAAGCTGACCTCTACCCAAATTGAAGAGTTAGCAGCATCGCTCTCTGCAGATATTAGAACAGTAATTAAAGAATTAGTGATGGGTTGGACACCAGTATGAGCTGTTTCACGACACTTACTGTACACTACTGGCCCGAAACGCTTAGAAATTAAGAGGCCAATGAGTGCTCCTTCCTACCAGCCATAATAATGAAACAACCCAAATGAAACCATGACCACCCAAAAGTGTCCTCATATTGGCCTTGTCCATGCTGAACGTTAGACTCTAAACTCTTGGGCAAAGTACTTGCCACCATAATCTCCACATTGTAGCTGACCGAGGTGTATCCTGACCAGATTCTTCCTAAAAAAGTATAAAGCAGTTTACTCAAGATCTCATCATCATAAAGGGTTGCACGCAAGCAGTCAAAATACAGACTCTGACTGGAGAAGGAATTCAACATTAAACTATAACTACCTTTCAAGATCTTCAATAGCATGCATACAATAAAATCACATCGATCAGCTAGGGTAAGGACGAGTGGGATAGTACCTGAGGCATTACACATACAATACAGCATACACCAGGGCTGGAGTTAATCCCTGTTCCTACTTACCCTGGTTGCAGAGCCAATGACAGAAATACTTTGTTGCGATAGCATGCACACACACACTTCACTACTTGCAGATGACATGCAGCTCTGCCTTAATGAAAGTAAGACATGTCATCCGGAGGGCTGGCAGTCCTTAATTGTTTAGACCAAAAAGAGGTAGAGTGCTGAGTCCAGTGAGTCCCCAAAGGTATGGCAGAGGTTAAAAATATCTTACTCTCAATTTAGTGGTAGCTGGGCTGAGCAGGTAGGCTTATCAGAGGGTAGTGCGAATGCATTTGGTGTACATATTCATACAAGGCAGGAACACACTCAATGACTGACTCCAGGCCAATGTTGTAGAAAAATATTACTTTAGTTTTATTTCAAGGAACCAAGTTGCACTCAGTTATAGGTAAGAAGACTTATGTTATACTTTCAA
Organism: Lissotriton helveticus; assembly: GCF_964261635.1. NCBI lineage: Eukaryota > Metazoa > Chordata > Amphibia > Caudata > Salamandridae > Lissotriton > Lissotriton helveticus. The sequence continues at coordinate 412,571,260 of NC_136063.1, read as the reverse complement.
ATTACTGGCAATAGTAAAGCAAACAATACTTGACATGTGCTTTAAAAGCTTTTCAGTGCAGAACGTTACTTTGTGTTCATGTAGGAAGCTGGTTCTGTATATACTATACCAGTCCAGTGGATCCCAAAGGTTTACAGAGATAAATGTAGATAATACCTTACTTTGCATTTGTGGTAGTGTGGGCTAGCAGTAAGGTTTTATCAGAGGGTAGTGTTAAGCATGTATTGTACACACTCAGGCAAGGAATGATTTCACAAACTCAAAGACTGAATTCTGACAAATTGTTTTCTTTAAAATAGTACTTTTGTGATAACACAGTTGAATGTAGATGCAGGTAGGTAAAAGGTTCAGAAACAGTTGAAATTACTTTTCAGTTACTTTGCGATTACTTTTCAAATTACTTTTTCTCCTTCCCTGGTCACGGTGTCCTGGGTACCTATGGTACCTTTTACAAGGGACCTACATGTGGCCAGAGTAGCCAATAGGGTATGCAACAGTTCAGTTTTCGGCGAAAGAACAAAGGCCCTGGGTATCTGGTCAGCAGGAACCCAGAGCACACTCAAAGAGCATCAACATTAGGCAAAAAGTGGGGGCAACCATGCAAAAAGGGGCACTTTCCTCCAAGTGTTAAGCATTTATTGCACACACTTAGGCAAAAAAATGATGTCACACACTCAAAGACTGAACTCGGACAAATTGTTATAAAAAATATTTGTTGCATTTTATTTTTAGAACCTAGCAGGACTTGGTACAGGTAAATAGAATTGTACTTTCTAGACTGACTGATCAATAAGCCAGATGTAGGAGAACAACTTGTTACAGGTTTGAGCAGTTAAAATTTCTTTGATACATTTTTAGATTACTTTTTCTACACCTCATAATATTCCTATATATCACACTGGGTCATTTATTTCCTAAATAAAGAGTAAGTAAAACAGTTTCTTAGGTTTCCATACAAACACCCTCATGACTTAGAAGTTTTTCAGAGGAAAACAGTCAATGGAAGGGTTGAGTTTCTAAGGTTAGATCAAGGATTGACCAGGGTCAAGGATACACTCAAAATACACCCTCAGTTGCACTAGGGCGGCCGGGTGCAGAGTGCTGTGGCTCCAATGGTAGCCTATGGGGCTAAGGGGGTGCGAATTGGTGGGTGCTTAAGAGAAGGAGCAAAGCTCATGGGGTTAAGCTCAGGGCAAAGGATGATCCAAGGTGCACCCACAGTTGATGTCGCGTGTGCTGCTTTCAATTGGAGAGGCTACGGTCCAAACAGACGCTGCAGGCTCGGGCATGAAGACTTTCTGGAGGCAATCACTGGTTGGAGAGGTAAGTTGGGATGCCAGGGGTTGCCTGGACAGTCTTTTTGGCCACCCAATGCCATGGGGCATCGGGTGCAGGGGTGTCTTTAGGCGTCGGGTTTTCCTTACCAGCACCTGTTGCAGGAATCCTCCAGATTGAGGCTGTAGGCGTCGTCGGGAGGCTTGAGGTAGGTCAAGGATAAACAGACCCAAAGTCAGGATTGCCAGGGAGACATGCTCATGGTGTTGGGAAACAAACTCGGGCCATGGGCGTCTGGTGCAAAATGGTGCAGGCTCACGGATTCAGCCAGAGCTAGAATCTGGTTCTTGAGCAAGTCTGGTGCTCATAGGAGACAAAGTCTTTGTAGGGAAGTCAGGGCAGGTCCTCAGGATTCTGGGGGTAGGGGGGCTGCTGGCTGCGGGACACACCAGGATTCTGCTGGAGCAGGTCGACTTCAGATCAGTCTGATAGGGCTGGGGAAAAGGCAGTTGGTGTCCACCTCCTCTTCCTTCAGCATGGCTCTTCGGTACGTCTTACTTGTCTGAGGAGGCAAGCTTCAGGGTTGCCTCTTAAAGCTACATTTAGGGACCTTTAAGGTAGGTACAGGTTGAAACCAATGAACTCCATCCTTGGGGTGGGTACACCCCTTATTATACCACCTTCCAGTGTAGGGGGGCATAAGCCTCACTCTCGTTGGCTGGGTCCCCCTATCTTCAAGATGGCGGTGTAGGAGGAAATTGCTACTTACCCAGTATGCATCTGTTCTTGGCATGTAGAGCTGTAGATTCACATGCTTTGCTTAAGTCTGCCATCTAGTGCTGGGTCCGGATGTTTGCACTTTATTTTGTTCGAAGAAGTCTTTTCCAGTCACGAGGTAGGTGACTCCTTTAGGTGATAGTGCTCATGGGCACCAACTCCATTGTTAGATTGTTTTCCCGCAGAGGCTAAGAATGGAGTTAGTAAGAGTAGAATAGAGATAACCATGTGTATGTACTCAAGTAAGATATTACTGAAACAGGTACAGGTACCCGTGGAGGTGGGAGGGCGCATGTGAATCTACAGCTCTACATGCCAAGAACAGATGCATACTGGGTAAGTAGCTTGCCAGCCTCTGCTGCTGTCCCATCCGAGAAGTCTTCAGTGCACCTCCGATCTCCATGGCGGAAAAAATAATCTGAGAGCCTGCACACACACGATGGGGGTTGTAGCCTCACCAGGGGGGATCAGGTTTCGCAACCTCCCACAGCAAAAAAATAAATAAATAAATAAAATAAAATACAAAGCACTTTCCGAACTCCAACCACTAGATGGCGGAATATGCACAGCATAGTGAATCCAGAAAGATTAACGCTGCAAAAGTAGCATTTTCCGTTCGAGGCATGTGAGCTGTAGTTCACATGCTGACTATACAGCAGTAATCTCCCAGAGAGGTGGCTAACCTGTAGCTGTTGCAGTGGTTTGAAATTGTGTACGTAGTACTGCATGGCCTACCCTACATTAGCTTGTTGTCTAGCTAACACATCTACATAGTAGTGTTTTGTAAATGTGTGTGTGGTAGCCCATGTTGCAGCTTTGCAGAGGTCAGCTATGGGAATGTTTTCTAAGAAAGCCATAGAAGCCCCTAGTTGGCGGGTGGAATGGGCCCTAGGGGGAAATCGGTAAAATTGCTTTTGCATAGCAAGTTTGATTGCATTTAACTATCCCTTGTGCAATACCCGAATTAGAAATGGGATTGCCTTTGTGTCATCCAAGGTGTGTAATGCATGTTCTGCCACAGATTATGGTTGAGGAAAGAACACAGGCAACTCAACAGATTAATGTGGAAGGCAGAAACACCTTTAGGTATTAATGTAGGCTTAGCGCGAAGAATCACTGTTTTGGTGTACTTGTAAAAATGGTTCTTCTATGGTGAATGCCTGAAGCTCACCCACCCATCAATGATGTGATGGCACTGAGGAAAGCAACTTTCCAAGTGAGAAATTGCAGATCACATTTATGCAATGGCTCAAAGGGTGGACCCAGTAGTCTTGTAAGAACAATATTAAGATTCCACACTGGGGCAGGTGGAAGTCTTGGTTGAATAACTTGAGTCCTTCTATAAAGGCCTTAATAACAGGCACTCTGAAAAGAGACAGATGTTGTCTATTCTGAAGGTATACAGCTTCTGCGGTGAGATGCAAGCTTATAGATATGCACGCTAAATTTGAGCGTGGTAAATGTAGTAAATACCAAATGAGAATATGAACGGAAGCATCAAGTGGGTTGATCTGATTGCCACAATAAATAACATGCTGCTTCCATTTTGCTGCATAGCAAGCTCTTGTAGGAAGTCTTCTGGCCTCAATGATATTCATAAAATCTGGTGGAAAATTCAGATAACCAAACTATGACTTCAGGTGCCAGATCACAAGGTTTAGAGGTTTGGGATCTGGATGTCTCATCTCTTCATGGCTCTTCGTGAGAAGACGATGTGAGATGTAATTTTTGATGAACTACTGAGAGTTCCAACAGGGTAGTGTACCAGGGCTGACTGGCCCAAGTAGGAGCTACCAGGATTAGTGTGAGGGATATTTGTCAGAGCTGCCTAACTACTAGTGGAATGAGTGTGAGAGGCGGAAACGCTTAGGCAAATATCCCTGACCAATTCATCCATCCTGGCTCACTTTGCCACTGGATTCAAGCAAGCCGGGCTGAAGACGGCTGGAATGCCAGAAACCGGTCCTCGGAAGCTTGTTTCCGGTGCAGGGAAGACATGGCTTGGCAGTTCGAGCTGGACTGTTCCCATGAGGCACAGGGCCAGACTGATTTGCATATAGCCATGTCTGAACTGGGGTGGCAGAGTGGGCTAAAGAACGGTGATGGATTAAACCCAGATCTTTTGACTGGGTGTGAGTGTTCGATTGATTCAGATGCTCCGTCCATCACCACCCCCTTTTGTACCGCTTTAGGCCGCCATAAGTGTGGCAGGGTAAGCTCAGACGCGAGTCCCTTGCTCACTTTGCCACTGGATTCAAGCAAGCTGGGCTGAAGACGGCTGGAATGCCAGAAACCGGTCCTCAGAAGCTTGTTTACGGTCCAGGGAAGACATGGCTTGGCAGTTCGGGCTGGACTGTTCCCATGAGGCACAGGGTCAGACTGATTTGCATATAGCCATGTCTGAACTGGGGTGGCAGAGTGGGCTAAAGAACGGTGATGGATTAAACCCAGATCTTTTGACTGGGTGTGAGTGTTTGATTGATTCAGATGCTCCGTCCAACACCACCACCTTTTGTACCAATTCATCCATAGAGCATTGCCTTTGGACAATGGATGTGGATACCGGGAGGCAAAGTTTGGGCATTTTTCGTTTGTGTGTGGGAAAACCCACATCAGAAAGAACGAGAGGAGAACTTGAGGGTGAAGTTCCCACTCGTTGATCTGTTGTCTTTGTGCTGAGCAGATCTGCAATCTGATTGTTTACTTCAGGGAGGAGTTCTGCTAGGAGATAAATGTTTTGATGAATGGCAAATCTCCAAATGGCTTGTGCAAAGTGAGACAGTTGGAGAGTGTGTGTCCCCACCTGTTTCTGTATGTAACACATGGCTGTCATGTTGTCTGCGCGTATTAGGATAGCTTTGCCTACAAGGTGAGTTTGAAAGGCTTTGAGCACTAGAAAGATTGCTAGCAGCTCTAGATGATTCATGTGGAGTTTTCCCTTTTGGCTCCACAATCTTTACATTGTGTGAGTTTGGAGAGGAGTTTTTCAACCATTGAGTGATGTGACTGGTTAGCACTGTGTGGACCTGGGTCGATGAAAGGCCGCCCTTTGGAATGGTTCTGTAGATTCCACCACTGCAGAGAGCGATGAGTGCAGCCATCCACCACTAGACCTGTCAATTGACCCTGAGACCGATTCCACTGACGTGCTAAACATTCCTGAAGGGGACGCATTTGAAGTCTTGCATAGGGAACTATCACGATGCAAGATGCCATTATTCCTAGTAGCTGCATGAATACCCGAGCTGGTAATGAGTGGTTGGGTCGAAATTCGGAAATGAGAATCTGAATATTGTGGATTCTGGCTGATTAGGACAGGGTAGAGCGTTTTGTGCATCTATAGTGGCCCCCCAAGTACGTTTGTGTTTTGGAAGGTTGAAGATGAGACTGCAACAGATTTGTTAGGGATTTCTGGTTGGCTAAGGTTTCCACCAAAGCCAGGCTGAAACCACCCCTCTAGTCAGGATAAGGGAGTTACACTCCTAAAATAACCCCTGCTCACCCCCTGCGTAGCTTGGCACGAGCAGTCAGGCTCATCTTCGAGGCAGTGTGTAAAGCATTTGCACATAACCAACAGTAATACAATGTAAGCACTACAAAACAAGACCAAATACAACAGAAATCCACAGTACAATACTTTAAAAATAGATGCGTTGCAAGAGGTGTTTAAATTGCAAAGATCAGGTGGCGATCTAATGCATAGTGTACAATTTGCAGCTCATATGCCTCGAACACACAGTTCCTTGATGTTGATAGCTCCGTCCCGGGCTATCACGGCGCCCTGAACAAACAAATCCAAACAGTTCTGGCTGACCGCGGCGTAGCATGTCAGCTACGGTGTTAGGCAGTACCGGAAACAGTACTTTTCAGAAATGCAGGGCGTCAATGACCTCGTTGAGCTGCCGAAAGCACGGCATCCGCAGGAGTCTGTTCCGGAGCGCAGTTCAGGAGTCGTCGGGGTCCTTGATGTCACACGCGTTGCAGGTCGATCTCCTCTCTGATTGAGTCAGGAGCGCTAGCGGCGGGTGCTGCGGTGCGAAGTGCTGCAGTGCGGTGCCCTCAGGTCGCGGTACGAGCAGCAGCTCGGTGGCGGCGTCAGACGGCGACATGGGTGAGACCAGGGTAGCGGTGCGAGATGAAGGCAGTGCTCCTCACGGTGCTGGCAGGTCACAGTGCAGCAGTGGCAGCGTCGTTGCCGAAGCGCTGTCGTCAGTTGACTAACTGTAGTTGATGGCACCGGCGTTGGTAGGCCAAGGCTGCGGGATGAGGGCGGTGCGTCGTGTAACTTTACGAACGATGCCCTCGAACCACGGTGCAAGCAGCAACTTCAAGTCCGGCGTGGTGCGTCGTCGTCGGGGATACCAAGGTGTTGTTGAGTGCGGTGCCCGCGGGTCAAGGTGCAAGTAGCGGCTCAGTGGCAGCGTCAGCAGGCGTCGGTGAGACCAGGGTCGCGGTGCACTCTGCGGTGCCTTCAGGACCAGGAGTTGTCAGCGGCGTTGTAGACTGCGTTGGCCTTGAAGTCTTTGCTGTTCCTGAGACTTCTTGAACAGGGGGCAAAGCTCTACCTTAAGCACCTGGAGACACTCACAAAAGTAGACTGCACAAAGTTCAGTCCTTTCACTGCCAAAGAAAGAAGCAGCCACTGCAGGCCAACACAGAAAAGTGGTAGTTCCTCCTCACAGCTTCTCTGGCTCTTCTTCTTTGCAGTCTTCTTGATCCCAAAAAAGTTCTAAAGTTCTGGGGGCTGGGTCCCCCTTTATCCTCAATTTCTCTTTGTTCTCTGAAGGCAGAGAGGCCTTTGCCTAGAACAAACCAGTTCTGGTCAATCTTGGAGCACTTTGCTGACAAGACTCCTTCTTTCCTTTCACAGTGTAGGCCAGGGACATCAGACGCATCACAGGAGGTGGAGCCATCATTGTGGAAGGAAGGCACAGCCCTATTCATGTCCCAGGTGCAACTCCTCCCACCCAGCTACATGTAGATCTTGCTATTCAGCCCTCTGCTGACTCGCCCGGTCTCCTGGAATCCCCCAGCCCCTGTCAATCAAACTCCAGACAAGGAATACACAACCTAGCAGAGGCAGGCTTGAATGGTTAGACAAGAAAATACCTACTTTCTAAAAGTGGTATTTTCAAACCCATAATGTTAAAACCAACTTCACTAAAATATATATTTTCAAACCCAGAATGTTAAAACCAACTTCACTAATAGATGTATTTTATCATTTAGAGTTCAGGCATACTAAACTCTAATTTGTACCATGTTCCCTGGGTCAGTTGGGATTATATGATGTAACAACCAAACTGCCAAGTCTGGCCTATGGAGAACAGTTAGCCTTGAAATAGTGAAAAACGAAGTAGGCTGTAATCCACTATCAGGACATGCGACACACACCAGGGCATGTCCTACCTTTCATGCACAATGCACCCTGCCCATGGGGGTACCTTGGACCTACCAGAGGGGCGACTCACATGTACAAAAGGGAAGGTTTAGGGACTTGCAAGTGTGGGCACATGCCAAGTCGACATGGCAGCCCCAGGCTGCGCACAGGCTCTGCAATGGCAGGCCAGAGTTCCACTTTACAGGCTGTTTGCGTGGGTGGCACAATCCAGTGCTGCAGCTCACCAACAGCATTTGATCTATAGGCCCTGGCCCTCGCAGTGTTCGCTACTAGGGACTGACACATAAATCAAATAGGCCAATCATGGAAACACCAATCCATAACACAGTTTATACAGGAGCACCTGCACTTTACCATTGATCAGAAGTGAGGAAAGTGCGCAGAATCACCACACCAGCAAAAACTGGGAAGTCAAAAAGCAAAAAGTCAGGGGAAACACGACAAAAGATGCCAAGTCTAACACGATTTAATGTGAATCCGAGGTTGTGCATTAAGTGTAGTGTTCTTGGAGTGTGCGCTGCAGGCATTTTGTGAGTGTGCTGGCTTTGATTAGCCAGTCATCTAGATATGGGAAGACGTGGTCTAAGCAGATGTGCAGCGACTACTGCCAGGCATTTGGTGAATACTCAGAGCAGTGGTGACTCCGAATGGGAGCACTTTGAATTGGAAATGTTGTCCCGCTACAACAAACCTGAGGTATTTGCGATGAGCAGGATGTATTGGAATATGGAAGAACACATCATTAAGTCCAGAGTGGACAAAGTTGCCTTGTTGTAACAGAGGGAAGCACCTGTTGGAGAGAGACCATATGGAAGTGATCTGAATGAATGTATAGGTTTAATTCTCTGAGGTCTAATATAGGTCTGAGAGAACCATACTTTTTGGGAATCAGAAAGTAAAGGGAGTATACACCTGTCCCTTCATATTGTAATGGGATGGGTTCTATAGCTCCTTTTTCCAGAAGAGGAGATTAGACCTCTTGTTTGAGTAGGTGTATATGTTCTGGAGATAGGTTGTGTTTTTGTAGTGGAATGGTTGGAGGGTTGTTGGTAAGCTCCAGGCAATAACTAGATTGGATAATTTGTACAATCCATTTGTCTGATGTGATGGTATTCCAGACCGGGAGAAATTGAGTGCGACATCCCCAGACAGGTGTTGAATGATTGGTAGGGGAGGAAAGTCACCGTTTATTTGTGGCTGGGGAAGTACGGGTGTACTACCTCACCCTCTTTCTTTGCCATGGTTTCCCCGAAATCCACATAAAAAATAACCTCTGATAGAGGGGGATAGACTATTGCCTCTATATGACGTAGAGGACCCGTCAGTAGGCATGGTCTTTGAGCCTCCCCTGTAAAAGGAGCGGCAAAAGGAGCCAGAGTTTGATGGCATCTGCAGTGCTCCCATTGATTTGGCTACCAGAGTATCTTTTTCCAAATGAAGTGTCAACTGTAGGACCAAATAGATGTTCCTTGTTAAATGGTAAACCTAAAATGGAAGCTTGAACCTCCGGTTTAAATCCGGATACCCTTAGCCATCCGTGACGTCCAAGTAAAACGCTGGTGTTTAATAGCGCGTGAAGCAGTGTCTGCTGCATCTGGAGCACACCTGATTGAAGTGTTGGAAATAAGCTTCCCTTCCTGGAGGAGGTCATGAGCTTTAGCTTTATGCTCAGGCACATGTTGGATTAGCTATTCTAGCTCATCATAATGAGCTCGGTCATACCTTGCTAAGAGTACTTGTGTATTAGCTATTCGCCAATAATTGGCTGTTTGCGCTGCCACTCTTTTGCCTGAGGCATCTATTAATTTAGATCCTTTATCTGGAGGCGGGGCGTCTTCTGTTTGAGAATTAGCTTGTTTACGAGCATTTGATAGCACTGAAGATTCTAATGTAACCGGACCCCTGATGTAAATTGGGTCTGTAGGTGCATAATATTTTTTGTCAACTCTAGGTGTGAGGACCCTAGCTAGCACTGGATCTTTGAATACCTTATCTGCATGTTTTAACATACCTTTGAGCATAGGTAATGTATATGTAGTCTTGAGATGCACTTTGCGTCTCAAATAAGAAATCTTCCTCAAGAGGCTCCTTATGGAGCTGTACTCCATGGTACTGTGCGGCTTTATTAAGCATTTCAATGATCCCCAAATTGTCTTCTGGAGGAGAAGGCATAGATGGGTATAGGTCTGGGTCAATATTAGGATCAGTGTTCTAGTCGGCCTATCGGTCTGGAGCATTATCTTGTGGTAGATGCCTATGTGTGACCCCATCTTGATCCCCATCATCTTGATAATCTGGAGATTGTGGCTGAGGGGAATTTGTGGGTGTTATGAGCAAATTAGGATCAATGGGTGTAGAATGTGAAGAAGGTGAAAAAGGTGGTGGAGAAGTGTTAGTACCTATATTCCTTCTCTTTAGAGGGATATGATAAGAGTCCTCAAATTCTGGCTTCCTTTTTGCTGGCAACTTTGCATAAAGGTGTCCTGTTTTAGGGTAAATAGCAAGTTCTTTTTGTATGGGGTCCGTGTTAGCAGGAGGAACATCCAAACAAGGCTCCTTAGATGCTGGAGGAGCCGCTTTTTCCCTAAGGAGTGGAGATTTGGGCGCCGAGGATTTGGGCGCTGAGGACTTGGGCGCCGAGGACGAGGATTTGGCAGCCGAGGATTTGCCGACCTTGGCCCGAAGGCAGAGGAGGGACCGGAATATCTTTTCTCACGGTATGTTGACCGGGCGTGATGGCTTCCTCTATGTCGGAGTATCTCTGTTGCCGATACATTTCGTGACATCAAGCCAGACGGTCACGGAGCGTCGTATTAGATCGGAGCGATCAACAGGCTTTGCAGGTCTCTTTGTTGTGTTCGGGTGATAAACACAAATTACACATGTCATGTAGATCAGTGCAGGGGTACTCAGAGTGGCACCCGGGGCTGAAGTGGAACGGAGTCCATTCCATCTACGGTGAACTCGACCGATGTCGCTAGGCCCATAGGCCTTGCACAAGAACTTCCGATCGAAGTTTTTAGAAATCGATACAATATGCGAAGGTAGAATTACGCGGTCGAGAAAGAATACCGCCGAGTGTAGTGGATTGCGCACCGAGAGGAACCAGAGAACTGTGTCAAACCAGAGTGTAGCAATTCAAGTCCGAACCCGATAGCAGAAAAAAAACAATCTAACAATGGAGTCAATGCCCATGTGCACTATCACCGAAAGGAGGAGTCACCTACCTCGTGACTGGATAAGACTTATTCGAACAAAACAAAGTGCAAACATCCGGACCCAACACTAGATGGCAGACTTATGCAAAGCATGGTATCTACAGCTCACATGCCTCGAACAGTGGGTTTCTGGTGCAGTAACGCCCCCACTTTTTGCCAGACTTCTGAAGCACTTTAACTTGGTGTCCTGTGTCCCAGTTCATCAGGTTCCCAGGGTCTGTGTGCTTTCACAAAACTGTACCATTATACCCCCAATTAGCTCCTCTCTGGCAACATGTAAGTCCCTTGTAAAAGGTACCTTAGGTACCAAGGGCACCGTGACCAGGGAAGGCCTCTAAGGGCAGCAGCACATATTGTGCCACATTGGAGGTCCTGTACCTTAACACACACTTGCCATTGCTGGCTGCATGTTTTGGTGCAGAGAAAAATGAAGAGTCGACATGGCATGTGTGCCATGTCTGTAATCCACTGCCCTAGGGCATAGGTAAGAGACCCCTTTGGCTGGGTGCACTGTACCACTATTGATGGTACAGTTGCATGAACACTGTATCCCTACAGTGTCCAAGTACATTCTTAGACATTGTGAGTGCAGTAGAGCCATAAAGAGTATATGCCAGTGTGGATCTATTATACAATGCACTCAGAGGGCATCTTAGAGATCTTAAAGATACCTCCAGAAAAAACGACCAGCCACTGGTGGGTTCCCTGCCTGGTAAACATCAGCCTGCCACCACGAGATAGGTTTCCGAATCCCTTGGGTTGGCAGCCTTCGCTCCCTGAGCCCAGAAACAAAGCCTTTTCTGGGCTGAGGTGGTTGCACCTCTCCCAGGTCAGGAAAAGCCATCGGTGGCAGGGGAGCTTCAAAGGCCTTGCCGACTTTGTAACACAACCCTCTGCCTCTCCTGCTATCAGGAGCCGGCCCCCTCCCTGTCTCCCCTCTTTTTCAGTGGGAAGACAAGCAGGAAAAATTAGAACAGCCCAGAAGGTGTGCCCACCTCTGCCAATCCCACCCCTGAAGTGGGAGGAGGAGACGTGTAGACCACTCCAGGCAGCAAAGATTAAACTGATGTTGGGTTAATTAATATAAGCTCGCTGTATTTATACAAAGTCATAATACTCACTAGGCGAACACGGAAAAACTTTGCTGTAATTTCACAATACTATATAACTAACTACGCGTATGCAGCATTTTTAATCCACACCGCTATGCAATATAATGAGAGAATATTGAATCCTAGGACCGAACACTGCTGCGTGGGGCTTCAGATTATGTCCTAGACTGATTTGATAATGGCGCATGTTGGACCGCTGAGGGTTAAGATCACGAGAGGTTGTAAACCGCACCGCAAAGTTCAAATATGCAAGTATCACCTTGGGTCAATCACAGTGAGCAGGCACCCATGGGGAGGTCCGCATACACAAAATATGGATAATAACATATGCTGAGCCTGGATAAATTTCCTTTAATGGAAAGTGCTATGTAATCCATGTGGCTTATAAGCCACTGAATTTAATTACTCAAGCTACATTTTTGTTGTCACGCTGACAAGCTGCAGGAACGCGCCCTTTGTTCTTTAGGTTAATCATCTTAAAGTATATAATACTGAGATTGGAAATACATATCAATTTACTGAAATAATGAATAGAGCATGAACATGTATTCAATAAAATGCATGTGTGTGTGTGTGTGTATATATATATTATCCCTTCATGTTGAAACTGGGTTAATAAAACATCTTGCCTGCATTTAGAGGTCAGTCTCTCCTTCGCCGTGTGGAAGTGGCAGGAGTTTGCTGATCTTGATGTGTATGTATATATATATATATATATATATATATATATATATATATATATATATATATATATATATATATCACTTTGCATTTCGTATTTTGCACAATGTATAGGGCTGTGTACCGAGTTAACGAGGCTAGAACATTGCAGCTATATAGAATGTTATTACAACTAGTAACAGCATGAGTATCAGTGGCACTATTGTAACTACATTATTATATCAGATCTCTGATAACAGTGGCAACCACTTGATTTAGAAGTAGATAAAGTGAGTAATGGTTAGACAGAAATCAGAGACAATTGTTGCCAGTATAGAAGTCTAGCCATTTTTACCCAGGACTTTTAAACATACATCATGGTTATGTTTTTTTTTTTTTTATAATTTGCCGCTCTAGGATATCAGAGAAATCAACATTGACACCAAATATTTTTACTGTCAACATTTCAGTTTTGTATACATGAGTAGTTCAAGGCATTTATGCTTCATAAATTTATGATGTATGCAATTCAGAGGCATATCAAGTAGTCACAGATTGTCAATGCATTTATACTGGCATAATATACTCACATAGGAGACTTGTGACAAATGTCTTAGCAACAATTTTTTCGTCAAACATGATGTAGAATAAGTCCACCGATGCACTAAGAATGGATTTTTTAACATTGATTTTTTAACATTTATTTATAGCGGAAACAAATTCAATAGCAATTAGTGAACAATACTGTGTATAATGTGTTTTAGCAATCCTGAGCCTATCTATACATTTGTGCAGATGCATTTATTTATCTATGTATTTTAAGATGTACAACAACACTCGGCACTTTAGAAGTATGTCTTCTATGTTTATGGGGAGTCACGTGACTTCATGGGTGGTACTTAAAACTATGTCAAACATACATTCCACTAAGTGATCAAGGCTGCTTAGTCAGTCGAAACGCGTTGTGACGGTTCCAGGTGAAAAATAATAAAAAGCATCTCTTGCCAAACTGAAGGGGTGTTCGTGCTGGTGCTTCATCGCCGTGAGGAGGTTGAAAGAAGCCATTTGTTTGATAGATATATATATATATATATACACACACACACACACACACACACACAACTATGATACAACAATGACTCCGGGAATGAAGAGTTTAAGTTGTGTAAAATTGGAAGGTATGCCCGGCCTGATAATGCTTTGTTACATGTCAACTACTCTTTCGGACTGCATGGTATACTAATTAGAGCACCCACCAAATAAACGAATAATTAACAATACCAACAAAATAAGTTTTAATGTATGCAATGTACTAAGCACCAACACCAAACTGAGCCCCTGACCAAACATTACTCACAACCCACCAGATTTAAGATACGCATGGCAATGTCGATCGATCTAGTAAGAAACCTGCTCTAAATCACTTCCTTTAACTGTTAATCTCACTTAGACTTTCCCTCACTAAAATCACGGCCACATCTCAGCAGAAGGCTTATATGCAACCTTTGTGCATTCGCAGCGGAGTTATGTTAACTTTGCGCACAGTGGGAAATGTCTTTCCTCACTTTCACTTATGGTGATGGTTCCGCACTAAAATAGAATTGATAACGAAGATTGCTTATGATTAATTTATTCTCTCTTCTGGATACAGCCTTGAGAAAGCCCCAGGCTCAATAGACACAGGGAGTGAACCATGTGTTGGCTGTTTTTGGATATGGATCCAATATTCTGATAACAAAAGTGGAGATATGAACATACTGACATGAATTAGACTGATTTCTAATGAAAAAACACTCCTACGCTCTGGAGATCCTTTAAGGACTCCTGTCTTTGCGGTGATACTAATGTGTCAAAGGGTTTCCAAGGCATGCGTCCGACGTCACTCAAGGAAGGCTTTAGGCACAAATGGTCAGTAAAGCCCACGGAAAATAAACAAGCATTTACAATGCAATGGTTTTGCCTTTGCTAAAGTTTGAGCTATTGGCAATGCTCTTGACATTATTTTTATTTATGTTTTTTATAACATAAATAAATGGCATTGTCATTTGCAATGCCACTAGCTTTATCTTTCGCAAATGACACCCACAAACACCTACAGAGAGCCCCCCCAACACACACCCACACATCAACTAAAACCTCCCCATATTCAGAACAGCAATAAGACTCGAATGCCCTGAAATCTGAACAGACACTTGTTTGTAAAGCCTGCCTGTGAAAGTAAACCTCAAACTCCTTTTGTACGAGTGGGTGTACTGCTTACTTGTAAAATTGTCCCTCCTAAATTGAAATGAAAGTACTCCATGATGGAGGTGGACCAGTACACCAAACATCTAATAGAATGAGGCGACACTGCCATCCTCGCGTGCACACAGCTTGTATACTTTATCAAATTAGTACCAATATGCATACGTCAGTTGTGCTCTTAGGGCAGATCAATTAAGAGGGGGCAGTGAGTGAATACGACATGATGCAGCTGACTGGAAAGAACGCGGACTGGTAAACGGAACAAGCCCTCTAATACGAGAACGTATTAAATGTATAATTCCACAAATGTGGCACGAGAACATCAACTGTAAGCCAAAAGTTAACAGCATTGGTAAAACGGTCAAATTGAATGCAAAAGAGACTAATAATAAAAAAATGAACTAACACCACGATACTGGCGCGCCTGTGAAAGGTGGACAGTCGTAAAGGGGCAGTGCTAAAGTAAGGAATTGTTAGGAGTTGCATTTGAGGGCGCGAGCTGTGCCAGGCGCTGGCAGGAAGTGCCCCCACCTTCTCCCAGTGCCTGGCTGCACCTCTGCCCGGTCCCTCCACTGAAGCACCCACCGGTGGTCGGAGGGCCGCGTTACACTCCTTTGGGGGAGGAAAGAGTGAGCAAATATTGGCGGCACATGGGGGCGCTGACACGGGGCACATTGTTCCCCCGCTGGCCCGTCACTTCCCCATTTGCGCTGGGACTACTACAATGCCTCCATCCCGCACCTCAGCCGAAGATACCCCTCTCCCATCCGGGGCACACTCACATATCTTGCCCCTGAGGCTCTACAAAATGCGGGGGGTCTCCCAGCTGCCCCCGTCTTCCTCCGCCATGACCAGACTTCAGATTCTAGCTTGCCGACACACACCAACTTCAGGCCATTGGAAACCCAGCCGCGCGCCACCTCGCCCCATGCCTGGCGTCACCGCCCTCCTGCACCGTGCACCAGGTTCCGCCCCCAGCGCCCGACCACGCCCCCCCAGGCGCCTCACCGCGCTGCCATAGGTGGGAAAGGGCAGGGCATTCAGTGACAAAATATCCCTGACCTGCGCTGTGTTTATACCGAACACTTCCGCCTGACCTGTTTGTGGTGGCTTAGGTTAGTGCAAGCACAGTCTGCAGGAAGTTTGTGCACCTGGTTGCAAAAACAAATGAAAAGACAGTATTAACCCTTTAGGTGCTGCCGTCGGCCAACGGTCGTCACGGGCACTACCTCCCCAGTGCTGCGTGCGACCGCTGGACGTCCAGTTCAGCACTGGATAATGGACAGCGCAGCACTGGGGAGGTTTGTTTACGAGCTCCTAAGGTGTTAAAGTCACACTCGCATTTTTTAGGCTAATAGCTATCAGTCAGTTGTATAACTTCAGAGTAGGGTTGTGTCGTGATAAAGCAACCCCAACGCGTAGAGAAACCTTAAACGAAACCAGATGAAACGTGATCCTTCTCTCCAGCCACGTTAATTGACAAAGTAAGAATCCAAGCTGTACAAAGGTTCTATCAGACCTAAGATGAAAGCACATTCTAAATATTATTAAAGGCAAACATCAAAACAAGAGCACACATTAGTACAGGTTGTCACCAAACGATGCAGGCTGCTTTCTGCTCTCCACTCCTCCTCCTCCTCCCGATGACGCGGCGGAGGCTCGGTCGGCTGGGCCAATCCCAGCGCGGCCCTGGCTGGAGGCAGACGGCTGCTTCCTTCGGCTTCGGGGGCCGCGGTGGGAAACAAAGGGACAATGCTGGGTCTTGTGTGCACAAATGTTTTTTTCTTTACTTGGACACCTCGGCGCAAGTGAGGTGGGGGGTCCAAAAAATCGACAAAGGACGATCGGCAAAGGCAACTGCCGGCAAAGGATGATCGGCAAAGGCAACTGCAATGAGGGCGGGTGCCGGCAATGCCAGACCAGATTCGGGGGCGTTCCCATGAACAGGCTTTCGGCTGACGTAGCCAAAAGGGAAAAATTCTCGGGAACGCCCCCGAATCTGGTCCGAGATTGACGGACAGAGCCTTCTCCCAATGGCTAGCCTCCATTTATGGAGCTAGCCAATGGGAGGAGGGGGCAGATACCCGACCCCACAGAGCAAAACATAAGATGTTGCTAGCGCATGCGTACTTCGTACGCATTGGCTAGGCAAAACCTAAAAAGGACACAACAAGGAGACAATTCCAGAGTCAACCACTAGATGTCAAAATAATACACAGCATGTGAATCCAGAAAACATTCATGTTGCGAAACACCCACTGTAGTTATTTAAAATGTTATCTTACTACCTAGTTTGTGTTTATCAGCAAATGTACGAATCATCTAAATTTTCCATGAGAATTTTGGAAGTCATCATATGTAGATGGAGAACTAGCTTACGATAGCAATAAAAAGCAGGTATATACCCAGTGTTTGAAATGCGCAAACAATTGGATTTACAGAACATTCAGTATGATGCAGTGGAGCAGCACAACTCATACAAATCATTAAATCACATTTGAGAAAAATTGTATTATGCATTACTTACTTTTTGGGCATCTTCATGTCTTTCAAAGCTGACAAAGCCGAAGCCTTTTGATTTTCCAGACTCATCAGTCATAACCTTCACACTCAAAGCTGGACCTACAAAAATAGTCACCCAAGCAAATATGGTTTGAGATCAACAATTTTTGGCTACAGAGCAAGAAACAACTGTAGAAGGAAGTTACTTATAATGCAATTTCTAGGGTACAGGTAGGCTCAGATCTTTTCACCATGTACCACACCACCTCATTGCATTCTCTCAAGGATACCCAATAGGACACCATCCCTGTTGTGTTAGGTACTACACCCTGAAAAGAATCAAAGAAGCAAGCAACAAAATTCTCAGCAGAAAAGGTAGATGTACTGCAAATGAACAGACAAGTATGGAAACTGCGTAAATACTACACCAGCATTGACCCACCCCATGAAATTTGATTTGAATGTGGAAGTATGGGAGTTTTTTATAACACTTCTTAAATGATTAGCTCATCCATGGCTGAATATTTGATATTGCACGCAACATCGTGAAATTGTAAATTTTGTAAATACCTTTACATGAATACTGCACACTAAGTAATGGCGCGGACGCTTGATCAATGAAAATATAATTGTCCTTTGTTTATTTCAATGAAGTGAATTGACGCGCAACCCAACACAAAATAAAATGGCGAAGTCTTACTTTCTGTTTGTAGCGGTCGAGAAAGGCTCACGCCGAAACGCGTCCCGCTTTTTCATAAAATCAAACTTTGATTCTTCATCCGAGAGTGCGAAGTACGAGCGATATGTATGTGTGCGTATATATATATATATATATGAGAAAGGAAATGGGGACTGAAGGTTTGCCCCCCCCACACTCTTTTTGCCCTCATTTTGACTACTAGGTACTTTTTTTAATGGCTCTGAAATGCACGGAGCCCTGCTAAACAGGACTCTGTGCATGTGCGCAGACCCATAAAATGGTGTATGTTTAATTGGCTTGTACCTAGGGTCTGCAGTTTGAGATGTCTAGCCAACTGGAGTAGTGTGGCTCACTGGTTAGAGGCGGCAGGCCTGAGAGCAGAAGTCAGCCTGGGACCAGGGCTCAATTCCCGACGCGGCAGGGTCGTGGACCTTGGTCAGCGGACTCGATAATTCTCGCTTCGGTGCTTACTCTAATCAGGGGTTCCACTCGGCAACTCTGGGCATTAGCTTGCCTAATCTCCACAACGGCCCCACCAATTCCGGGGATGCCTGGCTCCACCTTGGGGACTCCCAGCAAGGGACCATCCCACAGGGAAAGCCAGGACGGGTTCCCCAGAGTTATACAGCGCCGGGACGCCCCGTTGCTGGGGCAGCTGTGCGCTTTACAAGTATACTACATTTACATTTACATTTACAACTACAGTACTAGTTGTGCCTGCAGAAGTACGACAGGGAAAAAGATGGCTCCTCGTCTGCTGCTGCAGACTGAAAGGGCACTTTAAAACTGCTAACAACTTTGCCATTCAAAGTAATGATAAAGCCCAAACCTCCCTTTTTAGTTTTCGGCTTTAGATGGCACATGCAATCTCTCGAAAGAGGCATGTTGCATATACTTTGTGGGCTTCAGCCCGCCCATAGGCATCCCACTAGCTGGCTTCATCTTCGCTTGCCTATTCTTTCTCCCCATTTGCCCAAGGCATACATTTGTCATGCCTCTTCCAGTGTGTACCCTGCCAAGAGAGTAGGGACTAAAGTACAATATCCCTCCACTGATCTCATTTTATGACAGTTTTAGAGACTTTTTGGGAGAGTTTACGAGAGCTCCATAGGAGCGCTGTGCTTTTACTTGCTCCGAGAACCATTATAAACATTGTTCCTGTTTTAATTTGCTCTTGAAGCACTGGGACCAGAAGAATGGAGGCTTTCGTGCTGCAGCTACTATAGAGGACACACAAAAACCTGTTTGATCTCAGTGTGGTCTTCCATGTATGTTGCCATAAACTGGCTATGCAATGCTGAAGCACATTGACAAAGCCAATAGATCTCACATTGCCGAGACTTTTTGGATTTCTCAATGCTAGTTAATGTGTGAAGTCACCCTACGGCAGGCCTAACGAGCCCTAAGGCAGGGAGCTGTATGTTAACTATTGGAACATGTGCGTTTACATGTTCCTGCAGTAAAATCCTCGAGTTGTCATTTTTACTGTAGAAAGGCGACCAATTGGCAGGTACAGAGCTACAGCTGGAACCCTAGCCCTGCTAACTTCTGAATGGGACTACTAAGGTTGGCACTGTTTGGTATCAAACGAATCAGTATAATGAATCAGATTCAACGGTTACATTATTTTAATGTCACTGATGGGCAAAGTGCAACTTTAGAAGTTGCAACTTTAGTTGTTCATTGTTTCCAGTGCCTGTTTACTGATACAAACAGGGCTTGTACAGCGGACAACTTTCTGCCTGTCTGGGGATACCTGCTAACAACTGCCAGGAAAAGAGACAAAAGGGAAGCTGGGTTTCTGGTGCAGCAATCCCACCCCCCCACCACACACACACACACACTTTATGCCTTACTACTGATCCACTTTGACTTGATGTGCCCCGAGTCCCTGCCAATCAGGTTCCCAGGGCCTGTGATCTTTCCCAAAACTGTGCCTTGTACCCCCCATTCGGCACCTCTCTGGCCACGTCAGTCCCTATAGCAAGGGAAGGGCTGCAGCACCTATTGTGCCACCCTAAGAGGCCCCATACCTTTACACCCCCCCCCCCTATTTTAGGCTGCGTGTTTTGGTGCAGAGCAAAGTGAAGAGTCGCATAGGTCAGCCACCCCTCTAGCTGGGTGCACTATACAGGTGGTGAGGGGTACAGGTGCATGAGCCCTGTAACCCTACAGGGTCTAGTTCAATTCTTGGACCTTGTAAGTGCAGTAATGCCATTAAGACTATATGGTGCTGGGAGTTTGTCATTAAGAACTCCACAGCACCATAATGGTGTTACTGAAAACTGGAAAGTTTGGTATAAAACTTCTCAGCACATTAAACCCACACTGATGTCAGTGTGGAATTTAATGAAAAATGCACTCAGGTCATCTTCGAGATGCCCCCTGAAACACGACCATCCTCTGGTGGGTTCCCTGACTGGTAAACACCAGTCTACCACCACAAGACATGTTTCTGAACCCCTGGGGTGGGAGCCTTCGCTCCCTGAGCACAGAAACAAAGCCTTTCCTGGGCAGAGGTGTTCACACCTCCCCTAGGCCAGGAGGAGCCATCTGTGGTAGGGGAGCTTCAAAGGCCTTGCCGCCTTTATAATGCGACCTCTAGCCTATCCTATCAGGAGCAGGCCCCCTTCCTGTCTCCCCTTCTTTTCAGCGGGAAGACAGGCGGGAAAATTTAGCCAGCCCAGAAGGTGTGCCCACCTCTTCCAAACCCACCCCTCGGGTGGGGAAGGAGGGGTGAGGCCCACTCTTCAGTACCCGCCACCTTGCAGATGGTAGGTGTGAGAAAGTGCCATCTTTCTTGCATGGTATGCCCCAACTTTTTGCTGAATTGCTGATGTACTTTGAGTTTGCACTGGGTTCTGCCAACCAGGTACCCAGGGCCTGTGTTCCTTCCACAAAACTGTGTTGAAACCTAAAACCAATTGGCATCTCTGGCCACAGGTCAGCCCCTGATGAATGGTACCCTAGGTACCCAGGGCACTGTGACCAGAGAAGACCCCTAACTGCTGCAGCACTTTTTGTGCCACCCTTAGGGGCCCTGTACCCTGACACACACACACACACACACACACACACACACACCCACCCACTGCCTTTGCAGGCTGAATGTCTTGGTGCAGAACTAACCAGAGTCGACACTGCACAGATCCCCGTGTGTCATGCCCACAAACACTACCCTGGCATACCTCAGTCACCCCTCTAGCTGGGTGCACTATGCCAGTAGTGCGAGCACAGGTGCACGAACCTTGTGCCCCTACACTACCCAGGGCCATTCCTAGGCACTGTAAGTGGAGTGATGTCATTAAGACTATATGGTGCTGGGAGGTTGTCATTACGAACTACACAGCACCATAATGGCTACACTGAAGACTGAGAAGTTTGATACCTAACTTCTCAGCACATTAAACCCGCACTGATGCCAGTGTGGTATTTAATGCCGAATGCACGACAGAGGGCATCTTAGAGATGCCCCCTGAAACCTAATCAACTCCCAGTGTCCCGACTGCGTGGCTACCAAGGCTGCCACCACCAGACATGTTTCTGGACCCCTGTGTCAGGAGCTTGCCGCTCTCGGGGGGCCTGAAACAATGCACATCCTGGGACGAGGTGCCAAGCCTCCTCCCCCAGGATGGGCAGGGGAAGCTTCAAAGGTATGCCGCCCTTGTAAGCATCTCCAGGCCACTAGCTGTTCTCAGCAACTGGCCCCCACCGGTTCTGACCCAAACTCTGGCGGGAAGACAAGCGAGGAAAGGGGGTGTGCCAGCCTCTGCCAACTCCACCCCTCAGGTGGGAGAGGCGAGGTGAAGCACAACTCCGGGCTACCGCCATCTTGAGGATGAGGAACCCTACCCAATCAGAGCTAGGCCCTTGCCCCCTACCACAGGAGAGGAGCAGGATAGGGGGTGTATTCCCCCCCCCCCCCCCCGGACAGGGACCCATTGGTCCCTGCCCTTGCCCTACCTGTAACGCCCCTAAATTTACTAGGCACCTTGAACCTTCCTTCCTCAGATCCAGATTTGAAACAAGAAAGAACAAGGATGACCTGCCGTGCAGCTGCTAACAAGAGGACAACACCAACTGACTTGGCCCCAGCCCTACCGGCCTGTTGATCCTTGACCCTGCTAAACCCTGGAGTCTCCTGCCCGGCCTGTGCCTGAGTAAACAGAGACCACGAGGACGTCCCCATGGCGATTGTGACCACAAATGCAATGCCCAAGGGCCCTCCTCAACGAGTGTTGACCCTGTGCCCCATGGGAACAGACCAGCCCGAACTGCCAAGCCAGGTCCTCCCTGGAATGGAAACAAGCATCCTACGACTGTTTTTGGGCTTTCAGCCCTCATCAGCCAGGATAGCTTGATTCCAGTGGCATGGAGAGCACGGGACTCACGCCTGAGCATACCCGTCACACTCGGGGTGACAAATGCAAAAACAGTGGATGGACAGAATGCAGAGCATTCTGGATTTAGGCCCAGATCGCTGTACTGGGGTGAATGTATGACATTGTTCTGCATTCTGTCCATCAACTGTTTTTGCATTTGTCACCCCGAGTGGAATGGGTATGCTCAGACGCGAGTCCCATGCTCTCCACACCACTGGAGTCAAGCTATCCTGGCTGAAGACGGCTGATAGCCAGAAACCGGTCCTAGGATGCTTGATTCCGGTCCAGGGAAGACATGGCTTGGCAGTTCGGGCTGGACTGTTCCCATGAGGCACAGGGTCAAGGCTGATTTGCATATGGCCATGTCTGAACTGGGGTGGTGTGGTGAGCAGAAAAACGACGAATTTAGGCTCAGATCTCTGTACTGGGGTGAATGTATGACATTGTTCTGCATTCTGCCTATCAACTGTTGTTTTTGCATGTATCTTTGAGCCCAGCACTGAACCTGAAAAGTAATCTTAACCGTGATTTATTGCTAACTCAATTTTCCACATCTTTGTTGTGAACTTGCCTTCACCAACCAGTCATGCAGATAGGGATAGACGTCGATTCTCTCCTTCCAAGGGATGGTGCTGCTACTGCTGCTAAGCACTTATTCCAAAGGACAAGACCATGAATTCGCAGTGGGTTTTTTCGTGGACGAACCAGTTATCTTTTGAATGCTTGGTTAGTAGGGGTGTGGAGATAGGCATCTTTTAAGTCTATCGTTGCCATGTATCCCCATTTTGTAGTTGCGGGATTACTTCTTGTAGTGTTGATATCTTGAAATGCTGCATGTGAATGAAACTGTTCATGAATCCGAGATCTAGGATTGGTCTCAAAAAGAGATCTTGCTTTGGTACCAAAAAATAAGGGGATTCGTTTCCCTTGTTGTTACCTTCTCTATTCCTGTGGTTTTTTTTAGGAGCTCCTTTATTTCCTCCTTCAATCGTAAGTGTTCTGTTCTTTAAAACTTTTTTTCCTTTGGTGGAGATTTTTGTCAGTTCTATACAATAGTCGTGGCGTGATCCATTTTAAATCCAATTGCCTATAGTCATGTTTTCCCACCATAGTGGGTAATGAGCTATTCTGTCTCTCACTGGTGCTGTGTGGGGGTTCTTCCTTGTGGGAAAATCACTTGGAGTTTGCTCTTCTCCCTCTTGAGCATTGTCCCCTGGCTCTCTCTGCCACGCAATGACTACTTTGGTTGTTGCTGCCAGGATTGGTACCCGGACTGCTGGCTAGACTGCTGTCCGTTGCTTGCTGTTGATGCCCTGTTGAGAAGACCCCTCTTCCTGTGGGTTTTCAGAGGTTAAATCCTCCTCTTTTGGAGGTGCCCCCATGTTGCAAGGCTCCCATAGCTCTAGTAGTTTCATTGTCCCCCATTTGCTGTAGGGACTTATCTACTTTCTTCCAAACAGGGTGTCTCACGTGATTATAATAATTTGTACTTCCTATTTAAATCCTGAGATTCTGAGACAGGTGTGCCTTCTTAGTGTTGTACCTGTGCACATATGTCTGATGGCTGTATCCGCTGCATCAAGAGCGGAATTCAGATCAGTGTTTGCCAAGTTTTTCTGCTCCTCTATGATGGATTTTGCTCTTTTCTTTTCCTTCTCGGGGAGTTTGTTAATTAGTTTCTCAATGTTGTCCCATTGTTGGTGGCCTCCTCTGAGGGCATTAGAGTTCGCCATGCATCATTGCGTTGCCTCCTTTTCCATCTTACTCTTTACCATGTCCATTCTCCTCCTTTACCTCAATGGACGTGGGCCAGTGGAGGAATGTGCGTTTCTACTCCTTGCTTCGGTAACAATGATGGAGTCAGCCACCATGTTCACTTTAATGTATTTAGGGTCCCTTGTGAAGGCTGTGGACTTCTTTTTGACCCTTGGGGTTATTCCCTTTGCTGAGACAGGCTCCCTGAAAACCTCCTTTCCCTGGTACACAATGCTTGGCAGCATTGGAAGGTACTGTGTACATTTCATGGCTGGTGTTCGGCCTCTTTGGTAGTGGAGGGTTTAGCAGCAATTCTGAACTCGTTTAGCGCCTAGTGGAACTCTTCGTTGAAGGTGTACCACCAATTCTGCTTCTAGGAGTCTTCTTTTTGTTCACCACGAGGGCCCTTTCGGCGTTAGAAGCCGGGGAGATCCTCTTCTTGGGTGTGATGGATTCTGCCTCCGAAGGTATGGTCTTATCCTTCGCGGCCTCTCTTCTGACATTTGTCTTCGATTTCAACATTTTCCACTGGGGTTCTTCTGGCTGCAGCGGACCCAGTCATTTTCTTCTATGCCTGAGCTACATTTTTGCTCCTTCTTTGAGGCCCTTGGTATCGGAGGGTTGAGGGGTTTTGGTTACCTTCGACGTCTTTGCGGTATGGCTCTTCTCTGCATCCCCTTCGAGGATCTCGACATGAGATCCTGTGAGTGTTGATTCTGCAGTCACCCCCTGTTCGCTTGAGAGCCCCAAGTCCCTCAGCGATACCTGTTGAGGGACTTGGGGAGCACCAACGAGCATAGCTGTGTGGTGCTCCTCCCTCTGTTTTCCACAGGCCTTGAGTTTTCAACACGAATACAGCTCAGGCCTTGCAGTCCTTATCCATGTGATCCCTCAACAGGTCGAGGTTACAGACGTCGTGTGCATCTCATTGAGCAAAATTGTGGTGGCAATTAGGGAAAACTTAGAAAGGGGCATTTTCAATGGCCCCTACCTTGCCTCATTTCAGTCCATCTGCGACGTCGTTGCTCCGTTGGGGATACCCTGATGGGGAAAGGTGGCCTAAGGTCTCTCCCTTTCCAGTATCGTCTTGATCGAATAGAATGTTTTTCTCCTAAATTCCAAGATTTTGGGGGAATTTCATCCAAAACTTTGAAGTCTCTTCACTTGCTTACAGACTCTACAGCGGAAAACAAATGTAAAGATAGCTACCACGCACATGAACTTCGGGGGTGCAGTCTGACATCACACAAGGGGCGTCTAGCACCAAATGGTGGTCGACGCCCCATGAAACAAGCATTTACAATGCAACGGTCTCGCCTTTGCAAAAGTTAGCGCTTTTGGCATTGTAAATGACAAATGTTTTATTTATGTGTTGGTTTTGGAAACAGATAAATGGCATTGTCATGAGCAGTAGAGAGCGAGTAGTAGAGAGTGAGTAGTAGAGAGAGTAGTAGAGTGAGTAGTAGTGAGTAGTAGAGAATGAGTAGAGAGTAGTAAGTGAGTAGTAGAGTGTGTAGTAGAGTAGAGAGTGTGTAGTAAAGAGTAGTGAGTGTGTAGTAGAGTAGTGAGTGTGTAGTAGTGAGTGTAGTAGAGAGTAGTGACTGTAGTAGAGAGTGAGTAGTAGAGAGAGTAGTGAGTAGTAGAGAGTGTGGAGTAGAGAGTGGAGAGTGTGTAGTAGAGTGTAGTAGAAAGTGAGTGTGTAGTAGAGTAGTAGAGAATGTGTAGTAGAGTAGTAGAGAGTAGTAGAGGGTGTGTAGTAGAGTGTGTAGTAGAGCGTGTGTGTAGCAGAGTGTGTAGTAGAGTGTAGTAGAGTGTGTAGTAGAGAGTGTGTAGTAGAGAGTGTGTAGTAGAGAGTGTGTAGTAGAGTGTGTAATGTAGAGTGTGTAATGTAGAGTGTGTAATGTAGAGTGTATAATGTAGTGTGTAGTAGAGAGTGTAGTAGAGAGTAGTGACTGTAGTAGATAGTGTGTAGTAGAGAGTGTGTAGTATAGAGTGTGTACAAGAGAGTAGTGGCTGTAGTAGTGAGTGTGTAGAGAGTGTGTAGTAGAGTGTGTAGAGTGTGTAGTAGAGAGTAGTGACTGTAGTAGAGAGTGTGTAGTAGTGTGTAGTAGAGAGTAGTGACTGTAGTAGAGTGTGTAGTAGAGAGTGTGTAGTACAGTGTGTAGTAGAGAGTAGTGACTGTAGTAGAGAGTGTGTAGTAGAGTGTGTAGTAGAGAGTGTGTAGTAGAGTGTGTAGTAGAGTGTGTGGTAGAGAGTAGAGTGCGTAGCAGAGAGTAGTGACTGTAGTAGAGAGTGTGTAGCAGAATGTGTAGTAGAGAGTAGTGACTGTAGTAGGGAGTGTGTAGTAGAGAGCAGTAACTGTAGTAGAGAGTGTGTAGTAGAGAGTAGTGACTGTAGTAGAGAGTGTGTAGTAGAGAGTGTGCAGTGATTTGAGTTTTACATCAAATTAAAAACGGGAACGGAACAAACTCATCCTATACATTTTTGTGGTAGGTGCCCACGCATATAGGGTTAAATGATGCGTTAGATGCCACAGGTCCCACCAACACGCTTCCTTTATGATAGGAGAATGCCCAACATCACGGAGATTTGCTCTCTGCTCTTCCTGGATATTTGTATTTTCAAATATATAATGTTATCCTGCTAAACGAAGACGATGCTCAAACTATAAAAGAAGAGGGTTTCACAGATATGTTAGTCCTTCCGGGCAAACGAAATGACCCAAAGAAAGATCAAGTGACAGTTTAGAGCTCCAAGTGAGTCTTAATAAAATCAGTGTCTGGAACGCATAGCATCAAAGACGAGCGGGGCATCAAACTGCAGTGTCATTCAATCAAAGCTTCAAGACTTCTGAGCGCTAGCCGAGAATTATTTTTTGTGAAGCACTAATCACTGTGGAAGGTGCCCCTGCTATCCCAGATGTGAGAAGTCAGTCTGATATAAAAATAAGCAGTATTTGGAATGAATGTATTTGGCAGGGGGAAGGTGGGGCGGCGCAAGACCGTACTGACGAGTGAACAGGAGCCATTTTGTACCGAGTGATTCTGCCTGTGTGCATGTAGACAAACCAGGCAGCAGCATGAGCATGTGATTCGGTAAATAACGAGAGTTCGTCAAAATATGACGGCCTCTTTAAAAAAGGTGTCGTTCTTTAAAATGTGAAGGCTTGGTGTTAATGCTGCACGTTATCGCTCTGCACTGAGAAGGTTTTCTACAACTGGTAGCGCACATATTTCAAAGTGTTTTCATACACAAAAAAGAAAAAAAAAACACTTTGCGTTGTTGTAGCTGCTGCTTGCTACATGTTGGAATGTGTGTTCCAGCGGAGTTTCTTCAAGTTCCCGCCGGGCTGCCTGCGACGACCCGGAAGCGGTTGGGCAGCCGGCCAATCGCAGCGTGGCCCCAACCGGAAGTCCCACCCCCATCGCGGCGCGAGAGAGAAGCCACTGTCCGAGGAGCCCAGAGGGCTCCTGATCGAGTCCCGGTCACGAGATGGGGGACCGGGTGAAGAGCGGCCGGGCGCATGAAGAAGGCGGGGCTCTCATGTGGTGAGAGTGCCCCGCAAAGCGCAACCGCCGCCCGAGAGGCACGCCGAGCACCGCCAGAACAGGTGAGTGTGTTGCGGAGGAGGAGGGGTGAGTGGGGGTGGGGTGTGCGCGTGTGTCTGTTGTAGTGTGTCTGTGCGTGCGTGTCTGTCTGCACGTGTGTCTGTTAAAGGGGGGGGTGCGTGTGTGTGTGTGTGTATGCAGTGTGTGTATGTGCGCATGCGTGCGGGAGCCTTTCTGTGCATGGGAATAGCAGGGACGGCGACGCGACGTGCGCGCTCACGAGCTACAATCTCCAGGAGGACAAGCTCGTCACAGTCTGCAGTCTACATTCCCCGGAAAGTGGCGACATAAGTTGTCTCCCTAGACAGCAAAAGCTTTGCTTTTGCTTTCGTCTAGGCGAGACCTAAAAAGTGTTATCTGTTTTGAAAGAGTACAGAAATCCTGGCTTTGGTACCCAACGTCCATCAGTATTAAAGACAATAAGGGGAATGAAGGCTGCGCAAAATTAAGTGAGAGGCCCTATAACTCCATTGCATAACATTCCATTGGGTAGTAGAAAAAAATATTTTTTTAAAAGCTCTTAGAAATGGCAGGTGTCACTTAAATCGCTATTTAAAGGTAAATATTATTCCTGCTCCCCAAGGTGTAACTAACCATCATCAACATTGAGTATTCAGTCAGGCCACTTCACAGACAAAAAGGAGTCATGATGTAAAGGCGTGAAGATTTTCCCTCGGAAACCTGGTGCAACATTTCCAAACTTAGGCGGCATTTGTGACGGCAGGGCAGTTTACAACACGAATGCAAGAAAAATATCCCATATAGTAGGCTTTGTGCAAACATTCTCATCAAAATCCACTTTTCTTCTCTTGCAAAAAATGTCTTGTGAGAACCTTCTAGTGGAAAAATTTTTTAAGAAGGAATATCTACCAACTGGCAAAGACATACAAAGTTTACAAAATGTATCGACCTTCGCGAATCGCTAAGATTGTAATCATCTTGGGTGAGATTCAAATTTTGCCCACCTCGATTCAGCATGTGCCTATTGATGTAATCAGCGGAGTAGTAACGGTGCCATGGGCTCTAGTGCACACAAAAAAATGCCCTCTGGACACTGGTTGAGAAGAAAACTCCATAATTAGCAGGGTTCAGTTGGTCCCTCGAGCCTCTGGGCCTCGGTGCCACTGCTCCTGCCACTCCATTGATAGCTACAACCTTGAATATACTGCATTTCCTTTTTCGACAATTAGGGGTTTAAGAAGGCACACATCTAAAACTTGTACATAGAAGAAAATCTGAATAGGAACATAAAATACCACTAATAGTTGAGTCAGTTCCTAGAATCTTGGTTTCCACTTAAAGAACTGCTCTTCAGAATGTAACCACAATGAACACTCTGGTTACCATTGATAACAGGCACAACCAGTCGTTTATGACACAACACTCCCTTGCCTTCGGGGCTAGTTCAAACAGGCTTTAGTGACCGAGAGCTTCACTGTAAATTCTTGGAGTACTTTGAAAGCCCCAGTCCCTAATTCGTGAAAAGATAAGTGGATTGATCCAAAGAATTTCGTAGGGACTTGCCACCGGTGCTGCCAAATGACGGGGTTGCCAAATAACAAGGCAGCTTAGCTCTGATTCCATCTTATTGCTCTTTCTTCCAGACTGCTACACTTTCTCTCGCTTTATTTCACTGTTGTAGATTCTTTTTCATTCCTGCTTTCTCCCTTATCACTGATTTCCGATGTTCCTCCTTCTTTCGTCTGTTTTCTAACCTTTCTCTCTCTTGCTCTGTGTCAGAGTATGAGTTTGAAAAATAAGTTCTAGTTCCCAAAAATGAGTAAATGAGTCCCGTGGACCATCACCAGCAGCAACTGACATACGTTAAGCACTAGACAGGTCTCTAAAGAGTGGACTGGGAGGATAACATGAAGTGAAGGTCTGTAGAGCTTCAAGGCACATTAGCCACTGTTACATTTATGCCATATTTGGTAGCTGGCCAACATGATCTATTGTGTCATACTTATCCGATGAACTTGGAGAGCAAATGCAGAGTGAGTATGAAGTCTCCCAAAAACACTGCTTGCAAGCCACATGTATGAATAAACACATATGTGCTCTGAATAGCACCAATGAGCTACATATTACATCTGAGTGCGTCACCAGATGTGACAGAGTACCAGGCAACATGCGCATGGAATGAAGGGCAGTACATACTTGGTGATGACTGCATCCCTTCTTCATGAGTTGGTGCATTTTGTGGCCCTGCACTGCCATCTCAAGAGCACTTTTTCCTCACCATACCAACATACAACTTTGAAGTAGTCTTCATATGTACATCCTAGCTATATACCTTGCTGGCAATGCCTATCTTAAAAGCAGTTTGCACTGGCCTCAAAATGGGCGACGGACCAACTAGGTCAACGAAAAACAGTAGAGTCATTGGGCACATCTATTAATGCCCATACAACAGTATAATCTTTATATGGATAGAACACACATAACTTCAATATTAAATAACAGCAGCCATTAGTAAATGTGTCTCTTAACAAACACATTATTCCTAACCACACACAGCTATGCACTAGCAACCAAAAAGAAGTGAAAATTGGAAATTCCGGAATCTTAGGAAAAGGACATGCAGATCAAGAAAGGACGACAGTAACACACTAATAGAACAAGGCACTATTCAAATGTCAATAAACATAGTAAATACTCTCCAATCTCAAAGCTTCTGCATTTTGTGTTGTTTTCAGAAGCAAAACGAGACCCTGAGAGATCTGAACAAACCACAAACATACTGCCTTCGTCGTATACGGTTTAGTTCTCCTTGGAACTTGTTTGGCCAAGGAGAACCCAAGAAGCAAAGATTCTCAAGTTTGTCTGCAGAGCGAAATTGGACAGGTGAATTTTTTTTTTTTTTTAAATGATGGATTTAGTAACTTTATTAATTTAATATTTTCACCAACTCCAGTCACTGCATAGAGCAGGAGGTAACACCGGGATGGTTGTAGCATACTCTGTTCGTTGCTTGCAGGCACTTCATATCACTTCATTTCCTACACAATGTAGCATCATTTGGAAATGAGCGCACCCGAAATTGGGGCATTTTCTCCTAGAATAATGGTTAGGTGGCCTCTGCAAAGAATAGCACTGCTACCTGCAGAGGACAGATTTTTTTTCTAGCCAAAGGGTATCATAAAAAGACTTACTGGTTTCCACACCTGTTTTTTATGGGCACTGTGACACAAAAGACTCCCCCCAAAAAAGTATAGCTGGGAAAATGCCTTAAGTACACTATGAGAGATCTCTCCAATGGCACCCTTTTCCTCCAGGCTTGGTATTTCCTCTAAGCACCCGCTGTAGTTCCCCAGCCAATTCCACACTACACGTCCACAAAGGACGCAAGTAAAAAAAAAAAAATCAATGCAATTTTATGCCAAATAAAGTGATGTTCAATATGCATTTGGTAGTATAACTCAAAAAGAAGGGGTTACATCTGTGCAATGAGATAGCTTACATAGATGTAACTAATACACGTTTGAGTAAGTTGCATGCCTCCTCGAACGGACGTTCCTGTAGGCATATTAAAGTAGACTGATGCCACCTCTACCTAGCGCCCTCCTGTTTAGCAGAGAGGTGAATGCAGTAGGTAGGTTGAACCAGGTGATAACAGTCGCCCTGGAAAATCATTTATTTAATTCGTGCGCCAAAAGTCGAGAGTAGCAAGCAAGCTCAAAACTCTCCTAAATTGGATTATACGGAGACCGGGTAGCCTCACTTCAATAAAAAGAAATGTGGCCATGCGTTCATTTTGCAATTCAATTTTCTAAATATATTTTTAAAACATCCATCACAAATATAGGCTGTCCTGAAGAGAAACTTTACATTTTCCATTCAATGCCGTCCAAAGGGAATTATTTGTCTGCAGCGGGAAATCAGGTAGGTGTGCATAAAAAGCGCGTCTGCGGCTGGCTGGGCTGAGGGTCCATTCAACTCCTCCTGTCCCGTCCCTGGCAGAAGCCATCTCAAAGGGGAGCTTTTCCTATTGAGCCATGCCTGCCGGTAAACTCTCCTCAGCTCAGCAGTGCCTACAACGTGATGCGCATCACGCTGCTTCAGCGTCCTCATTCACGCCGCTTCCTTTCTGACAAGAATAAAAATAAAAAAGCATTACCCTGCTGCCGTTGTCCTCGTGGTAGGCGCCCACGTGGGACGTGCTCGTGGTGCCTTGGCGGGGCTTGCTGGGCTTGCTTGTGTGCTTCCCAGAGAGACAGGAGATTGGGAACGCGCGCGCGCGGCCGGCGCCGATCGCTTTCCAGAGCGTGCGCGTGACATCTCCTGTCTCCTGGGAAGCAGACTCCGCAACTATAGTATCGCGCCTGCGCGATGCATATGGCTATGCCATATGCATCGCAGGCGCGAGACCTAAAAAAAGGGAAAACGACAATTCCCAACCACTAGATGGCAGAATAATGCCTAGCATGTGAACCCAGAAAGGAATTCATGCAGCTAAACTTAGAGGTTGCTGCTCTGATGAAGTCCTTACTTCACTGTTGCAGAACACTAGGGAGCATTGGCTTAAACGTATAGTTTACCTGTCTCTGTAGTTTTGCAGCTTGAAGACTTTCTGGATTCACAATGCTGTGCATTATTCTGCCATCTAGTGGTTGGATCCGGAATTGTAGTCTTTTTTCTCTTTTCCCGTGGTTGGCATCGACATACCACCATTTGGTGTCCTTCGTGACGTTGACGTGCTTTCTCCGGAAGCTCCCACCTTTGGTTGCAATTTCCGGATTCTTTTTTCTTTCTTGTGTTATTCCCGTTTCTCCTCTTATTTTTGTAAGTTATGTTAATTTTTAATGCCTTTCCTCCAGTCTCATCTTTCTGGCGGAGGAGGGTGTTAGCTACTAAATCCAGAAAGTCTCTAAGCTGCAAAACTACACCGACAGGTAAGAAACTATACGTTTTGCAGTGTGAATATTTCTGGATTTATAGTGCATTACAGCCCTCCTGGCATCCAGTGTGTGTAGCGCCTTTTCAGTGCTTGTGGCTGTTTTGTGTTAAAAACTAGGTATTTGAATTGTTTGATTGATGTGGAACCGTGACACCACCTTTGGGATGACGCGTGGCTCTGTTCTCATTACAATCCTATCACTGTGTATTTGCAGGTAGTTGAAGTGTTAGCGCTTGCATATCACTTACTCTTCGTAGTGATGTGATAGCTACTAAGAAGGCTGTCTTTAGCGTAAGCATGTGCAGTGTGTAGCCTTGTGAATAGGCTCAAATGGTGCCTTTATCAATTGAGTTAGCACTACGTTGAGGTTCCATGCTGGTGCTGGCATTCTGTTTGGCGGTGCGATTCTCTTTGCTCCTCCTAGAAATCTTTTTGCTACTTGGGAGGTGAAGAAACCTTTCCCCGTTTCTCCTCGTGTAAGGCACTATCGCCGCTAAGTGCACCCTTAGGGATGTGTAGCTTAGTTTATTTTGTAGTAATGCGTTAAGTGTTTTAATACTGTTGATTTCTTTGTGATTTTCCTTTGTAGTGTATCCCTAATGCACCATTCGGAGAATCTTTTCCACTTTGCTAAGTAGCACTTTCTTGTGGTCTTGCCTCTCTGAGCACTGCCATTGCGCTTGCTGGTAGTTTGAGGTGTGCCAATTCTAGGTCTTCAGGAGCCATGCTGCTAGGCTGAGGCTCTCTGGCTCTGGGTGTAGCACCCTTCCATTCTGCATTATTAACGGGTCCCTTTTTGGGAATGTGTGCTGGTGCTTGCGCCATTTCCACTATTTGCGAGAACAAGGACTGTTTGGCCCACTGAGGTGCTATTAGTATTAGCGACATGTTGCCGATCCTGCATTTGTTGAGTACCCTGTGTATCAGTGTTATCGGGGGAAAAAGCGAATGCAAATGTCTGACAAACGTATCCATAGCACATTTCCTTGTGACCGATGGTCTGGTTGTCTGGATGCGAAGTGTTGGCATTTTGGTGTGTTGCAAATAGGTCTATTTGCAGTGTACCCCACTTCTGGAATACTTTTTCTATTGCCTATTGGTTGATCTCCCATTCGTGGGATGCCGACGTCTGCCTGCTGAGTCTGTCTGCTTTCACATTGTCCTTCCCTCGGAGATGTATTGATAGGACTACTTTTAGTGGAATGGCCCATGTCCATATTTCCTGTGCTAGCCCTGATAGTGCTACTGGTTGTGGTCCTCCTTGTTTGTTGATGTAGAACATGGTGGTTGTGTTGTGCGTTTGGATCAACACCCTGTGTCCATACAGCTCCTTCTGAAAGGCGTTTAAGGCTAGAAACACAGTTTTTACTTCTAGATAGTTGATGTGCTTGACCGCATCCTGCTGCGACCATAACCCCCTCACCACAAGTTTGTTCATGTGCGTGCCTCACCCCAGCTGGGAGGCATCTGTTGTGACGGTCACTGTTGGAGTTGGCTGTGTGAATGGTTTCCCCTGTGATGTGTTCCTTGTTCCACCACGCTATTTCCTGATGCACTGTGTGTGTGACAGCCAGTAGATGTTCCCAATTCCCTGTTGCCTGTGACCATTGCTGCTGTATCCATTCCTGGAATGGTTTCATGTGCAGTCGAATATTTGGGACCAGGTGTATGCATGACACCATCATCCCCATTAGTTTGCTCACCGTCCTCACAGTCAGAACTTGCCCCTTGTGGTACAGACAGGTTTCCTTCAGCATTGTCAAAGTTTTTTGTGCTGGGGAACACCTTGCCTTGTATGGTGTTAACCTCTGCCGCTAAGAATATCTTCACCTGTTCCGGCTCTATTGACGATTTTCCCCAATGGATTGAAAAATCCAGTTGGATCAGTTTTTGTATCACCTGCAGGATGTTTTTGCACTGGCTGTAGGAGCTTGCTCTGACAAGCCAGTCGTCGAGGCTTGTATTCTCTGCCTCCTTAGGTGTGCTGATACTGCTGCTAGGCATTTTGTAAACACCCTTGGAGCTGATTTGAGCCTGAATGTGAGCACTGTGTACTGGTAGTGAGTCTTGCTGATCACAAATCTTAGTAGGCATTTGTGTCCTTTTTTGATTAAGATGTGCAAGTACGCATCCCTAAAGTCTATAGTTGCCATGTAATCCCCTTCCTGTACCTGAGGTATTACTTCTTGCAGAGATGTCATTTTGAATAGTTGTATCCTTATGAACTTGTTTAAGAACCTTAGGTCCGGGGAGGAGCAAAGATGGCGATCGGAACAGTCGCATAAACGCCTCGCTCCGAGATCCCTTCCTCCCCGCCGCCTATCCTGTCTTTAATCCTGATCGGGGTGTTCCGAATTTGGTTACCTGGGAAGAGCCTTCACTTACCGTCTTTTTCCGGGGCTCTGGCGTGCAGTGGTTTCTGCGTTCTGCCCTTGTAACCTTGCTGGCCTTCCCGGCCCTGACGCCGGGGCCTCGAGTGCTGTGTCTGCCCGGAGGTGTTCGGAGTGCCGGCGGCCCGGAACCGCTGAAGAGACCCGATGGTGGGAGCCTGAGAGCCGCGAGCCGGAAGCGCCGGAGCGGACCCACCCCCGATGGTGGGCCACCCCGCATGCCTGATTGCCTGCCGGCCCGAAGAAGAGAAGCCGCGTTGTCCGGCACCCCTCGGGTGAGAAGCCCACTCCTGTTGATTGTCCCGCCTGGGACCCGGTGCAGGGCTCCCCCGAGTGTTGTGGGGAGCGCGCCCGTTCTTCTGGTGACTCTCCTTTCTCCGCCGAGCGCCATCCGCCGCGGATCGGCTGTGTGTCCTGGGGCCTCCGGCACTCCTGGTGGGCTTGGCGGCGGATGCGACAATGGCGGCGGGCGATATGCACAAGATGGCGGATGGCCCCTCGGAGTGTCTTCCTCCTGGAGACAGGGACGTTGCTGCATTTGCTCTCCCCAGACCTCGTTTGATTCGGGCGGCCCCTACACGGAGTACTGTCTTGTTCGCCCTGGGTGCTCTGCGGATCGACCTGTACTTGCACTGCCGGGACTTGGAGTTGCGGATCGCCGCCATGGTTGTTCAGCCATTTTGTGACGCGGTGTCGTCTCCCCGAGTTGGTATTGTTGAGACTTCTCCAGCTGCTGTGCTGGGATATCCGGCTGGGTGTTCGATTCCATGGGATCAAGTGGACCCGGTGCCGATGCAGCAGTATTTCCTACATCCTGATTTCTTTGCTTTGTGCTGGACAGCCCGGACTTTGTGCTTGGCCACGTGGATCTTTGGGTTACTTTTGCGTTCTGACTGCTGCCGAGTTTTCCTGGCTGCTTTTTGTTCGCCGAGACGGTGTTCCGTGAAGATCCCACTTGCTTTCCCTGACTGGTATGGACCCACTGTATCATGCTGTTTCCTGGCCGTGGCGGGGTCTGGCAGCTCTGCTTTTCATAGAAGTGGACAGGGGTGATCGTGCCTGGGTGCCTGCGGGACTTTTGTTTTGTTAATTGGCATCTCCGTGCCTCATCATTTGGACAGTTCCTGTCTTCATCCTTTATGTAGGCTTTTCTCAGTATCCTTTTTTGACCTTGACTAGTGATCCGTTATTGCGGGTGGGGTGGTGTTCTGTATTTCGATCGCTGGCTCCCCTCCTCTCTTCTCTCCTTTTCCCTCTTTTTCCTCTCCTTTTATCCCTTTCTCTTTTTTCCCTTCGTTATTATTCCCTTTCTCTTTCTTCTATATTTCGGGTGACTCTGGGCGACAGGCACGCTGTTTAGTGGGATAGGCCATAGCCATTACAGTGATGTAGGGTGGGGGGGGGGGGTGTTTGTTATTTTAGTTTGTTTTCTTCTATGGTCCCTTTTTTGCTTTCTTTCTAGGGGGAGGGCTATGTCCCTTTGTTCTTTCTCCTTCGTTTCGTAAGTGTCTGCACTTTTCTCCTTTTTCGGGGCGGGAGGGCGGTCTATGCGGTGACCCATTTACTTGTTTGCTACGATTTGTCCTTTATTTTTGAACCTTTGATGGGCATTGGATGTATCTGGGCTTTGCTCTACTGTGGTTATTTGATTGCGTAGGGGGCTGCATCCCTCTCGTCCCCCCCCCTCTTTTTCTGAGTATGTTGCATGACACATGGGTAGATATGGCTTCTGCCTCCTCTATACATCATAAAATGAAACCTTTCTTATCCTGGCGCTTACTGTGTAACGATCTCACTACTCGTCTATCCTGTATTCATCCTGTCGTACACATTGATGTTGTTCCCTTTTGACTCTCCTGATTTTGCGGCCGGCCCTTGTGGTTGTAGGCCTGCGCTTGTACTTATACCTGTTTCTCAATAAAGGTTTTTTAAAAAAAAAAATAAAAAAAAAAAAAAAAGAACCTTAGGTCCAAGATAGGCCTTAGTGTTTTGTCCACTTTCGGTACAAGGAAATAAACCCCCTTGTTTCTTGCCTTGTACGGTACTAGCTCTATTGCCTCCTTGTTGAGCAGTTCCTGTGCCTCCAGTAGCCAGAGTGAAAGTTATTTTGCCGAATGCGCCTTGTTTGACTTCTTGTTTGGAGGTTGTTTTAGTAGTTCTATACAGTAGCCGTATTGCATTTTGTTTAGTACCCATTTGT
This sequence comes from Lissotriton helveticus, assembly GCF_964261635.1. Lineage (NCBI taxonomy): Eukaryota > Metazoa > Chordata > Amphibia > Caudata > Salamandridae > Lissotriton > Lissotriton helveticus. The sequence continues at coordinate 412,534,139 of NC_136063.1, read as the reverse complement.
CTGTTGTGACCATCTTCCATTCCTGTAGGAAGTTCCTTATTCTGCCTCCTACTGGTGTTATATGTTTGGGGAACTGTTTGTTTTGTAAAATCTGTTCTTGGACTTTTCTTCTCTTTTAATGCCCCCCTTGAGGTGTTATCTGGGTGGGCATTTGCCTTTTGGCAAAGTCACTTGGAGGTGGGTAGTTGCCCTCCTCTCCGTGCTGGTCCTCATCCGTTTCAGCGACCTCGAAAGGACTGCCATTGCGGCTGGTACTACCAGTTCTGCTGCTGCTGCCCCTGGCCATTTCCCTGATAACCGTCTGATAACCTTGTTGGAAGGTTTGGTGCGAGGTACTGGGTTGACTGCCTCCCCTACCATTTGGCCTTCTTGAGGGTGTACCTCTTCTCATCCCTCAGAATTGCAGTGCTCCCATGGACCTTGCAGTTTTGTTGTCTTTTTTGAGTTGAGTATACTTTGTCAACTGGTGTCCCTAAAAGTTGTTCTCTGTTGAAGCGCGTGTTCAGGATGTTGTTCTGTACCCCAAGCTTGAAGCATGAAACCCTAAGCCATCCCTGCCTTCTCTCTGCCACCCCAATCATAAATTGCCTGCTGGACATCTCCGCTGCGTCCAAGGCCGACTTTAAACATGTGTTCGCCATGTTTTTCCCTTCCTCTACCAGGTGGGTTGCCCTTTGCTGATACTGATCCGGTAGGTGCTTCAGGAGTTACCATACTTCATCCCAGTGCTAGTATGCATGTCTGTTGATTAGGCCGTTTGAGTTGGCGATGCGCCATTGAATTGCCACACTCTGTTCCACTTTCCTCCCAGTGAGGTCCATTTCCCTACTCTCCTTGTCAGGAGGTGGTCCAGCATTTGTGGGCACATTGGCCATTTCCCTAGCTGTTGCAGTAATGATTGAATCAGCTGCCACTGATCCCTGAATGTATGAGGAGTGCTTGTACTTCTTTTCTGTTCTCTGGGTCACTGATTTACATAGAGCTGGCTCCATGGAAGCCTCTCTGCCCTGGTCCAGCACACTAGGGAGCATTGGCAGGAATTGACTCCTTGTTTGTGTAGGTAAAAGTCTCCAGGAGAAACCAAGCCTTGGGCTTCTCCTCCAATTTTACTCCATATGTCTGTGCAGCATTCTTGACCACTATATTATAGATCCCTATATAGTCAGGTGGTGAAGGCCTTGAAGGGTATGTGTCTACTCCTTCCGTTAGTTCCGTGTCGAGGTTATGCCACTAAGTCTTGTGCCTTTGAGGACAGAGTCCTGGTAGGTTAGCTGTTCCTCCACGCATTCTCCCTCGAAGAAATACAGGGCCTCTTCCTCCTCTTCTTTGACCGGTTCAGGAGTTTTCGGCGAGATGGTATACTGGCTCATCTGGTTATCAAAGTTTTTTTCTGCTGAAGGATGCTCAGCATTTCGGCCTCAACCCTCCTCTTCTTCATCTCCATCTCGGCAGCTTGTTTGGCGTCAAGAGTTTGAGAGCTTAACTTACAGGTAGCCGACGTCAAAGTAGTTTTTGACCCTTCTTTTCTCGGCGTCGAGGAGTTCTTTTTGGGGGCTTCCTTCGTTGACCTTGATTTTTCATGGGTCTTCGCCGTCTGGAAGTCCTTTTCGAAAGATCCGCTGGGCTGTTAATTCGTAGTCCCGATTCCTGACTTGTACTCTGGTGTGATGAAAACGAATAGTTTACCTGTCGGTGTAGTTTTGCATTCACTATGCTGTGCATTATTCCGCGGTCTTGTGGTTGGGTCCGGATTCGTAGTCTTTTCTTTCTTTTTTTTTTCCCGTAGCCCAGCGTCGACGTCCCACCTTTTGGTGTATTTCCGGTGACGTCGGCACGCTTCCTACAGAAGCTCCCACTCTTGGGCGCCATCTTCGGATTCTTTTTTCTCGTGTTTGTTTTGTTACCGAAGTTATGGCAATGTTCAACTAAAGTTTTTTCGACGCTTTAACCTTTAAGGCTTCTTTTTCAAGTATTGTCCTTGTTTCAAACCCCTTTTCTCTCCAGCCCCATCTTTCTGGCAGAGGTGGGTGGGTTGGCTAGTGAATCCAGAAAGATCTTCAAGCTGCAAAACTACACCGACAGGTAAGAAACTAGTTTTGCAGCGTAAATCTTTCTGGATTCACTATGCTGTGCATAGACTTTGTAGCGGTTTCTCATGTTTGTGGCGGCTGGGTGGAAGATGACCGCTGGTTATTGAATATGTGTTGAAGCACCTTTTGTCCAACTTGTGCTTCCTTGTTCATCTGTATATCCACACAGTAGTGCTTACTGAACGTGTGCACTGAAGCCCATGTTGCCGCCAGCCAAATGTCCTGAATTAGTGTGTAAGCTAGGAAAGTTATTGTAGCTCCCTTTTTCCTGGTAGAGTGGGAACGTGTCCCCTCTGCTAGTTCCTGTCCTACCCGCTTGTGGCAGAACTGTATTGTTTGGGCGATCGATCGCGCAATTGTACCTTTAGTTACTGGTTTCCCCATGAAACTGTTAGCGAAGGACACAAAGAACTGCTTTTGAGGAGGAGCTTGGCGGGCATCCGAGATGGCCGCGTGAGCACAGCACTCTCCGGACCCCCGCCGCTCCCGGCTTAATATCCTGCTTTAATCCTGATTTTTTGCGAGGATTCATATAGAGGACGTTGGGCTGATCTACCTGGACCTTTCAGAAACTGATTTGGACATCGGGTGCCTGAATTATGTTCAATTGAACTTTTGGGCTCCACCCTCGAAGTACGCCCGGGACTGGGTGAGGTTCGGTGGCCGTCTTGGAGTTGAACAACAACGGCAGGGGGATTGGTCTTGCGGGTCCCCTTCTTAAGTTTCGGTTTCGTTTCTGCCTCAGACTGGGACACTGGTGAGAGGGTCGGGCCAGAGCTGCGGCCGGGACACGAGTGGGTTGTCTGGCCCTTGGCTGCACTGTTCCTGTAGTGGGCTGCCTCTATCCTGGTGACATCCCTCTTGTAGTCCTTTGGTCCCGGGGCCTCCATTTCTGGTGCCCGGTCCGTCGACCCTGGTGACTTTACTCGTGACGCATCTTCAAAATGGCGGGCAGAGGGGACCGAGAGACGCGCAAGACGAAGACACCGCTGCGCAGGGGTCCGGTTCAATCCAATGTTATGGATCGTTATACCCACTCTAAAGGGTCCCCCGGAGCTGCCCTGCCCGGTCCCATCGCGTCCGATCAAGTGGTGGATGCGTCGACGGAGCCCTCCTTGCAGGACATCATGGGCGCCATTTCTGGCATGAGGGAATCCATAGGCCAACAGTACGAAACCTTGGCCCACAAACTTGACACTGTGGCAATTGAGGTGAATTTGATTCGAGCCGATCTCTCCAAGACGAACGAAAAGGTGAAGTCGTTGGATATCAAATCATCCAGCCTCACGACTGACGTCTCTGATATTCAGTCGGAGATTGGCAATCTCCATAGGGTGAACGATTTCATGACCCGGCGCTTGGAGGATTTTGAGAACAGGGCACGTCGCTGTAATGTTCGCGTGGTGGGTGTGCCGGAGAATCCAGAACCCCACTCGGTTGATCTCCTGGTTGAAGACCTCATCCAGAACCACCTTTCTCCGTCTGGCCTTAGTAAATTTTTCGCAGTGGAGCGCGCACATCGTGTTCCAGGGGGCCAGGGCAAGCCGGGCGCCCCGCCGAGACCTATTATTGCAAAGCTTTTCCACTACAGAGATCGGGACGCTATCCTGCAGGCCTCGCGGGTGAAGGGCCCGGTGGCCTTTGAGAATGCCACGGTGAACTTTTATCCGGACTTTTCCCAACAGGTCCAGAAGCAGCGTATGGGATTTCGTGGTGCCAAGAAGCGTCTTAGGGACATGGGGATGCGTTACGCAATGCTTTTTCCGACTAGGTTGCGGGTGGAGTATAATGATCGTACTTTCTTCTTTGATCGGCCAGATGCTGTGAATGACTGGCTGGACTCCCTGCCTCATCGACCTCCTGAGACTGAGTCCGAAGCCCACCCGGGCGGTGCTGAGGGTGGCGTAGAGAGCTGAACATTTTATCTTTGACTGATGCCTTGTTTTGTATACCTTCTCCAGGGATGTAAGCCTATGTTCCTCTACCTCACATGTGTTTTGATGTATGATCTTTTTCTCGTCATTGGTTTGATCGGGGGGCGGGTGGGACAGAGCCTTTCCTCCTCCGGGGTCTTTGTGTAGAATAGGGGTTCTTGGGCGACAGGCACACTGCAGGTTGGGGTGGCTTTTTAGCTTTTTGCAGGGGTGCAGGGTGGGGGGTGTTTTCTTGTTACCTGGGGGGTGGGTGGTTGGGAAGTTTGTTGTTTGTGTGTTCTGGGTTCAAGGCGACTTTATTCTGTATCTGGATTGCTTTTTATGGTCATGCTCATTGGTGGGGGGTTTGGGCTTTTTCGGGTGGGATGGGGGGTAGCGGGTTGAGATTTGTCTCGTGGAACGTTAATGGTCTGGGAGATCGTATCAAGCGAAGTGTGGTGTTGAAATGTATACGACGTTTATCTCCTGACATTGTTTTCCTGCAGGAGACTCATTTGATAGGCAATGTTTGTCATGCAATGAATAGGTGGGGCTATCGCCTCGTAGCGCATTCGGGGTTTACCTCGGGTTCCAGGGGTGTGGGTATCCTTGTCCGGGCTTCCCTCCCCCTGGCTATTGATGATGTTATTCAGGATGATCGGGGGCGGTATGCTGTTCTTGTGGGTCGATATGAAGGCCGTGCCCTCTCCTTGTTAACTGTTTATGTGCCCCCCGGCTTGCAGACTTCTACCTTTTCAGATTTGGGCCGTGTCTTGTTGGACCTCCCTGATAGTACTCTTTTTCTGGCTGGTGATTTTAATTCAGTAGTTTCCGGTCTCCACGATCGCCACCCCCCTAGGGATACCCCTGCGGCTCAGCAGTGGTTGGGTGGATTTTTGGATACTTTTGGCCTGGTGGATTGCTGGAGGCTTTTGCATCCTACGCAGCTTCAGTACACCTTTCACTCTGGGGCCCATGGGAGTCTGTCTCGGCTGGATTATTTCCTGATGCCTGCCGCTCAGTCCCCAGCGGTGCGTGAGATAGTACACCTGCCCAGGGGTGTCTCTGACCACTCTCCGCTCTGGCTTCGTTTTGAGGTTGGAGTGGAGGCAGTGGGCCGGGTGGCCCCCATTAATCCGTGGTACCTCACCTCCCCCGAGACCCGCACCCTTCTGCTTAAGTCCTTTGACTCGTATTTTCTGGATAACGAGGGGTCGGTTTCCTCTGCTGTGTCCCTATGGGAGGCCTTTAAGACCGTGATTCGTGGGCAGGCCCTCTCCCTTATTGTTGAGGCTAAGAGAGCGAGAAATAGAGAGGTGGTTGATCTTGAGGGGGAGATTTCTGCATTGGAGGAGGGTTTGGAATCTGGTGTCACGCCTGAGAAGCTCCATGCCCTGGGTCTGAAACAATTTGCTTATAAGTCCATGGTCACAGATGCCGCCAAAGTGATGTTTCGGGAGCAACAGGGTCGTTTGTATGATGTGGGTGACAAAGCGGGTAAATTGCTGGCATGGCTGGATAAGAAGGAGAGAGCTAATCGTGTGGTACCCGTGATTCAGTCTGCGAGTGGTGTGAGTGTAACGGACCGGATTGGAATAGTTGACCGGTTTGCCGATTACTTCCGTGTGGTGTATACCCCTGTGTCTGAGAGGGATGTGGTTGACTCTCGCCTTTTGTTGCGTGATATAGCCCTGCCCATTGTTTCCGATTTAGACCGTGTGGCGTTGGACTCCCCCTTTACGGTTGATGAGATAGCTACTGCCATCCGTTCCCTCCGTTCGGGCAAAGCATTGGGCCCGAACGGGTTGCCGATCGAATTGTACAAGTTGCGTCCCGATAGGGTGGCTCCGTATCTTCGCGTCATGTTTCTGGAGTCCCGGGAACGGGGTATTCTCCCTTATGATCAGAGACTGGCCACAATAGTTGTCATCCCCAAGGAGGGTAAACCACGTGATCTTTGTTCCTCCTACAGGCCCATATCTCTACTAAATGTTGAACCCAAGGTGTTGGCGAAACTCCTGGCATCCCGTCTCTTGACGGTCATTAGTGACTTGGTCCATCCGGATCAATCTGGATTTATCCCGCATCGCAACACGGCTTTGAACCTGCGTCGTCTTCACGGCGCGATTGCGGGGGCGGGGCTTCTGACGGAGCCGGCCATTTTGGCATCGTTGGATGCTTCCATGGCCTTCGACACGGTGGAGTGGCCTTATCTTTGGGCGGCTCTTGAGAAATTTGGTTTTGGGCCTGAGTTTATTGGTTGGGTCCAGTTATTGTACGCGGAACCTCTGGCGCAAGTAGTGGTGAACGGTAGGGTCTCGGTTCCTTTCACCCTTGGAAGGGGTACCCGTCAGGGATGCCCCTTGTCTCCGTTACTGTTTGCGCTCGCCATGGAACCATTGGCTGCTTGGCTTCGGTGGGAACCTTCCCTCAAGGGGATCCGCTGGTCTCCGGACTTTGAGGACCGCGTGTCGCTTTACGCGGACGATATCCTTTTATATCTCACCTCCCCGCGTAAATCTCTGTCTGTTCTGTTCGACGTTCTTGCTTCCTTTGGAGCCAATTCGGGCCTTGTTATTAACTGGACTAAGTCCTGTGTATATGTTCTTTCGGGGGTTTTGCCCCCCTTGCCGAGCAGACTTCCGATTCAGGTGGTCCACTCGGGTTTCAAGTATTTAGGGATTTTTATTACGTTGGACCCGACGCTCCGCTTTGAGCGTAATCTCCTCCCACCATTGCTTAGATTGCGCCTGGATGTGGCCCGTTGGCGTAAGCTTCCTTTGTCTCCTCTGGGCAGGGCGGCTCTGTTTAAAATGATGTCCTTGCCGCGATTCCTTTACGCGCTTCAAAACTCCTATGACGCTATTCCTAAGACCTATTTTCAAGAGATTGAGAGTCTTCAGCGGCAATTGATATGGGATGGGCGTCCACGTATCGCACTCGCAAAGCTCACCATCCCTTGGTATGACGGGGGCATGGCGCTCCCCGATATCAAGCGATATTACTGGGCTTCCCAGTTGTCTGCCATTAATCACGTGATGTTTTCCCCGGGTCGTAATCCTGCATTCGAGATGGACAGATTCCAGCTCCCGGGTGGGGACTTTACTAGAGTACTTTATTCTCGATCGGCCGGGCGCCATCTTGTGGGCCCATCCAAGATCGCAGTAACTGTATGGCGAGCTGCGAATGTGAGTTTGGGGTGGGAGGATCGCTTGACGTTGGCGACGCCGCTTTACGCCTCGGAACGTTTGGGCGGACTTTGGTCCACCAAGGGTTTCGACCGCTGGGATATGATAGGGATTTGTAAGGTGGGTGATGTGTGCTCGAACGGTAGTGTGAAGTCGTTCCAGGCCCTCCAGGCGGAATATGGTTTGAGTGGTAGGGAATTTTTTCGCTACCTGCAGGTCCGGCATGCCCTCGCCTCAGTTTTGGTTCCTAATGAGGCCCTGCCTGAATCTTCCCCCCTCGAGGACCGTGTCCTTGATGGGCATCTTCCCGATAGTACTATTTCTCTGATTTACAAGAAATTGATCAATAATCGGGCGGACTTATTGGTCCGACTTCGGGAGACTTGGGTTGGCGATGGGTTGGAGCTGGACGACGAGGATTGGCAGTCGGCACTCTTCTCCCAAGGAGGTGGCCATTCCTGCCCGTCTCCGTTTGGTTCAACTTAAGATTCTTCATCGAGTTTATGTCACGGGTCCGCGTCTGGTGACGATGGGCTTTTCTTCGGATGGGCTATGCAAGCGTGGTTGTGGTTTGAATGCGACCTTTTTACATATCCTTTGGGAATGCCCGGCTGTAGCGGCTTACTGGACTGCTGTGCTTGAGGTGATGACTGCTGTTGCCCTGCGGCCGGAGCCGCGACGGTGTCTGTTGAATGTGTGGGAGCCCACTGACTACTCTGTGGCCCAGACCAGATGGGCTACCCTGGGATACATGATTGGGAAGCGGGATGTTGCGCAACTCTGGGGCGCTTCCAGGCCCCCTGAGGTTTCGAAGTGGGAAGACAACATGGACTGGTCCATGTTTCGTGAGAAGACGGTTTATGTGGCCAGGGGCAGACCCAGGGCGTGGACGAAGGTTTGGGGCCAGTGGAATGATTATCGTGGGGATGTTTGCACCCCTCCCCTTGTAGGCACTGCTGAGATTGTCCTATCTCCCTAGACGTGCGTTCCCGGAACCTCCCCATACGGGTTTTTTCTATATTTCCGGTTCTCCCCGCTGCTCCCCTCCCCCCCCTTCCGACTTGATTGGAGCCTCCGGGCTCTAGGTGTGTTCTCCTGATCGTGGACCGTCCCCTCCTTTCTTTGGGCTGACCTTACTTATCGTACATTCGCCTTTTAGTGTTTGTTTTTCTTTTGTAAAATAAAAATTCGAGTTGCTCTGTGATATTTGTGGAGCGATGCTTTGTGCTCGAGCTGTACCCGACCGCGGGTGTACGTTTCTGTTTCATGCACTGTGCCTTGTTATTAGCGGCCAGCCCGTGCGGTTGTAGGCCCATTCTTGTACTTTTCTATGCTTGCTCCAATAAAGGTTTTTGAAAAAAAAAAAAAAAAAACTGCTTTGTTTTTCTGTGTTCCTTCGTTCTCTCAATGTAGTCCATGACTGCCCTTCTGGCGTCCAGAGTGTGCAGTGCTCTTTCAGCTTTTGTTGCCGGTTTTTGGAAGAAACTGGTATCTGTATGGTCTGGTTCATGTGGAACCTTGACACCACCTTTGGCATGAAGTGTGGGTCCGTTCTCATCACCACCCCATCGTTGTGTATCTGTATGTAGGGTTATGTAGCGTTAGTGCCTGCAGGTCGCTCACTCTGCACAGTGAAGTAATTGCTACCAGGAAAGCGGTTTTCATTGTCAGCATTTCTAGGGAGGCCTTGTGAATTGGCTCAAAAGGTTCCTTCATGAGTTCAGTTAGGACTAGGTTAAGGTTCCATGCAGGTGGTGGCACCCTCTTTGATGGTGCGATCCTCTTTGCTCCCTCCAGGAATCTCTTAACAACTTGTGATGTAAGAAACTCTTGCACGTTTCTCCTCTTGTGTAAGCGACTATCCCTGCCAAGTGAACCCTCAGTGAGGATGAGCTTACATTTTTGTCGAGCAGGTGCGTGAGGTACTTTAGCACCATCGAGCCCTTCTGCATCTTATTGTGTAGCTTTTCCCTCCTGCACCACAGTGCAAATCTCTTCCATTTCGCTCCGTAGCACTTCCGTGTGCTGGGTCTTCGTGCCTCCCGAAGTCCCCTTAGGGTGCTTTCTGGCAGTTTCAAATCCACAAACTATGTCCTCAGGAGCCACGCTACGAGGCTCAGGCTCTCTGGTTCCGGGTGCAGCACTTCTCCGTCTTGCATGGAGAGTAGGTCCTTTCTTCTCCCGAATCTGTGGGGTGCACTCTGTGTCATCTCCATGATCTGCGAGTACCAGGTCTGCCTGGCCCACTGCGGTGCGACCAGTATCAGGGTCATGTTGCTCGCTCTGCACTTGCTGAGTACCTTGTGCATCAGTGGTAACGGGGGAAAAGCGTAAGCAAATGTCCTGGACCAGTCTATCCATAGGGCATTCCCCAGGGAGCCCTCCCCGGGCTGCCTGGATGCGAAATTTCTGCATTTTGCATTCTGGCGTGTTGCAAATAGGTCTACCGACGGTGTCCCCTGTGAGAAGTTGGCCTGATATGCAGTGCTCACTATTCTAGTGATCACTATGTATCAATCCAAACAACCCTTATTGATGATTGGTTGTAAGTCAACCTTAAAGACCAGCTATCCTAGTAGCATGGATACGAGCAGTCTAAGGCTAAGACTCTAGAGGGCGTGTTAAGCCAGCTGTTTTACCATCACATTACCCCTTGAACACCAAGTGAAAGGACACCACACAAGTTCTTATCAAAAATAAAGTATATTTATTTATAACAAGACTATCCTGGCTCTTTATGAGACAGGGAGCTAAGCACACAACAAAACTCTTACGAAAATACTAAAAGTCGCACAATTTACACAAATGCCCGAGGGGCACGAAAAACCATATACACAAGAAGTGGAATGCGAAGTTACTAGCAGGTAAGTAATACTTTTCTAGACTGTAGAAACGCTAGGCCTACAATGCTGAACCCTTGGATTAGAAGCAGGAGGCCTAGGGACGCCGTGTGCAGAGTGGGAACTCTCACGCGTAATGCGGGAACAAGTCTATGGATACTAGCAATGACAAAGTTACTGTTCTCGGGCGAACCCGACTAGGTGGGTCGAAAACAAGGGTGGATCCGAACACTTAGAATGTTGGACTATGCTGAAGCACCGGAGTACTTGGTTTACCTAGCCCAGGGGCTGCGGCTGCATAGGGTTCAAGTTGCGTCGGAAACCCTCGTTGAAGATCCAGGAGCCTGAAGAAAGAAGTTGCTGGCAGGCGGCCAGGGAAGAAGTTCGTGGTGATACAAGCCTGGATCAGGGAAGAAGAAGACCTGTAAGCAGAGGGGACCAAGTTCTGAATCACTAGCCAGTGATTTAGGTGGGCACCAGGATGGCACCGGACGAAGTCACCTCGACCAGGTGGGTGGGCGCTGCTGGGCTCTGCAGTCTCTCGGACCAGGAGGCGTTGTCGGCGACCAGGATGGAGGTGCGAGCTGTCCCACGAAGGTCTCTGCTGTCGACGTCTTTCTTGTCTGCACCATATTGTGAACCTTTTCCATTTCGCAACATAGCACTTCCGAGTGCTAGGTCTTCTTGCCTCCCGAAGTACCCTCAGGGTACTTTCTGGCAATCTTAAATGTGCGAACTCTATGTCCTCAGGAGCCACGCTACTAGGCTCATGTTCTCTGGCTGGAGCACCTCTCCGTTCTGCATGGAGAGTAAGTCTTTCCTCCTGCTGAATCTGTGGGGTGCACACTGTCATCTCCATGATCTGCGAATACCATGTCTGCCTCGCCCACTGTGGTGCGACCAGTATCAGTGTCATGTTGCTCGCTCTGCATTTGCTCAGTACTCTGTGCATCAGTGGTATCGGGGGAAAGGCGTAGGCAAATGTCCTTGACCAATCTATCCATAGGGCATTCCCTAGTGATCCTTCCTCGGGCTGCCTGGATGCGAAGTTTTGGCATTTTGCATTCTGGCGTGTGGCAAACAGGTCCACCGATGGAGTTCCCCACCTGTCGAATAGGCGCCTTGTCTCCTGAGCATGGAGCTCCCACTCGTGGGATGCCGATGTCTGCCTGCTGAGCCAGTCTGCTTGTATGTTGTCCTTCCCTGGCAGGTGTATGGCTAGCAGGTCTATCTTGAGAGGGATGGCCCATCTCCATATCTCCTGCGCCAGCGTTGAAAGCGGGGCTGACTGTGTGCCCCCCTGCTTGTTGATGTAGAACATCGCAGTGGTATTGTCTGTTTGTATCAACACCTTGTGTTTGTACAGTCTTGTTTGAAAGGCTTTCAGTGCAAGGAAGATTGTCTTCAATTCTAAGTAATTGATGTGCTTTGTCGCATCTGTTGGTGTCCACAGACCCCTCACCTTGAGCTCCTCCATGTGAGCGCCCCATCCCTTCAGGGATGCGTCTGTGGTGATGGTCACTGTTGGCGTTGGAGGCGTTAGAGGCTTTCCCCTTGCTATGTTCTCCATGGTCCACCATGTCATCTCCTTCTGCACTGCGTGCGTTACAACCACTAGATCCTCCCAACTGCCTGTAGCTTGTGACCATTGCTCCTGTAGCCATTCTTGAATGGGTCTCATGTGGAGTCGTACATTCGGTACCAGGTGGATGCAGGATGCCATCATCCCCATGATCTTGCTCGCAGTCCTCACTGTCCGAGCTTGTCCCTTCCGGTAGAGGCGAGTTTCCTTCACCAGCGCCCTCTTCTCGCTGGGGAACACCTTGCCCTGTAAGGTGTTGATCTGTGCTCCCAGGAAGATCTTCACTTGTTCTGGCTCCATTGATGATTTCTTCCAATGGATGGAGAACCCCAGGCTTATGAGCGTGCTTGTCACTGTATGTGCGTGCAGCTTGCATTTCTGGTATGAGTTTGCTTTCACCAGCCAGTCGTCCAGGTAAGGGTATATGTGTATCCCCTGCCTTCTTAGGTGCGCTGCGACTGCTGCGAGGCACTTTGTGAAAACTCTTGGTGCTGATTTTAGACCGAAGGCCAGTGTCGTGAACTGGTAGTGGCTTTCTCCGACGGTGAACCTGAGCATGTGCTTGTGCTTTCTGTTCATTGGAATGTGCAGGTATGCGTCTTTGAGGTCTATTGTGACCATGAAGTCCCCGATCTGCAATTGTGGGAGCACCTCTTGCAGGGAGGTCATTTTGAATTTTTGCGTTCTTATGAATTTGTTCATGAACCGTAAATCGAGAATGGGTCTCATTGTTTCGTCTACTTTTGGTACCAGGAAGTACGTTGAGTATACTCCTGTGTTTCTTTCCTTGAAGGGTACCCGTTCTATGGCCTGCTTCTGCAGGAGTTCTTTTGCTTCTTCCTGAAGGCACTGCAGCTGCTTGCTTGCTAGTGGCTTTCTTTTTGGTTTTCTGCTTGTTGGCCTCCCCTCCAACTCTATGCAGTATCCAAATTGGATAATGTTGAGGATCCATTTGTCTGATGTGATTTCTCTCCACTCTTGGAGGTGGAATCTTAACCTTCCTCCCACTGGTGTCATGTGGTCGTAGGTGTCTAGTTTGTCTTGACCCATCTGTACGTGCTGCCCCCTGGGGTCTTTTTTGTGGGCGGGCACACGGATTTTTTTGAAGTCACTTGGAGGTGGGCTGCTGCCCCCCTCTTCTATTTTGTCCCCGTCCATTTCTCCCTCGAAAGGACTGGCCTCTTTGTTGGTACTGCCAGGACTGCTTCTGATGACCCTGCTGAGTCTGCGAGTCTGCCTGGTGTGTTTGCTGGAAAGCCTGGTGTGATGTACCTGGCTGGTTTCCGCCTCTCCCGCCGGGCCTCCGTGACGGGGTGCCCCTCTTGTTCCCTCTGAACTGCAATGCTCCCATGGATCTTGCGGTTTCGTTATCTTTCTTCAGTTGGCTGAGCGTTTCATCAACTGTTGATCCGAAAAGCGTGCTGCCGTTGAACGGTGTGTTCAGGATGCTGTGTTGCACCTCCGGTTTGTAACCGGATATCCTGAGCCAGGCGTGCCTCCTTTCCGTGACGCCCATCAGGAGCCTGCTTGCGGTGTCTGCCCCATCCAGGGCCGTCTTAAGGCAAGAGTTTGCCGCGTTTTTTCCCTCTTCAACCAGCTTTTCGGCTTTCTGTCTGGCATCCTGGGGCAAGTCCTTCACCAAGTGCCCCAGTCCCTCCATGATTTGGTACATGTGCCTGTTTATCAGGGCGTTGGAATTAGCCATGCGCCAGTGGGTCGCGGCATTCCGTTCGATCCTTCTGCCCACCAGATCCATCCTTTTGCTCTCCTTATCCGGTGGTGGGCCCGAGGTAGTGGGTACGTTAGCCCTCCTCCTTGCTGTGGCCGTGATAATGGAGTCTGCGGAGACCGTGCCCTGAATGTAGGCCGGGTCCTTAGTGGCATGCTTGTACTTCTTCTCAGTTCTGGGAGTTACTGCCTTGCATGTTGCGGGCTCCCTGAAAGCTTCCTTCCCCTGAGCCAAGACGCTCTCGAGCATTGGAAGGAACTGGCTCCTCGTTTGTGTTGGGAGCAATGTTTCTAGAAGGAAGTCTGCTTTCTGCTTCTCTTCGTCGAGCTTGAGCTTGAAAGCTGCTGCGGCAGCCTGTATCACAGAGTTGTAGGCCCCGATGTCGTCCGGCGGCGAGGGCCTCGAGGGGTAAGTGTCGACCAGCTCCTTGGGGCTGTCGGTGTCGACATCTATGTAATCTACCTCCTGTAGGTCAGAGGGTGTCGAGTTTGCGTCTGTCCTGCTTTCTTCCTCCCCATAGTTGTAACTATCGTAGGGATTCTCGTACTCCTCCTGGTCGTCGATCACCTCGACGTCCTGGTCTTGTTCCTCGACGACTTCGGCGATCTCTTCCTCCTCCTCGGCTGCCTCCACCACCGGTGGCTTGGTCTTGTGAGGGATCGTGAAGGCCTTCATCTTTGCATCGAAATCTTTCTTCCGCTGCATGATGTTCTCCATTTCGGCCTCGAGGCGCCTTCTCTTCTTCTCCATCTCTGCCGCGTTTTCTGCGTCGGATGGGTCGGCCGTTCTTTTCGGCGGATGGTTCGTCGCCGTACCTTTCGGCGTCGAAGTTTTCGACGTCGACGTCGGACCGGATCTTGGGTCTCTGGTCGTCGTCGTCAGTTTCGGGTCTTTCTCCCTCGGCGTCGATCGATCCTTTTCGGGGACGATTTTCGACGTTTTCTGCTGATCAGCAGCCCTCGGCGCCGGGGACTCCTTCTCGGAGGATCCGCTGGGCCTGGGAGTAGTCGCGGACGCCACCTTTTTTGGCGTCGGCGCTTTCGGGGTCTTGCCCTCGATTTTTCTAGACTCAGAGTCTCTCGGGTTCTTGGGGGCCGAAGAGTCTCCTACCTTGTCAGAAGTCTTCGTGTAATCGGTCTCTACGACCGTGTAGCTGTCGTCTTCGGCGGCAGCGTTGTCTTCTTCCTCGGAGGACATCCCCAGCCCGTAGAGGGACGGAGTCGGGGCCTTCCCCTGCAGGGTGGCGTGTGCTACCCTCTGCCTCTCTCTCACACGAAGGGTCTTCGGGGCGAAGGCGGAACAGGCGTGGCAGTCTCCGCTTTCGTGGTCCACCGGTAGGCAAAGGTTGCATACCGGGTGCTGGTCCTTCTGCGCGTACTTGTGGTGGCAGTTACGGCAGAACTTGAACGGCGTGGTGTCCATCATCGAGCGTCCAGGGCCTCTCTGGTCGCGTGTTCGTCGACGGTCGTCTCGATGAAAAACGCCCTCTCCTCGCCGGCTTTTCGTCGATGAAGTCCCCTGTAGTCTTCAGATGACTTCTCCTCGTCTTTTCTGTATTTTCTTTCTTCTTTCTCCAAAAATGTCTGGAGCCCAAACGGGAACGATCCAGACCCGACCGCGGAAAAAAAGAATCTGAAGATGGCGCCCAAGAGTGGGAGCTTCTGCAGGAAGCATGCCGACGTCACCGGAAATACACCCAAAGGGGTGTGACGCCGACGCCCACCTGGGCTACAAAAAAAAAAAAAAAAAAAAGAAAAGACTACGAATCCGGACCCAACCACAAGACCGCGGAATAATGCACAGCATAGTGAATCCAGAAAGATTCACGCTGCAAAAGAGGGGCTTATGGTCGGTCTGAATCTTAAAGTGAGTGCCAAACAAGTATGACCTCAACTTTTTCAGGGCCCACACCACAGCAAAGGCCTCCCTCTCAATAGCTGACCAATTTTTCTCTCTGGGGGTCAGCCTTCTGCTAATAAAAGCAATAGGCTGGTCGTTACCATCAAAATTCAGCTGAGATAGAACAGCTCCCACACCCAACTCAGAAGCATCTGTTTGGACAATGAAGGTCTTGGAGTAATCTGGACTCTTTAGGATAGGTGCTGTGCACTTGGCCTGCTTTAGGTCATTGAATGCTTTCTGACAGCTTGCTGTCCACTGAACTTTCTTTGGCATCTTTTTACTTGTCAGGTCATTAAGTGGAGTCACAATGGACCCATAATTCTTGACAAGTTTCCTATAGTAACCAGTCAGGCCCAAGAAAGCTCGAACCTGAGTCTGGGTGGTTGGAGGAGCCCAGTCCTTGATGGCCTGTATCTTGCTCTCCAAGGGTTGAACCTGGCCTGCACCTACAAGGTGGCCCAGGTATACAACCTGTGTCTGCCCTATCTGGCACTTGGTGGCCTTGATAGTGAGACCTGCCTTTTGCAGTGCCTCTAACACTTTCCTCAGGTGGACCAGGTGAACCTCCCAGGTGGAACTAAAGACAGCTATATCATCAAGATATGCTGCACAGAAGTCATCCAACCCAGTGAGAACTTGATTCACCAGCCTTTGGAAGGTGGCAGGTGCATTTTTCAAACCAAAGGGCATTACCACAAATTGATAATGCCCACCAGGGGTAGAAAATGCTGTCTTGGGTTTGGCCTCCTCAGCTAACCTGATTTGCCAATACCCAGCTGTCAGGTCAAATGTACTTAAGTAGTTGGCAGAAGCCAATCTATCTATAAGTTCATCTGCTCTTGGTATTGGGTGGGCATCAGTCTTAGTGACTGCATTGAGTCCTCTGTAGTCTACGCAAAACCTCATCTCTTTCTTACCACCCTGGGTGTAAGGCTTTGGCACTATAACTACTGGGCTAGCCCAAGGGCTATCTGAGGGCTCAATGACTCCCAGCTCCAACATTTTCTGCACTTCTGTCTTGATGCAGTCTCTGACATGATCAGGCTGTCTGTAGATTTTACTCTTGACAGGCAGACTGTCTCCAGTGTCCACTTCATGGGTACACCAATCAGTTTGACTGGGTGTCAGAGAGAACATATGTCTAAAGGATTGCAGAACTTGTCTACAATCCTGTTGCTGATGTTCAGAGAGGCTGCCACAAAAGACAACACCATCTACTGATCCATCATCAGGATTCTGAGTGAGCAGGTCTGGGAGAGGGTCACTCTCTTCCTCCTGTCCCTCATCTGTGGCCATGAGCAAGCTCATGTCCTTCCTGTCGACATATGCCTTGAGCCTGTTTACATGGAGCCCCCTGATGGGGCTCCTGGGGGTTCCAAGGTCCACCAGGTAGGTGACCTCTCCCTTTTGCTCAATGATGGTGTGGGGCCCAGACCATTTGTCTTTGAGTGCTGCTGGGGCCACTGGCTCCAGCACCCACACCTTCTGTCCAGGCTGGTACAGTCAGGACAGCCTTCTGGTCATGCCAAGCTTTTTGGAGTTCTTGGCTGGCCTCAAGGTTTTTAGTTGCCTTCTCCATGTATTCAGCCATCCTGGAGCGGAGACCAAGTACATAGTCCACTATGTTGGTTGCAGGCTTTTTGAGAGGTCTCTCCCATCCTTCCTTCACCAAACACAGGGGTCCTCTTACAGGATGCCCATACAGAAGTTCAAAAGGGCTGTAGCCAACCCCCTTCTGTGGGACCTCTCTGTAAGCAAACAAGAGGCAGGGTATCAGGACATCCCATCTACGCCTGAGCTTTTCAGATAGTCCATGAATCATCCCTTTGAGGGTCCTGTTGAATCTTTCAACAAGCCCATTGCACTGTGGATGATAGGGTGTGGTGAACTTGTAGTTGACACCACATTCCTTCCACATTGCAGTCAGATATCCTGACATGAAGTTTGCACCTCTGTCAGAAACAACCTCCTTAGGGAAGCCCACTCTGGAGAACACTCCAACTAGGGCCCTTGCCACTACAGGTGCTGTAGTGGTCCTAAGTGGAATAGCTTCAGGATACCTGGTGGCATGGTCCACCACCACCAGTATAAACTTGTGCCCTGATGCTGTCTGGGGTTCCATTGGACCAACAATGTCAATCCCCACTCTTTCAAAGGGAACCCCTACCACAGGTAGTGGTATGAGGGGGGCCTTTGTTGTGCCACCTGACTTACCACTGGCTTGGCAAGTGACACAGGAGCGACAAAACTCCTTGGTATTCTCACTCATGTGAGGCCAGTGAAAGTGTGAGACAAGCCTGTCCCAAGTCTTTGTCTGGCCTAAGTGACCTGCAAGGGGAATCTCATGGGCCACGGTGAGAAGGAAACCCCTCTGAGACAAGGGGATGACCAGCCTCCTGGTTGCACCAGGCTTGGGGTCTCTTGACTCAGAGTATAGGAGTCCATCTTCCCAGTATACCCTATGGGCACCTGTGGCATTCCCTGCAGCCTCAGCAGCAGCCTGCTGTCTGAGGGGTTCAAGGGAAGGGCAGTCCAACTGTGCCTTCCCCAGGTCTTCTCTGGAGGGTCCCCCTGAGCCCAGAAACTCAACTTGATCAAGTTCAAGCTCTTTAGGCTCAGTTTCCCTCAGCTCTCTCAGATCAGCCTCCTCAGAGACTTGATCCTCAACCTGGGGCAAGGGGGAAGGCAATGCCTTAACCCTCCTGCTCTTCTTCTTGGAAGGTGTCTGGTCCATTGTTCCAGGATCCAGCACCTGTTCAGAGGGGCATCTTCTGGCCTGTGACCTAGTCACAGCAAGCACATGTGCTGGCAAGCCTAACATTTCCATGTGAGTCCTCTGCTCCACTTCTGACCATAGTGATGACTCCAAATCATTGCCCAACAAACAATCCACTGGGAGGTCTGAACTAACCACAACTTTCTTTTGGCCACTTACCCCTCCCCAGGAGAAAGCAACAATCGCCATACTATGACTGGTAGTGACGTTGCTGGCATTGGTCACCAGGAAATCTGTACCTGGCATGATCTGTCCAGGGTCCACAAAGTTAGGTGTCACCATGGTGACACTGGCACAAGTGTCCCTATAGGCCTGAGCCATTTTGCCATTTATCAAAGGTGTCTGCCTGTATTTGCCCCAACGTATTGGGACTTACATCAGGGGACATATCCATATCCCCTGTACAGACAAGGACAGCCTGAGTGAGTGTGCCAACGAAGTTGTCAGACTCCTCAGTTCCCAAGGTTAACCCAACTAGTCCTTTGGGAGGTGCACTACCACTACTGACTGTACTAGGGGGTGCAGTTGCCTTAGGGGCTGTAGTGGTAGGAGTTTTCCCTCCTCTTTTGGTGCACTCACTAAACCAGTGAGACTTACTTTTACAGTACTGGCACCACCTTTTTGACTGGCCTTCTTGAGTCTTCTTTTTCTGCTGTGAAGCCTGACCCCCACCCTCTTTGGTTTGTTGGGGACCTGTTGAAGACTTCTGGTCATTTTGTTCACTCTTGGCATTACCCTTCTGGTCTGCTTTCTTCTGACCACCCTGGTTCTGGTTCTGCTTGATCCTTGTTCTGACCCATTTGTCTGCCTTCTTTCCCAATTCTTGGGGAGAGGTCAGATCTGAATCAACAAGGTGCTGGTGCAACAACTGGTTCTGACAGTTATTTAAAATCTGTTCTCTCATCATAAGATTATACAATCCTGTGTAATAAGTAACCTTGCTACCCAGCAACCAGCCCTCCAAAGCCTTAGTGGCACAATCCACAAAGTCAGACCAGTCCTGAGACTGAGTTTTCTGGGTGTCTCTGAACAGCAACCTGTACTGCTCAGTGGTTAAACCAAACCCATCAACCAGTGTATTTTTCAGGACCTGGTAATTGTTAGCATCCTCCACTCTTGTAGTGAGGAGCTTATCTCTGCCTTTGCCATCAAAGGAGAGCCACAGTATAGCTGCCCACTGACTCTGGGGAATGCACTGCACAGTGCAGGCCCTCTCCAAAGCAGCCATCCATTTCTGGATGTCATCCCCTTGTTTAAAGGGGGGCACTATCTTTGTCAGGTGTTTAGTATCTAAACCCTTCTCTTTATCTCTTGGGAGATTGCTGCCACCAGTGGGTACTACCCCACTCATCTGCTGCTCCCTAGCAAAGGCAAGCTTCTCTTTGGCCAGGGCAAGTTCTTCCCTTTCAATCCTCAGATTAGCCTGTCTCATCCTTGCTTCATGCTCTATTCTCTGAGGGGAAGTCAATCCCCTCTGGGGAGAGTTCCTTCTCCTCTGAGATGAGGCATTAGAGTGCAGAGATCTATTGGAGTCCCTAGAATGAGATCTATCTCTTCTAACTCCAAGGTTAGGCCTCATTAGGGTCAGTACGGGGGGTCCCCCAGATCCTTCCCTAAGTAGGTCTAAGTTGGCCCTAGTAAGTCTGCTGACTAACTCAGACCTCTTGTCTGCCTCATCCCCAGAGAGGTCATCTTGATCTCCCTCCTCAACTCTGTTTTCAGTGTCAAGGAGGTCTGGATCTCCAATGGTACCCTCTAGGGCTGGCATATTCCCATCTAACTGAGAATTTTTTCTCGCATCATATGTCTCTAAGAGACCTATTAGAAAGGGAATGGTGGGGTTAGACCCCTGTTTCAGTTTCCTGGAGGTACACACTTGTCTCATCTCCTGGAAACTGAGAGCTGCATATCTTGATTTGACCTGTGGAGGGTCAATAACCACAATGGGAGTCTCAGTAGACTCTCCATGGGTAGACATGCTTTTCTAGTGAGGTGTAAGTGGTGCACTTACCTACACTATATGTTTACCTACTGATCCCTTGCTAGAGTTGTAGTTTAGGGTGTGCTAGGCCCTAGGAGCTACAACAGCTGGTTCAGTAGAACTCAGAGTATTCTAAGCTAAGTTATATGTACCTTAGTACTTATGTGATCTTTCAAATGATATTCTTAGGATATGTGTGGTAAAACAACAGCAAGCTCAAATCCCAACCGCTGCTCACCAATGTGAGAAGTTGGCCTGATATGCAGTGCTCACTATTCTAGTGATCACTATGTATCAGTCCAAACAACCCTTATTGATGATTGGTTGTAAGTCAACCTTATAGACCAGCTATCCTAGTAGCATGGATACGAGCAGTCTAAGGCTAAGACTCTAGAGGGCGTGTTAAGCCAGCTGTTTTACCATCACATTACCCCTTGAACACCAAGTGAAAGGACACCACACAAGTTATCAAAAATAAAGTATATTTATTTATAACAAGACTACCCTGGCTCTTTATGAGACAGGGAGCTAAGCACACAACAAAACTCTTACGAAAATACTAAAAGTCGCACAATTTACACAAATGCCCGAGGGGCACGAAAAACCATATACACAAGAAGTGGAATGCGAAGTTACTAGCAGGTAAGTAATACTTTTCTAGACTGTAGAAACGCTAGGCTTACAATTCTGAACCCTTGGATTAGAAGCAGGAGGCCTAGGGACGCCGTGTGCAGAGTGGGAACTCTCACGCGTAATGCGGGAACAAGTCTATGGATACTAGCAATGACAAAGTTACTGTTCTCGGGCGAACCCGACTAGGTGGGTCGAAAACAAGGGTGGATCCGAACACTTAGAGTGTTGGACTATGCTGAAGCACCGGAGTACTTGGTTTACCTAGCCCAGGGGCTGCGGCTGCATAGGGTTCAAGTTGCGTCGGAAACCCTCGTTGAAGATCCAGGAGCCTGAAGAAAGAAGTTGCTGGCAGGCGGCCAGTGAAGAAGTTCGTGGTGATCCAAGCCTGGATCAGGGAAGAAGAAGACCTGTAAGCAGAGGGGACCAAGTTCTGAATCACTAGCCAGTGATTTAGGTGGGCACCAGGATGGCACCGGACGAAGTCACCTCGACCAGGTGGGTGGGCGCTGCTGGGCTCTGCAGTCTCTCGGACCAGGAGGCGTTGTCGGCGACCAGGATGGAGGTGCGAGCTGTCCCACGAAGGTCTCTGCTGTCGACGTCGCTGGACCCAGGATTGGGGCAACAAGTCTTGGCAAATGCAAGCCCACGCGGTGGACTTAAAATGGAGTCTGGAGTGGACCAGGAGGGTCCAGGGTGCTCCTCTTTTGGAGGGAAGCAAGGGCTAGTCTGGAGCAACCAGACCAGCGGTGGTTGTCGTCGTGAAGCGTCGTAAGAGGGCCACTAGCCAACGGGCAAGTGACCTGGACAACGCGGTGAGCAGCAAAGAGCAGTAGGGCCCCACGCAGATCTCGTGGATGCAGGGGGGCTGAACTTCGGTGCTGGAGCTGCTCAGGGTCGGGGCTTCTCTTACCCCAAAGCACTCAGTCGAGGGTCACTCGGTGTTCGTGCTGGACAAGCGTCGTGCAGTTCTGAAGATGGCCGGTCCCTCGAGGTCTCGTCGCACCCACGGATCACAGCTGGGCTGATGTAGGTTGAGGTCAGAGGTGCCAGGGAAGCCGGTTCTCGTCGTGCTGGAGCAGTCTTGATCCGGAGGAGAGACTGGCAACAAACCGCGATGCTTGGTTGGTGCCTGCTGCTGCAGGGTGACTACTCCTTAGTCACAAGGGAGAAATCTTGAGAAGAGTCTTGAGTTCTTCGTGTAGAAGGTCGGTTCAGGATTCAAAGATTGATCTCATTTGGAAGGGGGCCAGTTCCTACCTGTATCCTGCAAAAAGGGGCTGGCACGCGACTAAGTCCTGCCCTATGGGTGGGACTAGGAGGGGGGTGGTTACACCCCTCTCCTTTGGCGGGCTTTCCCCAGATCAGGGGCTGGAGTGCCCCTGGAACTGGTTCCAGCCGGCCTATGCACAGTGAGCACCGGGGTGCCACTTGCAGTCACCTTCCTCTGAAGCCCTGCCTACCTAGGATACACAAAATCCTGTCTGGGACGGTGCTGGCACCGCCCCTGGCAGGAAACCCTTTGTCCTTGCCTCCTGTGCTGGGAGGACTCCCAGCAGCAGGAGGGCAGACTTGTGTCTCGGTGGCAGCATCCATCTTGTGGAGCTGAGGCTATGTCTGACTTTAACCGGGGTTACAGGTTACATACATGTCGTGTCCCTCTAGAAGGGTGGAATGCTAACCCCGTCGCCAGAATTGTCGAGGGGTTAGTATTCCAATTCGTATGACACCTTACTCGACATGTTTTGATGAAGCGATACCAGAGTTGGCATTTAACCGCGAGGATTATAATGCACTTAAGAGTATATGGTATGCGATATCATGGAAACGGCTACGGGATGGATCCCGAAAGCTGCAGACAGGCTCAGCTCATGCCAGAGCACTATCTCACACGATTCCAAGCACTCTGCCTTCAGGATTGTCAAGGCCTGCCATAGGAGTGACTGATAGGAGATCTGTGTGCCCATTTAGGTTTAGATATAGGAATACTATATCTACAGCAGAGTGTGAGTACACCACTTTGCCCCAGCTGTCAAGCAGCCAGTTGTGTCTGATTTAGTTAGTCAGCCCAGGCGTGGCATAATATATGCTGCAGCCCTTGGGAGACTTCTGGGTGCACCTCAGCCCTGGGTACAGGGACTTGGTGAGGGCCCAGTGCCAATTCAGTACCTGGGTACAATTTGGAGTAGAGAGAACAGCTAGGCTGTGGGTCTGATTAGCAGGCCCACAGCCTGGGAAAGTCGTAAACCAGTGAAGCAAAAAGCAAAAATCTGTGTGATCATAGGATTGCAGACCCTACTCTCCTACATCCCCCACCTGTCGAAGAGCCTTCATGTTTTGTGCATGGAGTTCCCACTCATGGGATGCCCATGTCTGTCTGCTGAGCCAGTCTCCTTCTAAATTGTCCTTTCCTGGTAGATATATGGCTAGCAGGTCTATCTTGAGTGGGATGGCCCATCTCCATATCTCCTGTGCTAGCTTCGAAAGCGGGGCTGATTGTGTCCCACCCTGCTTTTGATGTAAAACATTGCAGTTGTGTTGTCTGTCTGGATCAACACTCTCTGGTTGTACAGTTTTGGAAGGCCTTTACTGCTAGGAAAACTGTCTTCAACTCGAGGTAATTGATGTCTGACCGCATCTGCTGGTGTGCACAGGCCTCTTACTTTGAGTTCCTCCATGTGAGCGCCCCATCCCTTCTGGGATGCGTCTGTGGTAATGGTCACTGTTGGCGTTGGTGGCGTCAGAGGCTTCCCCCTTGTTATGTTCCCCATGTTCCACCATGCCATCTCTTTCTGCACTGAGTGCGTTACAACCACTAGATCCTCCCAACGACCTGCTCCTGTAGCCATTCCTGTAAAGGTCTCATTTGGAGCCGTGCATTTGGCGTGAGGTGTATGCATGATGCCATCATGCCCATGATTTTGCTCGCTGTCCTCACTGCCTGAGCTTGCCACTTCTGGTAGAGCTGCGTCTCCCTCACGAGCGCTATCGTTCTCTTCTCGCTGGGGAACACCTTGCTCTGTAGGGTGTCGATCTGTGCTCCCAGGAAGACTTTTATTTGTTCTGGTTCCATGGAGGATTTTCCCCAGTGGATGGAGAATCCTAGGTTCATCAGTGTGCTGGTCACTCTCTGTGCGTCCTGCTTGCACGTTCCGTATGAGCTTGCTTTGATCAGCCAGTCGTCCAGGTAAGGGTATACGTGCATCCCTTTCCTTCGTTGGTGTGCTGCGACTGTTGCGAGGCACATGTGAAAACCCTTGGTGCAGATTTGAGTCAGAACGCCAGGGTTGTGAACTGGTAGTGGTCTTCTCCGATGATGAATCTGAGGAGGTGCTTGTGCCCCCTGTTCATTGGGATGTATCGGTAGGCATCTTTTAGGTCTATGGTGACCATGAAGTCCCCGCCTTTCAATTGAGGAAGTACCTCTTGCAGGGAGGTCATCTTGAACGTCTGCGTTCTTACGAACTTGTTTAAGAATCTTAGGTCCAGGAGGGGTCTCAGTTTCGTCCACCTTTGGTACCAGGAAGTATGTGGAGTATATGCCCTTTTTCCTTTCCCTGTAAGGTACTGGTTATATGGCCTGCTTTTGCAGGAGCTCCTTTGCTTCTCCCGAAGGAGCTCTAGCTCTTTCCTTATTAGTGGCCTTCTTTTTGGCTTTCTGTCCATTGGCTTTCCTTCCAACTCTATGCAGTACCCGAACTGTATGATGTTGAGTACCCATTTGTCTGATGTTATACTCTTCCACTCCCTGAAGCAGTGTTTTCAGTCTTCCTCCCACTGGTCTTATATGTTCGCAGGTGTTTAATTCGCGTAGCTCCTGTCTGATGTGTTTGTGCTCCACCCTGGGAGTTTTGGCTCGGGTGGGCACATGGAGTTTATTGAGTCACTTAGAGGCGGGTTGATGTCCCCCTCTCATTCTGTCCACGTCCATTTTCCTCTCCCGCGAAAGGACTGGCCTCTTGGTTGGTACTGCGAGGACTGTTTTTGCTGCCCCTGCTGTGTCTGGGTGTCTGCTTGGTGGGCTTGTTGGAACGCCTGGTGCGATGTTCCTGGCTGGTTTCCTCCCCTCCCGTTAGGTCTTCGTGACGAGGTGCCTCTTTTAGGACCTCTGAACTGCAATGCCCCCATGGATCTTGCAGTCTCGTTATCCTTCTTCAGTTGGCTGAGTTTCTCGTCAACTGGGGCCCCGAACAACGTTTCTCCGTTGAATGGTGTGTTTAGGATGCTGTCCTGCACTTCTGGCTTGAAGCCCGAAATTCTGAGCCAGGCGTGCCTTCTTTCCGTGATGCCCATTATCATGAGCCTGCTGGAGGCGTCTGCTCCGTCCAGGGCAGTCTTGAGGTAAGAATTAGCTACATTCTTCCCCTCCTCGACAAGGTTTTCAGCTCTTTGCTTGAATTCCTGTGGCATGTTCTTTATTAACTGGCCCAGCTCTTCCAGGATCTGGTATTGGTGCCTGTTGAGCAGTGCATTGGAATTCGCCATGCGCCAGTGCATTGCCGCATTCCGTTCAATTCTTCTCCCCACCAGGTCCATCCTCTTGATTTCTTTTGTCCTGGAGGTGGCCCAGAAGTAAGTAGTAGGCACATTGGCCCTCTTCTTGCCGTGGCTGCGATGATGGAGTCTGCTGAGACCGAGCCCTGGATGTAGGGTGGGTCCTTGGAGGAATGTTTATACTTCTTCTCCTTCCTGGGAATGACAGCTTTGCATGTAGCTGGCTCTTTGAAGGACTCTTTCCCCTGTGCCATGACACTGTGCGAGCATGGGCAGGAAATGGCGCCTTGTTTGTGTGGGGAGCAGTGTCTCGAGAAGGAAGTCTGCCTTCTGCTTCTCTTAGTCGAGTTTTACTTTGAAAACTGCAGCTGCATTCCTGATGACTGTGTTGTAGACGCCGATGTCACCAGGCGGCAAGGGCCTCGAGGGATACGTGTCGACGGCTTCTTCTGGGCTCTCGGTGTCGACGTCCTGCCAATCTATTTCCTGAGTCTCCGAGGATGTAGACCCGAGGAGCGTCCTGCGGTCGTCGTCTCCTTCATACTCTTAGTAGGAGGCCTCCTCTTCTTCTTGTTCGTCGAAGGTCTTGACGCTCACCGACTGTCCT